>NC_072421.2:5180000-6430000 GCF_028858775.2 Pan troglodytes | reverse complement strand
TGAGAAGAGTTTGGCAATTTTTTTGTTGTTAAACCTACAAGTACCATGTGATTCAGCCATTTAAATCCTAGGTATTTACACAAGAAAAAGAGGAGCATATGTCCATACCAAGACCAAGAACCTGAATGTATTCATAGGCTGGAATGCTTCTGAGCAGTAAAAATGAATGAACTGTTGGTGCATGCTACAACCTGCATGAATATTAAAATGATTATGCCAAGCCTAAGAGGCCAAGCAATGAAGAGACCGTAATTCTGTTACTTCACTTTTAATATTTTGGAAGCTGTAATTAATAATGCCTGTCTGTAAGCAGATAACTGTTTGCCGGAGATGAGGAGGAGGAGCAAGAG
This sequence comes from Pan troglodytes, assembly GCF_028858775.2. Lineage (NCBI taxonomy): Eukaryota > Metazoa > Chordata > Mammalia > Primates > Hominidae > Pan > Pan troglodytes. Next base: position 6,429,650 of record NC_072421.2, on the reverse strand, counting down.
ATATAGATTATAAAGGGATATGGGTAAACTTTGGGGTGTGATATATATATATATATATGTATATGTATATATATATATATGTGTGTATATACACACACACATATATATACATGTATATATATGTGTGTATATACACACACACATATATATACATGTATATATATACACATACACACATATATGTATATTTTAAACAGAGTCTCACTCTGTCACCCAGGGTGAAGTGCAGTGGCACAATCTCGGCTCACTGCAACCTCCACCTCCTGGGTTCAAGCAGTTTTCCTGCCTCAGCTTCCCCAGTAGCTGGGACTACAGGTGCGTGCCACCACGCTCTGCTATGTGTGATTGATATTTCTGTAACCTTGACTGTGGTGATGGCTTCATAACTGTATACATAAGTCAACATTTATTATACTGTATACTTTATGTACAGTTTATACTTTTACAACTATAACTTCAGAAACCCACTACCCTATTTTTAAAAAGTTAATAATTACTCTCAGCCACTGTGAGACCTCACTGTTTCCTTATGCTCATTTTTCCCTTTAACAACAATGGGGAACTAGTATTTTATCAGATAAAAATAATGTTTGATAGGATTTTGTGCAAAGTCTGTTTTGCCTACTAATTGTGCCTTATGGCATCTCAGACATGTAAATTAGACAAGAGCCTTCAGTATGTCTGATCTGTTGTCACATTATTTTCCACTAGTTTGTGTGATTTAGATTATTTTTAAAGAGTTGATAAAGGAAAGGAAAGGAAGAGAGAGAGAGATAGAAGAAAGAAAAGAGAGAAGAAAGAAAGAGAAAGAAAGAAAGAGAAGGAAGGGAAGGAAAGAAAGAAAGAAAGAAAAAGAGACGCCTGTCTTTTTAATTCCAGTTGGAAGCAGCTTTAGTTATAAAATTTCCACTCTCTAGAATATTCTTGGGGAAAAAATGAAGTGTCAATTAAATTGATTTTTTAACTTGCATCCTATGTCTCTGAACATGATTCTTTTTCAATCAGGCATGTAGTTATTGAAGACCCATTTATGAGCTGTGCATACATCCCATCCAATTCCATCCAATTCCGTCCAATCCTGTCCACAGACATGTTGAAAGCATGAGCTTCCTGCAAGAGCAATGCACCAGCCGTTTTCCTAGAGATGGGTCTTCAAAGAGAGGGTTCTCTCTCGGAGCACCTGCTCAGGGAACAAGACTGACTTTAAACCAGTGTTAGCAATACGCATGGTACACTGAACCATCTGCTGGAGGACCTCCTTGTGTCCAACACAGTCCTTCTGTTGAATGTCAAGGAAAAGACTGATGGTTGAAGCAAATCATTTTATGCAGTGAGGAGAAGACCGTGCTCATCTTTCAGTTTTTGAGCCACATCTACCGAATTTATAGTCAGGTTTGGTAGCCTCAGCACTACTGATATTTGCTGCATAAATCTATGCTTTGTTGGGGTTCTCCTGTGCATTTTAAGGTATTGAATAGCATCCCCAGTTCACACCCACCAGACACCAGTATATAAATATATACCGTTTTTGCCAATTAAAATGAATAAGAAAAAATCATTGTTACAGATTAATAATAATAATAATAATAATAAGTGGCTGGACACAGTGGCTCATGCCTGTAATCCTGGCATTTGGGAAGGCCAAGGCAGGAGGATCCCATGAGCCTGGGAATTTGAGGCCAGTCTGGGTAACATAGTGAGACCCCATCTCTAAAAAAAAAAAATGAAAAATTAGCCAGGCATGGTGATATGTGCCTGTAGTCCCAGCTACTCAGGAGACTGAGGCAATAGGATCACTTGAGCCCAGGAGTTTGAGGCTCCAGTGAGCTAGCTATTGATGGTTCACTGCACTCCAGCCTAGGCGACAGAGCAAGACCTGGTCTCTAAAAAATAAAAATAAGTAAATAAGCTAAGTGCTCTTGAACTGAAAAAAAGAATGTATTCTATGAGAGATACCTGATAATCACCTACTTTGACCATGTTTTTATCCTTCAAGGATTTCAAACTGTTACAACAAACTTCTAAACGTGTATCTCTTTAGTTCAGCTTCCTTACATGAATTTAATGCTCCAGTATGTGAGACCAATTATTGATTTAAAAAAGGATAGATCTGTTTTAAAATTCCTTTACCAATATTCCTCATGCTCATGAGAAAGATATGAGGCAGTGCTGTTGACTGCATTTGTATTTAGTTAATACCACGAGCAAGTGGGAAAAATTCAGAAGTGACACTGAGTTGGTCATCTCTCAATTATCATCATGAGAAGTACGCACAATGTGAACATTCTGCCATAGGGCTTGTCTCTGTAAACTGCTGGTCAAGGGTCATGGACAGATTCTACTATTTTTAAAAACATCTTTCTGAACAGATAACGGAGGCTTAACTGTAGTGTAAACACACTGATGTACAAATCTCGAAAAACATAAAATAAAGTGTGTTGAGATTGGAGGTGCTCTGTTCAACTTTCGAGGGATAGAAAATATGCCTATCAGCTGTAAAAGCGGTGCATTTATTTTCATTTTTGAGACCAACACTAGAGCAGAAAGACACATTAACAAAAGGGTAAGAGTCTTCAGAGCAGATTACTTCCACTTGAAAAATGAGTTAAGTGATTTCACAGCGGGAGAGAGGGATATTTGCAGCAAGAAGTTTCATTAGTCACTGAATGAGGTTTCTCTGACATACATTTTCACAGAATGAGAAGCATGATCTTTAGAAGCAAGAGCCATAACCTTTCTATATTTTTCTTCTGTTTATTCATTTTGCTGGAAGATTCCCTTCCCTAGCCTTCTGGAAATTTCAGCCTTCTAGTCTGATTTGGTGACCTTTGTTCACTAGGAAGAACATAGTCCGTTTCTCTTTGCCAAAAGGTAGTTGCATGCATTTGCAATTTAAACAAGGAACATCCAAAAAAATTAGAATGTGTGTTTGTTGAAAATATTGTGATTATTAAAGTCAGAGAAGATAGCTAAAACAGAAGATGCCCATACTTTGAAATCAGATGATTATTAATAGATGCTGCTTTGTGTTGACTGGAGTTTAACTGCCAGTCCTTTCTTTTGCCAAGATATTTTCCCAAAAGAAACATTTCAGTTGTAGGCTCAGTAAGGAGACTGGAATCTGCTTTGTGAATTGGTGGCAAAAGGAAAAGGTGGGGAAGGTAGGAGAAGAAAAGAGAGATGGAGCCTTCAGGTAGTAGACTACTTTTTCTTCCTTTGGTGTCTCATCTTAATATTTAAAAAATTAAATTGAAGACTCAGCTAAGGTATAGAAAATATCAGGCTTTTTCTTTTTGACATATAACCAACATTATCTCTTGTCAAGCAATTTATTTTTTTATTTTATTTTATTTTTTTAATTTTCTAATAAGACTAGGTTTATTCAGTACCCTAGTAAAAGTTTTTATTAGAAGTATCCAACAGTATAAAAAGTACAAAACAGACCTGTAGATTTCTAATATATTAATACAAAGTGCTTATTTTTTAAACTGCTTTTTTTTTTTTTTTTTGGAACGGAGTCTTGCTTTGTCGCCCAGACTGGAGTGCAGTGGTGCCATCTCAGCTCACTGCAACCTCCATCTCCCGGGTTCAAGCAATTCTCCTGCCTCAGCCTCCTGAGTAGCTGGGATTACAGGCACCCACCACTATGCCTGGCTAATTTTTTTGTATTTTTAGTAGAGATGGGGTTTCACCAAGTTGGCCAGCCTGCTCTCAAACTCCTAAACTCAAGTGATCCACCCACCTCTGCCTCCCAAAGTGCTAGGATTACAGGTACATGCCACCACGCCCAGCTAATTTTTGTACTTTTAGTAGAGACAGGGTTTTACCATGTTGGCCAGGTTGGTCTACATGATGACTTCCTAAACAAGTGCATAACTTCGATTCCACAAAAGATGACAGAATTCATTAGTACTACTCGTTTGTCCTCAGTTATACTTTCTGCAGTTTCAATTATCTGCGGTCAACCATGGTCTGCAGAAAATTCCAGAAATAAACAATGCATCAGTTTTACATTGCCCTTGGTTGTGAGTAGCATGATGAAGTCTCCAGCAGTCCTGCTCCCTCCCAATCCATCCTGCCCAAGAGGTGAATCCTCCCTCTGTCTGGCATTTTCATGCTGTAGAGACTGCCTGACCCTTAGTCACTTAGTGGTCTGCTCAGTGACCAGATCATCTGTCATGGTACTGCAGTGTTTGTTCTCAAGTAACCCTTATTTCAGTTAACAGTGGCCCCAAAGTGCAAGAGTAGTGATGCTGGCATATTGTTATAATTCTTCTATTGTATTATTAGCTATTATTGTTAATTTCCTGTGCCTAATTGATAAATTAAGCTTTATCATAGGCATCTATGTATAAGCAAATGCATAGCACATATAAGGTTCAGTACTATCTGTGTTTTCAGGTAACCACTACAGGTCTTGGTACGTGTCCCCCGTGGGTAACTGAGGACTCCTATTGTCTGTGTTTTATTTGAAGGGATTTTGATTCATTTGTGATCTGTTTCACGCCCTCTTCCTTTTCTCCTCTGGCAAATTTGATTTGGCATGCCCTCCACTTAATCTTTTAAATGCTTGATCCATTCTATTCTGCAGAATAATGTTAAATTTTTCATTATGTCAGTCAATATGCTTTTGGAAAAGGGAACACTCCTGTTTGTGTTTCCTCTTTAAATTCATGGTTTAGAGTTTTCTCCTCTTCCTTTCGCTTGAGCCTCCCCAACTGCAGTGTCTCCTCAGTCCTCTAACTCCATGACTGTGGATGAAACTCCATCTTGTTTTTCTTTAATGTGCTATTTCTCAAGTTTACATCTACAGATGTGCTGCAAATATCTGGTACTGAATGATGTTTCATTTCGGTGAAGCGTTTGTTTTTGTTTGTTTTGAAAGTTAATTGTGCATGTGGTTTAAAAAATCCAATATAACAAAAGGCATACAGGGACACCATTTGACCATGCCATTCCCCACCCCTTCATTCAGTTGTTTCAGCAACCACCTTTCTTTGTTGTGGCTTGAGAATCCTTCCAGAGACGTGACTAAACAGCCATGGAAATGCCAGTGCAACAGAGCATTCTTTACATCTTGCTTTTTCCACTTAATAACATAACTTTGAGGTTGTCCTATTTTGACACATAGACATCCACCTCATTCTTCAGGAAGCCTCTGTCACAGGCACATATATGGACCTACCATAATTCATTGATTGGACTGCCATGGTTGGACACGAAGATTGTTTCCAAATACTTGCTACCATAAACCCTAGTGCAGTGAAACTTCCTTCACACACCTTTTTTTTTCTTTTTTGAGAGGGAGTCTAGCTATGTCACCCAGGCTGGAGTGCAGTGGCACGATCTCGGCTCACTGCAAGCTCCGCCTCCCGGGTTCACGCCATTCCCCTGCCTCAGCCTCCCGAGTAGCTGGGACTACAGGTGCCCGCCACCACACCCGGCTAATTTTTTTGTATTTTTAGTAGAGACGGGGTTTCACCGTGGTAGCCAGGATGGTCTCCATCTCCTGACCTTGTGATCTGCCTGCCTTGGCCTCCCAAAGTGCTGGGATTACAGGCGTGAGCCCTTCACACACCTTTGAGCGGGGGTAGGATTCCATATCTATTTTAAATGTATATAGATGTTATTGAGTTTTAGAGGACTAAACAATTTAGCTTCCAAGCACAACCTATAAATGCATCTTGGCCACTTTCTTGCCAACAGAGTGTGTTATAAAGCATGTCATTTTTGTCTGTCTCAGGTCAGTGAAACTCCTGTAAAGGACCAGATAGTAAATGTGAGCCACATGGTTTCTTTCCTGACTACTCAAATCTGCCCTTGCAGTGTGACAGCAGCAATAGATGATTTGTCCATGAGTGGTGTGGCTCTCTTCCAATAAATCTGTATTTACAAAAGGAGGTCCTGGCCAGGTTTGCTTCCTGGATCATAGTTTGCTGACCCCTGGTCTATCTAATAACAACAATAATAATCTTTAGTTTGTTTCTTTTGTATGAGTTAGGCTGTTTATCTGTTTAAAAATCTACTTAGGTATTTTTTTCCTGTTAATTACATCCGTTGCTCATTTTGCATAATGCAGTTTAACTTTCTCTTGTTGGTTTATTAAAAGCAATCTATATATTTGAAACTTAATTACTTTTATATATTCTGAAAAATAATTGATCTGTTAGCTGTTGCAACAGTTGGCTTTCTGATAAATTTCTATTTGACATAGAACCAAGTAAAAATTATGTTACCTTGGGTTGTAACAGTTACTCTTAAAAACAGTTAGATCTGCAAGGCACAGTGTCTCATGCCTGTAATCCCAGCACTCTTGAAGCTCCTGGCTTCAAGAGACATCCCCGCTCCCCCCCTCCCCACCACCTTGTCTTCCCAAAGTGCTGGGATTATAGTTGTAAACCAGCAGGCCTGACCTTGTGTAGACATGGTAATTGACAAGAATCTTGTAGTCACATTTTCATAGACTATGCAGTAGATGCAATAGACTAACTTCTGTATGAATCTTTTTCATTTTGTATTAATTATAATCATTTGCCAAGTTTGCTTCATTCATTTGTTTAGTAAAAGAGTATGTGTAAGGAATTTGGTAGGCAATTTTTAGAACTTTTAGTGACAACTTTGTTTTTGATTGTTTCTTAGTGAAAGAAGGATTACAATAAGAACTTAGCCACAAAATACAAGCTTCCATGAGTCACTGCAAAATAACAGGGATAGTTTGGAAAGGCAAGGAGTAACCAGAAGCTTTGGGGCATAGTTTTCCTTAGTTAAATCAGTATAATAAATGGGGTACACATTGCAAATTATTTATTCATAGTTTGGTAGTTTGCATTGGTATGTCTTAAACCTGAATACTTTAGAGTGAATGAAGTAAATAGGATGAGATGATGGGGAATGCACACACACCCACGCACATGCACACACAAACACACATGCATGCATGCATACATACATGCACACACATATACATATGTGTCTGTGTGTGCATGTGTGCACATGTGTGTCTATGTATGTTACGTTTACATTATTTCTGCATATTAAACACTTTCCCCTTTCGTTAGATATTGTTTATTGAGAAAATGCACTACACTAGATTACCATTACTTAAAAGTTGCTCTCGCAGCACAAATCAATTCATTATCTTTAAGGATAAGCCCATGTCTGGAGGTAGGGAAATCATTTTTTTAAAATTAAAGTTTCTGTCTTGAAATATTGTCATCCTTCACTTTTTCTATGCACTAGGATGCTCTTTGCTTTCAGGAAAACACGTTATGACTCGTTTAATACTGTTGTCCCTCTTATCCAGAACAGAACATACCGTGGTTGCCTAACAGGAAGGCTGCATATAAAACCCAGTTTTGTCTAGTATCATTTTCCCCAAGTCCATTATGTGTGTTATTGTGCAGTGCATGTCCAAATGAGGATTTGAGCAGTAGAGAAGAAATTCATTAAAGAAATGTGTCATCTCCTTGCAAAAAGGAAAGTATTGTTGAGGAAATTGTTACTGATAAGACAAAAGTGGTGAATGAACATCTACCTTTTGAAGGCATTTCTCTGAAGTGAAAATTACCTTGAATTGTCTTGGGATCAGTTGTGACTTGATCCTTTTATTAGGAGCTGTTTCAAACTCAGAGAAGGGGTGATGATTCACACTGATGACTGAAGGTTTCTTGGAGCTGGTGTGAATAAGAGGGGAAAAGTATTGCAAATGCATCATTGTGGCTTTCACTGAGACTCAGTGGACAGAATTCATCATGATCTTCCTGGGCTCCGGAAACACAGGCCTGAAATTTAGTAGCCAGTCTGCCAAGCATGGAGTTAGGCACAGATGGGATCTGAGTTAGAGAACTCTCCTGGGACTGGTACCCAGGGAGGGTAATGTAGGGTGAAATGTCATTGTTCAACATGCTTATTATTCACCTGAACATGGGTGACATTCCTTTCCTGAGAAACTCTGGTCTGACAAATGGGTTCTTACAATTATTTCTGAAAATAGAAAATGTATTTCCAATAATTATTAGTTATATCTATTTATTATTTCTGGTCATATTATTCCTAATAATTGAGCTGTATGGCTATTGGGTGAGGTTCCTCAGGGAACAGCAGATTCTCTGTTACTGAAGGAGTTTAAACAGTATCTATACCGAGAGTAGTCAAGACATGCAGAGATGATTTCCATATTATAAGAGAAGTTGGATTGAATTAAGTCTGTGATTCCCTGCCATTCTGAGATTTTAAAAGTCCAGGCCTTTAATGTAATAATTCCCTGTCATCATTAGTCTAATTATTGGCAACTACACTGAATTATACAGTACAGTATCAGTTGATGAATATAGTATCAATTGATTGGTACAACACTGTATCAGGTTGAATTTAACTGAGTTAAGATATGGCCCTACCTTCTAAGAGCTTACCAGTTGACAATAAAAGCGCATGGGTAGGTAAGAGACACCCACATTATTAGATATAACTATGTTATTCATGTTACCTAAAGTTGGAGAGTAAGAAGAATGAATTTCTTAAGGTAGGGATGAAAGTATATCCCCATTCCAACAGTTTAGATCCAGAGAAGAAAAAATGTTTCAGAGAGGAGATATGATTTTATAAATTGCTTCAGAGGAAAAATTCAGATTGGTAATGGCAGCCTAGAAAGATGCTAAATGAGGAATTCTAAGTCAAAGGCCTTGCAGAAAGCTAGGAATGAACATGTCACTGGTTCTCATGGAAAATGCTTAGAGTCCTGCAGGGAATAAATTCCTTTTTTTTTCTTTTTCTTTTATTATTATACTTTAAGTTCTAGGGTACATGTGCACAACGTGCAGGTTTGTTACATATGTATACATGTGCCATGTTGGTGTGCTGCACCCATTAACTCGTCATTTGCATTAGGTTATCTCCTTTTTTTAAAATCATTATTACTATTGTATTCATTTATTTATTTATTTTTTATTATACTTTTAAGTTTTAGGGTACATGTGCACAATGTGCAGGTTAGTTACATATGTATACATGTGCCATTTTGGTGTGCTGCACCCAGTAACTCGTCAATTAACATTAGGTATATCTCCAAATGCTATCCCTCCACCCTCCCCCCACCCCACAACAGGCCCCGGTGTGTGATGTTCCCATTCCTGTGTCCATGTGTTCTCATTGTTCAATTCCCACCTATGAGTGAGAACATGCGGTGTTTGGTTGTTTTTCCTTGTGATAGTTTGCTGAGAATGATGCTTTCCAGCTTCATCCATGTCCCTACAAAGGACACGAACTCATCATTTTTATGGCTGCATAGTATTCCATGGTGTATATGTGCCACATTTTCTTAATCCAGTCTATCATTGTTGGACATTTGGGTTGGTTCCAAGTCTTTGCTATTACGAATAGTGCCGCAATAAACATACGTGTGCATGTGTCTTTATAGCAGCATGATTTATAATCCTTTGGGTATATGATCAGTAATGGAATGGCTGGGTCAAATGGTATTTCTAGCTCTAGATCCCTGAGAAATCACCACACTGACTTCCACAATGGTTGAACTAGTTTACAGTCCCACCAACAGTGTAAAAGCATTCCTATTTCTCCACATCCTCTCCAGCACCTGTTGTTTCCTGACTTTTTAATGATTGCCATTCTAACTGGTGTGACATGGTATCTCATTGTGGTTTTGATTTGCATTTCTCTGATGGCCAGTGATGATGAGCATTTTTTCATGTGTCTTTTGGCTGCATAAATGTCTTCTTTTGAGAAGTGTCTGTTCATATCCTTCGCCCACTTTTTGATGGGGTTGTTTTGTTTTTTTCTTGTAAATTTGTTGGAGTTAATTGTAGATTCTGGATGTTAGCCCTTTGTCAGATGAGTAGATTGCAAAAATTTTCTCCCATTTTGTAGGTTGCCTGTTCACTCTGATGGTAGTTTCTTTTGCTGTGCAGAAGCTCTTTAGTTTAATTAGATCCCATTTGTCAATTTTGGCTTTTGTTGCCATTGCTTTTGGTGTTTTAGACATGAAGTCCTTGCCCATGCCTATGTCCTGAATGGTATTGCCTATGTTTTCTTCTAGGGTTTTTATGGTTTTAGGTCTAACATTTAAGTCTTTAATCCATTTTGAATTAATTTTTGTATAAGGTGTAAGGAAGTTGAGACTGGTAGAAGACTAAGCTTCTTCCAGACTTTAATCATTGTTATCTGGAAAGGAATTGAAAATAGTTTTTTTCTGAATCATTGTAATCATGTGAAATCACTACATGTCAATGTTGAATTGACCACAAGGACCAAGCTAATTATGGAAGAAAGAGGTGGGGGAGACATTGAACACAGCAATCCACAGGAGTTTGAGTAAGTCTGGAGTGTTGAACTGGTGAAAGTCCTCCCTGCAACAGCTCCATCGGGGCAATTCTGTTAAGTCAAGACTCAAGCACTGGACGGTGAGTGGTCCAGAAAAACTATGTCATTAAAAATGCACATTTGTTTAAAATAACTAACTGCTCTTTCGTGGATGATTGGTACTAAGATTTTATAAACTGTTTAGGGACCACCATGATTCCTCACACACATTAATTAATTCATGAGAGTTGATTTTCTTTTCAAACACATTGATACATTATTAGTAGATAGCACCCCAACACACACATACACACACACACACAGAGAGAGAGAGAGAGGGGTACTTACAATCAAAGACAGCCATACTAGATCCAATTGGTAGCAACAAAATGAGAAAAGTACCAGAACACACAGGCAAATTGAAAATACACAAAGCCACATCCACAGCATGCCCTTTAATGGAGGAAGTGGGAAGAAGGGTCCATTTTCCACTCTGCTCATTTTCTTCCCCACCACCCATTAAGAGTGTCAATTCTCATTCACGTTCCTTTTAGAGAAGAACGAACCATCGAAAAGGGAGCTGAGAGTTGTAATAAAAATATTGCATTACGGATTTCTCCAGTTTCCTTTCAGTATGAAGTATTTGTTACTTCATTGAAAAAAGTAGAAGTATTGATCAGCCGCTTAGCTTGTGGCTTCTGCTCTCAAGGAGTCAGCACATAGTCTGATGTGGAGGAAAATCCATAAATGGATTTCTGCAATCTGCAGGTAAGCATGGGATGAAATGTTCCTTGACATCCAACCCAGGTTAGAAATCAGTTTTCAAGACTCTAAATTTGAGGACCCCTAGGAGCTCAAATGATAAAGAGAAGAAGGTTTATAGTCCATGATGGGGGAGGGACTGCACACTACCTGCAGGATGAGCAGAAAGGATGCAGGGGCTTGGTATCACAGGACCAGCATTGTAAATATTACAGGAAGTAACCTTTCCTGTGTGTCCTTCATGTGCTTTTCTTTGTGCATATTCTTGAGGCTTAAAGGAAAGGGAGCCAGTCTGTGTCCATACTTCTCTCCCGTGCACATCATCCCGGCATGGCACTGCTGATGCAAATTAAAAAAATAACCTTTGACTAGAAGCATTTTCCCAGCTACCAGTTTCCTTCTCCCCAGTGTAAGACAATGTGACAGCAAAGGTTCATGCACAGAAGCAGAAAGGTAGTGGAATGACTCAGCTTCTAGCTAAATGCCTTCCACCTTCCTTAGCTTTGTGGTCTCAGGATTTTATAAGAGGTCTCTCATGTGCTGCTACAGAACCAGCAGGAAAAATCAGACAGGGCCAAGACAGAGAGAAAAGAGACACCTTTCTCCTATATTGCCCCTACCTAGGGCTTCTATCCAAAGCATGTTCTAGTTCCTAGATGGTTGATTCCAATAAAATAACATAAAAATAAACTGTGCAATAAAAATTTAAAGGGAGTTGTGCTGACCATCATTTTTGAAATATTTAAAAATGAGTCCTCATTAAATTTTGGTGTGAACATTAGTATTTTGTCATGGATAGAGGCACAAGAAAGGAGTAAATGTGAGACCTACATTGCATCCAATGCCTGCATCAGTAGAATCTAATCTCTTCCCCCCATGATAAAATGGCCTCATTCTGTCAACTACAGGCTTTGCTAACTTTTTCTCAGACAACACACCAAATTTATCCCCAGCCTGATAAGGATCTTTATTGCATTTGCTCCCACCCCGCCTACTGTATTTAGGGTAATGGTGAAAAATGTACATTGATGCTGAATTTTATAGAAATAGTAGAAATGGAAATGATCTTACAGAGTTGTCATCTACTATCTGGTGTAGGTTTGGTTACAAAGCTGTATTTCCTCTTCCAAGTTTTAAGTAATCAAGTTTCAAAACAATCTTTCCTGACATCCAGTTTGTGTTAAAGCCAATTTCCCAAATGATTTTCATTTGCATTCTGGAAATGCAGTGAAGCCTTGACATTTTACAAAATGACCTATCTTCTACTCAAGTCAATGAAACTACAGTAAACATTTTATGTATAGTTGCAATGCTTGTATCTCCCTCAAGATTAAACACAGAAAAGCATCTTTGGGGAGGATATTTAAATACGATATTAAAGCATATAACATGTGTCTGTATTTTTTCAGTTTTAAGTATACTTACTAATAATAACAGGCAAAGTGGTACGAGGTAAAACACTACTTTTCATTGTTCAGTGTACAGTAGTCATTGGCTATTCTACATATGCGCTTAGCATAATATTTACAGACTATGTAATACAAATCACACCTGTAAATTCTCATGTCCTGTGAGACACAGGAACAGAAGAGCTCTGTAAAAAAAACAGCAAAGTACAACTTGAAAAGTTAAGCCATATGAGTAAGAAATCAAAGTGATGAATTTACTAAGTGTTTATTAATATTTAAGCTAAGTTTACACATGATTCAACATCATATTCATACTCATAGTCTGTTACTGTACTTTGCCAAACTGTCTGTACTATTTTGTGACAGGATATTATCTTCAATATTGCTCTCACTGCAATGCAGCATAAATAAAGTATATGTCATGTTCTACCTTTTCAGGAGCTCCAATGAACACATGCTATGGTTTTTAATGACTGTAAAGAAAATTTCAAAGCCATATCTTATCTGTTTCTATGGAGAAGTTGATCAATGATCAATACCATTTGCAAGGACCCCGATGTGTGACTTGTTTCTCTTTATACTGTGACATGTTTCCCTGAAGGTGGAATGTCAATGAGGCATTCGTTTTCTACTAAATGAAAATGATGTTAAAGTTGCAGTCTAGTGATAGAGTTACCAAGATCTGCTTCTTGGATTTTTTATGGGGTTTGGGCAACACATAAAGAAACTTTCCTCTCATTCAAGTTGAACATATCCAACCACTTATATATATGTTGCCCAGTGAGGTCAGTGTTACATGAAGTTGTAGAACATTTACTTTGAAATGAGGTTTTCTCATTTAATAAAAGTGTCACCTTGTGTCAGTGGCTTAGCTAGTTCCAGCTTCTATTTTATCTCTTATCCAATGAGAATATGCCTATCACATAAGGAGTGTGGCTGGGAAGAATGGTGGTCTGTCCTTATCTCCTGGGTTCTCTGGTTTCAGAACCTGCACAGCGGACAGTTCCAAACACTGCATTCCACCATCATTTCATCGGCATTCCTCTTGGAATAAATGTGTCTTGACAGTCTCTCTTAGAAGTGCTTTCTCTGAAGCTACTGAGGACCATGCCATGTGCAGGCATAACTGAAGCGTGCACATTCTATAGAGTGCCTCCAAGATGTGCACATTCTATAGAGTGCCTCCAAGGTTTTCAAGAAGAATGGAGCCCAACTTGGCCACATTGGTTACACACTTGTGCATGGTCCATTTATTGACTATCCCACCTTCCAAGTAATTTACCTGCACCCGACTTCTTGTCTCATGTGGGGCCTTTAGAGTAACTCCAAATAAGACCAGGTGGATGTGCAGATGAAACGTTTGATGCTTGCATGTGCTTGCCTGATTATGACTGTTAATCACCGGGTGTGTCAAACTACTCTAGATGCTCATTGTGTGTGTATGACAGGTTTTGGTGCTCTTTCTGCTTTTGATAAGCCATTCAATTTAATAGGGTGTTCTCTGAATGCCCAGCTTTTCTTTAAACTTAGCATGTATATTCACTACCCCACGATCCACCTAAGACAGTTGCGTATCATTTCTTTATGCCTGTTCCGTGTTCTATGTATATTAGATGATTTCATATAGATAAGGAGGGAAAGCTCATATTTTATACATTTTAACTATTATGAGGAAAACCTTATCTAGAAGAGGTTCTCTTCTTTTTGAAGTTGCATAGCATTAGTAAAGCTATAGGAGCTATCTCTTGTATCTGACTAGAAACGATACACATTTAAGATAAAAAGCATGGGCCAGGTGGTGGCATATGCCTGTAATCCCAGTACTTTTGGAGGCCAAGGCAGGAGGATCATTTGAGGCCAGGAGTTCAAGACTAGCTTGGACGACATAGCAAGCCCTCCCTCCCCACCCTGTCTCTACAAAAAGTGAAAAAATTAGCCAGTCATGGTGGCATGTGCCTATAGTCACAGCTGCTCGAGAGGCTAAGTTGGGAGGATTGCTGGAGTCCAGGAGTTCAAAGATACACTGAGCTATGATCATGCCACTGCAGTTCAGCCTGGGTGACAGAGTGAGACCATGTTTCAGAAAACAAGTGAGTAAAATAAAATAAAAAGCAATAACAAGATTGCATTATGCTTTGAGGGCATTAACTTTCAAATTTAACTTTACTTGCATTTTTTTCCTGTCATTCTTTCTGTGTCGGCTAGTTCTTATTTTAGTTGTAATCTTTTTTTAGAATACTTATGAATAGAATAAATACCACTGTATTCACATAGTATATTTACTATTATTTTTGTCTCCTTGCATTGTATTTTAATTATCTATGTCAGACACTTTCCTCAGTCAAATGTACTACTAGCCATCTAAATGGAGAATTTATCTTAGGAGGAGAATTCTTCCCATTTATTTTTGCATGCCCAGCAAATTATTCGGGAGTGAGTGCACTGTTTCATCCTGTTGATAGTCTTCCCTGAACATTTATAACCCACCCCTGACTGGCTCCAGTCTTTACATCTTCCTCAAGACCTAACTTAAATACACTGAACTGCCTGAAGTCATCTTTGAATTTTACATCCTTTCTCTTAACTCTCATACACTGCATTGTTTTCCCATACAGGGGCATCAAGAAATAGACCATATTATAATGAATGTACAATAAAGTACTAAGAGTAATAAAAGTAAATATATTCTGAAGCAGGAAAGAGCAAATGCTTGGGTTTTTTATAGAAGGAGAGAAACGATAATTTGAGAATGTTTCATGGAAACTCTTGCATTTGAGCAGAACTTTACAAATTAGGCTTAGGCTTCAATAGTTAAAAATTAGTGAAGAGAACATCTCTGCAAAGTTGAATGTTCTGGTCTCCTTTCTGTTTGTTTAGTGAGCAGAATTGATAATCGACATGCAAGTGGCTTTTAAACCTTTCCAAGGACCAGTCATTGGGGAATTAGTGTGGTTCCTCTGAACCTTTCTAGTAATCCCAGGATGTATTAAGAGCAGTTAGTTGTGTTAGCCTTAAGATGCAATTCTCCTACCTTGTTGTTTTGAAGATGTTACTTAGAGGGGAGGAGATGTTTTGGTCTGTTCGGGCTGCTAATACATCTTTTTCTTCTCAAATTTTACTGTAAGCAGTCAGGAGGAACCAAGCCATTCCTTCAACACTTTTCTTAGAAATAGCTTCAGCTAAATCCACTTTTATCACTCACACGATCTGCCTTCCACAAATTACTAAAACGTGAACACAGTTCAGCCAAGTTCTTTGCCACTTTGTAGCAAAGATCACCTTTCTTTCATTGTGCAATGGCATATTTCTCATTTGCCTCTGACAGCTCATAAAAATGGAGCTTCCTGTCCATATTTCTAGTGTCATTCTGTTCAAAATTGCATAGATTTTCCCTAAGATGATTGAGGCTTTCTGTACAGCTCTTCTCTTTTTTTTTCTGAGCCCTCACTAGAATCACCTTCAAAAGTCTATTCATGGCAACGTAGGCTGTGTCTAGCATACACTTCAAAACTTTTCTGGCTTCTACTTATTACCCAGTTCCAGAGCTGCTTCTGCATTTTTAGGTATTTGTTATCTTAACACCACACTCTCAGTACCAATTTCTGTCTTAGTCCATTCAGACTGCTATAACAAAATACCATAGTCTGGGGGTGGGGGTGGGGGGGTAATAAACAACAGACATTTATTTCTCACAGTTCTGGAGGCTGGAAGCCCAAGATCAAGGCAGCAGAAGATTCAGTCTCTGTTGACAACCCACTTCCTGGTCCACAGACAGTGACTTCTCCCTGTGTCCTCACATGGAAAAAGGGTGAGGGAGCTCTTTGAGATCTTTTCTTGAAGGACACTAATCTCATTCATGAGTACTCCATCCTCATGATCTCACAACCTCTTAAAGATGCCACCTCCTAATACCATCTCCTGGGGAAGGGAGTTTAGGATTTCAAGGTTGAATTTTGGGAGAATGCCAACATTCAGCCCATAAAAGGAGATAGTATAGGAAAACTACAGAAATCAATAAACTCTTCTACTGTTTTGATTAAAATATAGCAAGTGCATTTTTGGTGTACATATTTTACTTTATCTTTGTTATTATTCATCTAGAAAACAAACGTACACAGTGATAGTTAATTCTTCCATGACTTTTTTGCAAAAGTGTTGCTATGCATTGGCTATAAGTCTCCTCTCTGACTTCATAAGACCTTGGAAAGCTGCCAAATATCTCAGAACTTGTTGTCCTGAGTCTTAAAGTGACTAAAATGACCTTAGCTCTACCTGCCTTATAGGATGCTCTGCCCAATGATGCATGCAGTATGCATGTTCTTTAACAGAGTATGTTTTGAGACTGCAGGTTTAGGCGTTATTAGAATCCATTTGACTCCATAGCCCTTTTTATGGAAACATACATACATACTTAATGTCAAATAGTTTATATCTTTTTACTAGCTAATATGGATAAGTACTGTCTCTTCCCATTTGACTGTGTGTAACTGCCTTCTCTTAGAACTCAACACAAAATGAGCTTTATGATTCACATTTACAGTAACATGGAGACAGAACCACCTCATTCAAAACAGGAAAAAGCAGGTATAAGATGCCATGAAGGGAAATGAGACTGAATGTGTTCAATTTTTCTTTGTTTGGCTTATCACATATCGTAGAGAGATGTGCTCTTACATGCAGTAGAAATAAGAACATCCTTGAAAACTCGGTTTGAGCAGTTCAAAATCATATATTTTTTAATGTTGTATGAGTTTCAGGTGATAAATCCTCTTCAGGATACCTCAGGGGTTCGCAAAAATGTAAAAATATGTTTAAAGTTTGAAATGACTCACATTTTTTAGTATCCACGGCAAAGAACTGCTTTTCCAACCTTAATAGGATTTCAAATTGACATTGACATTTTAGTAAATCAGAATTAGCTTTTTCTTTTTAAGCTCCTGTGTCTTATGTAAATGGCTGTGCTGACTTTTATGGAATTGAATATTCCAGAAAATGTCATGGAACCTAATATAAAACAAGTTAACATTCTCATTTTTAGATCTTAAAGGGATATGGTGTTAAAATATAGCTTTTGATACCCATCCAACCTGTGCAAGGTTTTCTGTGTATATGCGAATTTCAAATTTGAGAACTTAGCATGTCGATGAAGGCAAATCTATATACCTGTTGAAAACAAAATTGAAATTCTGAAGGAATTATTGTAATTTACTTAAATAAGAACTGTAAGAAGTCAGACTGTTAATGGAGTGTCAATAGATTTCTTCTGAGAGCTTCAAAATCTTTTCACTGCGTTTATTACAAGTCTACCAAAATATCTGTTAGATTCTGAAAGCCAATCTCTCATTACAAAAAGCATTATTCACAATTTTAACTTATTTCCACAATGAACATTCTACAGAATTATTGTATCTTTGTTTAAAGATAAAAAATTCTCCCTCGGGAGGCTGAGGCAGGAGAATGGCGTGAACCCGGGAAGGCGGAGCTTGCAGTGAGCCAAGATCGCGCCACTGCACTCCAGCCTGGGCGACAGAGGGAGACTCCGTCTCAAATAAATAAATAAATAAATAAAAATAAAATAAAATAAATAAATAAGTAAATGAATAAATAAATTCTCCCCCCGAGGTCTGAAATTTATTATTAATGTGAATATTTTAAGCATTTTTAGAAGAAAATAATTTTGTAAGAAATATTGTAAGTTATGGAAAATATGGTGGTGAGGTATAACATTCGTGAACTTGCTAGAACCTTGCCCTAAAAATGAACTAATTATTGGATCATATGGCAAACTGATTAAGAAGAATAAGGAACTACTTTATATCATGAAAAAATACATGACTATCCACCTGCCTTCCTAAAACTTCTTCCTCTCATGTGCTGCTATTTTACTTAGAGTTTTCTTTCGGGTTAAGGAACAATATCTTTAGAAGGCTATTCATTAAAGTACTAATTAGAAAAGGTAGTAAATTAAGCTTGTCACACACAATTTATATATTTTCTTATGATGTGTAAGAGAAAACAGCATAAAAAAGATAAATTATTTATTTTCAGTCAAAATAGAGCACTTTTTTTGCTTTCCTGCAGCTCATTATACCTAAATTCCTTTGTGAAAGTATTTAAGTAAGTTCTTTGAAATATTGCTTTTAAAATATGTTTACTCTTTAAAGTTTTAAAAATAAGGAAATGTATAATATAGTGAAATTTCCCCATCAGTGTGTTCTGTGTATTTTCTCCAGCTCTTTCTTGAATTACAAACAGCAGTTCTACAACTTTACCACCCCCACACACACATTTATTCATTTGCACATATTTCTTTTTAGTGTTTTTTTTTTTTTGCAAAATTGGCATCATATTAATTATACTACTCTGCAACTTGCTTTATTTACTGTTTTTAATATGGAAATTGACTGAAGTTAATTTTCAAGCAGTTGTGTAATATTGATTGAACTTAATTGATATACTATAACTGATTAAACTACCTCACTGTTATTTGGAACACTTATCGACAACACTGCAGTGTAAAACCCTCTTTCTACTTTTGCAGCTTTGTGATAATTCTGTAAATAATCAGACACCGATTGTGATGCAATCGTATCACAAATTCAAAGACACATTATAGTGTCAGTGGAATAAGTTAGACATACAGTGCCAATTAACTCAGGGTTCCAGGGGTAATTCTTTTCGTATTGATGAAATGCAAATGCATCTTACTCATTCAGAGTTGCCAGGGCCCTGGAGTAGAAATCTAAATCATAACCAAAACAAACAGCATCACCACGAAGAAATCAACAAAAACAATTTCATGAGGGTTTTGAGTATTTGAATAATATTTCAATAATTAAATTTTAAAGCAAGAACTGACAGGTTTGCCCACCCCATCCATCCTGTGATGTAAAATGCACGGTATGTATCTGGCTGACAGGGAAATTGAGGTAGGAAAATAGAATAGATAATATGATATTATGTACCTGCGCTTCAGTTTGAGGAGGATAAAATTGTTTTAACCTTATGTCCACATTCCTGGAGTGGTTTGCTAGACCTGCATCAGAAAATCCACATCTTAGTTCTTCAGCTGTTCACATCTCAATCAACACAGCCTTTTGTCATTAGCATGCCAGAAATTCACTACATTCATGAAAGGAATTACTATTTACATCATGATGAATGTTAGCATGAACTCTCATTGGCCCATAACATTAAAATATTCAAAACATACAAATTGGCTAAAATCGTTTAGAGAAAATGTTCACAGTGGCATGATGAAGGTATAAAAATCCAGAAATGCCTATGCCTTTGACCTGCTCCAGTGCCCATAACTTGAAGTCTCTTTAGTCCTACGCTCAGCCATGGACTAAGGAAAATTTCTCATTACCTGATGCTGACTGAGAAAGATAAAAGAACACCACTTGTTTTGTCCTTAAAGACTTGAGAGGCAAAGAGCTACATGATAGAAGTTGTACCTCTCACAAGTTTATGGAAGAAGACATATGAACTGTTTTCTGTCTGCTATGGAAGTCAGATGAATGACTGCCTATATGTGTAACACATTTGGGCCTGAGACACACATGATGAGGGGAGGAATTACAAACTATCACTGGTCTCCTTCTTTTTCTGCGATTACTGTTACCTTACCTAACAGTAGGTAACTGTAATCTAAAATGAACCTAAAAATTGTGCATGAACAAATTAGCTCAGGTAGCTTGCAACATTGACTTTACAGTTTGACCTAGGGGAGCCCCACGGGCTGAACCTAATGAAACTCAGCCAGGTTATATTAAAACTGCAATAGCCTGTATCTCTACATTTTCTGCAACCTGCTTTCTACATAGGGAAATGCTGCTTGTGTTTGCTGTAGGCAAATCTTAAATAAACCATGACTCAGCAAGAAGAAGAGAATGATGTGCAGAGATATTTTAGGGAAGGGATAAGATGGCAGTTTTGAATGGGAGCCCACAGGGTACAAGTACTCATATTCCATTACCAACTTCAGGAGCTTTTTACTTTGGAAAACCATTTTTCACCTTATTTTAGTAATATGTCAAGCATTTCAGGTGGTCTGCAAAAGCCACATAGCTCAGAGGCTTAGCAAACCTCCTCAGACATCAGGCAGAAACACTTTCTAAACCCCTTAATGAGTGTCAAGCAGGAAATTGTGAGTATATAGTATTAAGGAGATGGACTTGCTATTCTTAAATTTATAGAAAAAAATTCTGGATTTTCTTCCTCAGTCTCCACTTAATGACAGATTTTTTTAAATAAAAAGATGCATGACAGTACCTATTTAAACTTACTCTGATAAATTTGATGAAATATTCTTTTTTTAATCCAGACATCTCTATGAGTTTCAGAATTATTACCCTTGTCAAATTCATCTATGCTTTTTTTGTGGAAATGTTCAACTTTTGTTCTCACTGCTCCCTGCCTTCCCCCATCAACAAACCCTGAATATCTGGGAATTTCTCACCAGCTATTATTTAACTCCATTCCACATGTCCATCAGATGTCCTACACAAGATTGGTTAAATAGAAGTTTGTTCTTCTGGGAGAAGATGACAACTTTTTATATTAAATGCATAAAAATTTTCTCAATACTGCAGGGTGATAAAGACAAAGAAAAGGCCAATTTAAAAGGAAGCCTTTAGAAAAAATAGAATAAAGCAGAAATGCATCACTTTCCTACACAATAGGGAAAAAATTTTAATGCTTTTGCAAAAATTAAACTCTAATGATGGAACAAAGTTTATTTTATACTGGGTAAATTTATGTTAGGCACGAAACTACATAAAAATATGTGGACAACAAAGAGTGATTCAGGGCTGCTTAATCGCTGTTGCTCTTGGTGTGGTTTTTAGGGGATTGCATAATTGGTGAGTTCCTTACACGTTGATTTCTCAGATTCACCAGGCAATACATACCAGCTGTCTTGGTAAATGCATGAAATGTTGCAATCTTTGCAAGTCCTGCAATTTTACTTCACCAGTAACTTTCCCTGGTCAACTAACAGTATCTAGAGATCAGGCAGAGGGTGACCAATGGCTGCTCTGACGTACACATGGAGATACTGAAAGATGTGGAGTTAAGGATATTTGAATAAATATTTCATATAATGACAACTGTCTTTGTTAGCAAGCAGAAATATCCACTGTGATGCAAAGGCATATCCTTATGTCATATATGTTTGCTGTGAAAGGTACTGATTCGTGCTTATGTGAAAACCTCTTAAATCCCGAATCTGGGGTCTCCTCTCCCCGTTTTTTCTGAAACTCAGATGCTAAAGTTGATACGGGAGGAGTGGACTGTCCCAAATAAAGCAGTCGGGGAAAGGAGGATCCATTGCAAATAAAGGGTAAAAAAGGTACATATGAATAGTGTATCTATTTGCACATAATGCAGGTTATTCTGGAGGGTATTAAATATCTATCAGTAACTATCATTTGTTAAAAACCAGGGATTCCCAAGGATGTTAGTGGATGTATGAGAAAGAGTTTCTGGAGATATATGTTTGGGTGTCCACTACGATTGTTGCATTTCTTTTCTTCTTTGTCTCTCTCTGTCTCTGACTCTCTCTCTCTGTTTGCTTCTCTTTCCCTTTAAACACACACACACACACACACACACACACACACACACACACACACACACACAGAGACACCACACAGAATATTCCCAACTTGTTAACACACAACACCAATAAAAAATGCCAATAATCAGATTGTAAAACTGGCAGTTCTTTTCTTTCAATGTGGCTTTCTATTCTATTGTCTCTCACATATCAAAGAAACAAGAGGACAACAGATCAGTATACATTTTGTCATGTTTACATTATGTAGTAACCTGAAACAAATGCCCAGTGAGTGGAGGGTTTCTTAGCTTTCTGTCAGTTTTCAAATGTTTTCCCTCCTCCTGCCTCCCTGGCTTTGGGTTGGTGATGCACGTGCTGCTGCTCAGAGATGCCGTGCGCCCTGACAAGAGATTTTGAACTGGGGCACAGATGATTGTCCCCAAACTGATCTGCTCAGTTCCCATAATTCTACACATTTCAGGCAATGGAAACACAATGAGAGAGATAGTTTGGGTGGTTTTTGGATTGCAAACTTAGGCAGCCACGGTTTCAACCAGCAATACTGATTTTTCTCAGCCTTTCCATTTCTACCCAGTGCATAACTTATATAAATTTTCTTCCAAAACTTCACAATTAAACTATTCCTTATTTTATGAAGTTATCAATGTGTGTGTGTCTTAGAATATAATTGGTGTCATACAAACCAGTTTATGCCTCTTTAACTTTAGTGCTATGATCTTAAAAATTTTGACTCCCAGGCAAATATAGATATAAATATAAATATACATGCATTTTTTTCTTGAGAGTCAAAATTATATATTTATATATATGTGTGTATATTATATATATGTGTGTGTATATACACACATATAGATTAAATATATAATAATTTCATATTATATATTACAGATTAAATATATATATTATCTATATTTAATTTCATTAGTCATATTGTTTTCTACAGTTTGATTTCCAGTTTTGCAGGACTTTGTATTCATATTCCTGATATCAGGAAAGGGTGCATATTGACACTACAGCTCAGGTGGAATATTTAGAAGACACATGGTTGTAATTAGTTACTTGCATTTTTCCTGAATGCTTTTTATGGCGTTGACTATTTAAGAATATCTTGCATTGCTTTCCAAACAAATAAACTACACAAGCAGCATTTCTTGAATCTCTTTGATCTGTGTGGTGTGTTGGTGTGGTCTTATACAGGATTTTGTCTTTTTTTTTTTTTTTTTAGTGTGGTTGTTTCTCCTTTTTTCCTTTAATCTAACAAATATTGAAGTACTTAAAAATTTTTAATACTGGTTTTTATGGAGAATGAGAGTTTCCTATCATTTTCCCGGGGTAATGTCATACAATGCATTTCTGAAAAAAATACTTCTTAAATTTTGTTAATGTTCTGATTATTTTTCTGTCATTATTTTGCCACTTTGTATTATGTTACATTATTATTCCATAACCTCCTTTGATTCCAGCATTGGGAATTGGTTTTCATTTCCATGGACTCATTACTGAGGTCCTTGTTTCTTTCGAGATATTAAACCTGACCCTGAATTTTTTTTCTTCCCTGTGAGAGTGGAAATTATAATTCTTTTCTACTGGTTCAGGAAAAAAAGAAACTTTACTTTCTAAAGAATATATTTCTTTTTATGGTCAGATACGTTTTAAATAAAACGAAAGCTTTCAATATCTGTCTGTAAAAGAGCAGGGTTTGGAATTCTCATTGGTGATGGATATGTTTATTTTCTTACCTGACACGTCAGCTACTGCAGCTAAAGCCAGTGAACTATTTCTATATCACTTACTGATGAAGAAATAAAGGGCTCTCTCATGATGCTAAGTGTATTGCTGTTCCACCATCCGGATATTTTTGGCTTAAACCCTGAGGTGTTACCAGATGGTAAGGATTTTAGAAATGCTAAAATGATAATAGTAGGGACTACTTTCGATATTGTGAAGTCAGATATATCATTGCAAGTTTTAAAAAAATGGAATATTTTATATTTTTAAGTATCTGATTTACCTTAATAAACACTTTCATCAATTTCAAGAGCATCTACATGCTACATTCTGGTCCTGAATTTTCATGGTTAAAATAAAGCCCCACCCAGAGACTAGCTAATAACTATGGTGATCAACAGTGGACAGAAATTCAGAGATACTAGTTATGGTAACATCCTTTAATGCTGGAGCCTTACTGTCATAGAAACATGTGAATGTCAAACTAAAAGTTTAAAAGCCAGATATTTCAAAAGAGTGGGGAGTGGGAGAGTATAAATTACCCCCAAGGACCCTGGAAGTGCTAGATTCTGGGCAAGATCCAGATATTTGCAATTTATTTAACTCCCAGTTGACCATCTGAGAAATATTGAGCAAGAGAGACAGAGAGAGAGAGAGAGAGAGAGAGACAGAGACAGAGACAGAGACAGAGACAGAGACAGAGATTGCCAGGGACCAAGGGATGATACTAGTGAACCATTTAGCTACAAAGTGTCAATGTATGAGGCTGGCGTGGTGGCTCATCCCTGTAATCCCAGCACTTTTGGGAGGTCGAGGCAGGAGGATTACTTGAGCCCAGGACTTTGAGACCAGCCTGGGCAACATAGTGAGACCTCATCTCTTAAAAAAAAAAAAAAAAAGTTAGCCAAGCATGCTGGTGCCTGCCTGTAGTCCCAGCTACTTGAGAGGCTGAGGCTGGAGGATCATTGAGTCCCGCAGTTGGAGGCTGAAATGAGCTGTGATTGCACCACTGCACTCCAGCCTGGGTGACAGAACAAGACCCTGTCTCTAAATAAATAAGTACTATGTATGTGCTGACTCTCCAGCCTTGCCTAGTCCCAGAAGCCTTGCAACCTTCCAAAACTTGATTGTTTTTCTCCTAAATTTCTCAGATAATTGAGGGGAAAATAGAGCTCAGAATTTGACAACAGCTGTCCACATCTCCTGGAATCCCTGGCAGAATGCCGGTGCTGTCTCTTCTCTGGGTTTCACAGGGCGGGCATAAATTATAACTTTATTAGATTGAGCACATATGGCCTTTAGCCCCAGGAGACCCTCCATGGGGCTAGTCTGTTGGCAGAGGCAGCTTCTGCACTTTCATTCAAATTCACAATCCATAAAGAAAAAGAGGCCTTCAAGGCTGCAGCCTGCCTTGGGCTTCCGTGGGGCATCTCCTATCATTGCCAATAATGCTGTGGTGAAACCCAGGCCAAATATTCCAACATCTTTTTGCTGCTTGTATGAACACGATGCATATTGCAGTTCAAAACTAGGAAAAAAGAAGAGCATATTACAGGCGAACGCGAATGCATCAGAATATGGTACCTTTAAATTAAAAGAGAAGGCTCTTAATTTTGAATTCTCAAGTGTTTCTCTTCAAATACACACAATGATGTCTTTCACTTGACTTTAATTTTAACTATTATGGATACATAATAGATGTATATATGTATGGGGCACATGCAGTGTTTTCCTACAGGCATACAATGTGTAATAATCAAGTTAGGGTAATTGGGGCATTCATCACCTCAAGTATTTATCCCTTCTCTGTGTTAAGAACATTCCAAATCCACTCTTTAGTTATTTTAAAATATACAACAGATTATTTTTGACTGTAGTCACTCTGTTGTGCTATCAAATAGTAGATTTTTTTTTCGAGGCAGGGTCTTGCTTTGTTACCCAGGCTGGAGTGCAGTTTTGTGATGGTAGCTCACTGCCGCCTCAATCTCCTGGGCTCAAGCAATCCTCCCACCTCAGCCTCCTGAGTAGCTGAGGCCACAGGCACATGCTACCACAGCTGGCTAATTATTATTTTTTTAATTTTGTGTAGACTAGGTCTCACTGTGTTGCCCAGGCTGGTCTCAAACTCCCGAGCTCAAATGATCCCCCTGCCTTGTCCTCCCACAGTGCAACGATTACAGGTGTGAACCTGTGCCCGGCTGATAGGAATTTTTGATGGAGTTTCCCAATATCTGGGCTTTCAAAGATTTTGGATAGTGAACGAGATACTGCAAAGATCTCTCTAAATATCACCAGCCTGACCAGGGACCTTGTGTTACCTATATGAATACACTGAGGTTGCTGTCTGTTTCTCTGTTAATGTATAAGCAGAGAAAGGTACATTGATGCTCATCAGATTTTCAGTTTAATATCAGAGCATTGCAAATTAAAATATAAGGTGCAGGACATGTACAATTTTACTGCGGGGCATGCAAAACCTGAGGGCCCCCAAAGCAGAAGAAGGCATTCGGCCTCTAGTCTGCATTTCCTCCCTCCTGAGTTGCCAGCCAGCCAGCCAGCCTGTCTTACAGATTCCAGACTTGCCAGCTCCCACATTGCATGAGCCAATTCCTTAAAATAGATCAATTTAATAAATTTAACCTATATTGGTGAACAAATTTAGCAGAGAACTTTGATATATATTAGTACCACTTATTATTTTTAGAAAAATTGGAATTTGAATAACTTACACTAAAGTCTAATTCGTCATCTGGTGTGTATGTTATAAATGCACACCCACTCACAGAGACCTATTCACAGCCACAGCCTCATATAAAAATAGGCAATAGATACAGGAAATGAGAAGCAGCCATAGAGGGTCTTACGTAAGAAACCCCATCCTTCTCACAGCTACTCAAGAACGTTGTTCCCAACATCTACATCTTTTGTAGTTTATATCCACTGGGCGCACCTAACATCACATCCACATTCTTTTGTTTATCCCGTTTGGAAATACATGCCTGACCACTTTCTCTGCCTGATGTGGCTGCATGTTTTTGTTTCTCTGGCAACCATCTCCTCGTCTTCCAAGAGTCCTCACCGATCACATCTCAACTCCTCTCCACCTATCCTTTCTTAAATTCACTCCAATCAGTATATAGCCTCACCACTTCACCAGACTCCTCTTGCCAATTATACCATTGCATCCTAGGCCCCACAAAAGTGGAGTTGCTATTCCTAATGTTTCTTAAAAATGGCCATTCTGCATTTTCCCTCGAATCTCCACTGCCTCTATTTTTGGAAAAGAGTTTCATCTTTGAAAAAGCATTTAAGACCAACTTTTTTCCCACTCTGGAGGGAAATGAAATATTGCTGAATGCAGAGGATATCTCCAAGGCTTCATACTACTTGCTCTGGCAATATTTCCAGATCCTTATCCTGCAGCATTTGCGGTAGTTGTCCTCCTAGAATTCATAGTTGAAACCTACTCCTCAACTGTGTAGGTATTTGGAAGTGGGGCTTTGGAAGGTATTTGGAGAGTGGAGCCTCATGAGTGGAATTCCTACCATTATCAAAGGGACCCCAGAGGGCACCCTCGTCCCTTTTATCATGTGAGGACACAGCAAGAAGGCGCTGTCTATGACCCAGAAAGTGGGTCCTGACCAGCCACTGAATCTGCCATGCCTTGATCTTGGACTTCCGGTCTCCAGAACTATGAGCAATTTTTGTTTTTTACAAGCCGTGGGGTCTACAGTCTTTTGTTTTAGCAGCCAAAAGAGGTAAGATAGGGCATGTTGGGAAGGAATGGAGATGTCCACAAACACCCTGAATCATGTACTGCTCCCCAACCCCCCGTCCTCCCAGCAGAGAGAGCAGGAAAGAGAAGGCTTACTTCCTCCAGGTTCGATGCTCTTCTACACACAGTTATGACAGACAGATTGCCTTATATTTTTATTCTTTTTAGTTCATCTGACCAATTGTCAAATTGCTCAAATGTCAGAAAAATGGCTCAAAGGGCCGCTTTGGATTTCTGCAGTAGAAAAAGAAAAGACAGAAGACTAGAGCCCGGTGTGTTCCTGGACTGGAAGAAAGTTCTTATTTTATGGAGCCATAAATAAATATGACATTTCTTGTGCCTGAGAATTTGAGGCAGGTAGTACTCCTGTGAAGTAAGACAATGTCTTCTGTAAAAGAATAAATTCATTAAAAACCATGGGAATCATTGTAAGTTTCATTGTCAAGAAAGAAACAGACATGATTTTGGATGTAGGTGAATGTTAATTATTGAAGATGATTATTGTTCTCAGAACAAGTTTATTCTGATTCGTAGCCACAGCAGTTCAAGAGAAAAGCAATAAAGGAACCACAACCATATGACCCTTCTTATAATCATGTTGTGATGGGGATGTTTCTTCTCCGTCCTACTTCCTGAGAATGACAGAAGGGTTTTGCAAGAGTGAAGGCAGCTGGGAATATATTCCAGCCGCTTCCATAGTTCATGCTGTGGCAAGGAGTTTCAAGGTCACAGTGATTGAACACTAGAACTTGTGCCTCTGTTCTCTGCTGAACGTCTTCCATGACTGCTACATCAGGGCTTGGGGTTCCCACTGACGTGGTGTTTAAGTAACATTTAGAGTCCTTATGGTTATACACTTTCATCTCCTTGTACAGGAAGTTTCTGGAAACTGCCCACTATTATATGACACATATTAACCTGTTGAATTTGGTTATTTATGTGAGGAAACCACAGAAAACCATAACAAATCAAAATACCTAAGAACCACAAATTTCCTCCAGTGCAGCCACATCCCATAGACAGGTAATGTGCACTACATGTGTAATTTTAAGTTTTCTAGTAGTTGCATTCAAGAGTGCCCGAAGAAACCATTGATACCAATTTTAAAAATATATTTAATGTATCCCAATATTTATGAAGTACTAAGTCAGCAGACAATAGAGACAAAATATAGTTTGCATATTTTTTACTACATATTTGATATTCAGAGTACATTTTACACTTACAACACAGCTCGGTTTGAACAAGCCACATTTTATGTGCTCAATAGCCACATGTGGTTATTGGCTAGCATTTTGGAAAACACAGTACTAGAAAATGCATTCTTCCTGCCATGATCAACCATTGTCTCTCACTTACTCCTGGGCAACTGTGTTCTAATTGATTTCCAGGCATTGATTATTGCCTTTCAGGGAGAACAACTGATCACCCTATTATAGTAGGTCATTCCTACACATGGCCTTCAGGTCCCAAACCCGTCTGATTTGCTAAGCCGTTTTCCCTCTTGTCATGCCATCTTCCCTTCATTTGCTACATTCCAGGTTTTCTAGTCTAATGCAGTCACTCCAGGCACTCTGTACTTGTACTCAGCATTTACTGGGTGGTGTATATCTGTCGTAGGCTGTTGGTTGTAAGTTTCATGACAGCATACACTATGCCTCCCTTTTTCCACAGGCACCAATCCATCAAACCTCATTGAGGACATAAAACACAGCATATAAAGCACTCCATCGATTGAATTGAATTAATGTATGAACAATTGCACCTGCAAGTGTAACTGAGGGCTCACGTGGTTGTCATGTATCATTTTTAAAATGTTTAAATAATGCGAGTTTTCATCTATATTCTTATTACTTCTGTAGAAATTAATCTATAATATTTCAACAGTAACATGGTTGAAATTGAGGCCTTATGTAATGTTTGAACACAAATGATAACTTGATTCTGAATCAACACTGTATGTGCGATTTGACGTCTGATGTATGATTTGGGGCAGTTTGAGGGCCAGTCATTTATTTGTACTGAGCCTCTCAAATTCCCTGTATGTGAAGGGAACAGTTGAGAATAAGTGTCTTCAGTGGATAAGACAGTCGTCTTTATCCCTGGAAGGCATCACCAACTGATCACAGCAGTCTGTTTTTCTGAGTCAAGAGGCAACTTCCCCTCTATGTAGGATACTACTTTTAGTGTAGTGTGCTCTTCCATATCTATTGGAATCATTACACCTGATCAGTCAGGTTTAAGATAAAGGGTGTGATAGATAGAAATGGATGCAGATGCTCTTGCAAATTGAGTTGAACCCTTTGTCTTTGCAGCTTGTGCTGGCCTCAGTGACTGTCTTCTTGAATAGAATGTTCTGGGAGTAAAGCACTGGGACTTCCAGGGCTGGATCATAAGAAGCTATTAAGCTTCCATTTAGGGCACTTGGAGTACTGACCCTCAGGGCATTCTCTCTTGGAAACCACATCTCATGTTGCAAAGTGTTCAAGCCCCGTGGAGAGGCTATGCATGGTGCTCCAGTCGGTAGCTTTAGCTTCACTCCCAGTTGACAACCATTAGTACCGCCATGTGAGTCACCCATTGTGGACATCCCAGCTGATTGAGGACTCCTGTCTCTTCCTATCCCTTAGCTAACTAAGGAGATCTCAAGAGAGAACTTCTCAGCTAAGCCCAGTCAGCTCACAGAATCATGGGAGATCCTCATAAAAGGTTGTTTGAAGCCCCACATTATGGGCATGTTTGTTACACAACATTAGCTAACCAGAGCAGGCACTGAAAATGGAAGTGAGGTTCTGTTTCAACAGAAACCTAAAGTACATGGTGTTGGTGTTGGACCCTCGATAGGGCAAGACTAAAGGCTTGAAGAACAAGGGAAGAAAATTGGAGGCTGGGGAAATGGAATGGACAAAGATAACTCTTTGAATGACTCACTCACAGCCTTATAGGAGGAGAAGTAACTTTTAGCACTGTGCAACTGCACGCAAACTGGATTTTGTCCTTTAAAATAGAAAGATGGCATCTCAAAGAACACATTTGTCATGAGTAGTTCCTAATAAGCGTAATACTTAACATAAAGTTCACTGGCGTATGTTATTTATAATCTTACTATAGTATAATTTCCATTGGATAGCAAAAGGTCAAGGATATAATTACAGAAATATATTCTTTTAAAATTTCTTTTGGATACACTTAAATGTAAATTGTGAACACCATTTTTATTTTCTATCGTATCCCATGACTTTTCTATTGTTTGAGTCATATTAAATCTATTTTTACAGTATAAATTTTGCAGCATATATTCCCACAGGAAAGAACAAATTATAAAACACACAGTTTGTATATGTCTTTCCTTTAAAAGTGAAATTTTAACTAGTTTTTCTTTTTTTTCTGTTACTATGTCTTTCTATTCTTTGGTTCAATACATTCCCACCTACTCTTGAACGTTTTTTGGAAAGTTGGCAATGACCCTTTAAATTCTTTTCAGTCTCTATCTGCCTAACATATATTTAGGTTCCGTATATATTTATATCATTTCCTACTTAAATACACATATTTCCATTTTTGTGCTCATGCTATCCTGCAAATGCCTGCATTTTAAGGATGAGACATACATTTAAAAAGGGCATCTATGCCTTCTTTCAGAATTTTTTTTCTAAATATGTATTACTTTGATATTTGAAATTTTGTACCCACAAACATACACATACACCCATGTGTGCATAATATACATCTCACAGAAATGCCAGCCATGTCGGGAAAATGACAGCTCCATCAGAAATGTCTTTACATCCACGTAATATATCTTATTTCCTTGTATAAGGCACAGATCCTCTGTTACCAATATCAACTTATCCCCAGGCTCTAAATCACTTGAAACTACTTTTGATTCTCTGGAGAATTTCAGAATATATTTTTTTCCTCAAAATTTCATGAACTTGTATGCATTTTGTGCCTCAGACTTTGAACGCCTTGGACAAATTCCTTTATCCCTATGAATTTTTAACGAATTCTAAACAAAATATCTGACTCCACTTTCCCCCCAAATTTCCTGACCTTGCATGCATTTTGAACTGCAGACTTGAAAACACTTGTGCAAACGTTCCTTCATCCCTATGAATCTTTAATCCTAAACAAAATGCCTGTATCAATGCTGGCAAGGTTGTGGAGAAAAGGGAATCCTTATACACTATTGGTGGAAGTGTAAATTGGTTCAGCCATTGTGGAAAGCAGTGTGGCCATTCCTTAAAAAGCTAAAAGCAGAACTACCATTAGACCCAGCAATCCCATCCATTACTGGGTATATACTCAAAGGATTATAAGTTGTTCCATCATAAAGACACATGCGCGCATATGTTCATTGTAGCACTATTCACGATAGCAAAGACACGGAGTCAACTTAAATGTCCCTCAGTGGTAGACTGGATAAAGAAAATGTGGTACATATACAGAATGGAAAACTATGCAGCCATAAAAAAGAGCAAGATCATGTCTTTTGCAGGAACATGAATAGAGCTGGAGGCCATTATGCTTAACCAACTAACTCAGTAACAGAGAATCAAATACTGCATGTTCTCACTTATAAGTGGGAGCTAAAGATGAGAACACATGATCACATAGTAGGGAACAACAGACACTGGGGCCTGCTGGAGGGTGGAGGGTAGGAGAGGGAGAGGATCAGGAAAAATAACTATTGAGTACTAGGCTTAGTACCTGGGTCATGAAATAATCTGTACAACAAACCCCCATGACACTAGTTTACCTGTATAACAAACCTGCACATGCACCCCTGAACCTAAAATAAAAGTTTTAAAGAATGCCAGTATCCACTACATTTATGGGCGGTCTTTCTGAGTTTCACCTCAGAGAAACACTCCTAAAATTCAAGTTATGACTATTTAGACTATTTGTTAATGATAGCTCTGTGTGTGTCTTAGCCCCCTCTCTGTTTCCTATGTGTTCTACTTGATTTTTAAATAAACTATAGGAGCTCCACATACTAATTTGATTCTCTACATAAAATTGTGCCATATTCTCTTATTTTTCCTTTAGGATTTGTACAGAGACTGTACAAAATATTTTTTGAGTTGTGTAATGGTATCCAATATGGACAATAAATGATAAGTAAATTTTGGAAAAATCAGTTAAAAGAAGTATAATAGATACATAGGTGTCTTAATTGTTTTCCGTCCTCAAGTATGGACGTTTTTGCAAAGACACAAGCTTTTTACTTCAGGAGACATTTGTCGACGTCTGGAAAAAATTTTGGTTGCCACAGCTAGATCATGGGGGTGGGTATCACTTGCATCTAGAGGACAGAGGCCAGGGATGCTTTTAAAGAACCCACAAGGCACAGAACCGCCCCCCATGACAAAGAGTCTTTCATCTACATGTGTCAATATTGATGAGGTTGAGCAACCCAGGTATAGAGTAATACTGATGAGCACAAAGTATAGCTTGAAGCCTCTTTTTCCATATGGCTGTGATAGATTGTTTTAAATGATCATTGGAAGAAACAAACCCTTGGTTCTATGGAAGTCATGAGGAATATTCGCCCATGTGCTTGTGAAACCTCAGCTTGGAGCAAAGAGGCGAATATCATGCAAGTGGCTTCCTAGAATCATGGGGTTTTGTACAGATTATTTCATCATCCAGGTATTGAGCCAAGTACGCATTAGTTATTTTTTTGATCCTCTCCCTACCCCCACCCTTCACCCTCAAGTAGGCCCCAGTGTGTGTTGTTCCCCTCTATGTGTGCATGTGTTCTCATACTTTAGCTTCCGTTTATAAGAGAGGACACGCAGTATTTGGTTTTCTGAGCTGGAGGCCATTATCCTTAGAATCTTCTATGTTAAAAACAACAGAGCACCTCCTGGCT
Organism: Pan troglodytes; assembly: GCF_028858775.2. Lineage (NCBI taxonomy): Eukaryota > Metazoa > Chordata > Mammalia > Primates > Hominidae > Pan > Pan troglodytes. Next base: position 6,396,207 of record NC_072421.2, on the reverse strand, counting down.
TTCCTGGGAATCCTTGTTTCCTGATTCCAGACAAGCGCCATGGCTGTGAAATCATGTATTTATGTGTATGCTGTTGGATTTTAATGTGAAATACCTTTTCACTGCACCAAGTTCGCTTCCAAATGTGATCCCGCCAGGCTGACCAACAAGGCATTCAGTCAGCCTACTTTCTTATGCCGGGACCTTTCACAAAATGAATCATATGTCACTTTTCTTTTCAGAAGCATATGCCATTTTATTTTATTCTGGGAGTTTGAATCACACCATGCATCTGTTTTAGTGTTGTTTTCAGTAAGTTCACTATCAGTGCTTCCTGAGCATGGTTTCTCGTATGGGGTACTCACTGACCTGTCCCATCCATCTTTTCTTCCTATAAAGCCTTTACTGCTATACTTGTCTACTTGCAGAACCTCCACACTTTTTATGAGCTCCCATTTTTCTCTCTTCTTGGTATTTATCATTACTTATTGTGACTCTTGCATATTGGATGGTCAAAAGAGATCCCCAGTGGTTACACTACAACAAGATAAATGTAGGTATACTTTTCTTAATTCTTATTAGTGTTACTTATTATTTTGTTTTATTAGACACTACTTTCAAAGGCTTTACAGCACTGGGTATGTGTTCTATGTTTTTCTTTCATTTTATCCTCCACAACAGTTCTGTGATGAAAGTACTATTATTAACTTCATAGTTTACATGACAAAACATGGTTTCATAACTTGTCAGGATTTCTTAGCCATTATTTGATAAAATTAGGGATCTAAATTCTGTCTTCTAGCTCCAAACAGATGGTTCTTTCCATGCTATTTGCTATTATCTTGTCAAAAGTAATGACAAAATAGAACTCAAATAGTATTTTTCTTTTGGCTGATTTCTTCTTTCAGACCAGAGAGGTTTCCAAGGTTAAAGTAGTTCATTAATTTCAATTTCTTCTTCTTTTTTTTTTTTTTTTTTGAGACAGTCTTCTGGTTCTTTTGCCCAGGTTGAAGCACAGTGACACCATCATAGCACACTGCAGCCTTGGCCTCCTAGGCTCAAGCAGTCCTCCTCTCTTGGCCTCCCAAAGTGCTGGAATACAGGGGTATGCCACCATGTCAGACTACTTTTTATTTTTATTTTTTTAAGAGACAGTCTTGATCTGTTGCCCATGCTGGTCTCGAACTCCTGGGCTTGAACACTCCTCCCTCCTTGACTTCCCAAAGTGCTGAGATTACAGGCATGGGCCACCATGCCTGGCCTTAATTTGGGTATCTTCTAATTGATGTGGACTCTTATGCCCTATTCATTTGTGTTTTGAAGTGAACTGACTCTGAGTGTCAGTGATAGGGCACTGCTTAGTGTTGGGGGTGGTTAGGAAGATATGCAAGTTTCTTAGAGAATAAAGCAGCTTGCTGCTCACAGCAGAGGGGGTATAACTGTTTCAAGAATTTTAGAATACTACTGTCTGTGAGTTCTGCAAGAAGTTAGGGAAGCCTCCCACTCCTGGTTAGACTGGCAGCAACTTTTTGCATTATAACACAACAGACATTTCATGTCCAAGCCAGGTAATCTGAGCTTCCCTTGTTCATTCCAGATCCAGGGTTGGTGAGGCAAAAAGGGTGTCCCCAAAATAGATGGGTCTCTTTATTGAACTTCTGGGTTATCTCCATCATGTACAGAGATATAGAATCATGCATTTATAAACTTTATGGTTGAAGATGGCACCCACAGTTACAGTTTCCTCCCAAACCTCCCTGGCCTATCTCAGTTCTTAAAGATGTCTGGGGATTCCCAGTTAGGCATAGAGTAACAAGGCAGCTGTATCCTTAAATGATCATGGCAAGCTGCCATATGGCTGGTATTCATCCTCAGTTAATGTGGATATTCTAGTAGGAGGGCACAGTGACATAGGAAGAAATGGTCACTCTGTGTTCAAATTATTCCTTTAACTTAGAAGGCAAGTTTACCACCCTGTGGGTACTGAGCATTGCAGACTTCATGTAAGCATATTTTTGAGCATTTTCTACAAACCCTCATTTCTCCAAATCCCATCCTTTGCAACCTCAAGTTTATCCAGGGGATTCACACTGCCTGCATGTCCTTGTATGCGTTTCTTATTGTTCCTGTAACAAATTATCCAACCTGTAGTGGCTTAAAACACACGCATTTGTTATCTCACCATTCTGAAGCTCTGAAGTGTGAGTAGCTCGGATGGTTTCTCTTCATCATCACCCAAGGCTGATTTCTGTGTGTTGGCAGAAAGGCTGTGTTTCTTCCTCCAGACTCCAGGGATGCATCCACTTCCAGGAACATTTGGGTTGATGGCTACATCCAGTTCCATGGGGTTGAGGTTCCTGCTTCCTTGCAGGCTACTGGCTGAGGGCAAATTTTGGCTTCTTGAGAACCGTAGCATTCCTTGACTCCTGGCCTCCTTCCTCCCCCTTCAAAGCCAGCAGTGGCAGCTTCTAATGCGCTGAATCTCTCCGACTTCCTTTTCTACCTCTTCTCTCCTTTCCCAAGTTGCATGGCTTGTCTGGACTGATTGTTCCATTACCATTTTCCTGCTTCTCAGTATCATGGACCCACTTGGATATTCTAGGATAATCAGCTTATCTTGACATCAGCTGCCTAGTAACCTTAATTATATCTGCAAAGACAATTCACAACAGTACCTAGATTCATGTTTGATTTAATAACCAGGGGAACGAGAATCTTGGGTGGATGACTTTGTAATTCTGCTTACCACATTCCTGTCTATAAACTAATCTTAAGGTTGGTGGACAGGCCCCTTACAACTGACTTTGAGTACCCAGAACACTGGCTTCCTATCTTTACTCAACCAGTGGGCTCCTCCAGGAAAAGCCCAATCAAGGAAGATAACGCCATTATTCTCATGCTTTTCCTTTCCCCTCCCCTCCCCTTCTCTCCCCTCCCCTCTTCTCCCCTTTCCTTTCCTTCTCTTTCATTTTGAGACAGAGTCTTTCTCTGTCTCCCAGGCAGGAGTGCAGTGGCATGATCTCGGCCCAATGCAACCTCCGCCTCAGCCTCCCGAGTAGCTGAGACTACAGGACCATGCCACCACGTCACCTAATTTTTCTATTTTTAGTAGAGACGAGGTTTCGCCATGTTGGCCAGGCTGGTCTAACCTCAGGTGATCCACCTGCCTCAGCCTCCCAAAGTGCTGAGATTCCAGGCATGAATCACCATGCCCAGCATGTCATGCCCTTTCGAAGTCTGGGTAATAATCCTCAGATGGTAGTGCACATAGTTATGGAGAATTAGTGAACCACTCCTCCCTGATGTGGCTCGCCCCCACTGCAAATAATTTGTCTTTTTTTACTTTTATTTTTATTTATTTATTCTTTTTTGAGACAGGGTCTTACTCTGTCGCCCAGTCTTGAATGCAGTGGTGCAATCATAGCCCACTGCAGCCTCCACCTCCCAGGCTCACGTGATCCTCCCACCTCAGCCTCCCGAGTAGCTGGGACTACAGGTGCATGTCACCTCGCATGACTAATTTTTAAATTTTTTGTTGATGCAGGATGTTGCTATGCTGCCCAGGCTGGTCTTAAACTTTTAGGCTCAAGCAGTTCTCCCACCTAAGCCTCCCAAAGTGCTGAAATTAACAGGTGTGAGCCACCCAGCCTGGCCTATTTGTCCTTTTTAATTTAAAAGACTCAACATGTAGAAACCATTTTACCCCTTCACCTTGTGCATTAAGAGCTTCCTTTTTCTTAACATCCTGCTCCTTGAAATCAACCCACTCTACTTGTATGGCAGTTGTTATTTTAATATTTCTAATTAAGATACAGTTTTCATTTTACCTTATAGAGACAGTGAGCGGGTGCTCTTGAATTCCAGTCTGGCTTTCTCGATTCCTTTGGGTAATCACAGGTTAACTTTTTTCCTTCATCAGTTTTCAGCAGTCAGTCAAAGGTGCATTCATTTTCATAAATCAGCCATTTGGCAACATTTGAATGTTTAATCAGTTTGCGATCACATCAAAGAACAAGGGAAGGTCTTGGGAGATTTATTACCTCCTTTGGAATCTGTGTTCTTAGCTACAAAGGTGCAATGACTTTTTCTAGTTCTCTGCCCCGGATGTCTGAACTGTTAATATTTACAGTGCTCCCTTCCTGAAATTCAGAGTCAGCACCTCATTTTATCCTATTTGTATCCCAACTTACTTTATTCAAAGTGATTTTACAACCTGAGATAGCTCCGTAGGAAGAGTCCAGTTGTCAGAAGCAATCTGATCCATGGAAATTTTTTGGTGTTTGTTTTTCCTTGAATTAATTTGCAGGTTTAAATTCTTGCTTAGGCCACTCTAGGACTTTTAATTGCTATTTCTTAGGAAATATTCCTTAGAACATGAAGCAGTCTGTCTTTCAACACACACACACACACACACACACACACACACACACACACACCCTAGCATACGATCCAGAACAACGTTTTATCTTTTTTTTTTTTTTTTTTGTAGGAGGGAGTGTCTCACTCTGTCACCCACGCTGGAGTGCAGTGGTGCCCTCATAGCTCACTGCAGCCTCGACCTCCTGAACCCAAGTGATCCTCCAGCCTCAGCTTCCCAAGTAGCTGGGACTAGAGGCACACGCCATCACACCCAGCTAATTTAATTTTGAAAAAACTTTTTTTTGTGTGGAGACAAGGTCTTCATGTTGCTTTGGTTGGTCTTGAATTCCTGGGCTCAAGTGATTCTTCTGCTTCAGCCTCCCAAAGTGCTGAGATTTCTGGCGTGAGCCACCACACCCAGCCCTAACATTTTATTCTTTTACTGACTGTGAGATTTTCATTGACTTATGCTATGTCAGGCAGACTTTTCAAGCCATAACCTGGCTTTGGTGATTTATTATTTTAGCTCTTCATGTTTTAACAGCTTCTCTGCTACCATGATAGGTTATAATAAGTGATAGAAGAAAGGCATTTTAAAGTAATTTATGAATGTGGATCTCATTTTGCTTAGCTAAAAAAAAAAAAAGTTTTTTTTTTTTCTAGAGAATAGAACCAAACAGTGTTCACTGTATCACATATTCCTTTTAGTGTATTGAGCATTAATGGGGTATTTTTGCAGCATCAGATCTTCACAAGGCTGGGGTTCCACTATTTCCCCCCGTTCATCAGCAGCACAGTAGCTATTAGGCGATTTTACTCAAGGCAGCAAAATTCGTTTCTTATAACACAGTCTCTATTGAAGACACACTCTAAGGCAGTTTGCCTCATCTATTTAGCTTTCCAAAATTCTCTTTTAAATTGCAGTTTAATGAATAGACTAAAACACAAATTTTAAGAAAAATGTAGTTATAAAGTATGAAGTGTCTTTTAAATCTGCCAGTGGTTTAAGGTATAGTATACATTTAAAATAAAGTTATAGGCACTGATTTAGTCCTGGAACATAATGGCTTTATTTCAATAAGCCAGTATCAGAAATTAGTTTTTGTTTTCTTTTTTTTTTTCCGTGATGAAATGTGGTTTCTAGTACTGGATAAGAAATGCATGAGAAATAACTTATCCCAGCATATTTAATATGCAACAGTGTGATCTCAGTAGCCTTGCAGATGGCTGAGCTGAGGCACTAAAAGTGATGAGATGACATTTTGTATTTTTCCACACGTTCTTGCCCATTCTCAGGTGAGTCTGGGCTCTCATCAGTATTTAAATGCTGTTTTACCTTGGCAAGACATTTAGGTCCAGAAAATAGTTTAAAAAATTAACATCTACGCAGAAAGAACCTCCAGGTAGTTAAAAATAGGGCAATTTGCGGATACACCACATCCTGAAGAGTTAGTGTTGCTAAGTAAACCACATTATTTTAGGTGTTTCTTCCTGACATTTTTATTTTTTTCTTGTGTTATTTTAATTCTGGAACATAACTGGGAACTGAGAATACTACATGGGACCCTTATCTCTTTCCTTTGTTATGACTGAAAATCATAATTTGAAAGATGCTTGGAAAAGGGAAAGCTTAATATCTTACACATATTTTTATAAGACAAAAATATGGAAAGATATGAACCATAAAATAATTCAGTTTAGAATGGGAAGGGTTAGTAAAACATTTTTTTTGAGCAGAAAAGGAATCATGGAATGGACACTTTATAATATAGTAATTCAGCCAATTTATTTGATGGAATTCAAATGTCATGTCCTCTTTGTAGCTAAGAGTGCACATTAGCATTAACCCTAAACCAGACCACTTGGAGCCAAAGAGATGTGTATGTGTGTGTGTGCATCTGCTTCTGTGTGTGTGTGTTTGCCCCATCTGAGTGATTTGATTTTTCACCATCTCTCTATTTTTCCACTTCCAAAATTTAAGTATTTAGACATTTATTATATTAAGTATGTTTTCATTCTCCCTCCCTCCACATGCAGTGTTTTACAAATTTCCTATCAGACCGTTCCCATCCTGCAAACCCCCAGAGCTCTATGGCTGAGGTACTCCTCTTTCTGTTCCCTTCTCCATGCAGATGGAATGTCTGCTGGGAACCATCTTCAATCTATATGTTTCCCATTCGTAGAGGTGGCTAAATCTGTGACATGCATCCATCCTCATCCAATAGTGTCTCCACATGAGTGAGCTGGATAATGCAAAACCAAGCTTCGACATCAGTGGTATGAAGTATACATACACACACACACACACACACATGCACACACACACAAATACAAACACACATAATCTCTGTAGCTCAGATTGGGATTGTCTAGGGTTAATATCTTTTGTGCTAAAAATATCCCTGTGCCACATTGAAGCTTATTATAATAATTATTAATTACTGATATATTTCAACTGTTATGTCTCCTAAAAATATGCATAGATTATTAAGTTTTCCCTTCTCCTTGTGTTTTTCTGATTATGATTTTCTATCATAAAGGTGAAAGTGATAAGGGTCCCATGTAGTGTTCTAACTCTAAACCCTAAACAGAATTGAACGCTTTAAACTAACCCATGGCCTTTGACCATTGCTTCTTGACCGTTGAGTTAACCCATAACCCTGAACAGAGAATGAGAAATTGAACCCAAATTTGAACCCAAACCCTAACTAGTGACTGGATATGAAACCTAATCCTACCCAACTTTGAAAAAGAACTCAATTCTAAACTCAAAAGCAAAGCTAACCGAACACCTAATCTAACTTTAATGTAAACCTTTGAACTTACCCTTAACTTTTGCCAGTAGCCCTTGACTCTTGACCCCTGATCTGAACACTGAAGGCATCCCCCAAATTCTCCGACCCATGACCTTTGATCCTAATCTTGACTTTTGATCACTGTCCCTAATAATGAATATAATCCCTTGATCATAACATTGAACTTTGCTTCTACCCTGACATTCAATTAGTGATCTAACCATACCACAACCTGAACTTGAACCCAAATCCTAACATGAACCTTCCTCCATACCTGAAAGCTATCCTAACCCTTGACCTTTGATCTTTATTTTTCTCCTTGACTCCTGACTGTGAGATCCCAGCCTGGACTAAAATGTATACACACACTCAAAATCTTTTTTGTTCTGAATCGTTACCCAAACCTGAACTTGAACCCAAACCCTGACCCTACCCAATTACAAATCTGAATACAAAACCTATCCCTATTCTAAAGTTGGGGATTTGAGTCTCTTAGTCCCGTAGGGTAGATGTGGTGTTTGCAGCTCTGCAGCCACTATGGACACCACAGACTTGGACAAAATCTCCAACGTATTTTTGGGAAAAAAGGATGCAACCATTAGAGAACAAGATGTTGAAACTTTCATCCATAATCTCTGTTTGTACAGACTTCAGGGTGAAATACATGTGGTTGGAATTGTGATATTTCCAGCCACAAAATTGTATTATGTTGAGATAATGTGGGTTTCCCTATCCCTGAAAATGCATTCATCCAACCAATAGTTACTTGTACCAGCAGTGCACCAGGGACCATTTTAGGTTCCTGGAGGCAGCCGTAAGCAAAAGCATCCCAGATCCCTGCTTCTGGAATCCCTGACTATGGAATTGGCATCCTCATAATGAATGTAATAAAGAAATAAGGTAAATAAAGAAATAATCTAGACTCAAATGTGAACTTTAGTCACTCTGGAAGTCCAAACCCTGTCCAAACATGTCTGCCAATTACTTTCAGAGGATGGGTGATGACTCAGGTTAATATGGTTATTTTTGGAGCCCGTCTTACCTATTGTCCTTTATAGATGAGGTGTTTTCCACCTCAGATATCAACATGAAAGACTGGGTCACTTCTCAATTCAGAAATCCACTCAAGGTTAGGCACTTTGGGAGGTCGAAGTGGGAGGATCGCTTGAGCCCAGGTGTTCAAGACCAGCCTGGCCAAATGGTTAAATCCTGTCTCTACAAAAAATAGAAAAAAATTAGCTGGGTGTGGTACCACCTGCCTGTAGTCCTGGCTGCTTGGGAGGCTGAGGCTGGAGGATACCTGATCCCAGGAGTTTGAGGCTGCAGTGAGCTGTGATCATGCCACTACACTCCAGCCTGGGCAACAGAGTGAGACCCTGCTTAAAAAAAAATTCATTCAACTATGTGTAAGAGAGAGAGAGAGAGAGAGAGAGAGAGGGAGAGGTGTTTATTAGATTTAACTGAGGATTTGGGGAGAAACTTGGGGGCATTTTATCCTATGGGATAAGATGGAAAAATAAACCTTTTAAATTAAACATCTCGCCCTTTTGCTGACTACCTTTTGGCTATCCTAACATGAAATATTCTTCTGGATGCTACAACTCTCAGCTCCACTGATCGGCTAGAGCAGATTCACCATCACTTCTTGTTTTTGGATTTCACCCTCTGCCACTCGTGATTTAACAAATAATTCTCTGAAAGGCAGTTCTCTTTTGAAAAAGAGTTTTGCTTCTCTGTGTTAAAATAATGTGTGCTGCTGTTAAAATAGTTTTGTATACACGAGGGAACTCCTTTAGAAGCTTTATCACGTCTCTTAGCTGTGCGTGCAATTTGAGTAATTACTATGTACCAATTCCAGTAACATAGCCAATACATCAGAACCCTCAGGGGACGTAGCTGGGAACTTTCTTGCAAAACAACTCCCACGTGTTCATTCCTGTCTGGAAACCACCAGTAAAATTTATAATCAGTAATAATTTCTCCAGGCACAGCAACTGAAAATGGTAGAACATTAGTTTTAAAAACCATTTTAATAAAATGCCTTTATAAATATTGAGACTTAATTATTTAGATTAATTTGTTCCAGTTAATGAAAGATCTCTTAGCACAAGACTGGGAAAAATTAGAACACGTATAATTTTCTTCATTCCAGATAAACGATTATTTTAATGTTTATCTGGTATTTGACCACAAACTTAAATTCCTGGGTTTCGTAGGATTAGAAATTTTAAGGTTAGTAATCACTCCCGTTGTTAAACTGCGGGATTTTACCTAAAATTACTGCAAGGATGTATCATTTTTTTATACCTCAAGCTGTTTTGTGCAGTTCTGCTTCCAACTTCCATAGAAAATTTTAATCATTTATTTTTGTTTTTTCTTATCAGATAATGTTTCATAACATGGATGTGAAGAATTAAATGAACATCCTTCTGTGCACAAATTGAATTAAGATTAGAACACGAAGATTTTGGGATTCCCCTCAGTTCCTTTTATAAATTGTATTTCTTTGGACCTGTCCTAAGGATAACCACTGTTGTGAATCTGATTCATTATTTCCTTCTTTTATTAAGTTTTATTTCTGCAAAATTGTCATGACCAGCATAACCCAAAGAATATATTGTTCGCTCTGCTTTTGATCTTTTATAAATAGGATCATCCTATGTTCTTCTTGACCTGGCATTTCCCTTTTCATTGAATAGTATGTTTTTGATTTTAACCATGAAGATGCTTGGAGCTGTAGTTTATTTGTGTTCACTGATATATGGAACCTCACCCGATGGTTATACCACAAGATATTTAACTCTTTCAGAAGCTGGAAATTTGAATTGGCCTTACGTAAAGAGTTCAGCTATTAGGATTCTGTGCGTGTCTCTTGTTGAAAAAAAATGCAGAAGTTTCTCCAACTAGAAATGTATTTACTGGACCATATTTTATGTGCATATTTGGATATACACTCTCAGGTTAAAAACTGTTTAAGTGGTTGGACAGTTTTATTCACCCAAGAACAGTATCAGAGTTCCCTGTCCTCTCTGCATTCACTGCACTGAATCCAAAATTGAATAGAAATGAAATTAGCTCTCTTTGATTTGTTCTCTCTTTAGACAAAAGGCTTCCAATGTTGTATCATTATGTATAATGTTTGAAGTAAGATATAAATAAACTACCATTTTCAGATAAAGAAATGTTTATTTCTTTCCTTAATTTGATAACATACAATCATAAATTGGTTCAAGGCATTTTTCTTTATCTTGTAAGATTATCCTTGCTTTGCATTTAATTTTTTCATGTAGTAAATTAAATAACTTAACTTTCAAATGTTAAACTTAGCTTGATATTCAATATCTTCTTTAATACTGTTTTTGTATTTGTTGTTAGATATTAATCATTTTTTTCTATCTCTGTACAAAACAAGATAGACTATAATTTTTCTTTGTTGAGCTTCCCTGGTTTTAGCATCGACTAATAGTAGCTGTGTAGAAAGAGTAAGAGAACATTTGTTTATGTTTTCTGGGAGAGTTCATATAAAAACACAAATTATTCATTCATTAATAGGTGGTAGACTTGCCATTCAGTCCACCTTGGACAGATTATTTCTTTGTTGTACTTAAAACCATCATTTATTTCCTCCTTGATTTGTGGACTTCATTACATATTGACTTCTTGTATATATGAAGAAAAACATGTTTGTATGTCTGCACATGTCTGTTATCACTCTATTATGTTCCCTTTCTGCATTTGTCTGTCTGCTATATACATTTTGTTAAACTGTCATAAGAAATTATGAGAAATTTAGCAGCATAAAAGAATAGCCATTTATTACGTCAGGGATCTGTATGTAGGTCAGAAATCCTGGTGCAGTGCAGCCTAGCTTGGTCCTCTTCTTAGGGTCTCCCATGGCTGAAATCAAGAGATTGGCAGGGCTGCATTCCTTTCTGGGTGCTGTAGGGATGAATATATCACAACATATAGATTTTTAAAATCTAATTATTTGCACTAACTTCTGATTTTACCACATTAGATTCATAGGGTGAATTCCTGTCATATTGATCATTCGAGTCTTATGGAAGCTTGCTTTCTATCTTACAACATCGCCAGATTGTTACAGGTTTTCTTATGTATTTATTATGTTCTTATGCTTTAAACAAGGGGTTTTCTCTGTTTTATGTAAAGTTTGACCTAATATTTTCATCATATCTGTGTTATACTTGAGATGTATATTGTGAATATATAAGCACACACAATGAACTATTCTTCAGCCTTAAAAAAGAAGGAAATAAGAAGGAATTCATGTAATTTGTGACAAGATGGATGTACCTGGAGGACATTATGTTAAGTGAAATAAGCCAGGCACAGAAAGGTAAACACTGCATGATCTCAATTATATGTGGAATCTAAAGAAGTCAAACTCACAGAAACAGAGAGTAGACTCATGGTTGTCAGGGACTGGAAGTTGGGTTCATGGGGGAATTTTGGTCAAGAGGCATAGACATCTTTTTTCTTCTTATAATATTATGTTCCTATGTTCTAATTTTTGAGCTATTAGGATTTCCATATCAGCATTTTAGGTCTTATTTATGCTTGCATTTTTTATACTCTTGATAATTTTAGTCTTTCTATATCTTTTGGGTTTAAATTTGTCTCTTGAGTTGGATGCATTCTTCATCTTAGGTTTTGTTACAAACATGAGATTGTCTGGAAATTTTTTTAAATTTATGAGTTTAAACCATTTATGTTTGTTGAACGTTAATTTTACCGATGCTTATTTCTGCCATCTTGTTTTATATGTTCAATTTAGTTACTTCAGGATAAGCGTAACTGTACATTTTGTTTTTGAAAACATAAGTTTCTACCTGTCATTTAATAGATATTTAAATACATAGGTATTTAAAACTCTGTTATCTATTTTTTGTCCTTACTATGGTTAACCATAACTGATCACAGGGAATGCTATTTATTTTTCCCAATTGTTTTTATAAATTTAACAACATAATATTGGTTTATACCAATTTTGTTCAACTTCTATATGAAAATCAAAAATATATAGAATACATCAAGGAATTCAGTGACAGATCTGGGAATTTCTGTAGCAGTCCTCTAACAAGAGAAACTTTTTTCAAACATGCATCTTCTTTTAGTCCCACCCCTAAGTGCTATTTAAGTAGATATTTCCAAGAATTTAAGTTCTGGGCTATTATCCATATATGATTTTTGTCTTCCTGTTTCTACCCATTTTAGCCAAATAGAAATTATAGTTATTGGTTGTGCTTGCATTTCATATATTTTTCAGAATTCTTACCAAATTAGTTATATTCTTTGATAAGTATTTTCTCAAAGATAATTTTCAGTCTTTAAATCTTTGCTTAGCAAAATGATTGAATCTCTTTTTGATCTTTTTTTTTTAACTTGGCCTATAGTATTAATTTTTTTTAATTCAGAGTTATTTTTCTTCAAACTTTCAAATATGACTCCTGTGTCTGCTAATGTCTTGTGCTATGACTGGGAAGTTTGATGTCAGTCTGATTCCTATTCATTCATAGCTCACCCATTTTTCTCTCTGAAGGCTATTAGAATTTTCTGTTTGTCTTTGATGTTCTTAAATTTCTTAGTAATATATCTATTCAGGGCACTCTTTGAGCCCATTCAAAATAAGGTTTTTGTTCTTTTTGTTTGTTTCAAGTGTATTTTCATTCTTTCATCAACTTAGTTCTTCCTCTGTATTTTTTTTTTCTCTTTCTGTTACCTGATCCTGGTATCTCTAACAAAGTCATCCATTTTTCCAAGAATGCCTTTCTCTCCTTTATTCTTTCCTGATGCTTTCTGGGAATTTCTTCCATCTGATCTTCCAATTTGGTAATTCATTCTATGGTTTATCTTAACTATTAGGTTCTTGTTCATCTTTACTATTATTTATTCTATACCTACTATATTTACCAAGTTCTCTTTTACTTCTTATTATAATCTCCTATTTGAAATATATTCCCTTAGGTGATCGAATGTATTTATTTTGTCTATTGTAATTTCTTCATTGATCTGTTCCAATCCTTATATTTAACGTAGAAGAATTTTTTTTTCTGTTGAGAGAGAGCGTTTGGTACCTTTGTAAATGTTCAGGTATATAGCTCTTTGTTAAACATTTAGCCTGTGTTCTCCTTAGGTGGGTGGAAACTCATCTATCACTCTGGTTTGTAATTACGGATTTGATGGGACCTAAGGGCAGGCCCAAGTCTATGTTTCTTCTATGAGATTAACATTCAACAAACACTTTTAGATCACTCTGGCGCACTGAAGAAGTTTGAAATTTGAGATTTGGCTTTAAACTCTCTAAAGGAACCGACATTAGGAAGAAACAGCCTCTTTAGCTTCATTCCTGGGGGTGTGGAGGGGAAGGGGGTGAAACAGGAAAAGCCCATAGTGGCCATAAGTGACTGGTGGCCCTGAAAGTTTTTAACCAGCTCCTCAACGCAGCTGAGTTTTCCGTGGGCTTGCCAGAGTCCCACTGCCTGATGGCTGCCCTCGAGTTCTAAGTTGTATGGAGAAGAGAAGATGGGAGGGAGATTAGACAATGATTAACTCAAGGCATTCTTTATAAGAGACAAGAGTGAACTTAATACTTTGTTTTTAAACCAGCATCTTTCTATTACCACTTCCACCCTCTGCCAGAAGGTGCAGCCACTCCCATTCACCATATATACATGATTCATCAGCTTGTAATCTCCTCGGGATGGCTTATAGCTTACTGATTTCATGTTCTATTATTGCTCTTTCCGCAGATTGATGCCTCGTCTTAGCCTCTGTAGTTTTTCAAAAGTAGATTTCTGTGGAGGAAGGGGCATTATGTTCTATTCACCATCTCAAAAGAAGCATAAATCTCTTTCTTGGATATATTACTATTTTTCCCACGTTGTGTATGCTTCTCATTAAAGGTAGGATTCTAAACCATCCAAATGAATCTGTGCCACCACCTGCCCCTGGACTTTGGACTGAAGAGGATTGAGAAATGCTGAAATACTTAACTATTTGGTAGCTTCCTTCATTCCCACAGACCACATCAGATGTAGTTAGCTAATATACCAATTAACAAAATTACCCAGGAAATGCAACATATATACTTATTTCATTACTTGTCAAAACTTTCTAAATGGCTTTCATCTATTTCTAAAAAGAATCCCAAATGTTCCAGGAACAATTTCCTAATGTTCTGGTTTTGAATATCACAGCTCATTTATCAGCGTATATCATAGCTATGACTATAGACGCCAAAATATTAAGTAATTCTTAATGACAATTTGGACAATGAAGGGTATATTAGAACTTCTTTGAGTATTTTTTATTGCAATATGAATTTTTAACCAAAGACTTGTATGAGCTCCAGAGAGCAAATCCACTACATTTCCCCACTCTGCCTCCCAACCCATCACTATATAGATCCATTGTGGAGCTTTTTTACTTCTTTGTGGTGTATTAAAACAAAGGATATAATATCCCCTGATTATGGATGAAAGTGATGGAACATTTACTGCCATGAGAGTCCCTTATGATAAGTGGTAGCTGAACTGGAAGTTTAAAGAACTGTGGCAGACAGGATGGGGTAAATCAATAGGATCCAGGACCTAGGAATGCATCAGGAAAGACAGCAACAGGGAAGGATGAGCTAGAGCAATTGAAAGGGTGATACATATATTTGGAGCCAATTCTTTTTATGCTATCATCAAGATAAAACCAGTATTCCTCACCTGGTAGAGATTTCTCTTTGCAAAGGTGGATATTCCACAGTTCACTTCCACAGACCTCATGCAAATGTCAGATTCAGCGGGGAGAGGGAGCACCCGTTTCTTTGGCAGCACAGAATATAATGCATCATGTTTATTTGCAAGCCTGGAGATATTCTTGCATACATATTTTATCTAGCAGATGACACTGGATCCAATTAATTGGTTCGTGAGGTGGCTTTGAAATATATTTATTGGAATTCATTATTTTGGGTTATAGTTGTTTCTGTGATCCATGCAATCTACCAGGATACTCTTCATGCTTTTGCATTTAAAAGAATGACACCAAGGGCTTGTGAAAGGCACATTCTGGGGTCCATCCCCCACAATTTGTGTTCTGTTGCTTTAGGGGAGGGTGTGAGGATTCGTGCATCTACCTGCTTTCCACAAAGTAGGGTCCCTGCTGGTGTAAGGGCACACCGTTTAAGTGCTACTGCACAGAAGCATCAGATGTCATTAAGATTGTGTGTTATGTACATTTCTTATTGTTGCTCAACTGCCAGTTACTCTTTTCATAAAATATGTATCTGTCCTATATAGGGCTAAGAATTAATTTATCCCAGTCTATAACTACAGAGAGAAGCCTACTTAATGAGCATTCTTGATGGGGCATACCACCCATAAATATGGCACCTTAGCATTTGAAAAAACAGAAGAAGCAGGAAAGTTCTCTCTGACCTTCTCCCCATCCTTCTCCCCTAAAGCCAGGTCATAAGACCCTCCTATGAGAGGTGACTCTCTATACCAAGAGGAATAGAACATTCTTATCTCTGAAGACAAAAGGACACAGAGGAGAATCTGAACACACAGGCCTTGCTAAGTTCTCCCCAGCTTTTTCCCATTAGATAATAAACATTTTTACTTCAATCATACTTTCCAATGACTGTCCACTCTTTATCAAACCTAAGCATCTAAGCACAAAAATCCACAGGTTTCCCTGTTTCTTTGGGTCTTCATTGCCTTATGAAGGCTCCTGTGTCATATAAAACTGTTATTAAATGAAGTGCACTCTTTGCTTAATCTGTCTTTTGTCATAGGGGCCTCAGCCATGAAACTAAGATAGGAAGAAAAGATATTTCTTTTCCCTTATATTATTCAACAATATTCTAGTTATACATGTAAGCTTAACCAAAAGCTTCTAGAATATCAAAGTAATAAGTGTGAAATATGTGTGTGTGCACACATGTGTGCATGCATATATATACACACACTACATTGTAGGTGTGTATATATATGTATATACATATACACATATATATTTTATAAGATGTGTATACACATATACATTTTTGTATGTGTGTGTGTGACAGAGTCTTGCTCTGTTGTCCAGGCTGGACTGCAGTGGCGCTCACTGCAACCTCCACCTCCTGGGTTCAAGTGATTCTCCTGTCTCAGCCTCTGGAGTAGCTGAGATTACAGCCATGTGCCACCATGCCCGGCTAATTTTTGTATTTTCTTTTAGTAGAGATGGGGTTTCACCATGTTGGCCAGGCTGGTCTCGAACTCCTGACCTCAGGTGATCTTCCCACCTCGGCCTCCCAAATTGCTGGGATTACAGAGGTGAGCCACCACGCCAAGCCGGCACATAATACATCTTGTAAAATATATTTAGCAAAGTCTATTTAAAAATAATTAATAGTTTATTAAATCTTATGTAGATTTTTTTTTTCAAAATGAACAAGCTTCTGTCTTTCCAACAAAGCTTTGGAAATAATAATCATTGCATTTTCCTCTAACAGGTTAATCAGCAGATCAACTAAAACCAAAATGAGTCTTTCTCTGGGCACGGTGGTGCATGTCTATAGTCCCAGCTACTCAGGAGACTGAGGCAGGAGGATCACTTGAGCCCAGGAGTTCAAGGACCAGCTTGGGCAACATAGCAAGATACCATCTCTAAAAAAAACTAAAAATTAAAAAAAAAATAAGTCTTTCTATAACTGTATGACAGGGCTAAGGTGATTATATTTGACAGAGGAATTAAATTTCAATGTACCAAGTTCTATCCATATGATATCTTTTCTGATGGTTGGAAGGGCACCAAGGGGCTTCCATGAAGCTCAGTGACAGCATTTTCACATGGAAGTCACTGCAGCGGAAAGTAGGGTACACATTCTTGGTAAATAATATGTGATTGCACTATTGATGAATAGCATTTCAAAAGCTCTGCTATTTATTGTCTATTGAAAGATAAATGAATCCAGCAAGTAAACTGTCTAAAATATTTGTACACTGTTATAAAATGTAAACACCTCTATCATACTATAAATCTCCCTCCCCTCTGCTGGAAAAGACTTCAAGCTGAGATCATCCTCCTCCTCATCACGTGATTGCTTGGAATAGAGTTGTCCCTGAGGCCACCTGTCACCTAAGAGGACTTGTATTCATTTATTCAGTGTCCATGTAATGAAAGAATAAGACAGACATACTGTGAATATAAGAACACAGAGTTCAAAAGACTATTCTGATTGAGCAGAAGGAAGATACTAAACAAATATTAGATGAACAAAGCTTGTGTGTATGGCTTTGGAAGATAAGCCTAGGATCTTAATCTTGTTTATATAACACAACTATTAAACCTTCCTGCGTAAAATACATTTTAATTGAGACTTAGCATGAAGATAGAACACCAAGTCTGGGCATTCTGAAAAGTTTAGACGCAGAGGAATAACTGGCAGGCAGTGATTTAAAGTGGATACAGATTTTTGCCCTGGAGTTGCAGATGCGTGTAGGAATGAAAAGGAAGTAATGGGTGTGATACCCGATTTAAACACTAATCAGTGAGCCCCAAATATTAACCATATACTGGGATTCTACAAAGAGATGCCATGGTAAAAATATGAATTCAAGTGTTTTAACCTGTATAGCTGGATACATTCTTGTGATATTAACACGGGAAATAAGAAAAGAGACGAGTTTGAATGAGAAAAAGATGTTTAGCTCAATATAGCACACACTGAGCTTTAGGCTCGAATAAGACATCTGAGTGGTGGAAGACTTAGTCAAGCATGGGAGAAGTTAGAGCTGAAACCCAGGTAAAATCCTTCAAGTTACAGGCAGAAATCATTACCAGATGTGTGGTGGAGTCACACGGGGGATGTGAGTCCTAATGCCTGTGCAGATGCATGGGGAATGCAGTGTCTTTTTGAAGGACTGGTTTTAGCGCTGCAAGAAGTAAAGTAAATTCTCTTTTACCTGCATTCTTGTTCCCTCTGGTGCTTTTATGAGGACCTGGGCAAGAATAGTATTGAACCACTTATACCATCCATCTGTTAGAAGAACCTATAATACAGAAATATTTGCTTTGGGTTGAACTCCAAACGTAATACTTAATGATTTCTCTTCAAGTTTGTTGACACATTCTAAATCTCCACATACAATTTGCTCCCAGTCGTTTCTGAGATATGCTACAGAAAGTACAATTGATCAAACGTTGGCTGTAGGGATTCAAGAACAGTCCTGTGACTGCATTTTCGTTCCTTCCTGAAACTATTCCAAGGCCATAAAACACCTTTTTTGTGTGAACTGTCTTTCTGTATCCCATTTCAGATGATATCTTCTTTCCTTTAAATACAGTCTTTTATATTTTTCTAATTGTCTGATTGCCAAAACAATATATCTGCATTGCTATAAATTTACAGTATCAAACATCATACAGAAGAAAAATCTTTTAACAAAAGAAAACCATTGTTGATAATTTAGTTTACATACATACATATGTACATACATATATCCTCTTAGCACTCTGGGGCCCGGAGTAGAGAGCAAACCTGTGAAACAGATAGATAGATAGATAGATAGATAGATAGATAGATAGATAGATAGAAGATATAGAGATATGTTAGAGCTATAGAGATATAGTCTCTAGATAGATAGATAAGAATATCTGTATTCTCTCTCTCTAGACATATGATTAGGAAACAGTCTATAAGAACGTGTGTGTGTGTGTGTGTGTGTGTGTGTGTATGTATTCTCTCTAGAGGTAGAATATATCTCTCTGTAGAGAGAGAGACTTATGCATGTGTATGTGGGTATAAAACAAAGAAACAATAAAAACACAAAGGCCCAAATATCAACCAGAAGAAACTGACCAGCTGTAATGGGACAATTAGAACATCTGTAAGAATATTTGTACTGGATTTAAAATGATAAAGACATAAAAGTTCATGTATTCATCATGACACCCAGAATAAAACTCACTGGTTATATTACTAGGCCACGATCGCATTTTCCTGAATCTTGATCAATAAAAGAATCATGATTTTTTCCCACTTTTCCTATATATATTGAATTTCAGAGTAACTAAAAAATTGGTGATTACAAGTAAAATTTCAGATAATATATGCAGAAAGAACAATACTATCTGAAAATCATTATTTTGTGAAACTCCAAATTAAGTAAGTATATTAATCTGTCCTCACACTGCTCTAAAGAACTGCTGGACACTAGGTAATTTATTAAGGAAAGAGGTTTACTTGACTTGCAGTTCCACATGGCTGGGGAGGCCTCAGGAAGCTTACAATTGTGGCAGAAAGGGCAGCAAACGTATCTTTCTTCACATGGTGGTGGCAGGAGAGAGAAATGAGTGCCCATTGAAAGGGGAAGTCCCTTATAAAACCATCAGATCTTGTGAAAACTGACTCACTACCACGAGAACACCATGGGGGAAACTGCCCCCATGATTCAATTATCTCCACCTGGTTCCTCCCACAACATGTGGCCATGGAACTACAATTCAAGATGGGATTTGGGTGGGGACACAGCCAAACCATATCAGTAAGAGATCTAGGAAATTATCTCTGATTATTTGAAAAGCTTAGCAGGTTTATATATATATATATGTGTGTATATATATATATATGGTGGGATTCATTACCAACTGAATGTAATTATCAACCACTCTTAAGATAATTAAAAGTAACACTAGCAGGTATCATGTAAGTCCTTATTAAATTCAGTATAAAGTACAGAGCAGTTCCTGGGTGCGATGTTTCCTACAAAGGGCACCATAACCCTAAGGAAGAAAAACAAGATGTGATTAGGAAATATTCTGTTAATTCTAGAACATGGGGTGTTCTTCAGCAGTAATGTTCAAAATGTGGTTGGCAAAGCAGCAACTTGTTAGAAATGCAAAATTTAAGATCCTATACCTAGGAGGAGGCTTCCTGAATCTAAAATTGAGGGTGTGGGTTGCAAACTATTATTTCTTTCCCAAACCCATCTGTGATGTTTATGCTTGATAAAATTTGATGGGACGGTTCATTGATTTCCATAAGGAATTAACGATGTAAGAAAATGAGAAGAAGAATTGTATTATGGAAAAGAGGGTGTCAGTGTTTTCACTTGCTTCCTCTTTAAATGTGTAGATCACAAGATTTGCTTTTCATTAAAAGTATTCAGATATATATACGTATTTGAAATACATGTGCCTATACACTAACCCCAAAACAGCTCATTAAGAATCTCTTCCACTGGGACATAGGCATCAGTATTTGTTAAAATATCACTAAGTGTTTAGTGTGGTTGATGAGTGTAGAAAGAATATATTTTCACCAAGCTTATGAGATGGGCGGTTTGGGGCCAGGAGAAGAAGGCAGTGAAAGAACTTGGGTGATACGCAGCTGTCTACTTGCAAAACAACTTATTATTAATGAATTGGGACTTTAAAATTTTTTTTTATTTTCATAGGTTTTAGGGGAACAAGTGGTATTTGCTTACATGAGTCACTTCTTTAGTGGTGATTTGTGAGATTTTGGTGCACCCATTACCCAAGCAGTATACACTGAACCCAATTTGTAGTATTTTATCCCCCAACCCCCTCCCACCCTTTCCCTCTGAGTCCCCAGAGTCCATTGTGTCATTCTTATGCCTTTGCATCCTCATAGCTCAGCTCCCACTTATGAATGAGAACATAAGATGTTTGGTTTTCCATTCCTGAATTACTTCACTTCGAATAATAGTCTCCAGTCCCATCCAGGTAGCTGTGAATGCCATTAATTCATTTGTTTGTATGGCTGAGTAGCATTCCATCATATATTTATGTACCACAGTTTCTTTATACGCTCGTTGATTGATGGGCATTGGTTTGGTTCCACATTGTGACCCAATGCTTTTAAAATAATGTGTGTGTTTGGCCACGAACATAAGCCAGAACACTAGAAAAATTGGTTACTGAAAGCCATCTTAGTTTCAGGAACACAAAGGAAATGAGGTAATGTGTGAAAAGAACTTTAAAAATTGTAAGGCATTTTGCATAAAGATGTCAGGTGCTTTTTGAAGTTTCTATTTAACTGTGGTCAATTAGAGAGGTTTTTTTTTTTTCATTTTATGTTTGCCTTGAAAGCATTTAGAAGTATGAGAATATATAATTTCATTTTGTAAAACACAGTATGTTGAACCTAATAGGATCTTTCTTGGAAACTGAACATTGTCCTGGGTTTTGGAGGCATCCCATTGAAATTTAGCCATGATTCCATATTCAGCAAATTGCTGTGGACCCAGATACATCTTCGCTGACCAGAAGTCTTTCCAGAGTGGAAGATTTTAGTAAATTTACAAGTCAATCTTGTAGAATTAGATAAAATGCATTCTGTTTTCCATCATTTGCCGATATCCCCCCACTGCTAATTAAAGGAAACACAATCCACAATTGATTTACTTATGTAAATGTAGATTACAAACCAACAACATGATTTTAAGAGTCTTAAGAAGTTGAGGGCTATTTTGAATGTTTACTCTTGGAGACATGTATATTTAGGTGTCCTGGTCAACAAGATCAATTGTAGGAATGGTTGGTGCGATCACATTGGTCATTAAATACAGACATCACACATAATCAAGCAGATTTAGCTCAGGGTATGGGTAACTCAACATATGAACACCATTCAAAGTATTTCCCCAAAAGGCTGGCATGGTGGCTGACATGGTTTGGTTGTGTCCCCACCCAAATCTCGTCTTGAATTCTTGTGAGAGGGACCCAGCGGGAGGCAAGTGAATCATGGGGGCAGGCCCTTCCTGTGCTGTTCTCATGATAGTGAATAAGTCTCATGAGAACTGATGGTTTTAAAAAGGGGAGTTTCCCTGCATAAGCTCTCTTCTGTTGTCTGCTGCCATGTGAGACATGCCTTTTACCTTCCACCATGATTGTGAGGCCTCCCCAGGCACGTGGAACTGTTAAGTCCATTAAACCTGTTTCTTTTGTAAATTGCCCAGTCTAAGGCATGTCTCTATGAGCAGTGTCAAAATGGACTAATATAGTGGCTTACGCCTGTAATCCTAGCACTTTGGGAGGGCAAGGCAGGCAGATCGCTTGAGCTTTGCAGTTTGAGACCAGCCTGGGCAACATGGTGAAACCCTGTCTCTATAAAAAATACAAAAATTAGCTGGGTGCAGTGGCACAAGTGTGGGGACACTGGGTCAGGAGGATTGCTTGAGCACAGGATTGCTTGAGCTAGAGATGCCCAATGCATCTCAAGGGTGCAGTGAGCCGAGATGGCGCCACTTCAGCCTGGGTGACAAAGTGAGATCCTGTCTCAAAAAATAAAAAAATATTTCCCCAATGGGGACATATGGCTTAATAGTTAGGGTTATTGTTTGTAGTGATGAATAGGTTTGGAAATAGGTAGTGGTGATAATTATACAACATTGTGAATGTAATGAATCCCACTGAATTGTACATTTTAAAATGATCAAAATGGCAAACTTATCCCACACACAAATAAATAGATATAGATATACATAGATATCTTCATATGGTTTTTCTTGTTTTAAATTTTTTAATTTTTTATTTTATTTATTTATTTATTTATTTATTTGAGATGGTGCCTCCCTCTGTCGCCCAGGCTGGTGTGCAGTGGCATGATCTCGGCTCACTGCAACCTCCTCCTCCCAGGTTCAAGCGATTCTCCTGCCTCAGCCTCTCAAGTAGCTGGTATTACAGGCCTGTGCCACCATGCTCTGCTAATTTTTGTATTTTTAGTAGAGATGAGGTTTCACCATGTTGGCCAGGATGATCTCGAACTCCTGACCTCAGGTGATCCGCCTGCCTCAGCCTCCCAAAGTGCTGGGATTACAGGTGTGAGCCACTGCGCCCTGCCTTCATATAGGTTTTAATATTAGTTTTGCTTAATTTAAAGACAGTTTGAGGCAGTACAGCATAAAGTACCCCCCACATTTCATTTATTTAGTTTTAATTGACAAGTAATAATTGTACATATTTATGGGGTGCATACTGATGTTCCAATACATGTAATATACAGTGATCAGATCCAAGTAATTAGCATATCCATTATCTAAAACATTTATCATTTCTTTGTGTTGGGAACATTCAATTTCCTCCTTCTAGCTATTTGAAACTACATATTATATTATTTTTAACTACAGTCACCCTGCAGTGCTATGGAACACGAGAACCTATTTCTCCTGTTTCCCCCCCCTCCCCACGAAGAAATAAAAGAGGTGAAATCTGACACACAAAGCAAAAGGAACAAAGACATTCAGGTACTGGAGTTGAGCATAAATTTTACCTCACAATTTCTGGCAGATAAAGCAAAAAGAGAGAGAAAAACAATTGGTTCTGGGATTCGTATTTCCGGCAAGAGAAACCTTCTCCCTTTTCCCTCTGATTCTTGGTGAAGAGCAGTTATGATGTTGGAGATAAAAGGAGAAGATGGCAGTGATGGTTCCTTGTTCTTTCCTTCTGCAGTGGCTGTCAGCTTCACCTATGATATTAACAGTAAGACAGCAAAGCCTGAGACCGCCTCACTAAAGACAGACCCTTCCCATTATGTGTCACGGCAGCCTTCACCCTTGAATCTAGAAAATACTACCTGGGCCGTGCTAAGTTTATTCTTAAAAGCCTAACACCGTGTAGCTACCGCTGCCCAATGCATCTGCCCAAAACAGTACTCCCCAAATCCTGAATATGCATAGAAATAATTTTTCAGTTTTGATGCCTACTGCTGAATTGTACCAACAGAGATTCTGATTTGGAAGTCAGCGGAGGAGTCTATGCAGTTTAAATTTTTACAGACAACTCAAGGTTTTGTGGATATATCCTGAGACAGCTCAGCCCTCCCAGGCTGTTGGTACCATAGGGGCTGGGAGAGATTGCCCTCACTTACCCCGCAAATACCTTGCAGGATGCAGAACAGCTCTTAATAAATATGTGTTATGGAAATAAAGGAATGCCCCTGTGCTTGGAAGTATTCGGCTGCCTCTCTCTCTCTCTGTCTCTGTCTCTCCTCTCTCTCTCTCTCTCTCTCTCTCTCTCTCTCTCTCTCTCTGGTTCATTTTCAATGCCGCTGAGTCATACAGTGAGAAGCAGCTTAGGGTCATTAAGAGATTGAAACATCGGAGAAAAAAAGTGAATATGTTTTCATTTGAATCTCTATTTTTAACTCTTTCTGACCTTGTCTGTCAAATTTGGCTACCTTGAGACTGTTGCAGTGATAATGAAATAAGCCTATGCTGTTCTTTGGAATCATTTTAGACATATACATGTCTAATATATATATATGTATATATATATGTATATATATGTATATATGTGTATATATATATGTATATATATATATAAAAATACTTACCATATGTGATCTTGTTTGACATGCCTTTTTTCTATACAAAAGCACATGAATCACCATGCTTCAGCAATGAAGATGTTGTGTTTTGGACTAAAGGCAGTGTAAACACAACATGCTATTAG
This sequence comes from Pan troglodytes, assembly GCF_028858775.2. NCBI lineage: Eukaryota > Metazoa > Chordata > Mammalia > Primates > Hominidae > Pan > Pan troglodytes. Next base: position 6,371,602 of record NC_072421.2, on the reverse strand, counting down.
CGTTTTTCTTAATCATCACTACCACCCAGCCGTTATCTTCTTGCACAAGATAATAATAGCATCTCACATTTCCATGGAGCTTTATAATGCATGAAGGTCTTTCACATTCATCGTTTTGTTCAATGTCATAGGGAGAGGGAGCTTCAGTAACCTCAAAGCCCAGTGTGCAGAAAGAGAAACTGGGATTGATTCAATCATTTGACCACAGTCCTAGGACTCTTGAATGTGTGTGTAACTCAGGCAGGGTGAAAATCCCAGAAGATACGTCCCCATCCCAAGGGCACCTACCCAGGTTCAATAACTTGGTTACAACCGACACTCTTTGGATGATGCTGCACTCTTCACAAACACGTATCCAAACCTAACATGAACCCAAACCAGAGCGAACATCAAATCCCCACTCCTACCACATATTCACATCTTGTATTAACACCAAAGCCTGAAGCACCCTGACAACATGTGTCCAGAAGATGTTGAATGTCTTCCACCCTGACTGCCACTAACCTGGCTAAAGCCAGGACCAACTTTCACCTGGACGACTGCAGTGGACTTCTTCCAAATGCACGCTCCTGCAGTCCCGTCCACCAGTGGCTCCTGTGAGCTTTACAAAACCATAAATCCTATCACATCCCTGCCATGTTCCAACTCTTATGCCTTGTCATTGCTTTACAATAAATTCCAACATTTTACTCTCTCTTTCAAGTGTGAACTCACTTTGCCTACTACTGGAATAACGTTCTTTCACATTTCCTTGCTAATTATGAGTCAGCTACACCGGGACTCCTTCTGTTCTCCTCACCCTTTAAACATATTTCCCATTTGAAACTTCGCAACTCGTAATTCTTTTCAGGAATGTTTCCCTTTCATCATCTTGTAGCTGCTTCGTTGTCATCATTTCCTTTCATTTCCACCTCTTCAGAGAGGCTTTGTTTAGAAGAAAACATAGGAGCAAATATTTGCCAGCTAGGGTTATGCAAAAGTTTCTTACATAGAACACAAAATGTAAGAACCGCAAGAGAATGTATTGACGGGGCCTTCCAGACACCGTGAAGAACTCAGAGAGCAAGCTTCAGATTGAGAGAAAACATTTACAACTAATATAGCAGAGAATTGACTTGTAACTAGAATATATAAAAATATCTCCCAACTCAATGATAAGTCAGGCAACCTGCAGAGCAGCAGTCCTCAACACTTTTGGCACCAGGGACTGATTTCACGGAAGATAATTTTTTCCAAGTAGGGGAACGGTTTCAGTATGAAACTTCCACCTCAGATCATCAGGCATTAGATTCTCATAAGGAGCAGGCAACCTAGATCCCTCACATGTGCAGTTCACAGTAGGGTTCACACTCCTATGAGAATCTAATGCCACCGCTGAACTGACGGGAGGTGGAGCTCAGGTGGTAATGTGAGTGGTAGGGAGTGGCTGTAAATACAGATGAAGCTTCCCTCGCTTGCCCACCACTCACCTCCTGGTGGCCCTGTCCCTAAGCAAAACTGGTCCATGGCCTGGAGCTTGGGGACCCCTGCTGTAGAGGACAGAATAACAGCCCCCTACATATGTTCACATCCTACCTTATGCAGTAACACGGACTTGACTGACGTGATAAAGATTTTGAGATGGGGAGAGTATCTTCAAGTATCTAAGTGAGCTCAGTGTAATAAAAATATCCTTATAAGACAGAAACTGGAAGCTTGGAACAATAGAAGAGCTGAAGGTGAAACAGACGTCAGACAGAGATTAAGATGCTATGCTACATATATATATATTGCCCAGGAGGATTGCTTTGTTGGAGCCTATAAAGGTTTGTGAGATGAAAGTTCTGAAGTGGAGAATTGTTACTATGATGGTTGCTTAAAATCTAGTTTTTAGAACAGAGATGAGTTTGACTGTAGCTACTCTGGTATGTGATCCATTTAATCATTTTTTTGTTTAATTAATTCTCAGAGAGAAATCTTAGCCCCAGCTATTTAAATCTCTCCGTAAATAAAGACTTCCAAGCACCACTGGGACAGTTACCAAAAATGACAAATCATTGGCAATTCTAACAATAAACTTCAGTATAGTAAGAGATATAATGGAACTCTGTAGCTGCTCTCAAATCAAACATCCCTCCTGCTTAGTGGAAACAGAATTGCACTAATTTCTCTGATGCAGTCTCAAAATCGAGCCACCATTTCAGGTTTTGTAAGAAAAGTTGCAGACTTCAGGCTTAGAAAAGACATCCCAGTTATGCATTGTGGCTGAGGATAACAGGAAGATGAGAGTTAGGATGTAGCTATCTTCAAAAAGAAAAGTGGCAAAAAGAAAAGAAAAACCTTAATGTTAGAACATATAAAAATAGTATAAATAATTAAGAACTTAAAGAGGCAGAGAGTTTGGTTAAAGCGGCAAGCCAGCAGGACAATTTTAGTGTGTAGCTTAAGGTACAATACATGCATAATTTGCCTTTCCTCAATTCTAGAAAATATTGTCTGTCTTCTTCAATAACCTTTCTATTCCTGAAACTAAGCATTCCACTGGGATTTTAGCTATTTTATGTGCTGTCATATTTACTTTGCTAGCGTGCATGTGATTACACCTAAGCTCTAATTCGTCTAATATATGTGCATTACTTTAATATTTCATTCATCTAATATGAATTCTAGTTCATCTAATATAGTGTTGTATAAGTTGTCTTTTTACTTATGTGCATTTTACAGTGCCCTGAATAGCACTGAAGTACAAAAATGTATCTTAATATGTGTTTTATCTCCATACTTTGATGGTGAAAAATATTACTTTCCATTCAAATGAGTTTTAAAATAGTCTCATTAAAAACAAATGAAAACGTAAATGAAAAAAAAAAAAACCTTTTCTGTAATTTTTCAAGATATCTATGGAAATGCACTGAACTACCGCATCATTTTCCCCCAGATTTTGCTTGGGTCATCATGGCTACTTCATACATTGTTGAATGAGCATTTGCCGTAAATCTCATAGCATAAGTAAAAGCTATGATGTGTTTTTTGCCTTGTCTTTCTCTTTTCACTTTAAACACATAATAAACACTTAGTAAGCAGATTGAATAAATAAATACATACCCCCTTTATGCAAAATTATTCACAAATAAATGGTATCTAATTCATTCTTTAAAATACCATCAGAGAACACACAATCTCGCTTTACCATCTGTATAATTTTAGAGTCAGAGTCTAATTTGACCAGCAGTCAATTTTTTCCCTTTGGACTCCTTTCATATATTTGAAGGACATTTCTTTGTTCCTAGTATGTGTAGATGAAGCAAAACTAAACTGCATGGCTTCTGATATTCATGAAAGCAGGCTAGTAGGTAACCATTTTTGAACACATTCCACACCAAGCGCAATGCTGTTTCTTGTGCATTGTCCAGTTGAGTTCCTCAGCTTGCTATGGGAGGGCTACTATTCTCCTCCCCATTTCACATATAAAGAAAGTGGGACTTTGAAATCTTAAGTCATGTGCTTAAGGCTTTACAATAGATTCCACCACAAGGATGTCCAACTGAATCCACTGCAAGCAATAACTCCAAAAGCAGTCACCAAGCAAATGCCCTTGGTGTAAAGTGATACGTTCTGTAACAGAAATTCATTGAAAGCCATTTACTGTGCCGAGAGAATAAAGATAATCACACAGGACGCTTTTGGAAAGGGGCCCACATTGGTAGAAAGAGATGGCCAGGTTCTACCTGAGTATGCAGGTGACCCCTGCGGAAGATGCAGAGACTGACCTTCAGGTCACACTGACCTTTCAAATGGTGCTGGGTCCATGAGCTAGCCGTGCAGCTTTGTGTGCGGCCATAGCCCACAGGAAGGTGTGCTCAGGCAAGGTGTTCAGGGCAATTTATGGTCGCCCAGCAGCCCTGCAGAGGGCGCCCTAGATCTTGGGGATTTCATATAAAAAGGCAAGCATATCAAAATGCAAGGCATATTCTGGAAATAGCTAGCAAGTGTTGTGGTGGATTTGCAGGCTCCAGAACATAAGTAGGGCATCCCTTGAGAAGGTCACATGGGCCCACACAGAATGACCCTTGGATTCCCAGTAATGAATTTGTTTCTCCAACACATTCACTTTATTGTGTGGGTGTGATTGTTGTTGCTAAAAAGGGAGATTTAAATTATGAACAAAATATAAACAGATATTAGCAATAAAACGTGAATATTCCCTATAGCCACATGCTTCGAGATAATCACCCTCCACTGTTTGAATTCCTTCCAGATTTTATTTTTTAATAAAATAAATGTGCTGGACGCAGTGGTTCATGCCTTAATCCCAGAACTTTGGGAGGCCGAGGCGGGTGGATCACTTGAAGTCAGGAGTTCAAGACTAGCCTGGACAACATTGCAAAACCCCATCTCTACAAAATATACAAAAATTAGCAGCAAATGGTGGCACATTCCTGTAATCCCAGCTATTTGGTGGGCTGAGGCAGGAGAGTCGCTTGAATCCAGGAGGCAGAGGTTGTAGTGAGCTGAGATTGCACCACTGCACTCCAGTCTGGGAAGCAGAGCGAAACTCTGTCTCAAAAAAAATACATAAAAATATAAAATAAAATAAATGATACGTAGTATTCAGTAGCCCACTATTTTTTCTTGAGATACCTTAGATGTGTTTCTGTGTCCATGCGTGTAAATACTCCTTAGCACTTTATGCAGACAAACAGCATCTCATAATATGGATCCAACCAAGACAATCCATTCAAATCTCTGACTTGTGAACATTCAGCTTGCTGCTATTGTTTGTTTTTAAAATTACAATCCGTGTGAATTGTGGAGCCTTGGGTGGCTATTTTTATGCATCAGAATAAACATTTTCATAGAAAGCATTCAAAGAATTAGGACTCCTGGGTCAGAAGTTTCCAATTTTCATTTTCCTGGGTTTTACCCATTCTCTTACACTGGAGACCATCATGATGATGTTGATGGTGTGGAAATTCAGAGGAAGCTAAAAGGACGTAGCACCCAAATGAGCAGGTCCTGGGGAACTGTAGTTCTCATCTCAGACACTAGGATGCAGACCCAGGGAGGGACAAGATGTACAAGCTCTTTGAAAACTAAAACCAAAGGATGTGACAGCCAATTGAATGAGAGTCAGCAGCAAATCTGGAGAAATATCTAAGGAGAAAGTGTTCAGTTGAAAATACTCAAAGTTGGCTGGGCACGGTGGTTCACACCTGTAATCCCAGCACTTTTTGGAGGCTGAGGCAGGGAGATCACTTGAGCTCAGGAGTTCGAGACCAGCCTGGCCAACATGATGAAACCCCATCTCTACTAAACATACAAAAATCAGCTGGGTGTGGTGGCGTGTGCCTGTAATCCCAGCTACTCTTGAGGCTGAGGCAGGAGAATTGCTTGAATCCAGGAAGTGGAGGTTGCAGTGAGCCAAGATCACACTGCTGCACTCCAGCTTAGGCGACAGAGCAAGAGTCTGTCTCAAAAACAAAAAAAGACTCAAAGTTGACTCAAAGAGATTTGTTTCCAGGCTGGCTATTCCCAAATTTTCATTTGCATGAAACTCATGTATCAATTATCTTCAGATTTTGATGTTTTATTATTTAATAAACAAGCTGTATTTATTATTTTATATTTTGTTCCTAAAATATGATCAATTTCAGTTTTTTTTATTTCATGTAATTTAAACTAAAGCACTTAAAAAATACCTATGCAGCTTAATTCTAGATAAATGTGTGGAGATATTATCTTTTATGAAAATACTGCAAGGAATCTCAATAGTAGTTCATAGGCCCCAGAGTTTGGAAACCTGTGGTATAAAAATCATTTGTCTCTTATAATTGTTTTAGATTTTCTCTACTGATATTGGAAATAGACTTTGGTTCTGTGCAATACTGCTGTGATAACATGATACAAATGGAGAATGGTCTGCTAGTACTCATTCCATTTTTAAGTAAAAACTAAAAATAAAAGGCACTGAATTTCAAGCAGCCCTGCCTATCAGGCAACAGAATTTGAATGCAGTGCATCAGCTTCCCTCCCTTCCAGCCCATCCTGTGCAATGTGTGCTTCTGTGTTAAATCCTACATGTTTTCAGTCAGAAAGTTAAAGGTTCACCTTGTAATAAATGCATTTCATGAATGATTTCCTATAACCGTCAAAGATTAGTTTTGCATCTATTTGACTGATTTTTGTTTTTTATGCTTCTGCTTTCATTCTAACCAAACAGATTTCTTTTTGACCTCATTTGCATGATCTAACACAAATTCTGTTTGTTCTCACTGAAGAATTTTTATTTAAACATTTTCTGTTTGGTGTCACTTCTTTAGTTTAAAGGTGCACAAATGTATGTCAGTGTACATATACATTTATAGTCACACATGCATATATATGGTTATATATGCATATATATATATATACATACACACATATCAGGTGAATTACACACACTGAAATGGTGAAAGATATTTAACTTCCGTATTCACTTAATTATCTCCTGGTTACTTGTCTCCAAAAAATGCCTACTGTGTTTATGCAAGGAATGATCTCCTAAAAGAAAATGGATTGCGGCTTTAACGTCATGTAACAATGTCTTTTGTTAATTGAAAGAAAAACAATATCTGACCCCATTGGGTTCCTTACCATTTACTTGCAGTGCATGGAGAAACAAAAGACCTGCAGTCATTCTCCTAAGCCCTGTGATGTAATTCAAAATGAGAGGAAACATCTACATTATTATCTATAATAAAAATTGGAAACTTTTCTGTTGTGACAACAATATTAAGCCTGAATAGAAATATTCATGTTTATATGATATTCACTTCAGTCAACATGCAGCAGGAAAAACTGTGATTCCTATTTTTAGTCATCTTTTCCATGAAACCTGTTTCTAAATAACCATACTAACTGAATGTACTAGTCTGTTCTCATGCTGCTAATAAAGACATACCTGAGACTGGGTAATGTATAAAGAAAAGAAGTTTAATGGATCGTGAGGCTGGGGAGGCCTCACGATCATGGCAGAAGACAAAGGAGAAGCAAAGTCACATCTTACATGGTGGCAGGCAAGAGAATGTGTCCAGGGTAACTGCCATTTATAAAACCATCAGATTTCATGACACTTATTCACTATCATGAGAACAGCATGACAAAAACCCACCCCCATGATTCAGTTACCTCCTACTGGGTCCCTCCCATGACACATGGGGATTATGGGAGCTACAGTTCAAGATGAGATTTGGGTGAGGAGACAGCCAAACTAGATCACTGAACGTATCTATTGATATCTCTTGTGTGTGTATATTTGTTATTGTTGTTCCTTCCAGGACCCTGGATGAAACTTGGCATCAATGTAGCCATTAACATGGATTCATTCACATGGTCTCTTTTGCATCTTTATTTCATTGTTCAATTATTGGAGGAGAGGTTGCTGATTACAAGCTTCATATTAGGGAGAGTAAAGCTCAGAAACCAAAATTTCATCAGCTAAAATGCTTAGAGAGTTTGTAGCCTAAAGGACCTGTCAGTTAAAGGAGCCATTTGTTGTAAATCTCTGGTTTTAGACAATCAAGTAGCTTGTTCTCTTCATTCACCTTGAACATATATTTAAAGTTAAGTGATCTATCCGAGAGATGACTTCTCAGGAGCAGCACTCATCTTTGGTATCATGTGTGGCTCTTTCCAAGTTGATGAGCTACCATCATTTTGCTTTCTACAATCAGGAGGCAAAACCCAGTGGTTTAGGTTTGCAGGATTCCTAAAAATATTAATTTTAATTTGCTACAATAAATACCAGGATTCCTGGTGTCAAAAAGCTTGCAAAAAATCACACCATTAGAATTTTTTAAGATCACTCTTTATGTACACTTAAGAAGATAGCTTTGCCAGGAAAATGCCTTCCTTCCTTCTTTCCTTCCCTCCTTCCTTCCTTCCTTCCTTCCTTCCTTCCCTCCCTTCCTTCCCTCCCTCCCTCCCTCCCTCCCACCTTCCTTCCTTCCTTCCTTCCTCCTGCTCTCCCTCCCTCCCTCCTTCCCTCCCTCCCTCCTTCCCTCCCTCCCTCCTTCCTTCCTTCCTTCCTTCCTTCCTTCCTTCCTTCCTTCCTTCCTCCCTTCCTCCCTTCCTCCCTCCCTCCCTCCCCGTCCCTCCTTCCCTCCCTCCCTCTCCCTGCTCCATCACATCACAGAGCTGTAGTGTGCTGCCTGTTCCTCGCCTCCAGTCTTATTCACAGGAAAACCTGGCCAGGTGCTGATGAATAAAGAAGAAGACAGATTGATAGTGAGATCTAATTTTCACAGATCAGGCGACTTGGGAAAACAGGTCTTCTTATTTTCAAGTGCTAACTTTCTGGGCTCATAGAATTCTGTATCAGTAAGCCCACATGCTTTTTAAGTCTGATTTATAGAAAACATGATTTGGCCCTCAAAACAATGTAACCTCCCAACAGATTCATCTTTACCACTACACAGATAGAGCTGATTAGTCAAGACAGAAGAATTGCAACAGATAAAGGGTTTAATTCCTGCAGAGCTGGCTAAATGGGAGACTGGAGTTTTATTGTTACTCAAATCAGCCTTCCCAAAAATTTGGAGGCTTGGGTTTTTCCAGAATAGTTTGGCAGACAGGGGCTAGGGAATGAGTGCTGCTGATTGGTTGAGGATGCAATGATAGGGGTGTGGAAAACAGCCCTGGTGCACCCAGTCGGCCTCTATGTGGGGACACAGAGGAGTCACTGGTCCTAGTAGGACCAATCTGTTGTCAGAAATGCAAAAGCCTGAAAAGACATCTTAAAAGGCCAATCTGTACTATGCTTATTACCTGGGTAATGAGATAACCTGTACATCAAACCCCTGTGACATGCAGTTCACCTATATAATAAACCTACAGGTATACCCCGAACCTAAAATAAAAGTTTTAGAAAGGCAAATTTTAGCTTCTAGTGATTGGGGAAGTTGCAAATCTTGTGACCTCTGGAATAATGGCTGGTAATCATTCAACTAAGCTTACATCTTAGCAGAATTCAGGCCCCTCTCATTCTTTAACCTGGTGGCCTTTCATTACTTTTACAAAGGTGGTTTAGTTTTAAGAGGGGCTATTATCATTTAAACTACAAGTTCAATTTCTCCCAAAGTTAGCTTGGCCCGTGCCCAGGAATGATCAAGAACAGTATGGAGGTTAAAGGCAAGATGGAGTTGGTTAGGTCAGATCTCTTTCACTGTCATAATTGTCTGACTATTATAAGTTTTGCAAAGGTGGTTTCAAGATGAAAGGACTATACTCTTAAAGAGCATAAAATTATTGCATTCATTGTGTACCTGAAACAGGCACTCCCCCTTGTTGATAGTTTAAAAAGAAAAAAATAATAATCCCTGGATGTTGCAATAAATGAAAATGCCATGGCAGAAACTGTGGAAACACCAGCCTCAAAACACCACATTCATTTGTTAAACTTCAGAGATCCATGGATTGTCGTTTCCCTCAGCCAGCCTGTAGGATATTTGGAAGAATTTCAGAACCTCAAAGATCAAACCATCCAATAGGATGCTGTTAGCAGAACTAAGATTTTTGAAGGCAGGGGATATTCATTAGCCTGCTTTTAGAAAGGTTAAAACACTCTGATTTTGCTAGGGAGGAAGAGTTTATGGTGGAAGAAAGGCCAATGATTTACTGCGTGTTGAAAATCTTCATACTCCTCCACAGAAACAAAATAAGTCAACAAGTCATTCTGCAGAATTGAGAAAGAGAGAACAGTGAGTGAAGAAAAGACGTGCTGAAGACAGAATCGTTCTGTTAGAAAATTGCTCGTGCCTTAGGAATTAATCACCTCTTTCTTTAATAGGGGAAGAAAGCATTGCCCTGTGGTATTATAGGGCACCTAAACTGACATGATTCGTCATTGTCATATAAGGATCTTCGATCTTTTCTCCCAAGCAAAGCCTGATGCCTTTTATGAACGATCGTGTCAAAGATATAGTGATGGAGACAGGTGTTGCAGAACATTTTTGGCATGAAGCACTAATTAGTAATTGCTAATTAAATGGGGGGGGAGGCTTGGGTAATGTCTGATCGCACCCACTAATCGTAGCTAATCTCCCGTCACATCCCTCTGAACTTTAAAGAAGATCACATTGGTAGGACGTGTCTTAAGTATCCAACCTCGCAGTTGCGACACTGCCTGTCTTTGAAGCTGCAGGAGATAGTGACTCCCGATTCAGGCTTGGAGTTTTTATTGTCATTGTTGAACGAAAATCGTCCTGTGACTTTTTTTGGAGCCAGGCCATTTCCTCCTTTCCAGCTCAGAGCATTTTTCCACAGGTGCTCAGGAAAGCTCATGGAAGAAATGCTGGTTGACTCAATTGGTATGCAGCCTCATCCTCTACTCTTTTTGTTTTAAAAGTAGAAGCCGGCACTCAGTCACTCCTTGGAATGCCGTCAACTTTGGTTAGGGACGTGCTTTGAGGGAATTGGTTTGATGTTATTTTAGGGCTTAAAGCAGCCTGTCTTCATACAAACATGACTGCAGGTGGCCATAATGATATGCTGAGCATCCCTTGAAATGAGTGAATGACATGGCTCTTGGAAAAAAGAAATTGTATAGAAGGGGCAAATATCATAGTTGGGTAGTTGGGGAAGGCTCAAATAAGGACGTGAAAATGGTTAAAAAAAAAAACTTTTAAAAATTCTTTGTCTTTTTGGAAGGCATATCCAGTACAGATTTGGACATAAAGTTGGATTAAAGTTTATGCAATGAACTAAACTTGCAGGAGGCCTTAGAAAATATTCCTAGTTTTGAATCTGAGTAGGAGAGTGTATGTCTTCCCAAACTTGACTTCAAAACATCAGAGGAAAGCAGTTTTTCCAGGTCAAGCTATTTTTCAATGCAGAAGGAACAAAAAATAAAATAGATTAACTCATAACTTTGCTATCATTAATACCAAAATTGCCATTTTTCAACTACTAAGGAGAAATTAAGAATCGTATGCCTTGAGTAAAATCTAGATCCTCAACTCACAGAATCCTTCTTTTTAAAATAAGGAAGGCCAGTTCCTGATATTTTGGGAACAGTTGGGGAGATGTGAATATTCATTAGCTTTTGGGTGAGGTTCAATAATTACATTTTTTTGTATGTGACTAATATTTTCGCTATGTAGGAAAATAGAGGTGTATACTATTTACGAGTCGGATCTAGTGGAGTCTGTAACTTACTTTGTTTCTTAAGCATTAAAAGGAGTTAAAACAAAATGTTAATAACTAATTCAGTGAGAAAAACAGGCGCACACTGCCTTTGTATACATGCACATATTCTTAGACACAGACACACATGTGCACTTACGCCCCCTCCCCCCCACACACACGTACTGTTTTCCCTGAAAAATTTCTTGTAGGAGTCTGTTGCATTTTTCAAAAAAGAAAATGAAAATGTGCACAGAAATGATACCTTGAACCTAGTAAAATTTACGACGTCTTCTGGGATTGCTTCATGTTATTAATATTTTAGATTCATTTTGCCTTCTCTATTAGCCACATATATACCCAAAGATGCCATGGTATCATAACATCAACCTAAAATAACCATTATTTATATAATTATTTCTGCCACAAAATTTTTTCTCCTGTTCTTCCTCTAATTGGTGGGGGTGAGAGTTGAGGAGAGAGAGAATGAAGAAGACAAGCTATGAGATATCTTTTCAAATAGCAGAGACACGTATGCACTTTTTCTATTTGGCCACCAAAAATATCTTGTGTTCTTTTGTAGGGTTTTTAAGTACCGGTGACCAGGCAGCAAAAGGCAACTATGGGCTCCTGGATCAGATTCAAGCACTGCGGTGGATTGAGGAGAATGTGGGAGCCTTTGGCGGGGACCCCAAGAGAGTGACCATCTTTGGCTCCGGGGCTGGGGCCTCCTGTGTCAGCCTGTTGACCCTGTCCCACTACTCAGAAGGTAATAATGGCGCCCCCAGGGTGGGCGGGCAAATACCCTGAACCAAGAAATGAATGGTCAGAGTTCATATCTCAGATGCATGTCCTGGTTACCAGAAGTCACTCTGGCAACAGAAAATGCCCAAAAGATCAAATGAATCCATCTTCATGTCTTTTAACTCAGCTTTTGTTCCATTTGCTCTGTCACCCAGGCTGGAGTGCAGTGGCACGATCATAGCTCATTGTAGCTTCCAACTCCTGGGCTTAAGGCTTCTCCCATCTCAGTCTCCCGAATACCTGGGACTACTGGCTGCTTTTTAAAATTTTTTATAGAGAAGTGGTCTTGCTATGTTTGCCTGGGCTGGTCTCAAACTCCAGGACTCAAGCGATCCTCCTGCCTTGGCCTCTCAAAGTGCTGGGATGACAGATGTGAGCCACCATGCTTGATCAGTAATATTTTTCTCCTAATTTAAATGTGTGACAATTAGGTGTTGGTTACAATGATTGGAACAAAATAACTACTTTAGAAGTCCTGACACTTTTGTTTTTTTTGCCATTCTGACTGTATTTGACTATTTGAAATTTTATTAACTTCTAGCTACAACTTAGTAAAAGTAGTATGGAAGAGAGACAGTATGTCGATAAGGGATGCGGGTGTATAGATTTTGTAACCATCAGGGCTTTTAGCCACATGTTTTTTAAGAAGTTGCTCCTCTCTCTAATTCATATTAATTCTTTAAATCTTCTGGAAATATTGAAACACGTCTGGTGCATTCATTTAGAAGTAGATTCTGGGTAGAAGTAGATTCTACCCAGAGGAATAGTGTCTCTCTCCCTGATGGTCTCCCTCCCTCTCTTGCTCTTCCCCTCCCACTCTTCTCTTTCCCTCTCTCGTCCTCTCTGTCTCTCTCCCTCTCTATGTCCTGCTCACTCTCTCTCTTTTGCTCTGTCTCTCACCCTCTCTCTCCCCCTCCTTCCACTGTCTCTCCCCACTCCCTCTCTCTCTCCCCCTCACACTGTCCCCCCACTCTCCCTGTCTTTCTCCCTCTCTCTCTCTTCCTCTCTCTCCTTTTCTCTGTCTCCCCACTGTCTTACTCACTATCTCCTTTCCTCTCTCCCTTTCCCCCCTTTCCCTCTGTCCCTCTCTCTCTTTGTTTCTTTCTCTCTCTCTCCCTCCCTTTCTTCTTCTCCTGCAAATATGACTTTCACCAAAGGACCTCCTTCCTGGTCAGGTCAGCATGCAGCACTAGGAAGTGTCCAGAGTTTGCTTTCCCCTCTCCCTTCCTCTCTCTCTCTCCTGCAAATATGACTTTCACGAAGGACCTCCTTGCTGGGCCAGTCAGCACGAGGTCCTCTGCTTGTCCCCGTGGGAGCTCCAAACCCTCCCTTGGGCCCTGCTATTAACCTGGAAAAAGCTGATGCTGGCAAAGTGGAGAAAGAGGAAACCACAAAAACACATGCGCATCATGTTACCTCAACCAGATGTGCACTTGAACGTGTAGTCAGCATAGGCAGCCGTACCCAACCAGATGTGCACTTGGACGTCTAAACAGTAGATGGTTATGCTGCCTAAGTAATGGTCAGCATAGGCAGCCACACCCCTGAGCCCTGCTGGAGTGCCTGAGGCTTTCCCCGGAGGCTCACTCAGTGGATTCCCAGCTGTCCCTTTGTGAAGGAGGCTCCCTGCAGTATCCGATGAGAGACTTCAAAGAGGAGTCCACAGGAATTTGAGGCAATTGGTTCTGGAAGCAGGATCACAAATTCTTGGCTGTGGCCTAAAAGGAAGAGGCAGGAAAATCTGCAGTGCAGATCCAGCCCTGGGTTGCCTGGCCACACGCAAGTGAATATTCCTAATAGCCGTCTCAGTCATCAAGACAGCTTTGTAATTTGTTCTGTGTCGTCAGTGGTCTTCAGAATGGCACCACACTGACTGAACCTGAAGTTCTCAAAACCTTCATGGAATTTTTTTTTTTTTTTTTCAGGGAGTCTCACTCTGTCTCCCAGGCAGGAGTGCAGTGGCACAATCTTGGCTTACCGCAACATCCACCTTCTGGATTCAAAGCGACTCTCCTGCCTCAGCCTCCCGAGTTGCTGGGATTACAGGCGCCCACCACTGTGCCCGGCTAATTTTTGTATTTTTAGTAGAGATGGGCTTTCACCGTGTTGGCCAGGCTAGTCTCGAACTTCCTGACCTCAAGTGGCCCACCCACCTCGACCTCCTGAATGATTATTTTTAAAGTTATCAGCTGGATATGGTGGCTCATGGCTGTTATCCCAGCACTTTGGGAGGCTGAGCGGGGAGGATGGCTTGAGCCCAGGAGTTTGAGACCAGCCTGGTCAACATAGCGAGACCCCGTTTGTACAAAAATGAAAATAAAAACCAGCTGGGCCTGGTGGCGCATGCTTGTGGTCCCAGTTACTTGGGGGGCTGAGGTGGGAGGATCACTTGAGCCAGGGATGTCGAGGCTGCAGTGAGCTGTGAGGTTCCACTCCAGCCTGGGTGACAGAGTGAGACCCTGTCTCAACATACATACATACATACATACATAAAATTAAAAAGTATCTTTCTTTAGAGTAACTGCAGGACTTTCTTCACTTCGGCACCATCTGGACAAGTTTCTGGATCGCTGTGCTCCTCAGTGTCTTCATTAGCAAGATAGGACAGATGAGGGTTTCCTAAAATCCTCCAAACTCTGAATTCCTTGAGTTTTTAGTTCATAATGTTTTGCCCATGAGACCAAATGGCCTTTGATCTCTTACTAGTGCTAATGAGAGGAAAGGCTCATATTTGTATTAACTTTATTTCAAAAACACGATAAGTGAAGAATCTGATGAACCATTTGGTAGAGAGATTTCTATGGCATTTTTGAAAATACCTCGATTTTCACTTTTCTCAATTGATATAATCACAATTGTAGATTTAGAAAGCAGTCAGAACCAACTTCAGGAGTAATCAAACACATGTAAGCCACATTAATTGGAGGGAGGTGTTCATTATTTAAGTCAATAGGTTGGAAATTATTATACCTTTGCATCGGTCATTTCTGCAAGGCATGCTTCTAAACAGCCCATCAATATAATCACGAATTATGAAAAATACAAGCCAGGCACTGAGGCTCCTGCCTGTCTCTCATCCCAGCAATTCGGGAGGCCAAGGTGGGCAGATTGCTTGAGTCCAGGAGTTCAAGACCAGCCTGAACAACATGGCGAAACCCTGTCTCTACAAAAAAGAGACGCATCTGTTGTCCCAGCTACTTGGGAGGCTGAGGTGGAAGGATCATTTGAGCCTGGAAGGCAGAGGCTCCAGCGAGCCAAGATCCCGCCACTGCACTCCAGCCTGGGTAGCAGAGTGATACCTTGTCTAAAATAAAAATAAATATAGCCAGACTGTTTGCCTTAGGAATTCCTTGCCTGGTTATATGGTCTAATGAAGACAAAGTACACGTGGAAAGTGATAGTTTTATGAAGATGTTCACCCCAGTATTAGTATCGTAGCAAAGAATGAAATGAAAAGCTACAAGATCAAAAGGAGAGGAAAATTATAATGAACCATATGTATTTACTCAAAATAATAATAATTTAAGAATTTACCTAAGATATACATCAGCTGGAAAAACAGTTTAGACAGCTATAGAAATATTGGGCTCAGCTATGCAAAACAGACATTTGAATGTGGGGAAAGAGATAAGAATTATGTGAACTCCTGGCATACTCATTACGCTAAGGTGAGTTGTGTTTAAAGTATGAATTCCGGGTGATTTTTTTCATTATCCAACTATTTTAGTCTCATCAGGAGTTCTGTTACTTCCCTAACATACAAATAAATGTTTTATGTATGTTACTTTATATACACTACTGCCTAAATTATTGCCAGTACTTATGAGAAGGGCGGGAAAGGAACTTCTCACAGCATTTTTTCCAATTCTGAATGTTTTAACTAATGAAAGTATCCAATAGAATACATATTGACTTTCTCTTTTGGTTTTTTTTTTTTTTGGACATTTTAAAATAATCTTCAGAGCCAAGCACTCAAGTCAATACTTGCACATTTCTGACAGAAACGTTCCCAGGATGGCTTTGATGACATACTGGTCAAAGCCATATTGGTTTCAAGTTGCGGTCCTGTGTGTCATCTTTGGGCAATCCTCCAGTCTTTAAAATCACGTCTTCCTGATGACAGTCATATTTTCCTCATATTTGATTGCTTCTGTGACCTTAAAAATCGACAGGGCATGAACTTCTGGACTCACAACTGAATGCCTTATTCTTTAGTGCCCGACTCGGGCTGGGATTCACGGAAATGGCAGGAAGCAAGTGTAAATGGAATGCTGATTTTTACAGCGCACCTCTCTTGTCCTATCGTGGTTAAAAATACAGATTTTATACTTCTGGACATCCGTGTAGTAGACTAAACTCATGGAGAATTTTAAGCTACACAGAATTTTACTCCTAAAATTGCCCATGCTTTTTCAAGTTTCTCAGCAAGTGGAGCATTTTTATATGTGGCAAAATAAAATATACACATCTCTGAGTTTCCAATGGATGTAGTTTTGAAAGAAGTGACTTAAAAAATACTCCTTACTTGGGCACCCAGTTGAGGATTTCTTTAAGCATAGCTAGCTGAATGTATTTATTTTAATTGGCAAATCTTAATATCTTCATTAGACTCAAGGTAGAAGTAGAAATGCGCTCCTGAATTAGCACTCTGAAGTTGATTCAAGTGGATTTCTTTTTTTCCCATAATGAAGAGATACCTAGTTTTGCTTGTGAGACAAGAGGGCCTTTGAACTTGTACTAGCTTAAAGCATTTTTTTTCTTGGAAATGGGGAATGCAGTTGCTCTTGGAGTTTTTATATATGGCATCTGGAAGCAAGGAAGCAAAAATGACACTAAATTGTGGAAGGAAAAAGAAATCACATGTATTTTACCAGTGCGGGAGAAGTGTCAATGTGGTTTCATTTCCTTAAACTCGTGTGTGTGTGTGTGTGTGTGTGTAGAATAACATTCCCTAAAATGAATGTTCAGGAGGAGGAGGGAAGGGGGAATGGAAATGAAAATGGGTAAAAGGGCCCCTGACAGAGCTGAATGCTATTACATCCAGAAACTCACATGCCTGAGAGACAATCACAGCCTTCATTGCTCAGTAAAAGCTGCATTTCTGTCCTGCGGGTTTTCATTTGCATGTCCACAATTTTGCACCTGCAGGTCTCTTCCAGAAGGCCATCATTCAGAGCGGCACCGCCCTGTCCAGCTGGGCAGTGAACTACCAGCCGGCCAAGTACACTCGGATATTGGCAGACAAGGTCGGCTGCAACATGCTGGACACCACGGACATGGTAGAATGCCTGCGGAACAAGAACTACAAGGAGCTCATCCAGCAGACCATCACCCCGGCCACCTACCACATAGCCTTCGGGCCGGTGATCGACGGCGACGTCATCCCAGACGACCCCCAGATCCTGATGGAGCAAGGCGAGTTCCTCAATTACGACATCATGCTGGGCGTCAACCAAGGGGAAGGCCTGAAGTTCGTGGACGGCATCGTGGATAACGAGGACGGTGTGACGCCCAACGACTTTGACTTCTCCGTGTCCAACTTCGTGGACAACCTTTACGGCTACCCTGAAGGGAAAGACACTTTGCGCGAGACTATCAAGTTCATGTACACAGACTGGGCCGATAAGGAAAACCCGGAGACGCGGCGGAAAACCCTGGTGGCTCTCTTTACTGACCACCAGTGGGTGGCCCCCGCCGTGGCCACTGCCGACCTGCACGCGCAGTACGGCTCCCCCACCTACTTCTATGCCTTCTATCATCACTGCCAAAGCGAAATGAAGCCCAGCTGGGCAGATTCGGCCCATGGTGATGAGGTCCCCTATGTCTTCGGCATCCCCATGATCGGTCCCACCGAGCTCTTCAGTTGTAACTTTTCCAAGAACGACGTCATGCTCAGCGCCGTGGTCATGACCTACTGGACGAACTTCGCCAAAACTGGGTACGTTCATCTTCGTGTTGGGGTATCACTATCCTTGCCACTTGTTTGTGTCCTCAATATAGGTGTTGCTTCTACTGCCACGTGCAGGAGCACACACGCATACACACACATACACATGCACGCACACATATACACACAGACACACGCTTACACACACAGCAGTAACAGGCAGCTTCTCCCCCAACATCTATGGCAACTCATTTTTTTCTTTACTCCTAAAGTGTTATAGGAGTAAAACACTTAACTGTCAAACCAGATTTTTACTAGAGTTCTAATTGCCCATTGGGAATTCCAGAGTTCCTACCTGCAGGTGCAGGACTCATACATATATGATGGTTCTGTTAACAGCTGATTAAACGGTTTTGTTTTTGTCCTTGTTGTTTTAGAGACACAGTCTCACTCTGTTGCCCACACTGGAGTGCAGTGGTGCAACAGTAGCTCACTACAGCCTCCTTGAACTCCTAGGCTCAAGCCATCCTCCTGCCTCAGCCTCCTGAGTAGCTGGGACTACAGGTGCCTGCCACCATGCCTGGCTAATTTTTAATTTTTTTTTTTTTTTTGGTAGAAAGAGGGTCTCACTCTGTTGCCTAGGCTGGAGTATAGTGGCGCAATCATAGCTCACTGAAGCCTCGAGCTCATGGGTTCATGTGATCCTCCCATCTCAGCCTCTTGAGTAGCTGGGACTACAGGCGTGCACCACCATGCCCTTACATGGATTTTTGTAGACACAGGGTTTGCTATGTTGCCCAGGCTTCTCTCAAACTCCTGGGCTCAAGGGATCCTCCCACATCAGCCTTCTGAATAGCTGGGACTACAGGTGCACACCACCTTACTCAGCTAATTTTATTTTGTTAGAGACAGGGTTTTGCTGTGTCACCCGAGCTGGTCTCAAACTCTTGGGCTCAAGCGATCTTCCCACCTCAGCCTCCAAAAGTGCTGAGATTACAGGTGTGAGCCATCACACCAGCCCTCATTACAGAGTTTTAAGTCTAATTTCAACCATATCTCTTTTGTTAATTTGTAAGGATATCACAGCACATGTACCACTTGGGGAACTGTGTTGATTGCCTGGCCATAGGAATGAAAACAAATATCATAATAATTATAAAGAAATATAAATATATATTCCTATATATATTTAATGTCTATATAAAAATATAGATATCCTCATTTGTATAATATAGTACATTTATATTTGTATTTGTATATGTATACACACAAATATATTTGTATATACAAATACAAATAGACTATATATACAAATACTATATATATACAATATATATAGAAATACAAATAGACTATATATACAAATACTATATATATACAATATATATAGAAATACAAATATATATATACACAAATATATGTTTGTATTTTCTCTGTTATATAAATAACGAGAGAGAGCAAATGAAAATATATATTTGTATCATATTGCTATATGTCATGCATACATACACACACACAAACACACATACATGTGTATCTCACAGGAAAGCTCATTTATTGGCCTAAATATAGTAGAAAATATAAAATATACAAAAAGCATATATACAACAGAGTCTGCCAATATTCTGCTGAGCAGATTCTCTGCAAACCATGGGAGAAAAGAACCCAAAACATCCTAAATAGCTCCAAACGTTGTGGCATGTTTTCATTTTCTCTTGTCTAATAATGTAACTGTGGAAATGGATGGGGTGTCATTCTGTTCTACCAGTGTGTGCCTCCATCATCACCCTGAGCCTCTTTACACTGAATGAGAGAGAAAGATGTGCCTGTCGCCCAGGGAGGGTAAATCTTCCCGTGCGGAATGAGGCTCTGAGACTGCAGTGGCCCTGCCACACATGAGTTATGCACAGTAATCCTTAGAAGATCTGGGGATGCTGGTGGTTTCAATGCCTACGTGTTTAGCAGCTGGCATACTGTACAAAGATTCCAAAGTGGTTTGGGTAGGGAGTGGTTTGAGAATGTTTTGTGCCCTTGGCAAAAGTACAGCATGTTTTTGGAGTGGAAAAGGTATCACCTGGATACCACCTTTCAATAATCAGACTTTGTAGATTTGGTCTGAGAAAGGCTACCCAGAGGAGAAGGGAGGAGGGACCCACATTTGATGCAAATGCTTGTCTATCACTCAACGGTTCTTTTTTGTGTGAAGAAATGATTGAAATCAAATTAATACTTTTTTTAAAGTAAACCTTGTTTATTAGTTTGTTGGGACTGCTGTTATCAGAGTATCAAAAACTGTATGGCTATGCTGGGCGCAGTGGCTCATGCCTGTAACCCCAGCACTTTGGGAGGCCGAGGCAGGAGGATCACCTGAGGAGGCCAAGAGTTTAAGACCAGCCTAGGCAACATAGTGAGAGTCCGTCTCTACAAAACAAATGAAAAAATTTAGCTGTGCATGGTAGCATATGCCGAGAGTCTCAGCTTCTCAGGAGGCTGAGGCAGAGGGATCACTTGAGCACAGGAGGTCAAGGCTGCAGTGGGCCGTGTTTGCACCACTGCACTCCAACCTGGGTGACAGACCGAAACCTTTGTCTTTAAAAAAAAAAAAAAAAAAAAAAAAAAGCACCAAAAACGGTGTGTCTTATAACAACGGAAATGTATCGGTTCACGCTTTCTAAGGCCAGAAGTTGCAAATGAAGGTGCTTGCAGGGCCAAGTTCCCTCCAAATCTGTAGGGGGAGGGTATTTCCTTGCTCCTTCTTAGTTACTGGTGTTTGGGTGCAGTCTTCGGCATTCCTACCTTGCAGGTGCACCATCCCACTCTGTGTCTTTGTCATCTTACGGCCTCCCTGTGTGTCTCTGTCTCCACATGGCCGTCTTCATATAAGAGCATCTGCCAAGGTGCATTAGAAGCTCACCCTACTCTAGTATGACCTCAACTTAACATAAATAATCATATCTGCAGTTACCCTATTTCCAAATAAGCTCACATGCTGAGATACTGGGGTTATGACTTCAGCGTATCTTAATTTATGGGGAGACAGTATTCAATCTCTAATACCCTGTGAAATCAGGGCCAGGCCCTCTTTTGTGACAGCACTGAGATAGGCGGTGTCTGCCCTTGCAGAGAATTTCATCCTCTTGAAGCCTAAAGACTTCCATGAGAGTTTCCCAACATGGCTATACTCATTCAATCTTCACTACATTGGCATCCAAACGTATTACCGACTTGGTCTGCAAACACTCTCTTTACTAACTCTCATTAAAAACATATGCCTTTTCTTTTCCTCCTTACATGATTTGAAAATAAACTTTATATGATTATCTTAAGTGGAAAGCTAGAATCATTCCTCATACATTTTATGGAACCATTAAAACAATAGTGAAATCTAAATAATGCTGTTAAATTCTCATTAGCTCTTCCTGACTCCCAAAGGCTATGAGACTGAGGCTGGCTCTCTCATTATTAAAAAAAAAAAAAAAAAAAAAAAAAGGAAAAAAGACAGAAAAAGATAAAGGAAGTTAATTAGTTCCATGAGGTGATCGTTATCACTGCTGACACCAAATGGATGCTTTTACCAAGACATCACGAAGGTCTGAGAGAGCCGTGAGAAGAGAATACCACAGTGATCTCTCTGTTATTGAGTGCTTTTTAATGCCCTGAATCTGTTTCTTAAAATCACTTGGCTTAGAGCCTGTGATTTCCACCCTGCATTTAGGGAATACATTCACGTTGCCATTCATGGTCTGTGTTGAGGGTGCTTCTAGCTTTCATGAAGGCCCTGACATGGCTGGAAGAGATGAGGAAGGAATAACTGCTAGAACTTGGAGAGACGCTCTGATGCTACTGAAATCAAAAGCTGCAGGTAGAGAGAGTTCATTGAAGTACCCAGAGCTCGAATGTCAGTCCATCTGAAGCCTCTATTTTTGTTTCTTCCGCCCATGGGAAACATCCCTGAAATAACACTGAGTGTATTAATGCAGTGAGCTCTTTTAATTCATTGGAAAGGTATTAGAATGACTCAAATGATTCCTCAAGGAAGTTACTCAGAACTTACATCTCATGTGAAATGCAACGTGTGGATTCAAATACAAATAGTTTAAGTGATCACACCTCCATGGCAGCCCCATAAAAGAAGGAAATGGGGAATTTCACTGTCGGGCACAGTCTGGTGAGCTAGGTATTCGTCAGTGGATGACAAGGACTTCAGTTGCAGTTGGTAGTTATTTGTTTATTGTAAATTGGGTGGTGGCCCGATCACTCCAGGGCAGAGAAGGATTCCCTGGTCACCAGGTGCAGAGAATGAACCAAACTGATGCCCGCAAGGAGAAAGTATGGGATGCACCTTATCTGCTGTCATGGTGTGAGCTGCCAAGTTTAACGCCATTTTGCAGAGCACACACTCCGACGATGACTCACAGAAGAGGAGGGCATATTTCTGCATACCATCACTGTTCCCTTCCTGCACTGGAGGTGACAGGAGGAAACAAGAATAGCTCCCAGCGTGTCTGTCACTACACGGTGCCGTGGAGAAAGGATCGCATTGTGCCAGGACATGCTTCACCACTCTCAGTGGGCGTTAAGTCAAGCGTTCTAAACCTGCAGGCACAGCCAGTCTCTCGATGGCACATGTGTTTGCCAAGATGAAGTGGATGGGGTCTGGATGCTTCTATATAGACTTCTCAAAGTAGATGGTTCTGACCTTTAGTCTAGGTTTGAAGGCACATATACCTGGTATACATAAACCTTTGGTTTTGGGATGAGCACAGAAAAATCATGTTGGGATGTGCATGGCGGAGAAAAGGAAGGAAGGAGGGAGGGAATGGAGGAAAGAGAGTTGGGACAAAGGAAGGAAGGGAAGGAGGGAGGGAGGGAGGAAAAGAAAAGGAGGGAGGGAGGGAATCAAGAAAGGAGTGAAGGAAGGGAGGAAGGAAGGAAAGAAAGAGGTAAGGGGGGAGGAGAGGAAGGAAAGAAGAAGGGAAGGAAGGAGGGAGGGAAGGTGAAAGGAAGAAAGGGAGGAAGGAAGAAAAGATAGAAGGAAGGAAAGGAAAGAAAGAGAAAAGAGGGAAGAGAGGAAGGGAGGAGGGAGAAAGAAGAGAGGAAGGAAGGAAAGTAGCGAGGGAAGGAAGGAAAAAATGGAGGGAGAGAAAGAAGTAAGGAAGGGAGGAAGGAAGAGGGAGGAAAAAGGGAATGGAGGAGGAGAGGAAGAAGGGAGGGAGGGAAAGAAGGAAAACAGGGAAAAGGAGGGTAAGAGAGAGAAAAGAGGGAAGGGGGGAGAGGAGGAAGGAAAGAAGGAGGGAGGGAGGGACAATTGGATCTTTGCTTATAAATTATGTCACCTGTATATTTTCATGGTAGCATTAGGTGAGAGGGCTCTCCCATCTTAGAAAGGCGGAGTCAGCGAGTACGCATAGTAGAAATGAGGAGGAAGTCCCTACGGAGGCTCTAAATTATGAAAACCTTGATCAAGAAAGGATGTTGAAATCATTGAATGCCAGGGCCTCAAGTAATCCTTGCTATTTCTTTTTTATTATTATTTTGAATAGGGAAGCAGTTGCCCAGGCCTGTGCCTGAGGGGGATCCTCCCCTGTAGCAAGGAGGTGTTTCAATGTTAGTCCAGGTCAGAGGACTAAAATCATGCTGGAAGAGAACGGTGTGAGCCCAAACATGCAGAGGCATTGTAGAAATAAGGTAGATTGAGACCGTTTTTGGAAATCAGGTGCAGTGTCAAGGAGAAGTGAAAACTAAAGTTTCAAAAGGGTTCTAGAGCATTAAAGTCCTTTTCCTGGAAAATTACTTTGGGAATAGGAGAAAAAGGGTTCGTCCAAGCTGGTCAATGAAATTCAGGTGCTCAGTGATCCAGGATTCTTTCATTTTGAGCTCTGTGTGGAAAGAGATGGACAAAAAGGAGTGGGGAATCTTGGTTTATTTATAAGGTATGACAAAGAACAGTGCTTTAAAGTAACCAAACAATGCATTATAATATAGAATAGAAGACCTTATGTGCTATTGGAAGTCAGATATGAGAAGAGAGTTTTGTAATGGAAAATCAGATCAACACATATTTTGATTTTTTTATGTTGTTCCGTCGAGTCTGGGGTTTGTACGGCAGATTGATTTCTGTCCTGTTTGCATCAGCTACCATCACTGCTTTTGAATGTGCTGGTATCCTATGATTAATTTACATTCAACTATTGTTAAATCTTTGGGAAAAAAAAGAAGTTCCAATGAGGTATTTAGTGGGGATGGGTTACAGAGAGTTGCAGCGTAATTCTGGCTGTAAAGGCGACCTTTATTACCAAAAAGGAATTTTAAGCTGAATGAATGAACATCCCCACCTGGTGTGGAAGAGGAGTCACTGAATGCATAATAAACTAGTCTGGTAATAATCGTTAACTGCGAACAATGTTTTGGGTATAAGGAAAACCTGTACTACTTAAAGGAACAGCTGAGAGGATTCACAGATATTTTTAGAGAGATCATAGTACTATATCCATCTCCAGCTAAAGAAATGAACTAGACCTTAGAAAGGCACTTGAGTCTCTGCTGCCAAGATGACATCTCAAATAAAACAGGACAGGTGGAAATGGCTGTGTTAGGTGCTGGGGGATAAGGAGGAAGACATGCATTGAGTCTTTTACTAGAGAGACCAACTTGTGTTTCTGTCCTCAATCATTATAGTCTTTAATTTTACTCACAGGAGTTTAAACACTTCTTAGGCTGAATAAAGTCTAAAAAACAAAACACTGATACCCCACATCTAGACCTCACTGTCTGGAGGGTTTGGTAAGGGAGAATGACTTGGGCTATCATAATCTCCACAAGTTTATCTGGCTTTAAGAATTCTGGCTGTGCATCTCCGAGATCTTTAATAGATAGACGGTATCAGGTGGCAGCTCATTTATATGGATTTTCCAAATCCTCTGCTTTATTCTTCAAGAACAAAATATAATGTGTTTTCTTTACCTTTCAAATATACCCTGAGTTCCTTCGAAAATAGCCTTGTACCCAACATGAACAGAATACTCCTTTTCCTAGACGCTCACTGCTTAATAGATGAGATAGCCACACATCTAATAGATCCAATTCAGTAAAATTGGATCCATGGAAAAAAAGGCGGAATCTTCACTTCCATTTGTTTCTTTAGAATATTAAAAATCAATAATTAATATTAGTGGATTTTTTCCTAAAATATTCATTCACTTATTTTTCTTTCAGTACACATTAAATAACTGAAAATTTTAAAATTATTTCAGAGGACTTAAAGAGCAAAAGAAACATGAGTTGCTGCATTGAATCCAACATTTTTTCAAAACCATGTAAGAATACATGCATAATAAATTTAAAAAGCAGAAGACTTTTCAAATATATTGTTTATCAGTAAATAAGAAAACTCATGGTATTAGAACCTATGAGATTATATATATTTGTTCTCACCCTATTAGTAAAGTGAAAACACAGCAGTTAGTGTGCATTCAACTAAAGGGTAGAGGTCAACTTTCTTTTTCTCCTGTATTACGTTATACATCTAATATCTATATCTATAGATAGATATACACATACACATATATACACATGACGTACACACATATATATACTGCATATAGTGTATAGTTAGTATGCAGTATAAACTGTGGTATGCAGTATACTTGTATATAGTATGTAATATACAATATACTTTTATGCACTCTACAGTGTATACAATATAGAAATTCAGTATGTACTCTGATATACAGTATATCACTCCCTACTTCTCCCTCCCTTGCAATATTATAGGTGTTCTATTTTTTATATTGGAAGAGAGGGGGTAATATTTCCTGAATTCTTACCATATGCCAGACATCTTGTCATTATCTTTCAACCTTCATCACTTACCTCCAACCCTGATATTTTCATCAGCCATGTAGAGGAGTAAGTTAAGGCCAATACTGGCTGGAAAACTTGCTTAAGATTTCACAGCTCTTAACTAGCCAGAGCTGCAGAAAGTTGAATACAGGGAAATGATTTATTTTATCACCACCACAGACTCAGACTGAGGGGATAAAATCTTCCTTCAGCAAGTGTGGCGCCTCTGGCTCAAGTATATTGTTTGAATCCTGCACAATGTCTGGTAATGGCTACAGATACATGATCTTCCTTGGTCCTGCAGCCTTCTGCCATGCAGGCCATGCAATGACTGGAGGCAGTTTCACAGAAGTCCCGCCAAGGAGAAGTTACCTGGAAGATAGCCCTTAGCTCACACCTGGAGCCATTGATCAGGATGTTGCAACTCCCTGCTTGCCTGGTTCTGCACATCACATCTCAATGCTCAGTGCTAACTAGTACATAACATTTTGCCATGCATAATCTCAAATCGTTTTTATAACAAATAAACCTTAAGACGTAATTGTTTTTTAGCTTACTTTACAAGCCATAAAACAAATGGAAGAAATGAGCATTTGGTAATTTATTTTTTGAAGGGGAAGTGTTATCCTAAAAGAGTCAGTTGCAAAGATGTTTATTAAAGGCCCTATGTTTTATGAATTATCTCCAAATTTTTATGATTCTCCTTCTACCTGTGACCACTTGTGCAAATAATAAGAAGATAATTCTTTGGCTCATAGTTTCCAAGCACAACTTAGCATCTGTAACAGCCCTCGACTTGTTTCTGGGTGTCTTTTTTATCTTAAACATGTTAACCTCATCATAACTATATGTACCATTTTAGCAAACTTCTTACAGCTAACATAGTATGCTTTCATCTTTTTACCTTCAAATAGAGAGCAAACACATGGTGCATATGTCTATTTACAAACACTTTGTAATTATAAAGCCTATTTTTATTTCGACTGTTAATATCAATTTTCATTGCTAAAACTGCAACATTTATTCATTTACTTCAAAAGCAATTCTTGAGCAAGAAAGAGAATGCCCATTTCTTGGACAATAGCTTCTTAATCAGAATTTCTCAACCTGAGTACTGTTAACATTTGGGTCCAGATAACTTCTTTGCTGTGGGGGTCTCTCCAGTGCACCAGAGGGTGTTTAGTAGCATCCCTCACCTCCACCCTTCATAGAACGACCCTTCGTCTACGGAAACCAAAAGTGTCTCCAGATACTGCCAAATATCCCTTTGGAGCAAATCAGTCCTGGATGAGTTTTACAGTTCAACAAGAGTGAAACTTGAAATACTGAAATTTTTCCTAGAGACACTTAGTTTTCCTTCTTTCCCTTTATTTTTGAAGATCATTTGATGCCTTAAAAAATAGTAAACATGTTATAAAAATTGCATAATGCTGCTATCAGGACTTATATTTAAAAGAAAAATAAGAGCAATTTTTAAAGGAGTAGACAGGTCTAGGATTAAAGCAGAATGTACCTTTGCTGCTTGGGTATTTTGTGCTCATTGATAAATATATATGAAGAGCAGATTGTAACTTCCTGATTTATTGGTTTAAGATAATTTCACGTCACATGTGGAAGAGTATGACCTTTCTTTTTTTCTTCCTTCTATCCTCAGTGATCCAAATCAACCAGTTCCTCAGGATACCAAGTTCATTCACACAAAACCCAACCGCTTTGAAGAAGTGGCCTGGTCCAAGTATAATCCCAAAGACCAGCTCTATCTGCATATTGGCTTGAAACCCAGAGTGAGAGATCACTACCGGGCAACGAAAGTGGCTTTCTGGTTGGAACTCGTTCCTCATTTGCACAACTTGAACGAGATATTCCAGTATGTTTCAACAACCACAAAGGTTCCTCCACCAGACATGACATCATTTCCCTATGGCACCCGGCGATCTCCCGCCAAGATATGGCCAACCACCAAACGCCCAGCAATCACTCCTGCCAACAATCCCAAACACTCTAAGGACCCTCACAAAACAGGGCCCGAGGATACAACTGTCCTCATTGAAACCAAACGAGATTATTCCACCGAATTAAGTGTCACCATTGCCGTCGGGGCGTCTCTCCTCTTCCTCAACATCTTAGCCTTTGCGGCGCTGTACTACAAAAAGGACAAGAGGCGCCATGAGACTCACAGGCGCCCCAGTCCCCAGAGAAACACCACAAATGATATCGCTCACATCCAGAACGAAGAGATCATGTCTCTGCAGATGAAGCAGCTGGAACACGATCACGAGTGTGAGTCGCTGCAGGCACACGACACGCTGAGGCTTACCTGCCCGCCAGACTACACCCTCACGCTGCGCCGGTCGCCAGATGACATCCCACTTATGACGCCAAACACCATCACCATGATTCCAAACACACTGACGGGGATGCAGCCTTTGCACACTTTTAACACCTTCAGTGGAGGACAAAACAGTACAAATTTACCCCACGGACATTCCACCACTAGAGTATAGCTTTGCCCTATTTCCCTTCCTATCCCTCTGCCCTACCCGCTCAGCAACATAGAAGAGGGAAGGAAAGAGAGAAGGAAAGAGAGAGAGAAAGAAAGTCTCCAAACCAGGAATGTTTTTGTCCCACTGACTTAAGACAAAAATGCAAAAAGGCAGTCATCCCATCCCGGCAGACCCTTATCGTTGGTGTTTTCCAGTATTACGAGATCAACTTCTGACCCTGTGAAATGTGAGAAGTACACATTTCTGTTAAAATAACTGCTTTAAGATCTCTACCACTCCAATCGATGTTTAGTGTGATAGGACATCACCATTTCAAGGCCCCGGGTGTTTCCAACGTCATGGAAGCAGCTGACACTTCTGAAACTCAGCCAAGGACACTTAATATTTTTTAATTACAATGGAAGTTTAAACATTTCTTTCTGTGCCACACAATGGATGGCTCTCCTTAAGTGAAGAAAGAGTCAATGAGATTTTGCCCAGCACATGGAGCTGTAATCCAGAGAGAAGGAAACGTAGAAATTTATTATTAAAATAAAAGAATGGACTGTGCAGCGAAATCTGTACGGTTCTGTGCAAGGAGGTGTTTTGCCAGCCTGAACTATATTTAAGAGACTTTGTAAAAAAGAAAAATGTATATAGCTGTGAGTTTAAACAAAAACCACAAACAGACAAACAAGAAAAAAAGCTTTTATTGGTGTTTTCACTTTGAAAGAGCTTTTAGCAAGGTTGTGCTTTTCATTGTGCTCTGTACGTATATAAATATATATATATATATACACACACACACATTAGTCATATCACCTCTGTTTCCTCCCCAACAAAAGAGGCTTTTCTTCTTAATTACTTGTGGTAAACAAAGACATGGGATTTTCTTACATGAGATTCTCATTTGTAGGAGGATGTGATGTCCCACAGAAGACCCAGATGGTCTGTGTGGCCTATTTCCCCCGTCAGGTTGCACAGGTGCATGCAAGAGCATTCTTAGGAGACCACTGTTTTGAAAAACTTTTGACTTGTACGTGTTAGCCTTCATGAAATTGCAGTACAGAGATGGGTCCCCAAAGTGGAATGTATTTACAGCTTGTTAAATTAGAGACATGCACACACAAAGAATCAGTAGGGAGAAACAAAAATACAAGTCCCGTTCTGTAGCTCTGGCCCTTTGAATATGTTTAGGAAGAGTTGCTTCCCATTTCAGGGCCCTGCCAAAAAAAGAAGAAAGCTTGCCTTTGGTGGGGCTATGCGCCTTGGAGTAAATACGGCTCTGTGTTCCCTAGCAGCTGCGGGAGGGTTTGGCCGATGAAGTACCTGCTCAGCTTAGCTAATCAGATTGAAGGAAGACATGTGTCTTTCCTTTTTGTTTAAGCACTCGGTCCCTTATTTATCAGTAAGCAGGTTTTAAAAAATCTTTTATATCATTTATGGGATCAAACATATGATTGTCTGAAAACATCACTTTTTGTGGATTTGTGTATCCGGTCACCAAACGGTGAATATTATAGAAGAATGGGGGAAGAAAGGATAGAATATTAAAACTGCTTTGCATGGGTTTTCTGGGAAATTAGGATAACTTCACTGAGAAGAGATTGAATGGAAATTATTCACCCATTTTAAATTGGTGACCTAGGGATCAGAGATTTGTCTTTCCAACAGCTTGTCATTTTTTCATTTCTCTTCTCATTTTTCAGGAAAGTTTTGAGTGTTATAAGGTGGAAGGAAACATAGTAGCAATGGATACTTTTTTGAAAAATTATTGCATTACCAAGAAACAGTAGCCAAAGATATTTGAAGATCATGTTCCTTGGCTCCATTGTGGGTTATTCTAGAAATCCAGTCTTAAATCTCTCTGCTAAAGTGGACATTCCCCATAAAAATTGTCCAGCTGCCTGGCTCTTTTGCAGTAACAACCTTTGATTACTGAATCCCTACACTCAAACTATAGTGATATATCAGTGTTTGAGAGTGACCTCTAGAAAAAAGAAAAGTGTTTTTAGAAATGCGTACAAGTCACCCCCAAATCCTATTGCTTATCTTGGGTTAAATTTGAGAGTGATTCTCTGTATATAAATATGTGAAATATTATTATCTCAACTTAGCACACGTGAAGCAACATTTCTTTCCTACAGAGAGGTGTCATGGTAAGGTTTCATTCCGAATTCATTGTTTCATAGAGCTATGATCAGGCCATTTCTGCAAGCAATGTATGACCCCACCCGAGCAACCACAAATAGGCTCTCTGTGAAACTACAAAGGAAGTGATGTGTGGCATCCATGTTGGTTTCGTCTGTCTGTAATGTGAATTCCAGTATTTGTTTAGTATTTCCAGTTGTCTCCTGCTAGCAATATGTACAGTAACGCGTCAGGCTTGTGACATTTGAATAAGGAAAAACAGAGTTCCTGTTAAGTGAATAACTTTAGCTTTTACAGGGGATTATGATCAAAAGTGATTTAGTACATCTTAAATGATATCTTATTTCTACATGGAAAGAAGTTATAGAATCTTCATAGAGTTCTATGAGAAAAAATATACTTGCTATCTATAAAAAAGAGAAAAAAGAAAAAAAATGAGAAAAAAGTAAGAAAAAAAAAATCCTGTCCTAGGCTTTTACTCTTGATCTTCAAAGGCACGCAGGGTTTAATGGTTCCTTGGGTTATTATTTTGCAGTTTTGTTTTTTATTTTGCCTTAAGTAATGATAGAAGATATATATGGCCGGACACATATGTATAAACTTTTCAGCAGCATTTTTAATAATAAAATATCATAGTATTTTCTAATGCTTTGTGCAAATAATTATGCGTCCATTCTTTCTTGGTAGGTGGCGTGTTTTATTTACTTTTGTTGTTCTTTGAATGTCTTTTTCTTTGTAAAAACTAAGTGATGCGCCTGACATAGGCTACAAATAGATAAATACATTTGGTAATGGGATAGTTTCTTTAGCTTTGGCCAGCTGCACAGTTGAGGAGGCTCTGCTGGCCTGATTTTGGAAAACCAAGCCCTGTTTGGTGAAGCTCCTCAGGTGACACTGTCTGAAACGGAGTGTTTGGATTTGTTATTTCTACCACTGTGCATTCTTGCGTCACTGTGTTTTGATTTGTGGTCAACAAAACACTTTCAAATAGCCTTAGGTGAGTAAGCCTGCAAGTGACAGCAAGAAATTCTACCGAATGAAACTCAAGAGGCAGAAAATCACTATCATACCAATGGGAGCTCATTTGTCAATTCCTTCCTGTGCATCCAACCATCACAATCTTATTTGACATTCGCAGTAGCCCTAAGGGGCACGCACCTGCATTGCTCCCCTTTCATAATGGAATATGTTCAGAGGAAACTAGCCCCTATTCGACAGGAGAACTTGATGGATAACAGGATAGTATATCCTCATAGCCAAAATCTTTTCACCAAGAAGTTATATGGCAAACACTTGTAAGCCAAGGCCCTGCATGTTGTGATAATCCTAGCTAAGTATCAGATAAAGAAAGATAGCAAGGACTTGGACTCTCTGACATATGTGAACTCCTAAATTCTTCAGATGTTGTTTGCCTCAATCGTGTTGTGAAGGCACACAGGAGAAATACATAGACACACATACACATATATGTACATTTATGTGTACATTATATATGTATATACATGTACATATCCTATATATGCATTATGTATAGAGTCATGCACAGCATAATAACATTTTGGACAAATGCAAATAACATGATGACAATCTCAAGAGATTATAATAACATTTTTCTTGTGCCTTTTCTATGTTTAGATATGTTTAGATACACAAATACTCATCATTGTGTTACAGTTGCCTAGGGTCTTCTCTCCAGTCACACGCTGTAGAGGTTTGTAGTCTGGAAGCACTAGGCTATACCACAGAGCCTAGGGGTACTGTACGCTGCACCTCGAGGTTTGTGTAAGTACACTACATGATGTTTGCACAATGATGAAATCACCTAACGATACATTTCTCAGAATTGATCCCTATTGTTAAGCGATGCATGACTGTACATGTATACATTACATACACTGTATATGCACACATGCATATATGCATATATATGTTACACATGTAAATATATACATAGATATCACATACTTAAATTCCTGAAGATGCCAATTCCGTTAAACATAAATATACACACACTCATATATATGTGCACACACACTCGTATATCCACACACAACACATTTAATGTGCTCATATATATATTCCTGGGTGTGTGTGTGTGTGTGTGTATATGTACATAGAAAATACATTAGTTCCCTTTATCTGTGCAATCACATTCTGCAGTTTCAGGTACTGTGGACAACTGTGGTCTAAAAATATGTGAGTACAGTTCAATGAGATATTTTGAAAGAGACCACACTCACGTAACTTTTATGACAGTATATTGTTATAAATGTTCTCTTTTACTAGTTATTGTTCATCTCTTACTGCCTCTAATTTATGAACTTTATCAAAAGTGTGTACATATAATAAAATACATAGTATATAAAGGGTTTGGTACTATCTGTGGTTTCAGGTATCCACTGAGTTTTGAACACATCCCCCTTGGAAAAGGGCCATTACTGAATATACACACACCTAGACACACATACATATATACAGATACATAATTTACATAGATATATTCATAGATTTGCATGCACTTAAATCTCTAAGAATGGCATTTGCATTAAACACACATATAAACACATGTATATACACACATACATATATACTTATACATATTGTCATCTTCAGGCATTCAAAGTCGAATTTTTAGCAAATTTCAGCTGGAGGGAGAATCACTCTTGTTTTGACTATTTTATGCATTCTTGTTCATTGTGAATAACTCAAGGAATGCTAAAAAATATATGCATTCATTAATTCATTCAACAAACCTTTACTGAATATCTCCACTGTCCCAGGCCCTGTGCTGGGCTGGTGTTAAAATTGAAGAACAAACTTCTCACACCATAAAACTCAAGGGGAAGGCAGAGAAACACAGAAGCAAGGAGAGGCAGGGGGTGCTGGAGATGGAGATGGCACCCATGCTAATACGTGGTGCTAAGAAATGTCTGGACACTGCTCTTAACCTAGTCTGGGAAGGTTGGGAACGTATTCTGTCTGAAGAAACCTAAGCCAGATCTTTCCAACTCCGTAGAAAAAATGACAGTGGGTGGTGTGTTGTGGGGAGGATAGAATTCCACACCTTTGAAGTGAGAAGACAGAGGAAGTTGGGAAACCATGCTCCTGCATCATGGGTAAAAAAATACAAGGTATTTTTTAGAAAGGTGCGAAATACGAGGCAGAAAGAAACTGGCTGATAAAAAACCTCCAGAGGCAAGGCAGGGAGTTTGGGCTTTGTCCCAAAGTCAGGGAGACGCCAAATGATTGCACCAAATTGGTGTATGAGTGTAGCTGGGACATTTAGCAGTAATTCTCAAAAATTCACGTTCTTAGGAACATGTAGGACGTCTGCTTAAAGTGCAGATCCTTATTCAATTGTGGTTTGGTGAACCTGTGTCTGCATTTCCAACGAGCTCTCAAAGTGGTGCACATGTTGCTGGTCCTCAACTAACCCCAACTCTTTTAGGTTGCAAAGGATGGAGAACTGTCCACTTTAGAAGTAACCGTGAGCATAGTTTGTATCAGAGTGAGAGGGCTCTGGATGCAAGGAAAGCATTAAGGAGGCAGAGCAATCTGTTTGAGAAATTAATGACTGTCCTCTTTTCAAGGGTGATGGCGATAGTGATAATAAGAAAGCAAAAAATAAAATAAAATAAAATAAAAACATTGCATCATTTTATAGCTGCATGTACCAGAACTGATTAGGCGCAGTCATCAAATACCACCTGGAACCGCATCTGAAGTTAAGCTTGGGTTTAGGAACTTGTTTCAACAGAGGGAGGGCATACAAGGAGAATGATGAGCTACCTTGGAGAGGGGTTCAGACGGGCTGGTCAAGGGTTTGGGCTTAGACTGGGTTGTTTTAGAAGTGCTAAGAGGGTCAAGAACTTGTTCCTGGATTGGTTGCTATCAGGATAATGGGGATGTCAATAACCTTTAGCCAGAAAGTGACAGGACCAGAGCATGACTAGCATTGTCTTCAGTAAAAATAAGCAGTGGAAGAGAAGGGGATTTGGGGTCATTATTAGTGGTTACAAATTGTTCATGTTTCTGTCTCATCCCATGCTGGCTGTGGGCTGCCTTCCTCTGATGTTGAAGTTCTTTCAATTATTTTTATGTGCAGCCGGATGCACCTTGACTTAGCCATTAATTAGCAGGCTAGTTCCAGCAGCCAGATATGAGGGCTGTTTCTTTTGTTCTTTCTCAGAACTTCCAGAATATGTACTCATATGTCCCATCTCTCAGGCCACCTGGTTCAAAAAAAATCTAGGTTATGCCAAGGAAGTGAAAGTGACACTTTCTCTGCAAATTCTCATTATTATATTGAAAGAAATGGGGATACAGGAAAAAGTCCACTGAAACTCTACCCTTCTCTAAAATGACCATCCGTGTAAATACTTAGAACACCCACAAATAATCCTGTTTCCTCTACAGGCAAGAGAATTAGGGAAAATGAGATAAATTAGCCAGGGGAAAACCTTACCTGGAATTAACAGGTGACATTTATTAAAGGTGAATGTTCAGACTAGTTCTTGAGGTCACTGGTTCCTAAACAGGCTGGATAGGGAGTCTTCGGAGACTAAGACAAATTGCCAACAGCCACAGCTGGAAGGATACCCAAAAGAAAAATCTTTCTCAGCCCCAGGCTCTAAACACAGGGCCTTGGACTCAGAAGAAAGGAAATGGGGAGATGTATTTCTGGCACCCCAAAATATAACCCTAAAAATTCCCATAAAAACTGAGAAATCAAACGATGCCTAATTTTGAATATTAGAACCATTATTATGCTTCAGTGGTACAACTGGCCGAATCAATTTTTTGTGGGCTCAGGTATTAGCTTCGTTTTTATGCAACATCTCTTTCTATGAGGATATACATTATGAACACAGCTTTCAAACTAACATGCTTGGGCTGCCTGTGTTATTGGGCTTCAGGTGTTATTTCTAGTAGAGCAATTACAGTTTTCAAATTATAATAATAGAAAAGAATGTAACAATTCATAAGGATGTGCATTACATACAAACAAACTTTTCAAACAAATGCTTAAGAGATTTTCGAAAAGCATTGAGTCAACCATTTACAGAGCAATGACTTGTTTTAAAACTTTCAAATAATCATCAAAATGTGTTGTTCTGCATAGGTTATATGCATTACCTCATTTAATCCTTTTACCAGTCCCAGGGTGTAGACTGTTTCATTTTACATATGAGGAAACTGGGGTACAGAAGATTAAATGAATTGCTCAAGGTTGCAGTCTTAGAACATAAAATATCTAGTGATCGCAATCATATCGTTTTGCTTTTAAAAGCATGTGCTTGTCAACTATTCTCTAACACACACAGTTGTTGGAGAAATATATGCCTCCCTGTAGACATTTTGGGGAAGAAAAAAACTGTAATCTCTCCATGTCTTGAGAACAACGATAGCTTTAAATCTTAAAACTCATCATGTACACACACAGACACACATATATGCACTCATAAACAGAGCAGATTCAGAGTGCTTATAGATTTTGTAGAGTGCCCGTTTAAAACACAGTTTCTCAGTTTTACCTGTGATTTTACTTTACTTGTGATTTGTTTTTCTCTGTGCTCATTTTTACTTAAATGGCGCTTTAAAACCCTTGTTGTGCCTGCATCTCACCTGAATGCACATAGAGAGCGCATGGAACTTGGAAGATTAAGGTTAGAGAGCACAAAGGAGATACAGGTGCCCACGGAAACATTGTGAATAATGCTTAGCATAGGAGAAAGCGGGCTTGGATTGCTATAGAATGTACACTAAAATGCATTAAATAGGACTGGCTTTCAAAAGCAGCACTCTTTGAATGAGATGAAACCCCAGGACATCTGCTCCTAACCAACGATGTCCATGGACTGCCTAACCTGCGTGACCAGTGCACACACTTTGTGAAATATGTGGCTATTATCATCACCCCACCATCCCCAATGCATTGTGTCATCCCCATCAGACCACAGACAAAACCCCTTTTCTCCAGACTTGGGCAATGGAAGAAACCGTTATCTCCCTACCTGACTGCTTCAGAATCTCCTTCCTCTGTCCTCGGATACCACTAAAAGAACGTTCAGCGGCAGACACAGGGCAGATCCCCATCTCCAAACTCAACAGCTTTGGTTTAATGTTGTCATTTAGGAAGAGTGATTCCAGCTTACAGATCTATCAAATATTTAAGTAGGAATACATTTAAGTGTGAATATATTCATATACTTAAGTTTTAAATGTGCAGTATTTTTCATCCTGTCCCTCCCCACCTCTGAAATCCAAATTTCTATATGCTGGCTTGCTCCTGAGAGAAAAAGAAATTTAGCAGGATACATGGTCACTGTTTATACCCTTTAGCCACAATTTTCTCATAAACCTAAGTGGGGCCCATTATATAACAAGTTTTAACTTTGTTCTTCCAACCCAGGGAATTGTTTTACAAACTCAATTAAGTGCATCTTACGCACTAGCAGAAACAAGGTACAAACTAATGTTTTAAGATGTGTCTCCCTTAATTTAGGCGTATATATAAAATAGTTTGTAATATGGAGGGCTAACATTTTGTATTTTCAATTAATTACTTGAGTGACCAAGGAAGAATTTACAGCATGTCTGCACAAAAATACTCCAAATTATGTGAGTCTTTTATGATCCATGTATGCTGGAGAAAAAATACTAATATTTCCTTTTTAAAATACAAGAAGAAGCTGACAGTTATTGTCTAAAATGGACCCTGGAAATATTGTTCCAATATTAAGCTAATAAGAGGAATGCATGGTTTTGACTTTTCTCATTTTGAAGCAATGGGCTTCAACTTCAAAATTATGCTATTGATGTAGGTGTTTACTGTAAAAACAATTCAGAGGAAACATGGCATTCACTTGTGAGCCATGTAAACTAAATCTCACAGTTACCTCTGTCCTCTGCAGAGCTTTGACACCTTGGATTTCCATGAAAAGTAATTTAATAGAATGAGCATTCACCTTGCAGCCAAAACTTCTAGAACATATGGATTATCGTCTTGTTGTCTAGTCCAAGATGCCATAGAAAGCCTTTTATTTAATTCTCCCATTTACCATGACATGTTTTACGGCCTATTTAAATTGACAAAAATATCAGCACCACATAATGCAATATTTCTATTAAATAGTGGCATAAATTTGACTTTTATTATATTAATCCACCATATAATTACTATGAACAGATACCACAGTAATCCCTTTAACAAATAAATAGTGTACAATTTGAGCCTATCCTAGTTTTATTCTTCATAGATGGGCAAATGTTCACACAATTGTACCCTGTAGCAGTTGTCCTGAATTAATAGGACTTGGGATAATAGCTCAATTTCATACCCTTTTTAACTTATTTCCTATCTTAATATAGAGGCAGATCATGCATTTTTTGCATTTTATTATTTTTTTTCCTTTCTTAGGTTTAGTAGTTTCTTAGGTTTAGTGTATAATATTAAACGCTTTTCCCCCTCATTTTCTTTCCTTTTCTTTTTTCTTTTTTTTAGACAAATTATCATTCTGTTGCCCAGGGTGGAGTGCAGTGGTGCAATCTTGGCTCACCGCAACCTCCGCCTCCCACGTTCAAGTGATTCTCCCGTTTCAGCCTCCCGAGTAGCTGGGATTACAGGGACACGCCACCATGCCTGGCTAATTTTTGTATTTTTTAGTAGAGATGGGTTTTCACCATGTTGGCTAGGCTGGTCTTGAACTCCTGACCTCAAGTGATCCGCCCACCGTGGACTCACAAATTGCCAGGATTACAGGCATGAACCACCGTGCCTGGCCTTTTTCTCATTTTCTTCTACATTGATATAGTCTGTGGGCTATTCAAGAAAAACTCAATGTTTTTCTTACAAAATAATAATGACAGTAGAAGTAATGATGGTGATTATTATTATGATGATAGTAATATAGATCAATGGCAGCTTCCCACAATAAAAATAAAAAGGGAAATCAGACTGGGCATGTTTCAAGTGTAGATGAAGGCAGAGACATTTGACAATGTGAAATTGGGAAGCGCTGTAGAAGCAGGATCAAGTGAAAGGCAAGACAACATGATCTGGAAGAAACTGTATCCCCCAGAGAGGAAGAGGAAGGGAAATGCAGAAAGAGGGTTCTCTCTGGGAAGGGAGTATTCCTGGTTGTCCTAAAATTCCCCATGACAGGAGCACGTTGTCTGCATAGCAACCTTTGTCTGATGAGTCTCTTTTCCTTGCAATCAAAAATCCAGGATAAGCCATCAGTATCGACACAAAAGTTATTCATTACTCAATAGCTGGTTGGATGTTCATAGATTTTACAACTCTTCTCTTCCCCCTAGGTTTTATCCCTGTTGCTGCAAGGTGTTGAAGCACTTTACCAAGAATACCATTAGCTCTGGTGAAAGGCACATGAGAGGAGAAATTAGAAATAAGTGGATAATAGGATTATTCCATCTCGTCCATCCACGTAGCACATTTTCCTTTAAACAAATCTTCTTTAAACAAGTTTTCCTTTAAACAAGTCTCACTGGATATTCTAATTCCATGAACATCACACCTACATCTTTCTCCACTGGGCTTCAGATCAATTTCTTCATTCTATCACACATCCCATTTGGGATAAGCATCCTTATGTTTATTTCCTAACTGCAATAACAAAATCACCTGAGAAGTTAGTTGCATGGGGGGTGTACCTGGTACACTTCATTATTAACCCAATCCTGCAATTGGTTTTAGTGATTGCTCCCTAAGACCAATGGAGGGTCAAAATGACATGAAGGCAAGGAAGTTCCCACCTGTTTTCTTCTAATAGCAAGTCCAGTTTAAAAACAGCAAGGTAGCTTCTTTCAACCAGCTGATTCGGATTGGAGCGGACAGTTAATTTATTGGAATGAACACATGTCAGCAGCACTCTGAAAAGACAAGCACCCAACAGAAAGCTTAATGCGGCTTGAGTTCTGAACAAACACCTCTTAGGTGCAAATGAAAAATATTATCTATTTGTCGCCAGCCCATTGCAAAGACAACAATACAAAAAGATCAGTGGAAATTATAGTTTGTAAATTGGAAATGTTTATGCAGAATGCCTGTTTGTATTATGCACTATCTGAATCTAAAACCAGCCGCTAGCCTCCCCATTTTGTAGAGAATACAAACACCATGAGATCTGTACTGTGCCCAACGGGGAAAGGGGAGAAAATGCACCTCATAACAACTCCTCAATGACCCTTTACTTAGGATTGAGCTAATTGGGGAAACTACTTTCTGGCCTGAAACATGAAGCATAAATGCATTGTTTCTTGGTGGAATAGATGATGATATTAACAGCTGGTCTTTCCTAAGATGAGTCTGCTGAGGAATAAGTGATAAGGCATTTTCTGGAAGAAATGTAAATAAAGGCAGCATATTTGAGGTCATATATTTTTACTACCAGAGCATACATTGATAATAAAAAATAAATAAGTGAAGTCTTCCTTTGTCAGCAGTGGGAATAAATCCACGCTCAACCTGGGAAGGGAAAGGCTTGCAACTGTGCTAAAGGGCTTTGTTACATTCTCCTGGAAAGCATGCATCTAAATAATAGCAAAACATCTGCTGGCCAAGGACCAGAATCAGCTGGCTTGGGTTATTCTCCTCCACTAGCAGCAGAAGCTCAAGTTACCCTACAGGAGACCCCCAATCTCTATATGCTTATCTGCTCACCAGAGAGAGCGTTTGGCCAGCTTGCACCACGGGGTCCAGTTAAACATCAAACAAAATTGTAGATTTGAGAATTTGTCATCAACTCATAAAAAATCTCAAAGGATCCAGGGTCATCTGATTCATTTTCAAGTCTGCTTTTAAGTCATATTTGAAGAAAGGAAGTGCCATAACTCTATGCTGCTGACTTCTAGGAACTCTGCTTAACATGTTGGCAGAGTTTTAAAAAAAAATTAATTATCTTTGTTCATTTGGCATCTTTACAGCAAGCGCACAACTAGGGCCTGTGGGAATAAAACAGAAATAGCAGAGTATGCCTTGTTTCCGTCCCGTAGGAGGAGAGAAACTGCCTGATGCACATCTAGAGTGCAGATGCACCGTAAGGAAACAGGGAACAGAGACAGTGTAGAAGATTATACTGGACTAAATTAAGAGGAGGAGATAAACCAAACAAGGGTAAGGTCAGGGTAGTGGGGAGGTGGGAATCTCAGACACGACGTGCATGGTCTTGAGGGAAGGAAAGAAAAACCACTAAAGTTTCATCCCCATAATTATTCCCCCAAAATAGAAATTAAAAATTTAAAAGCCAGTCAGGCACTCTGCTGACATACCTGATGAAGAGACTGATTTTGTTCTTCCCTCATCATTGAGTCAAGAAGTTTGTAACTCAGCTCCATTTGGCAGTCTGACCCTATACTTTGTGGTATTTTATTTTATGCATTTTCTTTTTAATGAGGGAACGGAGGCTCTGCCTGGAGACAAGGTAACTCATCATCAAAATTCACTTTCTTGGTCAATTTCCAAGTTACCATCAAGGCCACATCGTGATGTGGATAGACAAAAATATTTCTATCCATT
This sequence comes from Pan troglodytes, assembly GCF_028858775.2. Classification (NCBI taxonomy): domain Eukaryota; kingdom Metazoa; phylum Chordata; class Mammalia; order Primates; family Hominidae; genus Pan; species Pan troglodytes. The sequence goes on along the minus strand of NC_072421.2, from coordinate 6,330,759 downwards.
TTGAGAATTACATTTCTTTCCTAGCTTGGTGTGGAGAGAAAGATGTCCTTCCCTCTTTCTTCTTTCTTTCTCCCTTCTGCACTTACTTCTCTACTATTTCTTCCTCTTCCCGATAAACGTCTTTATAATCTCCCTGGGAAGATGAAGAGATGACATTGAGAAATAGATCATTATGGCAATTTCCAAAGAGTTTTATGGAACACAAAGTTACTGGAATTTCTTCAAGTTTTTATCGGTAAGAAGCCTTAATATATATTCATGTGTAATAGTGAGTAAAACACAAGGTCATATAACATGGTATTCTAGTGTTGTACTGCCTATCATATGTGCATGTGTGTGTGTGTCTGCATGCATATGTGTGTGAAAAAACTATATTCTATATAATATATAGATACATATTATATGCATACATATCCAGTGTACCTATGTATGTGTACACACATACACTCAAAAATAATTATACATGAAGCTCTCTAGAGCATACGAACTTTTCTTTTGAAACACAACGATTGCATATTTGTTCTGACAGACTCTTGCAAATGCTACAAACAATATTTCAAAATGAACCTTAACTTTCCTTGGGATTTCTTGGATGATCTTTGATAAACACAATCTCATGGAATTAGAAGCACAATCTTTTTCCTTTTTTAACTTTTAAAAATTAAACTTCTTATTTAGAATACTTTTAGATTGACAGAATAGTTGCAAAGGTAGTACAGATTGTTCCCATATACCTTGCACCCAGATTCTCCTATGTTTTAATTGTATATTGACAAATAATATTCATATCTATTTATGGGGTACAAAGTGATGTTGTGATATATGCATTCAGTGTGGACTCATTGATCCAAGCTCATAAGCATATCTCTCCCCCAAAAACTGATTATCCCTCCTGTCTAGCTGAAATTTTGTATCCTTGGATTAATACCACCCCGTTCCTCTTATCCATGCCCCTGGTAAGCACCACTCTACTCTATGTTTCCATGAGTTGGGCTTTTTCATAGACTCCACATATGAGTGAGATCATGCAGTGTCCGTCTTTCTGTGTCTGGCTTATTTCACTCAGCATAACACCCTGCATGTTCATGCATGTTCTCGAAAATGACAGGTTTTCCTTCTTTTGAAAGTCGGGATAGTATTCCATTGTGTAGATATACCACATTTTCTTTACCCATTCATCTGTTGATGTTGTTCATTTCAAGGTAAAGTAAGCCTATGCTAATAAGGAAAATGAGGATACTTGGGATGTGTGACGAGTCTTTTAATATTAGCATCTTTTTGGCCTATCTAGTGACATGAATGATGGCATTCTACCTCTATCAAAGACATTAGTTCACACCCATGTAGCGAACCCTTCATGTTCATGTTATTCTCCCAGCTTCATAAGAGCCCTTACTTGCGAATGTAAAAAATATATATACTATATGTATAGTAAAAGCATATATACTATATACAATATATATACTATATAAATATATATACTATATAAATATATATCCTATATAAATATGTACACTATATATAGTATCTAAATGTACTATATACACTTTATATATAGTGTCTAAATATACTACATATACTCTGTATATACAGTATCTAAATATACTATATATATATACATATATATATACATATATATATATATATATATATATATATATATATATATGTAGTATCATGGTCAATTGGCCACAATCCAGTTACACTTACATCTATATTGTCTCTTCAAAAAAACCCAATGAACAACTTCCACTTTCTACTTTAGATATTATTTTTATTGCCTAAGATTTTATGCACACATGCACACTTGCAGGAGTCTATCATGTATGGCTAGGGATGTGTTTGTGTAAAATAAATACTGTAAATATATAGTATATGCGTCACACAGACACATACACATGCATATATGCGTGTATGTATAGGTAACATAATCTCGCCAGTGACACAAACTGAATATGCTGCTAAGATTAATTGTACTAAAATCTGACTCTATAATAGAAATTTGTTCTGCCATAAGTAAACCAAAATCAATGTGTTAATGAGTAGTCCCTGACGTATCTACAGTAGACAATAGAACATACAATTTTCCAAGAGTTTTATGGAACACAGTTACTGGATTTTTTCCCAATGTTCTTGATCAGTAGGAAGCTTTAATATATATTCACTATAGTCTAACCTATTATACACACGTGGAGTATGTTTTCCTAAGCCATTAAAGATGCTTTATATGAAGTTTATTAGGAGCCTTTTAAAAGTGTGTCAATATAAGCAAAGTACACAATGATTCCCTCATTAGGAGACAACATTTTGTGATAGGTGAAAAAGCTTCACATCTGAAGCCAGCCTGATGTGAATTCCAAGGTCCCACCCTTACCAGCTGTTGAATCATGAATAAATGACTTACTTTCTTCCTCTTTGCCCTCATAGGGCTTTAGGATTAGCATAACATTAATACACGTACCCCAGAACTTTAAAATTTAAAAAAGAATATCATATACATGATATGAATACTATAAATAGATTTAAGTATCTCTATTTATCTACCGCATGTCCATTCATATTATAATCGGAAAGAAGTATTGCAGCAGAGAAATAAAATAACAGAAGTAAAATAACAGAAAATAAAATAACAGAAATAAAATGAATGCCGCCACGTTCCATGAAGCAACGCGAGTGTCCCAGTAGGTGGTGCTATCTGCTCTGCGTCAGTAGAGGCAGCAAGAATTTCAGGTGGAAATGGGGAAGGCTGAATGGATAATGGAGGGTGTGAGTAGGGAGTGTGTTGAAATAAGAAGTGACAACCCAAGTGGCATGACTTCCCATCTATCTTCTTGAAAACCCAGTTAAGGCACTTTTCACCGTCATGCGTGTGCGAGTAGAGCTGCTTGACAGGTGAACTTACTTTCAAGAGGAAGAGTCTATGGTTTTGTAGAATTCCTTCCAGCTCCATGAACAGTTCTTTCCATTCCACTTCCCAGAGGAGACAGAAGCGCCAACCCAACCTGGATTTTACTGTCAATCAGCAGGGAAATAGAACCTTTGACACCATTATATGAATATATATTTTATTAATAACCTTGGATTCATAGTAGGTCCTCTGGGAGGAATGGGGAGGAGAAATTCCAAAATATTTCATTGGAAAATTTCAGCAGCTCAAACTAGAGCAATTTCCACTATGTTGTACACTGATCGGAGGATGATTATATTTAGTGCTCGTAAACTCGGTTCTAGGAAAACATGATAGTCATTTCAAAATGATGGGAAGAGGCATACACAAATATATTACTCTCAACTTCAGCTCTTTATAGCATAGGAGACCCTGAATTGGAACATGTCTGGTTTTGCTTGTTTGTTTTTTTACAGAGAATGTATTTTATTTTATTTTATTTTTCAAATTTCAATAGGGTTTTGGGGAACAGGTGGTGTTTGGTTGCACAATTAAGTTCTTTAGTGGTGATTTCTGAGATTTTGGGGCACCCATCACCCGAGCAGTGTACACTCTACCTAATGTGTAGTCTTTTATCCCTCACCACCCACCTCCCACCCGTTCCCTTGAGTCTCAAAAGTCCATCGTATTTTTTTTTTTTTTTTTGAGAAAGATTCTCACTCTGTCGCCCAGGCTGGAATACAGTGACAAGATCTTGGCTCATTGCAACCTCCACCTCCCAGGTTTAAGTGATCCTCTTGCCTCCGTCTCCCGAGTAGCTGAGACTACAGATGCATGCCACCAAGCCTGGCTAATGTTTGTGTTTTTAATAGAGTCGGGGTTTCACCAAGGTGGGCCAGGCTGCTTTCAAACTCCTGACCTCAAGTGATCCACTCACCTTAGCCTCCCAAAGTGCTGGGATTACAGACATGAGCCACCAGCGCAGCCCGCTGTATTGTTCCTATGCCTTTGCATCCTCATAGCTGAGCTCCCACATATGAGTGAGAACATAGGGTGTTTGGTTTTCCATTCTTGAGTTACTTCACTTACAGTAATGGTCTCCAATTTCATCCAAGTTGCTGCAAATGCCATTATTTCATTATTTTGTTCCTCTTTATGGCTGAGTAGTATTTCATGGTACATATATATATCACACTTTCTTTATCCACTGGTTGATTGATGGGCATTTGGGCTGGTTCCATATTTTTGGAATTGCAAATTGTGCTGCTATAAACATGCATGTGCAAGTATCTTTTTCATATAATGACTTCTTTTCCTCTGAGTAGATACCCAGGAGTGGGGTTGCTAGATCAAATGGTAAATCCACTTTTAGCTCTTAAAGGAATCTCCACACTGTTTTCCATAGGGATTGTTCTAGATTACATTCCAACCAACAGTGTAAAACTGTGCCCTTTTCAACACATTCATGACAACATCTATTATTATTATAATTTTTTATTACGGCCATTTCTGCAAGAGTAAGGTGGTATCACATTGTGGTTTTGATTTGCATTTCTCTGATCATTAGCGGTGTTGAGCATGTTTTCATGCTTTTTGGCCATTTGTACATCTTCTTTTGAGAATTGTCTATTCATGTACTTAGCCCACTTTTTGATGGGTTTGTCTGTTTTGTGTCACACAGAAGATCACGTCCAGTAAAAGCTCTGATGCTGATGTAGTCTCTGTTACATTTCTCATTGGAAATATTTCATTTGAAATTCTATTTCACCTTGAAATTTATTGTTTGATGTCAGTAAAAAATTGTATCCTAAGTTGGAATATATTGACACTTGTAGTTCTTTAAAGAGGTATGCATTTTAAAGCTGAGAGACTGACATTGTGAAGCATCAAATGGTTGTTCAGATGTCTGTTTTCTTAAACTTGGTCTCACCAAGGGTTGTTTATTTAGTGATGTTTACATACCTAGCTCCTTCCAAGCTTGTGGGACACACACAGTGTTAAATAGAAGAAGAGCTTACAGGCTGGGCGCAGTGGCTCACGCCTGTAATCCCAGCACTTTGTGAGGCCAAGGTGGGCGGGTCACCTGAGGTCAGGAGTTCAAGGCCAGTCTGGCCAACATGGTGAAACCTCATTTCTACTAAAAATACAAACATTAGATGGGTATGATGGTGTGCGCCTGTGGTGCCAGCTACTTGGGAGGCTGAGGTGGAGGGGTCACTTGAACCCGGGAGGTTGCCGTGAGCTGAGATTGTGCCACTGCACTCCAGTGTGGTGAAAGAGTGAGACCCCCCCCCAAAAAAAAGATGTGAAAAATCAGAAAAGGAAATAAAGAGGTAGCTTCAAACTGGTAAGGACTTTTAATTGCACAGGGTTTGGTAATGCAAACTTGAAAAGAGATTGTCCAGGAAAAAGGGACCTTGGAGCTGAATCCTAAAGGCTGAGAAGAAACCCACATTGCAGGGGGGAAGGAAATGTTTAGATAGAAGAGGACCTATTAGGGTTGGCTAGGACCTTTATGGGAATTAAAGGATGTTTCCATGGACTGGAATGTGGAGGGAATGGTAGCTTAAAAGGTGAAGTTGCAAAGCTGAGCCAGGTCAATGACCTTATCATCCTGGTGAGAGATTGATGGATTATTTTAAGTCCACTGGGGAACTACTGATTTAAGCAGAATAGTGACCTGAGGAATATATCAACAGAGATCCTCAAAGCTATGCAGAGAGAAGGAGGTGAGGGGAGAGGACAAGACAGTCTGTGGGGAGATCAACTGAAGCTCCCAAATGAGTTTGCAAGGGGATTGTTCCCTGTCTTCAGGTGAGACTTCAGCTGCGGGTCTTATCTTGAGGGCAGCCTTCTGAGAGACCCTGAGGCAGATGACCCAGCTAAACCATGCCTAGACTCCCAATCCACAGAAACCATGAGATAATAAATGTATTGCCTTAGGTCACAAATTCCTGATGTGGTCCTAGAGAACAACTAGGTTGCAGGGGAACAGGTAGAATCTCGGGTTCAGCTGGGAGGGTGGCTACAAAAATGGGTTTGGATGAATAAAGTCAAGCACTTAATCACTGAAGATAGTCAATAAGAATTAGGGAATAGGTTTCAAGGATCAAAACTATGTCCCATAATTTGGCTGCAACATCTGAGTCTCTTGCATTTCTTTTTTCGTTTCTGTCCTATTTGGCTCACTGTGCAGACCACCTGCATATGCCAAACGCTAACTTCAAGGTCCCCTTGTCTCCAAATGGAGCCTTGTTGCATTCTGGTAGGCAGGAGAGACTTTCCTGCCCTTTCCTGGGGTGCCGGTTTCTGTTGCTCTTGACAAATTGAGGGATGCGTCAGCATAGTTTTGATGCTGGAAAAAAATAATAGGGTCCCTACCACTGGATGTGCATCTTGTGGGTGAGCAATTGAGTCATATATGGGAACGCATTAGAAGGGGCTTGGTTGATATAGCTGCTATTATTGTCAGGAAGAAGCTACCCTAGAATATAAATCAATAATTCACAATCTTCCTCTAATAAAAATTACCATTAATTAGGTCTTTTCAATCAACAAGAGGTGTCATCCATTGATAGGGCTATAAATAAATTCTGGAACCAACTTACACAAACAGTAATTTTGCTTCCCTAATCAAAACCTACTCAGGTCGGGGATAGCACTAAATAAAACATTAAATGTTCTCCTTTCTTCCTTTGATGTTCTACGTCTCTTGTTCATTACTGCAATAACAAGCTCAAATCAACCAACTACATGAGAATAATATAGAACTGAATTATGGTGAGTATGCTAAGCTTGGTCTTATCCATTAAATAGCAAAAGAGACCCTGTTCTCATTTATATTTCAGTGGGCTCTCTCTGCAGCTATCACAAATGTCATCCCTAGCGTTTAGCACAAAAATAAGATGTTAAGGAAGTGGAGGAGGGCAGTTTCTTTCAGCTTACTACAGAAGGTGGAATGAGGAAAGTTGGTCTTAAATTTCAGCATACAGGAGTAAAGCTAGATTTCATTTACAAACTTGGCATGTGTAAAGTTCTGGGAATTTTTATGTGGCAGAAACAAGGATAACCCTTCCATTTTCTCATCCCTATGAAGAAAAGACAAAAGACACATTATTGCCACTTCTTGTTAATTAAAATAACTTTTGAATGACATTTAACATTTCTAACACACAATATAGAAATGCAGAATATAAACATAATAAAGCAGAAGGAAAAGTTAATTGATGTTACAAAAGAATTCATCCTGGCTGGGAAGGGAGATGCAGGTGTAGTTTACAAGCATCTTTCAGGTATTCATATTTAATTTATACCCATCGAGTTATTTTTCTCCATCTGCTCAAGCTAGTAAGTACTTCCTCCAAAGAAACTTTAAAAGAATATGCATCAGCAAGAAAAAGACAAATAGCTCTATTAAAAAAATAAGCAAAGTGTTTAAATAGGCATTTCTCCAAAGAAGATATAAAAATAGCCACTCAACACATGGAAGCATCATTAGTCATTAGGGAAAAGCAAATCCAAACCACAAGGAGGTCACACTTTACACACAGCGTGGCTAAAATTGAATAGATGGTCCTTAACAAGTGTTGACACGGATGTGCAGAAATTGAAATCCTGATACACTGCTGGTAAGAACTTAACCTGGGGCAGCCGCTTTAAAAAGCACTTTGTCCCTTCCTCCAAATGTTAGACATGGAGTTACCCATGACCCCATCCATTCCTCTCCCAGATACGGACACAAGAGAATGAAAATGTATGTCCACATAAAAACACGTATGTAAATGTTCAAGCAGCAGTATTCATAAGAGCTAGAAAGAGAAAACAAAGCATATGTCAACCAGCTGATGCAGAGATAAATAAAATATGATGTATCCATATTCCACACTGCATAATAAAGCATTATTCAATAAGCAAAAGGGATGACAAATTGATTCATGCTAAAATATGGATGGACTTTGAAAAATTGTGTTCCATGAAAAAGTCAGACACAAAAGGCCACATATTGTATGATTCTATTAATTCAAAATCTGTAAACTATGCAAACCTATTAAGCCAGAAAGTATACTACTGATTTCCAGAGACTGAGAGGAAGGAGAAATAGGGACCTATTAGGTATGGGGTATCCTTTGGAGTAATGAAAATATTAGGTGATTAAATAATGTTGGTGGTTGCACAGCAAAGGGGATATACAAAAAATGCTAAACTGTACATTTTATAAGGGCGAATTTTAATTTCTTGCGGATTGTCTTAATAAGGTTGTTGTTTTTATAAAAGTCTTATTTATGGATTCAATTCACTCTCAGTAGTAGTAACACTTAAAAGTGAGTCACTTTGCATCGGGCAAAAATTATAATATCCCACAGAAGAAACTGAATTTTTTAAAATCAGCTAATTCTTGTAATGTTAAAGAGGATGATGCTGAATTGAGATTATTCCTTTGAGGCTGACCGGATGAATTCCTCTCAATCCCTAGTCTTTCTTAGCTGCCCCCATCATAGAGGCTAGAAAGCTAAAAAGCCCATTTCTTTGGCCTATTGGCAACTCGGTGGTTCATAAAGGCAATAGCATAACTATATTTATTTTTGCTCCCTTCTCCTTCTTTTCTGCCTGGAATATGGTCATGACACCTGAAGACAGAGCAGCCACTTTGTAGGCATTAAGCAGTCAGTATAAAGACAAAATCCAGTAGTCTAAGGATGGCAGGATAAAGGGCTACAAAGAGCATGAACCTGGCAATGGGCAAGTTTAAGTGTCTGTGTCTGCACTGGACTCCTTATTTTGGGCTACTTGGTATATGAGAAAACATACATCCCTATCAAGTTATTCTTGAGATTTTTCTGATATTTGGAGCTACGTGAACACATGGTTTCTTCAACATTGATTAACCATGCACAAAATATTCCCAGAAAATTCAATATTTGTTGTTCAGTTTGTAAGAGATTTTATTATTTTCATGCATATACCTTTCAAGACTAAATGAGCAAAGTGCAGACTATTGACGGAACGTATCTCAAAATAGTAAGAGCTATTTATGACAAACCCACAGCCAGCATCATACTGAATGGGCAAAAGCCGGAAGCATTCCCTTTGAAAGCCGGCACAAGACAAGGATGCCCTCTCTCACCACTCCTATTCAACATAGTACTGGAAGTTCTGGCCAGGGCAATCAGGCAAAAGAAATATTTCAAAAATTGATGAGAAATTTGGCCAGGTGTAGTGGCTTACGCCTGTAATCCCAGCACTTTGGGAGGCCGAGGTGAGTGGATCACTTGAGGTTAGGAGTTCGACACCAGCCTGGCCAGCACGGCGAAATCCTTTCTCTACTAAAAATACAAAAGAATTAGCCAGGTGTGGTGGCAGGCACCTGTAATCCCAGCTACTCAGGAGGCTGAGGCAGGAGAATCACTCGAACCCCAGAGGTGGAGGTTTCAGTGAGCCGAGATTGCGCCACTGCACTCCAGCCTGGGCAGCAGAGCGAGACTCCGTCTGAGAAAAGAAAAAAAATGGATGAGAAATTTATTCTCTGCATAAGTATCTATGCCTTGACCTAAAAAATTGAGTTCTAATCAAATACTGTTTTCTGTATCTGTAATAATTTTTTGCCTCTGTTCTCTGTGCATTTCTATTGAGTGGGAATTTTTCTTCTATCAGTTACCCTTGGGGAATGAGAGTCTACATCCTCTGTCTGTTTTCTGTAATCTTCTGTTTATTGTAACTCAGGCTTTACAGGTGATAGATGCACTTTTACAGGATGCTGTGTTTCCCTCAAATATTGGGCAATTCCGGCATGCTGACCATTCTTTATTGCAGAACACTGGTTGCCTGCTTGGGTAGTTTAGTGTTTCCACTCTCTCGTGACCAGGGGAGTGGACAGAAAACTTGGCAGTACTCGTAACTCATGTCCTGGGTGTGGGAGCTGCTAGCCACAGCTAATCTTTGTCTTTTTTGTTTCCGTAAAGCTGTTAATACAAAGGAAAGAAAACGATGCGTTGTGGATTTGTGTCCCTGCCAAAATCTCATGTCCAACTGGAGGAGGGGCCTGGTGGGAGGTGACTGGATTGGGGGTGGATTTCCCCCTTGCTGCTCTCGTGACAGTGAGTGAGTTCTTATGACATCTGATGATTCAAAAGTGTGTGGCACTTCACGCTTCACTCTCTCTCTTTCTTGCCACCATGAGAAGAAGGTGCTTGCTTCCCTTTCGCCTTCTGCCATGACTATAAGATTCCTGAGCCCTCCTAGTCATGCTTGCTGTGAGAAGTTTTCTGTATTAATTTGTTTCACACTGCTATAAAGAACTACCTGAGATTGAGTAATGTAGGAAGAAAAGAGGTTTAACTGACTCACAGTTCCATAGCGGGGACTACAGGCATGTGCCACCATGCCCAGCTACTTTTTGTACTTTTAGTAGAGATGGAGTTTCACCACGTTGGCCAGGCTGGTCTCGTACTTCTGACCTCAAGTGATCCACCCGACTTGGCCTCCCAAAGTGCTGGGATTACAAGCGTGAGCCACTGTGCCCGGCCATTATTAGCTTTTTTACACCTCTGAAGTACTAGATGAGAGATGATGTAAGTCCTGAAGTTATAGAGCTCATCCCTGGCTAATTTGTATTCAATATTTACATCTGCGGTATTTGAAAGTTTTTACTGTGTTTATGATGGCAATTTGTTTCCTCGTGACTTAGATCTTGCTTCAAGTTTCAAGGCGTAAAGAAGATGGATGATCCTAATGAGTACATCTTGAGCCGCGTGGTAGATATTGCATTCAAGTCTACGATTAATATTAATTCAAATGCCAGAATTTACAGCTATTTAAACTTCCTATTTTCCCCAAGAGTTTCCATGCATCCTCAGAGGCCAAGTTGGTGCCTAAAAGCTAAATTTGTTGATTGACTTTGGTGCCCTCTTCTGTATACTAAAAACTAATTTCAAAGCATAGTTAATTTGTGAAAATTCCACACATATTTATAATCTATCAGAAAAAACTGAAACTGTACACATCACAAAATCCACAGTTAGAAAATAGCTTTGAATTGTGCCAATTTCAGTGCAAGCTTATACATTGCAGATTAAATCACAAATTTAAAAAAAAATCTCCCTTTAGTTAGGCAAAGAAATATTCATTGTTGAGCCAGCATGAGAAAGCCCAGTGACAGGGAATTCTATTTTCTTACTGGATATTTACGTGAAAAATGTAAGTGGCATCAAATGAACAGCTCAAACTTTGAGGAAATCATCATTGGCAGAGCAAGAAACAATATATTTTGACATTTTAAAAATTTATGCTGTGAGGAGTCACTCCTTCCTGCCAAAGGAAATATTATGTACACATTTAATATACAATTGACCCTTGAACAAAACAGGTTTGAATTGCATAGGTATATGTATATACAGGTTTTCTTCCACTTCTACTACCCCAGAGACAGCACAACTGAACCTTCCTCTTCCTCTTCCTCCTCCTCAGCTTGCTCAACCTGAAGATGATGAGGATGAAGACTTTTAAGATGATCCACTTCCACTTAAAGACTTTTCTCTAGCTTACATTCTTTTCAGAACACAATATATAATACATATAGCATAAAAATATGTGTTAATCAACTGTTTTTCTTTTCAGTAAGGCTCTGGTCAACAGTTGGCTATTAGTAATTAAATGTTTGAGGAGTCAAAAGTTATATGCGGATTTTTGACTGCACAGAGGGGCTGTGCTCCTAACCCCCATGTTGTTCAAGAATCAACTGTATAATAAAATTATTACAACAGTATGAATGAGTCCACTCTTTGGGAGTCACTGAAACCTATTCACCTCGCAAATATGTGTACTCATGTAGATCTTTTACTGCAACTCAAGTCTACTATTCTCTTAGGTTCTCAGGCAGACTTTAAAATAACAAAGTCAACTTAAAAGGGAAAAAATTACCCAAAAGTCTGCAAATATCAGAAGTAGTGGAGACAGAAAAATTCTCCAGATTCTTGGTAGTTCATTCAAGGAATACTGTGGGATTCTGTACTTCAGATGAGCATTTTGCTTCAAAACACATGGAAATGTGTTCAGCACAAAGACTTTAAGGTTTGCATATAAAGTTTCACAAGCTGCCATGTGGCAAATCCATACAACACTGGGAAAACCAAGAAGCTCATACACTATAGAAAATATTGATTGTTTAAGAAAATGATTATCATAATGGTGATGATGATGGTGATGATGGTGATGGTGTTGATGGCCATTATGTTGATGATGGTGACTATGATGATAATGATGATGATGATGATAGTGATGATGGTGATAATGATGATGGTGATGGTGATGATAATGGTGATTGTGATGATAATGATGATGATGATGATAGTGACGGTGATGATGGTGATAATGATGATGGTGATAGTGATGATGATGATGATGGTGATAATGATATTGATAATGGTGGGGGAGATGGTGATTTATCATGGGGATGTCCGTATATACTGATATGGTTTGGCCATGTTCTCACCCAAATCTCATCTTAATTTGAAGCTTCCCTAGTTCCCACATGTTGTGGGAGGAACCTGGTGAGAGCTAATTGAATCATGGGGCAGTTTCCCCCATACTGTTCTCATGGTAGTGAATAAATCTCATGAGATCTGATGGTTTTATCAGGGGAAACCCCTTTCACTTGGTTCTCATACTCTCTCTTGTTTTCTGCCATGTAAGACATGCCTTTTGCCTTCCACCATGATTGTGAGGCCTCCACAGCCACGTGGAGCTATGAGTCCATTAAACCTCTTTTTCTTTATAAATCACCCAGTCTCAGGTATATCTTTATCAGCAGCGTGAAAAAGAACTAATACATAGACAAAATGGGCGAAGAGATAAAACGAATAGAAAGGAAGAGCAAAGAGAAATTTAGGAAAAAAAAGAGTAGAATGAAAGAGGGAGGATCCTACACTGTAAAATATTGCTTAGTACCCAGGAGAGAGCTACCTTGCTAGCAATTGCATACACTGAACTCTTAAGGCATCCCCCTAATAAATATGTTGCATGTCTTGACTGCTTTTCAGAGAATCTGACCTAACATACAACCCTTGATTAAGATTATAGAAAATAAGTATAAGAAGATGAGGACCATCTCAAAAATAAATTCAATTTGTAGGGTCATCAATTGTAACAACTGTGTAATCAAAGTACCACTCTGGTGGGGGATGTTGATAATGGGGAAAGCTATACATGTGTGGGGGCAAGGGTACCTTCCTCTTGATTTTCCTGTGAGTCTAAAACTGCTGTAAAAAATAAAGCCTTAAAAATAGATGCATTTTAAAAATATTTACCTTAAGTGACAAGTATTGACCATATAACGTTTCTTATTTTTTCTCTTTCCTTTTTTTTTTTTTTTTTTTTGAGACAGAGTCTCACTCTATTGCCCAGGCTGAAGTGCAGTGGTGTGATCATGATCAGAGCTCACTGCAACCTCCACCTCCTGGGCTCAAGTGATTCTTCTGCCTCAGCTTTCCAAGTAGCTGGGACCACAGGCACGTGCCACCATGACCTACTATTTTTTTTTTTTTTTGTATTTTTTTGTCAAGATGGGGTTTCATCATGTTGCCCAGGCTAGTCTTGAACCCCTGGACTCAAGCGATCCACCTGCCTAGGCCTCCCAAAGTGCTGAGATTACAGGCCTGAGCCACTGCACCCAGCCACATCTATAATTTTTCTATGCAAAAGATAAATAGTAGTTTTCTATAATTCTAATAAAGAGTTTATTATTGCAACAATAGATACTAGCTGGGAGGATTCTTGCTCTTGCCTCACTTTTGCCTTACATCACAGGCATTCACAGCCTCGGGTGAAATAGCACCACCAGAAATGTCTTACCATTGATCTAACATACTTCTACTCATTTTACAAATCAGCAGGTCCTTAAGATTCTGTCCCAAATGCTCAGAATTCTCTAGGATTTCAGGTGTGTGGGTTTTGCAGCTGCAGTACACTTCTGCCTGAATGCGTTACCTTTACTTCAAATTCACGTAAAATGGAACTCGTGAACATCAGTGGAAGCTGGAATCCTTTTCCCTTGGTTTTTACTGTAGGAACAGCCTTTGAACCACAAGCTATGTTGATTTAACTCCTTTGGGCAGCTTTCTGGTGGAACCTTGAACTACCACCAGCTGCAGGTCTCAGGTGTCTCTGAGTTTGCTTGTCTTGGGTTGGTAGACTTCATTCAGTCTTTGTTCTGCTTCTGTTTAACGGATATAAACTGAGAGGCATAGAAATGTTGGCCTGGCCAGATTATTAGCTCAATCCTTGGTGAGAGGTGGGGAAAAGTGCCCTCATTAAATATTGCCACCAGATAAAAGCCAGTAGAATTCCAACAGGTCGATTCCAGAAAGAACAAAGAAAAAATGTTCTCTAGAGTCCAGAACAACTTTCATGCCCTTACTTATTCCTGAAGCTCATGTTATCATCAATACTATCATGTATTTGATCATTGTCCTTTGTTTCATGGAGGTACTTGGGGCGGTGAAAGTTTCGGTGAGGCTCAGGGATGACGGTATGGGTTTTCTGTTGTTTCTGTAACGAATTCCCAGAAACTTAATGTCTAAACAATGCAGGTATAGATCTTACTGTTCTAAAGTCCTAGAGGTCTCCCTGGGCTAAAATCAAGGCATTGGTAATATCATGTTTCCTTCTGGAGGCTCTAGATAAGTATCTGTTTCCTTGATCTTCCTGGCTTCTAGGAGTTTCCTGTTTTTCTGGACTCATGGTAGTCATCCCACTCCAAAACTAGCAATGACCAATAAAGTGTTTCTTACAAAACCATCTCTATTATGCTAACCCTTCTTCTGAATCCCTCTTCCACACAGAAGGAAACTTGTAATTACATCGTGCACACCCAAATAATCCAGGATAATCTCCACGGTTTAAGGTCAACTGACTAACAACATTAATCCCACCAACCACTTTAATTCCTCTCTGCTGGTCAATCTAATATATTCTTAGCTTTCAGGGTTAGGATATGGATACCTTTTGGATACAGCCATTTGTTTTAGTATATTCAAAGTATGGAGGCTTTATTTTACACACCACAGTGACCACTCTTCTTATATCTTACCAATAAACAGACAGTGACTTTAAATTGACACAGCCATTTTTAAATGGTTTTATCAAACCAGCCAGGCACAAATGTCCCTTGCATAAAAGAAAGGAGTCCAACATTTCCTCTCAAATGCCATGAAACCGCAACTACAGAAAGATCACTTGATGATTTCATCTCCCAAATTCCACAGATCAAATGGAAGGAAAAAGCTGATCATTTGGTAATTTGTAGCATTTTTATTTTTTATATTTTTAATCAAAGAAAACTAAAATCTAGCTTAGTAAAATCACACCAATGTATCTGGCAGTCTGTACCACCTGGTTCAATCATTTGCATTTCATGGTCTACTTGGATTTTTTCATTAATTTGGGAGCTTATAATATTGATTTTATTGTAATAAGTGGGACACCAAAGAAGCAAGCCACAAGAGGAGTCCTCATTATTAAGAAACAGATAAGGGAAAGATGGGGGAAGTCACATAATGAATAAAAAGGTGAGAAAATTCAAAGACTCTGCCTCATTTCATAGCAACACTGAAGAGTGCATCCTGGGTCTTCTTAGCTTGAATACAGAAAGACAGGTTTTCACAAGTACACATATGTCAGCCACTGCCTAATGGTCTCCCTGGGGGAAATACCTCCCAGAGAGTTCTGAGTCTTTTTGTACTTTCACGTGGAGATCACAATAGCATAAGGACAGATTTCTCAAGAGAGTTACAGAAGTGGGGTGTTGAACCAAACACACAAACAAATATTCCAACAAACACACACACATGCACACGCATACACACAGAGAAGATGGATCATGGCACATAGAAACAGTTTAAGAGTAAATGTAATCCAGTGAGTTGATGTGCCTCACCCATACCATCAGCTACAACAAAATATTGATCGACTTTTCTGGTAAAAGTAGTACCTTTTGGAATGGTAGATATTTGAGAAAGAAAAAAAATTTAATAATGTGTTCTCAATAATTTCCTAAGGGGCCCCCTATTGGGGCTTATTAAAGAGAGTTTGATATTGGGGAAATTCTTTTATTTTTTTATCTACATCTAAGCTCACAAACTGTCACCTTGCAAGAAATAAAATTTTGCAAATGATGATCCATCCTTCTAAAGACACTATTATTTAGTGGTTTATCAGTTCTGTCATAGGAAGTCAATGTCAGCCAAATGCAGCAGCCAGAGGACTGGGGGACCTGATCTGTGAGAAGACACTACTTTTGGCTCCCTTCTCATCTTCAGTGGTTTCCAATACATGGAGAATACAGTTCAGCTTTTATAACGTATTGTGGAAATTCAGAGAAATGCCCTCATTACTGGATCTTTTCAAATGTACTTTTGAATGGTGATTTCAGAAAGCACTTTAATCAGAATAGAAAAGACTTTTTCAGATGTTAGGGAAAGAACATAGAATACCCAGACATTGCCTAAGATTGTTCATGCTCCTTAGTAAGTACTTTGCACTCATCTTTGTGGTCAACTGGGCTTAAGTGCCTACCCCTTCTAAACAATACAGCAATCCCTCATTCCAACTCTAGTCCTTATAAAACAAAATGACATTGGCTTTCTCGTTTTCCTTGTCCACTATATCAAGTTTGCAAACTAAGCCATCCATCTGTTTTTGTCAATGAAGTTTTATTGGAACATGACAACATTATCTGTGGCTACCTACTCTACAATGTTAGATAGAGTTGAGTAGTTTGCACAGAAAGCCACAGTATTTGCTATCCAACCACTTTAAAAAATAGACAGGAATAAATTAGTCCATTCCCGCACTGCTGTAAAGAACTACCTGAGACTGGGTAATTTATAAAGAAAAGAGGTTTAATTGGCTCATGATTCCACAGGCTATATAGGAGGCATGGCTGGGGAGGCCTCGGGAAACTTATAATCATGGCAGAAAGTGAAGGGGAAGCAGGCACTCCTCACATGGCCAGAGGAGGAGGAAGAGAGAGAAGGGGAGTGCTACACACATTTAAACAACCAGATCTCGTGAGAACTCACTCACTATCACGAGAACAGCAAGGAGAAAATCCGCCCCCATGATCCAGTCACCTCCCACCAGGCCCCTCCTTCAACACTGGGGATTACAATTTGACATGAGATTTGGGTGGGGACACTGGTTGTTCAGGAAGAGACAAAAAAGGCTGTAGACACCAGAATGGCCATATAAGAAGTAGTTTGTAATTTCAGATACATTATTCTTTACCCTATTCTTTGGTTAGAAATGAGACTCACTCCTCAAAAGTAAATGTTACATGCAGTTTCCTAAGCATATGAGATGCTTTAGAAGTCTTTAAATAATTGCGATTTGTTCTAGTTAATTCAATCTCTCTTTTTTTTTTTTTTCTGATTTGGGTTTAAGTGACCAAGGAATCAGGTCTTATACCTGTTTTCAGATGCTTTTGATTCTTCCCAAGAAATAAAAAAATTAAATATTAAAATTATAGTCATTTTTTCACCTAAGATTGCATTTATTTAAAGACTTACTATATTTCCATGATAAAAAATGTGCATATGTGTGTATATATGTGCGTGTGTATGTGCATGTGTGTCCTGTAAGTGACTCAACATTTATAAGAGTTGATAAATCCATCAGGGTCAACAAGAGCAAATTACTTGTACATATGGTAGTATGAAATTATTTATGTTAGTTTGAGGTGTGTAAAATAAATCATTAGCATTTACATATTTAATCTCAGCTTCAAATGATGCAATTCTTTAAATAAGACTTGTAATCCCAAATGTTCATGCTTGTTATTTTTGCGAAGACCAGATTGAAATTTAACCATCTTCTTCCTAAATTTGTGGACTGGCAGAAAAAAACTGCTCTTTTTAAAAAAGTAAACCAGAAATTATTTTAATGCTACCTTTTAAGTATGAAATTATAACATTAATAAAACTATTCTATGCCCTCTTAAAATCAGTTTCTGAATATAACTTTTTTACTCTGTCCCAATATAGGAATAGTTGTGAGTAGGTAACCATTCTGTTGTGTACATCTTTTTCACACTATCTAAAACCCTAAGTGTTCAGGCTGGTCATGGTGGCTCATGCCTGTAATGCCAGAACTTTGGGAGGCCGAGGCCTGTGGATCACTTGAGGCCAGGAGTTCGAGACCAGCCTGGCCAAAATGGTGAAACCCCATCTCTACTAAAAATACAAAAATTAGCTGGGCATGGTGGCACATGCCTGTAATCCCAGCTACTCGGGAGGCCGAGGCAGGAGAATCACTTGAATCCGGGGGTGGAGGTTGCAGTGAGCAGAGATCAGCCTGGGCAACAGAGCGAGGCTCTGCCTCAATAAATAAATAAATGAATAAATAAATAAATAAATAAGAACCGTTAAGTGTTCAATTGTATCCATTCTGTAATTTGGCAAAAGTTTTTGTCTTATTTAAAATTTACACTTACTTTTTGAGCAGTCTGAACCTTTGAGGGGATTTATCAGAAGAAGATAATTTGATTTTACAGAAATGTTTGCTGCTGTCTGAAAACAGAAATCACTGAGCTTTATTTTGAGAGCTGACAGATGGGTTTCCTATATCATAAGATTTTTTTCTGACATTTCTCAAAATATCAGCAAGAGTAAGCAGAATATCATCATTTAAGTAGCAATTTTTGACATCCTTTGAGTCACAAACACTTTTGAGTAACTGATCACAATTATTGGCCTCGTCCAGAACAATGAGCACATGCATCTTTTCAGAATTTGACGGGATTTTGTATGCATATATAGGTCACTGGTTAAGAATGCCTCCTTCGAAAAGTAAATTGTCCTTGGAAAATTAAGCTGCCTTTTATAATTTGAGAGGAACAAGAATTTAAAGAGATAACTATCAGCAAATATTCACAATGAAAATGATATGCTACCAGTATGTCCTGAACTTCCATGCATAAAAGAAAATGATTTCCAAGAATTAGAATTTATCATGGCCTTAGTGTTCACGCAGATGTTATAAGAATAGTAAGCATCTTCAAATTCTTGAACCTAATTTTTTAAAGGTGATCACTTTTTAGGTAGAAATAGGTAACCACCAACAAAAATGGATTGTTCAATCAGTTTCCCTTGTGAGTAACAGAGTGGCAATTTGTCTTCTGTTGCTGTTGTTAGATTTTAGATTCTCCACCAGGTTCTATTTCAGAGTGTTCAACCAATGGGTAAAATACCTATTTTAAGTAATATCAGGAGGATTCAATGTTACTTTTGACAATTTTAATTTAATGCCCAGTTCCTTGAGTTACTATTTACAACAATTTCTTACAATAATAAAAGTATATACAGCTAGATGATACAGTTTTAATTGGATAGGTCAGCATGATGCTTATACATGAAGATCAGCCGGATGCGGTGGCTCACGACTGTAATCCCAGCGCTTTGGGAGGCTGAGGCGGGCAGATCACTTGAGGTCAGGAGTTCGAGACCAGCCTGGCTAACATAGTGAAACCCCGTCTCTACTAAAAAAACACAAAAACTAGCCGGGTGTGGTGGGGTGGGGGGGGGGAGCCTGTAATCCCAGCTACTCGGGAGGCTGAGGCAGGAGAATAACTTGAACCAGGGAGGCGGAGGTTACAGAGCTGAGATTGTGCCACTGCACTGCAGCCTGGGTGACAGAGTGAGACTCCTTCTCAAAAAAACAAAAAAGAAGAAGAAGAAGAAGCTCATTCCCAAGTCATCTTGGGGTAAAATACCACACCGTACAATTGTTGATGTTTATGATTTTGACCCTGAGTTTCAAGAATAAGTAAAATTAAGCAAAACTAAACGCCCATCAATGAAATACTTCTCAGGAATTAAGCAAACAAAAATAAATGCTACTAATTCAAGAATAGCATAAATGAACCTCAAAAAAATTTAATCACTGCAAGAAGCCAGACACAAAAGAATACAGAGTGTGTGCTTCCCTAATATGAAGTTCAAGGTCATTCAAGACTGATGTCTTAATAGGAAGTTCAAGATCAGTCAACAGAAGTGGTTGGCTTGACGAATGGCATTTGTTGGAAATAGGCATGAAGAACTTCCCTGGGAGGATAGAGATGTTTTATATCTTGTTCTTAGTGATGCTTATTTGGATACAACAGTTTTTTACCAAAGTGCATTAAGCTGCATACTTATGGAGTATACATTCTTTTCTGTATACATTTTACCTTAGTAAGATACTATTTGTAAAGACAATAAACTAAGTTAGCCTCTGATAAAAATGTATCTCTAAAAGGAACAATTTTACAGGATTTTAATACAGCTTATGCAATACATTTCATGTATGAAATAATATCCTATATCGTTAGTGTGCCTAACAACGCAATTTGGGAAACTCTTATTTAAATGGTGTTCAGTATTTAAAGAAGACATCAAATTATAGCCCATTTGTTAAAATGAATGTTTCCTTATAAAATGGTCAGATTTTGAAAAACTGCCTTGGGTGGCATAGCTCGCTGATAAGTGATTCCAAAAAATGACACATTACTACAGAAAGTTGAAGAAGTGGAGATTTTGAATTTCACTGTTAGAAACATAAAACTGATTCTCAAAAGTTAATGTCAGTGAGTGGAACTAATTAAAAGATATTATAAAATTTGTTTATTTTCTTCATTTATATTCTTAACAGGCACACATAATAAACTGATAATTTTTTTAATATCCAGTTGCTTATTTTCTTAATGATGCTAAGAAAATCGTTTTTTAAATTTATTTTTCTCTCTTAAAATATATTAAAGCCATCACACACTCCAGGACACTAGGGAACCTGTCAGTTTTTCAGATGAGCCCTCATAAGTACACACATAGAAAAGTATGATGTAATTGCTGTGAAAAAGAAAAAAGAATATTGCTACGCTAATCTAATTATCTCACCTAGGAAATCACAATAGGCCAGGAAAAAAATCATTTTTCTGTTTGGTACACATCTTCAACAATGTCAATTATTTGGGGGAACAGAATGTAAAGCTTTCAACTCGTTAGAAACAACATAACCTTGAGGATTTCCTGGGTGTATTTCAAAAATGAGAATTCTGTGCTTATTATGGGTTAAATCGGTAGTGGTTCATTTTTAAGCATACTCATTTCATGAAAATTTATGAGGGTGGATTTTTCCTCCTTAAACTCTTGGTACATACTAAATCTACAACCTTCGGTGCTTCCAAATGAGACCGAACTGCTTTGCTACATATTCTAAGCAAAGGAATGTGTGATCAAGATTGTGGCACACCCCTTTAACATAATGATTTTTTGCATCGCTGCAAGCCTCTTGTCTCAATAGATTTTTCTCTGCCGATTGTAACTAGGGCTGTAACTCCATTTTTGTCTGCCCCTGGTAAACAGGTCTGATACTATGTGTGTGTGTGTGTGTATATATATATATATATATATATATATCCACACACATATGTATATATAGTAGATTATATATTATATATAGTAGATTATAAGTATTATATATTATATTATATATTATATATACTATAATTATATGTAGTATATAATATATAATCTACAGCCTACTCCTTGAAGGAAGGCAGGAGTCTATTCTCCCTGGAGTCCAAACACCCAGTGAACTCAGAAATGACCAGTGATATCAAATTTGTCATTATCATTGAAAAATAAACTTTAGATTTTGGGATTTGTTTTAGTATCAAATTAGGATACAATAAAATATAGAAAGCTGACATGACTTGAATAAAAACAGCTAATAACTTAATGGAATTTGAATCTACAATTAAACTTGCTTCCCTGAATTGCCATTAATTAATTTGCTCTATCCTTTGCCTACAGGCCGAAACCATACACCATAGTTGTTATTTCTGTTTTTCTTCCTCACTACTAAAACTCACAGCGGAGCAAGCCAACAGATACAATAAAATATTTTATAAATCATTTGGAGAAAAATATGATCCATTGAAGAATGGAAACTTCCCTCAAAATAATGCTAAGGTTCAGATGGATTTTTTTTCGTATTTGCAAGTTAATCCTCATCTGAAAATCTCAAGTGCATTGTAGTTTATATTTGCTTTTTAAATAGAATTTGTACCAGATATTAAACCATTCACTTCCCTGTTTTACTCTTTTTTTTTCCTTTCATTGCTTGGTGCTTGAGAGAGAAAATTTTTTTCCAGGTTTTATAAAGACATGAGATGTTGGATTAAAACATATATTTTTTATTGAGATGTAACTTATACATAGAAAATGCATGGATGTAAAGTACTGTCTTTGCTGCTTTTTGTCTATTGTATACATCCATATGACAATGAACCAATTTAGGATACAGAACTTTTTTCATTATCTTAGAAAATCACCCCATCTAACCATTCTCCACCAATTAACTCTTCCACAGAGGAGACCTTTATCTGACTTCTATTGGCCCTGAAAATGTTTTTCTCTTCTTATATTACTTAATAATAAGAAAATACTCTGTCGGTTTTTAACTCAATAGAACACTTGAGATTCATTATGACGTTGTTTTTGTCAGTAGCTTATTCATTTTTATTGCGGTCGGTATTCCCTTGAACAAATCCTTCACAGGTTCTCCTTTTTTTCAGGTGTTGGGCATTTGGGTTATTTCCATGTTTTGACTGTAACAAATAAAGGTTCTATAAACATTTGTGTATCTGTCTTTGTAGAACATGTTTCAGACAGGTCGAATCTTCTGTAATTCCTCTTGTGATTTTTTTCCTATGACCACTGAGTTTTTAAAAATTATCTTAATTTTAAAAATATATAGGGCTTTCTCTGTCTCCGTGTCTGTCTTTCACTTCCTCTTTGTCTCTGCGTCTTTCTTCCAATCCTTCCCCCTTCTTTCTCTCGCACACACATATCTCTTGCTTTGTTTTATGCCGTGGGGTCTTCCTATGTGTTTGATTGCCATTGATTTATAATTTAACATTCTTTTAGCTATTTGGTGTCAGTTTGGATATTTTTTATGGACCTATGCCAAAGGTTACACAAACACACACCCACAGTTTGCTTTTTAAGTTTCCTGTTGAGTAATTCTAATAAATATGTCATTTTAATAACATAATTTTATTTCTGGTTTAAAAATAACTATTTTATAAATAGTATATAAATTCATAATTATACATAATAAAAAATTTTGGTGCCGCTTTATAGTTTTCACCTCTTTACTAAAATATCCACTCTTGTTTTCCTTCTTCTTCTGCATGAATTCCTGTAACATAAATACCTTGTCTGATAATCCTAATATTTCTAGAACTACTTTTATTGACTATTTCCTGTCTTGTTCATGGGTTACACATTTGTAATTCTTTGGAAGTCTCATTATGTTTGATTTGCATGTCAGATATTTTGCATAAAAGCATAGTAGAATGTGAAATATGTAATCTTTTTCTCCAGGAGAAAATCTGTTATTTTTTTTTTTCTTTCAAGCGCCTAAAGTGTGGGCTTGTGCCAATTTGACCTCTAGTTGAGCTGCATCTATGCTTTCTACTGCTTTAGTTTAATTTGCTAGTGGCTTTAAACTTTCCAAAGACATGTTCTGGGCTTTCTTTTCGGCATCCCTTGCAATCTTGAGCACTTGTATCATTTCATTTACTGGGTGGCTTCCCTTGTTTACTACCCAGCATTCATCTTTTAGGAGTTCTCTTAGCTTTCCAGTTCTGCTTCTATATTTTTGTTTTAGGGAGACCTTTTTCTCCACTGATCTCTTCCCCTAGTCTTTAGAGGGCAACTGCCTTGCAATCTGTGAAGGTCAAGGATGCTTTGAGGAATCTCTCTCAGCATTTTTCTGCTCCTGCCTTCAGAGAGTGGCTTTATAGAACTAGAACTAGGGCTTTATAGAACTTCAGAGAGGGCCTGAGGACCTCATAGGGATAGATCTCAACTCCTGTGTCCTGTGCCCAGGCATGCATGCACTGCTCA
Source organism: Pan troglodytes (assembly GCF_028858775.2). Classification (NCBI taxonomy): domain Eukaryota; kingdom Metazoa; phylum Chordata; class Mammalia; order Primates; family Hominidae; genus Pan; species Pan troglodytes. The sequence continues at coordinate 6,306,933 of NC_072421.2, read as the reverse complement.
TACATTCTGGGAAGACCTAAAAGCGGGGGATCCCCGGTACCTCTGGCGCAGACCCTCCTGGAACTCTAATCTGTCTTACCAGCCCATTTGGTTATGGAAAGTTTGTTGTAATTTTGGATTTTAAGATAAATTGCTACCCCTTTTCTTTCTTGTACTTCTTGCTCTAATCCGTCAGGGAGAGGAAAAGCCACGGCCCACGTCTCCCTCACAAGGAGATCATCTCTTTTCTATGGATTGCAGTAGATTTCTTTGCCTCCTGTGTTTATAATAAATTTAATTCGTATCATATCCAGTGTGTTTGGGTTGATAGGATGAGCGTGATATTCTCTCATTACTTTCTATATTCTAATTGGAAGCAGAAGAAGCCCAGATATAAAATTTAAATTGATTGGCTACTAAAAAAGAACTGAAGGCAATTATTCACTTAACTAATAATTCTGACATATGAAAATATATTTTGTATATTTATAAGTATGTAAATATACAAATATAGAAGTATATACAAATTCAAATAGTACATTTTATAAATATAAGTATGCATATTTTATATGCTTATATACACATATTTATTTATGTAGTAAATGCAGTATAGTACACATATAGTATTTTTTTTTTTTTTGAGACAGGGTCTCACTCCATCATCCAGGTTGGAGTGCAATGGCATGATCTTGGCTCACTGCAACCTCCAGCTTCCAGGTTTGAGCAATTCTCGTGCCTCAGCCTCCCAAGTAGCTGGAATTACAGGTGTGTGCCACCACATCCAGGTAATTTTTGTATATATATATAGTTTTTTTTTTTTTTTAGTAGAAACGGGGTTTCACCATGTTGGCCAGGCTGGTCTAAACTCCTGGCCTCAAGTGAACGACCCACCTCAGCCTCCTTAAGTGCTGGGATTACAGGTGTGAGACACTGCATCTGGCCTATACCTATTGTATTTACATAGTATATACTATGTAGCATTTATATAGTATATAATATTTATATAGTATATACTGTACACATGTTTATATTCACTATATATATTATATATGCATACACATCGTGTAAACATATATAGTATACATATAGCATATACTATATATAGTATATATAATGTAAATTTATACCCACTATATATTTACACTATATATTTATACATACTGTATATTTATATACACTAAATATAGTGTATATTGTATATATAAATATGTATATAGTATATATTGTATATAAATATGTATATAGTATTTACTATGTATGTGTATATGTACTATATATAATATATACATATATAAGTATAATTGTCTCTCAATTTCTGCAGCGTGCTAGTTCCAGGACCCCAGCAGATATCCAAATCCAAGGATGCTCAAGTCGCTGTAATAAAAAGGCATAGTATTTTCATATAACCTATGCACATCCTCCTGTATACTTTAAATAATCTTCAGATTACTTATATTACCCATATAATGTAGATGCTATGTAAATAGTTGTTATACTGTATTGTTTAGGGAATAATGACCAAAAAGTATGTACATGATCTGTACAGTTGCAATTATTTATGTTTTGTTTCCAAATAGTTTTGATCCTAGGTTAGTTTAATCCCTGGGTACAGAGGGCCAACTGTGTGTGTGTGTGTGTGTGTGTGTGTGTGTATATATATATAGATATATATATATATACACAAGCCAATAAGTATCTAGCTTTATATGTAGATTTACATGTGAATTCTATACTTATGTAATTATATATACATATGCATGCACACACATACAATTTCATACTTATGAATCTTCTGAAACCATTTGTATTAATGACATTAAGTAAGGTCCAACCATTGTGAACAATAACGGGAATGCTTTTATTTGTAGTCAGCATTATATGACCTGGCAACAGAGAAGAAAAAGACCATAGCTACTTAAGGTTTCCCATGATAGACACTAATTTCACAGCCCATTTTGTAATAGCTGCATATTCAGGCCTCCATAAAGTTATTTGAGTGGGTTTTATTGAACATTCCTATCTTAGGAACATACTCAGTTCTTTGTAACCTCCAATATTAAAAAGTTCAGATAATTATATTTTTACAATGATGGCATATAGTACCCTACACTCCATAAATTGGAGAATGTGCACGCAGAATTAAGATAAAAGGTATTAGGGATATCCTACTGAAGAAGAATCTCTTGGGAATGATAGTGTCCAAGTCTCTCTGTGTTTAGGAGTAGTTAGAAACCACGCCTCCCAGGCTCAGAAATGAAGAAGGAGAAAAAGACATTTTCCCCAGACACAGTGGTCGAACTGACTTCTCTGCCGTGCTGTAGCCTCTTTTCTAACTTTCCTAATTGACCTTTGCATGTTCTTCATTTCTATTATAACACAAACATTTTCTAATGTAATTCCTTTTGTTTGACCCAACTTGCCTAGCCAAACCTCAGTCTGTGTGGGAGTTCCCACACCTGTTGCAGTTTAAAAAGCAGCTGTTCCTATTTAGTTTGGCCTTCTCAGAGCTATCAAATTAGGTTGGATTCAGCTGTCTGGTTCTGCTAGTTAAGGTCAGGCTGCCCCAAGGCTTTGGCCAGGGTAAATCAACTAAGTGGCTCTCTCCCTCCTTGGAGGCAGCTGGCAGGTGACTGGGGGCTTCTTGATCAAAGATGAACCCAGATGTGATTTGTCTTGGGTGACAGACAGGTACAGATGGAAGGGATGGGGCAGTAATCTTCACATAGGTATAGGATAGGAGGAATTTATATTGGATGGACATGGATGCAGAGAAGTATGAAAAACCATGTTTTCTACTGTCACCAACCTCCCACACCTGGATGCCCTTTCAGGTAAGCTGGTACTCTTGACTAAATCAAACCTTCTAGTTTGCGACTGCCAAGCTAGCTTCTGTGTTCCAGCTAAATTATAGATAATCTTCAAAATACAACATAAAGCACTAATAGTGTCAAATTTCTACTTAAAAAAATCAGGTGCATAAGTTGTATGTGGATATATGTGTGTGTATGTTTTTTTGTGTCTATACACATACACACACATATATGTATATACATATATGTATAAAACTGTATTGCAATGCCTCCAATAGGTGGCTATTTATTTGAAAGTCAAATGTGTTTAAATTAAATACAAATTAAAAGTCAGCTTCTTCATTTATACTTGCCACACTCAAGTGCATAGTGGCCATACAGTTTATGCCTACCATACCAGGCTGTATACTGGTCGAATATTTGTTTCTTTATAGAAAATTTCCCTTGTTCTTTGATAGCCATTATATTCACAGACACTTTAATTATTCAAAAGAGGATCACATCTCTTCCTGGGGGTTTAAATGGCCAATATCTCCATGTTTATCAATCTGCCCTATGCTGAACTTACTTTAAAAAAGCAAATAGTAACAGAAAAGGATATTCCCGTCGCGGCTAATTTCCAAAGAAGAAATTACATTGAATAATTGAAAAGTGCAGCCTGTATTGTGCTTTGGGTGAAAGTCAATAGGACTGGGCCTTGTCACTGGAAAATGACAATAGGTAAAATAGGCTCGGCCAATCAGTTCTGATACGCTCTGCCTTTGAACAGAACTGAAAAGAGAGAATGACACTTTCTCAGTTGGACAACCCAAACCGTTGATCATTTCATGACACTCAATTCAAAACTATGAGTCTCAATTTTTCATTCTGTCCGGGGATAATGGGTTTGTTCTATGTTCTGTTATGAAAAGTATTCCATTTCTTGTGGATCATGCATATCAAAGAGTATTTACTAAGGCAGAATTGTTGCATAAACAACTGAAGCTGGGCTGGGTGCAGTGGCTTATGCCTATAACCCCAGCACTTTGGGAGGCTAAGGCAGGAGGATGCCCTTAGCAATCTTGAAGTCAGGAGTTTGAGACTAGCCTGGGCAGCACAGCAAGACCCCATCTCTACAAAAAAAATTTTTTTTTAATTAGCCAAGTGAGGTGGTGTGTGCCTGTGTTCCTTGCTACTCAGGAGGCTGAGGCAGGAGGATTGTTTGAGCCCAGCAAGTCAAGGCTGCAGTGAGCTATGATTGCAGCACTGGACTCCAGACTGGGCAATAGTGCCAGATCCCGTCCCTAAAACACACACACGCACACACACATACACTGAAGCCACACCATATAAAGCTATATAGCTTGTGTAGCTTCACCGGCCTCCTCTTTGTGGCTTAGTTTAAATCTATTTGAGGACTGAGGGATGTTCTTCAAAATAACTTTTGTCTCCCACACATGGTCTTGGCTGCCTTCTGCCCTGATCATTTATTCAGTTGTTACCAAGTGACAGGTAAGCACTGGAGACCAGTTTCCAATCGGCTCTGACTGTGCCCAGGTAGAAGGAAAATCCAGCCAGATATGAGTGCTAATTTTGGTCTTTTACATCAGCTACTAGCTGAAGCTTCTTATACCCATGCAGGTCATCAAATCAAGATTATACATCGCCGATCTCTTGTTTTTCCCAGGACAAATGACTTCTTCCAATCTCAGGAGAATAGTTATTGAAGTCATGATATAGTTATCTAAACTTCCTTAAAATGCAGTTAGTTAAATCATTCTCTTGTAGGTTTTCCCATGTACCTTCTCATTTTCTCTTAAAACCACAATAGTACATGCCATTCTAAAACGCATGTTTTCGTTGATTCAAGTGTGCAGTGATTTAGAGACTCCTCTTAATTATTTAAAATTATCTTGCTTTGATATCTAATATTGACAGATCTTGCCTTCCAAAGTAAAGTTAAAGAATTGAGTCATTGACTGGAAATCTCTGCAAAATTAAAAATAGACTTGCATAGAGGAGAGAGTTCAGGAAGAAGCTGGTGTTTTTCTTAACAACAGTTACTTGGATTCAACCAGGGAAATGAGGAAAGAGACTGTGGTATCTATAACTTGTTTTCTCAGATAATGTTAAAGCCTAGCTCTTATATAAATGTTGTCCTTTTTTAGAACCTTAAAAACAACAGCTTTCAAACAATGGAGGAAGAAGTAACATCAGTATGATGATAGCTGACAACAACAGTCATGAAGTCATGAAAATATTCCACTTAGATGAGCTTCTTGTATCTTTAACTGCATTAGAATGAATACATAAGACTTTTCTTCTTTCTTATGACTGATATTGATAAAAACCAAAGTCATAATGGTCAATACATGTTTAAGAGCTAAAGAGATGTCATATGGATTACACATTCATTAATTTTCCTAATGTATCTTGGAAACATAGTGATGAATTCTGGTTCCACCACTGTGTTTTCCTGCTTTGAAGTGGCTAATTATTTGGGCAAAGAGAAGTTTGATAGTCTCTCTACAAGGTACTCAGAAGAGAAAACGTCATGCCTTGAAAATGTGTATCATTAGTGACTGCTCTATTTGCCACTTTAGCAACTTTCCTGCCATGTGACTTCAGTTCTGAGTTTTAAATAGGATAGTCTAAAGGGGCTAGTCTGGGCCACTGTACTTCCGCCTGTGGTTGGGGTCAAAGCTACAGTTTGTGTCAAGCATGTTTCATCTCTATTTCTTCTGAAGCAGAGACAACAGGGGCCATGGCATGTCACTGGAGGTGAAGGTAAACCTACCAGTGCAGGCACATGTTAATCCCCCACTCACATCTTATGGACTCATCTTCTATTGACCAAACACAATCGTATGGTCAAAGTCAAGAGGAGAGAAATGCTTAGCATGAGAGAATATATTATTATTTGCAGAAAAGTGAAAAATTAGGACAAATTATTGGATCTTCCACATGCATCTTCTTGTGTGAGTTGGAAGATAAAGTGTTTACTGTTAGACAAGGATAAAACATTACACTTAAGTACTGAGAGACAGGTGGATAAAGAGTGATCACAGTGGCATGGGCTTAACCGTTGAGTCAACTGTTCTGAGTCAGATATGGGAGACAGAAATGACCAAGACAGTGGCACTGGCTTAAAGGAGTACAGTTCCGTGCATTTGAACATGATATCATGATGTAAGGTATCTAGAAAGTGGATATCTATAAGAGAAGGGCACCAATTTGTACCCAAGTATGGAAAACTGGAAGCAGATTGAGGTTTGGGAAGAGTGTAGAACTCAAGTCACAAGGCCAGCCTTGGAATATGAAGTCTGCCTTCATCAAATAACACTTCTGAGACTCAGTGTCTTCCACCTGAATGTCCCAGAAAACAGTACAATCTAAGTAACGTGACTCTTTAAGATTCCCCTGACATAAGGCAGAATTAAGTTTGATGAAGGAACTGGCAAATTATAGTGATGATAATGAGAACCCTACAGCTTAATCAATTTGTCAAAGTTACTTAGAGTCAACAGAAGATCCCAAATGTGAAACTGATTCCTCTTGATGCCTTTAAACAGGTAAAGGATCCAATTAGGAACTCTTGATAATTCTAGAAAATTCCATTTCTTCTGCCTGCTGGAAATTTTCTTTACATGACCTTCAAGACAGAACATGAGTGGTTTATTATACATCTTCTGCTACATTGGGCTATAAACCTATGCTACATAGACCCTCCTACTATAATTTGGTGCAAGCCATCCCATATCACTTTGTCATTTGGTTACCAACCTTGTTACCTTGGACAATACAGTACTTGCTTACAGACCGGTGATAATAATGTTGTCCTGCAACAGATAGCTGCCTCTAACACAGTTCCTTAAACATTTGCCCAAACCATTCAGAAACATTGGAATTTTTTTGTTATAATGTTCTGGAGTCTGGCTGGCGATTATTCAATCACTGTTGTCACCAACCTAAATCAATGTTGCATGCAGTGGAATAAATAACTTGGCATAATAAACTGTTTCATGAATTTTTGTAAGAAGCTTGTCTAACTTCAACCATTTCTTCCACTTAAAAGTGACTTTGAAATTGAGCACCACTGCATAATTTTGTGACAGCTGACTTACATTTTTGAGGTCAGATATTTAGAAATAACTAACCTTGCATGAGGATGACAAGACATGTTATAAATGAAGACAGAAAAATGCCACCTTTCCCATTTCACGTGCCTCCTACACACCCAACAGCTAGTTACATTGTCTCATTTTCTCAGCACTTTTTTTCCCCCAGCATAGAAACAAATTGGAGATGATAGACAATACTCTCTTGGCAAATTCCAAAAGGATGTGAAATTTCAATGTCATGTATAGTCCAAGACCCCTATTTTCATGTGTTCATGATATAAATTTCAGCCGATAAAATCAGCATTAATAAATAGATTTATACATGAAACTGAATATTTTCTAAAAATCACATTTCATTGTGCTCTTACTGAATTGGGGAAAAGAGTGGTTGTGTGAAAGAAAGAAAATATGTGTATATTTTCAGATACCATGTCTTATTATTAAAAGTGTATCTTCCCATTGGAAAATAAACACGTGGGAGAAAAGTCTATGTTGTATTGTAGCATAAAAAATAATTACAGTCAAGTCAGGTAATTATTGTCATAAGATAGAAATCTTCAACTATAAAAGGAATCTTAGAAAGTATTTTATTCAACCCAGTTAATATATGCATGAGAAAGCTGAGAACAAGAATTGTGTTATGTTTTTACTCACAGTTCTCACGTTTTTAATTTCCTAACTGTGTATTTTTCAAACAGATATGCCTATGCTTCATAGTGCGTGGGAAATTCCACATCAAAGTAAATCAATTAGTAAATACAGAGAAAACAAAGGAGAACAAGGGTCTTCCCTGAAGTATATTTCAGGGATTTCAATAATCTCATGTATAATGTAAATCTATAAATCTTATGAGATCCCTATGCCTCCTCCTGCCTCTCTCCCTCAGAGCAGCTCCTGAAATGAGTGTTTTGGGCAACGCAATGTAGAAAGCATTATGTACCACATGCCCCTAACTCTATCACGGCCCCCTCTGAATAGAGACAGTTGTCAATGAGCTGATATTATTTGTTCCCCTTCAATATGTGTCTCCAGATGGGTCCATTATTACGGATAGACAGAAAATGCCTGCAATCTACAATATTTTTCTGTGTCAGGGCTAATTGCATGGACTTCAAATATTTCACTAGGAAATCATATACCAGTTCTACAATATAATTTCTGCAGGTGTGCTTAACTCTTAATTTGGTAAAAAACCCTGTTGTTTCTATAAAATTAATATAAAAATGGAACAAATTCAATAGGAAGAGGAATATATACAACTTTAGAATGAAAAAGGAATTATATATTTATACCTTCCTGTGGAAATACATCATGATGTAGTGGGTGGCTATATTAAATTTCATGGCTTCTTTCTCTCTCTCTCTCTCTCTCTCTCTATATATATATATATATATACACACACACACATATTAATATATACTCATACCTGCACATATATTCATTGATTTATATACACAAATTTATTTGCTATTTATATCCATAGCTATATTTATATATCTATATATATCTATAGATACCCCAGTGCTATAATACATGTGTATAAATCTATCATCCTATTATCTATCTATTCATATTATCTATCTATCTGTCTACCTACATATCTAGTATTTCACAAATAAGGGAAAAGGGTTTGGGTTCAGATACTCACCTTATCAGCTCGACATCAATAGGGAGTTGGTCTCTATGCATTTAGTCTCCAAATCTCATTTTTTATCTTCAATACTGTCTTGGATCCAGATCCATCAATCTCAATCTATTCCTAGTACTAGGTACCTTTACAATACCAGTACCTGTTGAGGAATAACACATTGTTTAATACACATGTTGTTAGAGTCCCAAAGAAAAAGGAGAGAAAAATTTTTTTAAATGGCATAAAAAACTGAGAACACAAATATTTGAAAAGAGACAAGTAAGTTACGTAAAACAAATATTGATGTCCCTGAAGAAAAGAACAACAAAAATTACACTTTTGGTTATGTCCAAATTGGCTTGATGTCCAGTTTCTTCCTGTTCACCATGTACTAAAAGCACTAATAACAAAACAACAGCCTTAAATCAAAAATTGATTTTGTTTAGAAGGGGAAAGCATGATAACCCACGATTACGTAGAGAACGCTGAGTAAGTACCGCTTCATTGCAAGCACAGTGCTAATTTGAAAGAAGGAGACATTTTAAAATAGTTCTATAAAATCGCTTAAGTGATTTTGCCCACTTCTAATACATTTCATAATGGTGTCTGAGAACATAAATACGCATCCAATTATGATAAATTCCTGGATGCTTTCTTCACAAAACTAAAGTTCCATAATCACACCCACTTGAAATGGAAAATCAACGTGTTGTGAGATGCCACTTACTCAACTTCCCTTTTTAAAGGACCCATAGTCCACTGAATTTTTGTCAAAATCTAAATTGCCAGGAAAATGTATGGAACTATTATCATGGGTCAGATTTCCCTGAGAAGATATCGCAGTAGACTTTACCTATCTATGTAGCTTTTGTTTAACTGGAGTCATGACTCGTTCTTTGGACGGAAGCTTAGGATCAATTATTCAAGCCAACGAGTTCCATCTAAAAAACGCACTTCAATAAATAACATCTCACAATACGTTCATGTTCCGTTTAACTGGATGTGATTATGGGACTTTAGTTTTGTGAAGGAAGAATCCACAAAATTATTGTAATTGGATGCTTATTTACTTTCTCAGACACCATCATGGCATTTACTAAACGTGGACAAAATCACTTGAAGCAATTTTAAAAATCTTTTTTAAAATTCTGTACTTCATCTGAATTCTTTTCTCTCTCTCTCTCTCTCTCTCTCTCTGTGTGTGTGTGTGTGTGTGTGTGTGTAAACATATGACTCTTTTTAAATTTCCATTTCACATTGGTTTTCCTATTAGTTCTGTTTCTGAATTTAATTAACATTTTACATGTCTTAATTTCTTTCCTGGATTTCAGTAATTTTGTCTTATTAGCACTTCAAAGTCAGACTCAGAACTCGAAGCAGAGGACTTAATTGCATGAGTAGTTAATTTCCTATTACAGACAAACTCATACATAGTAAGTGGTCTTTAACCTTTTAAATGTTCGCAGGAAAATTAGAGAGTGAATGTCTTAAAACCATTTTTACATATTAATTTTCTCTAAACTTCCATGAAATAATAAAAGAAGTTAAAATCATATATTTGCTTTCATTCAAATAAATTAAAACGATGCATTTGTTAATATGCTGAACTTTTTAAGATTGTACATCTATTTTCCTGAGACTTGGAAACTGAAGGTATTTATCCCAATTCAGGTTTGATGAGGTTTGCTACATTTCATTTTCATTTATTTGTCTTTTCTGGAAGAGAGCGCAACAAAATTTTCTCCTTAAAACAATAGGCAATATATTCAATTTTAAGGAATTTTCTTCAGTAAATCATGGGGATATTTCAGGTTTTCAATAAGGTCATTTACTACATATAGTTTCTAAAGAGAATACTTCAACCTCCTTAATATCTAGCAATAGAGGACTGGATAAATTATTTATAATCTATCTATATATTTCATCTATTACTTTGACAATACTGATTGTTGCTATTATTCATCAATTGAAAGAACACATTTTAAAAATGTGTGGAATATATAAATATTTTTAAAATCAGTATAATACGTATTTCAACCCACAGAGAACAACTGGTGGTATATAAAACAAAATGTTAAGAGCAGTTATCTCTAGGCAGTAAAGAAAGGTTATTTTATTCTTTGGGATTTTTGGTGCTTTGCAGATTTTTTTTTTTTTAAGAGACAGGGTCTCTTGCTCTATGTCGCAGGCTGGAGTGCAGTGGTGCAGTCACGGTTCACTGCAGGCTCGACCTCCTGGGCTCAAGCGATCCTTTCTGGCCTTAGTTTCTGGAGTAGCTGGTACTATGGGTGCTATAGATACACTGTTATTGTTATTATTGTGGATACAGTGTCTTGCTATGTTGTCCAGGCTAGCTTTGTAGATTTTTTGACAATGTTTGTTTGCTTATGAGATGAAATAACATTAATAATAAGCATTTAAAAATGTACATTGTCACTATTTTGAACAGCTTCATGCTAGAAGATAGCTACGGAATTATGAGTCTGGAAACATAGGATAGTATATTATAATTTATATATAATTATGGTAAGATCCATTTTTTTTTAGTGTTTTCATAATCAACTTTGTCTTTTCCTTCCAGGTCAATAACGACTGGAGTGTGATGGAGAGGAAGAGACAGTACACGGTTGAAATTTTTCCTGATGAAAGGTAAGGAAAGAAAAACCAGGGTCATATCAGACTTAGATAAATCAGGGAGAAGAGGTAACAATTAACTTAATCTAGATGACAAAGCTTATTAACTTGAAAAATCACTCCCTTAGCTCATTTTATTTCTTGCTTTCATTAATATTCCTTTGGACTTCCTATCTTATACAGGATCCGTGTGGCCTCCAGAATACCCTTTAAGTAGGCATTGAATGGTAGCCAGTGAATATGGCCCATGATGTTTACTTAAAAAAAAATCACAAAGACTTGGGAGAATCTGAAGTGTAGGATTTATGTTTTATGGATGCTGTGGTGGGAACTGGGGAGATGCTAACTGATTGCCTCTTCAGAGTGACACATTCATTCTCCATCTTCTGGAAATTTCTGCCACTGAATGCTCCCAGATTCCTCCTTTTCTGGGAAATGCGTTAAACTGCAGCCTTCCCTAAGCTTACAAAATCCTCAGTTGATGGACCTTGGCCAGTTATTGATTGGTGTGGGATTTGAAGCCATTGGCCACTTAACTTCAATTTAAGAAAATTCTGATGCACCATCCTAACTCCAGAGCTCCCTCACATGTGGGCTGATGTCTCTGTTGCAACCATATTGCAGGACAGCTTCTCCTTCAGTCCAATCTGATTTTCTTTCTTTTTTAGTTGCACTTGTATTTCCCAAAAACACTCTCCAGAAAGCTTTCTGCACACAACCCTCTGTCGCTGAGTCTGTTTCTAGGGAACCAGTTTTAAGACAATTGTTAAATACAAAATTGATTCAGAGCAGGTGCAAGGCGTGGGAAAGTGTGTGGGTGTGGGGGGTTGGGTGGGTTACCCAAAGAATTAACGATGTAAAAATTGAGATGGAGTTAAGAAGTAGGAACACGTTAGGGTGCCTTTCCAACCATTCCCTGAAGCATCAGCACATTAACCCTGAGTAATTAGCACATTGCTAGTTAGGAAGAGGACACAGCAGAGGATAAAATGCCTTTAGGTTAGAAGTGTTCATAATATCACAAAGGCATGACTTTTTGGGTCATGGGATAATTTTGTGATGTTGGCCAGTAATAAGAGTAATTGTTATTATTCCTCCAATCACAGTTACAATTTATTCCGGGCTTAGGATGTGTCAGACTGTTCTAGGTACTTTGCCAGCTTTTTGTCTTCATAAAAAAACAAACAAACAAACAAAACAAACCTCTGAGGTAGGTACAATTATAAGTTGCTTTTTTTAGAGATGCAAAAACTGTGGTATAGAAAGATTAAGAAATTTCCCTTCAATTGCATAGACTCCAGTTTCAGGAAGATGCAATAGAAATTTTTCCGATAATTAGGATAATTACAAAACATCATTAGGAGGTATAATTGGCTATTCACGTAGTGTTACTCTTAATATTACTGATTTATTGAGATTATGTTATGTGCCAAGCACTGTACTGAGAACATTTGTATACATTTTTCATTTAAGCTTCATCAACTATTTTTTAGCATATGGGGAAACAGTTTTCATAGAAGTGAGGACACTGTGTAGCTGCCTAGAGGCAAAATCAGAACTCGGGCATTCTGGCCCCAGAGCTTGTGGTTTTGCACACTATTATAGTTCATCCACTTCCTTGGCAAAATCAAATCTGTAGACAGTGATTTCATTGTTAGGTAATACTTTCATTGTTGACAGTTCATGCCAGGGTCCATGGGGCTTCCCTTTGTCCAGGTGTTCTTCATGACTGATACAATTCATGCATGTCTGTCTTAACTTTAGAATTTCTAACAAGACACCTAGGAAATGAAATATAATGCATATATAGACAGCTGAGTCATGCGATGTCTCAACTATCACTGAAATCAAATATTGCATTCTATTCCAATGGGATGATGCCATTATTTTGGAACTTTTCGTTGTGAAAAAAGACAAATACAAAACGAACTTCCAAGGCACTGTCACATATCTCTGAAAGTTAGTATCCTATGCAGACTTTAATCTCCTAACCACCCCCACATCCAATTCCCATACCCATTATCCCCAGTTTACTTTGAAGCACATCTCACAATCATATTTCAAAAATTAAAATATGAAATATTGCAGTATGGATGGACATAGATTTAAAAGGTCAAGATTCTTCCGTTGAGGTAATTTTTCAAATTTACTATAAATGTTCTTCTCCTCCACGCCCTCCTCTTCCTCCTTCCCCTCTTTTTCCTTCTTTTCCTCCTCCTTCTCACCCTTCTTTTTATTCTTCTTTATTTACTCCCATTTCTTCTTCTCTTCTTCCTCTGCCTCATCCTCCTCATTCTTCTTCTGTCTTCCTCCTCCCCCTTCCCTCCTGTTTCTGCTTCTGCTTTATATTTATAGTTTTTCTTCTTCTCTCCCTTCCTCTCCCAGCCTCCTCTTTCTCCATTAACTTCCTATTTTTTCATCTTGTTCTTATAAGTTTTGTTTGAATCAGTATCCTACAAGGTCTACACATCACATTTGTTTACTATGCCCCCATTTTTGTCTTCCTATTTTTTGGTGTTGAATAAAAACTGAGTCCCTGCGTTACTGACAGCAAATCCGTATGGGTCTGCAGCAACCTTAATTCTTGACTCCTCAGAAGTAAGAATTAGATTGAGAAGCATAAGGCAGAGCGAGAGAGAGATCAAGGCAAGTTCTAGAGCCGGAGTGAAAGTTTATTAAAAAGCTTTAGAGCAGAAACGAAAGAAAGTAAAGTACAGTTGGAAAAGGGCCAAGCAGGCGACTTGAGAGATCAAGTGCACGGTTTGACCTTTTGACATGGGGTTGTATACGTTGGCATGCTTCCATGCTCTTATGTCCTTTCTTTTTTTTGATTTTTTCCTTTGGGTGGGCTGTCCGCATGCACAGTGGCCTGCCAGCAGTTGGGACGTGAGCATGTGCAGTGTGTTTCCTGGAGTTGTATGCATGCTCACTTGAGGCATTATTCCCTTACCAGTTGAATGTCCCTAGGAGATCATATACCAGTTAAACTCCACAATTTTGTGTCTTAATGTGCATGCTTGAGCCTACTCATGCAACTCCTGAGATCTTATCAGAAAGCTGCTGATCACTCATTTCAGGTGTTTCTGTTTATTGGAAGACTGCCTTTCCCTGGTGCTGGCTGTGACCAATTATTATTCTAGAGAGACAGTTTTCAACCATCTGATCATTATCTGATGATGGGGGTTGTTCCTGGTGGGGGGGGGCCCTCTCCTGCCCTGCTCCTGTCTGCCTAACTACCTGCTATAACTCCTGGCGCCCTGTGGTGACATTCACTATACTTCTTCATCCCTATAGTTCCTCCAAGCTGGAACTTGCATCTAGAATTTTTATCAGATTCAAGTCTTAATGTTTAGCAGCAGAACCGTCTCATAATTGGTGCTGAGTTCTTCCACCAGCAACTACATAATGCCTGTTTGTCTCTCTTTGGGGGAAGCTAAAAAGTTAATGATCATTGATGAGATCTGTCTTCATAAGGAGTTGCAAAATGGTGATAGCGTAATTATATACATATTTCTTTGTTTGGTTGGAATTCTTTAAAGTGAAAATTTCCTTCATCAGCTGTGTGGTTCCTAAGAATTCAAGATTATCCAGAACTATAGGATGGTGTTTATAGGACACAACAGCTGACTTGAATGGACTCCCACTGGCTAAAGATGACACACTTTGACCATCAGTAAGAATGATAATTTAAATGCATTTCAATACATCAAGTTTGATAAAAGACACGAGTTCCCAATGACGTTAAAGATATGCACATTGATTGTCTTTAGAAAATAGTTGGGAATCATTTCATTACTTTGTGAACTGAAAAAAAAACAAAAAGAAATCATGTGTCCTACTTTTCCTTAATAAACGCTTGATCAGATTAATCAATAACATTTTTAAAAATACGTTTTTATGGAATCACTTATGAGATACATGTTGTATAAAAACAGATCTTCAGTTTCCTGTATAAATCTTTAAGCCTCTGATATATATAATGTTACTATAATGTGTTCATCGTACAACAAAAAATGAGGAAAGAGACCATGCTGGATTTTGACATTGGCACATAAACCACTGGGCTGTTTCTTGACATGCAACTACAACGGCTGGTCAATGTTGTGTTTTGTGTGCCTGGAGGAAGATATATTCCCTACTTTATTGACTGGTGATGCATAGTACACATCTTTGAGTATAACTTCAGAAGAAATAAAACATAATTTATCAAAGACTATTAACTTCTCAATACCTGTGGTGTGAGTTATCTCCTAATGATTCTCATGCCTCTAATATATGAGATAAATTCAACAAAATTGAGGTGAAATGAAAGAATTCAAAGAATTGTGATAAAGTTAGGCAAATATGAAATTATAATAACTATCTTAAAATACAAACAGAATGATTTCAGCTCTCATGATTTTAATTTACAACTTTATTTGTTATGTGGTGCAATAGTTTCTAATTTAATTAGACACAAAATTTTGTCTCAGACACAAAATGAGCCACAATGGTAATTTTTGCTTGGGACATCAATTAAAGGAATCTTTCTTTAACACTAACGTATATTTTACATCAAAAGGAAAAGAATACAATGGTGGAAGTTTGGGAATATCACTGGAACACAAGTGCCCTGAAGGTCCACAGCCCCACAGGTTGTAAATCACTGAACAGGACATGGATAATTTAATAAGATTCCAGGCAGTGTTCCCAGGGTTCATCGTTTCTCTGCTCTCCACTGAAAACACAGTGAGAGGGGAAAAAATTAGGTGGCATCAGTACAAAATATTATGCAAACACTGACTATTTAATCTACTTGTCACTATTGTGATGTGAGGCATTGCTGTTTGCTAGTAGGAAAATAGATTTGAACCTTGAAATTCCTATACACTTAAATAGCCATTTAGTTTTATCATACAAAGCATCATCCATATTAATAAGGTCACCAAAATGTTGGTCCAAGCAGGAGCTACTGACGAAAGAAAAGAAAAAGCCCACTGATTCTGAAGAGTAGGCTCACTACTTCATCATATTTAGACATGGCAATTTGGGTAAACAGGAATATATTTTTAAATGTATCAATTCTATCTTCTAAAGAACCAACATATGAATTACAATCCCTCAGGGTTAACAGTTGGATGCTCCTGGGTTCAAAGCCCAATCTTTGCCGGGCACGGTGTCTCACACCTTTAATCCCAGCACTTTGGGAGGCCAAGGCGGGAGGATCACCTGAGGTCAGGAGTTTGAGACCAGCCTGGCCAACGTGGTGAAACCCCATCTCTACTAAAAATACAAAAATTAGCCAGGCACAGTGGCGTGCGCCTGTAGTCCCAACTACTTGAGAGGCTGAGGCAGGAGAATTGCTTGAACCCAGGAGGCAGAGGTTGCAGTGAGCCGAGATCCTGCCACTGCACTCCAGCCTGGGTGACAGAGTGAGACTCCACCTCAAAAAAAAAAAAAAAAAGCCCACCAATCTTGGCACTTACAAGCTGTGTGTTCTTGGCCAAGTTACTAAATTCTACTTATTTTTTTGGGCCATTCTGAGAATTAGAGCTAATGAAGCTAACATTTTTGGCACAAAGGTGGGTATTTAATAAACAATAGCTCTTATTCTGAGACTAAGTCATGGGGCTAGCAAAGTTTTCGAAATGCATCCCCAAACATAGCTTTATGGTGCCCTTCACTGCCATGCATTAGTTTAACCATGCGTTTATTTATTCACACATTTGTAAAGTAAGTTTAAGCACTGTCCTCTATCTGAGCTTAGAGATCATTAACAAATACATGTATTTTAGGAGAGCACATTCTATTGGGAGAGAAAGATGAAACGTCTAACAGTGAATTAAGAGAGCTAGAGACTAGATGGGAGTGGAGGTGTGGATTCAAAATGATGCATGTCAATGGGTGAACGTCTACTAACAACCCAGCCAAAGTTCAGTGTGGTGATAAATACTCAGTAAAAGATGGGTATTAATCCCAGGGATATGGGAGTCCAAAACAGGAGGATCACTTGAGGCCAGGAGTTTGAGACCAGCCTGGGCAACATAGCAACACCCTGTCTCCACACGAAATTTTAACAAAAATTTACTGGGCATGGTAGCACATGCCTGTAATCCCAGCTACTTGGAAGGCTGAGGTGGAAGGATCTCTTGAGCCCAGGAGGCCGAGGCTGCAGTGAGCTATGATTGCGCCATTGCACTCCAGCCTGGACAACACAATGAGACCCTGACTCAAAACCTAATAACAAAAAAAATGGAGAGTTTTGGACAACCTAATGTCAGAAGTGATATCCCATCACTTTGCCCATATCCAGTTTTTTAGAAGCACGTCACTAAGGCCATCCCAAGCCAGTGAGATCTCCTGTACCTCCTCATTTTGTTTCCAAGAAGTTGCCTGTTGCCTCACGAAAGGATCAGCAAAATAAATATGTGTTGGTTGGCTAAAACGAATGTAAATCTGGAATTAAGGCAGGATGCAAGTGCTGGTGTCTATGGGATAATAATAATAATGAAAATGATAATGATAACACTTATATAATACTTGTCAGCAGCCAGGCATTGTTCTAAACACTTTACATATTTACTCATCTAATCCTCACAAGAGTCCTGTAAGGGAGTTAGTATATTATTCACATTTTGCAGATGAGAACAATGAGAAACAAAATGGTTGAGTCAGTGGCTTGAACTCACCCTAGCAGCATGCCTTGAATACATGATTTGAACCCCAAGAGGGTTGCAGTCAATGTCTGTAGACTTAACCAATAGCAGCTCTCAGAAATAGGCAAGATGCTGAACTATTTTAGCAGTAAATAAACAACTCAAAATATAAATGTTATTAGCTGCCTTAATGTAAATACAATGCATAAATAAATACTGTTTTACTTTGAAGAATTTCCCCTTTAGAAAATTTAAAAGAAAACAAAAACAATCAAAGTCACACATACTAGGAACTCTCTGAAACTTTCCCTTCACCCCTCCAAATGAGGCAAGTCCACTGAAATCCTGTGGCATGTGTTTCTCATATCCTTCGCTCCCCCTTTCTAATTATATCAATTTGTCCGCTCCTAGTACCTCTCAGAAGTTAATCTAGAACTCCTTTTGTCCTTTACATGGGAGACAGAGAATTTTGTTGAGAAAGTAACAGAGTATCTAGTCAATCTTGCAGAAAGTAGGGCAGATTGGCTTAAAGTTCAACCCTGAGTATCTGTCTGTGGTCTGTGTCCTGGAACTTTCATTTTATTACTTCTACAGCATTAGCTAGTTACTTACACTTCTGGAGCTTCAGTTTCCTACATCTGAATGTTGCTCTGACATTTAGTTCTCCAAATGCACATATAAAACCCCCAGCTCCTAAACATAGAATGACCACGTGACGTAGCAATTCCACTCCAAAAAATTTAGTATTTAAATCCAAAAGATTTAAAGACAGAAGCTCAGATACTTGTAAGCCAATGCCCATTGCAGCAGTGTTCACAATGACTAGAAGGTAGAAAAAACCCACATATCTATGGAAAGATGAATGGATAAACAAATTGTGTTGTATACATATAGTGGAATATTATTCAGCCATGAAAAGGAAGGGAGCTCAGATATCTTCTACAACATAAATGAGCCTTGATGACATGCTAAATGAAATAAGCCAACCACAATAGGACACATATTGCTTGGTTTCACTTACATGAGGTACCTAGAGCAGTCAAATTTATAGAGACGGAAAGTAGGATGGTGGGTGCCAGGTGCTGAGGGGAGGGGAAAAAATGAAGAGTTACTGTACTCTGGGTATAGAGTGATAAAACTGTTTTTGGAAATAGAAGGTGGTATTGGCTGCACCACAGTATGAATGTAATTAATGCCACCAAACTGCACTCTTAAAAGTGGTTGAAATTGCTATGTATACAATGAGCAATTTCAACCACTTATATATATACTTATTTATTTTATATTATTTACTATATTATATATTTACATAGTGTTACATATTAATATATAATGTAATGTATTATATTATGTATTAGTTATTTATATGCACATATATATATACATCTAAAATTTAAAAAAATCAGATCCACCTACTCATGTCATGAATTGTAGTTGTTAATGTTCTTTAATGTAGGTGGACAATCCACGTAAGATACTAAAAAAAACAGGGTGAGAGATGGCTAAGAAGAGCAATGCATTATTTAAATGAGTGTTAATGAAACATCTGGGTTAGAGAGGTCATCCAACAGTGGCTCGTTTTGCTGTGGTCTTCAACAGTCAAGAAGAGCATGATTCTTAAGTCATAGAATGCACTTGTTCTCCAGTGGCATCTCCTGGCCCACCTAAGCCCCTGGATTCATGACAGCAAGAGGAAGTGCAGCCAACCAGGTGTGCTGAGAAGACATTGCATGAATAAATTACAGTGTGTTGCTTATTTGGACCTTTTGTCACAAGGAAGACCAAACATGAAGGAGGGAAGTGAATTTAAAAGGCTCCAACTATGTTGTTGGGTCTTTTCCATAAACTTAAAAGTGGCTGAAGAGGAGTCATGTTCATTGCTTCCTACATTGGCCGGGAACATTGGCACCTCTTTTCTCCACTTTGGCTGCACGATCGAATCACCTAGAAAGATTTTGCAGAGCCTCATGTCTAAGCTCACCCAGGACCTGTTAAGCCACAGTCATAGGGATTGGAATCCTGGCCTCAGTATTTTTAAAGCTTTACAAATGATGCTGGCCAGGCGTGGTGGCTCAAGCCTGTAATTCCAGCACTTTGGGAGGCCGAGGTGGGTGGATTGCTTGAGCCCAGGAGTTCAAGACCAGCCTGGGCAACATAGTGTAAAACCCCGTCTCTATTAAAAAAATAAAATAGATAACTAAAAATAGCAGGATGTGGTGACAGAGGCCTGTAGTCCCAGCTACTTGGGAGGCTGAGGTGGGAAAATCACCTGAGCCCAGGCGGTCAAGGCTGCAGTGAGCTGTGATCATGGCACTGCACTCCAGCCTGGGCAACGGGAGTGAGATCCTGTCTCAAAACAACAACAGCAAGCAAATGATGCTATATGCAGCCATGGTTGGGAATTGCCATACTCAATGCCAATAATGTCAAGTTACTGGTGATAATCTCCGAAGTTAATTAAATGTTTTAACTGTAAAAATAATCTCAAAACCTAAGTTTATGTGACACTAAATCCAGGCACATTTACTAGAGTGCAAAAGATGTTATTTTGCACAAAGGCTGTGATCACTCCAGGATTGGCCAGTTCCTTAATGTCAGGTTCCTGATCGATCTAAGACATCTAAAAAAAAAAAAAAAAAAAAGCCATTGCCCATTGCTAGCTTTTAGTATTGTTTTGTTTTGGGAGCTGGAGATTGGAAGCTGTTTAATTTGAAAATAGTGTGAGTTATATTTTATTGCAAGAATATGTGGCATAGTTTAGGGTTCAGATCTTAAATTTTTTATAACTCTTTAGACTTTTATAAAAATCCAGGAATTTATTTCATGACATAATATTGTTTGGTTTTGATTGATTTTTTTATGCCTAATTTATCAGCATATGTTTTCTTAAGTGTTGTTGCATCCAACCGAATCACTCTTCACAGGGTCCCTTTACTTTTTATTGCTACATCCTGCCTGGGGGATACTTGAGCATCATTCCAAGATGCTGTGGTCTTTAGAGACCCAAAGGGTAGGTCTACTCTTGATTTATTAGCTATAGCAGTAACTGAAATGATAAACTTCCCACCATAACTAAATTGGGCACTAGTTATTTTGCATCCAGTTATGTCCTTCCTTGAAACCAAAGGATTTACTAGATAAGGGGACTTTGGCAAGTTATATCATGTCATGAATCTCTGGTTCCAGTTTTTTATCTGTAAAGGGAATAATTAAATATATCACCCATGGCAGTACTGGGAAAATGAGAAAGGGAAGGTAGATGAAATACTTTTAGCACACTGCAAAGAGCAACGTAGAAAAAGCATTTCAATTTTGCCTCACACTGGTTCCTATTTATTTAATTGAGTGATACACTGGCAAGTGAAATCAAATTAGGAAGTGAGTTTGGACCATTCACAGTACTCTGCATTGACTCTCCCTCCATTATAGCATCTGAGCAGAGTCCAAGAATAGCTTCTACTTTCTAATAAGCATAATATGGCCCAGAGAAATCAAATTTTATTAAAAAGTATAAAGTAGAGCAAATTATTTTATTACTAGAACCGATTTGATTGCTGTACTCTGAAGACTAAGCAATCCAGACATTGACACTATCCGTGCAAAATTTTATTGTTGTTGCTGCTCAGGGCATTGATATTTCTGAGAAAGTCCATGCCTAGCGTACTGGATATTCAGGGACTGAATTTCTCCCCAGTATTTCGTCATCAGGGTGATGATCTCAAATGCTTGTATCCCATTCCCCTCAAAATGTGGGTAGAGAAAAAATGAAGGTAACCATGAATATATAAATTCATATTGTCCACTGTTTTAAAATGTAAGTGCCAGTATTTAAATAGAATAGAATAAAGGCCAATTTCATTCATATTCAAAAAGAGAGATGAAATTATCCTATATAGAGCAAGTAACAATATATTTGAACAACATACATTTATTCATCAAAGGAAACACCTTCTCAGAGGACAAAGTCCCTCCACTCATAAAATGTACTATTTGTCTAACTTTGTACATTGGACTTTTACTTCCAGAGAACAGAAAAATCATACACTGTAGATTTTTCTTTTCCTCTCCCACATCAAATCCTCATATATGTCAGACACTTGTCAGGACATAAAATGTTTCAAATACCATGTTGGAAAATAATAAAAGTTGTCCTTGGTGGATTAAAAAGGACTCTGACATATGTCAAGCAGATGCCTTTTGTTTTGAACTTTGTTCTATAAGAACAGACACTGTGGAAAGAGGCCACGGTAATACAGGTATTTTGTCTATACACGAAGCAGAAGGTAAGCCAGAAAAATCTAGCAGGGAGGTCAAGGTGCAGACAGAAAGGAAAGAATAATGAGAAGCAGGTGCACTTGCCTCCAGGTAGGAACAATAGCTGTGGAAGCTTGGGAAGGATAGTGGTAGCAGAGACCAAGGTGGATGGCAGCGCACAGAAGAGGTGGTTAGCTCTCGTGCTCAGATGAATCAGCTTCATTGGGCTTGACACCTCCAACCTGTATCCTTGCAGGCTGAATTGAAGAGGGAAACAGAGAAGGAGAGGGGGAAGGAAAGGGAAGAAAATGAAAGGGAAGAGGGGGACGAAGAGGAGAAGCAGAAGGGAAGAGAGGTAGGGGAAAGAAAGAGAGAGAGATGAGAGAGAAGAGAGAGATAAATGAAAGAGAGAGATGAGAGAGAAGAGAGAGATAAATGAAAGAGAGAGGAGAGAGAGAGAGGCAGGGAGACAGAGGAGAGAGAGGAAAAGAGGGAGAAAAGAGAGAGAGGAAGAGAGAGGAGAGAAGGGGAGAGAGACAGAGAGAGGAGGAGGAGAAAAGAAAGAGGAAAGACAGAGGGGAGAGAGGGAGGGAGAAAGACAGCACCACCTACATCCTGTCTCCATCCAGACTGAATAGAAAAGGAAGAGAGATTGACAGAGAGACAGAGGGAAAAGGAGAGAGAGAGAGAGAGAGAAAGGAAGAAGAAGAGGAAGAGGAAGAGGAAGAAGAAGAAGGAGGAGGAGGAGGAGGAGGAGGGGCGGGGGACAAAGAGAGCAGAGGTGATCTAATGGAATTCACACACTTGGTGTACAGTGGTAAATAACCACATGCTGAAGGAAAGTGAATAGATAAAAGAGAGAAACAAATTCAACTAACTCAAAACAACTTTGAACCTACGAAGCACAGATAATTGAGCAAGTTACAAAGTTTATTGGAAATATATGAATGATCCTCAAGTGTGTGATGTGATGTTGCCTTCCTTAAATAGTATTTTTAAATATCATCTAAAGATTTAAAAATTTGTCTTTAGCAAACAAAAAAAAATCTTAGGAGGTTGGGTAACTAATAAAAAATATATAGTTGAAGGAGGGGTAAAATGGAGTGTAAGTTTTTGCTGAAGAACATTCTCAGAATTCATCCCAGAAGGCATGAATTTGAAAAGTAGAAGTAGAAATGAAGAGATACACATTAAATCCACAGTTTGCAAAATATCTGCATTAATAGTTCTAGAAGGAGATACTACAAAGTACAGTGGGAGTTAATAATTAGAGAATCAAATAATATACACTTCTGTAGAAGTAAAGAAAAGCATAAAGAATGGACTTAGTGCCCAGTGTGATAAATACCTAAGTAAATAAGTAAGTCACACATATTGTTGTGGAATTTCAGAAGTAGTAGAATAACAACAACATCAAAAAAATACCAAAAGGTTTTCGTATGGGAAAATTATCTATAAAACCACAGAATCATCATTAGATTTATTTTCTGTGACACTAGCTTAAATATGTTTTAAACAATTAAGGGAAAATAAAATATGGCAATGATAGCCCTTATTTTTTCAAATTATTGTTAGCATTAAATAGGTTGATAATTTAAATATTTTAGTTTCCTGCCACGGAATAAATCAGAGTGAATTTTCTCTCTCTCTCTGTCTCTCTCTCTCTCTCTCTCACACACACACACACACACACACACACACACACACTTTACTATTTTAGATCTGTTAAAAACCTCAATATGAAAAACATGGGATACATAACAATAATGAAAGAAGAGATGATGTTATAATCTTGAAGACGGAGAAACTCCTCTTTAAAAAGGCTGCAATAACCAAAAGCTACTCATGAAAATATTGAATCATTTGGTTACCTCAATATTAAAAACTCACAACAAACTACAGTTATGTGTTGCTTAACAACAGGGCTATGTTCTGATAAATGTGTCATTAGGCAATTTCATCATCTTTGTGTGAACATCACAGAGTGTACTTACACAAATCTAGGTGGTATAGCCTACTACACACCTCGCCTACATGGTACAGCCTATTGCCCCGAGGCTACAAACCTATGCAAAATGTTACTATACTGAATATTGTAGGCAACCATAACACAGTGGCAAATATTTGTGTATGTATCTAAACACAGAAAAGGTACAGTAGAAACATGGTTTTATAATCTCATGGGAACAGTGTGGAATTGTGGCTCATCAATGACTGAAATATTGTTATGCAGTACCTGACTGTATGTCCAGAATCTATGCTTAAAAACCTCCTCACAATACAAAGGAAGCCACTAATGAAAAAAATTATCAAAATATGATCAATTTATTCGGGATTACAAAAATACAAATTAAATACTAAATGCTACTTAACCTTATTATTAATAAGGGAAGCACAAATTTCTCTCATCAGATTAGCAAACATTTCAAAAGTACGATAAAATCAGGCCTGGAGTAGGGAATTAAGTGCTTGGTGTAAATGTAAATTTGCTGATATTTTTGAGGTTAATTTGGTAGAAGCTATTATAGTTAAACAAAATCAGTTTCTCTGATTCAGCAATTCTATTTCTCATGGCCCATTTTAGAAAAACATGCTCCAAGAAGCATGTGTAAAGATATGCTTCATGGCTTTGCTTCTAACAGTGCATGGCTTGGAATGACATAGACACCCACAGGAAGGACAAAGGCAAAATGCAACATGGCAGGGAACATTATACAGCAGATAAAATGATAACGCATGCTTATATACTGTGGTGGAGAAGGAATTTTAAGGGTTATGTTGGGAAATAAGCTGTTGCAGAATAAACGCAGCTTTGTGTATGACACACACAAAAACAATCAGTAACCACAGAATTACTTTAGTATTTCTTTTTTTCTCAATGTAATTTATAGATTCACAGACTTCCATATTTCTTTGGTGTGAATTTTTGATAGGAGATAGATAGATAATATATTAGATAAGTAGATAGATGATAGATAGACAGAGATAGATGATAGAGTAGATAGATAGATGATAGATAGATGATAGAGTAGATAGGTAGATAGATGATAGAATGCATAGATAGATAGAGAGTGGATGGTTGCATGAATAGATGGATGGGTGAATAGATAGGAGTTAAGGATAGATTCATAGAGAGATATACCGCTAGATAATAGGTATAGAGATAAATATTAGATACATAGATATGTAGATAATAGAATTAGGTAGAGTACATGTATAAATGGATAAATAGATGTATAGACAGATGTTAAAGATAGATGGATGGAAAGATGTACAGAAAGATAAAAGGTATGTATGGATATATACATTCAATAGATGGATAGGTAGATATTCATAACTACAGAAATGCTGCTCCAGCATGAGACATATCAAATCGATAATGGTGTTTACTTTTGGAGAGGGATTTATAATTAGACATGATGATTCAGTGTGCCTTAGGATTATCTATAATTTTGGACCTTTCACAAACAGAATCCGTCCACGTATTACTTGTGAAATTAAAAGTTAACTTTGTTAAAGGTTATACCTGATCAAGTCCTCCATGAAAAAAAAACTTACTTCAAATCTATGAGGATTTATGTGCTGTGTAAGCAAAGCTTAGGAACTCTACAATGGAGAGAGACCCAATCTATTAGATTGGGATCTGCAGAGAAACAGAACCAAAGAAGTTTCTTGGAAGGCATGGGTTCATGTGACCGTAGCAGCTGGCACATCCAAAAGATAGGGCAAGGCTGCGGGCTGGGGATTCAGGCATGAATTGATGCTGCAGTCTTGAGGCGGAATTTCTTATTATTCACAAAACCTGTTTTTGCTCTTAAGGACTTTCAACTATTATTGGATGAGACTCACTCCCATTATCCTCCTAAAGTCAACCGATTGTGGTTGTTAATGACATCCACAAAAGTCCTTCACAGCCACACCTATATTAGTGTTTGATTAAGGAGCTGAGTGTTATGGCCAAGCCAAGTTGACACAGAAAGCTAACGTTTCATGCAGCATACTCCTGCTCCAACAAAGCACAGATGATTGCAGATTGGGGCATACAAAATTAGAATCTCCATAGCACCAAGACCATCTGGTTCCTTTTGTTTCCATTTTATTCTGTTTAAACACACCTGCAATTACAGCATCAACATTCCAGTTATTTTGAAGACGTGGAAAATTCACAGAAGGATATTTTGTTGGGTGTGCACCTCTCCTCTGGGTTCAATTTCTATGTGAGTTCCGTCTTCCTTTCCACTCACTTTGGCATCTGAGGAAGTGCAGGGGAATGAACAAAGTTGGTTTTCCAGACTTGCAAGCTGGGACTCAGAACCAGGTCCCTGGAAGACTCACTAAGATATGAGCACCTTTTATGTGCGTCCTTGGATGCCAGCCATGCTGAGTAACACTTCAATTACAACATGCTTCAAGAAACTCAATTATATCACCACTTGAAACAAGAAGGCAGATTATTTCCTGCTACTAAGTAGTTAAAATTTACTTGTTAAAATTGAAATGTTAATATTCCCAGAAAAACTTCTTTGATACTTTAGCAATTAATTCCCTGAACTTTTTCTGTTTTTTTGACTCTGTCCTTTTACATAATTACACCTATACCCAGTACATGTCTGATTCTCCTCATCTCAGTTCTGAATTATTATTTATTCTGCAACCCCATGACACCACTTTTTGTGCATACCTGCCACTTTGAAATTTCTCTAGAGTAGGCAAATGACACACCACAATTCCACATTTTATCACTAGATTTCTGAGAAGAGCCAGGTCATTCAAAGATAGATCCTACCACTAGATTTTTATATATTTTTTAAAATGGTCAAATTTGAAGTATTTTTTCTTAGTTTGCATTGATACTTTTATAATAAGAGTATTTCTCTTCTTAGACATACTACCTAATGTTGACCTATTTATGTTTCACCCTTGAACAAGAGTCAAGAGTAATTTTTCAAATTTTGATTATTTCATAAAATAGATATATCAGTGCAGTAATGTTTCCTTTTTAAATGGCAAGAAACAAATCATTTTGCATATATATACTGAGGAGAGTAAAGATCACTTGATGACCATCTGGAGGCAAAACCCCTTATCTGAGGCATTCAAGAAGAAATTTATAAGTAACTAGAATTTCTATACATCTCTAGAATGTACGCATGTCCAAACCCATTGTGCAACCTTTGCTGACATCAAGGCACCAAAATGTCTACGTAACAAATATGGCTGGAATTATCCTTCAGCTCCTGCTCCAAGGTCCGTAAGTAACCCTAAAGAAAATCCACCACAGTGCACTGGGTCCTCCCTTGCCGAAGCTCACCCCTCTTCACTCTGCTGCAGTGTTCTTTCTAATACAACTTTCTTTTTCAAACCTATACCGTTGTCTGTAAATTCTTTTTACCACCTGTGAGCCAACCACTCTGCTACAGGGGCCTCTGACACCTTGCACAGGCATATATAAAACATTTTAAAATATATGTGTGTGTGCATGAAAAAATGCTCATCATCACTGGCCATCAGAGAAATGCAAATCAAAACCACAATGAGATACCATGTCACACCAGTTAGAATGGCGATCATTAAAAAGTCAGGAAACAGCAGGTGCTGGAGAGGATGTGGAGAAATAGGAACATTTTTACACTGTTGGTGGGACTGTAAACTAGTTCAACCATTGTGGAAGACAGTGTGGAGATTCCTGAGGGATCTAGAACTAGAAACACCATTTGACCCAGCCATCCCATTACTGGTCATATACCCAAAGGACTATAAATCATGCTGCTATAAAGACATATGCACATGTATGTTTATTGTGGCATGATTCACAATAGCAAAGACTTGGAACCAACCCAAATGTCCATCAATGATAGACTGGATTAAGAAAATGTGGCACATAGACACCATGGAATACTATGCAGACATAAAAAAGGATGAGTTCACGTCCTTTGTAGGGACATGGATGAAGCTGGAAACCATCATTCTGAGCAAACTATCACAAGGACAGAAAACCAAACACTGCATGTTCTCACTCATAGTTGGGAATTGAACAATGAGAACACATGGACACAGGAAGGGGAACATCACACACCGGGGCCTATCGTGGGGTGGGGGGAGGCGAGAGGGATAGCATTAGGAGATATACCTAATGTAAATGACGAGTTAGTGTGTGCAGCAAACCAACATGGCACATGTATACATATGTAACAAACTTGCACGTTGTGCACATGTACCCTAGAACTTAAAGTATAATAATAAAAAGAAAATAAATAAATAAAATATATGTGTGTGTGTATAAAACTGAAACATATGAAACACATGGTGTCTAGAGTATACCAACTCTAGTGGATACTGTTGTTATCCATTTCAGATTCAGTCCCTTCACGGGGATACCACATCTAGTCACTAGAACCTGTGAGTATTGGCTGCTAATCACACACAGCTTCGTTCTTTTCCAGAACTGTATCCTTCAAGTTTCTCCAGCCTTGTTGCTGTTGACATTTGAAGTTGGTAATTTCTTGTGATGGAGGCTCTGCTCTGCATTAGGGGATGTTTAGTAGCCTCCTTGGACTCCACCCACTAAATGCCAACAGTGAAACCACCTTTGCAAAATTGTAATGGAGGAAATTATGACAGAGAAAGTAATCAGACCTAACTGACTCCATCTTGCTTCTAACATTTAAGCTGTCCTTGTTCATTCCTCGGCGTAGGCCGAACTAACTTTGGGAAGGAATTCAGTTCATGGTTTGACTCTGAAACAAAATTGATAATAGCCCTTTCACAAAAAGACCCCCTTCTTGCCTGGGGACCAGTCTGCCTTTGCAGGACTAACAAATTAGCTACAAGATTAGAAATTGCAGTTTAGGGGTCATGCAGCCTCTGTCTCCAAGAGTCTGAACCTCCTCAAATTGCTTCTGAGGATAACGTCTGTCTCCAAGAGTCTGAACCTCCTCAAATTGCTTCTGAGGATAACGTCACTATTGTATAACCTAAGATAGTGCTTGAGATATTTTGCAGACCCTGAACTGGATGGATCAGCTGACAGCACCCAGACAGGTAATCTGGCTCAACCAGTTCTGCCATCCCACCCAGGAACAGAAAACAGCAAGAAAACCTCACTTCAACTCCCTATGATTCCATCTCTAACCTGACCAATCAGCACTCCCCACTTCCGAAGCCCCTGGCCCCCAAATTATCCTTAAAACTCCGATCCCCGAATGCTCAGGGTAGACTGATTTGAGTAATAATAAAACTCTAGTCTCTAGCACAGCCGGCTCTGCGTGAATTACTATTTCTTTATTGCAATTCTCCTGTCTTGATAAATCGACTCTGTCTAGGCAGCAGACAAGGTAAACCCACTGGGAGGTTACAATAGCATCCCCAGTTGGGAAAAGCAAAACCATCTCCAGATATTGCCACATGTCCACTGATAGGCAAAATCACCCCTTGTTTAGAAATATCACCCTAGGCTGATAAGAGTCAAATTGCCTGGGAATGTCAAAGAGGTTACACAGCCCTCTCCTGGGTGATCCCATTCCAAGTCCTCTTCTTTCTCTTCCTGCTCCTCCTCCTCCTTTTCCTCCTTCTCCCCCTCCTCTTCCTCCTCCTACTCTTCCTTCTCCTCCTCCTCGCCTACCTCAATGAGGGCAGCTCTGTGGTGCTTTTTTTAATTGAAGACCTCCCTGTAGGATGGGCAGAACTAGACTCTAGCTGAAGTTACAAGTTAACTAAACTTTTTCCTCTGCCCTATCTGCTTCCTTACCCTAGAGTAAGGATAGAGCAGGATGAGCTTTAGGAAATTCAACCAAGACAGCAAAATATTTTAGCGTGTTTATATTTCTCCTGGTCCTCCTCCTCCTGCTCCTCCTCCTCCTCCTCCTCCTCATATTCCTCCTCCTCCTCCCATCCCCCAGTAAGGACAATTCTGTGGTGCTCTTCCCACTCAAAACCTCCCTGTAGGATCAGCATGAAGCTAGACTCCAGCTAAAGGTACACCTTTGCTGAATTTCTCCTCTGCCCTAGTCTGTTTTTCTTGCTTACTCTCATAAATTTTTCTTTTGAACACATATTACTCTCAACGAGTCACCTGCACAAGAGCACCTTACCCTTGGGTCTGCTGCTCCAGAATTCAGCCCAAGATAGAAAAGTATTTCGATATGTTTATATTCCTCCTCCTCTTCCTCTTCCTCCTCTTCTTTCTTCTGCTCCTCTTCCTCCTCCTCTTCATCTTAATAGATGCTATGTACGAGGTATTATGAGATAGTTCACGTATCTTCATCCTTATCATCTTCCATTTCTATCCATTAGCACATGGGGCTTCACAAGGATTAAGAAACTTGCCTGCTGTGTTATGGCTGATTAGTGACAAATAGGGGGTGCATTAGGCATATGTTTTAAAATAATTCTACACATAAACACTGCAAAAGAGCTTTGCCAGCTCCAAAGTGCTCTACCCATGAACCTGTCATTTTGCCTTCTGACAAGGGGGCACAGATTTAGCTAAAAATGAATGTCACATGGTGTTTTCCCCAAGCATGCAGTGATGTATCTTCATCGCTGTTTTGATTGAAATGCTGTGCAAAGATGATTTCTAAAGGCAAACATCTGTTTTGAGCACAGAAGCAAAAACACCTGGAGCATGTATTGTATTATAGATGCATTATTGTGTGAGTATGTACCTGTGTGTTCGTGTGTTGGACTCTTGCAATATGCATTGAAAACTTAGCAAGGTGTAAGAGGTCACAACTGAATATACTTGTTTGTTGACAGAGTTAAAGTCCCACCTGGTGCCCATTTTTCCACACTCAAAAACTACAGTGTGGTTGTTTATAGAGAAGGCACCCAGTAATTAGTTTTGTAGGCTGAGCCAAATTTTTGGTTTGCCTGATTATTTGCTGGAGGGCTGAAGGTACAAAATATATCATTACATTTGGGCTCCCAACCACCTAATTTAATTCACCCATGCAGAAGTTGTCTTGCTCGAATAAGAAAATAAATGAAGCTGAAGTCACCTTCTTGCCCTTGTGTTGTTTATTTGAAGGGTCATCTCTACCTTTATGATCCGTGAACATCTAGAGTAACAGACACGCTAAATTTCTGAGGGAAGCAAGCTTTTAATATTTCTAAATTCTAAACAACCATACACATTTGTCTATGTTCCTGGACCAACAAATTTGTGTCTGTTTTCTGCCACATTTGATCCGATACTATTATATCTGTATTTTGAGAAAGGTAATTTTTTTTTATAATGGGAGATAGAGTTATAAGATAAACCCATTGTAACTCCTGCCATTATTTCAAGGATAGAGCATTCTAGGTTCAAATCATCTAATCTAGAATATCATTTCTCTTGGTCAAAGTTGGACGGAACCTCGTTAGCCTCAAGATATGTATTAGTCCTGCCAGGCAACACCGGAAGTCTGAAAAGATTGCATTTCATTGACTGAATGGTGGCCTCTGCCAGCCTTGCCTGCGAGAATCATTTAGCACTGCCTCATAAATAAATGCAGACTGCCGCTTTCCCCAGGGCAGCCTCTGTGGAAGGACTGGACTTCAGCAGCAGCAGCTGCAAATCCGAGCTCACTCTCTGCTGAGTCTCTGCAATTTGGGTGGCTGCTAGATGAGTCCCCAGCTCATTTTCTCTTTCCAGAGTGCCTGAAGAGGAGCACATTTCTCTGCATGCAGAAGCTGGGTTACTCTCTGCATGTCCACCTCAATTTCAAAGACCACTGAGAGCCTCTCAGTTGGAGGTGACCTCAGAACCCTCCAGACGACTTCTGGTTCCCTATAGTTAGGTGAGACTCTCTCAAGCCCTCTCTAACTTTGGTAGAAATTTTTCTATAGCACTCATATGCCAAGGAATTAGATAATTATTTTGAAAATAAATTTTCCGTGTATAGCTGATATAGGTATAGCTAGTACATATGTAGCTAAGTATGTATAATTTTATATAGGAAATTTATTTTAAAAATAGCTAATATATATGTAATTACATATAACTAATATATGTAGCTAATATATAAGTAATTACATATAGCTAATATATACATAATTATACGTAGCTAATATATGTAATTATACATAGCTTATACATGCGATTTTATATATAGCTAATATATATGTAAATATATAGAGCTAATATATGTAATTATATATAGGTTATATATGTAATTATATATAGCTAATGTATATATAATTATATATACCTAACATATGTAATTTTATATATAGCTAATACATATGTAACTATATGTAGCTAATATATCTATATATAACTAATTTGTTTGCAATTATATACAGCTAATATGTACGTAGCTAAATATATGTAATTTTATGTAGCTAATATATAAAAATATATAAAGCTAATATATGTAATTATATATAGCTAATATATGTAATTATATATAGTTAATATGTATACAATTATGTATAACTATTATATATGTAGTTAATATGTATGTAATTCTACATAGCTAATATATATGTAGCTTCTATGTATAATTATATAGTATAATTACATATTTATTATTACATAATATATAAATACTTAAATATCATGTTATAATTACATATATATTATTTTATGTTATAATTATTAGAATATGCGTAAAAGATCAGAGAGGTAATATATTTAACAGATATCCCAAGAATTATATAACCTGTTGTACATTTAAAACTTGTCTTTCATTAAGCAAAAAGATGTGAGGTCTTTTTCCAGAACATCTTTTGTGGTTTTTCAGATGGACAGACACTGAGGAAATCGTTTCTCACTAGGTGGGCAGATAGAATCAGGAATATAGACAGGGCGTGGAAGCCTGACCAGAAAATATCATGGCATCAGTTCAACGCATCCCAAAAACTCACTTAAAAGCCAAAGGCAGGCCGGGCGTGGTGGCTCACGCCTATAATCCCAGCACTTTGGGAGGCCGAGGCAGGTGGATCACCTGAGGTCGGGAGTTCAAGACCAGCCTGACCAACATGGAGAAATCCCATCTCTACTAAAAATACAAAATTAGCCAGGTGTGGTGGCACATGCCTGTAATCCCAGCTACTCGGGAGGCTGAGGCAGGAGAATGGCTTGAACCTGGGAGGCGGAGGCTGCAGTGAGCGAAACTCCATCAAAAAAAAAAAAAAAAAAAGGAAAGAAAAAAAAAAGCCAAAGACAAAAAAATCATCTGACAGCTGCAAAGAAAAGTGCAAGTCCCTAGTTTTGTTTTGTTTTTCATTCTATTTCCAGAGGTTCTTCTTTCCTGTCTTCCCTTCCCTCTCATCCTTTTTTTTCATTCCTTCTTTCCTTCCTCTCAATCTGCTTGAAAAAAAAAAGGATTTTTGTTCACTCAGCATAGTTTCGTATGATTTTTAGCTGCTGTGCAAAATTATTCAGAATGAGCAAAAGTCCTTTTTTTTGCTCATAATGAAAACATAATAATTATGACCCTTTGATAATTATTTGATTGTGATGATGGTAAGGGAAAGAATGTAAAGGAATATCAAAACACTTTTCGAGAAGCCTGGGATAAGCTTCACATTTTCCATATTCAACTTAAGCCAGCTTACAGGAGAGCATTTTTGATAATAAACGTTAACTTCTTTGCAAGGAAAATATCAATTTTGTTCTTTATTTTGCTTTAATAGTGTTCATGTTCATGTTCATGTTTTTGCACTCTGGAGCCGCGGTGGATCGTGGATTGTATTCCAAGCAGACAACTCTTCTAAAGGGATGTTTAAGTGCTATGGAATCTTGAATGCAGGATCCAAAACCTGCCTGATGGGAGACAGCTGGCACCTTGAGCAATGCATGCATATATTTTGTCTCTAAATAAACTAAGGTCCACAGACCAGTGCCATTAGCCAACAATTTGAGTATCCTTGAAATCCATCTGGATGCCCAGCACACACATTTTTTTTTAATTTCCATTTTTATTTTGTATTCAAGAATACATGTGAGGGTTTGTTACCTGGGTATGTTGTGTGATGCTGAGGTTTGTGGCATGATTGAATCTGTCACCCAAGTACTGGGCATAGTACCCAATAGGTAGTTTTTCAACCCTTGTCCCCCTCCCTCCCTGACCCCTAGTAGACGGCAGTTCATATTGTTCCCATCTTCGTGTCCCTGCGTACCCAATGTTTAGCTCCAGCATGTAAGAGAGAACATGTGGTCCTTGATTTTCTGTTTCTGCATTACTTGACTTAGGATGATGGCCTCCAGTTGCATCCATGTTGCTGCAGAGGATATAATTTTGTTCTTTTTTATGGCTGCATAGTATTCCATGGTATAGCTGCACCACATTTTCTTTATCCAATCCACAGGTGATGTACGCTTACGTTGATTCTATGTCTTTGCTATTGTGAATAGCAGCATACACATTTATACAGGGTCCCAAGAGAACCGTGTGCCATTTGTGTTTCCAGAGCTAGGCAGAGGAGTAGGATGGGGGAAACAGGAATCTAACAATCTATGAACAAGGAGAAAGTATATTTTTATCTAGCAAGGAAAAAAACACATCTCAAAGCCATCACTCCCCTGAACTTCCTATTTTTGCTAACATCACATCCCTTAGATAAAGGAAATAAAAAAAATGTTTAAAATATTGCTATTAGAGTCAGGCTGAATAAATACATCACCAAGAAAGAAAAGTTATACTGTCTTCTGTCCTGCCCTCCAGAAGGAGTTTATACTTTAGAACATAAAACAATTCAGCGACACCTTTCAATTTACTTTGGGGTTCCAAGACAGAGACTTTATAAAATATACTCTCAAACAAATAGAAAGAGCTTCCTGCCCCCAGGAGACATTTTGGCTCTCTCAGAGCCTGTCTCCAATATTTATGAATGACCCTGAAGCTCCTTGCGGGGAGATTGGTAAGTCTCTCTTTGAGAATTACTGAGAGCACACCCCCAGCAGGTAATACCTAGGACCATTCCTGGTAGTTCTGCTTGTTGGTTAAATCCTTCTGCATGGCTTCCCTTGGGTCATTTAGTTAAAGAAATGCCTTTAATTTCTTCATGAAGTAAAATAAATATATCATGGTTAACAGATAATAAATATTTGAATGCGGTAACCAAAGATTAAACATACTCTCACAATTTGAGTTCGATATTGCTATATTACAGACATAGCATCGATGGAAAAATTCTAAACAGATAAGGAAACCCTGGGGTACACACAGATGTTTGATATTTCTCCCTTCAATATTGTGTACTGCACTGGATCGAAAATGTGAATGTACCAGCAATATTTTTTCTCCGTTGGATTTTACGCCAAGTCAAATGAATATAACAGGTAAGTCAGGATATAGGCAGTATAAACATTTGTGTGCAGGTTTTTTTTGTGCACATAAGTTTTCAATTCAGTTGGGTTAATAACAGGAGCATGACTGCTGGATTATATGGTATGATTACAATTAGGTTTGTAATAAATGACCAAACTTTCTTCCTAAATGACTTTACTCACCAGTAAAGAGTGAGAATTTGTGTTTCTCTGTATTCTTGTCAGCATTTGGTATTATAGAAATTTGGGATTTTAGTCATTCTAGTAGGTGTGTAGGGCTATCGCATTGTTGATTTAATTTGCAATTCCCTAATGAAAACTGTTGTTGAACATCTTTTCACATGCTCATTTGCCATCTGTATACCTTAGCTGTTGTCTGTTTAAATACTTTGTTCAGTTTTTTAATTAGAATAGTTTGTTTTCTTATTTTAAGAGCGCTGTTTTAAGAGCTTTTGGTGTATGCTGGCTACAGATCTTTTACCGGACATATATTTTGGGTATATTTTATTCTACAACCTGAGTTTCCTTTCAAGTTTTAACAGTGTATTTCATACTGTAGAAGTTTTTAACTTGAATCAAGTCCAACATTTTCTGTCTTTCATAGATTGTGCTTTTAGATTTAATTAACTTGATTGTG
Source organism: Pan troglodytes (assembly GCF_028858775.2). Taxonomy (NCBI): domain Eukaryota; kingdom Metazoa; phylum Chordata; class Mammalia; order Primates; family Hominidae; genus Pan; species Pan troglodytes. The sequence goes on along the minus strand of NC_072421.2, from coordinate 6,270,999 downwards.
GTAATCATTTTACATTATATTTAGATATGTATGCATATACATATGTGAGTGCATGTATGTATGTGTATTATATGGGTTTGTGTGTGTGTATTTGCAAATGAGATGATTTTATTTTTGCAGAGAATCCCCAAGATGTAACAACAAAAATGCCTCTGGGAATTTATAAGTGTCTATACAAAGATGACAGGACACAAGGTTAATATACAAAACTCAGCTGATTGCCTGTAGACAGGCATAAGCCAGTAGACATTAAAGAAACAATTAAAGGGGTCTTTGAGAAATGGCTGAATCTAGGGCTGGGGCCCTAGGGCTGGGGGCAGAAAATACTCATAGTTGTGTGTGTATAAATTTAAGGTGTGTAGTGTGATGCTTATATAAGAATCACATTGCACACAATTTTATTCATAAATTATAGCTCAATAAATACAGGGGGGTACTCAACAAAAGTACCTCATGAGCAAACCAAAGACGTGGAGATTTTTTTCCTATTTTTTTCTGGATGTTTTACAGCTTTTCATGTTACATTGAAGTTCCTGATCCATATTTTGTTAATTTTTGTAAAAGGTGTAAGGTTTTTGTCTTCCAGCAAAGGTACATTCCATTTTTTTCAGCATCATTTGTTGAAACGGCCACATATCCCTCCATTGACTGTCTTCGCACCTTTGACAAAGATTCGTTGGTCGTATTCACATGAATCTATGTCTTGGCTCTCTGTTCTGTTTCATTGCACATGTGTGCATTCTTTTAATAATACTATGGTCTCTCAATGGTTGTAGCCTTTCACTGCTTGAAACTGGGTCATTTGACATCTCCAACTTTGTTCATCTTCTTCAGCTTTGTGTTGGCTATTCTGGGTCTTTTGCCATTCCATTTAAACTTCAGAAACATTTTGTCCCGTCTACAAAATAGCTTGCTGGTATTGTGATTGAGAGTACATTTAACTGATACATAACATTAGAAAGAATGGCTATCTTAATTGTATTGAGTTTTCAAAAACATGAACATAAAATTTCTCTCCATTTCCTCAGATCTTCTTCCATTACTTTCATCAGAGTTTTCAACTTTTCCACATACAGATCCTGTACAGATATTATTAGATTTATTCCTAAAATATTTCTCTTTTGGTGATATTGTTAATAGGATCTGGGCTCATTTTGTGTTTTTCCTGCCCCAACTCTAGAATCAGCCATTTTTCAAAGACCCCTTTAATTGTTTCTTTAATGTCTAGTTTCTCAGGCCTGTCAATAGGTAATCAACAAATTTTTGTATATTAACCTTGTGTCCTGTAGCCTTTGTATAGACACTTATTAATTCTCAGAGGTATTTTTGTTGTTACATCTTTGGTATTCTCTGCAAAAGACAAAAAAACTCATCTGCAAATACAGATGATTTGATTTTTTCCCTTCCCAATCTGCAAATTTATTACTATTATTATTATTATTATTTTGAGATGGAGGCTCGCTCTGTCGCCCAGGCTGGAGTGCAGTGGTGTGATCTCGGCTCACGACAAGCTCCGCCTCCCGGATTCACGCCACTCTCCTGCCTCAGCCTCCCGAGTAGCTGGGACTACAGGCGCCAGCCACCACACCCGGCTAATTTTTTGTATTTTTAGTAGAGACGGGGTTTCACCGTGTTAGCCAGGATGGTCTCGATCTCCTGACCTCATGATCCGTCCGCCACGGCCTCCCAAAGTGCTGCGATTACAGGCGTGAGCCCCTGCGCCCAGCCTTAACTTTTTTTCTAGCTAGCTAGGACTGGGGATTCAATACTATGTTATACAGGACTGTTGAGAAAAGTCATCCTCATGATTTTGCTAATATTATGAGAGGGAGATAATCCAGCTTCTCACTGGATGTTAAGAATAACATTATAAATGTGTTTTTCTTGGATATTTTAAAATCAAGTTAAGGAATCATCTCCTGATTCTAGTTTGCTAAGAATTTTTATAATAAGTATTGAATTTTTGTCAAAAGCTTTATCTGCATCTAATTATAAGTTCAGATGATTTCTTTTGCCTTCTTTGGACCACTGATATGGTATATTACATTAATTAATTTTAAAATGTTGAACCTATTTTGCATACTACAAATAAATGCCGACTGGTTGTGCAGTATAATTACTTTATTTCTTTTCCCCTCCTTTTTCAGTCTTTCGTTTTAATGAAGCATTTTGTATGACTGCAATTTCCCCTTAGTTTTCACATATTAATTCTACTTCTTTTAACAAATGTATTCTTTTACCTAGGATTATTAATATACCTTTTAAATTAAATTACTTCCCACCTCAAATATCGCTGAATCACTTCCTGTATAGTTTGAGTAATTTACAATAAAGTGTTCCCAATTTCTCTGTCTTGTTCACTATAACATTGCCTTAATTCATTTCATTGATCTGTATGCTACAATCACTCAATATATTATGATAATTACTATAAAGAAATAGTTATCTATTATATCAATTAAGTATAGAAAAATAAAAATATTTCATTCTACATTTTTTATTCCTTCTCTGAAGTTCCCTTTTTCCTTACTAGATCCAAGTTTCTGAACTACAGCATTTTTCTTCAACCTGAAGAACCTCTTCAAACATTTCTAGTGGGCCTGTCTGTGGAGATGAATTATTTGAGTTTTTATTTTTATGAGAAAGTCTATTTCTTCTTCACTTTTTGAGGATAATGTTATTAGATACAGAATTCTAGGTTGATGGTTGTTTAGTTGTTTTCTTTTTTTTTATTTTTTATTTTATTATTATTATACTTTAAGTTTTACAGTACATGTGCACAATGTGCAGGTTAGTTACATATGTATACATGTGCTATGCTAGTGTGCTGCACCCATTAACTCGTCATTTAGCATTAGGTATATTTCCTAATGCTATCCCTCCCCTCTCCCCCCACCCCACAACAGTCCCCAGAGTGTGATGTTCCCCTTCCTGTGTCCATGTGTTCTCATTGTTCAATTCCCACCTATGAGTGAGAACATGCGGTGTTTGGTTTTTTGTCCTTGCGATAGTTTACTGAGAATGATGATTTCCAATTTCATCCATGTCCCTACAAAGGACATGAACTCATCCCTTTTTATGGCTGCATAGTATTCCATGGTGTATATGTGCCACATTTTCTTAATCCAGTCTATCATTGTTGGACATTTGGGTTGGTTCCAAGTCTTTGCTATTGTGAATAGTGCCACAATAAACATACGTGTGCATGTGTCTTTATAGCAGCATGATTTATAGTCCTTTGGGTATATACCCAGTAATGGGATGGCTGGGTCAAATGGTATTTCTAGTTCTAGATCCCTGAGGAATCGCCACACTGACTTCCACAACGGTTGAACTAGTTTACAGTCCCACCAACAGTGTAAAAGTGTTCCTATTTCTCCACATCCTCTCCAGCACCTGTTGTTTCCTGACTTTGTAATGATTGCCATTCTAACTGGTGTGAGATGGTATCTCATTGTGGTTTTGATTTGCATTTCTCTGATGGCCAGTGATGGTGAGCATTTTTTCATGTGTTTTTTGGCTGCATAAATGTCTTCTTTTGAGAAGTATCTGTTCATGTCCTTTGCCCACTTTTTGATGGGGTTGTTTGTTTTTTTCTTGTAAATTTGTTTGTGTTCATTGTAGATTCTGGATATTAGCCCTTTGTCAGATGAGTAGGTTGTGAAAATTTTCTCCCATTTTGTAGGTTGCCTGTTCACTCTGATGGTAGTTTCTTTTGCTGTGCAGAAGCTCTTTAGTTTAATTAGGTCCCATTTGTCAATTTTGGCTTTTGTTGCCATTGCTTTTGGTGTTTTAGACATGAAGTCCTTGCCCATGCCTATGTCCTGAATGGTAATGCCTAGGTTTTCTTCTAGGGTTTTTATGGTTTTAGGTCTAACGTTTAAGTCTTTAACCCATCATGAATTAATTTTTGTATAAGGTGTAAGGAAGGGATCCAGTTTCAGCTTTCTACATATGGCTAGCCAGTTTTCCCAGCACCATTTATTAAATAGGGAAACCTTTCCCCATTGCTTGTTTTTCTCAGGTTTGTCAAAGATCAGATAGTTGTAGATATGCGGCATTATTTCTGAGGGCTCTGTTCTGTTCCATTGATCTATATCTCTGTTTTGGTACCAGTACCATGCGGTTTGGTTACTGTAGCCTTGTAGTATAGTTTGAAGTCAGGTAGCGTGATGCCTCCAGCTTTGTTCTTTTGGCTTAGGATTGACTTGGTGATGAGGGCTCTTTTTTGGTTCCATATGAACTTTAATGTAGTTTTTTCCAATTCTGTGAAGAAAGTCATTGGTAGCTTGATGGGGATGGCATTGAATCTATAAATTACCTTGGGCAGTATGGCCATTTTCACGATATTGATTCTTCCTACCCATGAGCATGGAATGTTCTTCCATTTGTTTGTATCCTCTTTTATTTCATCGAGCAGTGGTTTGTAGTTCTCCTTGAAGAGGTCCTTCACGTCCCTTGTAAGTTGGATTCCTAGGTATTTTATTCTCTTTGAAGCAATTGTGGATGGGAGTTCACTCATGATTTGGCTCTTTGTTTGTCTGTTATTGGTGTATAAGAATGCTTGTGATTTTTGTACATTGATTTTGTGTCCTGAGACTTTGCTGAAGTTGCTTATCAGCTTAAGGAGATTTTGGGCTGAGACAATGGGGTTTTCTAGATATACAATCATGTCATCTGCAAACAGGGACAATTTGACTTCCTCTTTTCCTAATTGAATACCCTTTATTTCCTTCTCCTGCCTAATTGCCCTGGCCAGAACTTCCAACACTCTATTGAATAGGAGTGGTGAGAGAGGGCATCCCTGTCTTGTGCCAGTTTTCAAAGGGAATGCTTCCAGTTTTTGCCCATTCAGTATGATATTGGCTGTGGGTTTGTCATAGATAGCGCTTATTATTTTGAGATATGTCCCATCAATACCTAATTTATTGAGAGTTTTTAGCATGAAGGGTTGTTTTCTTTCAACACTTTAAATATTTTACTCCATTCTCTTCTTGCTTGCGTGGTTTTTGATGAGAAGTCCACCGTTTTGCTTGTTTTTTTAATACTCAGCTCACTGCAACTTCTGCCTCCCAGGTTCAAGTGATTCTCCTGCCTCAGCCTCCCAAGTAGCTGGGATTACAGGCGCCTGCCACCTCCCCCGACTAATTTTGTATTTTTAATAGAAATGAGGTTTCACTATATTGACCACGCTGGTCTCGAACTCTTTACCTAAAGTGATCTGCCCTCCTTGGCCTCCCAAAATGCTGAGTTTACAGGCGTGAGCCACTGTGCCTGGCCAATTCTTTTAAAAATGTATTTATGTTTTTATTTACATAGGATATTGGGGAACAGGTGGTGTTTGGTTACATGAGTAAGTTCTTTAGTGTTGATTTGTGAGATTTTGATGCACCCATCACCCAAGCAATATACACTGTACCCAATGTATAGTCTTTTATCCCTCAATGTGTGGTCTTTTATCCCTCTCCCACCCTTTCCCCCAAGTCCCCAAAGTCCATTTTGCCATTCTTATGCCTTTCTGACCTCATAGCTTAGCTCCCACTTACGAGTGAGAACATACGATGTTTAGTTTTCCATTCCTGAGTTACTTCACTTAGAATGATGGTCTCCAATTCTATCCAGGTTGCTGTGAATGCCATTATTTCATTCCTTTTTATGACTGAATAGTATTCCATGGGGTGTGTGTGTGTGTGTGTGTATCACATATATATATCACATTTAATTGTGAGATATATATATATATATATATCTCACAATTTCTTCATCCATTCATTGATTGATGGGCATTTGGGCCAGTTCCATAGTTTTGCAATTGCGAATTGTGCTGCTATAAACATGCATGTGGAAGTATCTTTTTTGCATAATGATGATAAGTCCACTGTTAATTCTTGTCCTCATTTATCTATAGGGAAGGTGCTCTTCAACCCCCTTCCCAGCTTTTTTCAAGAGTTTCTTTGTTTCTGGTTTTCTGCAGTCTGAAAGCAAAATGCTTAGATGTAGCTGTTGGTATTCATCTTGCTTGGTGTTCTCTGAGGTTTCTAGACAATGATCAATGTCAGCCATTAATTCTAGAAAATTCTCAGCTATTCTTACCTCAAATACTTTTTTCTGTTCCATTCACTTTTTCTTCTCCTCTGATATTTCAATTATAAATAAATAAGTCACAACTTTTGTAATTATCCCACAGTTCTTCGTTATTCTGTTTTTGTTTATTTTATTTTTTTATCTTTCAATTTGGGGTGTTGTCATCACTGAAACTGGGTCTTTCTTCAATTATTTTTAGCATGTTATTTTGTATTGTGTTACAGTATTGAACCCTTCTAGGGTATACCTAGTCTGTTTTAAGATGCTGGGTGAACTGGTCATCCATGGGTTACATAAGCAAGCATGGAAACTGGGTCTCAATAGGATATGATTGATCATCTAGAAACAAACCAACACCTATGCGTTGGGCATTCGGGAATTTTCTGTTCAGGAATTTATAGCTTGTATAATAAAAATGTTGCCAGTATAATATAAAATTCCATCAATGGAACAGCAGTAAAAAAAAAAAAAAGAAAAAACAAAACAAGAATAACAACAACTTATGGAAACAACTATCCTCAAGGCACTGCTAATGCCTTTTTTGAGCAAATTCTGTTTTCTCTCCAGTGTAATATTTCTGCCATACCAGAGCACTGGGCTTGGATTAAATTAAATGGTTTACTGACTTAGTTAAGTCACTAGAAAAGAGAAGAAGAGAAATTACCTTTATTGAGTTAACAGTTATATATCAAATAGCATACAGGACATACATTATCCAATGTTAGTCTCACTATATGATGGCAAAGGCTAGCATATATTATCATTTTCCCTGCTATCCACTAAGGCAGGACAAGAGTAGGTAACACATTTCAAAGCCAGGGTTTCCCCTGCCACAGAACATAGGCCTCCTTTTAATCTCATCTTTGCTTTCTTTCTCCCTGCATATAATTAGGGCAGAGACCTCTTTTATTTTAATCATATCTTCATCCTTGGATCTCAGTAAGGACCTAGCATACATTAGACACTAGATATGTCTTGCATACACACAGAAAGAGAGAGAGAAAAATTGGGAGGCCATGTCAGTTTGACTTTGATATGGTTTTGCTGCATCCCCATCCAAATCTCACCTTGAATTGTAATAATCCCCACATGTCAAGGGCAGGGTCAGGTGGAGATAATTGAATCATAGGGGAAGTTTCCTTCATACTGTTCTCATGGTAGTGAATAAGTCTCATGAGATCTGATGGTTTTATAAATGGGAGTTCCCCTGCACAAGCTTTCTTGCCTGCCACCATGTAACACATGCCTTTGCTCCTCATTCGCCTTCCACCATGATTGTGAGGCCTCCCCAGCCATGTGGAACTGTGAGTCAGTTAAACCTCTTTCCTTTATAAATTACCCAGACTTGGGTATGTCTTTATTAGCAGGGTGAGAACAGACTAATACAGTCTTCAATACTTGTACCCTTTTATTTGCAAGACGTGCTCTGATACTTTGGAAACATTGCTTAACCTGCCTTATTCTAATTTTCTCTCTTCTACACTAATGGGATTAACTACAAGATTAACTACAGAAATCCCAGTTGTATTTATGTTCCTCCCTCAGCCCCATGTTGACACATGGATGTCAAAGAGCCTGAGAAGGAAGGAGGCTTGCCTTAGTGATGCTGAGCAAACAATGAGTGGATCCTTGGTATGTGATGTGTACACATCTTTATGAAGATGGGACTGAAGGAAGAATAGAAGATTGAGACTCTTGATGGAGAGACATGGGTCAATGTTTGTAAAGTTTATATTGGGAGGTTAGTCTTGAACTCCGTCTGTGTATATGTGTAGTCTAATGTGTGTATATGTATACAGTTGACCCTGGAACAATGCAAGGATTAGCGGTACCAACCTCCACACAGTCAAAAATCTGTGTATAGCTTTTGACTTGCCCAAAACTTAACTACTAATAGCCTACAGTTGACCTGAAGCCTTACCCGTAACATGAACAACTAATTAAGAAATATTTTTATGTTCTATCTATTATATACTGTATTCTTACAATAAAGTAAGCTAGAGAAAAGGAAATATTAATAAGAAAATAATAATGAAGACAAAATGTATTTACTATTCTTAAGTGGAAATAGGTAATCATAAATGTCTTCATCTCTGCCATCTTCATGTTGAGTAGGCTGAGGAGGAGGAGGTGAGAGAGGAGGGGGTTGGTCTTGCTGTCTCAGAGGAGGCAGAGGTGGAAGAAAAGCCATGTATAAGTGCACCTGCGTAGTTCAAACCTGTGTTGTTGAACAGTTGACTGTATCTGAATGTGTATCTATTCTCAAGTTGCTACAAAATTCTCCAGAGAAAGAGTAGCACATCAATTTTAAGCAGAGGAAGGATAATATTGGCTGGGTCAGGAAAGTAAATATAGAACAAAAGTAAATGTTTTCATAGGATTTATGGAAACTAGGGCAAATGCTAAGAAAACCCACTAAATAGCCCTTTAGGAAAGCCTTGCCAACATTTTCCAAAATACTCCAAGTAAATTAGTCAAGGATACTGTAAGTCAGAATGGGCCACATGGAAAAATGTTCTCCTGATAGAACATCTTACTCTTAATCACATGTGAACACATGACAGGTGAGCACAAACAATTTAGAGATAATCCACATCCATTAATTGTCTTCTCAAACCTGGGTTTATCTGCAAATGCTAGAGCCGAAAAAGTGCATGAGAGATTTTCGTTTTCTTGATATGAGCGGCAAATAATTGCAGAGTTCTGAAACAGAGTTGTAGAAGTCTGTAAAGGTTTTGGAGGACGTATTGAAGGGAGGCTCCTAGGAGCCTAGAAGAGCCAGCTGCATAATATCCGGAAGCTTGGCCCTATCTCAGCAGGACTGTCAGACGGGATAATTACTTCCCTGTAAGAAAGTGAAGTTGTTTAATTCCCAAAAGCCTGCTAAGTTATTTGTATCAGTGAGCTGTTTGAGAGTGCCATTAGTATCGGGAAGGCACTCTTTGATTTTTATCAGTCCCGTACATTCCTCTCACATCAGCTTCATAACCCAGCCCTTATCTCTGATCCGTGAACAGAGACTAACAAAGTCCCAGAGAACAGCCAGCAATGAAAACAATTTATATTCTTCAAAGAATGCAAAAGTATCTGATTCTATCTGTACCCTCAGATAGAGGCTTAAATATAACGTTTGTGAAATATTATAAATCTCCCTTCACTGCACCGTATTTATCAGTTTTAGATTGGTTTTTAAAATTGCCTCCTCAACAAAGGTTTTTATTAGGCAGATAATGACCTTCTGATGGGTATTTAGTAGAATTGTTGACTATCCCTCAACTATATACACTAAATATAAGAAGACCTTAAAAGCCCCAAACCTACGTTTAAATGATTTTTGTCCTAAATATTATAGATTAAAGAACAAAAACCAAAAAACAACTAATCATCTTTGCCATAACTATTCCTGCCTGATGTATTCAAAGGCAATTTGCAGCCCTTGTAATTTATGGATTTCTCACAAAGAATAAAAAAAATATTAAAAAAAATTTAAAAACCTTCACCCTAAAGCACATTTATGTATAGGAGAGGCCCTATTTGAAGTTCGTCATAGATACTTACTTTTATTTTGTCCTCCCAAGCACGCTAGAGTATTTGGTTCTTTCAGAAGTCATCAATATTATTGTTGTCTAAAGACTTCAGAAAGCCAGATTGTCTCAAAAACTATTTCTTCTTTGCTTGCCTGGGTACTTTCTAATTCCATCTTTAACCTTTTATACCAGTTAAAGCCAATTTTTTAACTTGCTTTCTTTGTCTTTCAGAGACTAAATTATGTTCACAAAAGAATAGCAGACGATATATGACAAGCACAAAGAAAAAAACGTATTTAGTAGTTGTATGATTACTTTCAGCAATACAAATGGCCATGGAAAGTAATTCAAGGCTGGGTGCTGTGACTCAGGCCTGTAATCCCAGCACTTTGGGAGGGCAAGGTTGGGGGATCACCTGAGGTCAGGAGTTTGAGACCAGCCTGACCAAGATGGTGAAACCCCATCTCTACAAAAAATACAAAAAATTAGCCAGGTGTGGTGGTGAGCACCTGTAATCCCAGCTACTTGGGAGGCTCAGGCAGAAGGATTGCTAGAACCCAGGAGGTGGAGGTTGCAGTGAGCCGAGATCACGCCATTGCACTCCAGCCTGGGCAACAAGAGTGAAACGCCATCTCAAAAAGGAAAATAAAAACAAAAAAACCTAAGGAATATGAAGAATTGCATATCGGAAGTATCATTTTGTTTCTTCCCAAAAATAACGCACTGTTATTTTGTTAAGAAATGTTTTAGATAATACTTTATTTTAAAAGGAAACATTTTCTACTAATTTAAAAAGTGGAGTGTCACAGAGATCCTTGACAAAGCAAGCTCTCTGTAAGATAAAAATATAGGTGAGAAGAGATAATTACTTGAATGATAATCATTATAAAAATAACCACAAATCCTCCATCACTAGATACCTGGTGATTTCTCAGATATTTAATAGTGATAACAGACCCATTAGGTCAGTACATTCAGTGCTATTAGGATTATTATTCTTTTAGTAATCAGGAACTGGGACCCCTGAATCAAAGATGACTATGTAAGTTGGAAGCAAAAAAGGAAGGATGGAAGGAAAGAAAGACAGGAGGAGGGAAGGGAGAGAAGGAAGAAGGGAAGGAAGGAAAGAAGGGAGGAGGGAAGGAAGGAAGGAGGAAGGGAAAGAAAAAAGGAAGGAGGGAAGGAAAAAGGATGGAAGGAAGGAAAGAAGGAAGGAATGAAGGGAGAGAGGGACGGAGGGAGAGAGGAAGAAAGGAAGAGGTGGGGGAGGAAAGGGGAAGAGATAAAGGAAAAAAGGAAGGAGGAAGCAGCAGGGGAGGGAGGGAGGGATGAGGAAAGAAAACATGAGCAGTAGACATCCAGAAACAAATTTCTATCATATCTTGTTATACCCTGTGATATATGGTTTGGCTGTGTCCCCACCCAAATCTCATCTTTAATTGTAGTTCTCATAATCCCCATGTGTCATGGGAAGGACTCGGTGGAAGGTAATTTAATCAGGGGGGTGGTTGCCACCATGCTGCTGTTCTCTTGATAGTGAGTGAGTTCTCATGAGATCTGATGGTTTTATACGGGGCTTTTCCCCCTTTTGCTCAGCATTTCTCCTTCTTGCCACCATGTGAAGAAGGACGTGTTTGCTTCTCCTTCTGCCATGATTGTAAGTTTCCTGAGACCTCTCCAGCCATGGGGAGCTATGAGTCAATTAAACCTCTTTCCTTCATAAATTACCCAGTCTCAGGTATGTCTGTATTAGCAGCGTGAGAATGGACTAATACACCCTATCATCATTCTTGAGTAATGCAATGCACAAGTATTGGATAGTAACTTGGAATGACTTCAAGGCGTGCAGTATATGGGGAAAATCTGGATTTTCTCACAAGATCTTGCCTTTGCTAGCTGTGTGACAAGGTGATTTCTGGACACCTTTGTCTCCGTTTGTGCATCAGTAAGTGGAGGGGAATGATTCTTTTCTCTCATACTTGATGTGTAGAGTAAGTGGGATATTTGCATGCCCAGAATGGGGTCTGCCTTTTATTTAATCCCTTATTTTAGTCCCTTATGGTACTTTTTTTTACATTTTAGAAATTGTCTTTTGTTGACCTTGAATAATATCCACTTCACAGCCTCCTTTTCCCTTCTCAGAGGGCACATTTCTTCTTCTGCCGCAGTGGGATATTTATCTCTACATAAAAGTGCCCTTGTTTTAAACCCACATTGCTGGCAATCAGGTCAGATAATGCAAAAAGGGAGTAAAGTGTCAAAAAAAACTCAATAAAATTGTGTTTTTTTGTTAGTTTGTTTCTTAAAATGAATTTATTCTGTTTCATGAAATAAGTATTTCAGTTATAATGTCTCTTCCCCACATTTTTTGGATGTAGTGTTTGCGGAAAGACTAACTCCATCTCTGACACATAAATATTTCAAAATATATAATTAAATCATGTATTTTAATTATGTATTCATGCAGGGTAGTATTCAGATTTGCCTCCAAACTAATGGTCTTCTTTTTGTTTTATTTTCTAATCCAGCCCAAAATGTTGAAATCATCTGTGATTAAACTTACACAGAAGGATTTTTGAAAAGAATTTATATTGTTTACAATTTAATTCAGCTAATGTTTGAGTAATTATGTTCAAAGTGTTGTGTTATGAGATATGTGGAGGAGAAGCCTACGTAGTTTCTGTCCTTCATGAGTCTATTTATAGTGAAGGCAGCATATACAAATGATTAATTAAAATTCATTGCAAAAATTGTCCTTCTATGCCAGAGACGGTAAAGGAAAAGTAGTGATTCATTAAACCTTAGAGGATGTGGTTACACATTTTTAGGGATGAGGCATTTTGTTTCAAAGTTAAAGGCTAATGAAAATTTTAATAGGCCCAAAATGTGGGAAAGAGATTCCAATCTAAAACAATAGCATGAGGCAAGACATAAAACACCAAAATTAAAAACTCATATACACAACATGCAATTATGTTTCATATTTGAGGAGGTGCAGAAGCAGAATTATCAGCATTTGAGGTACAGAATAGAGGAAGAACTCTGGCTAGAAAATTGAGCCTAGTTCTTAAAATATCTTCATTGACATAATAAAGTAGCCTTATTTTGTAATAGAGAATGGTAATAAGCACTATAATTACAATGACTAATCACTAGAATAATTAGTTTTGGAAAAAAGAAAAAAGATGTATCAAGAAAAAATAAAGTTAAATAAGAGACGATAAATCTAGAAATGAATTACATATCTTATAAATAAAAACCACAGATTTTATTTTTAAAAATTATTTACCTTGTTAATCAGAATTAAATATAGTTTTGAAAAGTCAAAGGAAGAATTAATAAATTGGAATGAAATGGTTAAAAAAAGAGAAAATGCGTTATAAAGGAATTCACACAAAAAAATGGAGGATCAAAAATAAATAGGCAAACTCTCAAGCAGGTTAGAGACATATTAATAAAGACGTTATGGGTGAGTTTGCAGAGACAGAGTAGTAACATAAGAAGAGTTAAAGGGAAATATGAGTTCTCTGTGCAAAAATGTACCCCAAACAATCAGACTCAAATATTCAAAAGTCAACAGAATAAATAAAAAGAGCTAAAATAAAGGAAAGTAAAACCAGCTACTGAAGAGAAAAAAAAAAAAAAAACTAATCATAAAGGAATGGCAATAAGACTGACAGCCAGTTTCTTATCAGCAGCAATAGAACCCATATAAAATGGACTCATATTGTAAGGTGTTTTAAATAGAAACTTTCAACCTGTAAGTGTATGCTTGCTTCAACTGTCTTTCAATAGTGGTAAAATAAGTAATTTGGGGACATACATAATTGAAACACTGGCAAAACAAACTCAATTTTTCATAAAACCTACTAAAATATATACCTTATGTAAAAACAACAAAACTCAGTAATAGGGAAACAATCCCCCTAAAATTTGTCAAAATATTTTTTTAAATGCAAGCCACCAAAACGCTTCACTCAAAAACTTCACCAAAGTTTTTCAGGTAACTTAAAGCACACGAAAAAAGATTCTTGGCAGCAATGGTGTTAGGGTGATTCTGAAGCTGCCATTTCATGAGGAAGCCCGAGCTACATGTGAAGGCTGTCTACATGTAGGTACTTCCATTAACAGTTCACTTGAGCCTAGTGTTCAATGTATTTCAGTCCAGGCACATGACATGTAAATAAAAAAGCCTCCCCAAAATTCTGTCTCCCAGCCATCTGAATTACGCAAAGTTCTTTGAGACTTACCACCTGAAGCCTCCAGACTCCATGGAACAGACGAGCTATACCTGTACCTTGACTGAATTATAAAAGCCTGGCAATGGTTAGCATAATAAAATGGTTACTGTTCTGTGCTATGCAGTTCTGGAGTAGTTTGTTATACGGTGATAGAGACCTCATCAGTTGTTTAATATTCAACATCTGCCATTATAGAGAAGTATGCGTGTACAAGCCATGATAGTGCAGGTGGTGTCAATGGAAAATGGTCTGTTTTAATCATACAAAACAGTAAAAGGTTTACATCCCAGTAGATTTAATTTTTTTAAGTTTACATGTAAGCATTATATAAGAACACACCTCCTTCTGTAACCAAACAGTATGTGCTGTTGATGCCTTACTCATGAGTTGTGTGACTTGTCTTTAAGCCACTGCATCTCACCATGCTTTTTGCCATAAAGACATTTTCCATGAAGCTAACAGATGACATAGGTCTTCCACCTAAGACATAGCCTGGTAAAATAATGTATGCATCAGAGTTCTCCAGAGAAACAGAAGCAATAGGATAAATAAGAAGATTTCCTATAAAGCACTGTCTCATGCAATTATGGGGGGTGAGAAATCCCATGATCTACTGCTGCTGTCTGCCAGCTGGAGACTCAGGAAAGTCAGAAGCATAGTTTGAAGCCTCAGAGTCAGAGAGAATCATGTAGATTCCAGTCTGAGTCTGATGATCTGTGAACCAGGAGCACGAAGGCCAGGAGAAGATCTGTGTCCCGGCTCAAGCTCCCAGGCAGAGGGAGAACAAACCTAATCTTCCTCTGTGGTTTTTGTTTTATTCAGGCCCCCAGTGGATTGCATGATGCCCACTCACCTTGGGTAGGGCAATCTGCCTTACCTGAATCCAAACGCTCTTCTTGAAACCATTTCTTGAATACTTGAAACTCTTCTTGAAACTCCCTCCGAGACATACTCAGACATGTTTCATCAGGTATCAGGCCATCCCATGAACCCATCAAGGTAATACACAAAATTAACCATCATAAATGATACAATTACTCAGCAGTGCTTAAAGAGGTTCCTATTAGTCCTAACCACTAGCCCTGTACAAAAATTTTTTTAAAAAAAGGAAAAAAAGGCACTGCTAACTCTGGCATGAATAAATAAAGAGAAAAAGATGAAAGAGAATAGAATATATCAAAGAGATTTTTTTAAAGTAACCTGAAGCATTTTGCTTAAAAATCAAGAATTGGTTAAAACATTCAAGACATGAGAAATGCATACTGATGGAGGAAAGTTGTTTCTTTTGTTTGTTTGTTTTTTGAGAAAGAGTCTGGCTCTGTCACCCAGGCTAGAGTGCAGTGGTGTGATTTCGGCTTACTGCAACCTCCGCCTCCCGGGTTCAAGTAAGTCTCCTGCCTCAGGGATTACTGGTGCCCACCACTACACCCAGCTAATTTTTGCATTTTTAGTAGAGACAGGGTTTCACCATGTTGCCCAGGCTGGTCTTGAACTCCTGGCTTCAAGCGATCCACCTGCCTGGGCCTCCTAAAGGGTTGGGATCACAGGCGTGAACCACCCTGCCCAGTCACCTGAGAGTTGTTTCTTAATGCACCCTTTGCAGAATGCATTTTGCATGGTTTTATCCGTATTTTGGGTTATATCTCTCTTTTCTTCCTTCCTTTTCCCTTTCTTTCTTCCTTTCCTTCCTTCCTTACTTCCTTCTCTCTCTTTCTTTTCTTTCTTTCTTTCTTTCTCTTTCTTTCTTTCTTTCTCTCTCTCTTTCTCTCTTTCTTTCTTTCTTTCTTTTCTTTCCTTCCTTCCTTCCTTCCTTCCTTCCTTCCTTCCTTCTTTCTTTCTTTCTTTCTTTCTTTCTTTCTTTCTTTCTTTCTCTCTTTCTTTCTTTCTGCCTTTAAAAACTTAGAATCTCCAAGATGGTAATGTGACCTCTGTTTACAACTTCACATTTAAAGTTGTGGTCTGACTTGAGAATACCTCTTAATTACCAAATATTCATGACTCTAAGGAGCTCATTTTTTCTCCACATGTTAATTATCTGGGATTCAGAAAGTGTATTTCAAGGAAGCTGTACATTTAATGTGTTACATTTGTTTTGATTTTCCAGGGGGAAAAATATATATCATTTACATAGTGAAGTCTATGCTTGTCAGATTCTCAGAATTCAGAAAATGAGAAATCTCACAGTATTTTTTATTTAAAAAAAAGCACAAAGTGAAAGCAGTCCCATTAATAATTCAGACAAAATTCAGTTGGCCATATTTTACTTGAAAAGTCTTTCAACATTTATGAAAAACAGTTTTAAAGTATGGCTGTAAGTATAGGGATAACAAGTGGTTTATCTGGACCATATAAACAGTAACTGAGATTGTATGTCACAAACAGTGCCTTCAACAGATCGTTTTTCCCAATTCTACCATTGCTAATGCATTTTCTAAAAAATTAACCTGTATTAGTTTTCTACATCTGTGTAATGATTTATCACAAACTTAACAGATTACAACAGCACACATTCATCATCTCACAATTTCCGTGGCTCAGTTATCTGACCACACTCACTTTTATCCTCTGCTCATAGTCAAACAAGGCAGAAATCAAGAAGTCGACCAAGGCTATGGTCTCCTTGAGGCTAGGGAGTCCTCTTCCAAGTTCATTTATTGAAAGAATGTATTATATTTCCTTGCAGCTATGGAATTCATGGGTTCCTTCTTGTTTAAAGTCAGCAATTGACAGCCATTCCTCAGGATGGATTCTTCTTTGAAGAGATTTTACCTGATTAAATCTGATTCCATTTATCTACTAAATGGATATTAGTAGAATAACAGCCATTAAATGAACTAAACCTAAACTGATTTCCAGATTAGCTCACACCCTTTGAGATAGTCTGTTGGTGAGCAGTTTGACACAGGTTCTTCCTGCACTCAGGCAGAGGGAATTATACAAAAAAGTGACCCTTTTGGGGTCCCGTCAGGGTGTGCCCACCACATAAGCTTTGCCTTCTTCATAACTTTTTTTGAAACTTAAATAAATTTAATAAACAATGTATGGTTTAATTAATAAATTAGACCAACAGGATTAGTGAACTAGAATACTGAGATGAATAAATAAAAGAACTACAGAAAAACGAAATGATCTTTTTAAAAGGAAAATGCCCAGAAAAAAAAAAAAGAACATCTTGCAATATTTAGTAGGCAGAGAATGGCATTTGTTATCAGAGACTCTTGGATTCAGCCCATTCTTTATCACTTGTACAAGACAATTTTCCACAGGGATTTTCTCCATCTGTTTCAAATTTCCTCACTCTTCAGTTGTTTTTAATTTCCATTTCCATTGCATTTGGGTGTGAGGCTCTCCACTTTTTGCAACTCAGTTTAAACAGGCAATCTTGTTTTGTGGTTTAAACAGTCACCAATTTGGTATTTATCATTCATTTATCCAGAACATGATTCCCAGTAATAATTTATTAGCTTTGATTTTAGAAGTACTTTTTACCTGTGTGTGCTAGTGAGGGTGTCAGATTGTGTCATAGAGGGAGATTTTGACCTTATTAAGGCTTTAATCTCTTTAAACCTCATTGTACTCAACCATAACAGTGGAATCATGCTCATCTTAGAAGTACAGTGTGAGTGCAAAAAAAAAAAAAAGCAGTACAGTGTGAGTGCATATAAGCTAGTCTTATGCAAACATTTTGGTAACATTAAACATTTCATGAAGATATTTTTGTAAATTTAAGTATACTATAATATTGATGTTACTACTAAGGATAATAGAAATATCTAGATCATCAAATCAAAGTAACATGAATTCTAGAACTTACCCAGTTTTATTAGTAATTTAAAGTATACAGATAATTATGAAGTACAGCTAAAGTTGGAGATGGTATGGGACGCCATCACTGGGCCCAAAGCAATTTCTCAACACATCAGCATATGGTCTGGCTGGATATATTTGATTTCTGTCTTTGTTGCATAAACTCACATCATTAATATGGAAGGGGGCAATTTTGTTTGTAAAATTTCTCCAACATCTACTCATCTAATTACAGGGCCTACATAAAATTTTCCATGTGGCCATGTCCTATAATTTCATGAAGTCCAGGTCTGCTTACCAGAAGTGATTCTAGCCAGGCTACGTACATCCTTCCAAGAGCATTCCACATATAAGGACCCTCCCTCTGGCAAATAATAATAAGTGTCCAGGAGGTTTCTCCCTAACATGTTTTCAAGGGGATTTGACCAGTTTACCTTCCTTCTTCCTTTACCAGGGGCTTCTGTCTTCCCCATAAAGGGGAAGAATGAATTGCAGAGCTGTTAATTCACCCCTTTCTTCCCTCTGTTGATAATGGGCAGTCAGACACAGTGGTTTTCAAGAGGTGCTTCCCAAAGCCCTGGATAGTAGGTACAAGTTTCTCAGGTGGCAAATGTTGAGAAAATTAACCCATGTGAAGACAGCGTTGGCATCCCTAACCCTTCCCTCAACTAAATCATTTTTTTCTATAGTCTTTTTACATATTAGTCTCCTGCCCATGATTCTGCCAGAACCAAGGATTTTACAGTTCAAAAAGTCATGTGTGTTCAATGTTTAAAGAAAATAATAATTGATATGGTTTGGCTGTATACCCACCCAAATCTCAACTTGAATTGTAGCTCCCATAATTCCCATGTGTCATGAGAGGGACCCAGTGAGAGCTAATTGAATCATGGGGGCAGGTTTTTCCCATGCTGTTCTCATGATAGTGAATAAATCTCAGGAGATCTGATGGTTTTATAAAGGGCAGTTCCCCTGGACATGCTCTCTTGCCTGCCACCATGTAAGACACGCCTTTGCTCCTCCTTCACCTTCTGCCATGTGGAACTGTGAGTCCATTAAACCTCTTTTTCTTTATAAATTACCCAGTCTCAGGTATGTCCTTATAGCAGCACGAGAACGGACTAATACAATAATGTTTTCTCCTGTAACACGGAAAACCTAAGCATAAAAGGCACTGATGGAATAAGGCTCGTTTTTGAGGACTATAGAAAGGAGAAACATTGTTCTCAACTGGTATACTTCCCTTTTTCTCATTTCTCTGCTCTTCTATTGAATTCTGCAAATATTAAATTTATTTCAATGCTCAACTTAACATGTTTCCCCATTGAGACGTTATAGGCACTGGCATAATGCTTTTTCTCTCCTCTGAACAAAAAGACATAATGTTTTTTTCTACTCTTTTGGTAGTTATTATCCTACTATATAATGAGAACTTCTTTCTCATACTGATACTTTCATTCACCTTTTCCTGTTTTCTCTCAGGAAAGTAGCATAGAAAGCATATTTTTCTCTCAAAAGTAGCAATTCCTGTGAGGGCAGAGATTACTTTTTAGCATGCACCATTTATTTCCTAACTAGTTCATTAAAGACATATTAGACTCACTAAGGGTGACTTTAATAGTTTCACATGTTGCTATGCTATTTTGAACGAATGTGCCCCTACTTGGCTACATAGTTTTCTTATTGGCATATACTATTTGTACATATTTATGGGGCACATGTGATATTTTGTTCCATGCATAGAATGTGTAATGATCAAATCAGGGTATTAGGGGTACCCATCACCTTGAATGTTTATTATTTCTTTGTGTTGAGAACGTTTCAAATCTTCTCTTCTAGCTATTTGAAATATGGACTAGAGTTGTTGCTAACTATAGTCACCCTACTGTGCTGTAGAACACTAGCATATATTCCTTCTATCTAACTGTGCGTTTGTGCCCATTCACCAGCCTCTCTTCATCCCTCACCATTCCCAGCCTCTGGTAATCTTCATTCTACTCTCTACTTCCATGAGGTCAACTTTTTTCAGCTCCCACATATGAATGAGAATATGCAATATTTGTCTTTCTGTGCCTGGCTTATTTTCTTTAACATAATGACCTCCAGTTCCACCCATCTTTCTGCACATGACAACATTTCTTTCTTTTTAAAAGCTGAGTAGCATTCTGTTGAGTATATATACCACATTTTCCTTATCCATCTATCTGTTGGTGGACTCTTATGTTGATTCGATATCTTTATTATTGTGAATAGTGCTGCAATAAACATGCAAGTGCAGGTATCCCTTTGATATGCTGACTTCTTTTTCTTTGAATAAATACCCAGTAGTGGATTTGCTGGATTATATGGTAGTTCTATTTTTAGTTTTCCGAGAAAACTCCACGATGTTTTCCACAATGGCTGTACTATCAGCTAGCACATTGATAAAGAACATATATTTTGTAGCAAGAATGTGTTTATTTTAGCGTCAATTTCTATCATAAATTGTTTAGGCCGAAAGAGGAATGAAGTGAAATATATATATCTTGCTTACATTCTTCCATAGTGAAAAATATTCATTTCAGGAGAATGAAGCAAAGAGAAACAAAACTACTCCATATTTATTCACAGACAGCCCATGGTATATAATTTTGTCCATAGTTATAGAAAACTTCAGAATGGACAGTGAGATGCCACTTAGCCAGCAAGCAACCTTCCCTTACAGCTGTCCAACCTAGGGTCTGGCCACTCCCCACCAGGATATGAAGACAGAGGTCTTGCTTGATTGCCGTTAATACTGACTTAAGCTACCAAATCCACTTGGTTAAACCCCATAGACCCTCCCATGATTTCTCAACAATGTTTAAGGGATTATTGTTGGCTATTGAGAGAGTTTTCTGAAATGTTTTCCAGCTGGTTTTCTGAAGAATACAAAACACCCTACAAATTCACTAGGAAAATCACCAAGACGTAAGGAACTCTAGTAGTCTTTGACCAAAGGTATGTATAACTTGGTTGAACTCATGTTCATCTTGCCAGAATCTTTTTCTAGATACCCAGCCTCCAAAATAACTCATAGTTCTAAGGCAGCAAACCAAGGTGGTTCTAAATGGTTGAGACCAGTAGCTTTAGGTAAAAGGGCATCTTAAACCACAGTAACAGGAACCTTCCCACAGAACCCCTATAGGAGCACTTGTCCCTTCCATTAATATAAAAGGAACCTTCTCTTGTTCCAATTATGTATCCAAAATATCATCCAGTCACTTCACAAATGCATTTATTCGCCTCTTCAATACCAGATATTTTCTCTTATCCTTCATGCTTTTTCTTTTCATTTTCTAAATTTTTTTTTAAAAATCACAATGTACACAGCTCATATTAGTTCAGTGTTTACACATCATTTATTATTCAGGACAATGTCATACATTTTTGATTAGTGATTTCCATTCCTTTCTTTTTTTCACACTCTCAATCTGAGCTCTATTTTTTTTAACATATTAGTCATTTTCTGATATTTCCCCTGAGGCTAAAACTTCATTTTCCAATTCTTATTTGTTAGGATTTCATTTTCTGCTGGTTTAGCTTCCCTTAAACCATAGAATAAAGTTTAATTTTTAAAACCTGACCTGTTTTATGATTTCTTTTATCTGACTTGCTTAGTCGCATGCTATCTTAGAATAACACACCTTGGGCTGGATTTTGCAGAAAAGGAGCAACTGGCTGGATAATTAGGAAGTAGAGTCCTTTCTATCAAAAAGCAAAATTTAAAGGAAGTGATTCACATGTGGCAAGAATTGCAACTTACACAATTACCTGACACGGTAAAACATTTGAAAACGTGTGTAATGTATATCCCAGGAGCATTTTCCCAATGCATATAAATGAGTTTAGGTACCAGACTCCACTTACATTTCTATTTTTTTATGATTATGCTCCTCAGTTCTGGTGAACGCTGAACTAACTTACCTGGAAGGTAAAAATCTTACCTGGACTAGTTGTTGAAGATGCTGCAGCATTAACCCTGGTTTTCAGCAACAGATGATGCTCTCTTTCATGAACTTCGTTCCCTGATGACATGAATTTTGCTCCATTTTTTTGTCAGGCTGTGGTTGCTGTATTTTTAAAATTTATTTTATTTTTATTTTATTTTATTATTATTTATTTTCTTATTTCAACAGCCTTTGGGGTACACATGGTTTTCGGTTACATGGATGAATTGTATAGTGGTGAAGTCTGAGATTTTAGTGCACATGTCACCTAAATAGTGTACATTGTACCCGATATATAGTGTTTTATCCCTCACCCTCTTCTTTTTTTAGTTATGGTCTTCATTTTGTCAATTGAGTCTGGCAACTGTATCCGTGTCACACACACCTTCATTTGAACCTCTAAACTCTCTCATCTCCCAAGCACAGCAGTAATTCATCATGTTGAGGAAAAGGGATAGTGATATTTAATTGATATCCACAAGAATCACTTAACTGACTCCACAATCTTCAATAGACTTTCCATTTTGTTCTTTTTTGGGGGGGAGAAGTGATATTTTTCTTTTTTTTTCTTTTTATCTATTTATTTTCTTCCAACTTTTATTTTAGGTTAAGGGTTACGTGTGCAGGTTTGTTACATGGGTAAATTGAGTGTCAGAGGAGTTTGGTGTATGAATTATTTCTCAAGGCAGGTAATTAGCATAGTATTCAATGGGTGGTTTTTCAATCATCTCCCTCCTCCCACCTCCCACCCTCAAGTAAGCCCCAGAACCTGCTGTTCCCTTTTTTGTTTCCATGTGTACTCAGTGTTTAGCTCCCACTTATAATTAAAAATGTGGCATCTGGTTTTCTGTTTCTCTGTTAGTTTGCTTAGGATAACGACCTCCACCTGCATCCATGTTGCTGCAAAGAACATGATTTCATTCTTTTTTATGGTTGCATAGTATTCCGTGATGCATATGTACCACATTTTCTTTATCCAGTCTACCATTGATGGGCATTTAGGTTGATTCCATGTCCTTGCTAGGGTGAATTGTGCTGCAATGAATATATTCATGCATATGTCTTTTTGGTAAAATGATTTATACTTCTTCGGCTATGTACCCACTAATGAGATTGCTGGGTCAAACAATAGTTCTATTTTAAGTCCTTTGAGAAATCTCCAAACTGCTTTCCACAGTGGCTGCTGGTGGGAATGTAAACTCGTTCAGCTATTATATTATTTATATTTTTCTATATTTTGTCTGCAAATTACTCATAGTTCTTTAAATAAATTGTTTATTGTCTGCCTTTCCAACTCATCTGTAATTTCCAT
The DNA here is from genome assembly GCF_028858775.2 of Pan troglodytes. Classification (NCBI taxonomy): domain Eukaryota; kingdom Metazoa; phylum Chordata; class Mammalia; order Primates; family Hominidae; genus Pan; species Pan troglodytes. The sequence continues at coordinate 6,248,060 of NC_072421.2, read as the reverse complement.
GAAAGGGACAAAATAAGTTTCTTCATCATTTAACTGTTGAAAATTAGATTAATTCTGCCCCTGTCTCCGAGGGCAGGATTAGGGCCAAAATCAGCTTGATTGAGCGCCTCAGAGCATCTGTCTGCCTCTGGGCAAAGATTGTGGCTAACTACGCCTGGAAGCAGACCCAGCTCTACCCTGGCAAAGGTAGTAGTATGAGGACAGAAGACAGAAACATCTAATTCATGTCCTCCAAAATGTCATAATCAATGATCAATGAGTTGTTTGAAAAGATCAATAAAATTGATAAGCCTAGACTAGTGAGACAAACCAAGAAAAATAGAAAACACACACTATTAATAGGAAGGAAAGAGGAAGAAAGGAAAGAGGGGCCATCCCTACTGATCTCACAGACATTAAAAGGATAATAAGAAAAGATTATATTATGAACAACTCTATGCTCATGATTTCGATCAGGAGTCTCCAACCCTGGGGCCACGGACTGGTACAGGTCTGTGGCCTGCTAGAAACTAGGCTGCACAGCAGGAGGTGAGTGGTGGGCAAGTGATGGAAGCTTCATCTGTATTTACAACCACTTTCCATCACTGGCGTTATTACTGCCTGAGCTCCATCTCCTGTCAGATCATCAGCAGCACTAGATTCTCGTAGAAGCACGAATCCTATTGTGAACTGTGGATGCAAGGGATCTAGGTTGCATGCTCCTTATAAGAATCTAATGCCTGATGATCTGTCACTGTCCTCCATCACCCCCGGATGGGGTTGTCTAGTTGCAGGAAAACAAGCTCAGGGCTCCCACTGGTTCTACATTATGATGAGTTGTATAATTATTTCATTACATATTATAATGTAACAATAATAGAAATAAAGTGCACAATAAATGTAATGTGCTTGAATTGCCCCCAAACCATCTCTAACCCTCCCCTGGCCCATGGGAAAATTGTCTTCCACAAAACCAGCCCTTGGTGCCAAAAAGGCTGGGGACCGCTGATCTAGATGAAATAGATCTATTCCTTTAAAAGACATAATCAACCAAAACTCACTCAAGGAAGAATACTTAATAGGCTACACCTATTCGATAAACTAAATCAATAATTAACACCTTCCAAAAATTATAATCAGATTTCCTGACTTCTTGTAGCCCCCAACTGGGTTTGAATTTTGGAGGAGTTTAGGATGCTTAAGGAATGAATAGAAATGACATAATGCAAAAATGTGTTTGTGGAAGCAAGGAGGGCACCGTATACCATCAGCAAAAACAGAGTCATGGAGGTATAAAACTATGCAGAGAGGGAAATAGGATAAAGTGAAGGCACAGCTTAAAGAGGGAAACTCTGAAAAATACAATGGGACAAGAAATACAACAGGGATTTTAGCAAATGCAAAAATGGGACACCCAGTTAGATTTGAATTTCACTAAACAATGAATAGTATAGTATGTTCTAAATAATACTTGGGACTTATTCTTGCTAAGAATATGTTTGTTCTTTATCTGAAATTCAAATTTAATTGGGTGACCTCTACTTTTTCTGGCAATGGTTGATGTATTTCTCTTTCCAAGCAATTGAAGCAAGGGTGAGACAACTTTTATTCTGAGGTTCAGTGGCTGGGGAAGAGGACTGAAGGCTGAAGGAAAGAGGTAAGAGAGGCTGTGGAGAAACATGATGCTTGTTGGCTGCCATGTTTTTATTTGTGTCGGAGATCAGCTCATTCATTCATTAGTTGAGTGGGAGATTTGTTTTAGTAAGGTGAGGATCCTCAGAAAAGTAATACAAGTTTAAATAATAGTCCTGCCATACAAAAATGAAATTCCAAGAAGATTCCTCAAATCACCAGGAGTCCTGGATTATGAAATCTATGGGGTAACACGAATATGTGAATGTCTCATAGAATCTCAGTTCAATTCGGCAAATGTTTATAAAGACCTCTTCTTTCGTTACTTTCTACATGCTTTTGAGAGAGAAGATAAATATGCATTTCTCATTCTTTAAAAAAAAGAAAAGGAAAAAATAAATGGGAGAAAAACTGACAACCTAGTGGGAAGAAAGCTGCAAAAACAGATAGTCAATAGAATGTGGTGATGTTTCTTTGTAGGTACTTGCAGCAGGAGGCTGTCATATAGGAAAGTTGTTTGTTGTGAAGACTGAACATGGAAAACTATAAACAGTGGAATGTGTCTGTTTCCTTGCCTTCAAATATGCTCTCTTGAAGTTCTCTGTCCGGTCTCTGAATAATCACATGAGGCCAAGTCCTCAGCATTCTGGTCACAACAATAATAATGTCCAGTCCTGTTTGCCTAGTTTAAAAAGTTCAGCCTTGGGTGGGGGGAGTGGGGAGGGGGGAGGGATAGCATTAGGAGATATACCTAGTGTTAAATGACGAGTTAATGGCTGCAGCACACCAACATGGCACATGTATACATATGTAACAAACCTGCACGTTGTGCACATGTACCCTAAAACTTAAAGTATAATAATAATAATAATAAAAAGAAATTACACAAAAGTAAAAAAAAAAGTTCAGCCTCATATCCAATTTAATACCCCCTCATTTCCCTTCCTAATTCTGAGCTGACTCAATTGCTGTGTTGGGGTGAGGAGATTAAAACGGGGAGATAAATACGTGGAATCTCTCACTGATCCACAATGCTGTCACCTCCCCTTGGCTAACAGAGGCTATTGAGGCACTCAGTATGGCAGCTCTTGCATGGGACATGTTGAGGAGTTTTGGGGAAGGCCAAAACCACTCACTCTCTTTGGTGATCATGACAAATAGGATACCCAGACTTTCTTGTCACTTGAAATAGCCAGAGTGCGGCTTGCTCTATTGCTACATGGTTTCACCCTTTCTTCACCTGGAAACTCTCCCTAGTTCCATATCTCCTGGCTTGTATTAGTAGGAGTACTCCAGAGATATACAGACATAGAGCCAATAAAATATATGCATATATACACACACACACACACACACACATATATGGGTTTAGGTATATGGGCATACATATATGAGTTTATGTATGTATATGGGTTTATATATATGAGCATATATATGAGTTTATATTCATATGAATATATATGGGGGTATATATGAATGTATACATATTTGGGTGTATATATATATAATATGTATGGGATATATATCATACATAGATATATATACAGTTATATGTACATATATGGGTATGGGAGTGCATATATATGAGTGTGTATATATATATATATAGTGTCTGAATTTCTGTTGGTGAATAGTCACTGGACCATATATATATATAGAGAGAGACATAGACAATAGATACAACTGTATCACATGTACACATATGTAAAAGTCTCTTCATATATATGCTTTTATATATCTTATTGGTTCCATAATACAGATTTAGACATATATAAAGAGAGTTGTACCCTGTTATCTGTGCGGGATTGGTTTCAGGATCGTTCAAGGATACCAAAATCAATGACTACACAAATCCTTCCTATAAAATGGTGTCATATTTGCATGTAACCTACACACATTCTCCAGATACTTTAAATCATTTTTATATTACTTATGATACCTAATACAATGTAAATGCTACTCAAGCGAGCATTATACTTCATTTTTAAAATTTATTATTGTTCTAATTGTTGTACTGCTATTATTTATTTTTTAAAATGGTTTTAAAACATGGTTGGTTGAACCCATGGATGTGGAACCCACAGATAAAGAGGTCCTACTGTACTTGTTTTGTTTTGTTTTTTGAGACAGAGTCCCAGTCTGTTGCTCAGGCTGAAGTGCAGTGGCACAATCTCAGCTCACTGCAACCTCCATCCCCCAGGTTCATGTGATTCTCATGCCTCAGCCTCCCGAGTAGCTGAGATTACAGACATGTGCCACCATGTCCGGCTGATTTTTTTTTTTTTTTTAGTAGAGATGAGGTTTCACCATGGTGGCCAGGCTGGTCTCGAACTCCTGGTCTTAAGTGATCCTCCTGCCTTAGCCTCCCAAAGTGTTGGGATTATAGGTGTGAGCCACTGCACCCAGCCAAGGTCCAACTGTATTTGATATACAAGTAGATGATATCTCTATATACCTACGTAACTATCTATCTATGTATGTATTAATAGATTTATTATGAGAAATTGGGCCACACAATTATGAGCTGAGAAGTCCCATGATCTGCCTTCTGCAAGCTAGAAACTCAAGAAAAGTCTCTGATATAATCTGAACCAAGACTAAAGACCAGAAAAGCCATGAGAACCAAGGGAAAACCCTAGCTCAAGGACAGCAGCAGCCTCATGTCCCAGCTCAGGCAGGCTGTCAGGAAGCAAAAAGAGAAAACTACTTCTTCCTCTGCCTTTTTGTTTTACTGAGACCCTCAACAGATTGGCTATTTCCCACCCACATTGGAAAAGGCCATCTACATTATCAGTTCCATAGACACAAATGCCAATCTCATCCAGAAACACTCTCGCAGACACACCCACAATCATAAGCACCGTGTGGCCCGGTCAAGTTGACATAAAATTTACCATCACAGTGCCCTGCAAGGCAAAAGCGTAAGATATGCTGATGCATACATAGGCAGGTACCGCACAGGAAATGAGATAGCATTCTCCTTCCCTTGATGTGGAGTTCTCCAAATTCTCTGATTAATTATCTTCTGCCTGTCTTACTTGGCTTGGGAAGGGAAGGATGGCACCCTTTTTGGTGCGGAAGGAAAAGTCATAGTTCTCCTTACCAAACCAAGGGCTCCACCTCATCATCTTCTCTCCAAATCTGTTGCACTTTATTTATGTATTAATTTTATTTTATTTTAAAAATTTCTTTAGAGACACGGTCTCATTCTGTCACCCAGGCTGGATTGCGCAATCATAGCTCACTGCAGCCTCAAACTCCTGAGCTCAAGTGATTCTCCCACGTTAGCCTCCTGAGTCACTAAGACCACAGATGCATACCACAGAACCTGGCTAATTTTTTTTTTTTTTTGGTAGAAAAGAGGGTCTCACTATGTTGCCCAGGCTGGTCTTGAACTCCTAACTTAAAGCGATTCCCCTGCCTCAGCTTCCCAAACTGCTGGGATTACAGGCATGAGCCATTGCACCTGGCCATCTGTTGCATTTTTAACTTGGGGCAGAAACAGTAGTAATGAGTGAAGTACAGGCTTGCAGGGAATAACCATTTCTCAACTCTGTGCCAAGAACAAATATTTGAATTGGTTTAAAAGGATAATGACATAATTTGATATGTGCTGTGGTAAATCTATCTTGCTCTTCTGTGATGTCTTCTTTCCCATTTTTAATCTATTTTCGAATGAATAAGATATTCTGTACTAGCCTATCAGATGTAAGAAATACATTTTTAGATTAAATTGGAGAAACAACTCATATCTTAGCAAAATTGTCTCTTCCTCTTCATGAAAATGGTTTAACACTTTATCTTTTTCACATTTATTTGTATATTCCTTGTATTAGATTCTCATGGCTGCTATTTTTAAAATGCCACATATTTGGTGACTTATAACAACAGAAATTTATTATCTCACAGCTTTGGAGGCCAGAGGTCCAAAATCAAGGTGTGAGCAGGGCTGTGCCCCCTCTGGAGGCTCCAGGGAACGATCCTTCCTTCCTCTTCCAGGTCCTGGTGGCTTCAGGTGTCCCTTGGCTTGTGGCCAAGTCTCCCCTATCTCTGCTTCCGTCTCCACGTAGCCTTTTCTCTTTTGTCTCTTAAAAGGACACCTGTCATTGGATTTAGGGCCCACCTAGAAAATCCAAGTTAATCTCATCTTCAGATCCTCACCATAATTGCATCTTCAAAGATGTTTTCCTCAAATAAGCTCATATTCACAGGCTCCCGAGATTGTGATAGGGACATATCTTTTGGGGAGACACCATTCCATCTACTGCAGCCTTCAACAATGCTTCCTGACTTTCTGTTAAAATATGTACTTATTTTCTGTGTGCGCTCCATTCACCGAACTGACGATCCAAATATTCCAAACAGCTTTTGGTCCTCAAATAAGGTAGCTTTCTATACTCTTATGCCTAGTGGTACCCTGGAATCAGCTATCTTACGTACATTCTTTACTATTAATATCTTTATCTGATGTCATTCATTAGGTCTCTGTATAGACATTTCTTCTCCTCCACAAACAAAGCAAACAAAATCTTCCTGCATCTCTCTATACTGGCTTAGAAACCCAGACCATCACTTTTTTTTTTTTTTTTTTTGAGATGAAGTCTCGCTCTGTCACCCAGGCTGGAGTGCAGTGGCGCAATTTTGGCTCATTGCAACCTCTACCTCCTAGGTTCAAGCAATTCTTCTGCCTTGGCCTCCACTTAGCTGGGACTACAGGAGCCCCCCACCACTCCAGCTAATCTTTTTGGATTTTTAGTAGAGACAGGTTTCACCATGTTGGGCAGTCTGGTCTGGAACTCCTAACCTCAAACGACTTCCCTGCCTCAGCCTGCCAAAGTGCTAGGATTACAGGTGTGAGCCACTGTACCTGGCCAATCATCACTTCTTAACCTTTTTCCTTCTCCCTCTAGACTGTAAGTTCCCTGAGGGCTGGTGGACATCTTTTTTGCAATAATGCCTGCCCTCTCACTCAGGAACAGCCTTGTTACAAAATAGCACCACATATGCTACAAAGGAGCTATTGAATAAAGCAACAAATGTCCTACTTTATTCTTTACATTTCTGATATAATTTAGAGGTATAAAATCCTGTTTCTAATGCAGTTTTTTTTTTTCTTCTGACATAGTAGTCTATTTTTGAGCTGTTTGCATACCCTGGATAAAGTCTCCATTCTTTTCTTCTGCATTAAAAAAAAATAAGTTTGTCTTCCTCATCTTGAACAAGGTGATACTTGTCACCAGGCTGGTGGAGGGAGGTTCCCAAAGCCTCACTGCTTGACAGCCACTCCAACCTGGGCTGCAGGGCAGCTTGCCATGACAGCTTTGGGCCCTCTGTTCCAAGCAGCCGTTGCCTCATAGTTTTTAGCTGTCTTAGCTTCCTCCTACTCCGTCAGTCTGTTTCCCTACTTTTCTGAGCAGATCTGAAATAAATTTAAAAACAAGTTACTCTCAGATGCAGAGCATGCATGCCTACCGGGGCTCATTTGCTTAGCCCCCACCTACAGCGTTATAGTTAGGGTCAAATTATCTCTCACGATACTCAGCACTGCTGGAAGCTTAGCAACTGATCCTGGAACCTGCACCTTCTCCCTGGGTGTAGAAAAACAGAACTAGGTGTGCAGAAACAGGTGAGAGATGCTTTGGGCTGAGGACAGACCAGTGTTATGCTCTGGAGAGTTGGAAAATTTCTGTACATTTTATTTATTTGGGAGTTTGTTTGTTGATATTTGTGTTTAACTTAGGAATTGGCACTGCATAAATGGTGAGAAGAATATATTTGCTCTCCTTAGGGGGAATTGTAAGGTGGAGTGTTGATACACTACATTCTGCCATCCAGCCCTCTGGCCTGTTTTTTTAAATAAAGTTTTATTAGCGCACAGTCAGGCACATGCATTTGCCTGTTGTCTGTGGATGCTTTTGCTTTACAATGTCAGAGTGGACCGCCTGACTCACAAAGCTGAAAATATTGACTCTCTGTCCCTTATGGTAAATTGTGTTCATCTTTGTTCTATGTCATCAAATGAAGGTGGGGTTGGCTATGATCAAAAACCTGTGTAGGTTATTATGTTTCTGTCTCCCTTTCATTGTTTTCTTGGTCTGGAAAATAATTTGCTTCATTCTTCAGATTCTTCCTGATGCTGGAATTAACACCTCCATCATATATTTAAATGTTATTGACACCTTGCTTTCTCTTGCCTTCACATTATAAAATTGGAAAACATGAAGGCTTTGTTAGGCTTATACTGAGACCCGTATCTTCAACATATGGTATATGTGTTAGAAACATTTCTTTCTAAATTGAAACTTGTAGTTTCAGGGTAAGAGGGTTTCTTCTCTATGATACATATTCCCAGACATATTCTAGAAAAAGCAGGAAATGCTTTTTGCCAAATTTAATGGTGCCTATAATGAAACAGCCAGGTGGGAAGGGCTTTCTGGCAGAGCTTCCGACCAACCTGCACACTGGGAAGAGCTCACAGTGGGGTAGAGATACAGAAGTTTGCAGGGGTTGCAGTGGGGAGGAGCTAGGCCCCTCCCTTTCCTGGGTGGTACCTGGATTTCAAGCTGCGAGGCAGGAAGCACACTAGAGGACCTCTGGCTTTGTGGAGAGTCCCTGTTTCCCTTTTCTTTTCTTTTTCACCCAATACAATCCTGCTTTATTCACTCTTCAAATGGTCTGCGAGCCTAAATTTCATGGCCTTGTGACAAGGACCTTGTCTTTGGCTGAACTAAGGAAAAGTCCCACAACAATAACATGGAAGAGTTTATGTAAAAAAGTACAGAGATGGTTAGGATATATATAAAATGAAAGTGTATTGATTGATACAGATATCCTGTAGTTAACCCAAAAATTGCCCTGGATGTTTTGTGAAATTTCAAGTTAGAGTTGTAGGGAAGCTATGGAAAAAATATGTCAATTGCAAATGACCCTAATAATGATAGAAATCATGTATCTACCAGAAAAAGGCAAAGAAGTGATGGTGAGGGGCAAAGATGAATCTTTTATTTTATAATAGAATGTAATTCAAATGTAGAACACTTGAAATTGGTAAAAGTGCACAAAGAAAAAAATCAGCATTATCGTAACAGTCTAAAAATAACTAATATTAATTATTATGCAATTTAACAATGTGATGCCCAGTCCCTTTTCTTCTTGCTAAATGTTTAATATTTTAAGTGCATGATTCAGTGACTAAAGGGAATGGGGTCATTTAAGGAACTTCAAAGCCAATAGTAAAAAAGATATTTAAAATTAAAGGCAAATATAGTTTAAAAATTAACTTAATGTCCAGTGTTTGTGTGTGTGTATGTATGAAAATCTGAATACCAGTATAATAAAACAGTGTGATGTGATTTGCATGAGAAATTCAAAAATAATTTGAATAGGAAATTAAATAGGACCACACCTTTCACTTGCAAACATGTTTTGAAGGCAAATTGTAAACGATTTGGCCCTACAAGTGCCCTTCAGGGAAATTCTATTTGCTTTACAAGGTATTGAACATGATTCGATTTAATCACGCTCTGAAAAGGACAATTGCTTATAAAAACATATTTTGGAAATGATCATTATTTAGAGACTGATTTTTTAATAAAATAATAATTTTCGCTTTTCTTGTAAGCCTATTGCCATATCATGTATATAATCATTATTTAGAGAGTGACTATTTTATAAAATAATATTTCGCTTTTCCTGTAAGCCTATTGCCATATCATGTGTGTGTGTGCATATATATATATATATATATATATTTTTTTTTTTTTTTTTTTTTTTTTTTTTGAGATGGAATCTCGCTCTGTCACCCAGGCTAGAGCATAGGGGCACGATCTCGGCTCACTGCAACCTCCACTTCCTGGGTTCAAGCGATTCTCCTGCCTCAGCCTCCCGAGTAGCTGGGATTACAGGTATGCGCCACCATGCCCAGCTAATTTTTCTATTTTTTTTTTTAAGACAGAGTTCGCTCTGTAGCCCAGGCTAGAGTGCAGTGGCGAGATCTCGGCTCACTGCAAGCTCCGCCTCCCGGGTTCACGCCTTTCTCCTGCCTCAGCCTCCCGAGTAGCTGGGACTACAGGCGCCCGCCACCGAGCCCAGCTAATTTTTTGTATTTTTAGTAGAGACGGGGTTTCACCGTGCTAGCCAGGATGGTCTCGATCTCCTGACCTCGTGATCCGCCCGCCTTGGCCACCCAAAGTGCTGGGATTACAGGTGTGAGCCACCGCGCCCGGCTGTATTTTTTTTTTAGTAGAGACGGGGTTTTGCCATGTTGGCCAGGCTGGTCTCGAACTCCTAACCTCAGGTGATCCGCCCGCCTCGGTATCTCAAAGTGGTGGGATTACAGGCGTGAGCCACCGCGCCCGGCCATTTATTTATATTTTTATATTTATAATTAAGTAAACTTTTGTTGTCTAATGATTTTTTCCCTTGAGAGAACTATCCTCCTAAAAAAATAATATAATGACAAAATTTATTCCATTTTTTAATGATAACAGGAATTTAAATTGTATGCCCACAATACAACCACGGATAAGATGTGTTATTTCGTATGTCTGATATTCTTTCTCTTTTTTGCATTTAAGGGGCCCAAAGGTATACTGCAGAAATATGGTCTCAATCCCACATGTCCTTATTCCTGATAAAACTGACAAGTATAGAACCTATCCCTATTAGAATGTCCTCTGTAAAAATAATAAGATATATGTGCACTTAAAATGGGCCAGGCATGATTGTAAGCATTTGACATGTATTATTATGTCATTTTTTGGCCACACGATGAGAAAAAATTCCATTATTTTCCCTATTTTATAGCTGAGGAAACCGAGGCATAGCAAAATTAAGTAGGGTGTCCGTTCACATGGGTAGTAAATGGCTGAGCAGAGAGGTAAACCCAGTTTGTGCTACTCCAGTTTCTTTGCTTTTAAATTCCTATATTTAGACCCAAACATAATGCTCAGGGCTGTACCTAAGATAGTGCATGTGATAGGGATGTATTACCTTTGATATAGATATGCATGTATAAGATGCAGATGCAGGAAATCAAAATCACTCTATAGCCTGTCTCCAAGCCAGGAAGCCGTGCCTGCACCTGAATGTAATTGCCTTTGGAAGCCCATGGTCTTTCCTTGATGCCACATTTTCTCCATATGAATGAATGTGTACACCACAGAGAGTTCTTACCAAGATCTGCAGACATTGACACAAAACATTTCACGATGGTGGTAATGGGCTTTCAGGCATTAAGCTACTCATTTGCTTTTGCACAATTCCCTTTATGAGCAAGAACATTCATTTACAAAGCAGCTCATCGAGCTGCGTCTCTGGAGCAAAAATGGTGTGCATAGAGCTGAAAAACATGTCCTCTTTGGCCCTGTTCTCAAGTTCAGGCTATCAACCTTGCAGATATGAGCTCAGGACTGAGCACATAGGACTATATAGAGTTTTGGGATGTCTGATATAGTTCTCTTTTCCTCTCACCTTTTCATGGGCCTGTCAGTCTTTCATATGGACTTAACTATGGTCACTTTTTCCCATTATGAGGGAGAAAAGGACTACATTTTCTAGCATAATACTGGCCAAAAAATCGGACAGCATTTTAACACAAGACAGAGAGACTCACTTGGCCGTGTTTACAATTAATTTTCTCCTGGACAATGTAGAGTGGTGTTATATGCCATGTCTAGAAGTTAGCTATTTATGCTCTCATAATTTTATTCCTAATATAACTGAAGAAGTGGGATTTAGTGGCAGTGGGAATTATAACCTCCCTCAAGAAGGTACAGAAAGCCATTGTTTAACATTTACTCTGTATGTTAAATTCTAATTTCACACTAAGAAAGTCAATGTATGAGGTGGAACACAAGGGCAGTGTGCATCTAGCTTACAGAACAACAAAATAGCTACTGTGGTTAAACAAGTTAAACTGAATATATTCAGTTAGATAGAGGGATCCAACATATGCAAATAAAATATTCCATAAACAGGAAGATTTCGCTGTATTCTTAAGTTTCACCTCAAGCATCTATGTTGATTAGCAGAATTACAAAAGGTCAACTGAACTGGTTGTGTAATAATAAAATTCAAGTAAATGATTTGGCCATGAAGGTCTTCCGTGGTCTGCACTTAGAGTAGGAATGGTATCACACTACAGAGGAGGACAAAAACTACATAACTAAAAGGTTAAAGTAAAGAAGATGTAATAGATTTCTGTGTCTTCCTTCTACAAATACCATTGGAGGGAAAAAAGAGTCTGTGGAGAGGAATGTGAGAAGAATAACAGATTTATGGAAAGGTCAATGGTACACTCAGAGCAGCTTTGTAGAGTGCTAGGAAATGTATCCTCCTGGCAAAGGGAAACGAACCATAGCTATCCACCAATACCCCGATCCAACGTGCAAAGACCACATTCACAAGTGCACATAGGCACAAGCTCCTGACTAATTTTGTCATAAAGCTACACTGTCAGCCTATGAGAATATGTTTTTCCTAAAATGTTTACCTCTGTAAAATAAGTACTCATTCATTATTTTCAAACTTGTCTAAAATTATGCAAATGTTTGGTTATATTTTTACACTGAAGGTATTTCTACTGGGTCAAATGGTCCCCTCCACAAATATATATTTACATATACATACATACATACATACATATATACCCACTCTGGACCTATAAAAGTGGCCACATTTGGAAATAGAATTTTTGCAGACATAATCAAATTAATATGCTATCATCCTGGATTAAGATGGCCCTAAATCCAATGACCAGGGTACTTCTAAGAGACAGAAGAGGAGACATAGACACAGAGGAGAAGGCCATGTGGAGATGGAGCCAGAGACTGGAGGAATGCGACCATAAGCCCAGGACACCTGAAGCTCCCAGGAGCTGGGAGAGGCAGGAAGGATCCTCCCTCATGGCCTCCAATGTTGCGTGCAGCCCTGAGACACCTTGATTTCTGACTTTTGGTCTTCAGAATGTTTTGAGCATCTTTTTTTTTTAATTTCAGTTTTTAATCCCACTCAGTTTATGGTACATTGTTATTGCCGCCCTGGGAAATGAAGACAGTTCTTGATAGAATGCTGGACCTATATAATAATGAGTGACTTTGAGTCTGATTAAGAAATATAAGTTGTTCAGCATGTACAAATTGGTATAGGATTTAAATTGTTCCTTTTCCTGCCTTTGTGTTCCCTTTAGAAATATATTCAGGCAAATCAGTGATGCATTTCTAATAACTGATCTTTCCTGTGGGGGTGTTGTGAGCATTCAAATTCATGTTTCATGAGTCCCTCTATGAAAACATAGCAAGCAATTAGCCAAGAGATCTGGGAATAATATCGCAAAATCGTCACTGAATCTCCAAAGTCCCCTTAGAATGTAAAACTGAAAGTGGCATTGGAACCAATTTAATTGGGAAAGCAGCAATTCTCAAATTATAGGTTGCTTAAGAATCACTTGTACAATGCATTTAAAAGCAAACTATCACAAGGACAGAAAACCAAACACCGCATGTTCTCACTCATAGGTGGGAATTGAACAATGAGAACACATGGACAAGGGGCAGGGAACTTCGCACACCAAGGCCTGTCGGGGGATAGGGGGCTGGGGGAGGGATAGCATTAGGAGAAATACCTAATGTAAATGATGAGTTGATGGGTGCAGCAAACCACCATGGCACATGTAAACCTATGTGTCAAACCTGCACGTTGTGCACATGTACCCTAGAACTTTAAGTATAAAAAAAATTGCAGATTCTGAACCTGCATGGTGATTCTCATTCTGTAGATCTGAGGTGGTCCCAACACCTGCATCTACGTGAGCACGGGGGTGGTCCCAAAGAAGCCAGTCCAACAGGATACGATTCTAGAGCCATTTCATGCTTATATCCCCATCCTGACACTTCATTACAGCTCCTGGGAAAGTTAACCATAACCCCTGGGCCTCAGTTTCCTCATCTGTAAAATGAGAAAAATATTAATACTAACACCTTGCATTGATATCAAGATTATATGAAATTTGAAAACTTACATACATATCCATCTATATACAATATAAAATTATATCGACTTTATGATATAAATATAGGGTGTAATTAACATTAACATAGTACTCATGTTATATATAAATATGAAAGCATATATTGCAAATATGTAAATAAATATGTATTACATATGAAAATTTTTATAAACATATATGACGTATATTATATATATTTCTGAGCACAGTGTGGGTGTCCTATTGAATTTGGCATAAACAGCACTTTTTAATTTTAATTTTAATACTATTGTTTAAAGAGAACACTAGAAAATCACAGAGAATCTGTAACAAAAATCAGATTTTCTTCTTCCAATCCTGTCCTTTCGAATAACATCACCAACAAAGATACTTTATTTTATAAGCTTTATTTTTCATGCTTCATATTTTTAAAACTGCCTCATTTTTACGTGCATTACTGTTTTAGGGGAAAGCACTCACACAATGCTTCTTACTGAACATTTGGTCGTACAATTTAAGACCCTGGTTTGTTGTTAAGCTACGTAACTTGAGTGTGGTGTTTTCCTTCAAAGGACAGCCATGTATGAAGGAGGCTACAGATGACGTTCTAAGTATAAGACACTATTATTGGTGATTTTTAAAAGCAAATTATATTTTGAAGCCAAGTCATTTCTGAGTGATATACTCCAGCATCCTGAATTGTTTCATGCACAGAAAATCAGCCTTTGCACTTTTTGTACCCTGCACATACATCTCAAAGACACTCAATCACTCTGCAATTGGAAAGCATACATTAGAGCAGAGAAAGTTCATGGATAGTTAATATTTGTGGAGCGCCCGCAGCAAATGGGATAGAGATACATCATTCATAAGATAGACTGAACGTTGGTTCCCGGGAGAGTGATACCTTGGTGATGGAATAATGATAACTTGCCCAATAGCACTGATCCAAACATCCTTTATCTTCATCAAGGTTGTAATTAGAGCCAAGCAGGCGGCCCAAGGACTGTGTTGCCTTGGGGTGGACAGAGGCATTAGGTGGGGGATGAGATGGGGAGACTGGTCTGCAAGCTATGATTATGCTGCTTGGGTTAAAATGCATGAGAATCCACCTTCATGCTGCTTGCTGTAGACGCATGACTGAAGAGGCCAGAACGAGTCAGTCTCCATCTCCCCTTCCTGAAGATGCCTGGCCATTCATTCTGTTCAGGAGAGGAGAGAGTATCTCCTTGTACAAAGCTTCCAACCCACAGTGAATCCTGCAAGGACCCTTCCATTTTCTTACACTTTGCCATTTATTTTTTCCTTGCCTAGTAATTCAGTTCTACATTGTCCTAGCCAAATAGAGTCACATAACTATATGGCTAGTCATGCATGACATGACTATATGGCTAGACATGACTATGTGGCTTAAAGACAGTTACATTTTTTGGTGTGTGTGTGTGTTCTTTTCTTTGTATTATTTCAGGAGTCATAACACTCATAGGTACCAAGGCATGCAGAAGTCATCTCTTGTCATCCTTAAAGGATGCACCATAGACAAAACTGATCTCAACGAAGATATTCTAGAGTTAAGTCTGTGTGAGTCAGCTAGGGCTTCTGTAAAAACTGCCACAAACTCAGTGGCTTCCAATAATGTCAATGTATCATGTTTCAGTTCTGGAGGTCAGAAATCTGACATGGATCTCACCTGGCTGAAATCAAGGTATCAGGAGGACTGCACTCCCTGTGGAAGCTCTAGGAAAAAACACAAAACAAAACAAAACAAAAAACCCCTTGCCTCGTCAAGATCCTAGAAGCCACCCGCATTTCTTGGATTGCTGCAAGACAACTCCGAGCTCTTTTTCTGTCACCAATTCTCCATATTTGACTCTGACTTCCTGCCTCCCTCTTATAAGGAAATGTGTGATGACTTTGAGCTCACCTGGATAATGAAGGATCATTTCCCATTTTAGGATCCATAGTTTCATCCCATCTGCAAACTCCTTTTGGCCATGCAATGTAACTTAACTCACAGGCCCTGAGGACTAGGACTTGAGCATCTCTTGGCGGTGGGGGTTGGGGGAGGTTGTTAATTTGCCTATCAGAGTTCTGATCTGAGAACATATAAGCAGCCACGCTGGGTACTTGGAGGCTCTCAATTTAATACAGGCTTGCACAGCAAAATGGGACCAAAAATCCAACAATTACACAGTGAATAAGAGCAGTAAATACTGCAAGGCTGAATTAAAACACCCAATTAGACTTCTCACTTAACTTTGTCGGGGAGATTGAACTATTGTGGGGATATAGTTCTATGAACTAATATAAGCTAGGGTTGTAAATTTTCATACACAATGGGATTTAATTTTCATAGATATTGGGAAGGTGATCTTTATTTGCATTTAAAATGGTGTATGGATGAATTAAGAAAATAATATATGAATGATGGGCAGGATTATTAGAAGCAATATTCCAAGGGTGATTGCCTTTGCAGATGATCATTCAGCTGTCCAGGCATGGAAAATTGATGACCCCCTACTTCTTGTGTGTAATAAGGGTCCCACAGTGCAATATATTTATAAATATTTTCCTAACTGCCTTATGGATTTAAAAAATAACAAAGCAGTATCTATCATACTGGAAGGACTGTTTTAACATTATTGCATGAAGAAGAGGTTTAGAATGGGATTAATAGCGCATCATTCTAAGGTTAAAAACACCATGACCTCCAACAATTTTATAAGCATATTAATACATCTGTTCCTGAGCCTTGAACTGTTTCATTGCAAAATGAGAAAGTAGTTACGTCATTTCTAAAATAGCAGTAGACATTAAATGTGCTTATGATTGAACTTCTGGACACATTTATTTATTCATAAATGTTTAGTGGGCACCTAATAACTATCAACTATCTATGTGAAGAATAATGTATCAAAAGATGGAAAAAGCTGTAACACTGACCTTAAGATGCTCAGCACATACAGGGTATGCCCAGAAGGAATCGGACAATGGCTACACTGTGTTTCCAGTGTCATGGAAGCAGTTAACATGAGCTGCTCTGCTGGGAACATTTCCTAGAGTCTGTTAGTTTCTTGGAACCAACACCCAGGTGTAGACTTAGAACCAAGGTACAGCTGTGGAGGATTCAGTGAAGAAAGGTATCCTAGCTTCTTAAGTGAGAGACTAAGATCCTTGCTACTCAAAATATGGCCAAGGTACCAATTGTGTATCAGTTTTCAAGAGCTGCTGTAACAAAGGTTCATCAACTATGTGGCTGAAAACAATCGATCTTTATCCTCTCTCAGTTCTGGAGACCAGAAGTTTGAAATCAAGGCCAGAAGTCTGAAATCACTTCCCCAGGAACCTCTAGGGGAGAATCCTTCCTGCCTCTTCCAGCTCCTTGTGGCTCCAGGCGTCCCTGGGCTGGTGGCCACATCTATCTCCATCTTCCAATGGTCTTCCCTCTGTGTGTGTCTGTATCCAACTCTCCCCTTCTTAAAAGGACAGTAGTCATTGGCTGTAGGGCTCATCCTAATCCATTATGACCTCATCCTTACTTGATGATATCTGCAAAGACCCTCTTTCCAAATAAGGCCATACTCACAGATATGTGAGGTTAGGACTTCAACATAGCTTTCAAAATATTTGATCACAATTTAACCCAGGACAGGTGGCATCAGCATCGCCTCCAAGACTGTTAGAAATGCAGAAGCTCCAACTCCATCCCAGACTGACAGAGTCAGAATCTGCATGTTATCAAGTTCCCCAGGAGATTCCTAGGCATAGGAACGTTTGTGGAACACTTCTCTAAAGGCAAGAGAGAATAGGACCAGTTGGTTTTTTGTTTGTTAGTTTGAGACAGGGTTTCACTCTGTTGCCCAGGCTGGAATGCAGTGGCACCATCTCGGCTCATTGCAGCCTCAACTGCCAGGGCTCAAGTGATCTTCCTGCCTCAGCCTCCCAAGTAGCTGGGACCACAGGCATGTACTACCACACTCAGCTGGTTTCTTTATTTGTAGAGACAGGGTCTCACTATGTTGTCTAGGCTGGTCTTGCTCTCCTGGGTTCAAGCAGTCCCCATGGCTTGGCCTCCCAAAGTACTGGAATTAGAGGCATGACCCACTGTGCCTAGCTGGGACCAGTTTTAAGATATGAAAATAGCTCATATGCTTGTGCTAGTGACATGGGAGTGGAGGTTCAAGAGAGGATGTTAGTTAGAGAGCAAGATTAAGAGGCAAGGAGAGGATAAATCTGGAAAGTCACAGAGCATGTGGCTAGAGACAGTTGTTTTTTATTTGGCAGATGGGAGAACAGCACTGGGGGACTTTGCATCATGTGGATATCATGATCACAGTTGCCTTTCGAGAATGTGTGTGTGGCTGCCATGGGGAAAACATGATGGGGTTAAACTAGACAAGGGGACCTACATCAGCAAGATTATCCAAGGTTGCAGGGCAGAGTAACAGGGGCTGCTTTGAAGCAACTGAGACAGAAGCCAAGAGATTCAAAATATAGTTGTGTGTGTCTGTGTGTGTGCGTGCATGTGCTCATGTTGGGGGTGAAAGGTTGCCTCCGTGACTCTTGATGGGCAACTGAATTTGGAGAACCGAGAAGGAAAAGTGAACAATGACCTGTAGTGGTGGTGAGCAAGCATGCATGGTGAGTGTATTAGTCTGTTCTCACACTGCTAATAAAGACATACCTGAGACTGGGTAATTTATAAAGCAAAGAGGTTTAAATGGACTCACAGTTCCATATGGCTGGGGAGGCCTCACAATCATGGCAGAAGGCAAAGGAGATGCAAAGGCACATCTTGCATGGCGGCAGTCAAGAGAGTGTGTGCAGGGAAACTCCCCTTTATAAAACCATCAGATCTCATGAGACTTATTCACTACCATGAGAACAGTATGGGAGAAACCACCTCCATGATTCAATTATCTCTACTTGGCCCCACTCTTGTAATTGTAATAATGTGGGGATTATTGTAATAATGTGGGGATTCTTACAATTCAAGGTGAAATTTGGGTGGGGAGACAGAGCCAAACGATATCAGTGAGTGACTCACCAGCCCACTAAGGAGGACATCCAAGAAGAGGAGCAACTTTGGAGAGGTCATGGAAATGCTGTTTTCCAATATTTACATTCCCAGGTTCCTGTGCCACTTGAAGAAACATGGAATATACATCTGGAAATTTCAGGATTGGATCTGTTTAGAGACTCATTTTTTAGTCTGCTCATTTGAAGTCATAGAAAAGAGTAATTATATCAGGAGAGCATTTAGAAAGAGAAGACAAAAAGGCAGGACCAGGTCAGAATCTTAGAATAAATTTTCTAGAGTTAGTGAAAAACACTGCTTGTTTGGAACAATATATGGAAGTGATAAAACCATTAGGATGCAATAAATACATATCAGTTTGGGTTTTTGATATGGTTTGGCTGTGTCCCCACCCAAATCTCATCTTGTAGCTCCCACAATTCCCACATATTGTGGGAGGGACCCAGTAGGAGATAATTGAATCATGGGGGCGGGTCTTTTCTGTACTGTTCTCGTGATAATGAATAAGTCTGATGACATCTGATGGCTTTAAAAATTGGAGTTTTCCTGCACAAGCTCTCTGTTTGCCTGCTGCCATCCACATGAAATGTGACTTGCTCCTCCTTGCCTTCCGCCATGATTGTGAGTCTTCCCCAGCCACGTGGAACTGTGAGTTCTCTATTAAACCTCTTTCCTTTGTAAATTTCCCAGTCTTCGGTATGTCTTTATCAGCAGCATGAATACGGGGTAATACAGTTTGTGGGAGGATCAAGGGTGAATTCATTCCTGGAGATAGTAATACAACATATTTGTCACATACCTGGACTTGGGATCCAGACTCTCTGGGTTTTTCACCAGCTCTGTAATCTTGGATTTGATGTTTAATTTGATTGGCCTCTGTTTCCCCATTTGTAAAAATTAGGGATCATGGTCAAATCTCCTCATTAGCTTGGAACAATTGTCTAACATATAGTTAAAGCTATCTGAATATTTGCTGCTTTGATCATCACCATTAATATGTTATTATTATAGTTTCTTGCTGAAGGAGCGCTTTCCCTTCTATGAGGCTGTGGTTAACACTGAGTGCCCTTTTTAGGAAAGTGGATTAGGGAGGTAATTTGTTACACTGCTATCAACCAGCAACCACTGTCAGCAACTTCCTGGTTGTCTCAGTTGTGGGGAGTAACCTCAAAGGGTATACCCCTTGTATGTTGGGAGCCTGAAAGCTTGGCCGCCCAAGCCCCACTCCTCCAAGGCCCCTCTGGAGGTCTTCTACCCTCCAGGGTTCACTTGGGGTTGTTTGAGGTTTTGTTGCACCAGCTCTGCAAGTCCTTTTATCTTCTCCACCTACTTCCTCTAACTTCACTCAAGCACACCCTACACCAACCTCCATCTCAGCATTGCTTTGTCAGCCTTCAACATGCAACAATCGGTATTTCATGCATGCCATCAGAAATGCGTTCATTGACACATTTATGAATTTTTTGAGAGAGAAAGCAAATATTAGATGGGGTGATTCTTTACAATTTTCTGACAATGCAATATGGTTGTTCTATTCTATAAGTAGAAGAAAATGAATCACTCTTTATCTCATCTATTTTTGTCAGATACTTAATGGACACTCAGAGTCCCATCTCAGAAGAGGTGACACTCAAATTAAGATAGCTTAAAGGAGGTATTGACAGAGTGTTTTGGTTCCCTGTGGCTGCTGTAACCAGTGACCCAGACTTGCATTAGCTTACAGTTCTGGAGGTCAAAAATCAGAGATAGGTCTCAGGAGGCTGAAATCAGTTTCTCATCTCTACTGGTTCATTCTGGAGTCTTTAGAGGATAATCTATCTCTTGACCTTTTTAGCATCTGGAAGGTACCCGCATTCCTAGGCTTGAGGGTCTTTCCTTCGTCTTCGAATCACATCACATCTCCTTCAGTCCTCACATCTCTGACTCTGATCCTCCTGCCTCTCTCTCTAGACAGAATGTCTGTGTCCACCAAAACGCACATGTTAAAATGGCCGCCCCCATGGTGATGGTCTTAGGAGGTAGGGCCTTGAAGTCATGGCCCCATGGAAGGCAATGACATCATGAGGGTGGAGTCTCATGAATGGGATTAGTGTCCTTATCAAAGGGACCCCAGAGAGCTCCCTGGCCCCTTCCACCATGTGAGGACACAGCGAGAAAGCACTGTCTATGAACCAGGAAGCCGGTTCTCACCACACACTGAATCTTCTATTTCTTGATCTTAGACTTCCAGCCTTCAGAGCTCTAAGCAATAAACGTCTGCTGTTTATAATCTACCCAGTCTATGTTTTTTGTGTTTTTTTAATAATAGCTTGAACAAACTAAGACAGGTACAGACTGCAGCTCTGAAGCTGGTCACATGACCCAAGTGACAATTATATCTGCCTTTTTTTATCCTGAGTGTCTGTTCTTCTACCCATCTGCCAGCAGGCTAACTGGTTGGTGTAAGCAAAACCCAATAGTATTTAGCTTTTTATTATTTTCTAAGAAGGTTCCATTTTCATCCTCTTGTCAATGAGGTGTGAACTAACTTGCCTATGGTTATACAATCCTGGGTACGGCCCTGCAGGAGAAAGAACACCTGATTTTAAAGAAGCTTTCTCTAATGACTTCCATCACATTGTTTGCCTAATCAAAAGTTGCAGGTGTCCCAACCCAGTTAAAATGGCTTATATCTAAAAGACAAGCAATAATAAATGCTGGCAAGGATGTGGAGAAAAGGGAACCCTTGTATCCTGTTGGTGAGAATGTAAGTTACTACATGAGCACATTAGAAGTTCCTCAAAAAACTAAAAATGTTCTGAGGAAGCTAACATTTGGAAGCAACATAAGTGCCTGCCAGCAGATGAATGGATAAAGAAAATGTGGTACATATACAAAATGGAGTGCTATTCAGCCATAAAAAGAATGAGATCTTGTCATTTGCAAAAACATGGGTGGAACTGGAGATCATTATGCTAAGTGAAATAAGCCAGACACACAAAGACAAGCGTTGCCATGTTCTCACTTTTTTATGGAATCTACAAATCAAAACAATTGAACTCATGGATGTAGACAGTAGAAAAATGATTACCAGAGGCTGGGAAAGGTAGAGGGGGGCTGTGGAGTGTGGAGGTGGGATGGTTAATGGGTACAGAAATAGTTAGAAAGAATGAATAATTCTTACTATTTGATAGCACAACAGAGAACAGGGTGACTATAGTCAATAATAATTGTACATTTAAAAATAACTTTTTTAAAAAGTGTGTAATTGGACTGTTGCAACTCAGTGGATTAATACTTGAGTGGATGGATACCGCAAACTTCATGATGTGCTTATTTCACATTGCATGCCCGTATCAAAACATCTTGTGCACCCCATAAATATATACACCTACTATGTACCCACAACAATTATAATTAAAAAAATATTTTTTTAAGTTGCAGGTGGGCCCGGACCTTGGCAATGTCAGTGGCTGGTCACTAGGAGGAGGTGGGAAAGAACTGCATAGATTGCAGGTTTCATGAAATACTGATCATGCTATTCTTTTAATGTATCTCAGTTGACAAAGCAAGTATGTGTGAGACCTTCTGAAAATGCCGTTAAAGAGACTCTTGAAATAGAAATGAAATAAATGCAGACAAGTTCAGGGTAGGCTATTAGGAAAATTAAATACATGATTCTATTTTATGTACTGGAATGTACAGATTTTTTTCTTAGTAAGGTAAACTTCACATAACATGAAAATTAATTATTAGCTGTTTTCTAGTGTACAGTTCAGTGGCCTTTAGTACATGAACAATATCTTGTAACCTTCACGTCCATACAGATCTGAAAAATTTTTCATTATCCCCAAAGCAATACCATTCCTATTAAGCAGTCACTCCTCATTACCCCTCCATCCAGACACTGTCTTGGGTGTGTGTGTGTGCATGTGTGTGTGTGTGTAATATTATATTGTCACACAGGAATAAAAAAAATCATTCCACTTAGATCTTGTTTTATTTTCAAATGGCCGACCCTGGTAACAATTAATGTAGTTGTATGTATTTTTAAAATCTTATATTATTTTGCTTTATTTTTAATTGGTAAAAACAAATTCTATATATTTATGGGGTGCAATGTGATGTTATGATATATGTTGATATATGCACACACTTTGGAATGATTGAATCAAGACAATTAGCATTTCTGTCACTTTATATGCTTATTTCTTGGTGGTAAGAATGTTTATAATCTCTTTTAGCAATTCTAAAATATACAATGCATTATTATTAACCATAGTCACCATACTGTGCAGTAGATCACCAAAAGTTATTCCTCCTGTGTAACTTAAACTTTGTATCCTTTGAGCAACATGTCCTCCTCTCCCAGTCCACTCCCTCTCCCAGCCCCTGGCAACGACCATTCTACACTCTACTTCTATGCATTCAACCTTTTTAGCCCCCACATATAAGTAAGTTCATGCTGTATTTGTCTTTCTTTGTCTGGCTTATTTCACTTAACAGAATGTCCTCCAGGTTTATCCATGTTGTTGCCAATGACAGGATTCCTTCTTTAAGGCTGAATAATAGCATTATTCACAATGGTAAAGATATGGAATCAACCTGCATTCATCAACGAATGAGTAGATAAAGGAAATATTGTATATATACACAATAGAAGATCATTGCTTTTTAAAATATTTTTATATAGACTGTTTTCTTATAAATACACCCAAGCACATACAAAAAGAAAAAAGAAGAAGGAGGGAAACTCCATAGACCTGTCATGGGGGTCTCATAATAAACACTGCCCAAACTTTTTTCCCCTTTATACCTCTGTTTCTGTTTTATTTGTGTCTTTTAAAGCCAGTTCCAGAGACTATACCTTCTCATCTGTAATCCTTTCAACACTCATCTCTTACAGATATGAATTTTACAAATAAACTCGATGCTACTATCACACCTGCAGTGAGTTCGATAGTGTCCACCAAAGATATGTTCACTTGGAATGTACGACTATTTAGGAAAAGACCTTCAAAGATGGAAGTTAAGGATCTGAAGATGAGATCATGCTGGATTATCTAGAAGGGTCCCAAATCTAATGATAGGTATCCTTATAAGACACAGAGGAGAAGATACAGGCACAGAAGAGAAGGCCACATGGAGGCGAAGGCAGAGATTAGAGTGATGTGGCCACAAGAAAAAAAAACACCCAGCCACCAGTACCTCCCAGAGAGGCAGGAGACCAAGTCTCCCTCTGTGCCTCCACAAGGAATCAACCTTGCTCACACCTTGATTTCACACCCTGGCCTCCAGAACTATGAGAGCATAAATTTCTGTGGCTTTAAGCTCCCCACTTTGGGGAAATTTGTACGACATTCCCTAAAAAACTGACACAACATTTAATAAAATTCACCTTAGTTCCTTAATAACATCATCTAACACTGCTTCCATCCATGTTTCCCTGATTTTATTTAAAAAAATGGCTTTTGTTAAACAGTTTGTTTTAAGTTCGGGTTTGTAGAACCATCTTAAGAAGACACACAAAACTGCAAAATGTCATATTTTGAAGGGTGGTTAAATTTAGCCATGCACATAATAAACTCAGTCTCTGTAATTGCATAGAATAACTTGAATAGAAAATAGTTTGCTCAGATTTATATTAAACCTATAGGTAATCAATCCAAAAGGCACCCAAGACTTAGGATGTCTCTGTGGATACGCTAGGGTAAAACACAAAACCTAAGCAAAGTATCAAAAAACAGAGATGTTTGTGAACTGGAAATAGCTCATCTAGGATGACTCAGTACAAAGATTTGTGGTTTTTTTTTTTTTTTCGTTCCCCAAAAGACATCTGAGATAATCTATGCCCTAAGTAGAGGGTAGTAATGGATATGAATTTATTTCCCTGTTATTCCCCATCGTAAAAGATCTTTTGAAGCAGCCCCTGTTTTGAATCAAGATACTTAGGGGATTCATATATACCTTACAGTTTGAGACATACTGCCTTAGTAGCTATTAGATTCTCAGTAAGGGCTTATTGAACTCAACTGAGGTTTACTGTGCCAAATTTGGGGAGTAGGAAAATGAATCTCACTTGTCTTTTGTCCTCGGTGGAAGTAGCTCGTGGGAATGAAATATTTAGAGCCAAAGTTGATTTTCATCTTCTTTGGCTTTTGTACATAAACCTGGCTCTGACCTTCTTAGCTAAACACCTCAATTTGGGATAGAGTGGGCACTCCCTGTAGGGGTCACAGTAGTGATTTTTCATGATTTTTACTTTCATTAACTTTCCCACTCTACGATGAAGCTAATGAATGCACCACATGAGAGGTAATTAATAAATGGTTTTGAGCTATCTGAGAGAGGTAATGAATTTCTTATATGTTCCTAATTTTCCCCTTCCTCATGAGCAGACTTGCTTACATAAAGATACTAATTTAAAACTGTGATTAAGAAGCCTAATGCCTCTGAGTGATGGATCATGGGAGATAAATTACTCAATATTTTCACATCTCACATTTTAATTTTGTACTCCATATCACACTTTTGATACTACCACAAATAGCTTCTTTGAAGGTCATCATGTGCTTTTTAATGTGTTAAAAGTAGAACTGTAGTTAGGACTAGGTGCTTTTAAACATTCTGTGGGGAAAAAAATCTTTTAAAAATTAGTTAAAATGATCCTTTGGCTGCTCAAAATGTATTTCAATACCTTTGAATTTTTGATATCAATATTTATACTGAATATGAATATGATTTTTAAAATCAAGTGTTTATTAAAATGAGATTTCATTAGGATGTAGTTTTAAAATCATGTCATGGAGTTTTACTATACCATTAAATCTTCAATACTAATATATCTATATAATGTGTTACTAAGAATTAAGGATAATCATGACAATCAATTCTGATATTGTAGGTGGATAATGAATTCATTTTAAGTGGCATGCACCAATAATGAATACTTAAAATATTTCAAGTGATGTCTTCCCTGGAACTAGAGGAAGCAGGGATATTCATGCGTTTAGGTAAATTCAAAAATGTAGGTGATTTTTGAGCAGAAATCTACTAACCCATTCCTCTAGATTTAATAGATTTAGATTAGGCTGAGTTTAAACATAGTTTGTTCAATTTAAACAAACTTGAGGTTGAGTAATGCTAAACAATTCTGCAACTTCATTTTCCAAGCTGATCCCCAACCCTGGATTCTATCAAGAGTTGCATTCATAAAGAATTTTATATTCTATATGCACAGAGCAAGGGGGAACTGAAAGGGGTTCAACTATCACAGAAGTACCTGTACATGGTCCTTCGTTTCTTTATCTATTGCATATTAAGGCAAGGCTTCTTTCTTGGGATGCTCAAATGTTTCTAGTAAATGATGCTATGAGTTTCCAAGGAGGTCACTGGCTGGCCGTGGCATTTCTCTTTTTGACCAGAGCTACACTTAAAATGGGAATCTTCTGGTTCCATAAATCCATGCAGGTATTGACCTTAGCTTCATGAAAATGTCATGATGATCTGTCAACCCTAACCCCTTTTGCATGATTCTTTGTTACCAAGGAAACCAACCAGGTCCATTATTACACTTGTCTTTAGTAGAGTAGGACTAACCCAGTCTATTGAAAGGAGACCATCAATAGCTTCAGCTTGCAGTAAAGAAGTTAGCAAGACACCTTAAGACAATTTGGCCGAATCCTTTGGCTAAACTATCCAACCCATGTGATACCTCTCCCCACTTGTGTCCCTAGCGACTTTTCCCAATAACGGCATAACATGCACACAATAGAGGGACATTTTTATGCACTTTTGGAGGTGAACATGTTTAGCGTCTTAATCTATCAATTCATAAATATCAATATCCCTGATTCTTGTAGTTGCAGGGAAGACAACCACTGGAAACATTTCACATATTCATTATTGGTGCATATGAAGTGCCATACTCCTTGTATTACTAACGTTTTTCCCAGTTCAATAAAGCAGAAAAGCAATGTTGTCTCATTATTGCTTTCTCCCATTCCCTCATTTATTCCATTTGCATATTTTCCATGCATCCTGCATGAGTGCCATAGCACAGCATGTTTTAATTCAACAGAGAGTCATCCTTACATCAATAGTTTCTCAAAATTTCAAATCTCACACCTGACCTATTTTGAAAGCAAAACTTGCAAGTAGGAGAAACGTTGTTTAATTCATAGATGTTTGTTGCTTTCTGTAATTCTTCCATGATACATTATTTGAACATTAATTTTAAGAAAGCATCTGAATTTTAAAGTATCATGAAATTTTGAAATATCGTGAATACTCATGCAAACATTATTTTCAATGGATCTTAAAAATATTAATAATACAGCATTTTTATGAACACATAGCAACTCTGATTCAGACAAGATAAAATGTTTTAAACTCATGTGTTTAGAGAGAACAGAAGGGAAACATCAGTCTCAAGTGAATGCCAATCTGACATTGCCCTTGATTTATAGTAACTGGATGCAAACATAATTAGGGAAAAGGTTTTGTTGTTGTTGTTGTTGCTTCACTACACACTTATGTAATTATACAAACCAAAACTGGTAAGGCACTCATTTTATTAAACCTTTTGTTCATGAGCTTAGGAATCACGGAAGCTGACTTTCCATACTTGTTATCAGTGGAACATAGAGAGGATGAGATACAATTCCTACCTCAAGGGATGGCTTTCAGGATTACATGAGGGAAAAGCTGTGAGCCCAAAGAAGTGTCTGCTGTCCTGCTTTATTTTATAATTTATCCATTTTATGTTTTGGTCTGCTCCTTGGAGACACATATATATACACACACACACAGAGTTATTATTCTGATGCTGGTTAATTGGCTTATCCATCTTGAATATCAACATCATTTCTATAACAGTGCAGGAAATCTGCCCTCTATAGAGACCTACTAATGAAAAATCTGGAAGATACATATTTTCCTAAGTACTTTATCATAGCTACAAAAAGGAGTAGTACTCTAGTAAACTTACAGTTCTGTAAATTTCCTAAAACTTCGGGAAATATGTACTTAAAATGGGTGAATCATAAGGTTTGCTAATTATAACTTATTAAAGATGTTTAAAGAACACTGATATTATTATACAGCCAATTTGAGTGCAGCTTTACACACACACAGAAATCTAAATGATAGACTAGACATTACATTTTTTATTTAAAAAATCCCCTCCTTTTTACAACTGATTAAGGGATTGGTTACCTTCTCTAAATCATTTGCAGCCAAGGAAGCAGATGGTGTTTTTGCCTTATCTATAATGAGTTTCTTCTGCTATTGTCTAAAACCTGCTAAGTTTCTTTTAGGTAATCTTCCTTGTCCCTGTCTCATGGTGACATGTTCTGGGATGTCATGTTCATGGAAATGACACTTAAGACAAGTTTTGGAAAACTCTTCCTTTCTGCACATCTTAAGTACTATGTCTTCATTAGTGTTGTTTCCTCAGAGCTTTGCATCCTCCAATATGTCACATAAAATCTTGACCATTTCATCCTAATTATTGTAGAAATGAAATTATATCTCTAAAGGAAAAGAAAATGCTTGTCTACCTAGAATGATATGCCTAGTAAAAAATATTCTTCAGGAAGAAATTCTGAAGAATAGAGTGGAGAAAGAAAAAATAGAGAGTTGTAAAACAATACAGAGAAACATTGAAGATGTTGGATGATTGAAAACAAAACAAAACAAAAAAACAAGAGTGAACACTTCGCTAGCCTGACCAAGGAAAAAGGGTTAGTGAGGGCCTCATCTGAGAAGCAGACAACCCAATGGTCCAGAAATCAAACATGACTGAGTTAGAATATACTATTTTGTAGATTTTTTATGTGCTGGGGAGGAGTGGGGAAAGTGCGTCTTTCTAGTGGGAAAGCTGCCAATACGTGGAACATCCAAGAAAACTTTGACTCCTTTTTAAAAATACTTCATTAGTTGTGTCTCTGCCTGGCTTTGGTATCAGGATGATGCTGGCCTCATAAAATGAGTTAGGGAGGATTCCCTCTTTTTCTATTGATTGGAATAGTTTCAGAAGGAATGGTACCAGTTCCTCCTTGTGCCTCTGGTAGAATTCGGCTGTGAATCCATCTGGTCCTGGACTCTTTTTGGTTGGTAAGCTATTGATTATTGCCACAATTTCAGATCCTGTTATTGGTCTATTCAGAGATTCAACTTCTTCCTGGTTTAGTCTTGAGAGAGTTTGTGTGTCGAGGAATTTATCCATTTCTTCTAGATTTTCTAGTTTATTTGCGTAGAGGTGTTTGTAGTATTCTCTGATGGTAGTTTGTATTTCTGTGGGATCGGTGGTGATATCCCCTTTATCATTTTTTATTGAGTCTATTTGATTCTTCTCTCTTTTTTTCTTTATTAGTCTTGCTAGCGGTCTATCAATTTTGTTGATCCTTTCAAAAAACCAGCTCCTGGATTCATTAATTTTTTGAAGGGTTTTTTCGTGTCTCTATTTCCTTCAGTTGTGCTCTGATTTTAGTTATTTCTTGCCTTCTGCTAGCTTTTGAATGTGTTTGCTCTTGCTTTTATAGTTCTTTTAATTGTGATGTTAGGGTGTCAATTTTGGATCTTTCCTGCTTTCTCTTGTGGGCATTTAGTGCTATAAATTCCCCTCTACAAACTGCTTTGAATGTGTCCCAGAGATTCTGGTATGTTGTGTCTTTGTTCTCGTTGATTTCAAAGAACATCTTTATTTCTGCCTTTATTTCGTTATGTACCCAGTAGTCATTCAGGAGCAGGTTGTTCAGTTTCCATGTAGTTGAGCGGTTTTGAGTGAGTTTCTTAATCCCGAGTTCTAGTTTGATTGCACTGTGGTCTGAGAGACAGTTTGTTATAATTTCTGTTCTTTTGCATTTGCTGAGGAGAGCTTTACTTCCAACTATGTGGTCAATTTTGGAATAGGTGTGGTGTGGTGCTGAAAAAAATGTACATTCTGTTGATTTGCGGTGGAGGGTTCTGTAATTCAGACCAATATCCTTGATGAACATTGATGCAAAAATCCTCAATAAAATACTGGCAAACTGAATCCAGCAGCACATCAAAAAGCTTATCCACCATGATCAAGTGGGCTTCATCCCTGGGATGCAAGGCTGGTTCAATATACGCAAATCAATAAATGTAATCCAGCATATAAACAGAACCAAAGACAAAAACCACATGATTATCTCAATAGATGCAGAAAAGGCCTTTGACAAAATTCAACAACGCTTCATGCTAAAAACTCAATAAATTAGATATTGATGGGACGTATCTCAAAATAATAAGAGCTATCTATGACAAACCCACAGCCAATATCATACTGAATGGGCAAAAACTGGAAGCATTCCCTTTGAAAACTGGCACAAGACAGGGATGCCCTCTCTCACCACTCCTATTCAACATAGTGTTGGACGTTCTGGCCAGGGCAATTAGGCAGGAGAAGGAAATAAAGGGTATTCAATTAGGAAAAGAGGAAGTCAAATTGTCCCTGTTTGCAGATGACATGATTGTATATCTAGAAAACCCCATTGTCTCAGCCCAAAATCTCCTTAAGCTGATAAGCAACTTCAGCAAAGTCTCAGGATACAAAATCAATGTACAAAAATCACAAGCATTCTTATACACCAATAACAGACAAACAGAGAGCCAAATCATGAGTGAACTCCCATTCACAATTGCTTCAAAATGAATAAAATACTTAGGAATCCAACTTACAAGGGACGTGAAGGACCTCTTCAAGGAGAACCACAAACCACTGCTCGATGAAATAAAAGAGGATACAAACAAATGGAAGAACATTCCATGCTCATGGGTAGGAAGAATCAATATCGTGAAAATGGCCACACTGCCCAAGGTAATTTATAGATTCAATGCCATCCCCATCAAGCTACCAATGACTTTCTTCACAGAATTGGAAAAAACTACTTTAAAGTTCATATGGAACCAAAAAAGAGCCTGCATCGCCAAGTCAATCCTAAGCAAAAAGAACAAAGTTGGAGGCATCATGCTACCTGACTTCAAACTATACCACAAGGCTACAGTAACCAAAACAGCATGGTACTGGTACCAAAACAGAGATATAGATCAATGGAACAGAACAGAGCCCTCAGAAATAACGCCGCATATCTACAACTATCTGATCTTTGACAAACCTGAGAAAAACAAGCAATGGGGAAAGGATTCCCTATTTAATAAATGGTGCTGGGAAAACTGGCTAGCCATATGTAGAAAGCTGAAACTGGATCCCTTCCTTACACCTTATACAAAAATTAATTCAAGATGGATTAAAGACTTAAACGTTAGACCTAAAACCATAAAAACCCTAGAAGAAAACCTAGGCATTACCATTCAGGACATAGGCATGGGCAAGGACTTCATGTCTAAAACACCAAAAGC
This sequence comes from Pan troglodytes, assembly GCF_028858775.2. Classification (NCBI taxonomy): domain Eukaryota; kingdom Metazoa; phylum Chordata; class Mammalia; order Primates; family Hominidae; genus Pan; species Pan troglodytes. Next base: position 6,217,059 of record NC_072421.2, on the reverse strand, counting down.
AATGGCAACAAAAGACAAAATTGACAAATGGGATCTAATTAAACTAAAGAGCTTCTGCACAGCAAAAGAAACTACCATCAGAGTGAACAGGCAACCTACAAAATGGGAGAACATTTTCGCAACCTACTCATCTGACAAAGGGCTAATATCCAGAATCTACAATGAACTCAAACAAATTTACAAGAAAAAAACAACCCCATCAAAAAGTGGGCAAAGGATATGAACAGACACTTCTCAAAAGAAGACGTTTATGCAGCCAAAAGACACATAAAAAAAAGCTCATCATCACTGGCCATCAGAGAAATGCAAATCAAAACCACAATGAGATACCATCTCACACCAGTTAGAATGGCAATCATTAAAAAGTCAGGAAACAACAGGTGCTGGAGAGGATGTGGATAAATAGGAACACTTTCACACTGTTGGTGGGACTGTAAACTAGTTCAACCATTGTGGAAGTCAGTGTGGCGATTCCTCAGGGATCTAGAACTAGAAATATCATTTGACCCAGCCATCCCATTACTGGGTATATACCCAAAGGACTATAAATCATGCTGCTATAAAGACACATGCACACGTATGTTTATTGCGGCACTATTCACAATAGCAAAGACTTGGAACCAACCAATATGTCCAACAATGATTGACTGGATTAAGAAAATGTGGCACATATACACCATGGAATACTATGCAGCCATAAAAAATGATGAGTTCATGTCCTTTGTAGGGACATGGATGAAATTGGAAATCATCTTTCTCAGTAAACTATCGCAAGAACAAAAAACCAAACACCGCATGTTCTCATTCATAGGTGGGAATTGAACAATGAGAACACATGGACACAGGAAGGGGAACATCACACTCTGGGGACTGTTGTGGGGTGGGGGGAGGGGGGAGGGATAGCATTAGGAGATATACCTAATGCTAAATGACGAGTTAGTGGATGCAGCACACCAGCATGGCACATGTATACGTATGTAACTAACCTGCACATTGTGCACATGTACCTTAAAACTTAAAGTATAATAATAATAAAAATAAAAAATAAAAATAAAAATAAACAAAAAATAAAAAAAGAAAGGGAAGGAAGAAGAAAGAGCATGTCTACTAAATGTAAATTAATCATCAAGGAACGTTTATTTTATTAATAAATTTGTCAACTTTAGGTTGCCAAATCTAACAAGATACCAACATGGCATTCATGGTGATCACACCTCTAGTCAAATTTTAGTTTAGTTCATTGACTATACTATTAATATCCTGAAATACTCAAAGCTTCTGTCTTAATTCTGTGAATAATTCACTTATTAATCACCCTATACACTACTTAATGAATGGAATGGTGCTTGGAATAAAGATAATTACAGGGCTAAAAGGGTTTTCTCTAGAGGCAGGTTATAGGATTTTGTTGTCTGACTGGAATAAAACAAAATTAATAAAAAAATAAAAAAATAAAAATACTTCATTAGGTTAAGTGGCCTGAGGGTAAGGGCTATTACCTAAAAATACTGTCAGTGATCTGACAGTTGCATTTGTAATGCTTAAAGTAGAAATGTTTCTAGAATTTATGCTCTAGAGAAACATGTGGACTTAGGTAACTGTTGGTGCATATTTTTTTCCGGAGGTTTATCAAGGTATTAAGGCTACACTTGTATGGGTTCTGCCCATATTTATTTGAAATAGTTTATTAGGATTAGGTCCAGGAACCTCTGTTACTAAATTTATAGAATCCTTTAATCTCATACCTTCTTGACTTCACATTGCCCTTTTCCAAAATCAGAATTTTATAGCACTATCATTTCAGAAACTTAATTTTACAGAAAGGAAGTCCAGTAGGTCTCAGAGAACAATACTCAAAAAGTTCTGTGACTCCACAAGCTCATTAAATAAGTTCAATAATACAACTATATTCAAAATTCCCAAATATTCAAAAGACGTGGAAGGGTGGATCTACTCAATAATAAGATATCTAGGGAAAGAAGAAAGGTTCAAAATGAACCGTGTTCTATTTTTCATCATAAGTTTTATGATTTTTTTCTTTGAACAAAAAATCCATCTGAGCATCAGCAGCCATATCTATTGCTTTTTGTTAATCCCATTGTACCATTTCTGTGAAGACAAAATAAGTGTTAAACCGAAAAGGGAAATGTGAAGGAGAAAGAGCATAGCTTATTTTTCTGCTTTATTCCTCTAGGAATGAGCTCTGGAGATGCCTTCTGTTCGTCTCAAAAATATAAATCCAAACACATACATCCCATTAATAATATAACTGTGGCTTCTGTTTCTAACTTTTTTTTCCCTAAAACTTGGGGCAAAAATCAGCAATTATCTGAACTGACAAGACTTTGCCTGTCCGTGCGTTTAAATTGGAAATCTTCACCTTAAATGCATAGGTATAAAGAAAGAAGGTTCCCCCGGCTCCTCTTTCCTGTTTTGTTTTCAATTACTTTAGTGAAACTATCTATGGCAGGTGAGTGATAGGATGGAGTTTATGAAAACCATGCAGAGGCTTTTCCCTTCTAGGGTCTTATTAATTCTCAGTAAAAGGTTGAGCTCTTCTTGAGATATTTATGCTACTTGAAAAGGTCTAAACTGGTGTATTCCATTTATGTTCTGTTCAGAATCAGTTCTTTGTATGAAGGTTTAATTCTTTTTCCCTGAAATCGTTCAGACTTTCATTTCTCCTTTTATACTTTACAAGAAAAATCCCTTAATCTCTCTTGCATGGAATTTTGTAACAGTAACCTAAATCGATTTGAACCAGTTGCAAAATTTAGTTTCCAAGATTGTTTTATGTGCATTTGCCATTTTTTGAATTGAGAACACATCATATTTTATATAATAAATATATATGGCAATAAGTGAATTGTATCTATTACTTGCTCATAAGAGTTTATATTCATATTTCTGTTGTGCTGACGTTTAAAAGTCACACTCTATATATGTATATATCTGATTAAGTGAATTTATTTCAAATAGTGTCCTCATGACATTTAGACATTAGGTTGATACATACTATACAATCATTTTATTTTAAGTCAATTGATAAAGCAAGGCTTTATCAGGCAATTAATAAAGATAATTCAGGTGCTTCCACATGTGAAAAAGAGGGATGCCTTAAAGTTATGTATGATATTAAAGAAGTTCCATTTAAAGAAAGAATGTAATATGTGTAACCATTACTGGAGAAGAGAATGTACTGGATTTGTCTTTAAAGCTGCTAGTGAAGCGTTGCAAACGTAAGCATTAATAAGATGCTTTTTTATTAGGTGCTCACTTGAATCTTTCTAATCCATATAGGGAGATATATTACAAGATTATTTTCCCATCTTTTTGAAGACAAATCTTGAACATTGCCTATGATGCAATCATTTTGCTGCTACATAAAGTAAATTAAATTTTTTTCCTTTTCTTTTGTTCGCTTGCAAATTGAATTCTGGTAATTTCACTCCAATGGCAGAAAATTCATACAGGGTCAGAATAAATGGTATTAGCACCACGGGCTCCGTCAGAAAAACTTGAATTTGCTTTTTAATTTGTCTATTGTTGTTTTATGTCACTGAAGTTCCAGCTGAATTGGGAACTCTTTTGCCTGTATGATGCACATTTTCAGGATATTTTCCTTTGTGCGGAACAGACAAGAGCACTTCCCTATGGTGTGTATTAATCCACTTTTTCCCGGATGCTTTTAAGAATGTGTAACAAAACGAACTCCCTTGACTTCTGTGATAAACCCCAGATGGGGAAAAGAAAAAGTACCTCTTTATTGCCCTGCAGCAAGAGGCATTGGAGACAACAGGGACACATTTTCCAAATGTAGGACATATAGTGGAAATAATGTGTTTTTTAGAATTCCATCATTTTATATATTACATAATTATACATATTACTATAAATACAGATGATATGCTATTCATCCACCCAATCACAGAAAAAGCTGTGTTAACTGTAGTCACCCTATTGTGTGATCAAATAATAGATCTTATTAATTTATTTTAACTCCATTTTTGCACCTATTCATTATATATTTAAAAATAACTAAAAGAGTGAAACTGGAATGTTTCTAAAACAAAGAAATGATAAATGCTTGAGGTGAGGGATACCGCAATTACCCTGGTCTGTTTATTACACATTGTATGCCTGTATCAAAAAGTCATATGTACCCCATCAATATATACACCTCTTATGTACACATAAAAATTAAGTGATTAAAAATTAAAGAAATCTATGTTAATGTTCAGTCGGTTTATTATTTTCTTTATCACTACTACATACACTTTAAATTAAAGCTAGGAACTTACGCAAATATCAATTTGACAACATTTGGTTCCCCTGAATGTAAGTTTCACTCTGTTTTCTAAATCAAAGTATAGAACACGCAAGAAAACTAGTCTCACGTAACACAAACACACATATACACAATTATACAAGTAACACACACAAAACTCTCAACCTTGTAAATAATTTCAGTATGTGGAAAGCTAAGTGCCTGAATACAGAGCACATCAGGAAGCATGAAGAAGTTAAACATGATGACAGATTTAATATAGACTTGTTTATATTAACTGTGTCAGAATAATAAACAGCCCTATGGGGGAATAAGTGTGGATCTAATTTCAGAACTATAGGATATTAGATGTACCAGTGTGGTATTGTAGTTACAGAAACTTTAATAATAAAAGCTTCAAATACAACTTTCATTTTATTCACTTATATAGATGGCCTCTCTCAGGGCATTGTGTGGATTGAGCCTTAAAGTGGCTGTCACTGGAATGTCTTCTGTTATTATTCACCAAGGACAATGGAGCTCAGAATGATAAGGGAGAAAATGCACCCCGAGCCTGTGTTCCACCCCGAGGGGCTAAGTCATATGCATCCTTCCATCGTAGCATCAATAACTAGAGTACGTTGTGAAACTTTCTTTCCTGTGTCTCTACTTTTTTGCCTGCCATATTGGTTTTGCCTGTACCATTGGGCATATGCCTGCCATGGTTTCTTGCTCATTTCTTTGCAATGACCGAGACTGGGTAATTTCTAAAGAAAAGAAGTATTAAACGGATTCACAGTTCCACATGGCTGGGGAGGCCTCAGAAAACTCACAACCATAGCAGAAGGGGAATAGACACATCTTACATGGTAGCAGGCGAGGGAGAGCATGGGTGAGAGGAGGAACTGTCAGACACTTATAAAACCATTAGATTTCATGAGAACTCACTCACTATCATGAGAACAGCATGGGGAACACCACCCCCATGATCCAATCACCTCCCACCTGGTCTCTCCCTGGACACGTGGGGATGATGGGGATTATGATTCAAGATAAAATTTGGGTGGGGACACAAAGCCTACCCATAACAGGCAAAAAAGTATACATTTTCACAATGAACTCAGTAGTGAGGACTGAAGAAAAAAATGAGATCCAATGTGTAACATCAGAATCTGGAAGATTCTTAGAAGACTTAAAGAAGGGAAATGTCCACTTTTAAAACAAACAATCCCATCAAAAAGTGGGCAAAGGATATGAACAGACACTTCTCAAAAGAAGACATTTATGTGGCCAACAAACATGAAAAAAAGCTCATCATCACTGGTCTTTAGAGAAATGCAAATCAAAACCACAATGAGATACCATCTCACGCCAGTTAGAATGGTGATTGTTAAAAAGTCAGAAAACAACAGATGCTGGAGAGGATGTGGAGAAATAGGAATGTTTTTACACTGTTGGTCAGAGTATAAACTAGTTCAATCATTGTGGGAGACAGTGTGGAGATCCCTCAAAGGTCTAGAACCAGAAATACCGTTGGACCCAGCAATTACTGGGTGTATTACTGGGTATATACCATTACTGGGTAGATACTCAAAGGATTATAAATCATTCCGCTATAAAGACACATGCACGTGTTTGTTTATTGCAGCACTATTCACAATAGCAAAGAATTGGAACCAACCCAAATGCCCATCAATGATAGACTGGATAAAGAAAATGTGGCACATATACACCATGGAATACTATGCAGCCATAAAAAAGGATGAGTTCATTTCCTTTGCAGGGGCATGGATGAAGCTGGAAACCATCATCCTCAGCAGACTAACACAGGAACAGAAAACCAAACGGTGCATGTTTTCACTTGTAAGTGGGAGTTGAACAATGAGAACACATGGACACAGGGAGGGGAACATCACACACTGGGGCCTGTTGGGTGGTGTGGGGCTAGGGGAGGGATAGCATTAGGAGAAATGCCTAATGTAGGTGACGGGTTGATGGGTGGAGCAAACCACCATGGCATGTGTATACCTATGTAACAAACCTGCACTTTCTGCACCTGTATCCCAGAACTTAAAGTATAATAAAAAAATTTAAAAATTAAAAAGAAGGGAAATGTCCTCATATATTTGGAAAGATGTGCATTTTCTTTCACTAATGTTTATAACACACAGGTGGAAATTTTTATTTTTTCATTTTTCATTTTTAATTATTATGGGTACATAGTAGGCATATATATATATGGAGTACATAGGATTTATTTTGGCACAAACATACAATGTGTAATGATCAAATCAGGATAATTATGGTATCCCTCACCTCAACCATTTATTATTTCTTTGTGTTAGGAATATTTCAACATTCCTAACACAAAGAACCCTGTCAGGGTTCTCCAGAGGAACAGAACTACTAGAATATATATATATGAATTCCCATATATATGGGAGTTTATTAAGTATTAACTCATGTGATCACAAGGTCCCACAATAGGCCATCTGCAGGCTGAGGAGCAAGGAGAGCCAGTCTGACTTCCAAAACTGAGGAACTTGGGGTCTGCTCTTCAAGGTCAGGAAGCATCCAGTACAGGAGAAAGATAAAGGCTGGGAGGCTAGGCCAGTCTCTCCTTTCATGTTTTTCTTCCTGCTTATATTCTAGCTGCTCTGGCAGCGGATTACTAGTGCCTTTCCCAGCCCACTGACTCAATGTTAACTTCCTTTGGCAACACCCTCACAGAAACGCCCAGGATCAATACTTAGTATTCTTCAATCCAATCAAGTTGACACTCAGTATTAACCATCACATCCACTCGTTAGTTATTGTGAAACAGACAATAAAATATTATTAACTATAGTCACTCTATTGTGCTACCCAATACTAGATACTATTCATTGTACCTAAATGTATTTTTTGTACCCATTAACCATCCCCACGTTACACCACATTGTTCTCTACCCTTCCCAGCCTCTGGTAACTATTATTTTACTCTATATGTCCATGAGTTTAATTTTTTAAACAGTTTTAGCTCCTACATATGAGTGAGAACATGCAAAATTTATCTTTCTGGTGTAACTCTTTTCACTTAACACAATGACTTCCAGCTCCATCCTTGTTGATGTGAATGACAGGATTTCATTTTTTATGGCTGAATAATATTCTGTTGTGTATGTATACCACATTTTCTTTATGTTTTCATTCATTGATGGATACTCAGATTGATTCCAAATCTTGGCTATTGCAAACAGTGCTGCAATAAACATGAGAGTGCAGATATCCTTTCTATATACTAATTTCCTTTCTTTTGGACAAATACACAGTGATGGGATTGAACTCCATACTCTTCTCCATAATGGCTATAATAATTTACATTCAACTGTGGAAAGTTTTAGGGGATATTAACGTTGACATTGGTTTTAAGAAAGTTCGTTGATTAATTAATTAATTTTTAAGGTTATTGCACAGAGGTGAGCAGGTGGCATGCACAATTAGCCACATTCATCCCAGCCTGATTATTCTCCTTCCACTCTTTTTGGTGGTTTTGGGAAGGGATGATGATCTAGAGATTCTGGAGCATGGTAACATCACGTAGATATTCTCTACTTATTAGTTCTTCTGACACCTGCTCTTCAATGGAGTGAGGTTGAGGGTATAAAAAAGAAATGTACCATAGACACATTTCCCTTTTTAAAAATGTGGCTTAGATTGGTGAGGAGGGGTTAAACTTTTTGCTATTAAAGGAAATGTATTCGTTTGCTAGGGCTGTCATAACAAAGTACCACACACTGACCAAGATTAAAAAATAGAAATGTATTATCTCAAAGTTCTGGAGAACTTCTGGAGTTCTGGCCAGAAGTCAAAGATCCAAATGTCTTCAGGATTGGTTCTTTCTGAGGGCTCCGAGGGAGAATCCCTTCCAAGTCTCTTTTTTAGTGCCAGGCGTTTTGCTGACGATCTCTGGCATTGCTTGTCTTTTAGACACATCGCCTGGATTTTTGCCTTTATTCACATATGCTCTTCTCTCTCTGTGCACGTTTGTGTCTAAATCTCCTCCTTTTATAAGGACTCTAGTCATTTTGGACTTGGGGCCCACTCTACTCTAATACAACCTCATATTAATGAATTATTCCTGCAATAGCCATATTTCCAAATAAAGTCACATTCTGAGTCACTTAGAATTAGGATTTTAACATATGGATTTGGCAGCAGAAGACAAAATTCAACCCATAACAGAAGTCATGAAAAAAATGAGAGTTTTGAAAGGTTAGTAAATACAACTAGTGTAGAAAATTTCTTATGTAATCATTTTGCAAAGTTGGTCATAGCCCACTGCTGATTATGGCTTTGATCTTTTTGATTAATGTCTATTTTTATTACCTCCACATGAGGAATGTGGTTTCGGTTTTGGTGTTAGAAAACTTGGGAATATTAGTAAACTTTTATTTTATTATATTTATTTATTTTTAATTAATATCATTTTTAATTGAAAAGCTGTAATTATATACACTTCTGGGTACAAGGTGATATTTTTCTATATGAATATAATGTGGAAAGTATCCACAAGGATCTGAACTTTTATTATTATTATTATTGAGACAGAGTCTCCCTTTGTAACCCAGGCTGGAGTGCAGTAACACGATCTTGGCTCACTGCATCTTCTACCTCCCCGGTTCAAGTGATCTACCTGCCTCAGCCTCCCATGTAGCTAGGACCACAGGGATGTGCCACCACACCCAGCTAATTTATTATTTGTAGAGATGATGTCTTGTCATGTTGCCCAGGCTGGTCTTGAACTCCTGGGCTCAAGCAGCCTCCCAAAGTGCTGGGATTACAGGCATGAGCCAGATCAGGCATGCCCGGCCTGATCTGGACTTTTAGAATTACAGTTTTGATGAAAAGTTTAGAGAGTAAAGAGAAAAATGAAAGTGTCAAGAGATGTTGTTGCAAAAATTAAGGAGGTCCTGTGAGGTCTTATATGCCATTATTGTCCAATTAAATTTATGAGAAAAGTTATCAAAAAAGCATATATAGGATAAACCAATGAATGAACTATGTGAGATGATGGATGTGCTAATTAGCTTGGCTGTAGTAATCATGTCACTATGTATATGTATACCGAAACATTATGATGTCTACCTTATGTAGATACAGTTTTTAAAAAGATGAACCAATAAAAAAGATCCACTATAAAGCAAAATAAATAAATACAAAAAGACTTGAGATCATATCCTATGTCTAGCTAGTTCCTAGTTATGGTAAAATTTTGTATGTCAACTTGTACATCCATCTCCACATCCCCATTGAAAACAATGATCTACATCTCACACCACAGGGCTCTTGGGAAGTTTGAGTAAGACAATTTATATCTCCAAGTACATTATACCCATCTCAGTTGATTTGGCCACTTTCCAAAAGTGCATGTTTTTCTGGGAAGGGAGGTCTGATTATTCCAGCAGGAATGGCAGGCTGTGATAGGAGCATTCCGCGTGCATCCATTCTTGATGTCTGAAGATTCCAAAGGCACCTTGCACAGTGTGAGCCCTCAATAAACATTAGTTATTGTTTTTGTGCATGCACCATGTATTGTTCACTTAGCTGTGGCGCTTTCTGGTTCCCATGGCTACTCAAGAATTTTGAGAGATGTAACAGAATCCTTGGTGACTTGAATCTGTAAAGAAAAGTAAATGGAAATCTGGACAGATTGGGTGGTCATTCTTTGATGAAGTATTTTTATTATATTGATGAAATGAGTCCTGTGTTTTTTTGTTTTGTTTTTGCTTTTGTTTTTGTTTGTGCTTGTATTCTTTACAACACACGTTTTTGTCATCTATGTCCTGTACTCAATGGTAAGAAAGTTATGTTGGCATCATCCAATGTTTAAAAATATTTTTTAAAAAACCACCCAGAGACACCATTGCCCAAAGCTTGTAGATGCTCATCTTGAAATTCACTTTGTTCCACAGTGACTGTTCACTGGAAATTAAAATCAGAAGTAGCCTGGGCAACGCAGCAAGACCTCATCTCTATAAAAACTACATATAAAAGAAGAGCTGGGCATGTTGGTATGTGTCTTGTGGTCCCAGCTACTTGGGAGGCTGAGGCAAGAGGATTGCTTGAGCCCAGGAATTTGAAGGTGCAGTAAGCTATGATTGTACCACTGCACTACAGCCTGGGTGACAGAATGAGTCCCTGTGTCTGAAAAAAAATTTTTTTAATTTAAAAATCAGAAATTACCAAAGGAAATGAACTGCAGATAATATCATACATGACCCTTGGAGTGTGTTCTCTCTAGTAAATCTGCAAGGTTTTATGCAAGGGGAAAGGATGACAACTAGAATGACAGATGAATTGTTTATGCATATTAGAGACATACCTCAAAGTGTTTGAACAGGCATGTCAAAATTGTGGTATCCATCTCCCACTTTTCCCAACCCTTTAATTCTGACTGATACGCAGGGCTCCGAAAGTACCGGATGAAATAGTCATTTCCCTCAAATTAGGAAAAATGACTTTGCCAGTTACACACACAAACACGGGTGCTAAAAGTGCATTTTTTTAAAGTAGGAAAAGGGAACACATTTTTTTTTTTAAAGAAAACTGATGGTAAAATACACAGACGAAGAAGTTGGTGAAGTGTGGGAGGAAGAAAGGATGGAAGGAAGAAAGAAAAGAAACTAAGAAGAAAGAAAGGAGGAAGGAGGGAAGGAAGGAGGAAATAATGAGGAAGGAAGGGAAGAGAAAGGAAGAAGAAAGGAGGGAGAAAAGGAGAAAAAAAGAAGCAAGTCTTAAACTTAGTTCCTGGAACTAGAATCTCAAAGAAAACACAGCCCAACACAATGCAATGCAGCAAAACAACCGCTGTCTTAAGTTGAATGTGTGTCATGAGTATATAACTCCTTTGGGAAATCAGTATTAGGTCTTCCATTTATTAAAGTGCTTCTGGTTTTCAAAGTTAATAGTTAAATATCCATCATTACCCCTTTTGTTCTTTATAGTAATGTTTTAATTTACGGAGAGCAGGTATTAATACCACTGGTTTATTGAGAAATACAATGAAGCCTTATTTAACATCTTCCAGCTCATTTCAGAATACAGGATTCTTAACTCTGGGTCCAGAATTTCCCAAGCTTAATCTTTGTACCCTTCCTTGCAGGACATATTTTCTTTATCTCTTTAAATATAAATGCCTTTTCCTGCGAGGCTAATTCTGGCTTCATATACAATTTCGTTTATTACCTAGGATGAGTGGAGAGGAAGTTGTTCCATAGAAGTGATTGCTCCTTTTGGCTTCTGTAATTCACATCATCACTATCTTGATAAACGTTTCAATAACTTTAAGCAATTGGGAGGATGGATAGCTTAGGAAGTGCCAGCACAGAGTAAATAATTCAGATGATCCTGTGGTCGTGAACTTTGGGAGGATTACTAGACAAAGTAGTTAGGTTTTTTTGCTTATTTATTGAGTTTCTTATCTGAATAATATCACAACTGCAAAAATAGATCACTTCTTATTTCTGGCATTAATTATTTTTTAAAAAGCAGTTACATTTAAGTATTTTCAGTCAATGGATACCAGTTCTGTAAATATCCACATACTTACTTTCATTTCCATTGTTTTAGATAGGAATCAATCCTCCCTCCCTCCCTGCCTCCCTCCCTGCCTCCTTCCTTCCTTCCTTCCTTCCTTCCTTCCTTCCTTCCTTCCTTCCTTCCTTCTTTCTTTCTTTCCCTCCTTTCTTATTCCCTACTTATGTGGCTCCCTGGAGCACATGTGCCTGTTTGTATCTGTGTATAGATTCTGGTCTCTCCTGTTCTTGTCAGATGATTATTGCTTTACTTATTTTTTATTCAATTCATTCCTCAAATGTACTATTTCCATGTACTAAGTATTTTCTTTCCAAGTTTCTGAATGTAGAGGCATCAATACCACCAAATTATTTAATGTAGTGAAGAGTTATTCCATCAAATACAAGACCTTAGAGGGTCAACGAATACCCTACAATTTCAGGAAACATCTTACATACAAGTGTATATATGCATTTTTTCTCTAAATATAATTTTCTCTATATATATTTTTTTCTAGGAAAAGGTATATAGCTTTCATCAGCTTTTCAAAGGAGAACTAATTAAAACCCACGACACAAAGTAATTATGTATGTGTGTTTACATATGTGTGTCACATTTATTTATTTTAATAGTGGTAAAATATACATTATATATGATTTACCATTTAAACCATTTTAAGTATATATTCAATGATATAAAGAACATTCACATTGTTGTACAACCATCACCATCATCCATCCCCAGAATTCTGTCTTGCAAAACTGAAACTCTGTACCCACTGAACAACTTCCCATTACCTACTCTCAAGCCCCCAACAATCACCATTCTACTTTCTCTCTCTGTGATTTTGTCTACTCTGGGTAGCACAGATGAATGAAATCCTAGACTATTTGTTCTTTTGTAACTAGTTTATTTCATTTATTATATTGTCCTCAAGGTTCATCCATGTTGCAGCATGTCTTTCCTTTTTAAGTCTGAATGATATTCCCTGTATTGCACATCACAATTTGTTAGCCAATATTTCTAAGATTCTAAGTAAGAATAGACCATGTAGAAGGCACATTTCCTGAGGTGTACTCTTTTCTTAGAATGGCAAACCTCCTTAGTAGAACATTGAATGGTATATCTAGGCTTCTTCAAACATCACTGGATGATACTGATGTTTGAGTATGAATGATTTAAATAACCAATGTTAACCAGGAATTTTAAGAAAATGTATTGATAATTAAGACACACACACACACACACTGGTCCTCCCTTCACACACACACACACACACACACACACACACACACACTACATTGAATCTATAGTCCCGTTTTGGAAGAAATGATATCTTTACAGATTCCAATCCATGAACTTGGTATACCTCACCATTGCTCAATATGTTCTTTAGATGGCTATGTAGAAGTTCAGCATTTTTTATTAGACTGGTTCCTATTATTGGAAACATTATCATAAAGTAATTTTAATTATTTTTACTAGCATATAAAAATAGAATGGATATTTTTGGTGTTCTTGCTTTTATTAACTGCTAAATTCACTAAATCTCCTAGCTCAGTTATAGATTTTTTCTAATTTTTAAACTTACACATTCATGTTTTAAGACTGGCTTAATCCTTCCTTTTCAATCATTTTACTTTCAACTTTTACTTTCAGCTTTGACTTTCCTAATTATGTTACTACAATTACAAGAACTAATTACAAGTACTTCCCAGTATGTCGTGTAGAGACCTGTCCACAACAGATATCTTTGCCTCATTATTGATGTCCAGGAAATTTTCACCATTTCATATGCTCCATGCTGTATTTTGTTTGTTGGTTTGGTTTCTTTTGTTGTTGATCTTTTTCAGGTAGAAATCATTCCTGTGTTTAAGGAAGTTTAATTTTATTCCAGATAGTTAGTATACTTTATTAATTAAAATTTATCATCCCTTGAAAATGTATTTTTTGCATTTATTGCGATGCCACATGTTTATATTCTTTTTTCTTTTAATACAATAATTTACCTCAAATGATTTACAACTCCTGGCCAGGTGCAGTGGCTCATACCTCTAATCCCAGCACTCTGGGAGGCCTAGGCGGGAGGATGGCCTGAGGCCAGGAGTTCAAGACCACCCTGGCCAACACAGCAAGACCCCATCTCTATTTTTAAGAAATTTTAATTAAAAAATGATTGACAACTCTAAACTATCCTTCTACCCTGTATTCCTGAAATAAATCCCACTTGAATTATGGCACAATATGTAAAATTGTTTCCCTTTTGTTAATCACTGGAATATATGGCATTTTTTGTCACTACATATATAATTTTAGATATTTGGCATTACTGAGAAAGATTGTTAAAAATTTTAACTCTAATTTCATTTTGTTTTTGTTTTTGTTTTTGAGACAGAGTCTTGCTCTGTCACCCAGGCTGGAGCGCAGTGGTGCAATCTCAGCTCACTGCAATCTCTACCTCTCTGGTTCAAGCGAGTCTCCTGCCTCGGCCTCCTGAATAACTGGGACTACAGGTGTGCACCACCATGCCAGGGTAATTTTTGTATTTTTCATAGAGACGGGGTTTCATCATGTTGCCCATGCTGTTCTCAAACTCCTGACCTCAGGTGATCCACCCGCCTTGGCCTCCCAAATTGCTGGGACTACAGGCATGAGCCATCACACCTGGCCTTCATTTCTTTTTGTTTTTTGTCAGGTTTCAGTATTAAGCTTATGCTGATCCCAAGAACATTTTGGGGTAGATTCAGTAGTCTTGATAGTTCTGGTCAAATTTATCACTACTATAAATTCTTCCATTTTTCTATTATATATTCTTACAGTTTTTTTAATATATAAAAAATTCTATTTTATGCCTTTCTTTTAACTTACTTGCCTTGTTATTTGCTGTTATTTTTTTGTTGCCATCCTTGGATTTTCTATTTGTGTAATAAAAAATCTGCAAATAATAATAAAAACAACCTTCTTCCTTCCAATGTGTATGCCTTTAATTTTCTTACCTGTTTAGTTGTGTTAGCCAGTACCTACAGAAAAAAGCTACTAGAGTAGAATGTTCTTATTTATTTACCACTATGATAGATGCCTTTTGATTGATATTTCTATATATTTTTATATATAGTAACATTGTTTATATTTGTGTATTATATAAGTAATTTATATTATACATACATATATAGTTACATAACATATATATACATGATATCTTAACATCATGTATATATAAACATTATACACATGAAGAAAAGATACCTCTACTTCTATTTTTTCTTGAAATAAAGAATAAGAATTAACTTCCATTAAATGAATTTCATCACTTACAGTGATAACCTATGTTTTCTATGATTATATTAATAACTTTAATAAATTTCCTAATATTGAGATTTGCGTGTGTTGAAATAAATCTCAAGCCATCACAATGAATTTTTCTTCGAACGTCAGCTGTAGTCTATCAGCTAGTTGTTAAAAAATATTCCTATCAAGTATTTGCTTCTTGTGCTATGTTTTTAAATTTTATATTGATGCTTTGCAAGCTTTATAATAAAATTTTAGAACTATTTTCCTTTTCTAAATCAATTTAGATATCAGGGAATTAATCTTGTTTTCAAAGAAAAAACTGTGAAAGCATTTGAAACTGATGTCTTTGAGGGGGAGAGTGTTTGAGGCAGAGAATGAGGTTTGGTCGCTCTGGGATGATATAATTAGTCTGTTTTGAGTTTCTATTTCTTCTGGAAAAAAATACATGTTATGTGTAGGTCTGGAAAATTATCCATTTCATCCAAGTTTTCAAATGCATTTGTATGGGATGGATCAAAGGAGTTGGTTTTAATTCTTTAATCTCTTTCCATAGCAAGGATTTCCTCTGATCATTTATTTCATGCATTTTGGCATCCTCCCCTTTTATTTGATGATTATCATATTAAACAGTTTTTCTGTCATGTTTTTTTGCTTACCAAGGAACTAATGCTAGGAATTTCATTCTCATTTATCTCCTTTTTGGTTTTTAATCTTTATTAATCCCTTTCTAATTCCTGCTGTGCTCATGTAGTTTTGCTGTTGTTGTTGTACTTTGTTTTTTTCTTGAGAAAATACAACTTATGGTTAGATTCCTTCCTCAGAGCCCCTCCCCAGCACTCCACCCTCTGGAAGGAATAGCAGCACGGTGTAGTTTCTGGCACAAAATAACTAAGCAAATTACTCTGCGTGTTTCTTTATGGTCCCAATACTCTTGGCTGCAACAGTCTGAAATGTTACTATTTAAAATTTCATGCCCACTTACGCGTAGGGCATACTGCAAGTATATTCAAAATGAGGGTGAGGAAATAGCATGGATTTCGGCCAGCAGACTAAGAGCGCAATTTATATACACTCTTGGAATGTAAACCCAGTATCGTTGTCCAAAAACTCAAGGGAGGCAGGAATATTTAGTTGAACACATTATGAAGAGTTTAAAGTTGTCCTGCCAACAGAACTCTATTTAATAAAAAAAGTTCTGTTCTCCAGGAGGCACAGCTTGCAGTGAGCCGAGATAGCGCCACTGCACTCCAGCCTGGGCAAAAGAGCGAGACTCCATCTCAGAAAAAAAAAAAAAAAAAAAGTTCTGTTCTGTGTTGAGCAATGCCCCAGTTTTTTATCCCTAGTTCTCAGAAGTTTCCTTTTCTTTTTGCTTCTACTAGATTCGAATAGTCTATATTTGACTTAGGCATGGATTTCCCATTGTATGCACAATTATAAGAACTCCCGGATATTTCCAATATGGTTTTTGCTGTTGAATCTGAAATAGGATTCATTTGATGAACCCAATCCCCCCATAGAGCCAACCAACTTTCTTGGTGCTGCTAAGAATATTTTGCCAGCTTTTTTTTGCTGTCAAGCCCAGTGTTCAATTTTACCACTTATATGATGGTGTTCTACTATGATAGTGACCTTCAACTATTTCACAGTGTCCGTCCTTATACTTTGTACTGAAAAAAATGTAATTGCCTGTATTAGCCTGAACGAGAAATGTCTCAAAGCCAAACCATTTTCAATAAACATGCATTAGGACACTCTGAACAGAGCTATTGCTGGCGATGAAAGTGCTGCCTTAAGAAATTATGTGATTTTTGGAATTTTAGTCCAATTTTTCTTTGTTATTTAACAAAAAAAAGAACTTGTAAAACTAACAGATTAAAAGTAAACTTCTGCTTTATCTCTTATTCACAGCGAGGCTTCTTAAGGTTTATCTTCATCCTTTTATTAACGACTCTAAGACTTTAAACCTTGGGTCACAAATGTAAGACAGGCATATTAGATATGCACATTCGTTTATATTGTGATAATTTTATGTAAACTACATGTATGAGGTTCTTTAATAATTTAACTCAACAAGGAAATGAAATGGCTGTAAAATAAACACAAGTTATCCAAAGGGAGGAACATTTTTTCCTGATTTACATGAATTGTTTCTTTTAGAACTTTCGAATGATATAAGCCCCAAAGCAAGAAAAATTACCATGAAATGGTTTATTTTCAAATTCAAAGTCATTAGAGGTAAATCTGACTGCTCATCATTTTCTTAAGGCAATTTTCACTTTGGCAAGTAATTGTCTCTAATACTTTTATTTCTAACACACCTGGGATCATTGCATTATGGCTTTGATTGGAGGGAAGGGAAGAATGCAATAATCAGACAGTTAAGTCAGAAGGATGGGATGTGTGTGTTAGTATCTTCTGCTGTTTTGTAGGGACACAAATTTTGTATGGCTGGCAGCTAACACTTCCAGTGGTGTAGGAATTATCTAGACACTTGAAGGTAGCGATGGGCATAATAGAAGTTCCTATGTCTCAAATTGACACGTTATAGTTTCATCTTTTTTTCCTTATTTCTGATGGAAGTACTAATAAGTAGAAAAATGGCCAAGAAACTGTCAAAGCAAAAAAAAAAAAAAAGAATATTAGAAAAAGAATAGCTGGTTGGAACGCGACTGGATTTTTAAACCATTGGGGAATGATACCCTGTTATTATCATTCTTTTATTGTCTTTGTTTTTAAGAAAACTATTACTATATTATCCTTTCAAACAAACTTTAAAACAGCTTGCATAAATCTTGCTGGTTAATAAGAGAGAGGGAGCCAGAGACAGAAATAGAGACAAAGAGAGAGAATGAGAGATGGAGAGAAGGAGAGACAGACCAGAGAGAGTAAGAGGGCAGGTGAGAGAGACAGCAAAGGAAGGAGAGAGAGAAGGAGCAGAAAGAAGAGAGAGAAACAGAGAGACAGAGAGAGGGGAAGGGAGGGAGAGAGAAAAGGCAGAGAGAGGGCAGGAGGAAGAGAGAGAAATAGAGAGAGTGAGATAGAGAGGAAGGGAGGGAGAGAGAGACTGATTGAGTAATACTTTCAGGATCATAATTTGCAATCCTGGACAAGAGAGTGCCTTTTTTGTGGTCAAGGAGTATTCATTTATTAGCAATTCACGAGATTCCTACAAAGAAAGAAATGACACTAAATCAGGAGCAATTCATAACAACACATGGAAAAGAAAGAAAAGCGGTAAGAAAAGTTCTCCCTTCTAAAGTCAACACACCATGTTCTTTGGGTCCTCTCCTACCCAGTGGAGCCTCCAGAAAGAATCCACCACCAGGTTTTCCCTCCTTTTCTTCATTTGGCATTCAGATATTACCACGGTGCTCCCTGGGAAGATACTATTTCACATCCCCAAACAACAGGCCCAAATCCTTTTCTACCTTGGATGATTTCCTGTCTTCATTATTCATTTCCTGTTTTTGAACAGTGTAGCCTCCACCATTTCCCCCAAATGCCTTCATAGAATCTAACAATGACTTCTTTCTTTGCTCCAATCGTGTGATCTTTCTCTTGTCTCTTTCTCTTTGAGTTTTGATAAGATTGATCATCTTCTTTGAAATATCATGGCTTCCTTGGCTTGGGTTGCATTGGTGACTCCTGCTTTTTCTTCATGGTTTTTGTAAGCCCTTTTAAATAGGCTTCCGTTTCTCCTACCCCATATCTCCCTAGCCACTTAATGTCCCTTTATTGGACATAGTTATCAGTTCTCAAGGCTGTTAGTCATGCTTCTGTTATAGGTCCCTAAACTACCTATCAGTTTATTCCTACTTTCTCTACAATACTTTAAATTGATTCCAGGAATATAACCAGGAATATATATATATATATATATATATATATATATATATATATATCCTGTTATTATCATTCTTTTATTGCCTTTGTTTTTAAGAAAACTATTCCTATATTATTCTTTCAAACAAATTTCAAAGCAGCTTGCATAGATCTTGCTGGTTAATAAAAGAGAGGGAGACAGAGACTACACACACACACACACACACACACACACACATATGTGTGTATATATATATACACACAGTATTTGTCCTGGAATCAATTTAAAATATAATATAATATATATGTAATCAAATATATGTATTTTATACTATATGTATATATATATATATATATATAATTATCTTGGAATCAATTTAAAATACATGTGTTTGTATTTGGAGACAGGGACTTGCTCTGTTGCCCTGGCTGGAATTCAGCAGTGCAGTCACAGCTCATTGAAGCCTCAATCTCCTGAGCTCAAGCAATCCTCCCACCTCATCCTTTTGAGTAGCTGGGACTACGGCCATATACCATCATCCCCAGCTAATTTTGTATTTTTTGTAGAGATGGGGTCTCACTATGTTGCCTAAGCTAGTCTCAAACTCCTGGCCTCAAGCAGTCCTCCTACCTCCGCTTCCCAACAGGACCATTTTATTTGAGGGCTCTATTCTTATCTGAAAATCATGTGGCCCCCTCCCCCTTTTCTAAATGTTTTCTCATTAATGAAGAAATGCTGTTTCTATTAATGGCACTGACATAATTTGAGCCATTTAAAATTTTTAAAAAGTGTTAGAAATACCTACCTTTCATTTCTTGTAACCAATCCCTACGTAAACATTCCTTATATTCCACAGCCAGCTGAAGTCCAAGTGTGTTTCATAAAATATGGTCAAATATTCCTCTTTACTTGTTTCTAGTGTCATCTTTCAGAGTAGATTTTTGTTGCCTTGGGTTCATGTGACCGAATCCACCTTCCAGCAGCTCTTTCAGCTTTTAATAACTTCCACAGGCCTCTTCTGCAAGCTCCATTCAAAGCGTCCTTATAGGAGCTATTGATTCCAAAAAAATCATTTCCATTACACCACTGGAACAGCTCAAACAGCTCTGCAGAAATTCTGTTAAATCTGGCTCACATCCTCCAACTATTCTTTATAAGATGCCCTTTCTTTACCCCACCTCTTTGCTGTGAGTGTTCTTTCCCATTTAGAAGGGACTTTCCTTGCCCGATGTTCCAATCTTGCGAATTCTGAAAGTGCCTCTTACGGTCTGACTTCTTCATGAGACCACTCTATTCGGATACTCTCTTTTTTAATAGTGTGAGCTGATGAATTAGATACTCAATCTAAGGGGCTGTGGTCAAAGCCTCCCTCGTCCATTTACTCCCTGTGTGATCTAAGCAAACTATTTAGAATCTCTCACACTCAAGTTTCTCCACTTTAAAAACAAAACAAAACGCATGACTTATAGCATGTGCATAAGTGGATTGTGATGAGTATTTCTGTTATTTCATGTATCTAACCCAGATTGAAGTAGACAGTGAATGCTTAATGTATTGAATCAAATTATTACTAAGTAGACATGTAAAGGTCTTTGATAACATCTGGACTGTTTTTTCCACAAACCTCTACCCCACTGAAGTGCTGAACTGCTTCATTAAGCCAGAGCAGGTCACAATCAGAAGGGCCAGGAGAGGGAGTGGGTGTCCACTGCCAAATTCAGAAGCTTCCATAGGGATATGGAATTTCCAGGAGAGGAGTAGTCTCCCAGAGTGAGGGCTATCCCTTGTGAACAGAAGACCAGGAAAAGCTGTTTACTGAGGACAGTGAACTAAGGAGAAGAGAAGGACTAGGTAGAGTCAGTGACAAGAGATCTACGGGTGGACACATGCTCATATCCCTGTATCATCCCAGTCCTGCTTCCAGTCCTATTTGAGTCCCAGGTATAGTCACATCTTGACCAATTTGGAGTCTGTGACACAGTCTATATCTGTGCAATAAATACCCTCCCTTGAGTACACAACTGTCTCCTTCAATCAACATGTAATTTATTTTATTCTGCCTTTCTGATTCACCCTCAGAAGAGGAAAGGGGGGTTGAGAAAACTTCTCAGTTGATTATGAAACTCATCCATTAGTTTATAGGAGATATTCATATCCAAGAAAAAACTCTTAGGGATATCAATCCATGGTGTTAAATCTTTCCAGTGGAAAGTGACTAATTCAAGTTGCTTCTCATTGTATTACTGGTTCAGAGAAGGGCTAAGAAATAATAGAGTAATAAATGGTTGATGTGAAATAGGTCACAAATCTGGTGGTTTCTACTCCTTCTTACACACCTGGAGAAAAAAGCACAGAGAGGTTAATTGATCAAACTGATTATAGTCAGCTGGCTGTGGAATGGGACAACAGATTGAAGGTCTCTTACCTCTGTATCTTCTTCCCATTTTGCTGGGATATCCCAGTCTTTAAGAACTTTAATTCCAATGAGAAAATCATGTATGTGTCATCTCCTTCATTCAGGTTTAATGGATGGTCACAGCTATTTAATCCATTAACTAAGCTAACATGGCGTACCGTGCACACCATTCCCCAAAGACTGCATATGCCTTGGGCAAAAATCGATGCAGCCATGAAAATATTCCACAGATTCTTCACAGGTGGTGTGCAAAGTTCACCTTCATCAAAGCAGTGGATTACAGAAAACATGAACACTTTTCCTTATATTTGTTAGAAGGACTAGAATGAAGTCACTAACAAATTGAACATTTAAGCAAAAATAATAGGTCCGTCGAATCGGATCAGTCAAGAGTATCAGTTGAATTAAATCCATTGGCACAAATTAGTGGTTCTTAAACGCCGTGGAAAAGGGGGAAAAGAACAGGTCATTTGGGTATTCTCTTTCTTTCTTTCTTTCTTTCTTTCTTTCTTTCTTTCTTTCTTTCTCTTTCTTTCCTTCCTTCCTTTTCTTCTTCTTCTTCTTCCTCTCCTTCCTCTCCTTCCCCTCCTTCCCCTCCTTCTCCTCCTTCTCCTCCTCTTCCTCCTTCCTCCTCTTCTTCTTCTTCTTCCTCTTCCTCTTCTTCTTCCTCTTCCTCTTCTTCTTCATCATGACAGGGTTTCATTCTGTCACCCAGGCTGGAGCACAGTGGTGCAATCACAGCTTCCTGCAGCCTCGACCTCCTAGGCCCAATCCTCCTACCTCAGCCTCCCAAGTAGCTGAGACTACAGGCACACACCATTGGCCTGGCTAAATTTTTATATTTTTTTATAGAGACAGGGTTTTGCCATGTTGCACAGGTGGGTCTCGAACTCCTGGGCTCAAGCATGCAATCCTCCTGCCTCAGCCTCCCAAAGTAGGATATTTTCGTAAAAGTACGCAACTCTCTCCTTCAACATGTAACTTCTTGTATTCTGCCTTCCTTATTCACCCTCAGAAAAGAAAAGGGGGCTTGAGAAACCTTCTCAGCCGATTATGAAACTCATCCATTATTTTAAAGGAGATATTAATCTCCAAGAAAAAACTCTTGGTGGGTATACCCCATGGTGTAAAACTTGGGCAATGCTAGTTATAGTTTCTTGAGTTCTCACAGGTGTCTATCCTGATTAGAAACTTGCACCCATTATTCCTGTACTTTGAAAAGTCCTGCAAAAATAACCTCACATCTTCACAACCCAAGACTTTTCTGAATCCATTTTGCTAGTTGTGACTTTCTCATCCTCTCCATATGACAGTTATTTTCAATCCATACATGTGTAGGTCTTAGGAGATCCTAGAGATATCTATGTTTTTGGAGAGAGGAAAATGCCACGAACCAGGACAACTTACTCTCTCCAGCGCTAATACTGGGAAGCATACCCTGTTCTTATACATCAGGACTTAATTCTCCACACGTAGCATTTCAAAAGCTCCAGGACAGCCATACCAAAATTTTAAATTCTTGCCAGTGGAAATCTTCCCCCAACATCATGCAGTAAGTGACAGACCAGGAGTTCAAATCCAGATCTTCTGTTTACAAAGTCAGTACAAAATAGGGGGCGCACCCTAGGGTTTGTCTTGTCATTGGAGCCAAAGGTTAATGGGAAAAATAACTGTTTTTAAAAACTCAGGCTCCAGTTTAATTGACTGCTTTCTGGCTGGGAAATATTGGACTAGTCACATCCTGATCTAGAGCTACATTCCTGTCTCTATAAAATTGAACTAATAAAGCTTATTCTCCTCTCAACTTTTTTTTTTCACTGCAAGAATCAAAAGAGAAAATCCATGGGGAAGCACTATGTAAATTTGGCAGCATTCTAAAGATGAAAGGTGGCATTACTACAGTTATTTTATGCTTCACTTAAAAGCTCAAAGAAAATAGTTTTTTCTTTTACTACAAAGAGAAGTCTGCTTCTGCCTGGAATAAATTCTACTACTGAAAAATCTCAGATTATCATTTTTTTCCTTAATGAGAAGTGAATGCATTGCCTCTATTATTTTGGCCTCTGGCTTAAACGGAAAACTGAAAATGGACTTTTGTGTGAAAAGCATATTCTATAACATGAGCTACAATACAATAGAACTTGGACAATTATCCAACTATCATGACCCCAGGATTGACGTATTACAGTATTGTATTCATAGAACTCAGTGACACAGTGGGCGCAGGCAGGTGGACCTCCTACATGAAGGCTTACACAAGTGGAAAGTTATAGGAAATTGATCTTCTGTTGGGGAGTATTCAGTATGATATCATTCAAGGCCCCACGATCACATTTTGTTGCCATGGATGATTTATTTTTACATTTGAGGGCAAGAGATATGGCTTCTTATGCATGTAATCAAGGGCAATGTCAGAACAGGGCTTTATATGACATGTCCTCACCGTGTCCTTGTCAGATAGAAAGAATCAACAGTGCATGACTTCTTTTTTTCTTGATTTCCCTAATATCTGCCTTTCTCCCTGGGTCTGATGTCAATTCACTTCTTTTTCCACCCTAATCTTGTGCTGAAGCTATATCCATTGACTTATGGTTATAAGTATTGATTTATAAACATTGTACATTTATTTGCAAGCATTGATTTTGTGATAAAGCACAGGTTATTGTTTTTGGTTTACCAGCATCTTAGAGCTGATATTTCATGACATTAAATGGACTCATTGACATGTGAGGCTTAATGTGATTTCATCAGATCAAAAACATCAGCTGGACATTTGAAATTTTTGTTCTTGTTGTACATATTGGAAACTCTGATTTTTTTTCTTTTGTTGTTGTTGTTTTTGTTCTTGTTGTACATATTGGAAACTCTGATTTTTTTTCTTTTGTTATTGTTGTTTTATTGGGAGTAAGACATACATAACACAAAATTTAACATTTTAACTCTCTTTGTGTCATTAAATACATTCACATGCTTGTGCAGCTATTACCACCATTCATCTTCAGAACGTTTTCACCTTCCCAAACAGAAACCCTGTCCCCATTAAACAACAACTCCCCATCCCCCTCCCTGAGTCCCTGCCTTGCTCCATTCTACTTTCTGTCTCTATGAACTTGACTCCTCTAGGTACCTCATATAAGTGAAAATGACAAAGGAGTTAAAAAGAAATTATTTAGGTAGATAGTCAGGGTAAGGAAGTCCTCGGTAAGGCTTCCCTTTCAATAAAAATAAGCCTGCAAATCATTTCTTTTGTAACAAAGAGCAGCCTGTAAAATCATGTTATAGACATAGATAAGCAAGCTGGAAGCTTGCATGGGTGAATACCAGCAGCTGTGCCAATAGGAAAAGGCTACCTGGGGGCCAGACGCATTCAGCATGGAGGCTCCATCTTCCCTTTTCCTTATTAACCACATGTATAGTAAGGAACAGGCAACATGGCGCTGGCCAGGGAAGAGCCCATCTGCATAATAAAAGATTAGGGTGGAATGGCCAGCTTCTTTGCGTGCTATCCAGATGTCACACCTGGTCCGACCAATTTCTTGGGCCCTATGTAAATCGGACACCATCTCCTCCAGGAGGTGTCTACAAAACCTGTGGATTTCACCACAAAACCGGAAGACCCACTGGGTGTCCCTCTATCTCTCTAGGAGAGACAGCTATTCTCTTTCCCTTTTCTTTTAACTATTAAACCTCTGCTCTCAAACTCACTCCTTGTTTTCTCTGCATCCTCAATTCCCTTGGAGTGAGACAATGAACCTCAGGTATTTGGCCCAGACAACAATGCCACTTCAAAACCATGCAAGATTTGTTCTTTTGTGACTGGTTTATATCACTGAGCAAAATGTTCTCAAGGTTCATTCATCCCTGTTGTCATCTGCATCAGAACCTCTTTCCTTTTTAAGGCTGAATAAATATTTCCAGGCATTTGGATTTTAAGAGTGATCATTTTCATTATTAGATAATAATTGTTTCTAAATTTCATGTTCATGATAAGCCGTATTCTCCTTGAAAAGTCTACAAGACACAGTGATGTGAGTTGGACAGAGGTGGACACTGTTCACTTGGGTGAACTTTGCTATGGTTTATGCAGCTGTTTTTCTAACTGGACTGCAGGGCTGCTGAGAGATAGGACGTGTTCCACTTATATCTGTTTCTGGTCTGGTGCCTTCACACAAGATCTTTCATTTAACAGGAACTCAGCAAATGAGTGACATCCTGTACTAGTCAACGCTCCAGTTGTAAGAATTAAAGGAAGAGGAAAGAAACATGAAAGGTGGCTTGCCAGTCAAGATAGGTTTATTTTAGAGACAACAAACCTGAGAAGAGCTTCTGGCCGAGTTAGGTCAGAGCCCACTCTCTTACAGACTAAGAGTTTTTAAGGATTCAGGGTGAGAGCGTTTATCAGAGGCTTGGACTACTTCTGTGTCTCTTTGTTGTGCTTATCCAGGAGGGAGAGTTTTGTGTCTGTTCCCATACATCTTCCTGCAGCTGCAGGCATACCCCCTGAGTCTGCTTTTAGCTTCCCTATCTTAGTGCACCTGAAGAGAAAGGAATGTGCTTACTAAGGCCCACTGTTTTACTGGGGCCCAGTGTATGAGGGTGAAGTTTGGCGGTTACCCAAGAGACTTTCCCTCCAACTCCCTCTGTGCCTGAGCTGTCTTTTCTGTGTTTTACTGTCTGCTCTTTCTGGCTGCTTGTAGTTAGAAGAGAAGTGATTTCCTTGAAATGCTTGAGGCTAGAAAGGGAGCTGGAACTTAAAGTGGCAGTGTTTGTCCAAGATGATGGTGCTCCTGTTCTGTCACCAGTGAAGATATTAAATGTGTTTATGCTTCACTATGGGTTGAATTTTGCCTCTCCCAAAATTCATATAGTGAAGCTTTAGCGCCAGTTTCTCAGAATGTGACTTTATTTGTAGGTAGCGTCTTTCAAAAAAATGATTAAGGTAAAATGAGATCACTAGAGTGGGCCCTGATCCAATAGGACAGGCGTCCTTATAAGAAGAAGATATTAGGACACAGACACCCACAGAGGGATAACCTTCTGAGGATACAGGGAAAAGATGACATGAAAAAGCCAAAGAGAGAGGCCTGAGGAGGAACCAGCTCTGCCCACACCTTGATCTCAGACTTCCAGCCTCCAGGAATGTGGGAGAGTGAATGTCTGCTGTTTTTAAGCCACCTAGTCTATGGTATTCTGTGATAGCAGCCTGAAATGGACTAAGACATCTCATAAGAAGATGAGAAGAGAACACAGACACACACAGAGGGACGACCCTGTGAAGACGCAGGGAGAAGATGGCATCTACAAGCCACGGAGAGAGGCCTCAGGAGGAACTAGCCCTGACCACACCTTGATTTGGACTTCCAGCCTGCAGGGCTGTGAGAGAGTAAATGTCTATTTGTTAAGCCACCCAGTTTGTGGCATTTTGTTATGGCAGCCCTAGCAAATGAATACATGCTTAAATTTAAAAGTAGATGAAATATAAATCGTATTCATATTATGGTCAAGATGGAAGTAGCTGGCAACCTTGACAAGGGCAGTTTCTGTGGATCACTGGCCATGGGAATGGAATTGAAATGGGTTGGAGGCAGCACGGCTGGTGAGAAATGAAAAACTGGAGACAATGATACTGGAACCTCCCTTTTCCCCTATTTTCTTTATTTTTTAAGTGCCACCCTTCTAAGAAGGGTCCTGAAGTTTCTCCATTTGATGAGAGTAAGATGTTTGTGTGATTCATTGTGGAAACACATGCTGAGATCCCCTGGAAGCAGGGTGGAGGAACATCTTTACTGTGTGCCCTTTTCTATGAAGAGTACACATTGGGCTGGTTACTGTGTGGAACCCTGAAAATCACCTCTTGGTCCTTCTTATAAGGACAGAGTTGGACACTGTTCACTTGAGAGACTTCTTTACTAGGGTTGATGCAGCTGTTTCTCTAACTAGACTTGAGGCCTTCACCTGCCTTTTGTAGATAACAAATTACAAATTAATACAAAACAAACACTAAATGTGGGTGATGAGTGAGTTGGACAGCTTGGGCTGAAATCCCTGCTTCACCTTTATGGGGCTATCTGATTGTGGATAAATTACTCAATTTCCCTGTGCCTCCTCAGACTCCCATATCTATAAAATTTGGAGAACATTAGGACCTACTTCACAGGGCTGCTATGAGGATTGAATGCATTACTACATAAAAAGTGATGTTTAAAAAATCACCTTTTGGAGACAACATACACAACTCCAGTGATGGAAAAGCCCAGACTACAGGGACTGTATAGAGTTCACTACAGGGACTACTATACAATTCATCCATGTAACCAAGAACCACATGTACCTATAAAGCTACCGAAATTTTAAAAATAAATGAATACATTTTAAAAAATAAAAAATAAATAAAAATATTTTTTAAAGTAATGTTTAAAGCACCACAAACATAGGACATATAGATAAACACTAGCCATTATTACTATATCAAATATCAGAAAAGTTGCAGAATAATTCTAATAATTCCCCAATGTACTGACAATGACATTTTAAAATAGGTCACTCAATCTTATTTGCATGTATAATTCTGTATATAAAATTTGAAGTAGCCTCTTTGGAAATATGATTAAGGAGAAAAAAACCCAGGTTTTCTAGTGATTTTCCAGGTGAATTCTGCCAAACATTAAAAGGAAAATTAACATCGATTTTACACAGTGTCTTTCAGAAAGTAGAAGAAAAGAAGACACTTCAAAATCTTTTTTTTTTTTTTTTTTTTTTTGTTGTTGTTGTGATAGTCTCTCGCTCTGTCGCCCAGGCTGGAGTGCAATGGTGTGATCTTGGCTAACTGCAACCTCCACCTCCGGGCTCCAACCATCCTCCCAACTCAGACTCCTGAGTAGCTGGGACTACAGGTGAGTGCCACCACAACCTGGCTAATTTTTGTACTTTTGGTAGAGACAGTGTTTCACCATTTTGCCCAGGCTGGTGTTAAACTACTGGCCTCAAGTGATCCTCTTGCCTCAGCCTCCCAAAGTGCTAGGATTACAGGCATGAGCCACCGTGCCCGGCCCAAAATCATTTTATGAGGGCTGTATTTATTATCTTAATACCCATATCAAAGACAATGCAAAAGAAATAAAATACAAAATTGTAGCCAGGCACGGTGGCTCACACCTGTAATCCTAGCACTTTGGGAAGTCGAGGCAGGAGGATTGCTTGAGGCCAAGTGTTTGAGATCAGCCTAGGCAACATGGTGAAACCTTATCTCTACCAAAAATACAAAAATTAGCTGGAGTGCAGTGGCACATGCCTGTAGTCCCAGCTACTCCAGAGACTGAGTTGGGAGGATGGTTGGAGCCTAGGAGGCAGAGGTTGCTGTGAGCCAAGATTGCACCACTGCACTCCAGCCTGGGTGACAGAGGGAGACCCTGTAAAAAAAAAAAAAATACAGAGAGAGAGAGAAGAAAGAAGAAAGAAAGAAAGAAAGAAAGAAAGAGAAAGAAAGAAAGAAAGAAGAAAGCAAGAAAGAAAATATAAAATTATAGACCAATATGGCTCTTGAATTGAGCCACAAATCTCCTCAACAAAATGGTAGCATAAGAATGGTTTGGACATTATAACTTTGGAGTAATCATTTTAAAATGCAAATCTCTAAGAGCTATACTTTCTTCCTGCTGTGAGGATGGCTTATCAGTCGCTGAAGATTCAGGCCTTCAGCCCATTGCAATGAACACATACAACAGGAAAGAGGGATGAATCTTTGTATTTCCAGTTACCAGATTTTGAGGATACTTGTTATCATGGAAAGATAAATCTCATCCTGACTGACAGCCCCTAATTGGGAATGTTTGGGGATGTCGAATTATACTCATAGGGAGCTACTGAATTTTGTATGATTTTATTTTATTTGAAGATTCCTGCATTGGTGTTCAGTAGTGCAAACAGGTAGTCATTTTCTTTTCAGTGTGCTCTTTTCTGGTCACTTTTGGTGTGCCATAAGGTCTCATTGGAAGGGCTATCACTGGAGTCATGTTTTAGATCACCTGGCAAACAGACTTCAATCTCTGAGATGCAAGAATGAAGAGAAATTGTTAGTTTCCATCTTGCAGCTTTTTTTCTTTATTGATTGCCATTTTCTATTTTTCTTTATTGATTGCCATTTTCTATTTTTCTCATTAATTTCTAGCATACTAAATTGTGATTAGAAATTATGCACCTTTCCTAACTTTTCAATATTACATAATGTACTTAAATTTATAGAATAATACATTTTTAAATATTTTAAAAGCTTTCTGTATATTTATTTTTGTTATTTATAGAGGCAGTGGGTTAAAACAATACATGAAGTTAATCTCTTTCCATCCTTTGTTCTTTCTTGAAAGAATTTGTTGTTTCACTTTTCAGTAAAATTCTTTTTAAAAGTCTTAATTTTTACAGATGATTTGGATAGTCAAATTAGAAAAATAATGTGGTCTTGGGAATAATTGGACCAAAACCACCAAAATATTCCTTATTGAGTAAAGTACATACCTACCTAGAAAAAATATTTGGCTCTAAGACAATACAGACACATGTTGAGGGAAATACTATTAAAGAAGTTTTAAAACAAAATGACAAATCTAGGGAATAAAAAGAAACAGATCTAGTATTTAGTATACTGACCATATCTAATAGTTAGTATACTGACTGAATTTGAGAGTCTCTCCCTTTCCTTTTCTACCTTTTTTACTTTACTCAATCATCAACCACAAACAAATGGATGCATCAAAATACATGAAGCAGATTCAAACGACTGAGTGAACATTTTCTTCTATTATTGATAATATATTTTCTTATATTGAGAAATTGCTGTAACAGTTTAAAAGTAAATAAAAACTTACACAATGCCAAATTAACTAGTTAGAAAACAGCTGGGTGGAAAGCTTTGCCTAATACTTCTGTGTAACTATGATCCTTTCTATCCACATTGAGATGAATGAGAATTTAGCCTTGGTGTGACATAAAGACTGCTTTAACATATTTCAATTTACCCTTCTTTAGTACCTTTCACGTCTCTCCAATCTCAATTGAAAATTAAATTTACTAATATGAACTTCATGCTCAAATTAAAAAAAAACCCTGCTCTTATTAAATGGCAACTATTAGTCATCCGTGAAATTTTGTTTTTTAACTTCTTCATGGAAGATGAGTTATTGGAGCAAGAAACTAATCAACATTATTATAAATTCAGATAATCGTTGGCGGGGGGGTGTCTGTGAATACACTTTACAGTAAGAAAGCTCCTTATTGGAATGTTGGGACACACTTTTGTTCATACATGTGTAGGTGAAGGTAATAATGAGTAGCTTCTTGTAGAACCAAATGAGGAAAAGTGAATTTCATATATTTTGTCTCAGTCTTTCTCTTTCTCTCTCTCTCTCTCTCTCTGCGTGTGTGTGTGTGTGTGTGTGAGAGAGAGAGACAGAGAAGGACAGAGACAAAGAGACAGAGAGAGAGACAGAAACAGTCTGTTTTTGTCTCTACTGAATGCATAGAAAATGTATACAAATTGTCATTTGAGCTTTAAATTCCATGAAACATGTATTTAATTAAAAAATGAGAATGATGTGAGTCATCTAATGTTTCCAGTTAATTTTATGAGTAAGTTATTCATTACATTTTTTAAAACAGTCATTAAAATAATCTGTGAAAATGGAAATTTAAAACAAGGCTTTCAGTTTTGAGTTTGTTTTCTTGCTAGGGATTATGATGAATATATGAGTCACAGGATGGTTGCCATGAGAAACTGGCTTTTACGAGTGAGAAGACACAAATCCTGTTAATTACAAAGACTATCCTATCACATCATTGTAGGAGGAAACGCAAATAACTTGGTAAGAGTCAGGGCTTAAGCAACAGGTGTTATAAGACCAACAGGTAAATGTGTCTGCACCATAATGTGTTTGGGTAACCAATTACACTGAGACAGCAGGGTTTGCAGCAGAGAAAGAGTTTGTGATTGCAGTGCACTGAGAAAGGAGATGGGAGAAGATCCTCAAATCCATCTTCCCAAGGAGTTCTAGGCTAGAGCTTTTAAGGAGATCATGGAGCACAAGGGACTGGAACATTGGGATCAGTGATTGGTTGGGGTAATGAGGATGAAGTCATCAGCATGTAGAAACTGTATTCTTTGGAGAGTCAGATCCTCGTGGGATCCTTCAGACCAGCTGAGGCAGTAGTTTGATTGATATGCAGGACCTGAAAGAATATCTTAAAGGGAAAACATAATGTTTCATCATGTCTCTGTGCTTCAAAATGATAAGAAAAGATGAGATAATTAATTAGCATTGATTCCTCCTTGTCCCGTAAATGCAAGTACTGAGGGATGGTTGCTGTCATTCCATTTACACAGTGGAATTCCCATTGGGTGTTTCAATCATTCTAACCACTATGGCTGAAATGATTAACTCGTAGTCTCAATATCTCCAGTTACTGCATTTTTCTACTCATCAATTCTTTATTAACCAGATAGCAACAGTCACATTACATAAACCATATGAGTTACTCTTCAGTATTATGGCATATCAGACCATGAAAGTTGTACATTTATCCTCCATCCTGTATTATTTATTTAATTTTTAAAATGTGCTATTTTGTCATCCTTGATGAATTTTGGCTAGTAACTAGTGACAATTTTTCATCTTGTTGAAGCAGTGTTAAACGTGTACAATGTTAGGATATTCAAGGGCTCAACTGATTTTTGAGTAATTTTCTGATTGCTATTGAATTCTGTTATTGGCAGACTTGATTTATATGAATATCCTGTTTCAGATATTTCAGTTACATGTTTAAAAGCTGCACTTGAATCTCAGCAGAGAAAAATTCTCCACATAAGAGAGCGATTCAGGTTCTATGAGATGTTATATTTAAGAATATATGTTTATTCTATGTTGCATTTCATAATGCATGTATTATAGATTTCTTATAGCCTGGAGATAATTATATTTAAGGGAAGTCACTGAAAAAGGCTTGTTAGGGGCACAAGCCACAACAATACAGTCTCACTCTGTCACCCAGGCTGGAGTGCAGTGGTGCGATCTCAGCTCATTGCAACCTCCACCTCCCTGGTTCAAGCAATTCCCCTGCCTCAGCCTCCTGATTAGCTGGGATGACAGGTGCACACCAACACATCTGGCTACATTTTTTGTATTTTTAGTAGAGACAGGGTTTCATCATGTTGGTCAGACTGGTCTCGAACTCCTGACCTCAGGCAATCCGCCCTCCTCAGCCTCCCAAAGTGCTGGGATTACAGGCGTGGGCCACTGTGCCTGGCCCACATTTTACTTTTTAACACCTACTTTAATTAACCTTTTCAACCTCATTATCCTCTGCTTCATTACCGGCGGATCATGCACAGATGAGACTCTGGAATCTATAAATTAATTCCTGGAATATGTAAAACAGCATTCACATGTTCATGTTTCTCTTGCCATCAGATCTTTTAAGTTGTTACAACGTCTAATATTGATTGACATCATTCAAACCTAAGATAAGATTTTAGATGTTGGCAATAATATTGCTTTGTAATTTTTTTTTGAGGCAGGGTCTGACTCTGTCACCCAGGCTGGAGTGCAGTGGCACAATCATGGCTCATTGCAGCCTTGACTGCAGGGCCCCAAGCGATCCTCCCACCTCAGCCTCCTGAGTTGCTGGGACTACAGGCATGTGCCACCATGCCTGGATAATTTTTATTTTTATTTTTTGTACAGATGGAGTCTCACTATGCTGCCCAGGCTGGTCTCGATCTCGTGGCCTCAAATGATCCTCCTGCCTCAGCCTCCCAAAATGCTGGAGTTACAGCATAAGCCACCACACCTGGCCTTTGCTTTGTATTTTTAATATGTTCCATGACTGAGTTGATCTTGTGGGAGTTCTTCAACATGCTATCAATACTGAGGCTTTGTGTGGTCAAAGACTGTTTTAAAATGTAGGTTTGATTATTACTGAGATATGGCAAGGCCAAGAGATCAGGAGATAACTGCTATAAACAGTTTGTTGCTCACAGTTCCTAAGAGTTGAGAGCACGCCACACCATGGAGGGCCACATGGGAGAGCACCAGCATTGATCAGGAGGCAGCGTGGGTGTGATCAAAAAGGCATGGCATGGCAAGAGTTTTTTGTGTTTTTCACATGAATAAATGGGTGAGGCAAGGTAAGTAGGTTTAGGATTGGCTGGTTTTAATAATTTCAGCAGAATCCCGCGTGTAGGGGCTTCCCCTAGTTGTCTCATACCTGGTCCTGGGATGATGAGGACAATGAAATAGAAATGTGGAGTGTGAGAGACCAGTAAAGGAGGTGGTTAGGGTGTGGCCTCTGGACTGGTTGATTTGCATATGAAAGGCACGCTTGTACTGATTCTTTAGTATCTCTAGGAAGTGGCTAATTCTAGGAGTTACAGCTCCCTCAAGGTCAACAAAGCCCCAAAATGTCAAAGCATTAGAATTAAATTCATGCTTACAACAAAAACATTTGCCTTATATATCTTTCCATAGTGTATTCATTTTAAGATCATTTCCATTTGCTTCTTGGGTTGTATTTAAGACTGTAGTTATATAGATGCTTATTAATTCTTCGATATTCAATGTCTTCTCAGCAGCAGGGATCTCTTTCCACTCCTTATTTCCTCAGTCCACCTCTGATTTTGGCAGCAACCAAAGTGGACAACTCCAAGTGGTCTCTGACTCATCTTTAATCCGTGTAGATCCAGTAGAGTAAAACATTCTACTCTAGGCAAGCACCATGCATCTTTCTGCATTCTGGCCCAAGTTCTTCCATGCCATGTGAGCTCATGTGGTCTTTGAAAATACTTGGGAAGTTGAAGAGAGTCACCATCCCTTAGGATAACTGCCCATACATGGTGGGCAAGATTCAATTTTCTTACAATGTCCCACATCTCTCAGAAGCAGCTGGCATCATCATGAAAATAAAATGTATCCATTATGGTATCAGTTAAGATGTTTGCTCTGGGATAAAATCCTGCAGGGATGGGACACTGACTTTCAAGACGCATTTTATGCAGCTAACCAACTACCTATATATGATGCTCTGTCCCCAATATCTAGTAGTACACACATATCCAGGAACAATTGTGTGATAATAGGTGTGTCCCTTTTTGTCACCATTCCCAGCTATGCTTTTGCAGAATTTGGGGCTCCCTTATGTGCAACTGGCCAGTCTGCAACATGGCAGTCCTGGTTCCCAGGCATCAGGATACATCCAAGGTTTGCTCTCAACCTGAATGTACACTTACAACATGATCACCTTAGGCTGTTCATGGCAGTGGGCCAGAAGCAAATAAATGAGATATTATATTGACAGAAGCTTATCCTTAAGTGTTAGAGATGATGCATTATAATGGGGGCAGGGAGGAGCATGTCTGGAACTTGGGACATTTACTAAGTTATGGTCCAATAAAGCAAAGCAAGGCAATGGAAGGGACATGCCTTGTCTCAGATGAGACTTTACACCTTGGGCATTTGAGTTAATGCTGGAATGAGTCAAGAGTTTGGGGGACTGTTGGGAAGCCCTCATTGTATTTTGCAATGTGAGAAGGACATGAGATTTGTGAGGGATCAGGGGTAGAATGATATAGTTTGGATATTTTTCCTTGCCAAATCTCATGTTGAATCGTAATCCCCAATGTTGGAAGTGGGGCCTGGTGGGAGGTTTTTGGGTCATGGAGGTGGAGCTTTCATGGCTTGGTGCTATCTTTGCAATAGTTCTTGTGTTCTCATGATATCTGGTCATTTAGAAGTTTATGGCACCTCACCCTTGATCTCTTTCTTGCTCTGTTCTTGTGATGTGATGTGTCTGCTCCCCTTCTGCCTTCTGCCATGATTAGAAGCTTCCTGAGGCCTCCCCAGAAGCAGAGGCTGCTATGCTTCCTGTGCAACCTGTAGAGCCCTGAGACAATTAAACCTCTTTTCTTATAAATTGACCAGTGTCAAATATTTCTTCATAGCAGTGCAAGAATGGCCTATTACACTGGTATTTCTGTGGAAGAGATGTGAAGATGTGTCTCTTTCTAATCCAGAGACCAACTTAGAAAAAAATATTTATTTCTCTATTAAATTAAAATAATTATTGCCTTCTATCCACTATTTGTATGAATATCTGGTAGTTTCTCCTTATCTTTAAGGCTCATAATATATAGAATAGCAGCTTATAACATAACATTCTGATAGTGTAAAATTAAACTTTCCAAGCTATAAAACTACTCACCAGTCATTTATAGAGAAGTGACCTTTTCATTTCATTTATTTATTTATTTCCTTGGCCGGAACAAAAAATCCTTTTTTATTTCTTTTGTAGGCATGAAACATCCATCACCTTTGGAATTTGCATGTACTTGTTCTTTGAGGTTACCTTTTGTGTTTTATAGCCCACAAATGCAAAGACTTAATATCTTATGAAAACCGAAGCCAGAGGAAAACATACTGATTTTCAAAAGAGGTGAACGTAATTTCTGTCTGGCTTCTCTTCTTTGTTTGATGCTTTTGTATTTGAATGTTAGAGTGGATGCTTTTGGTGTGGAGGATGCTTATACAATGATATTTACACACAGTCAAATATCTCCCACTGTATTGATGTGTTTTGTTAAAATAGGCAATCTATTATGAAATATATTTTTTTCTTTAAAATTTAGAATAGGACAGAGAGGAAATATTAAAATGAAAATTTCAGTTTGGTATTTTGTTCCCATTTAGCTTGTTTTTAAAAAACCTCTGAATTCTTTCAAAGACCCTTCTGAATTGGTTAGGATAAAGCAAATTTGGTAAATCTACTTTCAGATTCTAGACCACTTTTCCCTATTAAGATACTGATTTCAGTAAAACTACCTTGATTTTTCTCCTCTGGCATTGATAACTTTTCTTTCACTGACTCAACTTCAGTGTTTACTTCCAACCTCTCATTTCCTGCCTCAAGATATTCACAACAGAAAATGACATAGCTGTGATTTTTAGAAAGTGATTATTACAAACACCAGTAGACATTAAAAGTAGAAATATTCATGGTTTCATCATTGGATTCACTTGGGATCAGTGTCCTAAATGTTGCTTCCTTTATTTCATATCAAATCCAACTTCAATTTCTACAGAAGACTTACTTTATCAGTTGTACAGCATTTTCCTTCTGTCTTTGCTGCATCTTGTGTTTATCCGAGAACTGTACACAGAATGTATTTTACTGAAAAAGTCCACAAATTCAGAAGTCATCATGGAGATACAGATAAGGGTTTAAGAATAGGGCATGTGTTTTTATTTTATCACAACTGGCTCACCTTTCAGTGACTATCGGTTGTGTTGGTGCTGGAGGGGTTACTGAATCAGAACGCTTAAAAACGTTAAATACGGAAAAATAGTAGACTGTCCTGAGAGCGGGCATTGTATCACGGGGTAGGACGGTGAGGGGATGCTTGATGACTCTGTTGTTGCAATAGTCAAATTTTCATTATGAAAATTGTGCTACTAAAAACGAACAAGCAAACAAAAACATTCCTCCAATGCATGAAGAAAAACATTTAGCTTCTTGAATTTGAATTTTTCAGAAGCAGAGAGAAACCTTCTCAACGTCATGAGCTCTCTTCAGATTTGCTTTATGTTTGTGCTGTCTGGCCTTGTTTCTGATCAAGATTTATGGGTATATGCCTTTTGCATATTTTCTGAAATCTTGAAAGAAAAATTCAGGTCTCTAACCTCTTTCTTCCTTTACAGCTTTTCACATTCTTTAATTGAACAAACGTGTACCCTAATCTTAGTTGAGTGCTAAAGGTTTGTGTATTTTCTACAGGGCTGAATTCTAAACATGCCATTCTCATAAGTGCTGAAGGGTAAAATTAAAATTTCTACTGTATTGAACATAACCCTTTTAACTTCTCAAAAGGTGTAAATATTATTCTTGGGCTAAATTGATAAGCTATTTAGATCACTGCAGAAGCTTGTCTCGGTCTATTCAATATCAAATGCACAAAATTACAGTTTTGGGCTTAAGAGGCTAACACAAATGACATAGTAGGTGCCTGTGCTCTGTTTGGAGAATTCTAGATTTCAAATTAACTCTGTATAACAAGGGAGAAACAAAAAAGAAAAAGAAGCATAATGAAGAGAAACCAATGTAATTTTAAATATTCTAGGAGAAAAATTTAAAAGATAACTTCACAAAGACATTTTACCATCAAAAGAGAGGATAGTGTTTCATTTTGCTTCTTTGATGTTGTTTGCATTAGATTTCTGAGTTTTTCTGCCGTCCTTCCAATGAGGGTATAATTTTCTACATTTTTGCTATGTGCAAAAATCTCAAGTCTTAGTGTCTTCATGTTTCTCTCTTTCTTGCTATTGCTACAGCTGTTAAAAATTATTGTCCATGTAGTGAATTGAATTGTGTCACCCCAAAAGTTATGTTGACATCCTCCATCCTGACAACTGTGGCTTTGACTTTATTTGGAAATAGGGTCTCTCTTTAAAGAGGTAATTAAGATGCAAGTTAAGAGGAGGTCATGCTGGAGTGAAGTGCAGCCTTAATCCAGCATGACAGGCGTCTTTATAACAAGAGAAGATGAAACCGACACTGCAAAATTGTAACTGAGATGGTGACAGGCATCTGACCCAACCAACTCCATCTTGCTTCTAACCTCCAAACTGTCCTTGTTGACTCCTGGGCGTAGGCTGAACTAACTTTGGGGAGGAATTTAGTTTATATAGTTTATAGTTTAAAACAAAGATGATAACAGCCCTTTGCCAAAACAAAGCTCCTTCTTGCCTGGGGACTAGACTGCCTTTGTAGGACTAACAAATTAGCCACAAGACTGGAAATTATGGTGTAGGAGTCATGCAGCTGGAGGCTACAGGATTCTGACCCTCCCTGAACTGCTCCTAAGATCAGCGCTTAGTATTATTTTGCAGACCCTGCACTTGATGAATCAGCTGGCACCACCCAGATTGATAAACTGTCTCATCTGATCTTGTCGTCCCCCCCCAGGAACTGACTCAGTGTAAAAGGACAGTTTCAATTCCCTATGATTTTATCTCCGACCCAACCAGTCAGCACTCTTGACACACTGGCCTTCCCCCACCCACCAAATTATTCTTAAAAATCCTGATCCCTGAATGCTCAGGGAGACTGATTTGAGTAATAATAAAACTACTGTCTCCCACACAGCCGGCTCTGCATGAATTGCTCTTTATTGCAATTCCCCTGTCTTGAGAAATCGCTTCTGTGTAGGCAGCGGGCAAGGTGAGCCCATTGGGCAGTTACAAGGAGACACGGAGACACAGAGACACAAAGACATACACACAAAAAAGAGACTGTCATGTGAAAAGACAGACACACAGAGAGAACATCGTAAGAAGACAGAGGAGGAGATTGGAGAGAAGCAACTGTAAGCCAAGGAACACCAAAGACTGCAGGAAACCCCAAAAACTAGGAACAGGGCATGGAACAGATTCTACCCATATTCTCAGGAAGAGTCCCTGCCAACACCTGGAATTCAAGCTTCTGGATTCCAGATCTGTGAGTGAATACATGTCTGTTGTTCCCAGCTATCCACAGTCCCAGGAATCTAATTCAGTCATTATTTGTTTGTCTTTCCCCATATTTCTATGTCCCATGGTTGAATCTTTGTCATCGATTTCCATTTTCTGATTCATTATCTCTCCGGCTACTTTTCTTTTTTCCACTTGTGATTTCTTTTCCCTGCTTCCTCCCTAACTGTCAAGACACAGAGTCAATTGGGAAGAGGGAGAAGGGCACGAAGAACCCTCTGGTTTTCTCCCTGCATAGCCCATGTGCTAGAGAGGACATGAATCTATACCTTTCCTTCCTGCAGGGAGTTGAGTGGATTCCACAGGTATAATATGGTTCTTTTTTCTTTCTTTCTTTCTTTCTTTCTTTCTTTCTTTCTTTCTTTCTTTCTTTCTTTTTTTTTTTTTTTTGAGACAGAGTCTTGCTCTGTGGCCCAGGCTAGAGTGCAGTGGCATGATCTTGGCTCACTGCAACCTCCGCCTCCTGGGTTCAAGTGATTCTCCTTGCCTCAGCCTCCTGAGTAGCTGGGATTACAGGTGCACACCACCATACCTGGATAATTTTTGTGTTTTTAGTAGAGACAGAGTTTCACCATGTTGGCCAGGCTGGTCTCAAACTCCTGACCTGAAGTGATCCACTTGCCTCAGCCTCCCAAAGTGCTGGGATTACGGGCATAAGCCACAGGACCAAACCTCAGAAAATACATTATACTAGTAAAGCAATACTCAAAACCCATTTTCCTGTCCTTGTTAGCAATGTGATGTCTCACTTTCCTGTCCTAGCCCCTCGGATTTGCAAAACAAATTTCTATATTTTATCATGATGTTATGCAAATTATGACCATGATTTTCCTCTCACTCAGAGAGCTTAAGAAATGCTTTTTCTACCTGCATTCAAACGGTGTGTATATATTGAAGTGTACGTACTGAAGAATATACAGTAGTTATTTTACACGTTGAGACTGGAAACTAGCTTTTTCTATGCATTTTCATTTTTGTTTAAAGGAGGTTATGTGAGCTCAGTGGTTATTGAACTCATGAAGTCCTTCCCATCCAGCACAGAGATTAAAGGGTAAATATTTTTTTCCATGCTCACTGTAAGAGTACTCATAAGTGTGTCTGCTGGAGCCAGTAACTTCATCAATTAAAACTTAAGTTTTCTTTAAACATATCATTTGAGACTCAACATAGATTAATAGGTTAAAAAAAGCACAATAACCATAATAATTAGAACAACTGTAGTAACGCATGCTTTAATCCCTCATGACGTTGTCATTTAGTATCTCACATCAAAGAAAAATTATATTGTCTCATTGCAGCTTTAAATTATTTCTTCAAATATTTTATAATAAAAGAGCGCATTTTGTCCAAAAGTTTTGTGCC
Organism: Pan troglodytes; assembly: GCF_028858775.2. Taxonomy (NCBI): domain Eukaryota; kingdom Metazoa; phylum Chordata; class Mammalia; order Primates; family Hominidae; genus Pan; species Pan troglodytes. The sequence goes on along the minus strand of NC_072421.2, from coordinate 6,176,782 downwards.
TGAGAGGACTACAAGTGACTTTCAAAGTTATGACCGAAGAGATCAAAAGAAAATGTTCAATATATACATGTATACTCTGGCAAAAACCCAATACATACATATAATTCTTGCAACAATCATTGAAATCCATAGACATGTTTTTGAAGAATGTTGACAGTATTTTATTTGCATGTTGTTGTATGAATTGTACGCATGGAACTTGCCTTTTGACTAGCTCTTCTCTGACGTAAATGCTGACACTGACAATTTGTTTTTCCTACAATTTCTAGGTGAGTGCTTCTCAAAATTTAACATGCATATGAATCATCTAGGGATTTTGTTAAAATACAAGCCCTGCCTGGATTGTTCAGGGGTGAGGTGCACGGAATCTGCATTTCTAATGAACTCTGAGGTTGAGCTGATGTAGCTGCAAGGATTCGATCTGCAGATCTACAGTGTCCAATATGGTAGCCACTAGCCATGTGTGGTTAATTAAATTTAATAAATTTAAGGTAAATTAAAAATCCAGTCCCTTACTTTCAACAGCTGCATATCAGTTGTCAACAGCCAAGTGTGGCTTGTGGTTACTCTATTACAAAGCTCAGATATACAATATTTTCATCATTGCGGAAAGTTCTATCGGAAAACTCTGTTCTTCAAGATGGGAGAAGAAAGAGTAAATTCTGTTTCTGAAAGGAATAGTATATTGATGTTTTTCAATATAGTGACACAATTCTGAAAGTAAAAATATTTTCAAAAGCATTTTCCGACGGTTTTCTAGTGATGTTTAAGGAATTACTACAATTTATAAAATATAGGAGAGCACAGTTGAATCAAGATCAAGAATTTCTTTATCTGAGAACTGATACTCATTGTATTGTTTTAATAGTCACTTTTGAAATATCAACCACATATATATATATCTGGAGACTTCATTTCAATCAAGCAAATGTGCTTAGAAGATGACCTTTCCATGCAAGATAAGTTAAATGTGGTGGCATTATAATACTGTATGTTTTATTATTTCTATATTCTTCAGTTTAATGCAAAGTGGAAAAAATGATGGCTATCTTTTTTTCTAAAACTCAATAAAGTGTTATTAAGTGAGCCCTTGAAGGCATTTATTAAACCGTTATAAGCCAGGGTGCTGGGGCAGCAAAACGGCAGGATATTGGTTTCCAGGGTCTAACTTTGTATTCCTGAACTAACTTAATTTGTGTGTTTTATGGGCTTGATGTTCAAGAGAAAGTATCAGATTTCATAGAAAAAAAAGTGACCATATCTTTCAGTTCTCAATGGCCATTTCTCATGCATTTTGAATAAGTGCTAGTCATCTAAAAATCAACAAAGTGCCTTAGGATAGGAGGCTATTGGTAGAGACTCAGGGGTAGGTCCCTGAAGAAGTGTCAACATCACTTCAGAATGAGGTAAAATGAAATGTATTTTCTCTACTCACCCTCATTCTTTCAGTTTCCTAGATACCTACTCATCTCTTATTCATCAAGTGGTACCTTTTAGGAAAATTTTAACTATCTTTCTGTTATGCAAGATCTATCTTGAAAATAAGGAAGGAGGCGCAATGTTAGGAAATAAAGTAATGAAGTGGCTCACCTGTGTAATCCCAGTATTTTGAGAGGATGAGGCTGGAGGATCCCTTGAGCCCAGGAGTTTGAGACGAGCCTGGGCAACATAGCAAGACCGTATCTCTACCAAAAATAAAAAAAAAATAGCTGGGCATGGTGGCTTGTAGCATGTAGTCCCAGCTACTTAGGAGGATGAGGTAGAAGAAACACTTGAGCCCGGGAGATCAAGGCTGTGGTGAGCTTGATCACACCACTGCACTACAACCTGGATGACAGAGTGAGACCCTGTCTAAAAAAAAAAAAAAATTATTTAGATGAAGCATGTGGCTGTTTCCCTGAGAAGTGCCTGTCTGTTAAATCATGAGTTGATTGTAGGAAGAATGTCTTCTTCCTCTGAATATGATCAATTATCATAATATACTCCAACAAAATGAAGACAATATTTTAAAGAAATGCTAACAAAATATTTATTGTGAACTGTGTTAACTTATTGAAATATTTATGGTCTCAGAATTTTAGTAAACTACTTTTAAAAAATTCTCATCTCTTTTCTATTTCACATTCTATTTGGTAAACATTCTTGCATACATAATATGCCTTTTACATGCTATATTATATGTAATTCATCATGCCTTTTGTGTATTAGAAAACTCACCATTAACATCTGTTCATCATTTCTCTCCATTGTAGTTTCAGTTAAATACATTTTTAAAAGCACTTGTCTCAAGTCTAATTGTAGTGTTTTTGTTTTGTTTGTTTGTTTTTTGAGACAGGGCCTCTCTCTGTCACTCAGGCTGGGGTGCGGTGGCATGATCACAGCTCACTGCAATCTCTGCCTCCCAGGCTCAAGCAATCCTCCCATCTCAGCCTCCTGAGTAGCTGGGACCACAGGTGTGTGCCACCACACTCGGCTAATTTTTTTGCATTTTTAGTAAAGACGGAGTTTTGCCATGTTTCCCAGGCTGGTCTCGAACTCCTGAGCTCAAGAGATCCACCCACCTTGGCCTCCCAAAGTTCTGGGTTTACCGGCATAAGCCACCATGCCTGGCCTAACTGCAGTGTATTATTGAAATGTTAAAATATGGTTGTCTATTAATCCCTCTTTCTCTCCCTCTCCCTCTCTCTTTCTCTTTCTTTTTGTCTCCCTGTCTCTTTCATGTAAATAGTCTTCAAAAATATTGTCCATAATACATGTGGATTGCCAATATTCCCAGTGGTGATTGTTAAAAATGATGGTGTGTATGTTAAAGAGTCTTACCAGGGGAATTTTGTGAAACTAAAATTTGAAATCCACTATCTCCATGCAAAGTTTAAGGACCAGATTTTGACTGAGCTATTGAGTGTGAATCAGCCACCAGTTAACTTTTCTTTCATTGTATTTTACTTGGCTCTTTACCATATCAGCTGTTTCCTGGGCTCTTATCTTTGAAGCCAATTGCATGACCAGTGATTAAAAATATATTTTTTAATTCAACTTTGATGTTTGGAGACCATCTATTTGCTAGTTTTCACTCCAAACAATGCTCTTTGTTTTCCTCTGTGAATTCTGACATTTGCAATTTTTATTAAAGAAAGCTACATTGAAATCAGAAAATGTATGCAGTAAGTTACTCTTGGGCCTCCTTATAAGGAATATTTTTAAAGATCTGAATTATCAAAGTAAAATAAATGTCCAAGAGAATGATGTTTTACAGAAGTCCCAAAAACTGGTACCTTGATTTCAGTACAATGAAAGATATCTGAATATATGTCAATAGGATCTCCTTTATTTCCCTCATCTCAAAGTTTAAATGCCTGTCACTCAAATTGACAGTTTGCATCTTAAGTCTGATGGCTGACTTATGACTCTGTGCATGTGAAAATTAGCGTGTTCAGAATCTTTAGTTTTTAGTGAATACAGCAGGTCATGCAAATAATAGTTCAGCTCAACATTCCAATTATGTCAATATGCTTACTTCTCTAAATTAATTACTTAAGGTGGCATCTGTTATAAACATAATACTTCAATTTTGTGGTCATGAGAAGGGATGCAGCTTTAATGTACACAAGAAATTTACAAGTTTATTATAAACTTTTCCCCACCTGAAAATGCATGGAAGTGGTTAGCTACTTAGGAAACATTCTGATGATGTGTGAATGAGGGCAGACATGGTATATATGAAGGCTTTTTAATTGCTTTGGGTTTAATCTTGATGATAACCCAACTTAAATGCAGTAATCTTTTACCGCATAGCTTCTTCGAAATGTGTGCAGAACAATCTTTTGACATACATAAGTAGCAAATATTCACAAAACATCATCATGCATTTATTAAGATACAGTGTTTCTTCCCACGTGATACTATCTACATATAGGTTTCATTTCTATCAATATGGCAAATTTCTCAGACAATTCCAACAGCTGTATAGACTTGTTAAACAGATTAAAGGGTCTATAATCCATGGTACCAAATGGTCTTATGGAGCCACATTGGAAGAAATTAGTTGAACTTGATGAAAACATTATTCATCAGATTTAAAGATGATGGTTACAAACAAAACAAAACAAAACAAAAAAAGAGTCAATGAATCTGAAATGTATGAATCCCTTTCTGGGGCCAACAAGAAGATAATATTTCAAATGGAAACCTGCCTAGAGAAGGTAGGATACCTACATCTCCTTCACAGGATACTGGCTTTAAAAGCAATGGAGCCATTCTGAATATTTGGAAGGAAAAGTTTAAGTTCCAGTGCACTGAGATTGGCTGTTACAGAGGTGTTCCTGATGTTGAGAGATTCCCATTTTAGAGAACCCTTAGATTAAGATGGTGGGAATCTTTAATGATTATTCCCACCTCTACTGTTTATTGACTGCTCTTTAAGAAAGTGGGCCTGTCGTGGCGTGGGGGAAGGGGGGAGGGATAGCGTTAGGAGAAATACCTAATGTAAATGATGAGTTAATGGGGCAGCACACCAACATGGCACTTATATACATAGGTAACAAACCTGCACGATGTGCACATGTACCCTAGAACTTAAAGTATAATAATAATAATAAAGAAAGAAAGAAAGTGTCGTTAGACTCTTAAGAGAAATCTTGTAGGGTAAAGGATGTTTGCTTCAATCTCATAGCATCAACTCTCTTTCTCCCTTTTCAGAAAAAACCTGGGCTTAGATAATGATTACGCCAAACCACTGGATTCAAGAAAAAGCTCATCATGCCCAACTATTGCATAACAGTATGTGAGAGCCAACCGATTAAAGATATTTTAGGAGAATAAAATATTTGGAGAGCATTGGAGTAAGGACTGTCATTCCTGGAATGGAAGCATTTAATTAAAATGACCATAAGCCTGAAGTGACTGGGGCATGGGAATATCCTTGATGAGAAGATAGTGAAGCATGTAACACCCTGGGATAGATGGTGCTGATGGAACATTTTGAGGAGACCCAAGTTGTTGGTGGAGGTGATGGGAGACTCAGGACAACAGAAAGTATGGGATTTTCAATGCTGCAGAAATGGGGCTGATATGGTTTGGCTCTGTCCCCACCCAAATATCACCTTGAACTGTAGCTCCCATAATTCCCATGTGTGGTGGGAGGGACCCAGTGGGAGGTAATTGAATCATGGGGGCTGGTTTCTCCCATGCTATTCTCATGATAGTGAGTAAGTCTCACGAGATCTGATGGTTTTATAAAGGGGAGTTTCCTTACACAAGTTCTGTCTTGCCTGCTGCCATGTAAGACGTGACTTTGCTCCTTATTCACCTTCTGCTGCGATTGTGATGCCTCCCCAGCCATGAGTGAGCCAAACTCACTGTTACTGTGAGTCAATTAAACCTCTTTCCTTTATAAATTACTCAGTCTCAGATATGTCTTTATTAGTAGCATGAGAACGGACTAATACAGGGGCTCTGTTCTGACTAGGACAGAAATTTAACACTTGGCATCACAGAATGGCCCCAGCCTGAGCTAGCAGTGAGTGAATGGTCAGCTCACAGTACAAGCTGCTTTTGGTAAACGTCTTGCAGACTGCAACCAGCCTAAAGCTAAAATCACAGTAAATAAGCATGAGCGGATATAAAAGAGAGATGATAGATTTGTGATTTGTTGACATAACCACCAGGACATCTGTATCACAAGTGAAAATTGTAGCCTGATTCCCAGATGCTGACCGCCATGCAGGGAAAGGCTTAGCAATGCAGTGAATTCCTAATTCATTTATTAGCTTTGATGGCTTTTCATGGACCGGGAAGGAAATCCCTAAAACATATGGATCTTATATCCTCTTGTGAAGAATGTTGGTTTCACAAGGCAGAAGGAAAAGAGAGAAAGAGCTAGTAGGAGAGCAACGTATGAGGTTGCTTCTTTCTCTTATATGAAATTTGTGGATATTATTTTCAACTCAGACCTAGAATCTGCACCATCATCTTCCCTTATCACCAGCCACAGACCCACCAACCCACTCACTCTTACACACACTTAAGGACAAAAATGAACAACAGATACTCTGTTGCTCCCAGATGCACTCTGGTCTCATTCAAAAATCTCTGTATGTTCCTGCATTTTGGAAGCCAAAATGACCTCAGTACCAATCTATCCATTTATGAGTCATGTTTCCATAACTCATGCAATTCAAAGTTTGAAAACACAGAGACTCAAACAATTAAAGCAAAAATGATTTTTTTATTTCAATTTTTATTTTAGGTTCAAGTGGTCCATGTGCAAGTGTGTGACATGATTTTATGTGTGGTGTTGAGGTTTGGGGTCCAAATGATCCCACCACTCACGTATTGAGCATAGTACCCAAAAGGTAGTTTCTCAGTCCTTGCCCTCCTCCCTCTTTCCCCCGCCGAGTAGTCCCCAGTGTTTATTGTTCCCACATTTACGTCCATGAGTACTCATGTTTAGCTCTCACTTACAAGTGACATGTGGTATTTGCTTTTCTGTTCCTGCATTAATTCTCTTAGCATAATGGCCTCCAGCTGCATTTATTTTGCTGCAGAGGACACAATTCCATTCTTTTTTATGGCTGCATAGTATTCCATGGGGCCCATGTACCACATTTTCTTTATCCAGTCTACCGTTGATGGGTACCTAAGTTGATTCCATGTCTTTGCTATTGTGAGTATTGCTGTGATGACCATGCAAGTGCATGTGTCTTTTTGATAGAACAATTTTTTGGGGGGGTGGGTGGTATATATCCAGTAATGAGATTACAGAGTCAAATGGTAGTTCTGTTTTAAGTTTTTTGAGAAATCTCCAAACTGCTTTCCATAGTGGCTGAACTATTTTACCTTCCCACCAGTAGTGTATAAGTGTTCCCTTTTCTCTACATCCTCACCAACATCTGTTGTTTTTCAATTTTTTAATAATAGCCATTCTGACTGGTGTCAGATGATTTTTTAAAAAATATGTGTCATTTTCTCTTTCAAGTGTGAGATAGGAATTAACAGCTACCTCAGGCACACGTACTTGGATAAAATAAGCCTTGGGAAGAACTTGTTATGCCTGGCTATTTCCTGCTAGAATAAGTACAGTTTCTAAAGCTAATTTGTCAAATACATCAAGAAAAGCATTGCAACTCTCATTAGCACAACTAGTTTTTACAAAATCAATATTTCATTGTTATGTGGTGTTTCCTTAGCTCCATTTCTTCTTAATTGCATACATTCAGAAATTTAGTTGAATTTGGTTCATTTCCAAATCCCATGGTTTTGATAGCCTTTTCTTGGATGTGTTTGTTTATTTTAGTTATAACAAGAATATAATCTCATAATAGAAAATTTAAAAATAAACTTACTTTACAAATATTTTTATCTATATGTCTATCATCTATCTTTTTCGGGTTTTAAGTTGTGCAACTTAAATATGCTTCACTTTTCTATACTATATTTTCTCTCAATATATGACATTTCCCACATTTATAAATGTGCATTCCTCTTACTTATTTCCTTTGCTAGCCCATGTATTGTTTATAAGAGGAGGCAAGAATTAGACTATTTGCAATATTTTGGCATAATAAAAAATGCTACCACCAACACATTTTTGCTACAAATTTTTCAGTATTTCAGAAGGAATACTTAGTCTACTTACTCAGTAATTCAATTGCCAGATTAAAGGGTGTGAATAGTTTCTTGGCTTATTCAAATTGACAAACTGTTTTTGCCAAATCTGTGCTACTTTACTAGTTCATGAATATGGCAGGAAGAGTTGCCCAGTACTCATGCCAGGCAGGGATAATGCAATCCACATGAAATTAATGGAAGACATAGGGGAACATGGTTTAAACACTGAATATGTTTACTATTAGCAAGACTATTTATTTTTCCTTAAGTCTTAATGATTGTTTACTTGCTGAACAATATTGCTCATTTACTGGATATGTTAGTCTTGATATCTGAGTATTTTTCCCAACAGAATTTCAAAGGGCTGTATATAAGATAATTTTATAACTTACTTGTTTCTAGTGTTTTACTTCCAACCTCTTATTTATTCCATATTTTACTTTCCATTTTTAATTGAATTAGGAAATATTTTAATATCTAAAACCCTGAAACCCATTCATACTTAACAGATGTGAATGCATGAACCCATAGTTATTTCAGACCCCTCTTTTTCTAAAAATATAGATTTTACATATTTTATATATATTCTTACTAATTTGAGAAACATTTGAACATAAAGAGTAAAAAGATTGTATAGATTTTTAACACAACAGATTGTATTCTGTAATGTAAAGTGTGTTCAGCATTCACAAATCAATTAATGTGACTCAATAGTTTAACATATTGAAAGGCCTATTGAGATATAATTGATATAGGACACATATTCAAGGCCTTCAAAATGATTAATTTGTAGATATACCCATACGTGTGTGTGTGTGTGTGACAACATCGTGATGATAAAGATTATAAACATAGCCATCACCTCCAAATGTTTTCTTGGGTTTTTGTCTGCCACATCTAGCAGACTCCAATCCCTTTCCTTAGGCAAACAATTATCTGTTTTCTGTCTCTGTAAATTGGTATGCATTTCCTATAATTTTATATAAATGGAATCATATAGTACTTGCTCTCTCTCTCTCTTTGCAATCTGTCATTTTTTAACTCAGCATAATTATTTTAAGATCCACTTAAGTGTTTGCTTGTATCAATACTTCATTTCTTCTTATTGTGAAGTAGTATTCAATTGTATGATGACATAATCATGCATTTATTCATTTGCTTCCTGATGGATATTTGTGTTGTTTTCAGTTAGAGGTTACCATAAAAAATATCTATGAACATTTGCATGCCCCTATTTGTAGGCATGAGTACTTTCATTTCTTGGGGGTAAATGCTGAAAGTAAAAGATTGCTTCATAGGGTAGATGTATGCTTCACTTTTTTTTATTATTATACTTTAAGTTCTGGGGTACATATGCAGAACGTGCAGTTTTGTTACATAGATATACACATGCCATGATGGTTTACTGCACCCATCAACCCATCATCTACATTAGGTATTTCTCCTAATGCTATCCCTCCCCTAGCCCCACACCCTCTGACAGGCCCTGGTGTGTGATGTTCCCCTCCCTGTGTCCATGTGTTCTCATTGTTCAACTCCCACTTACAAGTGAAAACATGCGCTGTTTGGTTTTCTGTTCCTGTGTTAGTCTGCTGAGAATGATGGTTTCCAGCTTCATCCATGTCCCTGCAAAGGACATGAACTCATCCTTTTTATGGCTGCATAGTATTCCATGGTGTATATGTGCCACATTTTCTTAATCCAGTCTATCATTGTTGGACATTTGGGTTCGTTCCAAGTCTTTTCTATTGAGAATAGTGCCACAATAAAAATACGCGTGCATGTGTCTTTATAGCTGAATGATTTATAATCTTTTGATATACCCAGTAATGGGATTGCTGGGTCAAATGGTATTTCTGGTTCTAGATCCCTGAGGAATCGCCACACTGTCTTCCATAATGGTTGAACTAATTTACACTCCCACCAACAGTGTAAAAGTGTTTCTATTTCTCCACATCCTCTCCCGTATCTGTTGTTTCCTCACTTTTTAATGATTGCCATTCTAAATGGATTGAGATGGTATCTCACTGTGTTTTTGATTTGCATCTCTCTAATGACCAGTGATGATGAGCTTTTTTTCATATGTTTGTTGACTGCATAAATGTCTTCTTTTGAGAAGTGTCTGTTCATATCCTTCACCCACTTTTGAATGGGGTTGTTTGTTTTTCTTGTAAATTTGTTTAAGTTCTTTGTAGATTCAGGATATTAGCCCTTTGTCAGATGGATAGATTGCAAAAATTTTCTCCCATTCTGTAGGTTGCCTGTTCACCTGATGATAGTTTCTTTTGCTGTGCAGAAGCTCTTTAGTTTAATTAGATCCCATTTGTCAATTTTGGCTTTTGTTGCCATTGCTTTTGGTGTTTTAGTCATGAAGTCTTTGCCCATGCCTATGTCCTGAATGGTATTGCCTAGGTTTTCTTCTAGGGTTTTTATGGCTTTAGGTCTTACATTTAAGTCTTTAATCTATCTTGAGTTAATTTTTGTATAAGGAGTAAGGAAGGGGTCCAGTTTCAGTTTTCTGCATATGCCTAGCCAGTTTTCCCAACACCATTTATTAAATAGGGAATCCTTCCCCCATTGCTTGTTTTTGTCAGGTTTGTCAAGGATCAGACAGTTGTAGATATGTGGTGTTATTTTTGAGGCCTCTGTTCTGTTCTGTTGGTCTATATATCTGCTTTGGTACCAGTACCATGCTGCTTTGCTTACTGTAGCCTTGTAGTATAGTTTGAAGTCAGGTAGCATGATGCCTCCAGCTATGTTCTTTTTGCTTAGGATTGTCTTGGCTATGCAGGCTCTCTTTTGGCTCCATATGAACTTTAAAGTAGTTTTTTCCAATTCTATGAAGAAAGTCAATGGTAGTTTGATGGGGATAGCATTGAATCTGTAAATTACTTTTCACAATATTGATTCTTCCTATCCATGAGCATGGAATGTTTTTCCATTTGTGTTCTCTCTTATTTCCTCAAGCAGTGGTTTGTGGTTCTACTTGAAGAGGTCCTTCAAATTCCTTGTAAGTTATATTCCTAGGTATTTTATTCTCTTTGTAGCAATTGTGAATGGGAGTTCACTCATGATTTTGCTCTCTGTCTGTTATTGGTGTATAGGAATGCTTGTGATTTTTGCACATTGATTTTGTATCCTGAGACTTTGCTGAAGTTGCTTATCAGCTTAAGGAGATTTTGGACTGAGACGATGGGGTTTTCTAAATATACAGTCATGTCATCTGCAAAGAGAGACAATTTGACTTCCTCTTTTCCTGTTGGAATACCCTTTATTTCTTTCTCTTGCCTGTTTGCCCTGGCCAGAACTTCTAATTCTATATGCAAAGACACACATAGGCTCAAAATAAAGGAATGGAGGAATCTTTACCAAGCAAATGAAAAGAAAAAAAAAAAAAAGCAAACAGGAGTTGCAATCCTATTCTCTGATAAAACAGACTTTAAACCAACAAAGACCAAAAGAGGCAAAGAAGGGCATTACATAATTGTAAAGGGATCAATGCAACAAGAAGAGCTAACTATCCTAAATATATATGCACCCAATACAGGAGCACCCAGATTTATAAAGCAAGTTCTTAGTGACCTACATAGAGACTTAGACTCCCACACAATAACGGTGGGAGACTTTAACACCCCCCTGTCAATATTAGAACGATCAACGAGACAGAAAATTAACAAGGATATTCAGGGCTTGAACTCAGCTTCAGACCAAGTGGACCTAATAGACATCTACAGAACTCTCCAACCCAAATCAACAGAATGCGCATTCTTCTCAGCACCTCACATTTATTCTAAAATTGACCATATAATTGGAAGCAAAACACTCCTCAGCAAATGTGAAAGAACGGAAATCATAACAAACAGTCTCTCAGACCACAGTGCAATCAAATTAGAATGCAGGATTAAAAAACTCGCTCAAAACCACACGACTACATGGAAACTGAACAACCTGCCCCTGAATGACTACTGGATATAAAACCAAATTAAGGCAGAAATAAAGATGTTCTTTGAAACCAGTGAGAACAAAGACACAATGTACCAGAATCTCTGGGACACATTTAAAGCAGTGTTTACAGGGAAATTTACAGCACTAAATGCCCACAAGAGAAAGCAGGAAAAATCTAAAATTGACACCCTAACATCAAAATTAAAAGAACTAGAGAAGCAAGAGCAAACAACTTCAAAAGCTACCAGAAGACAAGAAATAAAACACCTCTTACACAAATAAACTAGAAAATCTAGAAGAAAGGATAAATTCCTGGACACATACACTCTCTCAAGACTAAACCAGGAAGAAGTCGAATCCCCGAATAGACCAATAATAAGTTCTGAAATTGAGGCAGTAATTAATAGTCCAGGACCAGATTCACAGCCGAATTCTACCAGAGGTACAAAAAGGAGCTGGTACCAGTCCTTCTGAAACTATTCCAAACAATAGAAAAAGAAGGAATCCTCTCTAACTCATTTTATGAGGCCAGCATCATCCTGATACCAAAACCTGGCAGAGACACAACAAAAAAAGAAAATTTCAGGCCAATATCCCTGATGAACATTGATGCAAAAATCCTCAATAAAATACTGGGAAACCAAATCCAGCAGCACATCAGAAAGCTTATCCACCACGATCAAGTCGGCTTCATATCTGGGATACAAGGCTGGTTAAACATAAGCAAATCAATAAACATAATCCATCTGTAACAGAACCAATGACAAAAACTACATGATTATCTCAATAGATGCAGAAAAGGCCTTTGACAAAATCCAATACCCCTTCATGCTAAAAACTCTCAATAAACTAGGTATTGATGGAACGTATCTCAAAATAATAAGAGCTATTTATGACAAACCCACAGCCAATATCATACTGAATGGGCAAAAACTGGAAGCATTCCCTTTGAAAACCGGCATAAGACAAGGATGTCCTCTCTCACTACTCCTATTCAACATAGTATGCTTCACTTTCTAAGAAACTGCCAAACTTTTCCAAATTGGTTAGACTGTTTAACATACCAGCAAGAAATGAAAGTATCTGTTTTCTATATCCTCACCAAAGATGCCGTGATGAGGATTTTAAAGTTGTATCCATCCTAATAGGTGTGTAGTGGAATCACATTTTGGTCTTAATTGCATTCTCCTAATGACTAATAAATTGAGTATATTTTCATCTTCTTATTTGCTGTTCATATATCTTAAGTCCTTGGTACAGTGTCTGTTGAAATCTTCGCCATTCTAAAAAATTGCATTATTTGCTATTAATCATTTTTGAGAGTTCTCTGTCTTCTGATTACAATTTCTTGATCAGAAATACAAGTTCTGTCAATCTGGCTTATCTTTTCATTCTCTTAACAGAATATCTTTCAAATATCTTTTGTAAAGCAGATATTTTAATTTTTATGTTCTATTTATTTGTTTTATGGAGTATGAGTTTGGTGTTAGATCCAAGAAATCTTTTGTTAGGCCTAGGTCACATTTATTTTTCCTATGTTTATTCTAGAAGTATTAAAGATTTAGGTTTTAAATCTAAATTTAAATTTAGGCCAATGGTTCATTTTGAGTTAATTTTTTATATGGTGCAAGGTATATATTGCTATTCTTTTTTGTTTGCATATGGATATCTGATTATTCCAGCACCACGTGTTTAAAATAAACATTTTGCACGGAATTGCCTTTGAAACATTTTTCAGAAATCGATTTTCTATATATATATATGTGTGTGTGTGTGTGTCTACTTCAGGATATGGTATTCTATTCCCTTGACTTACTTGTCTGTGTTGGTTGACAATAGCATACTGTCTTGATTATATTACCTTTACAATAAAATCTTGAAATCAGGTAAAGTATGTTCTCCAACTTTATTCTTCTTTTTCAAAGTTATTTTGACCAGTCAAGGTCCTTGGCATTTCCATATGCATTTCCAATTCAGCTTGTCATCTTTCCCCCAGAGAGCTTGCTGTGAATTTGACTGTGATTTTATGAAATGCCCGGGCACATTTGGGGATAACTGACATACTAACAATTTCGAATGTTCTGACTTTTAATATTGTATATTTCTTGACAATGTGTTTGGGTTTAGTATGCACAGGTCTTTAAAAACTTTTGTTAGATTCACCCTGTAAGTATCCTGTGCATTTGGTATTGTGGTAAAAAGGTATCTCATTTTTATTTTAGTTCTGATTGCTACAGCTAGTATAAAGAAACACAGTTGATTTCAGTGTATTGATTATGTCTTATGCAATCTTTTTTATTGGATAGTATTAATTCATTATTAATAATTTACTAATCTACTATTCATTCATTTTAATGAATTATTAATTCATCGTGAATTTTACCTTTTTGCGTTCTTGATACGTTAGTATTCCCGTAACCGTCCTCGGCACTTGTTCTGAGACACATTTAAATTACTTGAGTACAGTTTGAGTCTCAGTTTTAAGATCTTATTTAAATGTTGGCTGGGCACAGTGGCTCATGCCTGTAATCCCAGCAGTTTGGGAAGCCAAGGCAGGCGGATCACCTGAGGTCAGGAGTTCAAGACCAGCCTGGCCAACATGGTGAAGCCCCGTCTCTACCAAAAATACAAAAATTAGCCAGGGGTGATGGTGGGCACCTGTAATCCCAGCTACTCGGGAGGCTGAGACAGGAGAATTGCTTAAACCCTGGAGGCGGAGGTTGTAGTAAGCCAGACTGCACTCCAGTCTGGGCGAGAGAGCGAGACTCCATCCCCCCCGCCAAAAAAATCTTAACTTCTATCTCACTTTTAAGACTTACTGGATTGGACTGGAACCATTCTCAGAAAAGGGCTAATTAATTATTCCTTCCCAAGGCAACATCATTCTGTGCACTTTACCCTAATGCCCGATGTTTCATGAGATTCTCTAGTCAAGCTGGTTGGAACAGAAGTGGTTTTGGCCCTGAGTTATCTTTGAGAAATGTTCATTTTCATCTTCTAAGGTGCTTTATTGCTGACCTGTTGCCATTTTCTATAGATTGGTGCTAAACTTGTTAGCTGGTGATATGGTTTGGCTGTGTTCCCACCCAAATCTCATCTTGAATTGTAGCTCCCACAATTCCCACATGTTGTGGGAGGGACCAGGTGGGAGGTAATTGATCATGGGGGTGGGTCTTTCCTGTGCTGTTCTTGTGATATGAATAAGTCTCATGAGATCTGATGGTTTTATAAAGGGGAACTCTCCTGCATACACTCTTTTTGCCTGCTGCCATGTAAGACATGCCTTTGCTCTCCTTTGCTTTCCTCCATGACTGTGAGGCCTCCCCAGCCATGTGGAACTGTGAGTTCATGAAACCTCTTTCCTTTATAAATTACCCAGTCTCAGGCAAGTCTTTATTAGCAGTGTGAGAATGAACTAATACGGGACTTGGAGGAAAACTTCAGCAGTTCCCTCTGCAGATCTCCATTCTCCTCTGGGTGAAGCTACCTCTCTCCTGGTACTCTGTCCTGAGAGCCCTTGCAGCCTTGTTTTCCCAAGAATCAAAATCTTTTGAGCTCAGCCTGACGTCTCCCTTTTTAAGTCAGGCCTGGGAAATACTTCCAAGCCAATAAGCTGGGGCAATGATATATCTCCACTTGTTTTCGTCTCACCAGGATCACTACTCTTAATTTCTTGTTGTCCATTTTCTTAAAAGCTGTCATTTTCTTTATTTTTGGCTGTTTTAAGAAGGATGGTGTAATAGGTCCCTTTTAGACAGTTTTGGCCAACAACTGATGCAGTCATTTCCTGATTTTTAATTTAAAATGTGGTAGTTCTCCATTAAGTCCCACTTTTTCTACATCAATTTGTACTAAAGTTTTTAAAATATGCACCTTTTGGTGATTTGAATGCAATTGCTCTCAATTCACTTATTGTTTCTCTGTCAGACTTACTGACATTGGTATTTTCACCTTTCACTTCTCTGCTTCCCCGAGTGGTTTTATGAATTCTGCTCGTTTTTGTTTTCCTCTTTTGCTTCCTATCTCATTGCATTTTAGCTTATATTTTATTCTTTGTCTCTTGGGATTTCTCAAAGCAAAGGAAGACCTAGGTCATAAAAGTTGAATTATCTTTTAACTTGAAAATCGCTTTGGCATTTCATAACTCTCTCTCTCTTTCTCTCTCTCTGTCTCCAGATATTCCATTAGCAACATGCTTCCCATTTGACATAATAAGTATAGTATACTAAAATATCGATGCTATTAGTTTCATCACTTAAGTTTAAAAGACCCAGAGGCACTGTAAATGTGGTGCCAATAAGATTTTCACACCCTGTCCATGCTGTGCTTTAAATTAATGGCCTTTCTAAAACAGAATACACCAGAGCCACCATATCCAGGAAGACAATATTTTAATGACCTAATTTAATTTATATTTGAGAATGTTACTGACTACTCCAGTTATACATTCTCACTAGAAGACTATGCTCAACTGAAAAGGAAAGGAAACCACAACTGCTGTTGAGTTAATAAAGAATGACTAATACAATACCACAGACCAAGTTCGGATGGATCCAAAAAGGAAGAATTCTATTTCGGGAAACCTAATTCAACACAAAGAGCCCTGTAATCTTTTCCCTAGCCCTGATAGAGATAGGTCGCCTAGGCTTACCCAGGATCCTGGGACAATATTTTTAGCCATTTCATGTTGTCTCATCATCTTTAATGGACTCATGCAAATATCTGCGTGGGCTGTTTTTGAAAGCTGAGCCACTTAACAAAGTGAGCTTTTGTTAAAGGATTAAATCGCTAATAAATGAAGAGTGTTTATCCGCAGAAGCGCTTCAAAGCCTGTTTTGATGAAGATGAGCTTTCTTTCTGTGTTGCAGGTGTCCTAGCTCATGCAGGGGACCTGGCAGTCCAGGGTGGGCATGAGTCCAGAGAGAGAAGGGGAGGGGGTGGCCGAGGCTGCAGTGGAGGCTTCATTGCAGATGCTCACTCAGAGCTCGATTTAGACTGCTTTCTGAACTGGATCTGGAGAAAGGAGGCCACTTCCTCCTCTTAGAGATCTTTCCATCCGAATTAATTTCAGATGTGTTTGGATATCATCACCTGTGCAATTAGTGAAGTGATTATCCCTTCTGTATCATTCAATTACTACAAGATTTATAGAAAGCATATCGAAAGCATGTCAACCCAATTTCTTCAAATCTCCTGATTTGGACTTAAATTTAGGTCAAGTTTGCAGAAAAAAAATTTTAAAAAAATTCCTAGAGAGTAAAATAAATGTTACCATCCCAAACTATGACTTCTTACAGTTACAGTGGAATGCAAAGTGCATGTCATTTAAATGGAAGCTGCTTCATCAGATGATGCTACTCATATTCAATATTGATATATCATAAAGAATTGGGCTGCATAATGTGTTTCCATTGTGGATCATTATTAGAAATCAGTCATCAGTGCATTAAATGAGAATATGTGCAGCTGCAAGTTGAGTTGTATGGAAGCTTCCATGCTATCTCCAATTTCCCAGAGCTTCTTTCTTTGGCAGATTGTGGCCAAGAGCAGCGACCTGGACATCACACTGCCCAAGAGCTGCCTCAACAACTCCCACGGCCCCAACCTGCCACAATGTGGATTTTTCTCCCAACCTCCAATTCATTGACTTTAAACTGTCAAATGGGGATATAATGGTATCTCATTAACTTTTCAAAAATATTAAATTGCTAAATATATGAAAAATACCTGAACATTATAAACTGGTAATAAATATTAATTACTAGCAACCTGACTATTGAGGAGCTACTCTCCCCTGTTGTCAATCACTATTCCTTTTAGGGTTGGGGTAACAATAAATAAAATATACACATAGAAATATACATAGATATATCCACACATTTATATATATACATCTATGTGAATATATATATTTTTATATACACAAATCTGTGAATACACATACAGAGATAAATATGATGGGTGGATAGAAGATATATATATCTTATATATATATATCCTATACATGTATATCTTATATATATATATCTCATATATATTAGAGAGAGCTAGATATGGTGGATGGATAGATGGTTGATAGATAGATAGATAGACAGATAGATAGATATAGATAGATAGATGTGCTGGATGAATAGATAGAGAGATACCTGTGATGGATACATAGGTGATAGATAGATATTCAGAGATTAAATCTTCTAGAAATGTAGTTATTCAGAAAGACCTGGAATTGTTCTGACATTTTGCAGCAGCATTAAGGTCATGCCTCTGACTTCTTTAATGAGATTCCTTCTGCTTTCTCTACTGGGAATTTCTTAAATCATTGGCTCCTCTGAGCATCCCAAGGCAGTGATTTCCTTTGATTTCAAGCTGTGTGAACTAACAAAGAGTGGCTGGTTGGTGTGCTCAGTTTTACCATCTTGATATCTCATTGTTGAGTATGGTCATCAGGATGTAATGGAAGCGTCCTGGATATCCAGACATAAGGGCACCAATAAGCAAGTACATTCTTTGGCCATTAAAAATGATGATGTCGGCCAGGTATGGTGGCTCACACCTGTGATCCCAGCATTTTGGGAGGCTGAGGCAGGAGGATCATTGGAGGCAAGAGTTCGAGACCAGCCTGGGCAACATAGAGAGCCTTACCTCTAGAAAAATTTTAAAAAGGAATAGCTGGGCACGATGGTGCATGTCTATAGTCCAAACTACTCCAGATCGTCCCTCAAGGGAGGATCTGTTGAGCCTAGGAGGTCGAGGTTACAGTGAGCTATGATTGCACCACTGCACTCCAGCCTCAGTGACAGAGCAAGACCATGTCTCTTAAAATTTTTTTTTTGAAAATGATCATGCAAGTGCATATATGAAAACGAAAATAGGGCCAGCCCAAAAGACTGAGGGGGAAGAAAAAGGTATTCAAAGTGGCATTTTAAATCCCATTTTCATAAATAAAGTCTGTGTACATATTTAAAGGCATAAAGAATGTAAGAAGAGTCAACAGTTTGCTGAGTGACTGCCCTGACTCATAAGATTAGAGATTCTTTTTGTAGCATTTACTGTTTTGCTTATCTTTACTTTCTAGTTTGTATGCAGCATACATATATGACATTTTTCCTAAAAGTGTTTAATGTTTTTGTGTACCTTCACAGGGTTCAGTATACTCCTAATACCTTTCAGTGACCTTGACACAAAAGGTAGAGGAAGAAGAGAGAGAGAAAGGTTAGAATTGGATGCTAATGACAGGAAACAGAAATATTTACACTTGGTAACTGGCATCAAGACTCTTTTGCAGAATAATAGAAGCAAGAAAGTCATGAGAGGGGCCAGGTATGTAGAATAGCCATTCTTCTTGACCCGATAGGGAGTGTAAAATAGATTTATTTAAAATATTGTTTTAACCTAATCCATAAGAAATCACATTGTATTTCTCATTGATGAACAATTTTTAACACATATTGCCAGTTGTATTAGAGTTCAGCATTATGACAATTATGTCTAGATAAAAATTCACAAAGCCTTAATGTCCCAGACAGAGTGTTACTGTCTTCATTCTAAAGCAATTTACAGGAGTATGTTCTAGCTTAAGAACAAAGCTACAGTTGCAAAAATAACAACAACAAGAACAATGAAAAGATTAAGATAGAATAAGAGCCTTGAAAAATAATTATCTGGATTGGATCCAAATCAAAGCCACAGGAAACTGTACAAATAGAAGAAAAATTACAGGAAAAGATTACATAAATAAATTCTTGCATTTACATTGGACGTTGTCAATGTGATTGATAGTTACTAGAATATAAAGTTTATATGTAGTAAAATATTAATTTTACTGTAGAGATTATAAGAACTTCAAATAAAATTGTATAAAATGAGGCCCTTATGCCTCATTTATAGAGTTTTTGGTCTGAGATTTCACACACACACCCCAAAAAAACCAAACCAAAGAAAACAAATACAAAAGCTAAAGATACAATCTTGGTTTAAAGAACATCTTTGCTTGTGAAATACATGTAGGCATGCAAATGAAGTAAATGAACTCTGAACATTTTCAATGAGATATTAATGACCTTTTCCAAATGAATGAATTGGTTTCATATTTCTTGGTTTTCAACGCATCAATATAGGTATTATAGGAGCTTTCTATTTCCACACTCAGTATATTGTTTCACAACAAATTCATCTTTCTTTATAATGTTTATAAGTGTATTTTATTATCCTCAGAAACTTATGTCTATTATCTTTAAAAATTCATCTTCACAAAACATTCCTCGTCACTGACACAGAAAGGGGGAAAATAAGACAGAGATTTGATTCCAAAGAAACAAGCTAGAAGGGCTGGAAAACTCCAGCATCCAGAAACAATGTTCAGAAGCCAAAGTGGGAATGAGGTGAGGGAAACAGATAGATTTGCAAGGATGCTGTGGAAAAGGAAGGCTGTCACATCATAGTTACGTTGACAATGACATTTTCTTTATCCAGTCATCACTTGGTGGACACTCAGGTTGATCATCTTTGCAATTGGGAAGAGTGAAAACGTGCACTTTTGACTAATTGGTTCAGGAGGTAAATATATAGATGAAAATTGTATGAGTAACTTGGTAGTATTATTGCATGATGGGGAATTTCCTTGGAGATTATAGGATATTCTAGAAGACACAGTGGCTATGCAGTCTTTTGAATCATTCCAACCTCTGCAATTTTAATACAAAAATACATGCTCCTCCATTATCGTGGGGTCTTTAGAGTTTACTGGAAAATAGATTTGGTTTAAATATTTCCACAGTATGTTGTAAAATTATCCATAAATTGAGTTTCTTGCTTTATGACATTCTTTAATTTTATATCTAGCAATGTAGGCTTTGGCAAATAGAGCAAACATTAAGTCCTCATTAACAATCACTTTATCAAAATGAGTCTTAACAATTGACAATATTATAAATACCTGAATGTAAAATATTCATTTTGGAAGACTGCCCATATAATTGTGAGCTTTTTGTCTCTCAAATGTGCATGCATGTGTGTTGACTTTAGAGAGATATGTTTTCTGTGAGAACCAGAGATGATTACCTCTCAAATCTTACCTAATCAAAACAGTGTTCTGCAGAATGATAAACACCAAACTATTGCCTCAGTGAGTTCATTTTATTTAAGTGTTTACCCATTGCTTATTTGTTTCAAATGAGAATATAAGTGCAGCACATCAGAAAGCACACACAGGGAACTGGTTCTCTACCGTGTACATTTAAAATAATTCCCTCCTGGGCGTGGTGGCTCATGCCTGTAATCCCAGCAGTTTGGGAGGCTGAAGTGGGTGGATCACCTGAGGTCAGGAGTTCAAGAACAGCCTGGGCAACAGGGCGAAAACCCGTCCCTACCAAAAATACAAAAGTTAGCTGGGCACCGTGGCTCAATGCCTGTAATTCTATCACTTTATGAGGCCAAGGAGGGCAGATCACCTGAGGTCAGGAGTTCGACACCAGCCTGGGCAGCATGGCCAATACCCATCCCTACTAAAAATACAAAAGTTAGCCAGGCCAGGTGGCATGTGCCTGTAATCACAGCTACTCAGGAGGCTGAGGCTGGAGATTCACTTGAACCCAGGAGGCAGAGGTTGCAGCGAGCAAAGATCACACCATTGCACTCCAGGCTGGAAAACAGAGGAAGACTCTGTCTCAGAAAATAATAAAATAAAATAAAATCATTCCCATGTTTCCACATAGACATATCCATTAGTTTAGTTTTCTTTAATGTAGGTATGTTGAAGAGAAAGTGATACTGATTCATTTTGAATCTGATACTGATACTAAGAGCAAAACAAAGTCAGCTTTATAGAATTGAGGAATTAAATTACAGTAAGTCTTTTTCATAACTGTAAATCATCTCCATGCAGGGTGGTGGCTAGGATCTGTTGCATCTCCTATAATTTTTTCTCTTTAGGAAAATTTGAGTTAGTATTTTCTTCAGTTCGTACTCATCCTAGTAAGCCACCTACTACACCAGCTGTTCTCAACTGAGACAACCAAGATGACAAGGCTTCAGAAGTCAATTAATGCATAATGTTCTTTCCTTGCAAGATCGGTTACTAAATCTTAGAGGTTTAGGTTTGATAGAAACTGGCCCACACAAAATGCTGCTTCCCTCAGGAAGCTATGTATTATTAGAACATTCTATAGTTTCCATGGCTTATACAAAATTCAGGAAAACAGCACAGTCCAGAGAATCTTAAATGACAGGTGTAAATGGTGCACTATTACGAAATACTTTGAGCTATTTATTATTTCTAACTGCTACTCTTTTTTTGTCTTATATCTTTGAAATGTTAAGCTTAAGATACATGTCCATCTTAAATCTATAAATTAAATATAGGCCATCAGATGGATGAGAATTTTGGCATAAGCTACCAAATTGAGTCTAATATTTTTGAGATTAACAAATCTGCAAGAATAACTAAGAAAAAATATATGAGAAAGAAGTATATGAATGAAATCCTGTTCTCCCAGATACAAATATGTACCCCTTTGCTACTGCCATAGAGACGATGGATACATGAAACACAGAGAGCAAAACATAGCTTTACAGAACAATATTCAAAAGCTGCAGGCAGATCCACGAATATGAGGCATTGATCACACATGAGAAGATTATCTGAAGTCAGTGAGAAAATTCCATTAATGGGGTTTGGATATTTGGTGATCTATGGAGTTGGCGTGATGAAGAGAGATTCTCTCCCCTCACAAATAAGATCTAAAATGCCTTACAAAATGTAAAACAATAACAAATTATTAGAAGAAAATAGATGATGTTTTCAAAGAGTTGGAAGTGAAATGTCCTTCCAAAGCTTTACACAATACCCGGAAAATTCATGGTACCATGATATCAGATATCAGAACCCACGATATCAGGGACTATATTGATTGACCACATGGAAGTCTAGAAATTATAAATAAACAAAAATATGAAATAGTTTTCTTATTTCCTTGATTATTGAACACATGCAAGGAGCAATGGATCAGTTTCAGTATTTGAAAAAATCTTAAAAATAAAAATTTTATTATAATATTTTATCTTAATCATAATAAAGATATATTAATACTATTTAAGATAATCAGGCCAATAAAATAATTTTAAAATATGAAATAAAGTATCTATATGAAAATAGAAATGGCCAAAGAACATATGATAAATGATTAATTATACTAGCAATCAAACAAAAAGGAAGTAAATGTAGACATGAGAACATTTTTTAGCTTATCATGTTGGTAAAATGAAATGGTTAAAATATAAAATTTTGGTAACTAAGTGGGGAAAAGGGAATGCATTTATCGTTTGGTCTTAAAATGACTAAATTTATTTTCTAAGTTAATTAAAACTACCTGCCACACCGAAACTATTTTAATATGTTTTATGTACATATTATATTTATAGTAGCTTTCAATTATTCATATTATTTATTTGTTATATTTCTGGCATCTTTCATCATATGCTATACTGAATCCCAGAAACATGTTTCTATGTTGTCAAACATATGAAACCTTTTTGTTGATGATCCTTGAGTCTTGTGTCAGGCTTAAAAATGGTTGTTTTTTTGTTTGTTTCTTTGTTTTTGTAGAGAAGGGAGTCTCGTTATGTTGCCCAGGCAGGTCTCAAACTCCTAGGCTCAAGCAGTCCTCCTGCCCTGGCCTCCCAAAGTGTTGGGGTTACAGGCGTGAGCCATGGTGCCCAGCCAAGCTAAAAAAATCTTTTAATAGAGACACCCTACTGCTAATGTGAGAAATAGAAATACAAAGCCACTGCATCATTTACCTAGCTTATAGATATAGTCCTGTGCATTAAACAGAATCATCATTTAGGTAAATATTATAAACCTCATTTATCTTATAATAAATGATCAACATTCATCAATGGAAGAAAATCTTAATTTCTCCTAGAAAGGGGGGAGTTACAAAATAAACCACGTATGTCTTAGACCCTAAGACTGGTGTTTTAAACCATGAGAATGGTTACAACATAAACCACTTGTGTTTTAAGTTTTGCCAAGGATTGAGACCTCATGCACATTGTTATGTGTTGTTTATCAAAAATTCAGTTAGAGGTCGTGTGTGGTGGCTCACTCCTATAATGCCAGCACTTTGAGAGGCTGAGGTGGGAGAATCACTTGAGCCCAGGAGCTTGAGACCAGCCTGAACAACATAGTAAAGCCTCATCTCTACCAAAAAGATAAAATAAAATATTAGCAAGGCATGGTGGCCTGTGTCTTTGGTCCCAGCTACTCGGGAGGTTGAGATGGGAGGATTGCCTGAGCCTGAGAGGTCGAGGCTGCAGTAAGCCGTGATCACGCCACTGCACTCCAGCCTGGATGACAGAGTGAGAACATCCCTCAAATTTTAAAAAAGACAAAACAGCAATAGCAACAACAACAATAACTCAGAGTTAGTTCTGAAGGTGCACAACGTATTTAGTTTTCAAAATAATTGAGTCTTAATCAGGGATGTTCATCTATATTTCCCCAGAAGCACAAATCTGTATTTTCTGGTGTGTGTGTGGATTTGCATATTTAGATGCTTGCTGGAGTCCGACTATTCTAAAACATAATTTAGACTTATCTGTAGAGGAGTACATTGCATATGAGTTTGGCTTCTGAACCATCTCACTCATTAATCATGTTTTGTAATTGTGACAGCAGATTATTTGTGGCACCTTATGAGAAACAGCCTTCAAGAAGCCAGTTTGTTCATGGTAGCTTGCTGTTTAAATTATTCTTCTTCGAATTCCCAGGGCTTTCAACTGATAATATGTTTTTTTTCCACTCAATATCAGGAATATTCATGCTTATTTTGTGTCAAGGGTTGGTTTTTATCTTCGAATTTTATGGAGACATACGAGTGACAGACATGTAACCCCAGTTTAGCAACACCTATAACATGATATCATGCATTGCTTATGACTTTTGATCAGACATTCTGTCTTCCCTAATGTTTCCCCTTTTTGTTCTATTGCACATTCCTAAGATATATATTCCTTTATCAAAGAGTTTATATAGTACACTATTTTTTTCTTGTCTCTATTTATGAATGCCCAATAAAACAACTTCTTGAAGAAGAGTGTGCACATGGGTTTGTGTGTGCATGTGTCTTCTATTTGTCCTTCAAGTGCAGAACCATGGTTCACTTTGACTAACATTCTCATGTTAGTTAAAGAATGGTTGGGGCCATGCCTAAACCATATAATTTCAACCCCACGTCTACAACTGAGAACAACAATGGCAGCCACTTGCCAAAGAACACTTGTACCATATTGTTCTTCACTCTTGTGTTCTCCTGGAGATGGTACTTAATGCGCCCTGGTTTCTGTAGGAAGCTCTATTATAATTAAGTTAGCTAGAAAGACTATCTTTAGAAATCTCTAGCTAAAGTAGAGATCCAGTTGGAATTACTCTGCATCAGGAAGCAAAAAGCTCTTGAGATATATACACCCAAGCATTCCCATTGTCCAGATAGAAGAGGGGATATGGGATGTGTCCCGATAGCCATTGGTCCCAACAGGCCTGTTGACTATCTCCCAAGCACAGAAGATGGTGGAAACAGCGGTTTTTAACAATAGCAAGAATATTTTGAAACCAGTACACCAGACTGGGAGACAGAGCCTGGGGAAAGTGTCCTTCCCTTTTTCCTTGGAGGATGTAGAGAAAGAGAAGAAGGAGCAAGGGTAGGCACGAATCATTCCAGCTTCACCATTGGCTTTCCTGCCACAGAGCCTACTCAGTGGAAAACGCCTTGCTGTCATGCGTTCCAAGAAGGTGATGGTGCCATACAACATGTAGCAGCAGGAGCAAAACCAAGCATCTTTCCGGGCTTTGTGGTTTCCTCTGCTGTTATCACAAAGCTGGAGGGAGACTGCAGGGAAAGGCACACTCTCCAAGGTAACTCTGAGAACTGCTTTGAGGAGCAGGAGAAAATCATCTGAGTACCAAAATACTAGGTCTTCTGGAAACAGAATGTAACACAGAGCTTGTTATACAGGTGATACACTGAGGAGGTGCTCTCAGGAGAAACTCAGATGGGGTTATCAGTCAAAACAAGGGAAAAGAAGATACCAAGGAGTCTCAGCCTGATCCCACAGGGAGCTCAGGAATGTGAATAGTGACAAGGAGTTCGTCTTGCTTGTGGCAAGGGGTCTAACTTCTTATTAAACCACATCAGGTAGTCCTTGAACATGTCCCTGTCCCAAAGGGAAGACATAATCTTCTAAACATATTTGAGCCTCCAGCAATCCCCTGGAGAAGAAAGCAGGGGAGAATAATTAGAAGCCAAGCCCATAGCAGTGGCTGGATAGGGTGCACCACCATAGAGATAATCTGTTTGCGCCTATTTGCCATAAGAAAACAGTTAGCGAAGAGGCTGGACCCTACCATAGCAGTTGTGAACCTAGATATACGAGCCACACATGACATTTGGAACCCAGCCATAGAAAGAATGACAAGAGGATGCAGTTATCCCTGCTCATGTATGTTATTTGACTATCGATTCCTCTCAAGTTGATGAAGCTTCTCACTTCCTGATTCCCAACTTTGCCACCAACCTGAATATGGACAGGCAAGACCTTAGCAGGTAGGTGAAGCAATACATGCTTGAATTAGAATCCATTCATGTACAACTGGCTTTGCTTTATAAAAATATGTTTTTCTAGAACTTTGCATTTGGCAGCATACAACAAGAGCAGGATTTAATAGGATCCAAGAAGCATTGTTTAATATTTCTCCTAGGTTGCATGTCTTATTAAAGCTCTGTGCATCTGGCTGATATGGATTAGCAGACACACTCTTTGGAAAATAATTACTTTGTGCCTTTGGGTGTGGGCATTAATTTCTTAGTCTTGGAATCTGTTCCTTCAGACATTTCAAATTGCATTGTGCTTTCTAACTAGAAAATGTATTTACTTCCTGATCTGAATTTATCTTTGGGGAGCTGGGGAGAAGAATAAAATTTTAAAAAGGTGGTAACTCATTGTGTAACTAAAATGATTTGGTTTGAAATATCACAAAACATTTGAAAAGATTCCATGAAAACAAAGGTCTTGATGCGTTATTACAGGGTGGAAATGCTTTCCAACATTAAGAGCTAACATTAATTTCTTCTGGATCAATTAACACATCACCCCAACATGCTGCCTTCAGACTTGATAACACTGGTCTAATTTATGCTGCCAGCATTGTTTCTCCACATTTCAGAGATGAGGCTCAACAGTGGCCAATGGCCTTCTATGGAGAAGTTAGCAAATATATCAAATGAGGTAATACATGAGATATTTTGAAGAAAATTTTAAAAGCAGCAGGACACAGTGTGTTATCATTATAATAAATCCATTTGTACAAAATTGTCTAGAAGTTTTTGAGGAGAAAACAGATATGAGAGGAATTATACTCATGATAGATAGATAGATAGATAGATAGATAGATAGATAGATAATAGGTAGATAAATGAGATAGATAGATGGATGAGACAGACAACTAGATGAACAGATATAAGGATAGATAGATGAATAGATATTTGAGACAGATATATAGATATATGATAGGTAGATTGATGGATGGGTACATAGATGGGCAGAGAGATGGTAGATAGATGATAAATGACAAATAGCATGATAGACAGATGGTAGGTAGAAAGATGATAGATATGAATATAAATACACATAAGTATATATAAACATGTATATACTATATCTTTATCTACATGTAGATATAGATTCACATACTTATGTGTATGGAAGTATATATAGTACACACATGTAGTATATATAGTACACAAAAGTATATATAGTATACACATGTAGTAGACATAGATATAGATACACATTCAATGTGTCTGTATATATATATTTAGTATATATAGATATAATATAGATATACAGATAGAAAATAGCATGGAATGGTGACTGTATAGCCACCTCCCCATCCCGAGAGATAACCACTATTACAATTTTGTGTGTTTTTCCCATTTTGGCGCTCAAATACATACATGCATGCACAGATGCATATATGCATATTCATGTATATTTTTTATAAGTGGGATATAGGATAAAAATTATCTACATTTATATCTATATGTAGTTATATCTATATCTACATATACAGTCATGTACTGCATAAGGATGACGTTTCAGTCAACAATGGACCAGATTTATAATGATAGTCCCATAAGACAATCTTGGAGCTGAAAAATTTCTATCATCTAATATTTGCAGCGCTACACTTTTTGTTGCTATTTTAGAGTGTACTCCTTTACTTATTAAAAAAATTAAGTGTAAAATAGCCTCAGGCAGGTCCTTCCAGGGTTATTCCCAAAGAAGGCATTGTTGTCCTTGGAGATGGGGACTCCAGTAGTAGAAAAGCTTCCTCTGTCATGGATCCAGTGAAAGCATCCATGAGACAAATAGATGAGGCAGTAGGTACCTCTCCCTTTATTTTCATTCCAAGTTTACAAGGAATTTTTAAATTACTGATTTGTTTTCCCAGATATCTTCAGAATGATTTAACACTTATAACAGATGAGAAGCATTTTCCCAACAAACAGACATTTGGCAATACGAGTGGAAGTTCTGTCTCCTCTAGGTTTGGCTAACACCTTGGTGAGCATCACAAGATGGATTTGTTCAACATTCCTTTCATGTGTGGGAAATGAATCCCTTTTTTAGATGCTGTTCCTCACCCACTACCCTCCCTAGATTTAGTTCTGTTTCTGTGGCATACGATTGAACCATGTCCAAACGATATGGATTTGGGTGCCAGTTCCTCTGCACCCACCAGACTGCAGAAGGAGGTAAGTGAGCGGCTTCCTTCTTTTCAGCTCAACTGACAACGTTTTACATCCGATGGTGGCAGCATTGGAAACTAATGTCTAGTATTTGGCATTATCTATAAGCTATTTGGGAGTACATGGCACATTTTTACTAAAGCATTAGACAAGTCATCATTTAATCCATTCACTTTGAATTACAAATTCAAGTTTCAAGTATGATAGAAGATAAATACAGTGAAATGGCAAGTGACCCCATGCCCACCTCCCCCTACCCAGACATAACTACTATGGAAATTTTGTGCGTTTTTTTCCCATTTGTGCATTCAAATACATATATGTATGCACACTTGCATACACACACACAGTGATGTATATTTTATATAAGTGGGACAGAGGATAAAAATTATCTGCATTTTAATACACCTTGCCAAATTTTCCACAGGTGAATGCATTTGCTTTTTCCAACCACTGAATGTGATATGGTTTGGGTCTGTGTCCCCCACCCAAATCTCACCTTGAATTGTAATAATCCCCACATGTCATTGGAGGGACCTGGTGGGAGGTAATTGAATCATGGAGGTGGGTTTTCCCCTTGCTGTTCTCGTGATAGTGAATAAGTATCACGAGATCTGATGGTTTTATAAAGGGGAGTTCCCCTGCACATACCCTCTTGCCTGCCACCAAGTAAGATGTGACTTTGCTTCTCACTCACCTTCTGCCATGATTGTAAGGCCTCCCCAGCCATGTGGAACTGTGAGTACATTAAACCTCTTTCCTTTATAAATTACCCAGTCTCAGCTATGTCTTTATTAGCAGTTTGAGAACAGACTAATACAGAATCATACTTCATAACATGTAGTGGATTAAAGTTGGGCCTGAACTGTTTGTTGCTTTTCTAATTTTGTTGTAGTTTCCTCCCCCTCTGCTTGAGTCTAGGATACCCTATAACTTGCATCCACCCATAGTATTAACCTATTGACCCGTACTGAGAATGGCACATTACAGGTTGCAAAACGTGCCTTAGAAGGCCTCCTAGCCTCTGCAAAAACCCAGTATCTGTTACAAAAATGGCATAATTTTTGTAAGTAGCTATGTTTTCCACCCGAAAAGGAAAAACAGTGGCATTATTTTACATTCTAGTAGATGTCTTTAATGCCTAGCTTACTGAAACAGAGCTTAGGTGGCATATCTACTTCTGGACTGAGTTTGTTGTGAGATCTCAAGCTGTGTAACTTGAGCAAAACATAATTGTAAACTCTCAAAAACAAAGGAAATAGTTAATTAAGACCTGTTATTATTATGAATGTAGTTCTTATTTCATGGACTTCCAAATGTTTCCAGACCAGACTTAAAGAAATGCTGATCTAAAGGTCTCCTTTCTTGTCTCTCTATTCCTTGTTAGATGTAGGACCTCCTAGCATTTTGGGTGAACCTCAATTGCTCCTGATATTTGAAACAGAGGCACTAAATCTGCAATTAGATAGGTTTTGTCAACTTATGGGACTCACACTTAAATTGGCAACCTATGATTTAAATGGAGACATGTAAATATCAGTATCTGACTCTTTTTTCTTGACTTCTCAGTTTTCCTAGAGAGAACTGTTTTCCTCCCTGCTGTTGGCATTTTTAGAATCTACTGTGGGAAGTTGCATGAGTTTCTCAACATTCTGTGTGTAGACTTTTACTTACTTTCCATATTCTGTGTAACTCTACCCCTGCCCTCGAGCTGTCACTAACGTCTGGAAGAATGCCCCCTCTGCCCTCGAGAGATAATTCATCTCTGCAGATCAACTCTCAGGTCAAGTCAGGAGCAATTATTTAGCTATGTGGGACGGAGATATTCAATCTTCCAAAGAAGTCCTGCTTTGGGGGATGGGGCAGGGAGGATGAAGAGGAGTGAGTTAAAAAGTGCAAACACACACAGTAAAATAAAACCAATAAATTCAGTGTTTTGTAGCAGAGTAAGATGACTTTACTTAAACATGTATTGTACTTGGGTGACAGACACCTGCAATACTGCATATTATATACATGTAACAAATTTTCTCATGTACCTTATACACTTGCACAAATTTTAAAAAAGGTAAAAAGGGAGACAGAGAAAGGCTTGCTTTTAACCATATCTGAGACCTCGCTTTCAGAGGCCTTTGTGTGGGCCAAGGGCTGGCCTACTTCCTAGTTTACTCCCTTGACCCTGAGTACTTCCAAGTTTCTCTGATGAGGATAAATTGAGATTCGCCCATCTGCTTTCCAGCTTGCAATGTTTCATTGAAGTATGTTGTTGTCTGCTCTCTTATTTAATTCCTTTGAATTATTGCCTCTTATTTAGACTTTTATTTTGTCCTTTTAGTGAGTTTATGGGAAAGAACAGTGTTTTCAATTCTCTATGTTGAGCTGGATACCTGAAACACACTCATTATGTTGCGTCTCTTTGTTATACTTCAAGGTGGTGTGGACATGAGCTACAATGGTGTATTTGCCAGCAATTACTTGCATAATGAATCAATTAGCACATGACTTCACTCCATGAATATGCACTAACCATCCACTTTGTGATACCTACATACCTTCATTCCCTTCCCTTTTCCGGGGATGTCCACCCCTCATCCTTAGTGAACAAAAAGCAGAGGTGGAAATAAGAATGATTGAGTGGAGTCAGTGAGGAAAAATGGCAGTGGAGGAGCAAGCTGGAAGGATGTTTGAATCTGGAAAGATGTTTGGACGTGTCGGAATTCAAATAACCTGCCAATGAGTTTATTATATGCTCTGCAGCTATATCTATATCTACACAGTATACACACACTATTACAAAGATCATATCCTGGACTAAATGTGTTTCCTTTTTTCATACTTTTTTTTCCTCCAGAGTAAAAATTGCATCATTTAAGGTTTACAATTTTTTTTTAGCTTTCTGTCATCCCTAATTTCTCCGTAGAAACATAATTATACTGCCAAAATCTTCTGATATATGAATATACGCATATATGCACATACATATGCATATATGTATGCATATCCACACTGCCTGGAGATACTTTCCTCACTATGTATATATGCGTTTATATATATAATTGTATATATGTGTGTATAGGTATATATGTGTGTATGTGTATATACACACATGTGTATGTATGTGTATGTATGTACATATATGTATATTAAAGTATATTAAACTTTTAAATCATATGTGTATATGTGTATACATATATGTAAACATATACATATATATCTTATATACATGTATACATATGCAAGTATGATGTATATGTATTGTGTGTGTGTGTGTGTGTGTGTATATATATATATATGAAGAGAGAGAAAACGAGAGGGAGAAATTGTATAAATTACTGACTAGGAGAGTGTCCCCAGGTATTTGCTTTCTTATAAAAAGTTATCTCACAAAGATGAACATGAAAGATTGAAGGAGAATCACTGGAGAAGGAATAGCAGGAAGAATTAAAGCCCAAGGGTAGGAAGATTTGGACTAGGGGAGAAGCAGGCTGAAGAGAAAGGGTTGGCTGAAGAAGCTCGATGCCAGGCAAATGCAGACTCATTCTGCCAGACCTGGTTCAGCGTCACCTTCTCTCTTCAGCCACGCAGATACTATACATTGCTTTGTTCCCTTGCACCCTGGCTATTGCATCCTCAGCAGGAACAGGGCTTTTGTAAAGTTGGTCATTATTTTTGTGCCCACCAATGGGCTTCAGACAGAGCCATAAACATTTTGAGCTTCCCTCAAACTGTTGAGACACCTTAAATACATCCCACTATTTTAACTTGTCATTTATATGAAGCCAATCTATACTGATAATTAAAATTGTTTAAACACACAGACAAAAAATGGCAATTTTGCATATGTAAGAAAACCATGTTTTTCTGTACAGTAGATTACCATTGCAACAATAGCACATTTTTATTAAAAAAAACTCATTGTGCCTACCTCATTCTACACTAGTATGAAATTCCAAACATTTACCTACTTGTCTTACCCAAATATTTGAAGAGTTGACATAGCTAGTATCATTTACAGAAAGAAGAAGTTACAAAGTATACACGTAATTAGAATTTTGACTTTGAAAATAGAACATGTATCGACTGCAGTATTCTTTCAAAGTATCTCCCATAATGAAACATTGCAATTCCAGGAAAATTTAGAGATGCTTGTCTGGAAACACACATGCATTATGTTTATTATATCATGCAATGTGGATGTCTTACACACACGGAAAAGTACGATTCTTATTATCAAACTATTTTTAATTAAACTGTAACTATAGAAACGGAGCCTATAGTAAATTGCTTTGTAAAAGTAATACACGGGAGAATACACTGTACCATTTTAAGGTGTAAACCATATTTTAAAGTAGATTTGGATTGCCTAGAATGTGGACTTGGTAGAAAAAAAGAGAAAACAGAAAAACCCACATCATCAAGTGGCTTGAACAAGACAGGGTATATCTGTCATCTTCACACTGCCTGGAGGTACGTACTTGCCTCAATCAAAGACTTTTCTGCTTTGCTCCATCTCCAAAGTCATTTCCTGGTTTAGGATAGATCCTTAAGCTTCGATTAGGAAAGGAGGGGCCAGTGAAAAGAGCAGACCTCTGATCCAGGGAAGATTTCTGGAAATCTCTCAGACAGCTCACGCTTACCTCAGTTGGCCAGATGCGGTCACAGAGGCACACCCAACGCCAAGAGTGACTGGAAAATATAGTCTGTTCTCCTCCTGGCCACAGCCTAACAAAGACCATGGGACATTAACTAAAAAGGAAAATTGGCACAGGCGTCAGGGAAAACCTGAGGGATTGATTTCTTGTCATTTATAAATAGAAAACCACAAGATGCCACAGATTATAAACATGAGCACACATATATAGATTATAAACATACATATAGGTTTAGATGATCTCAAATACACATAGATTATAAACATAAACATTTGTTAATCTTTCCTTCTAAGGAACAAATATGTGTTTTTTGATTTAACTTTAAGTTCAGAGGTACAATTGTGGATTTGTTATATAGGTAAACTTGTGTCATGAAGGTTTGTGGTACAGATTATTTCATCACCCAGGTTTTGTTTGTTTGTTTGTTTGTTTGTTTGTTTTTGAGATGGAGTTTCGCTCTGTCGCCCAGGCTGGAGTGCAGTGGTGCAATCTCGGCTCACTGCAAGCTCCGCCTCCCAGGTTCACGCCATTCTCCTGCCTCAGCCTCCTGAGTAGCTGGGACTACAGGCGCCCGCCACTACGCCCGGCTAATTTTTTGTATTTTTAGTAGAGACGGGGTTTCACCATGTTAGCCAGGATGGTCTCGATCTCCTGACCTCGTGATCCGCCCACCTCGGCCTCCCAAAGTGCTGGGATTACAGGTGTGAGCCACCGCGCCGGGCCCATCACCCAGGTATTAAGCCCAGTACCCATTAGTTATTTTTCCTGATCCTCTCCCTCCTCCCACCCTCCACCCTATGACAGGCTCAGTGTCTGCTGTTTCCCTTTATGTGTCCATGTGTTCTCATCATTTAGCTCCCATTTATAAGTGAGAACATGTAATATTTGGTTTTCTGTTCCCATGTTAGTTTGCTAAATATAATGGCCTCCCGCTCCATCCATGTTTCTGCAGTTAACATGATCCTATTCTTTTTTATGGCTGCATAGTATTCCAGGGTGTCTCCACATTTTCTTTATCTAGTCTACCATTGATGAGCATATAGGTTGATTCCATGTTTTTGCTATTGTGAATAGTGCTTCAGTGAACAAACATGTGCGGGTGTCTTTATGAGAGAACAATTTATATTTCTTTGAATATATATATATATATATATATACCCAGTAATAATGGGATTGCTGGGTTGAAGAGTAGTTCTTTTTTTGGTTCTTTGAGGAATTGCCACACTGTCTTCCACAATGTTGAAATAATTTACACTCCCACCAACAATGTATAAGTGTTTTTGTTTTGTTTTGTTTTGTTTTTGAGATGGAGTCTCACTCTGTCACCCAGGCTGGATT
This sequence comes from Pan troglodytes, assembly GCF_028858775.2. Classification (NCBI taxonomy): domain Eukaryota; kingdom Metazoa; phylum Chordata; class Mammalia; order Primates; family Hominidae; genus Pan; species Pan troglodytes. The sequence continues at coordinate 6,142,434 of NC_072421.2, read as the reverse complement.
GCTGTGGTACAATCTCGGCTCACTGCAACCTCCATCTTCCGAGTTCAAGTGATTCTCCCACCTCAGCTTCCCGAGTAGCTGGGATTACAGGAGCGCTCCACCACACCCAGCTAATTTTTGTATTTTTAGTAGCAGCAGGGTTTTGCCATGTTGGCCAGGCTGGTCACGAACTCCTGACTTCTGGTGATCCGCACGCCTTGGCGTCCCAAAGTGCTGGGATTATAGGCATGAGCCACCATGCCCAGCCAAGTGTTTCTTTAAAAAAAAAATGTAATTTTCTTCACCTCTTAATAGTAGTTGTATCTCAACATATTGATTTTATCCACTTTTATCATAAGAATTGAGGTCAGAAAAGGTATCCATGAAGGACAATGTGTATTTTGTTGGTTTGTTTGTTTTTTGGACATGAACATACTCATTAAAGTTCACATCTAACACCACCATAAAAACCTTAACCTAAAAATAATCTTTGAATTTTCACCAAAACTTTTTCTAGGAGTAGGTTATTTATGAGCTTCAGATGCCTCAACTGCACTACTTTTCAGTTACTAGATTTCCGTGTTTTTTGTATAAAGATGGTTTTGTGCCCATTAAATTTTCAGTTTGCTGCATGGGGCCACGGGGCCACTGGAAATTCTTGGTACTAAGGGGAAGTTCTGGTTTGAGAAGATCTGAAAGCAGAACCGTACAGGTTAGACTGAGGTGTGGGGGTCAAATGGAAGGTAGCTAGGCAATTGAAGAGATTACAGATTTATGAACTCAAGAAGAGGCAGGAATAATGGAGGAAGATGATTGAGAGTGTATACTGCCATACCCTGGAAATTTCTGAGAATAAAAACGCTGAAGGCTCCAAATTCAAGGGAATAAAAAGACTGGTTATGTTCTGCCTGTAGTTGTATGAAACCCCAAAACTAGTTTCAAAAGTGACACAATCTTTCAATCAACCTTGGGTCAGGAGCAATGCTTCTGAAAGCCACTCAGCCATGAAGCTCGGTGCTTCCCAAAGAAAACCCATCAGCAGCCAGCTCACACCAGAAACCGGGTTTCTGCATTAGGACAAAGTGCCCCATAAAATTCCATTTTCTCCAGGTTTGGTGGCATGCCCCCATAGTCCCAGCTGAGGTTAGAGGATCATTTGAGCCCATGAGTTTCAGGCCAGTGTGGGCAATATAGCAAGAAGCTGTCTCTTAAAAAAAAAAAAAAAATCTGTTTTGAAAGTGTACCAGGACTGACCGAACTTTACAGTACCCAAATATAAGATAATAGCAGTGGCTGGCCTGCTTCAGAGACATCACAACCTATAATCGGAGCTCCTTCTGGCTTAGCAAGCAATACATTTAGCTTTTTTCTTTCCCCAGAAACTGAGTGGTAGCATATTTCTACCAACTACATTTGGTTTGTTAGCAACTTCTAGAAAATAAGCCATTCCTAGATGACTTAGCATTTGAAGGTATGCAGTGTATACCTTCTTATTTCTTGTGTCCATTTGTCTTGCTGCTTACCTGTCTGCCTTCTCATTTCATGCAGACAACAAGGCTAACAAACACACTTTAATGCAATTGCTAGGCTATGTGTATTTCAGCCCCTTATGCTGACTCTTAAATGTCTTGCAAAGCCAAGACAGCAATACCAACAAATCTAAAATTTCCAAATTGTGGTGTGTCCATGAAAAAGCTGTTTAGATATTTGTTTCTCTTCACACGGGTAGGTCTAAATATATTTCCTTGCTTTCTCATTGATAGCTTTAGTGTCATTTTACCTGGAATAAATTGAGATGGAGTAGAAGTGATCGGAGGTGCTGTGCGACAGGAAAGTTGAACATTAGAGCAGCCGGGAATTATTCTTATTTTTTATTACATAATCCAGGATGGTTCCCATTTCAGTGTGTAGTTTTCTGATGGCAGCAGGGTTAGCTGTGATTCTTTTTATTGGAACATTTGTAATTCACTCTATAAAGCCAGTTTCCTGTTTTGATATCCCTGAGATATACAGTATTTATTTCAAAATACTGGAATTAAAATTTTCTGTGTAGAATTTTAAAAGTACTTGAAATATAGTTTTTGTTTTGTTTTGCTTTTTTTTGTCAGTAAGATTCTATTGAATAAATACTGGTTTTAGTGTCCATAAGCAATATTTTTTTATATGCTTTACAGTTTTAATAACAACTTATATCACATTTACTATATTTCAAACTCTTCTAAAAATGGAGAAAAATGCATCTCCCAATTCTGTTTTTATAGATTATATTGTGTTATGCATTTCTCATACATGTATATATCCCTAATGTTCTATACATTTATTACAATATATATTTACATATTACATACATATGTACATTATATACATATGTATGCTATATGTGTGCATGTGTATGTGTATGTATTAGGTTGGTGCAAAAGCAATTATGGTTTTTGCCATTACTTTTAATGGCAAATGTGCAATTGCTTTTGTACCAAACATATATATATATATTTCTTTTGCTACCCCCTCTTTGTGCTAGAAATAATGAATGCTCTTTGGGGTTACAACTGGGACACCTAATACAGCCAACATTAGTTATATATAATATAGGTGTCCAATCTAGCCTATCTACATATCAATCCACATATACATACATATGTGTGTATATATTATATGTGTATGTGTACAGTTTAGAAATGTTTCCTTATTTCTCTTTTCCTTCGTTCCTCCCTTCCTTCCTTCCTCCCTTCCTTCCTTCCTTCCCCCCTTCCTTCTCTTCCTTCCTTCCCTCTCTCCTTGTTTCCTTTTTCTCTCCCCTCCTTCCTTCCTCCATCTTTCTTCTCTCCCTCCCTTCCTTTCTTTCATTCTTCCTTTCTCTCCATATACATGTATCATACACCTATGTGTGTGTTTGTGTGCAATTTAGAAATTCTTCTTTTTTCTTTCTTTCTCTTTATGCGTGTATGCATATATACATATATTCATAAATCTAAGCAATTTAGAAATAAGATTTAGCTTTATTTTAAATACAACACAAGAGCATTAATACACTGTACCATGAGTATCTAAAGAGATGCATGTCCTTTTTTCAATTTTTTTTTGAACAGGTTTAGAGGACATTATCTTTTCAAGTTTCGATCTGATTTTATAGTTTTTGGCAGATCGTTACCTTGTCATGTTGCATTACCTGCAAAATCAAGTCCAAACTATTTGAGAAGACATGCCAGCTCAGTAAGATGCAATGTTTAATACAAATATTTATGTCTATGGAGCCCTGGAATGCGGTTAAGTGGCGTTTGCCGCACACCTGTCAGTATGCAATGGCAGCCTCATAATGCTTATGGGATTGGCCTAGTGTCCATCACTTCATGCCCCAACTCATATGATCCCACTTAGAGATCTTGATGCTGTGGAATGGAGTAGGTTTCCTAGTTGTAACCCATAAGCCTTCTCCGGCTTATTTGTAAGGTAGGTGGCCTACATACACTTCTTGTCTCTCCCTTTTCAGGAAGTGACATTAGAAAAGCAGTTGTTGTTAGATTTGTGACCTAAGATGTGCCAGGATAATTTTCATTGCCTGCAACGAAATCTCAACGTCCATGTGGTTTGTGCAAAAGTAAAAGAAGCATGGAGCTAAATTGCATCTGAATAGATTATTGAAGTCTGAGTAAGACTCCACCTGGGGATGAGAACCTCTGCAAAAGGTCCACCATCTCACTGTTGAGCCATGTTGTGGCCTCTTTAAAAGGAGAAGCATCAGCCAAATATGAATAGTCAAAAAGATCAAGAAAAAAATAGTCACAACCTCCTGAGCATGTTTGTATTGGCTAATGACAAAAGTTGTCCATATAAAATGTGTCAACAGCAATAAAAGTCATTAATGCTTTGAATTAGAAATAGCTGGAGTGGTAGGGAGCTTTTCCCTTCTTAAAAGGGTCTCTGTTTACAATTTACATTTATCTCACGTAATTTAAAAATTGTGTTTGTTGTTGGTGGTGGTGGAGGTGGTATTGGTGTTGGTGGTGGTAGAGTTGGTTGGAATGGAGGTTAGTATAGCCATTATAAAAAAAGATATGTAAGTTACTCAAAAAATTAAAAATAGAATTACTATATATTCCAGAAATACCAGTTCTGGGTGTACTTCCAAAGGAAATAAAAGCACTATCTGGAGGAGATATCTGCATCTCCATGCTCATTACAGTGCTACTCACAGTAGCCAAGATATAGAAACAACCCAAATGTCCATGGACAGATGAAAGGGTAAGGGAAATGTAGGGTACATATTCAATGGAATATGATCCAGCCATAAAAAGAAGGAAATTCTGCCATTTGCCACAACATGGATGAAGCTGGAGGACATTAAGTGAAGTGAAATAAGCCAGGTACAGACAGGCAAATACTGCATGATCTCACTTAAACACAGAATCCAAAACAGTTAAATTCAGCGGGGAACGGTGTCTTATGCCTGTAATCCACGCACTTTGGGAGGCTGAGGTGGGTGGATCGCTTGAGTCCAGGAGTTTGAGACAAGCCTGGACGACATAGCAAAACCTCATCTCTACTACAAATACAAAAATTAGCCTGGCATGATGGCACACACCTGTAGTCCGAAGCTATTGGGGAGGCTGAGGTGGGGGGATCACTTGAGAGCTGGAGGCAGAGGTTGTAGTGAGCTGTGATTGCACCAGTGCACTCCAGCCTGGGCAACAGAGCAAGACCTTGTCTCAAAAAAAAAAAAAAGAAAAAAAAAAGAAAAGAAAAAGAAAAAAAAAGAAAGAGAGAAATGAAAATAAAAAAAATATAAAACAGTCAAATTCATACAAGCAGAGCATAGAATGGTGGTTACCAGAGGCTGAGGAGAGGGAGAAATGTAGAGATGTTAGTCAAAGAGGACAAACTTTTAGTTATAGAACAAATACGGTTTGGAGGACTAATGTACAGCTTGGTAACTGAAGGCAATAAAATTGTATTCTATAGTTGAAATTTGCAAAGACAGTGGAGTTTAAGTATCCTCACCACAGATACACTAGAAAAAGATAGCTATGTGAGATTATGGGTGTGTTAATTAGCTTAATTGTGATAATTATTTCAGAATATATACACATGTCAGAATACCCCCTGGTACACCTTAAATATATACAAATTTTGTCAATTATGCCTCCATAAAGCTGAGGAAATTTTTTTTTACTAAAAATTGCTTTCTAAATGGAAATCATTACACTTGTATCACATTTCTGTATGAAAGCAATATCCTTTTCTTTTTCACATCTTTTCCCAGAGCATCTTGTCTTTTCATTTACACATCAAGTAACATTCAGCAACCTCTCTCACTTCCATTTGACATGACATTCGAGTTATTTTGGTTCAAGCTCCTTTATCAGTTATTATTTGTGGTCAGTGGCTTAGACATTCTTGGTTTCTAGAGGTTGGATTTAGGTGGAAAGTGAAAGAGAGAGACAAGAGTTTCACAGTCTAGATTGGCTGCTGGATTTTTAAAATTCAGTCTGAACAAGTATGCTTGGGCTTCTGTCCTGGTTTATATAGTTATGGAATGTAAACAACTAGACTGGGACTCATTGTATTGGTTCATTTTCACACTGCTATGAAGAAATACCCAAGACTGGGTAATTTATAAAGGAAAGAGGTTTAATTGACTCACAGTTCTGCATGGCTAGGAGGGCCTCAGGAAACTTACAATCACGGTGGAAGGCAAAGGAGAAACAGGCACCTTTTGCATAGGGCAGCAGGATGGAGTGAGTGCAAGCAGGGGAAATGCCAAACACTTATAAAACCATCAGATCTCATGAGACTCACTCAGTATCACAAGAACAGCGTGGGGAAAACCGCCCCCCCATGATTCATTTACCTCCAACTGCTCCTGCTCTTGACATGTGGGGATTATAGGGATTACAATTAAAGATGAGATTTTGGGTTGGGACACAGGCAAACCATATCACCCACCGTGGTATTCATTTCAGAACTAGGAGAAGACAAGAGTTGGAAATCACAGACAAAACCCCCCGTGTTCTACTTCAAAAGCAAAAATAATACAAATTTTTAAAAAGATGATTCACCCAAACCCCAAGGAGCTGAAGAGCTGCAATTCAACTTTTAATGCAGTAAATCCTCACCGGATGTTTTCCCAAAGGAACACAACTCAGTGGCTTCCATTGGTGTGAGAACAGCTCTTTATAGGACACTAAATACTGTTCTAATTCATAGATGATAAAATGATAATTATTATTATTACTGTTCTCATCACCAAAGCTAATTATGAATATTTGCCATGGTTCTCATAGGTTTGATGTACACTACAGTCCTCATTTGCTGATAAGTCAACTGTGGCTCTAGGAGGTGAGGCATTTTGCTCAGGGTAGTAAACCTGATAGAAGAGAGTGTTTAGAGAACTCAACTTGTCTTAAGACTAATTTAGGGTTAAATTCTAGCACTAACTCTTATTAGCTGTGTGGCTATAGGTGAACCACTTAATTTCTTGGAAGCTCAGCTTCCTCATTTTGTAATATAGTAAACATAAAACATAGCAGAACATCACATCACATCACAACACAACTGCATAAGTCTTCTAGGGCTGCCATTACAAAATATCACAGGCTGTGTGCCTTAAACAACACATATGTATTTTCTTGCAGTTCTGAAGGCAGAAAGTCCAAGAGCAAGGTGCCAGTAGAGTTAGTTTCTTCTCCTTAGCTTGCAGAGGGTGGCCTTCTTGCTGGCTCCTAACACGGCCTGTTCTCTGTACACAGGAATCTCTGGTGTCTCTTTTCTTATAAGGACACCAGTCCTATTGAATTAGGGTCCCACCCTAATGACTTCAGTTAATCTGAATTACCTTTCTAAAGGCTCTATCTCCAAACATAATCACACTGGAGATTATGGCTTCCAGTATATGAATTTTAGGGAGACAAAATTCAGTCCATAAACATAAGATAGCATGGCAGGAAGACATAACACAACACAACATAGTAACACGATACAACATAGCACATCAATATAACTCAACAACACAACATAATGAAGCATAATGTGTCAATGCAAGATGACCTAATATAACATAGCAAACGTAACAATATAACACAACATCACAACATAACATCATATAGTGGTAATGAGGATTAAATTAGGTAATATGTCTAAAGTACCTAGCAAAGTCTCTGTCATTTAGCAAATACTCACTCAGTGTTAGAGGTAGCCAATCCCTGACCACTGCCCCTCTCTCACCAATAAAATAAAATAAAATAAAATAAAATAAAATAAAATAAAATAAAATATGGCACATCTGAAATTCAAGCCAAGGTCCTCTCTCTCTGTAGCATTCTGCATAAAAAGACAAAAGTTAGAAAGGACAGATGCATACTAGTACATAAAATCAGAATATATATTATAGTCTTAATGCCAAATATGTATTTATATTTTCTTTATGCATGTAGTTTTAGGAAAATGCCTATTCCCTATACTTAATCCTACCTCTATATGGAAGGACACCAGTAGTGTAGCAATTCTCATGATGAATCTCTTGCTCTAGTCTTCACTGTTTTCCAGGTGAGGAGAAATGACTTTATGTTATGGACATAATCCAGCACTAATCTCCTCTTCACTCCACTCCACTCCTCTCCTTTCCTCTCCTCTCCACTCCTCTTCCTCCTCCTTTCCCTCATTCCCTATTTCTTCTTATTATTTTTCTTTTTTCCTTTATTTCTCCCTTTCTTTATCCTTTCCATTCTCCCTTCCTTCCTCTTACTTTTTCTTTCCCTTCATTTCTTCCTCTCCTTCCTTTCTTACTCTCCTTCCTTCCTCTCACTTCCTCTTCCCCTTTCTTTCTTCATTTCCTTCCTTTCTTAACCTCAATTCCTCTCTTACTTCTTTTCTTCCTCCCCTTCCTTCTTTCCTCACTTCCCTCCTCCCTTTCTTTCTTCCTCTCCTTCCTTCCTTCTCAATTTTCCTCACTTCCTTTCTTCCTCTCCTTCCTTCCTCTCTCCCTCTTTCTTCCTTACTTTCTTCTTCTCTCCCTCCCTCCCTCCCTGTCTTTCTCACTCCCTCCTTCCCTTCCTTCCTGCTTCCCTTTCTTCCTTCCTTTATTTCTTCCTTTTCCATCTCCTCCTCTTTCTCTCACTTTTTCTCCCTCTTTCTCTAAAGATAAGCAGGAGCCGAGCATTCTCCTGTCCTCCTTCATTAAGTGACCTCTTTCATTTGCATAGGCATCTCATGTGGGGAGGCCTATCTTCACTCAATATCGCCCTCTGCCTGTCATTAGGTGTATATGTCCATCTGATAATGGGACTCAGGATTAGAAAGCCCATTTGCTCACAGATAGACTGCCACAACCTGGCTTTCATCTTCCATAAGGGTGATTTTGGCTCCCATCTGTCTTAGCCCATGTCAACTTTCTCATTTTGTTCAGATCCCGTATTGGAAACAGAAGAGTTAGTGATTGGGTTTCTTAAAAATTCCGTGAAGGACACTCAAGTTTGCCCTTGTCCAGGCACCACGATTTGTCACCAAAAAGCTAGTACTGAGAGCAGTGCTGAATTCTATGAAGAACGGTTTTGACTCTCCATGGAATTCATCTATGATCCCTTGGGGGCTCTAGACAATTTACTGTAGGACTCAACTGTAATCATCAGCCTTAACCCGGTCTTCCTTAATAAGGAATGCATATATGATGGTTTTATTTATAAACCTAATCAAACTATCTCTCCCTTGTTTTTTTGGTTGTTTGTTCTAATAAAATTTATTTGTCTTGATGCTAGACAATGATTTAGAATTATAATTTAACATATGTCCTTTGATCAGTTACTTCACAAATGTTACCACTTCTTCCCTTACCCCCACGTTCAAACCTCACAACAAAGGACAATGGCCCTAACCATCTCCTACTCTTTGATTTCAGTCTGCCTCTCTGGTCTTCACCCAATAAATTACACTGAGTCATTAACGGATCCCTTACACTTAGATACGGACACCAAAGAAAGATGAACAATTGCGATGTTAGGTCAGGTGAAAACTTAACAAAATGTTTGATTTTTGTAATACTTTTGTTTTTATTCTTTTAAATAAAAAACAATAAAAGCAATGATTAAGCGTCTGTTCCTCATTATAAGTTCTAACAACAACAACAACAACAAATCCGTCTCCAAATGTGAGACAGGTTTGAGAGAGGACAGAAAGAGAAGAAGGATGACGGGAAAGATTAGGCATTTTTTATTATCACCTGTGAAAAAGGAAATGTAGTTACTAAGAAAAACATGCAGGAGATACCTTTAACCTTCCTGCTAATGTCGTTTAATTTAAACTCATAATAATTTTATGTTCTTCTCATTTGCATTATTTCATGTTCATATGTCCCACTTCATTTTGTTTTATTTTTAAGGAGTTTTGAGTCAGAGTCTTGCTCTATCACCCAGGCTGGAGTGCAGTTGCACAATCACAGCTCACTCCAGCCTTCAACTCCTGGGCTCAGGTGATCCACCCTCCTCAGCCCCCCAAGTAACTGGGACTACAGGTGCATCACCACACTCAGCTATTGTTTTCTTATGTTTTGTAGAGACAGGGTCTCCCTATGTTACCCAGCCTGGTCTGGAACTTCTGGGCTCAAGCTATCTTCCCGCCTCACATTCCTAAAGTGTTGGGATTACAGGCATAAGCCCCTGCACCTGGCACATATGTCCCACTTTAAAATGAAACTATTGTTTAAAGTGAGATTTATGTTCCTAAATCGTCCTTGGAATTTGAGTTGGATTTTGCAATGCTGCCTATTGTATACAAAGCTCTCTCAACATTTATGTTCAATAAACAAAGTAGCCAGATCTTCAAAACCATCTGCTAAAGTGCATTAAATTATTTAAATTAATAATGAGGGAGTTGGGTAAAGAGGGAAATATATGTTGTATTACTTTTAAATAAAATGCTTGGATAACTAGACTGATTTTTCTTAATGATAATGGCAACATTTAAATGTACAATAACTATAGACAGGAATAAATTTGTTTTAGTCTTTTGCAACCAGGGTTATCTTGGCTTGTTTATGATGAAATCATTTTTCACAAAGTCTAAAGAATGTTGGTTGTCAAAATATACGGTTTCTGTGGTGCCCCATATCTGCCCCATTTCTCTGCGCCTGCGGTCTGGTTACTCCCTTATGAAAGTGCATAGAATCCCCTCTTCCCTGTTCCCCACTTTGTGGCATTCTCCATGTGACTGAAAACTTCCCACAGAGGCCAACTCAGAATCTGGCATCACAAACGGAACCAGAAAATTAACTTCTATGGAAAAGAGCAATGGCCAAAAGAAAGAACCCAAACACATAGTATCTTAAGGGGCACTTGTCACAGGCAATGTAAATTAAAATATATATATATAAAATAGGTAGTTGACAAAACATGTCATTTCTTTGCAGTGGCAGGCTGACATCTCGTGAGATATTTTAGGTGCATTTTGACAAGGAATCAATAACTGTGGATGCATTAGGGGAAGAATTTTTTTTTTTTTTCTGCAAAGATCAACTGGTCCAGATTGCCAGGGTAGAGAGTGATGTTATTAGCAAAGGTTCTCATTCCTCCCTGGATTTTGCCATTAGGCCCCCTCTAGGAGTTGCAAAGCAATCACCCATCTCTTCTAGAGACTGGCAACACACTAAAATGTGCAAAAAGGAAAAAAAAATCAGATTTTACTTGGGAGTGAAAGAATGTCTAAGACTAATTTATAGTGGTGGTTTTCAAGCATTTCTAGGGACTATCTAAAAACCATTGTTCAACTCACATAAGCCAGGTAATTGGTCTATTTTAGATACTGCTTAACATTCTTCTAGATATTATTATGTAAGAAAAAGACATAATAAATATGAAAATAAAGAGAACAGACCAAAAAAGCACAGGTTGTGACTGAAAATCATGTACAGGAAGAATGAAATGGAGCCTTGCTTTCAGTGGCAGGCTTAGGTAACGTCTAGAAAGTCAATGAGTTCTTAGTTGTATTAGTCAAGGTTCTCTAGAGGCACAAGACTAATAGGAGATGTATATATGACAAACAAGTTTAAGTTTGGGGGCTCTTCCTATGAATTTAAACTTTTCCAATGAATAAAGCAATCACAAGCACGTATATTTATTTTATTTTATTTTATTTTACTTTACTTTATTTTAAAGTTCCAGGGTACCTGTGCAGGATGTGCAGGTTTGCTACATAGGTAAACGTGTGCCATGGTGGTTTGCTGCACCTATCAACCCATCACCTAAGTATTAAGCCTAGCATCCATTAGCTATTTTTCCTGATGCTCTCCTTCACCAACAGATATTTCATCACAGGTTGTATAAAGAGAGACAAAATTAGAAGTAACATCCTTAATATATATTTGCTTTCCATATCCTTTCATTCATCTTGAGAGAATCTGATATTTTTCACCAGAATATGTTTACCAACACGGCAATGCCATGGGAAAAATACTGCAGGAATAAATTTTCTAATATATTAAAAAGAGATTAGGTATTGAATAGACATGAAGACAAAGATCAAATAGATAGTCTGAAAATGATGAAGTTTTAAGTTTAAACAAATAGTTGGTAAATGAGATTTAATAAAACATATCTGTTGGTTCAATAATTCTCAGCTTTTGGAGGTGGTCTACACATTTACCCTCTACCATAGATTTGTATGAACTTATCATCTTTGCCATTTAGAAAGCCTCATTCCTGTATTTTGATAAACATCTACTCACGTTGGTTATAAGAAAAGTAATATTTATAGATAAATGTCAACAGTATTGTCCTCCAAACATGGAATTATTATTCAAGGGAAACATCGACTTTTGAAAAGAGTTTCATAAAATACACACGTTTCCCCATCCATATGTAATCTGTGAATGCTATTTTTGTGGCATGTTTAGGATTTATAAAATTCGTTCATTATAATAGACTGCCAGACTAAGTCATCAAAATCTACCTTACATATTGAGTGCTCTGCTAGGAGTTATTCAGCTGGTGTTTATTCCATACTCAAGTGTTTAGATTTGAAAGAGACTATGTAAAATTGTTCCATTACTTTTAGTCATTCCCGATTGTCTCTTTGAATTCATCTAGGAAGTATTTCTGCTTTAAATAAACAAATAAACATCGTATACAAGTTTCTTGCTGTTAAAATCCAACCTATGCAATCCAGAGAGTTTTTGTGGGTGAGACTGCTTCATGAGTCTTTTTGGATTTAAATGCAATATAGAATTGTCTTAAATCAAAAAGTAAAGGAACTGACTCAGCAGCAAAGGTATTTTGCTCATAATTGAAAATGACAACATGGTAGAGAAGTTAGGTATGTACATACTTTAGTTACATGGTGCTCATTTTCAATCTTGGACTGGTTCAGCCAAGTGCAAACTGCCCAACCTTGAGACAATGTATTTAGCTCCATCGGCCTCAATTTCATCAAATCCAATTGTCATTGTGAGGATCTATTTATATAATATACATAAAGTACTACCTTGACATGTAATACATGAGTGGCACATATTTATACATTTCATAAGGTAACATGACTTCGTATAATGCCTGTAGTCTCATTAATGGCATCTTACCAATATTAGCTTTTCAGTATTGACTGTGTAACATAATTACGCAAGATAATATTTTGAGGAGCTGAGTGAAGTTCTTATATGGAAGCTCCTGGACTATCATTGCAACTTTTTGTATATCTAAAATTATTCCAATTTTAAAAGTTTATTTTTAAAAATAGAGGAAGAAGTCTGCCTGGCTGAGTGAAAACCTGTTATTAACTAGAAACCTGAAGACTTGAGTTCAAATTTTCCTGACTCCCCTTGGAGTCAAGTTAAAGCACTACTTGTAGCCCAAAGCTCTTGGTCTACGGGATAGATGTTTCATTACTAGCTCTACCTACATCAAAGGTTTGTGGTAAAATCAGTAAATGCAGTCAGCTAATCTACAACCACATCATCTATAAATATAGCCATCTATGAATGCATGGCAGCGCTATTGCATTAGTTTTTATTGATCCATAGTGTTTTACATATCTGTGGGACACATATGAGTATTTGTTCCATGCATAGAATGTGTAATGATCAAGTCAGGATATTTGGGGTATCCCTCACCTTGAGTATTTATCATTTTGATGTGTTGGTAACATTTCAAGTCCTCTCCTCTATCTACCTTGAAATGTACAACACATTGTTGCTAACTACACACCTACAATGCACTTCACCAGCCCAGTAAATGCAGCCTGGAGTGCTATGACATCCACATTTACTGTAGTTAAAATCACAGCTAGGGACTTAACAAAAAGAATGCCGTCATATTACAAGTCATTCCAGGCAAATTTAACTGCATTATTATAATATAATTTATATAAAATATATATAATAATGCAAATTTAGTATAATTATTATTAAAAAGGGAAAATAAGCACAAGAAAACAAATGTCTGACACATGTTTTTGGCAGAGTTCTGTCAAATCCTCATGTGCTTTACGAATAGGCTTTTCCCAGGAGGCAGGTAGCGGAGAACTCTCAAGACCATTAAATCCTAAAGGAAACAAAGGCTTTGGCCTCAAAATGACAGCTTACTTTATAATTCATTTTTAGAGGGCTGTGGATTTAGGACTAAAGGGAGTTACTCTGATCATGTTACATAAGGCATTATCACATCTGTCCTAAAATGGATATTTTAATGCTTGGCAAAGCACTGCTCTTTTGGGCTGGTTTATCTTTTTTTTTTTTTTTTTTTTTTTGTAGATTGTTGATGCTTTTATATGCCGTGAATAGGATTGAAAAATCTTAACGATGAAAACACCTTCTTCTGAGAAATTAGGATCACACGAAGAAAAAACAACATTAAAAAAGAAAATAGTTTTGACACTGACACAGAATTTTTAAGAGAACAAGCTTTACTGCCTCATACTTGACAGCATTTAAAATAGGTTATTAAAGACAGTTTTCAATGTGCTCAAAATAGAAGCTCACAAATGACTTCACCTTTATCTACTTTCCTTGTGAGCAAACATGATTTGGAATAAGTCAATGTTTTATACCCTCCACTGTGGAGTGACTCAAGACGGAAAAATTGAGTTCAAGTTCTGGCGATGCTTCCCGGCTTGCAGTTCCCCATAATGTTCATCCGTGACACTCCAAGAGCTACTTAATTGACTGTTGCAATCTAATTATCCACTATGGAAAACTAGGAACAATAGTATTATTAATCTCAATGATTCTCTCTGAGCTCTTTACTTGATAGACTTGTACATAAGATCAAATATCATTACAGGAACTTACATATCCTGAGATACGACATTCAAAAAACAAATGGAAACAGAATTTTTATTGAGTCATATATGCCTCAGTTTTAGAATTTCGACTTTTTAAAATTTTCTCAAGAGCTTCTAAATTTTTTTTAAGTTTTGACTTTTGACACGAGAATTATTTGTTTTGTTTCTATTTTTAAGTTATTCAATTATTGGAAAGACGACATGCCGATATGCCTTTTTTTTTTTTTTCTTGGAGAGAGACAGGGTCTCCTTCTGTTGCCCAGGCTGGAATGTAGTGGCATGATCATAACTCACTGTAGTCTGGAACTCCTGGGCTCAAGTGATTACCCCCACCTTAGCCTCCTGAGTAGCTGGGACTGCAGGTATACATCACCAAGCCCAGCTAACTTTTTAAAAATTTTGTAGAGATGGGGTTTTGCTATGTTGCCCAGGCTGGTCTTGAAGTCCTGGCCGCAGGTGATCCTCCAATCTTAGCCTCCCTAGTCCATGGAATTATAGGCACTATCCACCACACCTGGCCCCATTTATCATTAAGAAAAACAGACAAGCAACAACAAAAACACTAGAGCATTGACTGTAAAAGCACAAAATATATGATACAAAATAGCCAAAATAGATTGAAGATCCCTGTGTGCAGAAAAAACTTGTAGTGAGGACCTTTTGACTTCCATGAACTGTTCTTTATGGCCCTCCCTTCCCCTTCTCTCCTCTTCCCCCACTCCCCTCCCCTCCCCTCCCCTCCCCTCCTCTTTCCTTCCCTTCCCTTTCCTGTGGATTTCCATCCTGTGATTACAGCCTTGGCTGCTCATCAAGAAACATTCATCATCTTCTATCTGCATATCCCTGGAATTTTAGCACTTGTGGCTTCTGCCATCTCACTCAACCATCAGACTCACACCTTCAACAGACACTTAAATGAACACAGGCTATATACCAAAGACTGTAGAGAATTAGGATGCTGCACCAGAGAAAAAAAGAAGTCACCGATGAACCACGTCTCTCTGTCCACTCATTTGGGCAATGGTGATGTATTCTGAGATGAAGAAATGGCAGATTTATAGAAGTCATGTTTTGACTGTTTTATGTTTGAGATGGCATTTGTGAGCTGTATCAAGAAAGCAATTAGCTCTATGGGTGTAGGGTTCAGGGGAGAGCTTAACTTAGCAATTATTAGCATACACTAATTAGAAAGTTTAATTCTCATCAGAAAATGTGTTTCAGCCATAAGATAATATTTCACCTTATTCTATACATTCTCTACTTTGTTGCGTCTGCCTTGGTGCTGCAGTCACATCTAATATTCAGCAGATCCATGTATACTCATACCCAAAATCCAATGAAATAAAATAAAACAAGGTAACAACAACTGATGTGTAGCATTTTAATTTAACAGGACCAAATTGCATACAACAACACAAGACCTATTAGAATTTTGCTTTTCTTTCTCCCACCTTTCAAATGCTTCTTTTGGATTTCACATCCAAAATGAAAACATCCACAGGTCAATGAGCAACACAACCTCATTACTTATTTAAAAGTAATTTTTCAAATCAGCCAGTGGAAAAAGATTATGCACTGTAGCAGAACAATGGGATGGAGGGCACAGGACATGGCTGTAATTTGTGTTTCTGTTACCTAAAGTTTACAATTTTAAGCAAACCACTTGAGCCCTGTTTAACTCTTATCTCAGAGGTAAAGACACAATTGGGTTCGTAACACTTCCTACAGCAGGATTCTCTGACAAATTCAAGCAGGTCTGAATGCACACAAAGAAAAGAAAGATTTGGGCAGGTAAAGTTACATACACAAGGGTAGTGACACCCAGATATGTGTGTGGCTACAGAGGCTAAAATCACTCCATCTTGGATGCTAATCGGCCATGTTGACTTCTGAGTAATCACAGTTCTGGGAGTGCCTCTAAGATTTCTATTTTATCTACTATTAGCATATACTTACTGTAAATCCTGCCCATAGGTCAAAAGAACCTTGATCATACTTACCGTAAATCCTGCCCTTATGCAGATTATAGGCTATGACCATATAGCCTTTCACTGAGGGGTCAACTTCAGTTGTCTTACACATCACTTCTGAAGCAGGTATATCCTTTCCCTATGGTATATAAGCCCTGGGTTTGTGATTAACAGTGGGGAGATCCATCTTCTCACAGATGGCCAAGACATGGCTTCTGTTAGTAAGTCCCTATTAAATATTTCATTCTTAGAAACTGAATTTATCAGCTTCTTCCGTCAGCCTCTCAGCTCCCTTGGCCTTTGTGGGTAGGTGTGCATCGACCTGCTCTCCTGGGACAGTAGGTATCTAGAAAGTGCTAGCAATAATTCAGAAGCCAGCAGATTATATGAAGGTCTCATAACCCTGTGGAATGAGATGGAAAATTGGTTGGTAGGTAGGGAGGTACATAGGTAGGCAGGCAGGTAAACCAAATGTCAAAGTCATGTTGAAATAGCTAAATGATGGTGACAAACACCCTCCAAAATGAGTCCTGATAATCTCTCACCTCCTAGAATTTATTGCTTCATGGGATCCCCCTTCCATATTGTATTTGAGTCAGCCTGTGTGACCAATGACAAATGGAAGATGTAATAGTATGTCAATTCTGAGATTAGGTCCTAAAATGCACTGTTCAACTAAGTAAAATAAGGAGGACACAAAAGGACGAACACTGTTTGCTGCCACCAATAAGAAATATCTAGGCTGGATGAGGTGGCTTACACCTGTAATCCCAACACTTTGGGAAGCAGAGACAAAAGGATTGTTTGAGACCAGGAGTTCAAGACAAGCCTGGGCAACATAACAGGACTCCAAATCTATATAAAAAAAAAAGTTAAAAACTAGTCAGGCAGGGTGGCATGCACCTGTAGTCCCAGCTACTCGAGAGGCTGAGGCAGAAGGATCACTTGAGCCCAGGAATTTGAGGCTGCAGTGAACCGTGATCTCACAACTGCACTGCAGCCTGGGTGACTGAATGAGAACCTGTCCAAAAAGGGAAGTATCTAGAAGAGGCAAATTTATTGAGACTGAAAGTAGATTAGAGGTTACTGTGGATGTTTTAAGTTTGGATGTGAAATTTGAAAGCATTTGAAAGGTGGAAAAAACCCCACAAAATTCCAAAAGGTCTTGTGTTATTGTATGCAATTTGGTCTCATGAAATTATAATGTTTACACATCAGTTGTTGTTGCTTTATTTTATTTTTTTCTTCTATTGGATTTTTGGTATGAGTTACACAGGTCTGCTGAAAATTAGATGTAACCAAGGCACTAAGGCATACACAACAGTAGAACACAAGCACTCCATTAGTCCTTGTTGTACAATATGTGCTCAGATAAATTCCTGCTGAAGGAATGAGTCTCATAGTCTGCATGTGATGTGCTTTGGCTGTGTCCTCACCCAAATTTCTTCTTAAATTGTAGCTCCTATAATCGTGGGGGAGGGTCTTTCCTATACTATTATCGTGATAGTGAGTAAGTCTCATGAGATCTGATGGTTTTATAAACGGCAGGTTCCCTGCACCTCTCTCTCTTCTGCTGCCATGTAAAGAAGGATGTGTTTGCTTCCCCTTCTGCCATGATTGTAAGTTTCCTGAGGCTTCCCCAACCAGGCTGAACTGTGAGTCAATTAAATCTCTTTCCTTTATAAATTACCCAGTCTCAGGTATGTCTTTATTAGCAGAATGAGAATGGACTAATACTGCATGAGATAACAGAACCCACATTTGCTCCAAATCAAGGAATGAACTGGATAGGAGATTGCAAATGGTTTTTTGATGAATGACCAAGGTTGGAACTATAGAGTGGAAATCCAGGGGGAACTGCAAAAAGGAAGCATCGAAGACAGTTTATAGATATCAAAAAGTCCTGGCCACAATTTTTGTGCATGCAGTAATCTAGGACTCCTGTTGGTGATTGTATTAATACATCCCCAGGGGCTTGGGGAAATGTGGAAGGGAGAGTTATTGAATAATGGTTCCAGAGTGATGAAAAAGACTTGGAAATAGGCAGTTGGTTGTACTAGTTTGCTAAGATTGTCATGACAAAGTACCACACACTGGGCAGCTTAAATAACTGAAATTTATATTCTCATAGTCCTGGAGGCTGGAAGCCCAAGATCAAGGTGTCGACAAGGCTCGTGCTTCCTGAGGCCTCTCTCCCTGGCTTGTAGAACCCGTCTTCTCCCTGTGTCCTCACACAGTTGTCCCTCTGTGAGTGCCTGTATCCTAATCTTCTCTTCTTATAAGGACACCAGTCCTATTGGATTGAGATCCACTTTAGTGACCTAATTCTAACTTAATTACCTCTGTAAAGACCCTAACTCCAAATGCAGTCACATAGGAATTTAGGCGTTCAACATGTTAATTTTTGGGGGAAGCAATTCAATCCATAACAGTGGTGATGCTTCCACAACATTTTAAATGTAATGAATGCCACTGAATTATACATCTAAAAAGGTTAAATGGCAAATTGTATTATACACACACACCTACATGTATATATCTACACGCATATGTACATATATATAGTATAATTTGCCATTTTAATCATATTTAGGTATATGATTCATAGGTATGTAATTTCTGTATATGTATATAAGATTTCTAGATATGTATGGACATAATTACAAAATTGATATGCATTTATGTATATATATATAAAGCCACAATATAACTTACATAAACTAATAAATTAAAATGTGATGTTTATTTATTTTAATAAATAAAATGTGACATTTATTTATTTTAATAAAATGTGATGTTTATTTTAATAAATAAAATGTGATGTTTATTTATTTTAATAAATAAAATGTGATGTTTATTTATTTTAATAAATAAAATGTGACATTTATTCTCTCTCCCTCTCTGTTTGATCATTCCCTTTTAAGAAACCCATGCTATGGACAGCCCTATGGAAAAAGCCACCTGGAGAAGAATTTTAGCCTCCCAAGCATCACCATAGTTGTCCTTTGGAAGAAGATCATCCAGCTCAAGTTCAGTCTCAAATGACCGCACCCCCAGCTGACAACTGGACTGCACCAGAATCAATCACCTGAACTGCTCACCAAGTCCCAACCTAAAGAAGACATGTGAGTTTATATTTACTGCTTTGAGCCACGGTATTTGGGGATTACTTGTTACGCAGCAACTGATGACTGTTACAATGGCCATGTCTAGTCTTTCTGCATTGCTCGAAATGCCATGAACTAGACAAAGAAGGAAAAGAGTCAGCAATGGCCAATTCAAACACAGAGCTGAAAGTAGAGAGTAGAGAATTTCCTTGTTTGTGGGGGACAGAGGACACTTCATGATGACTGTAAGTTAAGTATCCCAATATTTGAGATATGTGCAATTATGAGCTTGAGAACTTTTAAAATTTAAAAGTTAGAATGAAAAGCCCAATTTGTGTGTTACCTAATCCTAATAGTAAAAGATTAACTGAGTCTTGATGCATAGAAGGCATTTCCTAGCTTTATTATTTGTGCTGTCAGATGGTGTGTACACATACACAAAGCACAGCTTAAAAAATGTGTTGAAAAACAAATCTGCATGCTATGCAGAATTCATTCTAACGATCTACATCACATCACATTCAGCTTTAATCAATTTCAGTGCTTTTATGGGGGCTCTCATATTTTGCTTCTAAATGAATAAATATGTATTAATACCAACACACAAAATGCCCATGTCTTTGTCCTCTTAATCCATCCATAAGTTACAAAGATTACATATATAAAAAATAGATTATAGATTATAGATTATAGAGGACATAGGCTTTGGGCATAGGAAATTGAGTATTACTGACCCAGTTTTGACAGATGTGGAACAGCATGCCTCTTTGAGACAACTTCCATTTACAGAGATGCAGCTCCATCCACAGAAGTGAACATTATGATCTAGGCACTGACTTTTCCAGAAAAGAAAGTTGAGGACCTTATTCTATTTCCATTTCCCTAGATTTGAAAGGCTTCATCAAAAGAGAGATTTATGCCACTGTTAGCCAGTCTGCAAGCACACACACACACAAAAACCAGAGAATAATAAATTGCCTTATGAAACAGTTAATCCAGAACATGGGAAAATGTCTTTACTACTTCAGGACAAATGACACACCATATATAACCTGGTGATTAATATTCAGAGAAGAAAGATGAAGTCTTAATGACAACAAATTTGCCATCATCTTTTCTGCACATTGCTGTGCATTCAAGCTACTACACGTCTGCAACACACACACTTAGCTGCCCAAGAATTCTTACTTGAAATCATTGGTTCCTTCTATCCTCAAATCCATAAGTAGGCAAGCAAACACTTTGTATGCTTCCTATCCTTCTGACCTCACCTTCTGCAACCCTGGCAAGAAAATGGTCAGCTGTTATGGCTCCTGTTGCTTAAATTGGGATCACTCAGCTATTCGCCATTTTGTACCATAAAATAACCAAATCATGGGAGTAATCACTCATTGTATTCACACGTTCCACTCACCCTCCAAGAGTGAAGGCCATTGAAGGTCGTTCTTAGTGCACAGTAGTACATTCTGAGGCCACCAGAAATCTAACCACTGAGAGCACTGCTAACAATTTTGCGAGTGTTTTGTTCAATAATTAACAAGATTCAACAGGCCAACATCTTTTTTTTCCCCTATGATTAGAGCAAGTACAAGGTTATCACCCTAAAAAATATCATAGTCTTGCAGTTTCATGATACTCATTTTCTGGAGTTGGAGAAAGAGGACAGCTTTGAAAGAATGTTGGGAATGTAACCTAAAGTTCCGCGTCTGAGCTGAAACTGGTACTAAAAAACTATTGTTAAAGGTCTTAATAGTTGGGATGATGATTTTATTTATTTAATTCTCCCAAAGGTGTTCTGTACTTTGTAAAAAGGTGTACTTGCTTCTGATGCAAATTTCTTCCTTGCTCATTGTTATGAAACCCAACTGGGGTCCACTCACCCAGCACAATAAGACCAGATATCCATTCAGAGGCTTTGTAGCAGGAGAAAGGAGGGTGTTTATTTGCAGGGCACCAAGCAAGAAGAATCAGGCAGCTCATGCTTAAGACCCGGCCTCTGCAATGGCTTGCAGGTAGGGATTTTCAAAGGTAGAGCTAAACTTCAGGAAAGCAGAAACTACAGGCAAAATAGTAAATCAATACCAAAAAGTTACATATTGGTCTTGGCCTAACATGGAAGAATATTTTGAAGTGGGGGCATACAGGTCATAAGTAGATTAGAACATTTTCTGATTTGAAATTGGTTAAGGAGAGAAGGTTTTGTTTAAAAATTTGGGGTCAGGCTGGGTGCAGTAGTTCACTCCTATAATCCCAGCAATTTGGGAGGCCAAGGTGGGCAGATCACTTGAAGCCAGGAGTTAGAGACCAGCATGGCCAACACAGTGAAACCCCGTCTCCACCAAAAACTACAAAAATTAGCTGGGTGTGGTGCTGCATGCCTGTAGTCCCAGCTACTCAGGAGGCTGAGGCAAGAGAATCACATGAACACAGGAGGCAGAGGTTGCAGTGAGCGGAGATCACGCCACTGCACTCCAGCCTAGGTGACAGAGCAACACCCTGTCTCAGAAATAAATAAATAAATAAATAAATAAATAAATAAAAATTTGGGGTTAACAGAAAAGAATGTTAGCTGTGGCTCGTGAGCATGACCTCCTCTAGGTCCCTCAAAAAAATACATAGAACAAAGAACAGGCAGTCAGAGTTCAGTCTTTAGTTCCCCTTACCTGAGGTCTACATGCCAGGAGATCTGTTTGGTGACAGTCCAGATATCTGAAAAAAACATCTCAGGGATATATGCTAAGATATTATCTTTAGTCTTTCTAAAGAAATCAAACATCATGTGATTCTAACTTCCTTGGCTATTGTTTTAGGCTACTATTGAGATGGAAGATTTCCCTTGACCTCTTTGCAGGACTTGCGACAGGGGTGTGGCTCACTTACTGTCATAGCACTGGTGGGAGTGTAGTAGTGAGGACACCAGAGGTTACTCTCGTGGCCATCTTGTTTTTGGTGGGATTTGGCTGGCTTCTTTACTGCCACCTGTTTTATCTGCAAGGTCTTTATGACCTGTATCTTGTGCTGACCTCCTATCTCATCCTGTGACTTAGAATGCCTTAACCATCTGGGAATGCAGCCCAGTAGATTTTAGCCTCATTTTACCCAGCCTCTCTCTATACAAGACGGAGTTGCTCTTGTTCAAATGCCTCTGACAAGAGCTTACAAGTCATAGGTGGATTCATAGATTTTCTGATTACCGATTGGTTGAAAGATTTAAGTCTGGTCTAAATACCTGAAGTTAGTAGAAATAAATGTTTGAGTTCAGACAAGAGGAATTGTGGAAACCAAGATTCTTGTTATGTAGACGAAACCTCATAGACAGCAGCCCTCAGAGAGAATTGATGGTGAATGTCTCTTTTCAGACTTGAAAGGTGTCAGACTCACTCATTTAATCTCTCGTAGATACAGGAAAGACCTAGAAAGGGAAGACCTGGTTGCATTCATGGAGATTGTCTATAGATGCAAATTGCACACACACACACACACACACACACACACGCACCGCCACAAGAGATGGCTTTGCTAGGGCATTTCAAAATACGTCAAGTAGATTATTTTTGGTGGTAAAATATTTTGACTTTCTCCTTTTAGGGTCTGCTGTCTGTCATATGATGCTATATCTTGGCATTTGGTATCTTATTCCACAAAGCATCTGTTTTATCAGTCTTATGGTTTCTAGTTTTACGTTAATGTTGGTCAGTTTTGCCTAAACTCCCAAAAGGAGTTTAACACCTCCACCTCACTCTGGTGATGGCTGGGAATTCAGCTTTTCAGGTTTCTCTTGGGACTCTTGGGCAAAAGGGGGGCCCATTCAGTTATTTGGGGGTCTTAAGGTTATATTTTTAGTTTACAAGGCTAAACTGATATAATAGTGTGTCTAATGTAGTGTGTCACTGGGCACACAGCCCACAAGATGTTACAACTAATTTCCATTCTTGAATTAAGTCATGGACTGTCTCAATGTTCACAAAAATTACTTTAAAGCAAAATTATGGGGTCACTTGAGGATTTGTTTTTGAAGAAGCAAAGAATCCTGATCTATTTTGTTCCATGACTCATCCACAGACATCTCATGCTGGGAGAAGACTGCTGGAGGTGTCTGTCTCTCCCCAGCTTTTTCTGCATTCAAAGCTAATAACTGGAATGTTAGAGCAGGTAGTCAGGCAGACATGAGCAGAGCAAGAGAGCCCCTGCCCCGACCAAGGAAAGTCAGGCAACCATCAGGTGATAGCAGGCAGTTGTTAAGTTGTCTGCCTAAAATAATAATTGATCACAGCTGGCACCAGGGAAAGACAGTCTACCAATAGGTTTTATTTCAAACCCTGAAACTATTGATCAGCAACTTCCCAGTAAGTTCTCAGGGGTTTGATGAGTGGGCTCAAGCATCCACATTAAGAGGCAGAATGGCAGAGTTGAACTGGTGTTTGACCTTCCTTTAGGAACACTCGACTGGTAAGGGAAAAACGCCTCAAGTGAGCATGCGTACAACTCCAGTAAACACACTGTGCATGCAGCCCCTGCCGAGTACTGGCAGCCGACTGTGCATGTGGACAGCCCACCCCAAGGGAAGAATCAGGGCAGAAGGAATGCGACACCCCAGAAGTATGTCCATGTATAAAATACCAAGTCAAAGGTCAAACCGTGCACTTGGATCTCTCAAGTCTTCCACTTAGCCCTCTTCCAAGTGTACTTTACTTCCTGTTGTTCCTGCTCTAAATTTTTAATAAACTTTCACTCTTGCTCTAAAACTTGACTTAGTCTCTCCCTCTGCCTCATGCCCCTTGGTCAAATTCTTTCTTCTGAAGAGACAAGAATTGAGGTTGCTGCAGACCCGTATGGATTTGTAGCTACTAACAGGATCACTGATGTCAATAAAACTCTAATTGAGCAGACTGACTGCGGCGCATAGTGAGTGCTTGAGAAGAAAAAAAAAAAAAATCCTTGACTACTAAGGTTCGTGCTGGAATCAATAGGAATATTAAGATTTTACTGTGCTGTAGTTGTGGGTTTGAGGAATATGCTGCTTACAGATTTGGAAACGAGAATATTAGAGAAAACCAATAAAGATCACAGACAATGCTGAATGTCCAACCTCAGATGGGAAAGAGGGGGAGACAGAGCTGAATACAAAGAAAGCATAGCCATGTGTTTCCTCCTTGCTTCTTTCTCTGCAAATGGGAGCCACTCTGAGACACAGCTTTGCAAATGGGAACCAAGTGGAGAGAGAGAGAGCGGGTCCAGCCTTAGGGATGAGCCTGTAAGAAATGATAGCTGGATTTGAGGAGGCTCAAGTGTCATTTTCTAAACTGGGCTGGGAGTGGATATTTAATCCACACATTGGAAGAAAAAAATTAGGCAGAGGTTTTAGTAATTGACAGATTGCCCTCAGGATCCCCAGGAAAAAGAAGACAAGGGCAGCTATTTTATAAATTCCCACTCTATGACCTGTCTTCTGGAATCTACCATCTAACACCCTCATGCCTCTTCTTCTTGAATTCCCTGATACTGAATTTTAAATGTCAAATCATCTAGCTTCTCTCTTTTAAAATTTTCTTCCATTCAAATGTATCAGCTAACCACCAGCATTGTGCCCATGTGGTTATCTGATTGCAATACTTTATGTTATTTTTGTGTATGTTGTCAATGCCTACGTTCTCCAGCAGGGTCATATTTTATCTCTAATGCTTAACACTTTGAGGGGTACACAAAAGAGAGATCTATTGGGAGCTAGTGGGAGTTTTTCATTTTTAACACTGGGCATTTCTATAAATTCATATTTCTGCATCTCCTTATTTTGTTAGGGAGTGATGTATGGTCCATCCTCATCATTTATGAATTCTGTGGTTGCAAATTTGCCTGCCAGACGACACTTATTTTTTTTTCTCCCCCATCAGTGCTGGTGGTGCTTTTGCAGTCAGTTATGGACATGAACAGAGCGGTCAGAAATTTGAGTCTCCTGATACGAAGTTTCCCATCTGAGGTTAAACAAGGCAATGTGTTGTCTTCTTTCAGCCTTTGTACTGTAAGCAAGTGTACTTCTTAAAGTTTACTCAGTGTCACATTCATTTTTTTTGCATGTTCGTGCTTTTTGTTGGTGATGTTACTATTTAAAATGGCACTGAAGTGGAGGCTTCAGTGTCTTCGTGTGTCCCTAAGCACAAGAAAGTGTTACTGAAACATCAGGGGTTCAGCATAGGTCAGTATCTCATTGCACAGAAAGCCAGTCACTGAGACAATGAGTATTGCCAGGGAAGAAGGCTTCATTCGGGTGACATCAGCCAAGGAGATGGGAGATAAGTCTCAAATCCATCTCCTCAGCTATCTACAATTGGGGGTCATAAAGCAGGCAAAGAATACAGCCATAAGTGGAAAACAGGAATTAGGGAGAGGTAAGGAAAAGGAGTTTGTCAACAGGAAGCAGATGGTCAGTTAGGCAGTCAGCGTTCTGCCTTCTCTTTGTCTGGATGCAGTGATCTGGTGATACTATCAGGGAGGCCTGATGGTGAGTTTCCTGAGAAACTCAGTTAAGAGAATTGTAAGTTTTAAGCCTTAAGAATGGGAGGGTCAATTTCTGTGTTTATTCAAAAAGACTGTAAACATCACTTCTATGGAGGAAGTTCTGGTTTCAAAGACTCTGATGTGCCTTGCAGAGATAATATGTGTGTTAGGTAAGCTTTGCTCAGGCATGAGTTATAGTGCTGCTGGCCATGAGTTCAATGTAAATGAATCAGCAATATATTATAGATTAAATAAGGTGTCTTTAAACAGAAATACACATAAAACAAGGTTATATGTTGCTCCACTGATGAAAATGTTGTAACTAGAGTCTCACAGAAACCCATCTCTGTGTTTCCCCAGGAAAAACTATTTAGCATTGGCTAATCCATTGTCCATGGTGAATTTCTACAACATCAGTGTTGTGAATGATGACAAATTGACTGTCTTTTGATGTATGAAGGTTTGCAACCTACAAGGCATTATTCCACATAAAATCTCACTTAGTGAAGTTATGAGCACTGACGTCACATGCACCACCCCTCAGTGTTCAGGGGTTTCTGGACCCAAACAGTAAATAAAATAAACAAGAACTCCTGGTAGCATGTGGCTGTAGTGAACTGCTAACATCCACCCTAAAGAGGTGGTTGCTGGTTTCTGAGTTCTCTCACCTTCTTACACCAAATCCTTACACCATTCCCTGTGATGGTCAGACTTCTTACATAGCCCCTGATGAGTTCACTTTCCTGGTATTGATGCCCCAGGAAAGCATCATCTTCAATAGACATCTATGTCCCATCGGTGCTTAAGTTGTCCAAGATGGTGACATGGATACCATAATAAGACTAACTCCATTTCTTGTTATATGACTGCTATTAGCTTTTAAATCTCACTCATCCCTCTTCCCTACTGCCGGACGTTTGAACATCTAAAAAATCATTATATCTAAAAAGTCATCAATATTTATATTCAGATTTAGGATGTCCCACATCACAATAAATACCTTAATAAATTCCATTGTGTCTATGTTGAAAGCAAACCTTACTGAACTTCCATTTCTATCATGACTGCCACCATCTGCCTGGACAACCTCAGAACCTTCTCGCACATCCTTGCTGCCTCTACCCTTAGCCCACCACAATCTATTATCCACACAACATCTAAGAATCTTTCCCTCTTTAAAACATTCAAATATTTTTGTATTATTGTTAGAACAAGCTTCAAAGTATGTATGGCCTCCAAGGACCAGTGCGATGAGAACTTACTTGTCCCTCTCTCACCTGAAATTGATTCAGTCTTTTGTTCATGCACTGAACCACATTATGTCAGCTCCTCCAGCTGAGCAAGTCCTCTGCCTTTTCATGGTGTTCACACATGTTTCAACCCTGTGTGTGGAACAGCCTCCAGAAGCGTGCACCGTGCTGATCATCACCTCTGTCTTAGTATATTTGCATTGTTATAACAAAGTATCTTAGACTGGGTGGTTTGTAGACAATGGACATTTATCTCTCAAAGTTCTG
Organism: Pan troglodytes; assembly: GCF_028858775.2. Lineage (NCBI taxonomy): Eukaryota > Metazoa > Chordata > Mammalia > Primates > Hominidae > Pan > Pan troglodytes. The sequence goes on along the minus strand of NC_072421.2, from coordinate 6,115,107 downwards.
GAGGTGGGAAGTACAAGCTTAAGGCACAGTAGATTTTGTGCCTGGTAAAGACCCCCTTCCTGGTACATAGATGGCGCCTTCTTGCTGTGTCCACACATAGTGGAAGGGGCAAGGGAGCTCTCTGAGGTCCCCTTTATAAAAGCACTCATCCCATTCACAAGCAGTGCCCCTTCATGACCTAATCACCTCCCAAAGACCCCACCTCCTAATGCTGTCACCTTGGAGATTGGGATTTCAACATAGGAATTTGGGGGGCACACCGAGATTCAGATCATAGCACCCTCTTACACACATACACACACACAGACGCATACATGAACACAAACTTTCTTTACGTGGCAGGTACCTGCTCTCTCTAGGAGTCTCAGTCTTTTTTTTTTTTTTTTTTTTTTTTTTTTTTGAGATGGAGGAGTCTTGCTCTGTCACCCAGGCTCGAGTGCAGTGGCGTGATCTCGGCTCACTGCAAGCTCTGCCTCCTGGGTTCACACCATTCTCCTGCCTCAGCCTCCCAAGTAACTGGGACTATAGGCACCCGCCACCACGCCTGGCTAATTTTTTTGTATTTTTATTAGAGACGGGGTTTCACCATGTTAGCCAGGATGGTCTCGATCTCCTGACCTCGTGATCCGCCCGCCTTGGCCTCCCAAAGTGCTGGGATTACAGGCGTGAGCCACCGCGCCCGGCCATTACAGACTAGTATGTCTAGAAATGTTTAAAAGTTCAAAGAAATGGACGCCTGCATTTTGTGTATCTACTTCAAAAGTGATCCCAGCTTGTTCAACATTTCCAAAAGTAACACTTCCTGACAGTGTTTCAAAATGAACTGGGTTTGTGGAAATCAGACCTGTTTTATGTCAGACACCTGCAGTTTCTCAGCACTAAAAACAGTACCTCCCTTAAGAGAATTCTGAACTTCACAGTACACTTTGCTGAACAATGTTTTATGGTAGGATCACAGTTTCTCAATAGTACAATTCTTTTGTTCCCCTGCTTATAGTCCACACCTTCCATATCACGATGCAATTAAGAGTCTCGTAAATTAGTAGTGTGCTTAGAATAAATAGAATAAAATCGGTTTTACTCATGGACATCTGCAAAATGAAATTCTATATATCACAATTACTTATACTTTATTAAGTTCATTATTGAATTCTTTGAACCTTTTAGATTGTTTTCACAAAAACTTACCACCAAACTGAATATAATTTGTAGCCGAATCAGAAATCAGAGGCCTCTTTCTCATCTTTAGGCTTCCTTGAAGGTCAGCCTTGTTACACGCTATGACACCATGTCAAATAGAAAAGATGTTTCCTCCTCTACCCCTTAAGCCACAATATGATCTATTATTGATCACTTATTCTCTGAGCAATTCGTAGGCATATGGAACTCCAAAGAGTGTTAACTTTAAAAAAAAAAAAAAAGACAGACACACACACATTTATTTGGGGTCTACCTCATGATGTTCTTGGAATTTATTTAACACCAGACTTTGGACAAAGTGATGAATCTATACTATACAATAGGCTTCTTTTTGTGGGGGAGTCATGGCTTGGCGTCCCAATGAATGAAGCCTTCCGCTAAGTCAGCCTTCATGTACACTTTACGCTTTAAATAGGGGCATTCACAAGACTGACTGCTGTACAAGCTTGCGATCTTTGCTTCTCCTGAGAAACGCAATCCCTGAAACTCACATCATAGGCTTAGCTTTCAAGGAGCAAATGTTAAAGTACTAGCCCCGTCTTCTTCCCTGCCATAAGGCTACGTAAATGACAGTACTGTAGGAAGACAAACAAATCTGTTAATTTGTTGAAGGGCCCTTCACCATTACTCCAAATTTTAAAGAAGATACGTTTCAAATAAAATAAAATAGGAATAAATAAATGTGTTCACACTGTATTAAGTGCACGTGCATTACTTTCTTTCCAGGAATTGCAATATTGCCTTTCCAGTCATTTGATTTTGAGAGCATTCAAATGTACAGAAATAAAGAGCAAGTAGGATAATAACACCAAATCCTCTGCCCTAGACCGAACAATTCTTAATATTTTGTGGTACTGTATTTGCTTCAACTGTATGTGAAATGTTTTGATATACAGTTGATATATAGGATATCAGAATATATCCTGATACAGGATATCAAATGAAAGGCTATGTGGCGGTTTTTCACTTGTTTGTTTGTTTTTGAGACAGAGTCTTCCTCTGTCACCCAGGCTGGAGTGCACTGGCACAATCTCGGCTCGCTGCAACCTCTGCCTCCCAGATTCAAGCGATTCTCGTGCCTCAGCCTCCCGAGTAGCTAGGACTACAGGTGTGAGCCACCACGCCTGCCTAATTTTTGTATTTGTAGTAGATTTTAGTAGAGACGAGGTTTCACCATGTTGGCCAGGCTGGTCTCAAACTCCTGACCTCAAGTGATCCGCCCGCCTTGGTTTCCCTAAGAGCTGAGATTACAGGTATGAGCCGTCCAGGGCTACGTGTTTTGATGCACCTAAGAATTTCAACATCCTTTCTAGACAATGTCTAATTCTAAATCTAAATCTCACCTATGCAATTCTAGTTGTATTCTTGTGAGTAAATAATAATTCTCGGTATCTAGTACACAGTTAAATTGCATTTTTTGGCACCAAAATATACTTGATTTTTGATTGTTGGAACTCAGAATTGGATAAAGAATGAGCCATGAATCTGCATTTTTTTTTTAAAGAAATTAAGGGTAAAGTTGAATGCTTTTTATTACAAAGTCTTTTTATAACATTATGTTGTACATTTTTAATTCCAGTATTAATAATGACATACAGGCATATTAAAGCATAAAATAGAGAATAAATATAAAATTAATTACTTATTTATTCTAATAATAGTAGATCTCTAAAATCAACTAACAACAATAGTATTTTCAAGTGTTACCTTTGTTTTAAGTATCATCTTTATCTAGTGTAATTGGGTTATTTTCTAAATAAACATTTCCTTTATTTTGTTCTTCTTTAAATATTCTCCACTTACAATTTTGTTCCCACTTTCTTATTCATTTTTCTGAGTATGCTTATGCCAATCATATACATCTCATACTTATTCCTGTCAATATTTAGAGCTTTCTACCACTTATTTAACATTTTTTCATCTAGACTATAAATGCAGAACTCTCTTTGTTATCTCAATAACAAAGATGATTTTTGTTTAGTGAACACAAATGCTAGAAACTGGATGGAAATTAGCACTTAAGGTCCATACGAGAAAAGCACAATATGACATTCTTGTAAGGCAGTTAATCTGCAGTGTAATTATCTCTTTTTTTGTCTTTTCAGACAGGGTCTTGCTCTGCCATCCAGGCTGGAGTGCAGCGGTGCAATCATAGCCCACTGCAGCCTCGACTTCTTAGGCTCAAGCAATCCTCCCACCTCAGCTTCCAGAGTAGCTGGGATTACAGGCATGCGCCACCACATCTGTCTAATTGTCTGCATTTTTAATAGAGACAGGGTTTTGCCCTGTTGCCCAGGCTGGAATTATTTTAACATACTATGCTGTTTACGAATGGACAGCCACCTACTCAGTGATCTAAGCATATAGCTAAAGTAGAAAACCAACTAGTGAAAAACAACTTCCAAAAGAGATGTTAGAAGCAATTTCCAAATTTTCCTTATATGCACATTCCACCTCACGTTTGTAGGGTCACTTTGCACTACTCTATATCCTTCCTAGCTGCTGATTAGTTACTCCTTTAATACTGAAGACAAAAAATGCCCAAAATACACTGCATTCAGATCCTTATCCCTACCTGTGGGTTCTGAAATAGAGCACTCTGTCAGATAACCAAGGGGAAAAAATAACAATGCCAAATAAATCTTTACCTGCCTCCAAATCTTTGCCCATTAGACTGATTTTAGTATTATGAGGGCTGAGCGCTGTGTTATTTACACTTTCTCCTTTTATTAAATTTTCTTTTTATTGAGGTAAAATATGCATATATGATTGACCATCTTTACCATTTTTTGTGCACAGTTCAGTGGCAGTAAACCTATTTATATTCTTTTTCTTCTCTCCACCCTCCCCTCCCCCAGTCCCTTTGCTGCCTCTGGGAACCACCAATGTGCTCTGTCTTCACGAGATCCATTTTTAAAACTCCCATATATGAGTGATAATGTGATGTTTGTCTTTCTGTGCTTGGCTTATTTCATTTAACATAATGATATTCAGTTCTGTCCATGTTGCTGCAAATGACGGGGACTTCATTCATTTTTATGGCTGAATGTTCCATCATGTGTATATGTACCACATTTTCTGTGTCCGTTCGTCTGTTGATAGGCACTTAGGTTGACTCCATATTTTCACTATTGTGAACAGTGCTGCAATAAACATGGGAGTGCAGATAGCTCTTTGATATAATGATTTCCTTTATTTTGGATATACAACCAGTGGTAGAATTGCTGGATCATATGGAAGTTCTATTTTTTTTTTTTTCTTTAAGAGACAAGGTCTTGCTCTGTTGTCCAGACTGGAGTACAGTGGTGTGATCATAGCTCACTGCAGCCTTGAATTCCTGGGCTCAAGCAATCCTTTTGCTTCAGTCTCCCAAGTAGCTGGGACTACAGATACACACCGCCATGCCTGGCTTATTTTAAGTTTTTTTGAGGAACTTCCACACATTTTCCCTAGAGGCTATACTAATTTACATTCCCACCAACGGTGTGAAAGTGTTCCCCTTTCTCTTTATCCTCACCAGCATTCACTATTGCTTATCACTTTGATAAATGCCATTTTAACTGGGGTGAGATAATATTGCATTGTGGCTTTGATTTGCATTTCTCTGATGACTAGTGATGTTGAGCATATTTTTGTACACTGTCGGCCATTTGTATGTATTCTTTTGAGAAATATCTGTTAGGGTTTTCTGCTCATTTTCAGCCTCCTGAGTAGCTGAGATTACAGGCACGTGCCACCACTCCTGGCTAAGTTTTGTATTTTTAGTAGAAACAGGGCTTCACCATGTTGGCCAGGCTGGTCTCGAACACCTGACCTCAGATGATCCACCCACCTTGCCCTCCCAAAATGCTGGGATTACAGGCATGAGCCACCGCACCCAGCCCCTTTCACTTTTGTTGGCTGCCTGGGTGCTCTGCAGATAGCAGGGATCTTGTACTCAGTTATCAAGTTGAAGAATGCAAACCCTTCAGGCAAAGACACAGCAGTATCACTGAGCTCTCGATATGCTGTTTGTCTCATGTCAAGGAAGTTTGAGCAGACCAAAACAGCTTGCATGTCTACTTTACTCCCTACACCTAGAATACTCCACAGACCCATGCAGTACGTGCTCAAAAAAAATTTAAGAAATGAATTTAGGAAGGAATAAGGAATGAATGATAAATGAATTGCATCTTTCCTGACACAGAATTTTTTTTCTTCCATAATAACTTAACTTATAAGGATTCTTCTTCATTTTTTTAATCTACTTCCAAATGGGCACTTGCGTATAGTGCCTTTTGATGTCTGCTTTTGTGTTTTTCTCCAGCTCCCAGCTACTTACTGCCTTTGTACCAATCTTTTGTCTCCATGAAATACCTTCTTCTCTCCCTCATCAACTGGAACATCTTGAAGGGCTTTAATGCACAACTATCCAAAATACTTTCACAAATTTACAAAATTCTGCAAAATGTTTTAATCAATTGATACCAACCCAATAGTCCCATAGACAGTTGTTTTGCTGTTTGGTTTTTGTGTGGGTTTGTTTTTGTTTTTCTTTTTGATACATATAGAAATGGGCACTTCTAGTCTTAAAGCAACTTGAACCTTACATTTGTTTTATCTGAGTTCCTTCCTCAGGAAATGACCCTCAGGGCTCTCAAAAATTATCAAAGAACAAAACCTCACCAGGTTACCACATCCTGACAATGAGATGCCAGACCCCTCATTTTTCATGATTGCTTTCTTACCACTCCCTAATTCCCAATTTCTTAACCAATCACCTACCTCCTGTTGAATACTCCTCTTCCTTACCCCTCCCTAATTCCTGTTTTCTCACACACAGTTACATTTCTTCCCTGCTATTATATATGACCCCTAAGTTGAGTCAGTTAGGGAGATAGATTTCAGACTGATCTTCCATTTCCTCGACTGCAGCACCTGATTTAAGTCTTCTTCCATGGCAGTACTCATTGTCTCAATGATTGCCTTTCTGTGTGGCAAGCAGGAGGACCTAGACTGAACCCCTGGCATTTCAGTAACAGAAAGACAGTAGCTATTTTAGTAATCAGGTGGTAGGAGAAAAAAAAACTTTGCAGTTATCCCACATAGTTACTATGTGAAGTTGAGTTAAATTTCTCCTAATGATACAGACAGGGGGCAGGAGAAAATTCCCCCACAAAGGCCTCACCCTCAAGCCTGGAAACCTGTGGCCCTAAATGGAAACAGACATTCTTATTTCCACGCCCAAATGTTGCCTCTTCCAAGACCACTCTGGCCCACCATGTTCCCATCCTCTATCCATATAAACCCCAAGCCCCAGGCTCCATAGGCAGAAGAGCAGCAGAGTGGAAGAGTAACAAAGTGGCGCAGCAGACAAGGAGAGAATAGAGGAAGCATCTGAACATCGACAGGAGTTTGGCTGGAGGCAGTTGGAGAGGAAATTGGCCATGGTACAGACGAACTCCAGGGGAAAGATCGTTTTCCCACTCCATGCCCTCTCCAGCTCCCCATCCCACTGAGAGTCACTTCCATCACCAAATAAAATCCCCACATTCACCATCCTTCAAATCCAAGTAACCTCATTCTTCCTGGACACCAGACAAGAATTCAGGACCAACTGGGTGCGGGAACCCAAAGGGGTTGTCACACTAACTTTTCACTGAGCTGTTTAACACTTAAGCCATCTCCAGGCATCAGGGCTAAAGGAACACTGTAACACCCCTAGGCACCGTCATGGAGCCAGAGCCCAGACGCACTCACCCTGGCTCCTGCATCTGCTCACCTGCATGATCTCCCACCTGTAAAGGGTTTGAATATGCAGTGGCAGAGTAAGCAAGTCACAATCCTGTCGCAAGTCCTGTGAGGGGGTCAGGGAACTCTCCCATCTCACTAAGAAAAGCTGTAGACATTTTTGTGTATTTGTGCATGTACTAGTTGATTTATTCAGTATTTATTTTATGAGCAATGAATATCCCAGGAAGGGTACTGAGAATATGTTGGCATCGAACAAAACAAAGGGAGATCCCTACCTTGGAGGGATTTATGTTTTAGTAGAAGAGACACACAATGGCAAATATATCATACGAACTAAGTAGTATTTTATAAGATGACAAATGTTATAAAATGGTTAATGTAGACGAGGTTGGCTCCGGTGGGGGGCAGGTGATGGTGAGGGTGGAGGTTATGTGATGCAATTTTAACCAAGATCAAAAGGTATCAAAGGAATGTGTCACAGCGATGCCAGCACATGAACAAAGACTTGACAGAGATAAGACAGTGAGCAACAGAGAGAGAGACCTGAGAAAAAAGCCTTCTCCACCGCAGTGGAAATGAAACCAGTCCCCTTAGGATTTCTATACCTAGCATTTTTAGTGACTGGAATCATGACAATTCTGCTTCAGCTCTTGCTTGCTTGCACAAGTTAACTACTCAGTTTTTGCCCATCATCCCTTGTTCCTGCAATACAACGATAAACTGCTGATGTACTGTTTCTTTGTCAAGCAGGAGAAGGTCACTTGAGGGTCATGAAAAAATTTGCAGAAGGAATGAATGCCTTGAAGGACGTTGCGACCAACTGCTGATACCCAGGAATCTGGTTGCTCAAGATGTTACCTGAAAATAAAGAAACGCAGACTTTTCCCCCTCACTTCCCTGAAACTGCCTCTCCTTTACTCCTTAGCTACCTAAAAACTCACTGCTTCCTCTTTTTGTTAAGATGGATTTGAGACATCTTGCTCTCCCAACTTCTTGCTTTGACCAAATTGACTAAATCTTGTTTGATCTCCAAGCGTCAATGTCTCAGTGTTTGGCTGTAGCTGCATGAGCCTGAATTTAGGGTTCCATAAGGGGAACATCCAGTGAGGATACCTCAAAGTAGAGTGAACCTGGAGCCTCCTGCAAAGCAAGGTAACTTCTGGCTGGAAGGCAGAGAAGCAAGGGAAATCTGAGGTAAGGACTCAATGTGAGATGGTGCCAGATATCTTAAAGTTTTGATGCTGACTAAGTTGGAGGACTATTGGAGAGCATTGTGCAAAGGACTTATCCACTGCTGAATGGGTGGAGAGTGTTGGAAGTGTGCCCAAGAGTAAGGATCAAGGATGTTTGCGTAAATTCACAGGGAAGAAAAAGGATGGTTCTGAGTAGGAGGAGCTGTGGTGTTTTCTCAGAAGCAGTATCTGCCTCTGGATATATTTTGAAGGTTTGGTCAAAAAGATCCATCAAACAAATTAGAAACAGGATATAAAAGAAAAAGAGAAGACAGGAAGATCGTCACAGTTTTAGAAACCCTATGAACAGTTTCAAGAGCTCACAGCCAAACTCAAAGCCCGCAGTTGTATAACTCTCTGTATGCGGATCTCTTTGAAACCAATAGTTTTGAAAGATGAAGGAATTTGGTTTTCTAAAATATTAGTGGCTCCAATCACAGGTATCACTGACATTTTGTGTGTGTGTGTGTGTGTATGTGTGTGTTTTGTCAGCTTAAATAAAAGTGTTTTGCTTTAAAGCCAAATGATTTTTTCCTCTGGATTTCAGGGTTGTACTTACTTTAAAATTTCTCTTCAGTGGTATTGTAGAGCAGTTTCATACAAAGATTCATGCAAACAGTGCTCTTTATGATTTAATTAAATTTAAACAAAAATAATGGTAGAGATTCTCAAGATAAATTTAGATGTGTACTTGTGGTATTTGAGAGGCAAACTGACTTTTTACTAATTCTTGAAAATGTGTACATACACCGTTCTGAAAAAAAGACAGGTTAGCATTATTTTGGTTTTGTTTTTCTTCTAAAACTAAAATTCCTATTTAAAATTATATCTGGAAATTTACTAATGTGGCAGAACCTATTTGTTCTAGTGCTCCAGGTAAAATGTTTATAAATAAGCAGATTAAGTAAAAATACAACACAAAACTAGTGGGTAATAAGAGGCAAACAACAATAACAGAATTATATCATGATTATTACAGATGGGGTCTTGCTCTGTTGCTCAGTTAGGAGTGCAGTGGTATGGTCATGGATCACCAAAGCTTTGACCTCCTGGGCTCAAGCGATCCTCCCACTCAGCATCCTGAGTAGTTGAGACTACAGGTGTGCACAACTCCAGGCTATATTTTTAAATTATTTTGCAGAGATGGGGTCTCACTAGGTTGCCCAGGCTGGTCTTGAACTCATGGCCTCAAGCAATCCTCCTGACTTGGGCTCCTAAAGTGCCGGGATTACAGGCATGGGCCACCATGCCTGGCCAGAATGAGATTAAAAACCTCTAGCTAAAAAAAACAATGCATGCAAGTGGAATAAATCTTTTTTTGTTTGTTTCTAAAAGGACTGCTCTCCAATAACTTTGAAATAATATTTTTATTTTAAGTGAAACCAAATCAATATGAGTGAAATGAAAATAAAGCAATTCATCTGGATAAGACAAAAACAATCAAAAAAATCCCAGAAAATTCTATTGACTTTGTAATCTGTTTTTCTAATATGAAAGGAAGTATTCATGCACAGTTGTGAGTATTGGAAAGCATCTGCAGGAGAAATTACGATGAATTCATAGTGTCAGAGGCATTTGAACCAGAGCAACTCCATCTTACATCGGGGCTGGGTAAAATAAGGCTGAGATTTACTTGGCTGCATTATGAGGAGGTTAGGCATTCTAAGTCACAGGATGAGATAAGAGGTCAGCACAAGATACAGGTCAAAGACCTTGCTTATAAAACAGGATGTGGTAAGGAAGCTGGCCAAAACCCACCAAAACCAAGACGGCAATGACAGTGACCTCTGGTCATCCTCACAGCTCATTATATGCAAATTGCAATGCATTAGCATGCTAAAAGACACTCTCAGCAGTGCCATGACAGTTTACAGGTGCCATGGCAACATCAGGAAGTTACTCTATATGGTCTAAAAAGGGGAGGAACCCTCAGTTCCAGAAATTGCCCACCCCTTTCCTGGAAAATTTATGAAGAATCCACTTCTTGTTTGGCATATGAGCAAGAAATAACTATAAGTGTTGCAGGACTTTTCCTCAGTTCAGCTAAAGATGGGGTCCTTGTGCATCCCATGGCTACCAAAATTTAAGCTTGCACATGGTTTGAAGCGTGAGTGAAGCAGGGTTTTATTGGGTGAAAAAGGAAAAAAAGGGGAAAACAGGGATCGTCCAAAAAGTCAGAGTCCCTGCTAGAGCCCTTCCCGCCTGCAGCTTGAATCCCAGGTTTCACACAGGAAGAGGAGGAGCCAGGCTCCTCCCTGCTGCAAACTTGTGAACTTCCCCAGGCTCCACCTCGGAGCCCACCAGTGGGCAACCTGGTTGGAGTTTCTCTAGGGAGCCCCTCCCACCTGACTGTTTCATAAATATCCTTAGTCCAGCAGCTCAAGGCACTGCTCTGCCTATGGAGTAGCCATTCTTTTATTCCTTTACTTTCTTAATAATTGCTTTTACTTTACTCTGTGGACTTACCCCCAATTTTTTCTTGCACGAGATCCAAGAACCCTGTTTTGGGGTCTGAATTTGGGCCTCTTTCCAGTAACAGTAGCAATGAGTCAAACACAGTGAGGAGGGCCTCTTTTTAATATTCCAGTCAGGGTCTCGCTGAGTTTTCAGTGTCCTGCAAAGAATGTGAAAACATAGTGAAAATACATGTTCCTCTTCAAATATTGAGTGAATTAAAAAAATTATAGATTAAAAAATTGCCCATAAAGATAAACACATGTACAGTGCATGGTTTGTTTCCCAAAATAAAGATTGTATTTTATTTTGGATGTGGAATTGGCGCTTTTAAAATTTACAATGTATATCACTTTAATTTCATCATACCACTAAAAATTCTTCTATCACATGATTTTTAATAGTGCAAATTAGTCCATTCAGGGTATAAACCAAATTTGGGGGAATTTAGTTAGTATATCCGGCAAAATGCAATCACAGAAGCCAATCCAGGGGTCTATTCTTACACAGTGTTGAGAGCTGATTAACAAACTCTATAAGACTATCATTTTTATGTCGGATGCTGGCTCTCCAAGTCTACAGAACAAGCAGTTGAAAAGAGCAGAGGAACATGAAATGTGTGACAGCAAGAACAAGTAGTAATACACAAACACAGGTCTATACAATATAGCACCACTTAACTCATTCACAATATTGGAACAGTAATAAGACCTAACCCATAGGATCCTTACAAAGATGAAATGGGTTGTTACAGGTGAAGCCCTTAAAAAGAGAACTGATACGCACCACAAACTCAATAAAAGTTATTTCCACTTCAGTACAAGTAGTTGTAGTGTAACCAAACCACCTTTGCGAAAATCGTATCAGTGAGAAAATATTTTAACAGTAAGCTAAGCTAACCCACCCCCTATCTTGCCTTCCCCTTAATTATTCCTGAGCTATTGGGCCAAGCTAACTTTGGAAGACATTGAAGCTATAGTTTAAATGATAATAGGCCTTGCCCCCAAACTCAACCGCTTTTATAAAGCTAATGGAGGCCATTAGGCTGGACAGAGGAGAAGAGTCCTGCGAAGGTGCAGACATAAGTAGTTTTCAGCTATTATTCCCAATCACTCCTGCAAATAACACCACTATTGTAGATTGGCCTTTTGAGGTAGCGTTCCAGGTTTTTTGCATGTCTGACGCCCATGGCTCTACCTGGACCCTGATGGCTCCACCTGGACTGCCAACCCTGCTCCTGTAGCCCCATCCAGAAGTGATTCAACCCACAGTAGGACAGCTTGGATACCCTATGAGTTCATCTCCGCCCCAACCAATCAGCAGCAAGCGCCTGTTACCTGGCCACCCCCACCCCTTCCCCCAAACTGCCTTTGAAAAACCCCTAACCTAAGAGCTTTGGACGAGATGATTTGGCTAGGAACTCCGTCTTCCACTTAGCGTGGCTGGCCTCATGTCTGTTAAACTCTTTCTCTACACAATGCAGTGGTCTTTACGCAGTGGGCAGAAAGAACCCCTCAGGTGGTTACAGTAGTACTTGCAGTAGTGCTGGATCTGGTGCTGGTAAGATTAGGAGCAGTAATCTTCCCACACCAGCTTAGATAAAGCATATTCCTCTGAATGCTACTGATAGCACATTTGAGATTCACTCACATTTTGCCTAGCAATATTTGACATGACTGTTTCCTTTTCTCTCCATTACCTAAAATAATTTTCTTCTCTTAAAAGCTTCTAAAGCTCTGTTTAAACATTTCAAAGACTTGCATGCACTTTTGGTCTCTTACACACAGAAAGAAAGACGTCGAGTCTGTCCTAAGAAAGATATGGGAATTATTCATTATTTATTATTAGGAAACATGGTGAGGTATTTATGTTGAACGAGGTACATATCTGAAAGGCACGCTTTTGGCAATTTTAAATGTATTAATGTATATATGATTTTTTCCTTCTTTGATATTTGGAAGGGTATTTCGAACATAAAAATATGGTCAGATTTTATTTTCAATTAGTTTAAAAAAATTGTTGGAAGCAAGGCTGGTAACAAGAGATCATCATTTGAACGAACATTTGAATATATCACCTGAACAAAGGCAAGGACAGTCAGATAATTCTGAATAGTCCATAAAGGGATAATGTTAAATTTTAAATAAAGGTCTAAAAATATGCGTCAACATTTTCAGGCATGAACCTTTGTATATACATCAAAGACCGTCGCTCACCTTGAGCCTAGCACCTGCAGTTTCATCTCAAAACACCCGTTGGGAACAAGAGCCTCAGGGGATTGTGTTTATAGTAACTACTGTAGAGCATTTATGAAACCAACTCTCTTTTACATGTAATGAAAGATGCTTTTAGATCGATGGGCTGCTAGGTTTTGCCAATGTTTTATCTATTTCCAACAATTCTGTGGAAAATACAAGACAAATGCAGCTCTTTTGTAAAACCAGGTGACCTGACGTTAATCTCAGTAGTTTCTTTCTTAGGAAGTCAGTCAAAGAATTTTGACCACTTGTGTCATCCAAGTTATTTTCAGTTTACTTCTTTAAAAGGAAAGACATTTTAAACAGTACTTACACTTCTGTGAAAGAAAATTAAATTTTGGGACTCCAAATTAAAATTTAGCCAAAGGGAAAAGTTAAGCTGGGAACTGGGTCGTGCAAACCTGCCTCCCTGTTTTGCAGGGTTCCTAAATAAGATGGCTGCAAGATGAAAAGCTACATGCCTCCTGCATATTTTGCCCACAAGGAAAATCCATCAGGAATTAGATTTCCTAATAATCTAGGATAAAAAGATCTAGGGTAAAAAGATCTTTACCCTAAGGTGTTTCTGTTAAAATTTCACCATGGCAATGATAGCTTATCTTTACAGGTGCAGTCGCCTCTGGCCCACCAGACACAAATGAGTATCTGATTGTTCCCCTGCCCCATTTTGTCTATGTTATCTTATGTAACATGCAGATTCCCTGCATTTTTCCTCTGCCACAATTGTCTGTCACCTTATGTAAAAAGATGCAGATTCACTGTACCAGACAAAGACATGAATAACTATTTTTCCCTACCTGCCTCTTACATGAAAATTGTGTACTTCTCAATATCTCGCCCTTTTCCCTTTAAATTTGGAGCCCTCAAAATTATCTTCAGAGAAAGGCATAGACCTGTCTCCTGGGCGTGCATCCTTAACTTTGACAAATAAACCTTCTAAAATGGTTGAGACTCGTCTTGCCATTTTTCTTGATGGACACTTCCAACTGATAGGGAAATGTTACACATACAAAAAGCAGAGAAGCCTTAGAAACCCTGGAAGGGAATTCAGAGGGAAGATGTCCAGAGATGAAAAGATAAGACCATGCAAAGCTTTGCATGAAGGATATTTTTAGGCACTGTGGTTATTCGCGAGACTGGGGGAAAGTGGAACTGAGAGTCCAGTGCACACGCATTTGCTTCCTGTTCAAGGCTGGAGTCCCCATGTGAAATGTGAGCTTACAAGACGACTGCCTTATCATGCATTCTGGTAAATCTTTTCAGAGTAAGTGGTGTCACAAACCATAGAGACCTTGATTTCTAAGTTCACTTCCTTGTTAAAATATTCCAACAGCTCAGAATCAGTGGCCTGAAATCTCTTTCTAATTTAACCGGGGTCCAGAACTGGTCCAGTGGCCACATAATTGCTCTGACTTTATTTTTTTAAAAGTAGGGTGGGATACATGTATTTTGAATTTGAACAGCTGCTCAATTCATTTTTAGGACATACATATTTGATGCAAGCACCACAGATTCACTGAAACAACACCTCTGCTGTCATTGTATTCATTTCCATTTCTTACTCTCAACCTCTAGAAGAAATTTTTTTTGTTAAGATATAATTTACAGGCTAGTGCATTTTGACTTTGCGTGTACATAAGTACATACATGCATTTACACAGATAGACGGATGGCTGGCTGGCTGGATGCATGGACAGATGGAAGGACGGATGGATGGATAGATAGATAGATATAGATATAGATAGATAGATAGATAGATAGATAGATAGATAGATAGATAGATAAATGGATACATGGAAGGATAGATGCATAAATGGATACATGGATGGATAGATGCATAAATGGATGGATAGATGGATTGATAAATTGATGGATGGATGGATGGATGGACAGATGGACGGACGGACAGACGGATGGATGGATGGATGGATGCATGCATGCATGGATACATAAATGGATGGATGGATGGATGGATGATGGATGGATGGACAGATGGAAGGACGAACAGACAGACGGACAGGCAGACAGACGGATGGATACATGGATGGATAGATACATAAATAGATGGATGGATGGAGTGATAGATAAATGGATGGATGGATGGATGGATGGATCGATGGATAGATACATAAATAGATGGATGGATGGACGGACGGATGGACAGACAGAAGAACACACAGGTAGATGGATAGATGGATAGATAGATACATAGATGGATAGTTGGATGGATGGATAGATAGATAAATGGATGGATGGATAGATAGATGATAGATAGATAGATAGATAGATAGATAGATGATAGATTTGCTTTTCCCTCTCTTCTCACTGTGTATTTGTTATACATCATTCACATTTTCACCCATTGAGGAATCCTGCATTCCAAAGTTTAAACTCTGTAATGTCAGAATACTTACTCATTACAGAGAGCCTTTCCATGCAATCTTACAGAGAAATCTTGCTTTGCAGTTTTAAATGGTGTCTTTCAGTGTGTCCAGCCACTAACTTCTCCTCCATGGCAGCAGTGTTAATATCATTAGGAGGCTTGTTAGGAAGAGGCCCCACCTGAGACCTGCAGAAAAAGAATCTGCATTTTAACTACATGCCACAGCAATCTGTGTGCATATTAAATTTGAGAAACAAGTAACCCATATCCTAATCAGCTTTAGGTCACAAACATTCAGAAGCAGTCACAAAGCAAATTTTAAAAAACGGGTGAAATAAATCAGTTCAATGACAAAGTCACAAAATAAAAACATTGTCCTGAAGGGAGTTAATCTAACACAAGAGGAAACTGAATTTATTACAACTAGTCAGGATGAGAGGATGGCTCAGGAGGTCTGCAAATATTGTATATCTTTCCTGCCTGGTTTTGTGTCCATAGTTTATTACATATGCCTCAATCCTCACATGAAGTTTACTGATATGGTTGGATA
Source organism: Pan troglodytes (assembly GCF_028858775.2). NCBI lineage: Eukaryota > Metazoa > Chordata > Mammalia > Primates > Hominidae > Pan > Pan troglodytes. Next base: position 6,099,297 of record NC_072421.2, on the reverse strand, counting down.
TTTGCCTCCCAGACTGGCTTAGGAGCTTTTTAAGTATGGGGACTGCATTTGCCAGTGCTTGTCTGTGTAAGTGCTCAATACATCGAATTGAAATAAATGTCACATTTTATTCAATCATAAAAAAAAAAGACAGCAGCTGATGTCTTCATGGTCTCTGCATGATCTATGGAAAGCACAGCTCTGTTCTCCTGCCCCCCACTGCTCACCTGAAAGGCTATTAACACTGAAGCTGTCAGCATGACACCTGGGTTTCTGCAGCTAGCTGACAAGCTGCACAGCTGCCAATGAGCCTTTATACGATCGCACCTGGAAAGCTGTTTCACGATCAATTCAAGAATGCTCTGAAACCAGCAACTGCATTGAGTTGCTCTATTTTCTGTACCAGACACTTGATAGTCCCAGTGAGACAGAGCAGGGACCTCTGCCGCACCCCCGCGCTGAGCATGAAAATAAAGGAAAATCTTGAGTTCTTTCAGGGGAGACTCCAGGCACCTAGCTGGCCCTGAGGAGTAAATGAGCAACTTGACAAGCAAGAAGGTAATAGTAGCTTAAAACAATAGCCAAGGAAGCTAGAGTCATGAGATGTTCAGTTACCTGTAGAAACTAAAGATAACATCTTAACATATGCCCCTCAGTTGTTTTTCAGAAATCTAGACCTCTACCAAACGGATCCTCTGCCACATAGACCTCAGATACAGGGGAATTGAAGACTGAATCCTGACCTCCCATTTTTGTTCGAAATTTCTTCCTGAGGGGCCTGGGAAGCCCACAAGCCAGACTGAACATTTCTTTCTGTTGACCACAAAATTTTAGACAAAGCTTCCCCTTCTTAACCAATTGCAAATCAGAAAATCGTCGAATCCACTTGTGACCTATAAGCCTCCACTTCAAGATATCCTGCCCTTTTAGGTCAAACTGATGCATAACCTCCGTGTATTGGTTCTGATTTTGCCTGTAGCTTCTGTTTTCCTGAAATCCACCCCTGCCTTTAAAAATCCTTGCTTGCAAGCCATCAGGGACGTCAGGATGTAAGCATGAACTGCCCGATTCTCCTCACTTGGCATCTTGCAAATAAGCACCCTCCCTTCTCCCACTGCAAAACTTTGCACTTAAATTTGAAACCCAAATTCTGACTTAGACCATAGAGAGCAAATCTTTCTGGCTATATGGACAGAGAACATGAGGAAAAGCCTCAGGGTTTTTGATCTGCCCTTACGTGGATGGATATGCCTTTCAGGAGCATATGTGTCCAGCCTCACACCTGGAACCTTCTTACTTCTCAAAACCTGCCCCCCTTTGTCCTAATATGTGTAGAGATTCTAATCTTATCCAGTCCCATGAGCTTTGCCCTGCCCTGTGGGAGCTCAAGGGTAAGAGGGGTCACCAAATGAGGGTTACTGGCACCTGTCTCATTATCTCTCCTGCAAAAAATTCCTGGAGCTCAGTGTTTTAAATCTGCGAACACAAGTCCACAATATGATTTTTTTTTTTTTTTTACTGGGGTACAATATGCATTGCGTACATGTGATGGTTAATATTGAGTGTCAACTTGAGTGGATTGAAGGATGCAAAGTATAGTTCCAGGGTGTGTCTGTGAGGGTGTTACCAAAGGAGATTAACATTTGAGTCAGTGGACCGGGAGAGACAGACCCACCTCAATCTGGGTGGGCATCATCTCATCAGCTGCCAGCACGGCTAGAATAAAAAGCAGGCAGAGGAACATGGACAGACTAGACTGGCTTAGTCTTTCAGCCTCCATCTTTCTCCCATGCTGGACGCTTCCTGCCCTTGAACATCGGACTCCAGGTTCTTCAGCTTTGGGACTTTTGGACTTTCAACCACAGACCAAAGGCTGCACTGTCGGCTTCCCTATTTTTGAGGTTTTGGGACTTGGACTGGCTTTCATGCTCCTCAGCTTGCAGATGGCCTATTGTGGGACTTCACCCTGTGATCGTCTGAGTTAATATTCCTTAATAAACTCCCCTTTGTATATACATCTATCCTATTAGTTCTGTCCCTCTAGAGAACCCTGACTAATACATTTTACTATTTTAACCACCAGTGTACAGTTCAGAGGCATTAAGAACATTCACATTGATATCCATCCACCACCATTCACCCACAGAACTTTGTCTTCATCCCAAACTTAAATCCTGCATTCTTTACATATGAATTCCACATTCTTCCTCCCCCTTCCCCTTTCCCCTGGCAACCATCCTATGAATTTGACTGTTCCAGGTACCTCCTGTAAGTGGAATCACGCAATAGCTGTCCTTTTGTATCTGGTTTATTTCACTTAGCATAATGTCCTCAAGGTTCATCCATGTTGTAGCCTGTGTCAGAATTCCCCTTTTTAAGGTTGAATAATCTGTTGTTCATATATGCCACATTATGTTTATCCATTCCTCCCTTTGATGGGCACTTGAGTTACTTCTACCTTTTGGCTATTGGGAATAGTGCCACTATGAACCTGAATGTACAAATACCTGTTCGAGTTCCTGCTTTCAAATTTCAGGGTAACTGTGCAAAGATTTTAGCTTTTCCACAGCCTGTATGAAGGTGATACTGGTGATAGCAGGACTCATTTGCTCAAGGACTTAAAATTCCTGATACTGAATTTCTTCACCTATCCATGAGAATCAACAATACAATTCTACAAAGATTAACTAACATCAAAATTGAAAGATGCAAGTGAAAATATTTTGAAAGCAACAAAACAAGGAAAAAAGTTAAAGCTGTGCCTATTGCTATTATATCCAGAAGTAATATGGCTCCGATGACTAGTGGGACACCAGGTTCTTGTCTCATGTTGAATTAGATAAAACAACATGAACACACATGGAGTGGTTTTAAGGAGCAGAGAGTTTAATAGGCAAGAAAGAAAAGAGAAAGCAGAAGGAAGAGGCTCCCCCATACAGAGACAGAGGGAGGGGGTCTCCAAAGCCAAAAGAGGAGACCCCAAGTGCCATGGTTACCAGCCAGTTTTATAAGGAGGCTGGAGGAGGCGGTATCTGATTTGCACAGGGCTCAGGGAATTGGTTTGACCAGGCATGTCATTCACATAGCCTGTGAAAAAGCTTCCCCCCCGCCCGCCCTAGCCTTTTAATATGCAAATGCAGGGCGCCATGATGTTCTACACACGTGGGGATATGTGGGGGCAGCCATGTTGCCAGACACCAACCTGGGCAACATAGTGAGACCTCATCTCCAAAAAAAGATAAAAAATTAGCCAGGCTTGGTGGCACACACCTGTGGTCTCAGCTACTAGGGAGGCTGAGGCAGGAGGATTGCTTGAGCCCAGGAGTTGGGGCTGCAGTGAGTTATGATCACACTGCTGCACTCTGGCATGGATGACAGAACAAGACCCTGTCTCAAAAAAAAAAAAAAAAGAACGCTAACATGGAGCTCATTTCTTCATGCTACTTTATCTGACTTTACTCTGGTAGGCCAAGTAATGGCTCTCAAATATGACCAAAACCTAAGATTTGGAATCTGTGAGTCTGGCACCTTACATACAAAAGGAACTTTGCAGATGTTATTTACTTAAAGATCTTGAGATGGAGAAAGTACACTAGGTTTTCTGAGTGGATCCAATATCATCATAAGTCCTTCTAAGCTGAAGGCAGGAGGGTCAGAGTCAGAGAGAGGGGTTTTTAGGATTGACACAAAGGTCAGAGAGAGAGGTTGGATTCTCTAGAGAATGGAAAAGGCAAGAAAACTGATCATCCCTAAAATCTTCTGGAAGATACAGAGCCCTGTGGATCTATTTCAGCCTCTGGTCTTAGAGTATGAGATAATAAATTTGTCTTGTTTTAAGCGACTAAGTTTGTGGCTAAGTTTGTTACAGCACTTAATACACTTAAAATACAATAATGCCATTACTATTTTTTGGGATTATTTAAAGGTAAATTTAACTTATAGCAGAAAACGTGTATTTTCCATAAGTATTAATAATAAATGAAAATATCTTTATGTCTTGCCTTCTCATCCTGACTATGAGCTTAGGAGTGGAGGATTTTTGTCTCTATTTTTAATTTCTTTCTTTCTTTTTATTTTTCTCAGATCGAGTCTTGCTCTGTTACCCAGGCTGGAGTGCAGTGGTGTGATCTCAGCTCACTGCAACCTCTGCCTCCCGGGTTCAAGCAATTCTCCTGCCTCAACCTCCCGAGTAGCTGGGATTACAGTCGCCTGCCACCACACCCAGCTAATTTTTGTATTTTTATTGGAGATGGGGTTTCCCCATGTTGGCTAGGCTGGTCTTGAACTCCTGACCTCAGGTGGTCCGCCCACTTCAGCCTCCCAAAGTGCTGGGATTAAAGGCATAAGCCACCACGCCTGGCCTCTATTTTTAATTTTTAAGACTAACTTATTTACCTCGGATAGTAAAATGAACAGTTTCTTTCAAATATGAATTATAAGGGTAATTTCCACATGCCCTGTTTGTTTGCCATCCTGGGTAAAAGACCATCATGGACTTAAGAGGGTTGATATCAGGCAACCCTCATAAACTTTTGGAAACTTTTTATTTTGAAACAGTTATGGATTCACAGGAAGTTGCAAAAACAAAAAAAAGACAAAAGTTCAGTGAGGTTGTAGGTATTCTTTGTTCCATTGCCCCCGATGGTAGCATCCTGCATAACTATAGTACAATAACACAACTAGAAAATTGGCATTGATACAATATAGAGACTTTATTTAGAATTTATATACACGTGTGTCTGTTTGTTTGTGTGTGTGTGTGTGTTAGAGAGAGAGAGAGAGAGAGAGTTTTACCACATGCATATATTTATGTAATCTCTACCACCACCAATATATAGAACTACTCCATGGCCACAAACACCTCCCTCTAAGGGGATTATTGTAATCTCAGCAGTCCCCACACTCTGTCCTTCATGCCTGGCAACCACTAGCCAGTTCTGTCTATAATCTTTTCCTGTCATTCACGGCAGCACAGATGGAACTGGAGGACATTATGCTAAGTGAAATAAGACAGGAACAGAAAGCCAAACACTGCATGTTCTCACTCAAATGTGGATGCTAAAAAATAGCCGATCTCATAGAAGCAAAAAGTAAACAGAAGATACCGGAGGCTGGGAAGAGAAGTGCGAAAGCGGGGAAGGACATATTTGTCAAAGGGTGCAAAATTACAACTACACAGGAGAAATAAGATCAAGTGTTCTATAGCCCTGGAAGGTGACTATAGTTAACAATAATGTGTTATACAGTTTCATATAGCTGAAAGGAGGATATTAAATGTTCCTAACAAAAAAAAAATGTTTGAGACAATGCATGCGCTAATTACTCTGATCTGATCACTGTATGTCAGAATATGACTATGTGACCCATGAATATGTATAATTATTATTTGTCAAATAAAATAAAATAAAGATGTTATGCAAAGGGAAGCATATATAATCTTCTGAGAAGTTTGTTATTTTTTTCCCACGTAGCATCAAGCTCTTGTTTTCATTTTATGTTGCTTTTTGGAAACGTGCTGCAGTGAGGAAACCAAGAGGAGTCAAGGTGAGATGATCTGGGATATGTCACTTAGAAGAGCTGGTCACCCACCTGCTTGACTGTTGATCTAAGAAAGTCAACAGATTTCCTGATCTAAAAAAAAAAAATGGGAATAATATCTGTCTTAGTTCTGGCTGCTGTAACACAAATACCATTTACAGGGCGACTTATATATAATAGACATTTATTGCTCACAGTTCTGGAGGCTCGAAGTCCAAAATCAAAGTGTGGCAGATTCAGTGTCTGTTGAGGACCCATTTCCTGGTTCCTAGATGGCGCCTTCTCACTGTGTCCTCACATGGTGGAAGGGACAAGGGCACTCATTCATGGAGCCTTCACCCTGATGACCTAATCACCTCCCCAAAACTCCACCTCATAATACGATCACCTTGTGGGTAAGGACTTCAATATATGAATTGGTGGGGGAAAAACATGAAGTCCATAACAATATCTTATGACAGAATAGCGTGAGGATTGAATGAATCGATGCATGTCAAACTCTGACTAGACAGTTGGTTACAAGTAAGATGTCAATTAACATTAGCTATCTCCTGAGTGCCAAGCTTATATGTACATGATCTGAAATGTATATTTGCTGTTGATTAATTGATACATACTCATCTGGTTTTATTTGAGTACACATTTGAAGACTCAAAGCGTGTAGTGTAATGCATTTTTCCACACTGAGAACAGAGGACAAAAGTCATTAGTATCTTCATTGCTATACACAGTGTAAAAATTGCTATGATTTTGAGTGGATTCATATGCTTTCTGGTGGCACCCTAGTTCCATACTGTTACTACTGTGAATTTAGACCCAAGTATTGAGAAAAATTATGGGTAGTAAAACGATGCCTTTTCTGTAGAAAACAACCTGCCTTCCCATTGCCACTTCCCGGTGTGTAGGACACAGACCTTGCTGCGATTGTGTTATTTCTGCTCCATCGGCTAACACCTACAGATAGAAACACAGGCATGATTTATCACAGAACACAAGCTGACAGCAATCCGCTGGAAACATTTAATACACAGTCGTTGCAAAGGAGAAAATGGTGTAACTCTGGAAATGCAAAAGTGGGGCCATGGTTTCCTTTAAATAATCCATGTTTTCTAGAGCCTGTGAGACAAATTACTTAAAACACATCATTCACACTCATATTGGTAATTAAAAATACCAGCCTGTAATCTAAAGGTGTAAAAGAGAGCAAGAGAGAGAGGAGAGAAAGAGAGAGAATGAATGAATGAATCTTGGGCATTGTTTTGATCCTTACCACAACATCTCAAAAGAAAAGGCAAATATAACTTTAAGACACGTTAATATTGAGTTTTAACATAGTGAAATACAAATTATCTGGGCAATTTGAAAGAGGGCATTATGAATTAATAGGATACATGAATTGTAAAATTTTTCCTGTTATCAAGTTATTTCCAAGAGCAGAGAGTAACTATGTATAGGCCATTAAAGGATTTCCTTGTAGGTTCACTTAGGAGAATCTGTTTATGAAAGTAGAAGATATGATTTAATATTAACATACGAGCACTTGAGACTTAGTTGAGATTTCTTTTTTAGTTTCTACTATTCTAAGATGGTTTAAGTACTCAGAAATGTGTTATTACTTTTTCAAGCAAGTTTTTTAAAGAAGTGTATGAACATCAACCCAACTCCTGTTTCAATGATGACAAATCTGTCATTGATTAAATCTGAATTAATTAGTCATTTGGCATAGACACTACCAATGAATGAATTCTATGCATATGTTGTTTCTTCAGTTACTCAAGGTTTATTTAACTGAGTTGAGATGGGGATTTACATTTTTGATTAAAATAACTGTAGCAATCCATATTTCAATTATGGTTTTTAATCATAGAAATATGCTAGAGCCATCTATGAAAAAGAGTAAAAGCATATTATCTTATTCTCATTACTTCTTTTGTAAAAGCTATTAAGTTTGTTAACACTGGTTATGTGCACATATATCTTACTTGTATGACGCTCAAAGTGTATGCCCTTATAATTTTTCATTTAATTTGGTAAATATATTTTTAAAAATTGTTTGACATTTATCTCTTTGTCCTTGGGAGGCCATTCTTTTGCTGATAGAACAGTATTATTTTCACATTCCAAATCCATTTCTACCTGTTTTATAAGAAATTCTTTTTTCTTACCGAAAAAATAATTTAGGTGTCCTTCAGGTTTTGCCTTTTGTATGTCACAACCCAGCTGAAGAAATTCTTTGTCCCAGATAAATCCCATACTATCCCCCAACCTGTATGGTGTTCCTTCACTTGTCTTTCCCTTTAAACTAACACAACACAGATATTCACCTCCCCCTGGAATTAACCATATTCTCAAGGCTACCAAGCACCAATCTTTATTACCAAGAACTGTTGACTAATATCCACAACTTATAAACCTTTATATAACATTTTCTGTTCTGCACTGCCTGTAATCACATGAATACTCTTTGGTAAATTAAAATAAACCAAAAAACATTTCCTGCTGGTAGACAGAGAGATGTTTCATAAAGCGGACTATATTTGTAACTGTACATTGTTTTATCAGTGCATTGACACTGACTCAAACAAATTATATCACAGGTGCTTTTCTTTCATGCCTTAAGCATCACATTTGACAAATGTAACTTCTTCATGAAGAGTCTATTCTCCAGTTATGTCATGTCCACTGCTATGAAAAGCGTGGCTCAGAAATGGGTTAAGTTTGTCATCATCCTTAACATACTGCTTTAGTTAAAGCATGTCACTCTTTGCAGATGTCAAATAAGGTGAGACTTTTATAAGGTTCCTCAGATGTTTCAGATGCCCTTTCAAGCTAATTAATTAGTTCTGCTCACTTGAAGGCCAAGGGCTTAATTGCAGTTTTTCTATTCAGGTGAAATAAAGTAACTTTTAATATCTTCCCATAAGGGAGTATCCTGCAGTGGTTTCTCCTTCATGGATTAAAATGAGATGGGATGTCTGTGACCCAAAAGCCTTATTTAATATTAATTATAAACTACTGAAGGTCATCAGAGACTTAAGGAGAGTTTGGCAATAGGTGAGTGGCAGGGATTTAGTATTTCTCTGAATATGTGACCACTGGCTTCTTTCCCTTAGTAAATTTTTAATAACATCTTAATGACCAATTTCATAATGTCTAAATTAACAGTAAATGCAACAGCTGTTGCAGCCTTCAGCCATCACAAGAAGGCCATGTCTCAGATGAAGCGGGGCGTTCGTTCAGTGTGGCTACATCCGGGGATATTTTTGCATCATGTTCAGCACTATTCTTTGCCCGAGGTTATCCCTTGAAAACATCCTACCATAGGTTCATAAAATGTTCTGATTAACAGGGAATACTGGGAACACCGAGTTTAACATACATCTGGACTTAGCGGTCCCTGGATTATGTCAGTGTTAAAAGTGCAAATGCTGTATGGTAAAGGATTTCCGTTTTCCAGTATTTGTCCTGTGGAATAGGGGTACTTCCATATTGCAAAGCGTGAATATAGTATGTGTGTAGAATAAATGCACACAGGCTGGTGTGCAGAGGGTCACGGTGCAATAAGATGACAGTAGGTTATCTTTAAATGAAAATCTGTATATAATTGCAATAAGTTCTGCATGTAGCCATGTGCCGTTGAAATATACCAGCTTCAAACAGATATGTGCTCTAAGATCAAAATACACACCAAATTTCAAAACTCTAGTAGGAAAGAAAGAATACAAACTATTTCATTAATGATGTTTTATACTGATTACATATTGACCTAGTAATACTTTTATTGGGTTCCATAAAATATATTTTAAAAATTAATTTATCCCATTCTTTTTTATTGTTTTAATGTTACTACTTGAAAATTTAAGGTGACATATGCTGCTCACATTTCTAATGGCAGTGTTATACTAAAGGATATGTACACAGATTTTATTGCAATAGCTCTTACTGCAATTGTATAAAGATTTTTATTTTTGTCATCAGTTAAAGGAAACATTGTGAGCAAGTTAAGAGCCCATCACTGGGAAAATTGTTAAACCGCTTACAGCACAACTGTGTCATGGAATTTTTCAAAGTGTGTAAGGAAGTGATGTCTATTCATATCACTTGACAAGAAATCTATGTAAATTACAGTGTCCAGTGAACAAACAAAAGATACCAAAATAGTACATAAAGTAGGGCAGTGGAAATGGTAGAAAGTTTAGAGTGACTTTCATGGTTTCATTGTACTTTTATATATATAATAATACATATTTAATATTATATATACATACAGATATAATATTAGTCCATTTTCATCTGCTATAAAGAACTGCCCAAGACTGGGTAATTCATGAAGGAAAGACGTTTAATTGACTCACAGTTCAGCATGGCAGGGGAGGCCTCGGGAAACTTACACTCACGGTGGAAGGCAAAGGGAAGCAAAGCACCTTCTTCACAAGGCGGCAAGAAGGAGAATGGCAAGCAAAGGAGGAAGGGCACCTTCTAACATCATCAGATCTTGTGAGAACTCACTCACTACCACAAGAACAGCGTGTGGGAACCGCCCCCATTATACACCTGCTCTCTCCCTTGACGTGGGGATTATGGGGATTATAATTCAAGATGAGATTTGGGTGGTGACACAAAGCATAACCATATCATACATATATATATATAAAACCATATATATATATATAACCATAAACATATATATTTTTAATATTTAAAAGAGTATGACTTTCTATATTACTTTTTTTTTGTTTTTGAGACAGAGTCTCACTGTGTCACCTAGGCTGGACTACAGTGGCACAATGACAGCTCACTGCAGCCTCAAACTCCTAGGCTCAAGGGATCCTCCCACCTCAGCCTCCCAAGTAGGTGAGACTACAGGTGTGTGCCACCATGCTGGCTAGTTTTTAACTTTATTTTAAAGAAAAGTTATGGGGTCTCACCATCTTGCCCAGGCTGGTCTGGAACTCCTGGTCTCAAGTGATCTTCCCACCTCAGCCTCCCAAAGTTCTGTATTTATAGGCATGAGCCACCACACCTGACCTATTTCTATATTACTTTGATGAGAATACGTTTAAATGGGGTTAACCTCAACATGTTCATTAAGACTGGAATTACATTAGGAAGATCAATTCATTTGGAAGTAGGCTGTCCACATATTGATAATGAGAGCAGAGACAGCCCATCTTTAAAAAGAACAATTGATAATACCTCTCTAAATTAGAAATATCTATTACCTTTGATTCATGAATTTCAATGTCTAGGAATCCATCCTGTTATACCAGATCATGTGTGAAATGAACTATTAGTATTAATTTATTGCAACATTATTTGTAATGGCATAAAACTGGCAATACCCTAAATGCCAATTAATGCAAGGTGGCTGAACTAAATTTCGGTATTATCCAAGAAAAAGTGTGAGCCAGTCTTGTATGTAGCAATATGGGAGGCTCTGGAATATGTGCTATTAAGTAGAAAACAAAAAGATATGTAATTTGCATTTGGCATGATACTATTTGCATAAAATACACATATTCACATGTGTTCATATATGTATTATGTATAATATGCATATATGCATATATTAAATCATGATATATAATATTTTTATACTTACATGTCCAAATAGATATGTGCCCAATTTTGTAATGCCTAGATTTGGTGTGTACATAAAATCATGCATAAAACTTGTTGGAAGTTCAGAATTAGCATACATTACTTGCATCAAGTGTGCCCTCCGCCTTTCTCTATAGGAGCCCAGAGCTGCCTGAATGAAGAGAACTGCAGACCCCTGGAGGCGACCTCTCTCCACTATATGCACAAGATTTCTGAGCTTAGAATTGATTTCCTTAAGCTGACTCTGCAAAGTCATGGCCTGAGCTAATGGCTGTGAACTCCCAAAATCTGAGACAGGTCTCAGTTAATTTAGAAAGTTTATGTTGCCAAGGTTGAGGACACGCACCCATGACACAGCCTCAGGAAGTCCTGATGACATGTGCCCAAGGTTGATCGCACCCAGAACAATTGCTTCCTCTCTGCCCCTCTTAGTCTTATGCATCCCTAGCCATGCAATTTAGACATCTACTCTAGTGTCATTTTGTCAGGGAAGTCTCTCTCAACGTTCCCTGATTAGATCAGACTGATTTGAAATGACATTCCTATTTCCTATATGCATTGTACATAATACTTCACGTTGTCATTATAGAGTCATGAAATAATGTAAATAATGAGTTGTCTTCAATGCCCACACTCTTAAACACTATGCTATGCTGATCTTCCTGCATGAATGATGAAAATGATGGTAAAATAAAATGGTGCTGTTGATGATGATGGCAGTGGGAGTGAATACAAACATTTCTGATGAGTATCATTGCATGAAGTGCCCAAATGTATAGGGTGTTAATAATGATGTCTGAAAGAAACTAATATTCAAAGAAAAAAATCTTCCTAAATAAACCATGCAAACACTCTTTGCTCTATCTCATTCTCTCTGTATTAAGGATGCTTTTTCACACAGGGTCTTAAACCATTTATGAGGAAAGCAAATGACTGAGACCTTATGTTGCAATAACCATACTGCCTCTGAGACAGGAAAATAGGGCCTGGTGGCAGGAAACTTAAGGCCAATTTGTACTGACACAAGGAAAATCACCACAGTCTGGGGACAGGGAATCTGAGGTCAATTTATACTAACTTCCTAAAAGAAAAAACACCAAGGTCTGGAGACAGGAAATCTAAGGCCAGTTCACACTAACTCCCCAAAACTGAATCAAGAGGAAAACTCCTGGGTCTGGGGACAGGGAACCTATGGCCAATTAACACAGACTTCCTAAAGCTAAACCAAAAGTGGAAAACCACATCTCCCCAGACCAAGTAACAAAGGATCAAAGGGTACTCTCGTTGCAAACTTCCCCCTTCCACCATGTCTCAGATGGAAAGGGAGCATGCCCTGGATTGGCCATGGACCTAACAGGGACCATCTTTTTAACTGCATATGGCGCCAGTTCTCCTCAGCCTTTAATTAACCACAGACCAAATTCTTCATCTAGATAAGAGATAGTTGATAAGAACCTCAAACGGGGTTCTTAAAGCCCAGAAAACTTTGTAAATGGGCCCCTGAGCCATGTACTCAGCCCCACTCCCACCCTGCAGAATACTTTCTCACTTAATAAATTCCTACTTTCACTGGTTCATTTCTGTGTTTCATTCCTCTGCTACTTTTGTTTGTAGGTTTTATTCAATTCTTTGTTCAAAAAACACCAAAGACCTGGACAACTCATAGTCAAGAGCTACAGGCTACTAGGTAGCACCTTGGACAGTTCTCCCAAAGATTATTTCCCCCGTCACCTTACCTTTCTGTCTGTGGCAATCTCTCCAGTTTTGGGGGGAGTTCTCCAGGAATGAGCACTGTGCAGCCTCGTCAGGAGTATCAAACGGTTAAAGGTCGCATCTTGTCAATAAACGTTGGCTGTGAACAAAAGCACGGCCCTTCCTTCCCAGTAGGTCTTTGATTGCTTTCCTAAGGTGTTGATTGAAACCAGGGAGGACTGTGGCAGCAATTAACACAGACTGGGAGTTGCTAATTGGCTGCTTTCAGGGCAGATTGGATATTCTCTGCTGGTAATCCTTCATATCTCATACGTTTTAATATATGGAGCAGGGATGTGTAGAAAACAGACTACGAAGGGGACAGACATCTAAGCCCTGTCTTTTTACATAAGGAAAATGGACAAAGAATGTAAGCAGTGCCTGGTTTGCAGCAGGCATATGCGAAATCAATTTCTTTCAGAAAGTCCTATTTAGGAAAAAGAGAGCGATGGAAGAGAGGAAAGAAAACCACAAAGATAATGAGGATGAAGACATTTTATTAAATTGGCTTATTTGGAAATGTGAGTGATTCCCTTTGGTTTTCAAGCCCCTGGAGATAAGGCATTCTATCCTGTTCATCTTTCCATAATCTATAGGGTTTCTGTTCATACATGCTTGCACTGAAGCAATATGCAATAAATTGACTCCTAATGAAGTCAAAGCACATTTAATTTAGTAGCACCTAAAAGTGCTTGAAATAAATGAATTGCTTTTTCCCCCCTTAGGGTAAATTCAGTGGTTATATATTTTGAGACTTTTGATTTTCTTTTGTTTGAACACAAATGGGCATTGTGTTCAAACAAAAAAAAATCCAAGTTGAAGTTGATTTGTCTGAAATGTAGGACGCCTTTCAACCAAAATTTATAATTTGTCTCAAAGGCAATACCCATAGCCTAGGACTCTCCCTAACAAATAGAACCCTACACAATCAAAATAACCCCTTCAGCTTTAAAGAATGCCACAGATGTGTGCACGTCCACATACGCATTAAAACGGAGGGAGAAATTTTGGCTATCTCTATGTTAACATGTTTTGGCCTTCAAACAGAAAATTCCTTAACCTCTTCCATTTCTCTGGACATAGGGCACTCCTGTGCACGTTTCATAGCACTGATAGCCATGGAGATTATAGTTTATTTCTATATAATAATGTGTTGACTTGGGTGTTTATAAATTGACAAGCTTCCTCATGCATTAATTGTAAAATAATGGGATATTTTGTATGAAGAACTCTGTTTAGGTGAAATAATCAAAGAACAATTTTAAGCCCCAATTCCTAAATAATCTACTTTAGGCAACTTATAAAAGATGACGGAGACCTAGTTTAACTCTTAAAGCAAGCCCTTTAAGAATTAAACCTGGTCTCCATCGTCTAAGTCCCCTAAAGCATAACCCAACTTACACTTATTAAATAAACATATTTTCTAACAACACTGAGGCATAGTATCCCACACATTTTGCAGCAATCGAAACGTCTGCAAATAGGAAAGTTTCGTATGATAGTTTCTTTACCTAGTTTTTTTTTTTTTTTTTTTTGACCCTGAAGCAGGCTTTGTTCATTACACAGTAGACACCTAGAAATATTAACAGGGCTGTTGATAAGAACAAATTATTGCAAATTAGGTAGAATAAAAGCTATGCAAGATACATGACATTTCCACAAGAAATTTAATTAGCATTTGTGGTTTTCCAGAGGGCAGTCAATGACACCCTAAAGGCTAAGCCCCACAAACAGTGCAAAGGATAAGATCTGTAGATGTTGATTACGAAGTAACAGCCTGTATGAAAGAGGAAAGTGAGAACAAGAAAGAAACAGGAATAGGGGAAAGGTTAAAATACAGAAGTAAAATGAAGATTTTCTAAATGGAATATGTCCATAAAACCCTCTTCCCCACAATACTTAGTATTTTCAGTGCCACTTGGAAGGAAAATAAGAAAATTGTTCAAAATGCCATTATGGGCCAGGTGCTTTCAAAGACCTCTCCCAATTCAGTCCTCAAGAAAGCACTTCTGGTCAATTTCACTTCTTATTTCCCAGAACAGCCAAGCTAAAGCAAAGCTAAGTAACTCATTCAGGACACACAGATAAACTCTTGGCCAGCTAGCATCTGGATACCTTACTTTGTCTTTTTTTTTCTCTCTGTTTTTGTCCACTATACAGGTGGCATGTCTCAAATTTAAACCAAAGTAAGAAGAGACAGATTGCCCCAATTAGAAGGTGATGATGACCTTCAATTAAAGCAACATTTAAAAGTATAGCTAGGCCGGGCGTGGTGGCTCAAGCCTATAATCCCAGCACTTTGGGAGGCCAGGCAGGTGGATCACTTGAGGTCAGGAGTTAAAGACCAGTCTGGCCAACATGGTGAAACCCCATCTTTACTAAAAATACAAAAATTAGCTGGGTGTGGTGGCAGGCACCTGGAACCCCAGCTACTCAGGAAGCTGAGACATGAGAATCACTTGAACCCAGGAGGCGGTGGTTGTAGTGAGCTGAGATATCACCATTGCACTCCAGCCTGGGCGACAGAGCAAGACTCCTTCTCAAAAAAAAAAAAAAAAAAGTATAGCTACAATAATTTTATGTTTTAATAAGCATGAGGCTGAACTTTTGTTATTTTCCCAAATTAATTGTGGTAATGGTGACTTCTGCTGGCAGTCATATCAACAAGAGTTGGGAAGTTGCATACATAGAAACTTGCCCAAGTTGCACACAGGCATTTCACTAACCCAGGGTTTCCTGTATTTTATCAACTTATCTGGTGAACAGTACACCTCCTACCTGGGCATATTTGGATCCTGATTCCAGCTTTCTCTTGAAACTCAACAGTCAGGGTTTCCTGCCCACTCTGTACCCCTCAAGGTATCAGATCCTTCAAAGACAGTAAG
Source organism: Pan troglodytes (assembly GCF_028858775.2). Classification (NCBI taxonomy): domain Eukaryota; kingdom Metazoa; phylum Chordata; class Mammalia; order Primates; family Hominidae; genus Pan; species Pan troglodytes. Next base: position 6,083,542 of record NC_072421.2, on the reverse strand, counting down.
AGTGCAAAGCCGTAGGTGAAACTGTTCCGATAAGTTGTAGGTAACTGACATCATATTTTCTGCATTGCCATATTAATTTTCAGAGATACGACCCCAGAGAAACAACAACAACCTCGAGAGAGCATAGAAACTCAAGAATTCAGGGCAACAACAAAGTGCTGTAAGGAAGGCCTGTAAAACATTAGCAGAGATGCTCAGGCAGTCCATCATTATAATGAAAATCCATGGTCTTTAATTCACTCCAGCCCCTGACACTGCCAAAGATGTAGGAGAGAAAGAGCATTTTAGGTCTAAAAGATCACTTCTTTTCCTTCTCTGCATAATGGAGGCAGTAATTTTCCTACTTCCTGCATTTGTTATGAAGAGGAAAAATAAGCAAAAACACTTTGTGAGTAGAAGAGACGTTCCCGGCTCGTTGGTAGCCATATCAGCATAGCATGTGTAGTATTAACCATTTCATGGTTAGTATTAACCATTTCATGGTTAGTATTAACCATAGCAGCACAGCATGGATAGTGGAAATCCAACAGCTTGCAGCATCAGTCAAAGGATGCATTTGTGCCCGTTAACCTTTTCATAGGTTGATTTGGTGGTGCATCGCTCAGATATTAATTTTAGGATTTATTTGATCAAAGTGTATCTATTACCACGTTAGTTAACAAGGCTGGGTAATCACATCACCACCACTAAAATCAAGATAGGGAATAATTGCATCAACCCCCCAAAAGTTCCTACTGGCAAATTATATCTCAGTAAAACTTACCTGTTTTTGTTTGTTTGTTTGTTTGTTTTGTTTTGTTTTTTTGAGACAGAGTCTCGCTCTGTTGCCCAGGCTGGAGTGCAGTGGCGTGATCCTGGCTCACTGCAAGCTCTGCCTCCCGGGTTCACGCCATTCTCCTGCCTCAGCCTCCTGAGTAGCTGGGACTACAGGCGCCTGCCACAATGCCCGGCTAATTTTTTGTATTTTTAGTAGAGACGAGGTTTCACCCTGTTAGCCAGAATGGTCTCGATCTCCTGACCTTGTGATCCGCCTGACTTGGCCTCCCAAAGTGCTGGGATTACAGGCGTGAGCCACCGCGCCCGGCCAAAACTTATCTGTTTTGACATGCCAGATATCTCAATGTATTTCACGTCTGTAACAAATGAATAACATAGTGTGAAACTGCTACCAGGTTTGACAAGAGGGCTGGGAAAATATAACACCTTTTTTATTGTAGGCAATTCATTTTAATAAGTAAGCATTGAGAACAAGTGGTCCTTCTCTAATACCAAACCATATTCAAAGCTAAGGTGAATTCATGGAACTCAAAGTTCACGACAATAAAAATTGGTAAGTAAAGTGCCTTAGGTCACTCCTTTTGACCCTGAAAATTTGAGACAGGTCTCAGTTAATTAAGAACATTTATTTTGCCAAGGTTGAGGACACAAACCCGTGATACCTCAGGAGATCCTGATGACATGTGCCCAAGATGGTCAGAGCACAGCTTGGTTTTATACATTTTAGGGAGACGAGAGACATCAATCAACATGTGTAAGATGAATATTGGTTCGGTCCAGGATGGTGGAGCAACTCAAAGCAAAAGAGGGACAACTCAAAGTGGGGAGGGAGCTTCCAGGCCACAGGTAGGTGAGAGACAAATGATTGCATTCTTTTGAGTTTCTGATGAGCCTCTCCAAAGGAGGCAATCTGATATGCATTTATCTCAGTGAGCACAGGGGTGAATTTGAATAGAATGGGAGGCAGGTTGGCCCTGAGCAGTTCCCAGCTTGAATTTTCCCTTTAGCTTATCGATTTGGGGCCCCAAGATATTTTCCTTCCACCCTCCCATGAAGAAATACCACTATACCCTATCTCTTCATAATCACAAATAAATTTAAGCATAATGACAACACCCAACTCCAGATGCATTTCCCTTGGCTGCCAAGGGCTCATGTGGAAGTGGAGAATTTTTGTTGGCCAGAGAACCAGATAATCTGGGAGGCTGTGCTGTCTCCTGTTCTTTCTAGGGTAGCCCACAGCCCCTGACCCACTGACACAGGATGCAATCCAGGCTCCTGGAGGTTCAGAAAGGATGCCCTGATGTCAGGGTATTGGCATTGACCCTTATTTCACACATGTGCTTGTGTAACTAGGAAGAAGGGTTGAGTAGAATATTCCATTATTTGGACATCTCCATAAATGAAAACCATATGCATCAAAGATGACAAAATTGACATAAGGCAATGGCCTGCTGGTGTGTCTTTTTTCATAAATCTCTCCCCACTCCACACCATCCTGCAAACTTCTTCAAGCCTGAACACCATAGTCATCCTCCTAGGGCATACTTCTGACCATATTTGTATTTATCAATGTCCAACCGCTGCAAAATGCCAGCACCAGATTTCACAGTAACACTGGGTCAGGGTATTTTTCTTTAAATCAACATTAGGTAAAATGCTGTTATTCCCTCTTGGGATATCAACTGATTGCCTACTTCTTTCTCCCTCCCCTCCCCCCGAGACACTAAATCAATGGGTACTTCAAACTAGAGCCTAAATGATTCATTCTTTGTGACATCTCCACTAACGCTTCAAATCCTAATTAATATAGGCTTTCTCCTGAGCTTGCTTCCTTCCTTTCTCTCTTTCTTCCCCTCCTTCCTCCCTCTATCTGCTCTTTCCTTTCTCCTCTTTCCCTTCCTTTTTATCCCTTCTTCCTTCTTTCCTTCGTTCCCTCCCTCCCTCTCTTCCTTCCTGCCTTTTCCCCTCCTTCCTCCCTCCCTTCCTTCTTTCCTTTCTCCTTTCCCTCCTTCTTCCCTCCTAACCTTCCTTCTTTCCTTCATTCCCTCCCTCCCTCTCTTCCTTCCTTTCTCACTTTTTCCCAATCTTCCCTCCCTCCCTTCTTTCCTTCCTTCCGTCCTTCCTTCCATCCTTTCTCCCTTCCCTCCTTCCTTCCCTCCTTCCTTCCCTCCCTTCCTCCCTTCCTTTCTTTCTCCTTTCCCTCCTTCCTACCTCCCAACATTCCTTCTTTCCTTCATTTCCTCGCTCTGTTCCTTCCTTCCTTCTTTTCTCTGTGTCTCTCTTCCTTTTTTCTCTTCTTTGATTTTCCTCACTTCCTTCCTGATTTCTTACTGATTTTATTAAATATCTACTATGCAACAGGCATTGGGATTGAAAAAAAAATTAAAAAACTTTCCACCAAGGAGTCTACATACAACGGAGAAACACAAAGAAATGGCTGCAACATTTACTACTAAGTCATTTTCAGTTTTATTACCATGATTGCAACATTCTGTACTTTACATCTTTATACTTCCCAGTCATTGCTTTAAACAGCATCTTCTTATTCATCTTTGTTTTCACAACAGGTCCTACGTCTGTTCTTTTTAGGCTGATTGCTCCAATATTCCTTCAGGTGAAATACTGATCAAATTGAATAAACACAGTGTGATGCCTGCCTTTTTACATGAAAACAGCAAATCATATATTTGATACAGCCTCTACCACTTTCATATCTAAATAATTGCAACATAGTGTATTTAGCATAATGAGTTGTATAAACACACTACAGTTATGCCAAAATGTGCAGGAAAGAGAACGAACAGTGCTAAGCAATTACTTTGCAGCTCCTGGAGCATGTTTCTAATGTCTCAAGATTTAGTTCTTCACAACATAATCACTGTGGAACACCTTCATGTTTTTAAGAGTCTAGGAGGCTAATTTTTCATCCTGAGGAAATTGCTGTAATTTATACTGAATGTCATTAGCTTCCTCCATGAAAACAGCAGTAGGCATCCATTGACAGGGCTATCACCTGCGGGCACTGCACCTACCTACAGATGCAGGTGTGTTGCAGGATTGCGTGATGCACTGGCTGCCTTTTCAGACACTTAAAGAGCTAATGAACTATGATGTGTTGGAAAGAACACACTACTTAAGTTAAAAATACCCAGTGATATGGTTTGGCTGTGTCCCCACCCAAATCTCATCTTGAATTGTAGCTCCCATAATTCCAACCTCTCATGGGAGGGACCCGGTGGAAGGTAATTGAATCATGGGGGCAGTCTTCCCCCATATTGTTCTCCTGGTAGTGAATAAGTCTCATGAGATTTGATGCTTTTTATAAAGTGGAGTTCCCTTGCACAAGCTCTCTTGACGGCTGCCATCTAAGACATATGTTTGCTCTTTCTTTGTCTTCTGCCATGATTGTGAGACCTCCCCAGCCATGTGGAACTATAAGTCCATTAAACTTCTTTCCTTTATAAATTGCCCAGTCTTGGGTATGTATTTATTAGCAGTGTGAGAACAGACTAATGCACCCAGAGTTGAATTATACCTTGAACTTATTGTCCAACCTGAGTTAAAACAAATTCTTCCCTAAATGTAAGAGATCTATTGTACAACCTGGTGACTATAGTTAATAACAATGTAGTGTATACTTGAAAATTGCTGAAAGAGTAGATTTTAAGTGTTCTCACCACACACCCACAGACAAAGTGATAAGCATGTGATGTAGACATATGTTAATTATCTCAATTTAGACATTCCACAATGTATACATATTTAAAAACATCATGGTGTACACCATAAATATATGCAATTTTCATTTGTCAATTAAAAAATTAATTAACAAAAACATATTCTTTTCTTTAGATTTCAGTTATCTCAACAGTAAAGTAATATATCATACCTACCTCTCAGACCTGTTTGACAATCAAATGAAGTTGTTATATATATGTATGTATGTTTGTGTGTGTGTGTGTGTGTGTGTGTGTATTATTCCATTTTCACATTGCTATAGAGATACTACCTGAGACTGGGTAATTTATAAACAAGAGAGGTTTAATTGATTCACAGTTCCACATGGCTGGGGAGGCCTCAGGAAACCTTCAATTATGGTGGAAGGCAAACGTGAAACAAGTATCTTCTTCCCAAGGTGGCAGGAGAGAGAGAGAGAGAAGAGGGAAGTGCCAGAAACTTATCAAACAACCAGATCTCATGAGGACTCACTCACTAGAATGAGAAAAGCATGAGGGAAACTGCCCCCATGATCCAATCACCTCCCACCAGGCCTCTCCTTCAACACCTGGGGATTACAACTTGAGATGAGATTTGGGTGGGGACACAGCCAAACCATATCATTCTGCCCTGGCCCCTCCTAAATCTCACGTCCTTCTCACATTTCAAAACCAATCATGCCTTCCCAACAATCCTCCAAACTCTTAACTCATTCCAGCATTAACTCAAAAGTCCAAGTCCAAAGTCTCATCTGAGATAAGGCAAGTCCTTTCTGCCTATGAGCCTGTAAAATGAAAAGCAAGTTATTTTCTTTCTAGATACAATGAAGCTACATAAATAGGTAAATATTCCCATTCCAAATAGGAGAAATTGGCCAAAACAAAGGGGCCATAGGCTCCGTGCAAGTCCAAAACCCAGCCAGGCAGTCAGTAAATCTTAAAGCTCCAAAATCTCATTTGACTTCATGTCTCACATCCAGGACAGGCTGATTACAAGAGGTGGGCTCCCATGGCCTTGGGAAGCTTCACCCCCACGGCTTTGCAGGGTACAGGCCCTGTGCCTGCTTTCTCAGGCTGGCATTGTGTGCCTGTGGCTTTCTAGGTGCATGGTGCAAGCTGTTGGTGGATCTACCTTTCTGGGGTCTGGAATATGGTGGCCCTCTTCTCACAGCTCCACTAGGCAGTGTTCCAGTGGGGACTCTGTGTGGGGGCTCCAATCCCACATTTCCCTTTCACACTGCCCTAGCAGAGATTCTCCATGAGGACCCCACCCCCGCAGCAAACTTCTGGGTGGACATCAAGGCATTTCCATACATCCTCTTGAATCTAGGCAGAGGATCCCAAACCTCGATTCTTGACTTCTGTGCACCCACAGGCCCAACACCACAGGGAAGTCACCAAGGCTTGAGACTTGCTCCCTCTGAAGTCATGGCCCAAGCTATAACTTGGCCCCTTCTAACCATGGCTGGAGCTAGAGCAGCTGGGATGCAGAGTGCCATGTCCCAAGGCTGCACAGAGCAGCAGGGCCCTGGGCCTGGCCCATGAAACCATTTTTGTATTTGTATATGTTCTTATTTTGGCATTGTAAAATTTCTTTACATATTCTGTGTAGGAGTCCTTTCTCCTTTACAGAAGTTACAAAAGCTACAAGTTTTGCTAACAATTTCTCTCATTCAGTGGCCTGACTTTTCTTTAAAATGTCCTTTGAAAATAAGTTTTTCATTTTGATAAATTTTAATTAATTTTATCTTTGATGACCCAAAGATATCTTTTGTGTTCTAAGAAATCTTTGCTTCACACAATTCATAAAAATATTCTCCTACATTTTCTTCCAAAAGTTTTATTTTAGGGTTTCCATTTTGATCTACAACACATATCAAGTTAATTTTTCATTTTTCATAGGCTACAGAAATTTGTTCAGATTTTGTTTCATTTGTTTTCCATATAGATGTGCAATTATTCCAGCACCCTTTATTGAAAGTAAAGTAAAGAAAGAGAGTATCATCTCTACTAAATGGCTTTGATATTTGTATCCAATATTAATTTATATATGTAGATCATTTCTGGCTGCTTAATTCTGGTCCAAAACTGATGGGTCTATTCTTCTGTCAATAATGAGCTGTCTTGAATACTGTAGTAAGACATATAATCAGGGAAAATGACTTTCCACCTTTCTTGTTTCTATTTTTCCAACTTGTTTTGATTATTCACGGTTAGCAGTTTTCACATTTTAGGAGTATCCGTCAAGTTTTCTAAAATCCTTGCTGTAATTCTTTGGGGAATAATGTTAAACTCAGAGACCAATCTCAGAAGGACCAACTTTGAACCAATCTTCTCCGATTTCTCTCATTAAATATTTTATTCCAGAATACAAATTTTGTGCATTTTTTTAGCTTTATGTCTTCATATTTCACGTTTTTGTGCCATTGCACATAGCGTTTTACTTTATATTTCAATTTCCAATCATTTATTGTAAGTATACTTAAATGTAATTGTACATTCTATATAGAGTTTATATCCTATTTACTTGATGTATTAGTCAGGTTCTCTAGAGGGACAGGACTAATAGGATAGAAGAATATATGAAAGGGAATTTATTAAGGAGTATTGACTCACATGATCACAAGATGAAGTCTCACAATAGGTCTTTTGCAAGTAGAGGAGCAAGGAAGCCAGTCTGAATCCCAAAATCTCAAAAGTAGGGAAGACAGAAGTTCAGCCTTCAGTCTGTTGCTGAAGGCCCTAGAGTCCCTGGTGAAACACTGGTGTAGGTCCAAGCTGAAGAACCTGGAATCTGATCTTAGAGAGCAGGAAGCATCCAGCATGGGAGAAAGATGGAGGCCAGAAGACTTAGCCAGTTTAGTCCTTCTACATTCCTCTGTCTGCTTTTATCCTAGCTGTGCTGGCAGCTGATGAGATGGTGCCCACCCAGATTGAGGGTGGGTCTGCCTCTCCCAGTCCACTGACTCAAATGTTCATCTCCTTTGGCAATACCTTCACAGACACACCCAGGAACAATATTTTGCATCCTTCAATCTAATCAAGTTGACACTCAGTATTAACCATCACACTTAGGATTATCTATATAGTCAATAACATCATCTGCCAAGTAAGGCAGATTTCTTTCTTCCTTTTTAATCTGTGTGCCTTTGATTTCTTCTTATTTATCAGCTGCACTGGCTAGGATTTCCAATATAACCTTGACAAGGAGTAGTGAGAGAAGACCTTCTTACCTTGTTTTCTAATATTAGGGTGAAAACATCCCATCATTTGCCATTAATATATTAATATGAAGAGCTGCTGATTTTTCTTAGATTCCTTTTCTTCAGACTGAGAAAGTTCTCTTGAGCTCCTAGTTTGCTAAGAGATTTTATCAGGATTGCATGTTGGATTTTCTTTTTTTTTTTTCTTTCTTTGTTTTTTATGAGATGGAGCTTCACTCTTGTTGCCCAGGCTGGAGTGCAATGGCACGTTCTCAGCTTACTGCAAGCTCCGCCTCTCTGGTCAAAGTGATTCTCCTGCCTCAGCCTCCCGAGTAGCTGGGATTACAGGTGCCCATCACCACGCCTGGCTAATTTTTTTATATTCTTAGTAGAGACAGTGTTTCACCATGTTGGCCAGGCTGGTCTCAAACTCCTGACCTCAGGTGATCCACCCGCCTCAGCCTTCCAAAGTGCTGGGATTACAGGCATGAGCCAACGTGCCCAGCCTTCCATTTTCTTAAATGCCTTTTCTGATGTTCTGCTGATATTAATTTTTTGTTTTTAATTTTTCTCGCTTGTTTAGTCGATTCTTAGATTATTTTGAATATTGAACCATCCTTTCATGCCTGGCATAAATTTCATTTAATCACAATGTATACGTGGATTTATAGGTACTAATACATCATTAAAATTTTTATATTTATCATTATGAGGGCTATCAGTGTGTGGATTTCTTTTATTTGTCTTTGGCTCCTTTTGTTATATGGCATCAGACTTCTTAGAATAAGTTGAGGAGTGTTTTCTCCTCTTCTATTTTTTGTCATAGTTTGTGTGCATTAGATAGTTATGTACTTAATTATTTGAAAGAACTCTACTAGTAAAGCAAACTGGGCCTGGGGATTTCTTTATTAAAATGTTTTAACTGTGAATTCAATTTCTTTAATAAATATTCAGTAAACTAATACATATTAAATAAATTATTCCAATTATGTTTTTTCTTGAGTGAGTTTTGGTAGTTCAAAAATTTTTTCCCTTTCATTTAATATGTATCCAATATATTGGTATAATGTGGATCATAATATTCCCTTATGCAATACTCCCCCTATATCTCTTTCTCTGTCTGACTAGAAGTACATAAATTAATCTTTTATTCCAGCAGCTTTTCCTCCCAGTTATTTTTCTCTTTTGTTTTTCCTTTTTCGGTTGTATTGATTTCTGCCCCTACTTTTCTTATTTCCTTTCTTATGCCTGATTTGATGGGAGTTTAAAGTATTCATTCATAATCCTTACTGTTTCTTAATATAAGCATTTAGTGCTTTGCATTTCCCTCTTAGCACTGACTTAGCTGCATCTCTCATATTTAGATGTGTTTGATTTTTATTCTCATTCAGATCCAAACACCTTCTAGCTTTTGCCGTGACTTCCTTTTGATTCATGGGTTATTTTTAAATGTGTTGCTTAATTTCCAAGTAATTAGAGTTTTTTGCAGACACGTTTCATTTTATTACTAAGTAAATGCTATCAGAAAACATATTATACTTTGTATGGTTTTTTTTCTTCTCTCAACTTTGAGGAGAATGTATGATTCTAATTTATTTAAATATGTTGATATATGTTTTATCACCAAGAATATCAGTTATATTTGTGAATATTTGATGTGTACGCTAAAACAATGTGGATTCTCATGTTAGATGGTGTGTCCGTACATGTTAATTATCTCATGTTTACTTACAGTGTTGTTTAAATCCAATACTGAGATTTTGTCTGTTCTCTCTACTTCTGAGAAGTACTAAAAATTCCACTTGCAATTTTAGATTTGCTTATTTCTTCTTTCCAAACTGTTAGATTTTACTTTATGCATTTGAAGCTTGCATAGTTGAGAACAAAAAAATTAAAGATTGCTATTTTTGTGTGTGGATTGATCTTTTTATCATTATATAATATCCTTCTTTATCCCTGGTATTCTTGCTGTGAATTCTATATTTTCTGATATCTATGTAACTATCCCAGATTTGTTTGGCATTTGCATTGTATAAATTTTCACTTAAAAAAAAACTTTTAATCATCACGTGTCTTTATATTTAACGTAGACTTCTCATGGAAAATGCACGCCAGGTTTTTTGCTAATCCAATCTGACAAGCTCTGCTTTTGAATTAGAATGATTAGATCACTGACATTTATTAAAATTTTACTGATGTGATTGGAATTACACTTACCACCATTCTCATTTTATTTTCTTTGTTCTATCTATTCTTTATTATTTATCCTATTCTGCCTTCTTGATTTTGGGAAAGACCAAGGACTTGCTTCTAACAAATAGAACATTGAAAATGTAAGGGCATGCCATTCTCTTGATTATGTTATGCTATTAAAAGTGTTAGTCTTGTTACAAGATGGTTGCAAGTCTCTCTTCTCTTTCTCTTTTCTACCCTCTCTTCCAGCCCTCTCCATTGCTTGCTTTGAAGCTTCTGTAAATTCTAGAGCTACAAGAAAATACATTCTTCCAACCACCTCAGAGAGCATGAAACTGCCTTTGCAAAAATTGTATCAGTGAGAAAATTACAGCAGTGAAAGAGATCTGATTTAACCCACCTCTCATCTTGAATTTCCCTTAATCATTCCTGGGCTTAGGCTAAACTAACTTTGGGAAATACTTAGTTTATAGTTTAAATAATAATAGATCTCCCCGAAAATTCAACTGCCCTTGTAAAGCTGACGAAAGGTCATCAGGCCAGGAGGGGGTGCTCAGGTGTAGACTGGTCACAAAATATGCAACTTCCCTATTGTAGATTGGTCTTATGAGATCACTTTTCAGGTTTCTGCACGTCTGACATCCACGGTTCCACCTCAACCTGCCAACCCCACCCCTGTGGCCCCACCCTGGAGCAACTCAGCTCAAGAGAGCAGCTTCAACCCCCTCTGATTTTATCTCCAGCCCAACCAGTCAGCAGCAAACACCCATTACCTGGCCACTCTCATTCCTTCCCCAAAATGGTCTTTGAAATCCTCTAACCTATGAGCTTTGGATGGGATTGATTTGAGTACTAACTCCATCTCCCACATAGTATGGCTGGCCTTGTATCTACTAAATGCTTTCTTTACTGCAATGCTGTGGTCTTTGTCTGTGCTGCCAGCAGGAAGAACCTGTCAGGTGGTTAAAGATATGCTATGGAAATGTATCCTTCCCCAGTCGATTATTCAGAGGAGCATGCACCCCTGGCCTACTCTTGAATTACAGCTTTGCTGATGCTGCAGCTATACTGTGCCCAAATTCCTATACCAGAGAGACTGTGATATAATAACTGTGTATTGTGCTAAGCCAATGAACTTATGATCATTTGTTATGTAGCAAAGAAATCTAATAAACTTATCTAGAGATTTTCATTTATTGGTCAAGATCCATGCCTGGTATCACAGGAGTTTTGTCTTCATCTCTCCCATGGTCTTGGGATAATATGATATTTCTTAGCATAGCTGCCTTTTTGTGATTACTAGCATGAAAGGGTCACTCTGTCTACCATTCTGTATTCTAGGTGGAGGCAGAAAATCCTTTCTTGCCTTTTTAATGCCTTCTATTCTCTTTCTGTTCCTCATGGGGTTAATTACAATATAATCTTAGTTATTATTGCATTTTTTTTTTTTTTACTACATAGAATCCTGGAATTGATTAAAGAGAAAAACATACAGGTCTTTTATCTCTACCTTCAACCTGTGACTCAAATAATACCTGGCAATGAGGGAGAAAGTTCATTTCTTTTCTTATTTATTTATTATTATTATTTTTAGAGAGAGTGTCTCACTCTAGCATCCAGACTGGAGGGCAGCAGCATAATCATGGCTCACTGCAGCCAGGAACTTTTGGGCTCAAGTGATCCTCCCATCTCAGTCTCCAGAGTAGCTGGGACTAAATGTGCACATCACAATGCCCAACTAATGTTTGTATTTTTTGTAGAGACAAGGTCTCATTGTGTTGCCCAGGCTGCTGTCAAGCTCCTGGTCTCAAGCAATCATCCTTCCTCAGCCTCCCGAAGTGCTGGGGTTACAGGCATGAGGTACCACACCTGGCAGGGGCTCATTCCTGTATCCAGTTTTGCCTCACATAGATTGTATGCCCCATACATGTTTGTGAGGATGAGTATTCTGATGAGCCTGTTATTCAGTTCTTCCAATGACAGAAAACTCTTCCTCCTGAGCCAGTTGCAACCATAGATAATGGGGTTTTGTTTTACAAAGCACTTATTCCATGCTGCTACATGCCAGCTGTACAAGTGTGGTGAAAGATTTTATATAGCAGCAATCCCTGAATAAACCAAATAAAATAATAACAGATAAAGAACAAAGCAGAACCTGAAAATGCCATGTTGACACATTTCCATCTGATCCTATCCAGAACAGAGAAAGGAAGGAGAAGGGAGAGCTATATGTGTCATTCTTAAATTCACAAGAGATACAGTCTTCTGCACAGGTAAAACTCTAGGAATTTTCTTACATGATCTCCCTTAGGTAATAAGTCTACACTGTAAGGTAATAATTATTATTTTCATTTTACAGATAAAGAGATCAAGACTCCCAAAGTAATTGAGACACAGCATAACTTATAATTTGACTATCAATTTACTAATACATAGAATTATTATTCAAACATGGAACTCACACTCTCAACCATGAGTGTATATTAATCCCAAATGTGAGAATTTCAGGGGAATTCTTCTGCAAGCACACCGTAGCATTTTCCTCATCTGGGGTTGCTTGAGAGAAAGTTTTGTCAATTAACTTGGGCCATGGAAAGTCTGAGAAAGCATTTCCTACCCTTAAATTTCCCATAAGATTCACTTTCTTACTCTGTGTATCTCAAGTTTGTACCTTGATTTTTTTTCTATTAGTGTAGAAGATTTCTCCAGATGCCCGTTTAACTTCAATTCATACATTGCTTTTAAAACGTTTATATACTGAAGGGCATGCACTAATCACACCGCACACAGCATTACCTATCTTCTCAATTTATTCTAATAATATTCAAATCACAGGCTATATACCTCTGCATATGGGTATTTTTCTTAATCTCCCCATACCTCATTTCCCAAGGTTACCCATATAAAAGAAGATTTACAATTCTTTTAGGGAATTTAAATGGGTAGGATAACCTTTCTAGGAAGGCTATGGGGAAGATTTTAAGCATTTATTGCTTAGACAACTTGAAGAATATTGTACGTCATAGAGCAAAACACTTTTTTTCATTAGATTATCCAAATACCATCCCCTATTTCAGTTTAGTAATTTGTTTTTCTCACTGGTTCTGGTGTTATTAAAATATTTAAGTTTATTGATTTATACAGTCTTTTTTACTTTTAAAAAATAAATTATTTAGCTCAGGATCTAAAAGCTTACTATTGTCTCTTATTAACAAGCATTTGATAGTGGGTTTCATGATCAAGTTTTTAATTATTTATAAACACCAAGGTCTGCTTTGTTGGTGAATGTCAAGTAGAAACAAAATAAAACAAAACAATGATAACTTAATGGAGGTTGCAAATATTAAACATAGACACAATACCTAGATATAAATAAAACTTTGAAAAATAACATTATAAGCAATATAAAATAAATTTCTTTGTAAATGACCAAGAAGATGAACTTTGTAAAGTTATTTTATGAATGTCATATTGTGCTCCTTTTTAATTGGATCTGTATAATGTAGCATTCTCATAAGATATCCGCTGTGCAAACCTTGACATGCTTATCTGCAAACTCACAGTTGTATTTTGCAAGGTTGACATTGCATGTTTTGATCTGGGACTTTGCAATGCTGATGTTGGATTTTGCATGTTATTGTAGTATTCTCCTGGTAATCTAAGAATATTGTTAACTCAAAGAGTTACAAGTGATTTAGTAATACATGCCATGTCTTCTCTGGGTTTTAAAGGTAATGTTTAAATGCAATGTACATTTTGATAATTGAAAAGTATTGAAATTTTAGGTATAAGATTTGACTTTAATATTAATGTTTTGAGCACTTAGAAGTTCATTCAAAACTGCTATCCTGTGAGCATTCATTTTACCGGCAAACAATTGTGATTTTTGGATGAAGTTAATACTATTGGCCTATGTCTAAATTAAAATTTTGTTTTCCATGTTGGCATAATAATTTCAATTTTTAGTTAGATGTGTTAAAAAAAAAGTTAGAGATGTTATCTACTTTGACTAGATAACATCTAGCCAGTTTGCTTTCCAGGTTGATAAACAGCAAAGTTAATCAATGTATACATCAGTTTCACAGCAAATTAGGAGATTAGTAGTTTGACAACTCAAAAGCCCCACCCTTGCTTTCATGTCAGTCAGGAAAATTATGGTATGTGTCTTAGAGGAATCTAACCTAAAAATATTTCAGAATTGAGAGTTCCAAATTCATATCTTTTGGCAGGAGTTGAACATTAAGAACACTATTAGCGAGATAATGATTTGCCTTCCCCAACCTTGGTTTGTATAGACTTTGGAAATCAGAAATGAATACTTCCACTGGGCCGTACGGTGCCAGTCAACAGATACGATTCAGAATTGCCACAGGTGAGAAGGGAGGCTTCCTCTGTGGACCAAGATATGGGTAACTGTCAGGCAGAAAAATGCCTCTCCTCAAAAGTAAGTAACATCCCAATCCGGTGAAACTATAGGTAAGTTATGTTATATGACAAAGGGGAATTAGGATTGCAGGTGAAATCAAGGTTTCTAATCAGTTGATTTTAAGTCAGGGAGATTATTGTGGGCAGTCTGCTTGCATCCAACATGATTGCAAGGGACATTAAAAGTGGAGGAAGTTATCAGTAAAGAGAATCATGGACAAGGCCATGTGAGAAAGACTCAGCCCAACGCTGCTGGCTTTGAAGATGGAGGAAGGGGCCGTGAGCCTAGGAGTGCAGCAGCAGCTTCTGGGAGATAGAAAAAAGAAAAAACGGATTCTCCACTGGAGCCTCCAAAGGGAAGGCAGCCCTGCTGACATCTTGATCTTAGCCCAGTGAGACTGATTTTGGACTTTGGACCTCCAGCACTGTAACATGACATTTTTTGTTCCAAGCGATTCCATTTGTACGCATGTGTTACAATAGCAATAGGGAACCAATGCAAGGTAGATGATAGATTTGCTGGTAGGAGCCGGTGGAGGTTTTCTGGACTGTTTCTGACTTCCCTGAAGTTGTCACCTGAGAAGGAGGGGGGATTGAGTAATGACAGTATCAAGGTGAAAAGTGTGAAGGACTTATCTCGATGAAGAGAGGAGAATAACGTGACCAGAAGAACATGGTAGACTTGGCTGGCTGCATGGACATCCTATTTGCTTTCAATGAAACTAAATTTAATCTTCTGTCTGGATGCACAATAAACACTGCTTTCATTACATAACACTAGTTCAACAAAACATGCTCAAAATGCATTGTCACAAGGTTATATACAAACACACAAAATAACTAAAAGTCATTGTCCTTACGAAAGAGGACCTCCCAACATTATAATGAATTGTTTTCCCTGGATCCCCCCAAAAAATGACGTGTTATCATAGGAAGAATTACATGTTATGAAGTATTACACATAATTAGGAAGAGTGGAAACGTTTCTCTTAGGACTTTTTGAATTTTTTCTCACATTTTAGTGACGGTTGCAATAGTCTAATAAAATTGTATCTTACTATATGGGCTAAGACAGTCAGTCAACATTGATTACTAGGACTTAATTATAATAATGACTGTGGGATTCAAGAACTATAATTCATAAGGGTGGCAGCAGTTCTACCAGCTGCGAATCTTCATCTGAAGATTTAGCTACTTTATAACCCAGATTGTATAAATAGTTTCATATTAATAGCACTTATACAATGATCGATTTGACATGCTCTAAACGCTAGGCAACTTCAGGCCCTCCAGAATCGAAATATTTCTTTTTTTTTGATACAAGATATAAGAAGTTGTTTCAAAAAAAGATACCCAAGAAGTTCACACCTATTTGTGGGTGAGAAGGAACACATACAACTTGAAGTCTTCTGTTGAGGTATCAGGAGTTCTGCTCATAGGACACTGTGAACAGTGTCCGTGGGTTGTTCGTGGGTGAATTGTGTTTCTACTGTGATTCAAGAAAAAGAAGATGAGCCATCTTCACAAATTTAGTAATTTAATTGTAATGCTTTGCGAAAATGCTAGAGGCTCAGAAGAAAGATAACCCATTTCAGAGGAATTGGTTGAGGTGAGAATTGATACATGAAATTCAATCCTGGAAATAGATGATGGATACATTTTGTTAGCTGAAAGGGGTCTTGGAAACATTTTGAGACAAAATAGCATGGAATGATGTTTAGTTATGGGGATGAAGGAGATAGGAAACCCTCCACTTTTAGACTTGTTGACTGTGGGTGGCCATGGATGAAAACGGCAAAAAAATAAAAATAAAAATAAAAATAAAATGGAAGAGGGGCATCTCTGAGCAAACTGCATTTTGGACTTGTCTATGGGATATCAGGTAGAGATACACAATAGAAAGTTGGATATCTAAAGATGACATTCAACAATCCATAAAACTAGAAGAATTCATTTAGCAGTGGTGGATGGAGCAGCCAGTGGATGACAATAGAACCTCAGGGGACACTAATACTTAATTGGTCACTGAAAGAAGAGAAATCCCCAATAAAAGTCAAAATATAGAAGCAGTGGTGTCTCAGTATGCAGAGAACCAGTATAGTGAAGTGTCAAAATAGCTGATGATAGAGAGATGAAGAATTGTAGTGGGTTGAACATTGGTATAGATATAATGATGCAATGAATGAGCCTGTGTCAAAGAGGATGTTTCGGGAACCAGCTTGACAAGTGAGACCTTTCCTTTAACCATGCCTTGCTAAACACTTCTACCAACAACCTAGATAAAGGTGTGTAGCTCTTACAATGAAAGCTGAAGATGAGATGAGATAGGAATGGACTATGCATTATACTAATTGACATATGCAAGGAAAATCTAGATAGATAGAAGGTGTATATTGGGACTTTGCATTTAGGCACAAAAATCATTAGCACAGCTACAGAAGGAAGCATAATTTATAATCCTTACAAAAAAATTATCTAACGGTGGCTATAAACTGACTTTCCCTTGTAATGGGTTAAATAATTCCTGGATTATTTCCTTTAGCTTAGGGTTCTACTTAAATATTTTTAACCATTTAAATATTACTTAAATATTACAAATATTTTAGTCTATCTAACCTTCTTTAAGGGGTTAGATATTTTAGTCTCTAATCCCTTCATTAAGGGGTTAAGCCCATTCAACGTTCCCCTGAATATTTGGGTTAGATAGACTAAAAAATTCAGGGGAACGTTGAATGGGCTAAACAAGGAATCTAAATCATTTTTTATGTGAAATATCCAAAGGAGGTAGAGATATTCAGTCTGGGAAAATGGAGGCCAAATATTTCAGCCATATTTATATATAAAATAATATGATCGCTTCCCCAGGAACTGTTGCTCCTTCAAGGGGGTGTTAGAGGAGGCCTGTTGCTGCATAGAACAGTAAGATCTGCTCATTGAGGGAGAGGCTACTCTGGAAGCTGTTAGAATTCCTTCCCAGTAGCTGTTTAACGAAAAGCTGTAGACTGGTTTGGCAACAATGTTCTTGAGTATCTGCAATTACTTATGGGATGGTTGGTTGAACTGAAATCACTTCATGGATGAAGGTCTCTCTCTCTCTCTCTCTCCCTCCCCCTTTTCTCTCTCTCTCTCTCTCTCTCTCTCTTTTCTTTCTCTTTCTTTCTCTCTCTCTCCTCTCTCTCTTCTCTCTCTTTCTCAGAAATATCAGTGAATTCTGAGATTCACTGATATTTCAATTTGTTATCTGATGAACAATGATCAAGCCTAGAAATAATATCCCATGTCTCTACCTTGAACAATTCCGAAACCTAGAAATATTCCTTGTCTCTTTCTTGAACTATATAATAGTTGAATGTCTGCTGTATCTTCCTATTTTTTCATGCCACACATTGGCTAATTTACACTGTCAGATAATCTCTTAATTTCTATTTACCTTATAATTCATGGTTATCATAAACTGGATTAAACTGGTCTCAACATCTACCAACTTATAGTAATATATCCAATAACGCTGGGCATTTTAATTCTTTAATTTACCCCTTGAAGTTATCTTTAACTATTTTCACCAAATTTCTGAGAACCAACTTTACTCCAAAATATTTTAGCCTCAAAGGATACATTTCTTGTTCAGTAAATAGACTTATGCACTTGCAAGGCTTTTCCAATCAATCATTATGAAAATATTTCAATTTCCCAATGGAAAAAGTCTTCAAAAGCATATCTTGCATTTTTAAAAAAATTAAGTAAACATATGGGAGGTTTAAAGACAACCACACAAATTCAAATGCATAAAAATAACAATCAACTTAAGACCTTTCGAAATGTTACCCAATGATGTAAACACAACTCTGTGTAAAAAGACAACAATTATACAGTCGCTAGATAGGAGGGAAAAAATAGGTTAAAAGTAAAACAGTCAACTTTTAATTAGCTTGGCTGTAGAATGGAACGTTATCAGCATCACTGAACAAAATCTCTAGCATATACTTCATGCTTGTAAGATTCAGAAAAGTAGTGAATAAGAGCAGTTAAAACAGATAAAATTGTTGAGTGTGCTTAGCTATCATAGCAGGCCTTTATCATAGCAGGCCTGTTAAAGAGCACATAATTTTAATATCATTTCCACCTTTTCTTACATATCCTATACTCCCCTAAGCTAAATAGTGACCCAGTTAAGATCATAATGCTATTTTTTTTTTTGCATTTTGTCAGGACATGCTTTAATATCCACAATATAACATTTAATTATATTCATAAGACAATGCAAAACCTTATTCAAAAAGAAAGAAAATCATGGTAACAGCAGCCCAGTCACCTCGGCATGCCATCTCATTAAAATTCTGAAGCCAAGTACCTCTAAAAACATTGAGTATCCTTAGCAACATGAAGTGATTCAGAAACATGACCTTCCTATGAATTCACTTTTAATCAATATCTTAGTGGAATGAGCATGATAAAGCAGAGTTATATTTCTAGGGAGTTATTTTAATTAGTGTTCTAGGTATTTTAATTAGTGCTTCAGTTATCTACTTATCAGAGAAAACTTTTGGATACACTATGCAACTTACATTTTTAGAAGATGTTTTTGCCATTACAAAATGCATCCAAATATTTCGGAGAGTATATTTTCAAGTAGAAGTTGATAATTATATTTTCTTTTTTCTCTTCATTCTCTACTTATGCATCTATTTATATAATCTATTCATTCTTTTATCTCATAAGAAACATGTTCTTGTACATAAAATCAAATACATTTTAAGGTGTTTTAAAAGGAGTTTAGTGTATGCAATTAGTGAATTAAAATAATATGAAGATGCAATTTATATGTATCATATTTTCATCAGACAAATTTTTACAAACATGAATGTATACATTGCCAAATTATAAAAATAATTCATATTCAGTTGTTTAATACCTCAGGGTACTTTCATGGGTATAT
This sequence comes from Pan troglodytes, assembly GCF_028858775.2. Lineage (NCBI taxonomy): Eukaryota > Metazoa > Chordata > Mammalia > Primates > Hominidae > Pan > Pan troglodytes. The sequence goes on along the minus strand of NC_072421.2, from coordinate 6,064,289 downwards.
GAAATAGTAAAATAATTATGTAATATTATTTGAAATTATTCCAAGGTTTAAAATCATGTAAGTGTTTACAGATAATTTAAACAGCACAAAATAACTTAAAATTATCTCCCTGAGTCAATAAATAAATAAATGGAAAGAGTCAAAGCTTTTTTTTTAAGGAAACTATTGAATAGACCATACCTAACGTTTATATTATATAAGGCAATTATCAATTCTTGTAAAAACCTATTTTCTAGGACATATTCATAATTTTTAAAAATGACACGCTATATAGAACAATACTATTTATGTTTCATAAATCATATAAAGTGTGTGTATTTAATAAAATGTGCACTAGTTTGCAGAGGAATATAACCTTAGGAGTAATGTTGCCAGATTTCTCTAGAGATTCTGTGAACATGGAGACAGGAAATTCATGGGACAAGAACAACATTAAATTAAATTTTACACAGTTAAGATTTCACAGGTAATGCACTAATGAAATTTTGTAAAATATATTTTGACAGTTCATTGTATTTGGTTGCAAATATCCTCCAAAGTACAAATTGTTGGTAGTTTTTAAGAAGTCATTAATGATTACCCACACAATATAATTGTTTTCTAAATATTGTATGTTGTTTTCCATTTTGTTTATTTGAAGAACTTTATTTTTGTTTGTTTGTTTCTTTGTCTTTTGAGATGCAATCTCTGCTCACTGCAACTCCCACGTCCCGGGTTCAATAATTCTCTTGCCTCCGCCTCCCAAGCAGCTGGGACTACAGGCACGCACCACCATGTTGGGCTAATTTTTATATTTTTTGTAGAGACAGGGTTTCACCATGTTGTTCAGGCTGGTCTCGAACTCCTGACCTCAAGTGATCTGCCCGCCTCGGCCTCCCAAAGTGCTGGGATTACAGACTTGAGCCGCCACACCCAGCCTGGCCTGAAGAACTTTATAGTTATGAAAAATAATACAACTTATTGATCCAAATTGAACATTTTTTGAATTTTTATATCTAGCATTATATAAATATGGAAAATTATAAACAGTATAGGACTAAAGAAAAATTCTGAGAAAGTATCCCAAAACATATCTTATGTTTGATCTTATAAGATATTAAACATTGTGAACTACGTATTAAGAAATATTGGAGGGAAATAGCTTAATCTTAAATCTGTTAAAGTTTTTCCTTCATGGAAATATTTGCTTGATATCAAATGCAATGAACACTTACTTAATGGCTATTTTAAATGTTTTTGCCCAGCTCTATGTTGTTCTCTTTGTGTAGCAAAGATGACCAGTATGCTACCCTCATAGTCCCCTTGAGTATCTTCAAAATTCATGTAGTTAAAAATGGAAAACAACCATACAAAATTGAGGCCTATTGTAAACATCAAAGGCAGAATCCAGAAAAACTTTGAAAATGCACTGAGACTCCTGGTAGGCAATCAACTTGGCATAAGATACCACTAGACATCTATCAAGGTCTCTCCATGTGAATCTCATTGGATTCCCTGGCTTGTCAGTCTTTCCAGGAGAGTTACTATAAATTTAGACTAGAGACAGCGGCCATAAATCTGAATAATCATCTCAGATGTTCTCTGAGCTGTAAATTGAGAAATAAGTTCATGGAGGGGAAATGGCAGTTAGCTGCACCCAATTTAGAAAAGGGGTCTCTTACTATTACAGGCTGCTTAAATGATTCATATGAAAATTAAACGTTAATTTTGAAAAAAGAATTCCCATCATCAAGAAATAATTTTTAAAAAGGTGATTTATTATGCATACTATATGCCCTATGAACTATGTGTGTGTGTGTGTATATACCTCATATACATATATATATGTTTGCCCTCCCTCCATCCTCAAGTAGGCCCTGGTGTCTACTGTTCCCATGTTTATGACCATGTGTACTCAATGTTTAGCTCCTACTTATAAGTGAGAACATGTCATGTTTTCTGTTTTCTGTTCCTGCATTAATTCCTTAGGATCATGGCCTCCAACTGCATCCATGTTACTGCAAAGCACTTGATTTTGTTCTTTTTTTATAGCTGTGTAGTATTCCATGGTGTATGTATACCACATTTTCTTTATCCGGTCTGCTATTTATGGGCATCTACTTTGATTCCATGTCTTTGTTATTGTGTGTGTGTATATATGAGTTATATACATTTATATGTTGCTATTGTGTATAGATACGTATGAGGTACATATATATGCCTGATATATATGTATATATGTAGCTCATAGGGCATATATTTTATATATATATATATATATATATATATATATATATATATATATATATTCAGACCCTCATTCTTGTCAACCGGAATAAGAAGCTATTTCAACATACCTCACAGGTTTAAACAGAATAGTAATGTACATAACAATGTATCCACATATTCCATGCTGAATACAGTTTACAATATCTCTCTTTCCAAATGCAAGACTGAGAATGCTGGGTTTCATTCTTACCAGAGAAGAATATGCTTTTCTAGGACTAAATATTGATCACAGAATGAAAGCATATCTTATTAATTTTCAATTTTGAGATAACTTGAGATAAAAGTTTTGACCAGAGATTGAAACTCAAAGATCTCACATGTGAATGTGAGAGAAAACATGTGAACACACTCCAAACTTACTGCACAGTCCACCATTTCCACACGTATTTCTTATATGATGTTCAGTTACACTTGTTAGAGCTTGTTTCTTCTTTCCAACTTTTATTTTAGGTTCAGGGGTATATGTGCAGGATTGATATATGGGTAAATTGGCTGTCACAGGGGTTGGATGTACAGATTATTTCACCACCCAGTTAGTGCGCATAATACCAGACAGGTAGTTTTTAGGTCCTCATCCTCCTCCCTTGCTCCACCCTTGAGTAGGTCTTTGGCATCTGTTGTTCTCATGCTTATGACCATGTGTACTCAATGTTTAAGCTCCTACTTATAAGTTTCACTTGTAAGTGAGAACATGCAGTATATGCTTTTCTGTTCCTGTGTTAATTCGCTTAGGCTAATGGCCTCCAGCTGCATCCATGTCACTGCAAAGGGCTTGATTTTGTTCTTTTTTATGGCTGCATAGTATTCCATGGTGTATATGTACCACATTTTCTTTATCCATTCTGCTACTGATGGGCCTCTAGTAACAGTGTTTCAATGAACATAATGCATGCATGTGTCTTAGTGGTGGAATGATTTCTATTTCTTTGGATGTATACCCAGTAATGAGATTGTTGGGTCAACTGATAATTCTGTTTTAAGTTCTTTGTGGAATTTCTACACTGTTTTCCACAGTACTGAAGTAATTTACCTTCCAACAAGCAGTGTATAAGCATTCCCTTTTCTCCACAACCTTGCCAATATCTGTTCCTTTTTTTAAATCATACCCATTTGAATCAGTGTGAGATGGTATTTCATTGTGGTTTTGATTTGCCCGTCTCTAATGATTGGTGATGTTGCACATTTTTTTCATATGCTTGTTGGCGGTGTGTATGTCTTCTTTTGAGAAGTGCCTGTTCATGTCCTTTGCCCATTCTTTTAATGGATTTTCTTTGTTTTGTACTTGTTAATTTGCTTAAGTTCCTTATAGATTCTGGATATTAGACCTTTGTCAGATGCACAGTTTGCAAATATTTTCTACCATTCTGTGGGTTGTCTGTTTATGCTGTTGATAGTTTCTTCTACTGTGCAAAAGTATAGCTTGATTTTTCAAAAGCAGTTAGTATATTTGGCATTGTGACTTTCTCAAGTCAGTGGCTAAAATGAAAACCAGCAGAAACAGCTGAAAATGCTATCGGGATTTTTCCTATCTTGGACAATCCTCCAGGAATCCCCATGTTGAAGACAAATATTCTGTATTTTCTTCAGTTCAATGGAAACAGATTTCTCCCCCCATACTGTCAACTTGTATGAAAAATGTATAACTTCGAACATTACAATCCCATTCCTACCTGGTAAGATTTGCCCCTTATGCAAGACATTTTGGAACTGAGGTGAGTAGAGGAGACATCTGACAGATTTTTGCTGGGATGTCCTGTTGGAGCCCTGTTCAATTATTTATCTATATTTCTCCCTTGTTCATTCTCTGTTGACAGGAAAGGACAGTTGAATTCACATAAGTTAAGGGCATACGTAATGCAGTGCTTACGCATTCCTATTTGTGGTTTACTCTTAAATACAACTGGGTTGCTTCTAGACATGGGACCATCTTCAGTCTCACAACTTATGCCATCTCTCTTGTAATATGGCAACCACTTTCTTATTTATTTTTAATTCGTTTTATTTTATTTTTATTATTGTTTAAGAGACACAGTCTTGCTCTTTTGCCTAGGCTGAAGTTCAGTGTCATGATCGTCCTCACTGTAGGCTCAAACTCCTGGGCTCAAGCTATGCTCCCACCTCACACTCCCAAGCAGCTGCGACTACAGGCATGTGCCACCACCAAACCTGGATAGTTCTTTTTTCTTTTTGTAGAAATGGAGCTCTTCTTTAGTTGCCTAGGCTGATCTCAAACTCCTGGTCTCAAGTGATCCTTTCGCCTTGGCCTTCCAAAGTGCTGGGATTACAGGCATAATCCACTGTACCCAGCCTCACCACATTTCTTTTATGGTCTGTCAAATTCTGAAGTGAAGAGTCCAGCTCCTGGCTGAAAAACAATGTGTGATTTTTCAGGCCCGACCAAAGGCGATTACAAAAAGCTTTGCCTGCTGGGCTTCATTGGAGAAGCTGCCCTCCACACACCAGGCGTGGTGCCCAGCCAGTGTAGTCTCTGAAGCACTGCAGGCAGGGCCTCGGGACCCCAAATGGCCATGTTTTGATGCATGTCTACATTCCCGGCCCAGGTGACTCCATGTGGAATCTTCTTCATTGGAGACTCTTGGTGGTGGTCTTCCCTGGATGCCTCTGCCAAGACCTCTCTAATGAGAGAGGGTGGTGATATAGTTTGGCTCTGTGTCCCCACCCAAATCTCATGTTGATTTGTAATCTGCAGGTGTTGAGAGAGAGACCTGGTGGGAGGTGATTGGATCGTGGGGACAGGTTCCCCCATGTTGTTCTCGTGATAGCGAGTGAGTGCTCATGAGTTATATGTTTTATAAGTGGCAGTTTCCCCTGCACTCTCGCTCTCTCCTGCCACTGTGGGAAGATGTGTCTTGCTTGCCCTTTGCCTTCCACCATGATTGTAAGTTTCCTGATGTCTCCCCAGCCATGTGGAACTGTGAGTTAATTGAATCTTTTTTCTTTATAAATAACCCAGTCTCTGGTAGTATCTTTATAGCAATGTGAGAATGGACTAGTACAGATGGGAACACTGAGGACACTTTCTCCACTCTGAGTCAGCCTACAGGACTTTTCCACTCTTATCCACTACCCTCCCGTCTCCCTCTGCCCACCCCCAGGTCCATAAAACCACAGAAGCCCTTCGTTTGAGGCTCCCTTAGCAGTGAGATCACCCCTTATAACCCTCACATCTCTGTTTGTCCACTTGATCTTTGACCTGCACTATTCCATGAAAAAGAATGGAATGGACGAATTTGCACTTTCTCCAGTTTACCTCTTGCTTATATTAAAGCAGTCAGTGATTAAGGAACAGATGGTTGCTTTCCTTTTGTCTTGTGGTCTTAATTGATGACTCCAATACCTGACAGCTCAGCTGAGGTCCTGAGACTTAAGGACTCTTCACACAGCTTATACTTTCAAGTTGCTGATGGTTCTGTTATATAAATGAATGCTCAGTAACATGTATGCTCAGTCTTTTGATAGAATGGTCTTACCCATGGTTATGAACACTTAATGCATACATGCATGCACTCTGTTGCTTTCAGAATAGACAATATTATTGATGTCGCATAATGCAGGGAATCTAAGATGAGTTTAAAAACATTAAGTAATTTCACTGAAATGCTGAGGTATGTTTGGAGTCCCCAGAGACATGCCACCTGTCAGGACAAATGTTTAAGTTGCCATGGGTAGTGTGTGATGTTGCCCAGTTACCTTTCTTTTGGTTGAAGGTCTTGAGAAAAGTTGCACTTGGATATTTCCCTTCATTTATTTTTCTTTCATTTTCTTCTTCTTTTTTTTTTTTTTTTAGATGGAACCTCACTTCTATAGTGTAGTGCTATGATTTCAGCTCCTTGCAACCCCTGCCTCCAGGGTTGAAGCAATTCTCCTGCCTCAGCTTCATGAGTAGCTGGGATTACAGGCATGTGCCACCATGCCCAGCTAATTTTTGTATTTTTTTTTTAGTAGTTATGGTGTTTTGCCATGTTGGCTAGGCTGGTCTCAAACTCCTGACTTCAAGTGATCTGCCCACCTTGGCGTCCCAAAGTTCTGGGATTACAGGCATGAATCACTGTACCCAGCATTTCCCTTAGTTTCTCATGATGCTCCCATGATAAGAAGTACAGGTCACACCCCACAAGTAAAGATGTTGATAAGCTTCAGCTACCCTGAGATACCAAAGTGAATCATGGTAGTGAATCTATAAAATAAAAGCATTAAAGAACTGCACTATTCAACATATATCTCATGGTAGAACAGAGAAGAATGTAAGTGCAATTCTATTAAGACCTACACTTTGAAGCAGTCAGAAAGTAATTAAATGTGTTTTGTAGGGATACTGAGTGTCTCCAATTGCAGATAATGACTGTGAATCAATAAAGGAACTTACCATTTATATCATTCATTTCCTAGCACTGTGTTTTACAGGCATAATAGATGTTCAATTAATGTTAGGAAACAGAATTTAGTTGTTTTGCTATTTTGTACATAAAATTATAAATGAGCTCTGCTTCTAATATGATTTTATTGTGCCTAATACGTATAAATGAATTAGTTTTATCTCTTTCATGGTTTCTGAAACATAATGTGCAAAGTTCTTTTAGATGGTTATTTTGATTTTATTTTAAACTTCCTGTAAATATACTAATATTAATAGGCTTGTGCTGCAAAACAATGTCAAAAACTCCCAAATATTTTCAATAATAAATTGGGCTTGAAAAATATTTAAGTAAAATATCAAGTGTGTTATAATGAACATGATGCATGTTTTGGAGAAAATCTTACAATCCAATTCCTTTTTAATCATTCAAAATCCTATTGACAGATAATTTGATTATTATATTAACATCTGTTACATTATCTATAAGATAAGGGGTCACATTGGCTCAGAGACAAAGCAAACTAAAGGCAGACAATAGTAAAATGTAGGTTATTAGTAAATATCTTCATCATTGACACCAATTGGACTAGTCAAAAATATGTGATAATATTTGTGAGAGTATTTTACTAGCTTTAAATTACTCTACACCATAGGCATTTACCATTTAATTAATTGTATCAAATGTGTATTGAATTAACATGAAATATGCAAGAGCTGTCAATAAACTGGTCAGCTGTTGGATTTGACATTGAGATTACAGGTAGGGATAAGTGGTTTTGCAATGGTTTAGTTGAGACAGACAGGGGAGAAGGAACCACAGACTAAGTTCTTGCACTCAACATCAGAAAAGCGTCAGGAAAAAAAAAACAAAAACAAAAAAAAACAGAAGTTTTGAGGCACCCTGAGTTTTGAAAAGGATTCCCATTGGGGAATGTCAATATAGAGAAAAGAGGAGAATGGCAGGGAAAATACATGTGTGCTCCAAGAGCTTCTCACCATGCCTCCTCACCTTTAGTATAGAGCCTCGTGAAAGAGGAACCCTCATTTACCATCTCCATCTGCACCTTACCTTCATTCCTCAAACCTGTGGTGTCTGACATCTGTGCTCAGCATGCCATCAAAATTTGCCTTGCCAAAGGGAGGAAATCCCTTCTTTCATGAAAAATAAATCCAATGGGAATTTTTCAGTGTTTATCTTTTATGACTTTGTGCTCCTGTTAAATTTCCACGATGTGCTTATCTTATTTCTTCACAGGCACCTTCATCCTACATTCACTCCCCATCTTTCTTTCACTTTATGTCTCTCTCAACACCTCTGAAGACTCTAAAACTACATATGAAACTGGAGACAATGTCATTTTCCCGAGTCTACATTCTAAACTGTCTACGAGGCACCTGGCTGTGCAATGGATTCATCAAAACTACCTGTTTAAAATAGAGACAGTTATAAATAGCCTACCAATAAAAAAAAGGCCACGACCAGACAAATGCATAGCTGAATTCTACCAGATATACAAAGAAGAGCTGGCACAATTCTTACTAAAATATTCCAAAAAATTGATGAAGAGGGACTCTTCCATAACTCATTCTATGAGGTCAGCATCATCCTGATACCAAAACCTGGCAGAGATACAACAAGAAAAGAAAACTTCAGGCCAAGACCCTTGATGAAAATAGATGCAAAAATCCTCAGCAAAATACTGGCAAACTGAATCCAGCAGCACATTAAAAAGCTTATCCACCATGATCAAGTAGGCTTTATCCCTCGGATGCAAGGTTGAGTCAACATACAAAAATTAATACGTGCAATTCATCACATAAACAGAACTAAAAACAAAAACCACATGATTACCTCAATAGACGCAGAAAATACCTTCAGCAAAATTTAATATCGATTCATGTCAAAAACTCTCAATAGACGAAATATTGAAGAAACGTAACCCAAAATAATAAAAGCCATATATAACAAACCCACAGCCAATGTCTCACTAAATGGGCAAAAACTGGAAGCATTAAACTTGAAAACTGGCACAAGACAAGGATGCCCTCTCTCACCACTACTATTCAACATAGTTTTGGAAGTCCTGACCAGGACAATCAGGCAAGAGAAAGAAATAAAGGACATCCAAAAAGGAAGAGAAGTCAAACTATCCCTGTTTGCAGATGACAAGATCATATATCTAGAAAGCCCCATAGTCTCAACCCAAAAGCTTCTTAACCCACTTATGCTGGAGGTTGCAATTTTTTGAATTGTAGACATGTGTGAAAAATCAGACCTTGGCGGTGACCTTGAGCACTAGGACATTAGTAACTCCCACATGCTTAGTGTTCCAATAATGGAACACTAGGCATAAATGGGTTTTAAGCTGATGAACAACTTCAGCAAAGTCTCAGGATGCAAAATCAATGTGCAAAAATCGCTATCATTCCCAGACACCAACAACAGTCAAGCTCAAACCAAATCAGGAATGAACTCGCATTCACAATTGCCACAAAAACCCCTAGAAATACAGCTAACTAGGGTGGTGAAAGATCTCTACAAAGAGAACTACAAACCACTGCTCAAAGAAATCAGAGGTGACACAAACAAATGGGAAAACGTTCCATGCTCATGGACAGAAAGAATCAGTGTTGCTAAAATTGCCGTAGTGCCCCAAGCAATTTACAGATTCAATACTATTCCTATGAAACTACCATTGACATTATTCACAGAAATAAAAAGTAGTATTTAAAAATTCATATGGAACCAAAAAAGAACCTGAATAGCTACGGCACTCTAAGCAAAAAGAACAAAGCTGGAGGCATCATGCTACCCACCGTCAAACTATACTACAAGCCTATAGTAACCAAAATGGCATGGTACTGGCACAAAAATAGACACATAGACCAGTGGAACAGAATAGAGAACCCAGAAATAAGACCACATTCCTACAACTATCTGATCTTTGAAAATCTCACAAAAACAAGCAATGTGGAAAGAATTCCCTGTTCTATAAATTGTGCTGGGAGAACTGGCTAGACATATGCACAAGATAAAAACTGGACCACTTCCTTATACCATATACCAAAAATTAACTCAAGATGTTTTAAAGACTTAAATGTAAAACCCAAAACTATAAAAACCCTGGAAGACAACCTAGGCAATACCGCTCAGGACATAGGCATGGGCAAAGATTTCATGATGAAGATGTCAAAAGCAATTGCAACAAAAGCAAAAATTGACAAATGGGATCTGTATTAGTCCATTGTCACGCTGCTATGAAGAACTGCTCAAGACTGGGTAATTTATAAAGGAAAGAGTTTAATTGCCTCATAGTTCAGCATGCCTTGGGAAGTCTCAGAAAACTTAAAATCATCGCAGAAGGGGAAGCGAACATGTCCTTCTTCACATAGCAGCAGGAAGGAGAAGTGCCAAGTAAAGCAGGAAAAGTCCCTTATAAAACCATCAGATCCTGTGAGAAGTCACTTACTCTCACAAGAACAGCAGCATGGAGGTAACTGCCCCCATGATCCAATTACCTTGCACCAGGTCACTCCCACAACACGTAGGGATTATGGGCACTACAATTCATGATGAGATTTGGGTGGGGGCACAGTCAAATCATATCAGGATCTAATTAAAATAAACAGCCTCTGCACAGCAAAAGAAACTATCAACAGAATAAAAAGACAACCTACAGAATGAGAGAACATTTTTGCAAACTGTGCATCTGACAAAGGTCTTATATTCAGCATCTGAAACAAATTTATAAGAAAGAAGAAAACCAAACAACCCCATTAAAGAGTAGGCAAAGAACATGAACAGATACCTTTAAAAGAAGACATACATGCAGCCAACAATCATATTTTAAAAAAAGCTTAACATCACTGACCATTAGAGAAATGCAAATCAGAACCACAATGAGATATCATCTCCCACCAGTCAGAATGGCTATTACTAAAAAGTCAAAAAATAACAGATGCTGGTGAGGTTGTGCAGAGAAAGGATCACGTTACGCTCTTGGTGGGAGTTTAAATTAGTTCAACCATTGTGGAAGACAGTGTGGTGATTCCTCAAAGACCTAAAGACAGAAATACCATTCAACTTAACAATCTCATTACTGGGTATATACCCAAAGGAGTATGAATTGTTCTATTATAAAGGCATGTGCATGCATTATGTTCATTGCAGCACTGTTTACAATAGCAAAGACATGGAATCAACCTAAATGCCCATCAATGATATACTGGATAAAGAAAATGTGGTACATATACACCATGGAATACCATGCAGCCATAAAAAGGAATGAAATCACGTCTTTTGCAGAACATGGATGGAGGTGAAGGCCATTATCCTTAGCAAACTTTGCTTAACTAAATTATCTACAAACCACGATCCCTTGTTGATATAGTTTGAATCTTTGTCCCTTCAAATCTCATGCTGAAATGTCATCCCCAATGTTAGAGAATGGGCCTGGTGGGAGCTGTTTGGGTCACAAGGGTGGATTCCTCATAGCTTGGTGCTGTCTGGTTGTTTGTTTAAAAGTGTGTGGCACCTCTCCCCCATCTCTTGCTCCTGCTCTTGCCATGTGATGTCCCTGCTCCAACTTCACCTTTCACCATGAGTAAAAGCTCCCTGAGGCCTCCCCAGACTCCGGACAATTGCAGACACCTTGCTTCCTATACAGCCTGCAGAACTGCGAGCCAATTAAACCTCTTTTCTTTATATATTACCCAGCCTCAGATATTCCTCTATAGCATGCAAGAATGGCCTAGTCCATTTGTCCAGGTCATTGTTTGCATTCAATGCAAATACTGTACCAAGCAAGTAGGAAAATCAGAAAACATGCTTGCTGAATGAACTATTGAATGAGGTCAAAGCAGCTAGGTTGTTTGCTATAAAATGGATAAGGATCTTACAGAGCTTCCTCTAAAAATGCCGCACAGTCTAGAAAGAGAACCAGCTGAAGACAGTGATAAAAAATATGTATGCTTACCAAGTGGTCTCAGTGCTACAGATATAAATATAAAATGAATCCAACTATTAAAAAAGCCACAACTCTGAAAGAGCAACTACAGAAGTAGATTCACGGTTTTCATTCCTTTATGCTATAGAATTCCCATCAGGAATCCTGGTTCCTCTCAGGGTAATAAGATATGACACCTGAGGCCCATGGTCAGATGGACCGTGGTGTGGTAGGAATGCTTAAGGAGAAGGGTAATGTTTTGAAAAGATGCAGTGGATGGTTCATCCCGTGCTTAAGATCTGATGCTGCAGACATTTTCTTAGCATCAAAGACTTTCATCCTTGTGTAGTCCCTCATCAAAATTCTCTCTGATCATTAACAGTAGCCTTGAAAGCCATTTTCACATGCTCCCCATAGATAGACTTCTGTGCAGCCATCCAATTCCAATGAAAATCTGATGAAATACTCTCTTGAAAAGCAAAGGTGTATGTATGACTCCCTTAAATAAAGGCCCACATTTTTATTGGGATGACCATATATTTCATTTTGTTTTAGCTCATTCTTCACATTGATTGGCATAGTGATATAGAAAGGGGGCAAGATTTTTGTTAATTTCAGCATACATTGGCTGACCCAGCAGAGCCCGCTAGGAGCTGAATGTAGGGGCTAATTTTGTTTTCCACGTTCTGTGCCTAAAGTGCTGCTTTCTAACATAACCTCTGTCTTTCCTTTTTTCTTTTCTTTCTCTTTTTTTTCTTTTTCTTTTTTTTTTTTTTGAGACAGGGTCTCACTCTGTCACTCAGGCTGCACTGTAGTGGCACAACCATGGCTCACTGCAGCCTCTAACTCCTGGGCTCAAGCAATCCTCCCATCTCAGCCTCCCAAGCAGCTGGGATTACAGGCGCATGCCACCATGCCTGGCTTATTTTTTTATGTTTTTATTTTGTAGGAATGGAGTCTGGCTGTTGCCCAGGCTGGTTTCTAACTCCTGGCCTCAAGTAATCCTCTGACTTCGGCCTCCCAAAATGCTGGGATTATAGGCAAAAGGCACTATGCCTGGCTGTCTTTCCTTTTGACTCATTGGAATAATCTTCAACTCTTAATACCACCAACACCCTGACCATAGGGAACAAATCATCCTTCCTTCATTTATAATCTTATCTCCATCCCCTACTTTTGCCTTTCTGTAGACGATCACAAAAATAAAGACTCTCTCTTCTCCCAAAAAATAAAGATATAAAAGAACAAAAGGTATATTCACATTCTAAATATATAGGCTAGGCCTGTCATTTTCAAAATGATCAGTTGTTAATTGTCCCTTAAATTGGCAAGCACTGACAATTATAACTACATATACAGTTTGATTGATTCTTTATTTTTACCAGTTGGAAATAATATTCAATTCACCTTTTCTGTCCTTGGTCTCCAAGGATCTATAATATCAGTGCCCCCCAAAATTCAAAGCACATGGATTTGCATTTCATTTTCATCTCTAGTTTAGGCTTCATTCATTAGTTACAGATAGTAAATTGACAAGCTTGCTGGTGCCTGATGACAGGGAAAAAGATATTTCCTAAAATACTTAGCAATGTCTTCAGTATTTGTTCTCATCACCATTGTCATCCCTGCCAGACTTAACTTAGCAATGAATTGATAAACTCCCCAATCTGTAGTTGATCAGTAGCCTTTCTTATATTCCCCAGAGCCTAGTGGCTGGGGTGAGTATCAATTTATCTACTATTTTGATCCATTCAGAACTGATTCAAAATTCAAAAGGTCTTGCATGCAGTGAAATCAAAACCAAGGGCCTTTGCACCCTTTCAACTGTTCCTATGAATAAAATATTTTCTACATTTATAGAATGAATGACTTTTAAGTGTGGTGTTTTATTTGGTGACATTTGATGGAAGGAAAAAAATAACCATGTCATTTATGATGAATGGCAGGTTTTGGAGTTGGGGAAATCAGATCAACTTTATCAACTGGGCTTCAAATGGTGACATCTGATGTTTTTCACAGATGCTCTGAGCTTAGCTGGTAGTAAAGAATCGCAGAGCAAGCTGATAAACTGGGGTTGCTCCGGAAGTACCCTGTCCAGCCTAATTTATTGCCAAATGTGTAAAGAGAACAGAGACCCTCTGCGGGATGTTCCTGTAATAAAGTCATCCTCTGTGGTCTGCCTGGACAGCACATGAAAAGCTCTGACTGTAACCTTGCAGCACTTAATCCCTGATCAGCTCTTTCTAAACAATGCCACCTGCTCTTTCCTCTCTACTCAGCATGTGTTACAGAAATATCTGACCAAATTATAAGAACAAAAACATTTGTTCTACTTTCAAAAGTAACAATTTAAGGTTCCTTCCTGCAGAGTAGAAATTACCTGAAATGATATGCATCCAGGCACTTGATGGGTGATCAAGGGTTAATTAACAACCACAACATGGATGGAATTTTCTAAAGATCCTTTCATTTGAGTTCATTCGCTCTTAGATGTTTCACTTAACTGATCCCCATCTTTGCTCTAAAGAGTCAGCCTGGAAATTATAGACTTTGCAGGTGATTATCTTCTGTGTGAAGGGAGGTGCTAGAGACAGCAATGAAATGGTGAGCCATTTGCCAAGGAGAAAAAGAAGCATGCTGAAAGAGTCCTTGACAGAATGGAACTTGGCCTTGAGTTGAACTTTGATGTTCAATAGAAAACTGACATCAAGCACAAGCCATTACATTCTTTCAGATTAGGAAATTAGAAAATAACACCTCACTGAAAATTATAGGAACAGGAACATTGCTAAGTCTAGGGAAAATGAGATTGAGGATGAACAATAATTACGTCTGTGGTCTCAGAAAAGTTTAAGGGGTTTGCCTGCAGCTGCAGAAAGGGCTGTCATATCATATTCGTGTTTCTAAGGTCTAATGATGCCACTGCTAAAAAGCAAAAGTCAAATAAGGATTTAATTTTTTAGAAATATATAGTGTATTATTTTGGCATCAGCATTAATTGTGTCCTCTGCTAATAGCTCTTTTATAAATATTTTGGAATGATTAAAGAAAAAGAAAGTGTCACGGCCAAATAAGTTTGATATGCTCCATAAAGTAACATCAGTAGCATTTTAAATATTTTTAGATCTCTTTAGAAAGACAGAAATCTGTTCATCATGGTTTGCTTCAAGTTGCCTAAAAATAGAAGACTTCAGAAAACATTTTTATATAACTAATCATTATGTCCTAAAAACATGGCATTTAAAAAGTTCTTAATAAATTGATTGAAATGACAAAATTACATGGAGCTAGGATTTATAATGAAGAATATTGGCCGGGCACGGTGGCTCACACCTGCAATCCCAGCACTTTGGGAGGCCGAGGCGGGTGGTTCACAGGACAATGCAAACTTCCAAACATTACCTGGCCGTTGGTGGCATTGAGCCATGATTTTATAAGAACAAGAATTTTACTTTGAGATAAAATGAAACAATACAAAACAAAGAAAACAATAAAAAAACTATATGTTGAGTAAAGAATACATTTCAACAAAGTGATTAAGATAAATGAAATTACAATATATCTGTCCCATACCAAGAACATAAAATTGTAGACCATGATATTATTTTCTGTTGAAACTGGACTTGGGTATAGAAGTTTTTTAAAAGACACTGAGGAACTCAGACAACTAAGTTATTACTAGGTGAACAATGAGGATATGAGTATGATGAAATTTTATGTGCAGTATAACTGCATCAAAAAACACACAGCAGTGGCTCACATCTATAATCCCAGCACTTTGGGAGGCTGAGGCAGGAGAATCGCTTGAGTCCAGGAGATCGAGCCTGCAGTGAGCCGTGTTCACACCACTGTACTCCATCCTGGATGATGGAGCGAGACCTTGTCTCAAAAAACTAAAACAAACAAACAAAAACACATAACAAATATTGTTCCTTGGATTGGTGTCTGGAGATTGCTCAGCCTTCAATGAATGAAAGTAACAAATGCTTTAAGCATCCTTCCTGTGTATTCTTATTTACATTTGTACTTGCTGGTTTTTCTGCTTCTCAGATTTCTTTGACATTTTCATCTTATTAGACATGCATTATCAATTTATCTTTTAAATGTTGTATGCAATATTTAGGCATTTAGAATCAGCATGTTTGCATGAAGTAACTCATCTACAATATTTCTGGAAAGAGAACTTTCACACTCTTTATTCACTCCTTTTAAAATTGAGTGCACAAAGTCGGCTAGGACTTCTGTTTCCAATTCCAATGGAGTGACCCTCTGCTATAAACAACCATAAAGTTGAACAGATATACAAGGTACCTGATTTTGACAGTGGCCTATAGGCAGTGCAAGACCGTAGGCTCCAAGAACAGAGTGTATTCATGGGACACGTCTTGCTTCCAACTGAGTATAACTTCTTGGCTGGTGAATTGGCAGCAAAAAAGGTCAAGGTGGTTCTTCTGAGCTGAGGAGGCATTGATCAGATTTCTTAGAGCCTCAACTGGCTGGAATCTGTGGGTCAGGAAATCCAGAGGAGGCAACTTTGCAAGCAGGTGGTTCAAAATTTGGGAGAGTATTCTTTCCATGTCTACAATGTTGGCTGAGGTAGCCCATGCATATGGCACAAGACTTACTGAAGAATAGCCACAAAGGACTGAAGGAGAAAAAGAAGTGTGTGAACAAAAAGTATGTGAGACAGATCTCAATCAATTTAGAAAGTTTATTTTGCCAAGGTTAAGGACGTACCCGAGACACAGCCTTAGGAGGTCCTGACAACGTGTACCCAAGCCGGTTGGGCAGTTTCATTTCATAAATTTTAGGGAGATATGAGACATCACTCAATACATGTAAGATGTACATTAATTCAGTCTGGGAAGGTGGGACAACTCAAAGCAGGGAGGGTGTTTCCAGGTCATAGGTAGACAAGAAACACCTGGTTGCATTTTTTTGAGTCTCTGATTAGCCTTTCACTGAATACACAATTTACATGTGAGACAGGGGTAAAGGAATACTTACTTCTGCCTTAGTCTGGTTCAGTGAATCTGCATTTTTACATCAATAGTAGGGCAGAGGAAGCAATCAGATACACATTTGTCTCAGGTGAGCAGAGGGATGATTTTGAGTTCTGTCCTTTGTCCTATACCTGTGAAGATAAACCCCCAATTTACATTGCCAGGATGAAATTCAACAGAACTGTTTTAGGGTAAAGCTCTTGAGGCCCACAAGGAATTTTGCTGTGGGCAAATTGTGAGGGAAGCATGTAGCTTTTTTATCTTTGTGTTATAGCTACCTTATTTGGGAATAAAATGGGAGACAGGTTTAGCTCCCAGGTTGACTTTTCTGTTTGGCTTGGTGATTTTGGAGTACTGAGATTTCTTTTCCTTTGAGAAGCATAAGAGCATAATCAGCACCGTCGTTCCCCCTTATCCACGGATGATAAGCTCCAAGACCCCAGTGAATGTCTTAATCTGCAGATAGCACCAAATCATATCTACAGTGATTTTTCCTATACATACACACCCATGGTAAAGTCTAATTGATACATTAGGCACAGTAAGAGATTAACAATACCTAATAATAAAGCAGAGCATTCTAACAATATGCCAGCATCACTACTCTTGCGCTTTGTAGCCATTATTAAGAAAAATAAAGGGGACTTGCACACAAGCACTGCCAGAGGGCTACTAAGTGACTAATGGGCAGGTAGCATCTACAGCGAGGTACTCTGGGTATTCACATCCTGGGCAGGATGGAGCAGGATGGCACAAGACTTCTTCACATTACTTAGAATGGTGCACAATTTAATAATTATGCATTGTTTATTTCTGGAATTTTCCATTTATTTTTTTCAGACTGTGGTTGACCGCAGGTAACTGAAACTGTGGAAAATAAAAACACAGTAAGAGTAGACTACTTTATCTCAACCCTTTGAATGTCTCACTCGGCCAGAGTACAGCAACTCACCACCTCATTGTGCATTGCAGAATTCATCTCACTAACACAAATGCAAGGTATGCTCATTTATAAATACTCTCAGAAGGGTGATGAGAACTCTTTAATAGCATTTACCTGTGGGAGCTGGATGGCAGTGTTTGGGACTTTGAGGGATTTACTTAACCGTTGATTGCACAGCTATGAGTATTGTATGAATTTTTTTACCCTTTGGCTGGGCCTAGTGGCTCACACCTGTAATCCCAGCAGGTATATCGCTTGAGCCCAGGTGTTCAAAACCATCCTGGGCAAAATAGTGAGCCCCTGTCTCTACAAAACAATACAAAAATTAGCGAAGCGTGGTGGCACGTGCCTGTAGTCCCAGCTACTTGGGAGGCTGAGATGGAAGGATCACTTGAAGCCTGGGAATTTGAGGCTGCAGTGAGTTACAATTGTGCCACTGCACTCCAGCCTGGGCAACATAATGAGACCCTGTCTCTACAATGAAATACAGAAATTATCCAGGCATGGTGGTACACACCTGCGGTCCCAGCTACTAGGGAGGCTGAGGTGGGAGGATCGCTTGAGCCCAGGAGGCAGAGGTTGCAGTAAGCCAAGATCACACCACTACACTCCAGCCTGGGCAACAAAGTGAGACCTTGTCTCCACCAAAAAACAAACACACACACACACACAAATAATAATAACAATAATTTACCCTCATCACATATAACTTCTATTCTTAAAAGTTCAAAATATATATCTATTGAAAATTATATCCCTTACTGTTTTCTTCCTTTTTTCATATTGAATCATCTTTTTGCATTATTTCTTACTAGTCACAGTTATTACTGAAATCTTCGATAAGATTTTCTTAAGTTGCACTTCCAAAATGTGCAACTTAAGAAAAATGATCAGGAAACATTAAGGATCTATTTATAACCTGGGAAATAGTAATGAAGTTCATTTTGGATAGTTGGAATGAAGCTGCAGCTGTAAAAATAAAAATGCCTGAAGAAATAGGTTACAAATATGCAGTCGGGCTTTTCACGCTCAAAGTTCTCTGTGAATAGAATTATTCCGACAGAAAAGGATTTGTGGACATGGCCACCAGTCTGTGACTTTAAAGGATGAAAATCTTCAAGATTCGGAACCAAATCACTGCCTGCCTCAGACCAATAACAAACGGGATTACCAAAGTCAATTGTGTTATCAGCACAATTCAGCCTGATAAAGCTTGAGTATCTAGATGAAAGAGCATTACTCAGTACCTAGAGATTATGGGAAAAAGAGACATACAAGATAAAATGGGAAGTTTATTTATGTTCCATGGTTATCTTTAAAGCATTTTAGTGAGGTCTCAGGTTTTTGTGGGAATATATGAATAATATCTTAGTTAAATAGAAAATGTGATGCAATATAAATAATTCATACTAGTATTGTTATATTGGATATGTAGAGATGAAATATATTGATTATTTGTAAGCATTCTTAGGCATCTAAAGAATACACAAAGCTAAATTTAAAAATAAGGTACAATTCTTAGGTGCTTTACCTATTTTATGGAGAGTTCCATTAAGAAGCAGATTCCAACGCTGAAATTGCATGTAGTTCTTTTTAAAAACAGATTTAATTACTTTCCAGCTATAAATTTATCTTAAAAATAAGTTGTGCCTTTTATCGCTAGATTTTATTTACTATATATTATACTTCATAATATGTTACAGTCTGTTGATCTGGAAATTAGGGAAGTTGATAACGTATCTTTAAGTATTTTTCGATGTCCAATAATAATAAAAACATACAACCTAGGACAGCTGCTTGAGTGGAATACAATTACCAGGAATCGAAGAAGTTCATGCTGCCAAAATTCCTTCCTTCCTGGTTTACTCAGATGTTTTTGTTAACTTGCTTTTCCATCTTTTGATGGCTTTCCAGGCATGTATAGTCTGTCCATTCTGAGTGAAGAGTTCACTCTCGTCTCTCACACGAATCTTTTTCTGTAACTTAGAATAACAGTACTTTATAGCTGGAATGCAAATAGTGTGTGTGTGTGTGTGTGCATTTGGGTGTGTGTTGTGGTATTTAGGGAATTTTATCTTAATTCTGCCACTTAATTATGTGCAGCTGGCAGACACCCTGCCATATACATCTTTATTTCCTGGCCACGTTTTGCTGAGACTCAATGGATAATGGATAAACAGTAAATTTTCTCTATTCTCTTCATTAGTTTAGTCCTTCACAAATAAAAAAGTTGTATTTGATTTTATTTGACTATCTTTTTAAGATGAAAACTACAAAAATTTTAATAAGACCATATAGAATTATAAATGTACTTTAAAGCACTTCTTTTCTTGCATTCCAAAAAAATGAATAGTATTTTAATTATTACTTACAGAGATTTAATGATCAGTCTGAAACATATTCTGTTTTCTGTTGAAGTTGCCTTTTTGATTCAAGAGTAATTTAGAAGAGGTGAGTGGGGCAAAAGAGAGATATTAGAAAGGGACTTGAGAAATCTTTAGAGGATAGTTATATGTTAAGACTCTTGATTGTGATGATGGTTTCCTGGTTGTATATAATCATAAAAACTTATCAAGTTATGTGCTTTAAATGTGTGCAGTTTAGTGTATGTCAATTATACCTCAATAAATCTGTTTTGAAAACAGGGCTTTGTCATAACTGTAAACTAAAAACATGTGACAGTGGCTTCAACGGTGTTCAAACCTCTTATGTGTTTATTGATTTTCTGTCTCATTATTTTATCAACTATTAAAGAGGACTATTAAAATCTCTGACTCCCTGCAACCCTATAATTATGCTTCATATATTTTGAAGTTCTATTATTAGATGTACAAATGTTTAGAATTCCTATGTCCTCTGGATAAATTGACTCCTTTATTATCTTAAAATTACCTTTATTCATGGTAATATTCTCTGTTCTAAAATCTCTTTTGTCTGATATCAATATAGACATTTCAGACAGTTTTGATTAATGTAGGCATATTATGTATTTTTCATCACTTTGCTTTCAATCTTTTTCTATTTGAAATGTGTTTGTTGTAAATAGAATAAAATTAGGTCCTTGCTCTGTACAGATTCTGAAAATCTCTGTTTTTGATGGACATATTTAAACCATTCACATTTAATGTGATTAAGAATAAATTATTTCTCTCTATATTTATTTTTTATTTGTCCGTCTGTTCTTTCTTCAGTTCTTCCTCATTTTCTTCATTCTTTGGGATTAGCAGAATATAGTTTATGATTCCATTGTATTTCATTTTTTGGTATATTAGTATAATGATTTACATTATATTAGTTATTGCTTTAGGGTTTATAGTGAATCTAAAGCCTGTCACAATTTACCTTCAAGAGATATTATAGCATTACATGAATAGTATAACGATCTTAGAATAGATAACATCTATTCCTTCTCTTCTGATTTTTTGCCATTGTTACCATGCATTGTACTTATACATATGCAATAAATCCCATAGTACATTGTTATTTTTTGAAATAATAAGAAAAAATTTTAGACATTTATTTACCCATGTTGTTATCATTTTAGCTCTTTATGTCTTCCATTAGATACATATTTCCATCTAGTATAATTTCCTATCTATGTAAAATTTCTTGTACTGCAGGTCTGCTAGTGATGAACTCTTTCAGATTTTTGTGTCAGAAAAAAATTTATTTCATCTTTGTTTTGAAAGATATTGTTGCTTGCTATAGATTTCTAGGTAGGCAATTTTTAAAAATTTGTTTCAGTAGTTCAAAGATATTTCTGCACTGCCTACTGACTTGAATTGTTTCCAGTGAGAAATTTTAAGATGTTCTCGCTGTACTTTTGGTTTTCTTTTAAAAAAAATATTCTGGCTGTTCTTATAATTTTATTTTTGTCTTTTTTTTTGAGAAATTTTATGATGATGTGTGTTTGTGTTTATATAGCTTCCTTCATGTGTCTTGATTTGGAATCCATTGAGCTTCTTGGAATTGCTGGTTCATGTTCCTAATCAAATATAAAAGTTTTTCAGCCATTATTTAAAAATACTTTTTTTCTGTACCTATTTTTTTGAGACTTGAATTACACTTGTATAAGGCAGCTCTCATTTTCTGTTCATGTAAAAATTGTTCTTTTCTTTTTGTACTTCATTTAGTCATTCATTTGGTCACTAATTTATTCATAGTCTTTATTGCTATTTCTTCCTATTCACTAATTATTTTATCTAAAATGTCCTAACCTGTTATTGATCCATGCAGGGTTATATTTATGTCACACATTGTAGTTTTCCTCTCCAGGAGATAAATTTGTGCTTATTTATATACTGTATTCTCTAATGAACTTTTTAAACATTTGGAATACTGTAATAAGAACTGTTTTACAGTCTTTGCTATTTCTGTCCTCTGGGTCCATTCTGGCTGACGTTTTGATTAATCAATTTATCTCATTATTGTCTTTATTTTGCTTTTTGTTTTTTGCATGCCTTACAAATTGTGATTGAATGCAAGACATTGTGGAATTTCCTTTTTGCCTTGGGGATTTGTGTAGTCCTGTTGTAGTCCATTTCTATAAATATCCTTGAACTTTAACTTCATACATAATTTTGTCATTTTAAAATAGTGTTATTATTCTACATTTTGCACTGAACACATTTTAGGAAAGACCACAGCCATACTCAGTAATCCCTTAATTCAATGTCAGACAAAGGATCTTGGGTAAACCATGTCTAGATGGCACTTATCCATCTGAGACAATGAATAAACTACATTACAGGATGGAATGTGAGGGTTTGTTGAATTTGAGAATCTGTAACTATGGTTTATTGATCATTAGATCATAGAAAAAGCAATAGATAGACAGCTGGAAAGATTCTGCTTGAGAGAGGCAGAAAATTTCTGTATCTGCTTGGCAAAAACTTAAGACAATATAATGGAGAATCTCAATTTCTTACCCAATGTCCAGGCTCATTGCCAACCACAGATGCAGAGCCTTTTAACTGAAGTGGAATATTCTTGAGGAAGACCTTATAAATAATTCACAAGAGTATATGATGAAACTTGAAGCTTCCCCTATAGCTTACCAAAATGGACTTATAACATTTTCCTGAATAAACATGAACAGAGGTAAAAGAAAAACCTCCTCGGAATTATTTTTTAGATATAAGGATTTTGATGTATAAATAAGTGTGACCATATTAAGTAATTTTTCTACATGCTCCATGAATCTGGAAGTAATGACAGATATTTTATAGTGAAATTTTATAAAGTCACATCCAATGCAAGTCTTTCTAAATGATAAATGTGATAAAGAATAAATCTAAGTGATAATCTAATAAAACTATTAAAGCTACCATTTACACTGACTATTTTTGTAGTCTGTTTTTCTTTTGAGTGTTCCACATTTAGTCTGATGTTTGGATTAATTCCTTCTTGAAAATATGGTAATTTTCCCCTACAAATAGTAAAATTTTTTTAAAAATTAGAAAAATTTTAGATTTTTATTTTTTGAAAATGAAAATACAGAAATTCTCAGGGTTTTACTAATTTTATAAAGTATGTATTTTTTAAAAAATCCTATAATGGATACATATTGGATTTTAATAATGGTTTTCTAGGTCTATATTAATTCTGGGTTATGCTCAGATTTTACCACTTAGTTAGAGGAAGAATCTCTTTTGCAGTGTATGTGCAAACAGTATCTGTCCCTGTGGTTGGAAAACATCTTATCTGCTCCTGCTCAAGCTGTTGGTGAGAAAATAGTCACTATCTGCTCAGGTTCTCGGAACTGGGAATACTGACAGAATGCTCAGTGCTCAGGGATAATTTCTGCCGAGTACAGCATGATGGCTACTTCAGATGGCAGCTCTAGCACCGTTGGGGAATTAATGCCTGCTTGACTATTATTTTGTTACAGAGTGAGTGCTCATAGAACCTGAGTGGTCATCTGAGTTTTTTACAAAAATCGACAGTTAAATATTTCTCCCAATTAGCTCAACGATGTGTAAATAGGCTATAAATAGCTCTTATAGCTATTTGCAGAGAGGTTGGGGTAAACAGTCTAAAGCCTGGTTTAGAACTTCAGCATTTTTCAGGCTTTTCGGATCTCTTCCTGGTTGATAAGAAAAGAAAATGAATTATTTCTCTTTGTATGAAGCATAAGGTCTCTCAATCAATAACTGATTTAAGAATATCCTCATAAATATATTTTTTTTAGTATGGGAAACCCTGTGGTTGTCACTGGTGGTTAATTTCACCAATGTTTATCACTAAGGATGTTAAATGAAATAACATAAAAGGCAACTTTATTATGCTGATTTCCCAAACTAATGATAACCAATGTAAATTGTGGAAAAACATGATTATACTAAAACACAGAGATACATAGATAGATAGATACATACATAGATACATACATATTCATATATAGAGATATGTTGAGATGAATAGAGATAGAGATAAATAGAGCTAGATGGTAGATAGATAGGTTGATAGAGATAAATAGATGATAATTGATAGAGAGAGATTTTTGAACACAATTTTTTTTGCTCTTAATCACAAAGTCAAATGCATTCTTCTCATTTTTATTTATGTGTTATATGTTAATGTCTTCATCAGATGATTTCTTTCATGATCTTTATGGAAAATCTATATTTTATTAGAAAGAGAATCATAATAGATTTCTTAATATTGCTATTTTGTGGTTGAATTAAAAAGATTAGAATAGAGGATGTTTGGAGATTACCTAGCAAAAAATAAACTGAACTGCATATGATGGCCTTTGTTTTGCTGCTGTTTAGGGTCATTGCTGAATGTGATTCCAAGCCATGTTTGCTGTAATACTCCATGAAGGCTAACGATGTGGATTACTTCCACTTGGTTGTTATCACAGTTAAACGGTGTTTTGTTTTGTTTTGTTTTACGGAGACTCACTCTCTCAGCCAGGCTGGAGTGCACTGGCACAATCATACCTCACTGCAGCCTCAACTTCCCAGGCTCAAGTGATCCTCCCACTTCAGCCTCCCAGAGTAGCTGGGACCATGGGTCCCCAACCTCCAAGCTATAGGCAGGAACCAGTCTGTGACCTGTTTGGAACTGGGCCACACAGCAGGAAGTGAGCAGCAGGCAGGCAGGCGTTACCACCTGAGCTCTGTCTGGATTCTCCTAGGAGTGCGAGCTGCGCATGCGAGGGATTCGGGTTGTGGGCTCCTCGTAAGATTCTAATGCCTGATGATCTGTCACTGTCTCCCATAACCCCCAGATGGGACTGTCTACTTGCAGGAAAACAAACTCAGGGCTTTCAGTGATTCTACATTATGGTAAGTATTTAATAATAATAGAAATAAAGTGTACAGTAAATGCAATGCACTTGAATCATCCTGAAATCATTCCCCACCCCCTCATGCTCCCACCCCTGTCTGTGGAAAAATTGTCTTTCAAAAAACCAGTACCTGATGCCAAAAAGACTGGGGACAGCTGGCTGGGATTACAGATGTGTCACCACACCGAGACTTTTTATTTTTATTTTTAGAGACTGAGTTTCACCATTTTGCGCAGGAGGGCCTTGAACTCCTGCGCTCAAGCAATCAGCCAGCCACAGCTTCCCAAAGTGCTGAAATTACAGGCATGAGCCACAGCACCTGGCCTGTTTGTCTGTTTTTGAATTGAAAGCTGATGAGCATATATGTTCTCTAAAGAATCAGATAGCTCTATTACATTTAGAAAGATTTGCTTCCTCCCTATTCTTCAACAGATTTTTTAGGGAAAAACAGTACTGCAGATATTGTCAAGATATTTGATTAAATTCTTTTGCCACAGCTAGCACTGTGCCCCAACATTCATAAAGATTCAGTGAGAAGGCTATGGAATGCAAGGCTAGCTATATTTAAATAAATCACTGCACTCTGAACCAAGGAAGCTTTCAGAAGAATATAGCAAAGAATATATTAATAGCAGGGAACAGTGATCACCATATATAGTTGGTGGCAGATGGCTAATTTATTTACTTCCCCTGAAATTTAATTTTAAAAATTAATTAGAAGGAAGAATTTAATATGGCTTGCAATTCATTCATTCTTGAATTCAAATAGAGGCCAATAAATCATGATTTAATTTCTGTTGGTAAGCTATACGAAAGGTAAGCCCCAAACTATAGGACGTTTCTTCCCACTATGAACCTCAGAGTCCAGAAAATAATGGTACATATTCCCAACTAATTTTAATAAATGATCGTAAGTGCTTCAATAGAGATATGCATATACTGTAACAACACAGAAGAAAGATTAATCAGTGATACTTATTTTATTGGCAACATTAGGGCAAAGATTGAACCAAAGGGGAAATAACATCTGAAGAACAAAGAGAAAGAAGTAAATAGCAAAAAAATAGGAAAATGATTGGAATATGCTAAGGATAGGCATAATTGAACTTGAGCTCTGTGTTTGTGAAGATGAGAAAATAAAAGAAGGGGTTAGTATTATGTTGGTGCAAAAGTGATTGCGGTTGTCATTGAAACTAGTGGCAAAAAATGTGTTCACCTTTGCACCAACATAGATAAATGATTGGCATTCAAGTTGACCAGTAAAATATGTTAGAAAATTTGCCTTTCCTAGTTGTGAAGCACACCACGTCTGCTGGTGACAGTTTTATGTAAAGAAGAAGAGTGAAAAGGGAAGGAAGTTCAATATGTTTCTGTTCACTTTCAGGCAACTTTGAGTCATGAAAAAGGGATCTTGAAATATGGGTCTGCACTATAGAATGGTGCTCCCTGCTACATCTCAGAATCAGACATCATGACTAAATCATTTTATTTGAAGCCATGGATGGAAAACATGCTAACTGGGAAGACTATCTAGGGGTTAAGTAGAAAATCCCCAACAAGTACCTGGAAAATACATACATGCAAATGTCAAAAAGGATGAAGCAAGAATAGCCAGGAGAGGGGAGGAGAGTGGGAGACACACTGTCATTTAAGATGGGCTTTGGTCTTCTACTTAGTGTGTTGTTGAGGTAGTTCTGTTGCCATTAATAATAAGCAGCTACTTTTTGTTTGTGTTTCATTTTAAAGATCATTTTTTAATTTAAATATAAGTGCTTTTATAATATAATTCCAGGTGTCCTGAGAAGGTTCTGTGCACCGCCCAAGCTTTTTTGAGCAGTTTTACGGAGGTATAATTGATATACAAAAATCTATACAAATTTAATGCATACAATTTGATGAGTTTGAATATGCACTTATGAAATAACCATCATGATCTAGGTAACATATTTATGCATCACCTCCAAAAGTTTTCTGGTGCCCCCTACTTTTTGTGGTAAGAACACAACAGGAGACAGCCTTTAAACAAAATTTTTATGTGCAAAATACAGTATTGTTAACTAGATCCACTATGTTAATGAGGCAGATTTCTAGAATGTATTCACCATACATGAATGAAATTTTACACCCATTGAAAACAACTCTCATTTTTCCCATCCCAACCCACCCCTTGACAATCACCCTTCTACTCTGCTTCTATGAGTTCGACAATTTCATATTTCACATGTAAGTGAAATCATGCAGTGCTTGTCCTCCTGTGCCTGGCTTACTTCATAGCATAATGTTTTCATCCATATTGTCACAGATGGCAGAATTTCTTTCTTTTGAAATGCTGAGTAGCATCCCATGGAATGTAGAGACCACATTTTCTCTATCCATTAGTCTATCAATGAACACTTAGTTTGTTTCCATATCTTGGCTATTGTAAATAATTCTGTAATGAACATAGGAGTGCAGATATCTCTTTGAGATCCTCATTTCACTTTTATTTTTTATTTTTAAAATAAAGACACAGAAGTTGAATTGCTGGATCATGTGGTAGCTCTATTTTTAATTTTTAAATTATATATATACATATATATGTACATATATATGTATATATACACATATATATGTACATATATATGTACATATATATGTGTATATATATAATTTAGAGATGAGGTCTCTCTATGTTTTGCCCAGGCAGGTCTCAAACTCCTAGGCTCAAGTGATCGTCCCAGTTCAGCCTCCCAATGTGTTGGGATTATAGGCATGAGCCTATTTTTAATTTTTGAGGAAGCTTCGTACTGTTTTCCAGAATGACTGCATCATTTTACTTTCCAACAAACACAGTGCAATGGTTCCGATTTCTCCACATCCTTGCCAACATTTGTTATTTTCTAGTTTTTTATAATGACTTTCTTAACAAGTGTAGGTCAGTATCTCCCTGTGGATTTGATTTGCGTTTCCCTGGGGTAGTAATGTCGAGCACCTTTTCAGGTACCTGTTGGCCATTTGTATGTTTTCTTTGGAGAAATGTCTATTTAGTCTTTTGGCCATTTTTAATTGAGTTATTTGGTTTTTTTTTGTTGTTGTTGTTGTACATGTTTTCGTGTTGAGTTGAAGGAGTTCCTTATTTAGTTTGTATACTAACTCTTTATTAGCTGTATGGTTTGCCAATGTTTTCTCCCATTCCATAGGATACTTTCTTAATCTGTAGGTTGCTTTCTTTACTGTGCAGAACTTTTTAGTTAAATGTCATTCCACTTGTCTTCTTTTGCTTTCACTGCCTGTGGTTTCAGTGTCGTGTCCAAGAAATCATTGCCAAGGCCAATGTCAACAAGTTATTCCCTATATTTTCTTTTTGGAGTTTTACAGGGTCTTATGTGAAGTCCTTACATGTCTTATGTGAAGTCTTGAATCTATTTTTAGTTCGTTTTTTTTCTGTTGTGTAATGGTCCAATTTCATTTTTTTTTGCATATGGATATCCAGTTTTCCCAACACCATTTGTCCAAGAGACTCTCCTCTCTCTGTTGTGTATCCTTGCAAGATCTTTTGATGGTTAACATGCATAGGTTAATTTCTGGGTTGTTTATTCTGTTGCATCGATCCATATGCCAGTATCATACAGCTTTGATTACTGTAGCTCTATAATATATTTGAAATTAGGAAGTGTGATTCTTCAGCTTTTTTGTCTTTCTCAAAATTGCTTTGGCTATTTGAAGTCTTTTGTGGGTTCGTATACTTTTTAAGAGTGCTTCTTCTATTGCAACTTTTTTAAAAAAATAGAGAGGATGTCCTCTCCAAAGTTATTCCATAGTCTAGGTTTTTAAAATGGAATCAACCCACATGCAGTTTAAAAACCAGAGAAATGTATTCCTTACATCTGCCCAGCCTCTTCTACAACCAGCATATTATTCAGGTGTGAGATAGATGATAAAAAAATTGATAGACGTGGATAACGATACATAGGTAGATATAAACATAGGTAGATATTAGACAGAGAGATCTGTTTACAAATTAGTCACTCATCTAAGCCTCTATCACAAAAAATAGTAAATCTTCATTAATATTTAGTTAAAGTACTGTATTTCATTTGGATACCTAGCATTAAAAATATGATTTCCTGTCTTTCCCTCTTCCTTTCTTTCTTTCTTACTCTCTCTCTCTTTCTCTATTTCTTTCTCTCTCTCTCTCTCTCTCTCTTTCTTTCGTCTCTTTCTTTCTTTCTTATTTGATACGAGTCTTGTTTGTTGCCCAGGCTGGAGTGCATGATTTGGCTCATTGCAACCTCCGCCTCCCAGGTTCAAGCTATTCTCATGCCTAAACCTCCCGAGTAGCTGGGACTACAGGCCCCTGCCAACACGCCCAGTTAATTTTTCTATTTTGGTAAAGATGGGATTTCACCATGTTGGCCAGGCTGGTCTTGAACTCCTGACCTCAAGTGATCCACCTGCCCAGGCTCCCAAAGTGGTGGGATTACAGATGTGAGGCACCTCACCTGGCCTATGATTTCCTGTTTTTCTATCATATTAATTTCCTTATTGTCTTTGCTTATTGATGGCTAGCCAATTGCACTGTGGGCAGTAAAGCTGTACTTTCTGTTTGAAATTCTTTTAATTTTGCAGAGATTTGCTTTATAGCCAGGATACAAAAAAAAATTGTAATATTACACATATTCTTAAAATGAGCACATACTTTGCATTTTTGAGGATAAAGTTCTATAACTATTAATATCGATTATTTTGTTTCTGTAGTTCTCAGAGCTTCTATACATTACAACATTGTATTTTTAATGTCTCCTTGTCTTGTTTGTTACAGAGAATGGAAGATCTTCATCACCCTATTGTATTATATATTATTTCTCTTGGCAATGTCATTTTATCCTTTAAGTGCCCAGCAATTTCTAACTGAATGTCAGACATTGTATACAAAAAATATGAATAATTTTAAGTCTAGGATAATTTTCTCTATATTTAGAAAAACAGAGTTCATTTGCTGCCAGTGGAAGTAGGAAACTAGAATCATGATGCATTTTACGGGATTCATTGGGTTTCAGTTTTGGTGGAGGCCAGCCAGACACCTCCTAGTTAATGTACTTACTCACAGGGTATATTTTTAAGGGTCTTAATGTAAAGCATGGGAGATTTATCATTATTCACCGTGATGGGCACCACACTCCATTTTATTCTCCCTGTAAACCTATGAGGCTACTGAACTATTTGCTCAATTTCACAGCCTCTTAGCTGCATCTTCATGAATGGATAGACAACTCTGGGATAAGATCACTGGATACTGACTCCATAATTATTCAGGCATATTTAAAATACTATTTGGCTTAGTTTTTTAGTTTTTTGTTTTTTTAATGCAAAATTTGGTCTGAGTTCTGAGTTCTCCAGTTTGCCATAAACTGAAGTGTATTCTTCCTCTCAAGTGGTTTTACAATGCAGTCTTCCAAGTTGCAAGATCCTTTTTGTTCTGATCATTTTAAAACTAACAATAGAGAGCAGGATTTAATTAAGGTTTCACAGGTTTCTTCAAGGAACTAAATGAAGGAAATTATACAGTCACTATACTTACTTTTTAGAGAGTTACTTTTCTTAGATTTAATGTAATTAAAGACACATAGTATCTGGACATCCATGCAACTAACACTTAGGTAAAATACATGTTTACATTAAAATTATACTAACAATACAGCTTGTAAATGTAGATGTAAATTAATATAGAAAGTAAGAAAAATAGAGTTAGAAGGAATTAATTCTAGTATTTGGTAGTACAGTGGGGAAATTATAGTTACTAGTAATTTATTGCATATTTCAAAATAGCTAAAAGAGTTGTAATGTTCCCAACACAAAGAAAAATGTTTGAAGTGATGGGTAACCCAATTACCCTGACTTGATCATTGCACATTG
This sequence comes from Pan troglodytes, assembly GCF_028858775.2. Lineage (NCBI taxonomy): Eukaryota > Metazoa > Chordata > Mammalia > Primates > Hominidae > Pan > Pan troglodytes. The sequence goes on along the minus strand of NC_072421.2, from coordinate 6,033,562 downwards.
TATGCATGTATCGAAATATCACATGTACCCCCAAAATATGTCCAGCTATGGTATATCAATAAACACAAAAATTAAAGAACTCTTGCTTTTTAAAAATGAAATCATCACAACATAATTCAAATGTACATAGGATCCTATAGAATGATAGAATACATTTATTGCAACAAATGTAAATGTATCAGTTCTACACTATCATTAATTAAAGATATTATTAGTGCTAATGTGAGCTAAGTTTGAGAATAACAGAAAACTTTGTGCCATCTAGATAATGTTGGTTAGAGGAACAAGGATTTAATATACTATAATTTATTATTATCATTATTATTATTTTGAGACAGAGTCTTGCTCTGTGGCCCAGGCTGGTGTGCAGTGGCGCGATCTTGGCTCACTGCAACCTTCACCTCCAGGATTCAAGTAATTCTCTTGCCTCAGCCTCCCAAGTACCTGGGATTACAGGCCTTTACCACCAAGTCTGGCTAGTTTTTGTATTTTTGGTAGAGACGGGGTTTCGCCATGTTGGCCAGACTAGTCTTAAACTTCGAACCTCAGGTGATTCACCCACCTCGGCCTCCCAAAATGCTGGGATTACAGGCATGAGCCTCTGCACCCAGCCTATAATTTATTATTGAATATCAAATACGGTTGACCCTTGAACAATTTGAGAATTAGGGGTGCTGACTCGCGTGTGGAAAATTTGCATGTAACTTTTGACACCCCCAAAATTAAATGACTAATAGCCCACCGTTAACTGGAAGCCTTAGCAATAGCATAAACAGTTGATTAACACATGTTTTGTATATGTACTATGAATTATATTCCTACAATAAGGTAAGCTAGAGAAAAGAAAATTATTAAGAAAATTCTAAAGAAGAAAAAATATATTTACTATTCATTAAGCAGAAGTAGACCATCATAAAGGTCTTCATCCTTGTCATCTTCAAGTTGAGCAGGCTGAGATGGAAGAAGAGGAGGGGTTGGTCTCGCTGTCTCAGGAATGGCAGAGGAGGAAGGAAATCCATGTCTAAGAGACCTGCACAGTTCAAACCCATGTTGTTTAGGGGCCAATTGCATTTAAAATAGAAAATTAATAAAATATAGAAAAGTGTGTATAAAGGATAAAATGACTAGTGCCACTAATTTTAGGACAAACAACTATTAATATTTTGGTTTTGTAATCTTTCTTCCTTTGAAAAATGTTTATGGAATAGACTTTATAGTCAAGGAATTGTGTAAATGGTGTAAGTGAAGGGGGTTGTTCTAGAGGACAGATGAAAAAGACATTTGGAATATGCAGGTGCTTATGAGAAGACTGAATTAGCAGAAACGCACTCTGCCAGGGTCTAAATAAGTTTCCTTAGGAACCAGAAAAACAATCATTGAATGTGGAGAGCTAGAAATCATGCAAAATTGCAAGATTTGGCAAATCCATGTGAAATAGATGGTAATTTAACAGGTATATCAAAGGGACCAGCGGAGGTGATGGGATCCTACCGTGGAAAAGCAGTTCTGAATCAAGGAAGGCTGGAACCAAGGTACCCTGTCTTCTAAGCAAGATATAGAAGCAGCAGTCTCTTCCGTTGGAGAGATCATATGGATTTCCAGCGTGCTTTCTCAACCTTGACACTATTGGTATTTGGGGACTGATAATTCTTTGTAGTGGCAGGGGCTGTCGTGTGAATTGTAGGATGTTTACAAGCATCTCTGGCCTCTGCCAACTAGATGCCAGCAGTGCTCTCCAAATCAAAAATGTCTCTAGTCTTTGTCAAATGTCCTGTGGCATATACAATGTCTCCTACTCACCTCTGTCTCCCATTCCATTAAAACACACTGAATAATGCATTGACTATATCTTTAGATTGGACCACTGTGGTTCAAAGACTGCAGGGTCCTCTCCAGATACTTTAAACCAGGTAGAACTAATATTTTCCCCAAAACCTTTGGGGTTAGCAAGCTTAAAGCTTTTAAATTACCACTTTCCAATGATGGCAACCAGTGGTTTTTCTAAAATCCTGCAACAGGGGCATAGGGTGAAATTACTTTCATGACAATAAATACCTACAAAAAGTAAATGAACATTTCCCATTCCAGATGACATTCTCTGCAAATGTAAACTTCATATTTGCAGGAGATTTTAGCAAACTTCTCCCATGTGCTACTCCATATGACTTTTGCCCGTAGGACTTTAACCCAGTTTGCAAGAAGCATGAAAGAGCTGTTCTCGCTTAGGGAAGACGTCCTTGGAGGGCAACCAACATCCACTCAGAAAACCTTGGATGTTCAGTTCTATCCTAGAGCTCCCTGGAGCTCCCTCCAGCTCATAGAGCAGCTATGCGAATGCTGAGCTATCACAAGAATACCAGGACTTTCTTTTCCTCCCAATTCCTAGGACATGAGCCAAGCAACTCCAATGGCAATGCAAAGCCAGAGAATACTGACTGATTGGGTAGAATACTTATTTTTCAATATCTCCATGGCAAATTAGTGAAGTACTGAAAATGTTTCTTTTAAAGACTGGTGGTTTAGAAATTTTAAACTTATTTAGAATCAAGTATTCTTCATCATTGAAATGAGGATATTCTTATGAAGCTTAGTTCTACTGTAATCATGTGCTCAGTATCATAGCTGGAATTATAAAAACAGGATGTGCGGAAGTGAGATAGAGCTTTTAAAGAGGAGGGAAACAAAAGGACAAATATGAATGGCATTGTAGTTCATTCAGAACTGACCCCAACAACTGCATGAAATGGAAATTTATGTTAATTGATATCGGAATTAGAGCAACAAAATCTCCTTAAAATTTAGCTACTTTTTAATATCATGAAATGACTTTGTGTCCAATGTATGATGACAAATTTTAAGCATTTTGATCATGAGAATATTATGAAAACATTTATTTCAAGAATACATTTTGTAAAAAGGGAAGATGCTTATATTGAGATGTTTTGCAGAAATGCAGGGCTTATTTTTAGTTTCACTAAGGACTGCTTCCTGACTATGATTGAGAACTTGCAACTTGGTAGGTCAGTGCATTAAAAATATATATTATGTTGTTATGGAAATTTGCTTTTCAGCTGAATTATGAAAGATTATATCTACCAAATAAATACAGATGGTTAGAGTGCTTCACTTATCTTTTAGTTAAGCCCGCTATATCTTTCTACGCATCATCTGGCACATGATAAACAATATTGTTTGGGGCACAAGGACTTCCAGTTTATATATATCCTTGTAAAAAGCTAAATTTTCAGCCTGCATTATTCATTGGGAAATGAAAAAAATGCTATGCAGTCTTGTCTACATTGAAACATCTGAAATGTATTTTGCAATATCTAAGTAGTGTTTATGTTGACAGACACATATTAAAATATACATTAAATGTTTGAGGAAGGATAATTAGGGTTATACTAACTATGAAGTTAATTATGCAGCGATATGTGGACTCGTGATTAACATACACATACAGGTGGTGAGTTAAGAAATGCATGGTAGAAATAGCAAAGTGGGTGTTCTCTTTATCTATTAAAGCAATCACTGTGGCTTCCTCCTCATCTTTATAAAGAAGGCTGAAGCCTACATGTGTCGTTCTCCGTTGCTTCTTGACCTGAAAGGGCCATGTGTCCTGGTAAATAGAATGAGGAAATGAGCTTGAGACCTCACAGATATTGCCCTTGAAAAATAGCGCTTTAATCCCAGTGTTCAGAGGTGTGGTCAAATGTCACATCTGTTCGAAGAACTGTTGTTGGCCACTCTCGCGGACATCACAGCCGGATCGCATTGTTATGTTTCATAGGCAGTGCAGACAGAGTTCCACTGCTTCCCTCTCACCATTAAGGGAGGATGCTGCCTGACCTGATGTGAGCCTTTGGGGGGTGTTTTTATCACTCAACGGAATGCCCAGTGGCAAACTCTGCATTTTGGCAACCTCGATTCCTCCTGCTATGACTACAGGCACTATCTGTTCACAGACACCATGGAAACAACTCTTTCGTATGTGTGTGTCTGCAAAAACAACTGCTAAATAGGATAGAAGAGATAAATAGCATGTAGGCAATAAATAATGTCTCCCCTACTTGTGCTCTCCCATTTGGAATAAATTTAGATGGGATTGGACTCTCCTAACACATTGCTTGTATCTTTAATGGGTGTATCTTTGCTGGTTTCAGCACACACTACACCCTCTAGAAATTGCTTTTCTCTATCTCCAGTCTAGGAAAAATTCTTGTGTATCCATGTTTTTCCTAGGAGGATCCCAAGCCTTGGCCTCAATTGATTCATTTCATGAATGAGCATCTGAACTAGAGTGGACCAAATCAATTCTCTTTCTAGGAATTTGCAGAATGGCCAGGAAAAGATAAGAAGGAGAGGCTTTAGAAGGAAACAGCCTCATGTAATTCTAATAAAGAAGTAGACATCAGGCACAGTGGCTCATGCATGTAATCCTAGCAGTTTGAGAGTCCAAGGTGAGTAGATTGCTTGATCCCAGGAGTTGGAGACCAGCTTGGGTGGCATGGTGAAATTCCGTTTCTACAAAAAAAAAACAAAAAACAAAAAACAAAACCTAGCAGGGTGTGCTATTGTGTGCCTGCAGTCCCAGATACTTGGGAGGCTGAGGTGGGAGGATTGCTTGGGCCTAGGAGGTACAGACTGCAGTGAACTACGTTCGCACCACCACAATCCAGCCTGGGCGACAGAGCAAGACCCTGTCTCTCAAAAAAAAAAAAAAAATAAATAACAAACCCAAAACCAAACAAAAACAACTCGCAGTGGGAAGTCACCAGAGCTAGAGCTTGGTCAATTATTTATTTATTTTAGAGACAAGGTCTTGCTCTGTTGTCCGGGGTGGAGGGCAGTGGTGTGATCATAGCTCACTGAAGCCTCCATCTCCTGGGCTCAAGTGATCCTCCAGCTTCAGCCTCCTGAATAGCAGGGACTACAGGTGCACACCACCATATTTTGCTATTTTCTAAATTTATTTTGTGCAGATGATGTCTTGCTATGTTGCCCAGGCTGTTCTCGAACTCTTGGCCTCAAGAAATCCTCCCATCTCGGCCTCTCAAAGGGCTGAGGTTATAGGAATGAACCACTGCACCCAGTCAATGAATTACTTTACAGAGCCTTTGTGGTTAAACATGTTCTTTGATCCTGGGGGATTGTGTCAACATCCTTTCCATGCATTTCCCTTTCTTGCTGAAGATATCAACTGTAAGTTATTTTACTTGCAACCAAAATAACTAACTAATAAGACATGGTTTCTATGAATCAGGGTCTTCAGAGGGCAGACTCAAAACTATGAACTGGCTGATCCAAGGCAGATTAAAGAACAATAAGATTTTAAAGCTCCCAGGTTAAGTTGAGAGCAGGTATTACTGCAGCCTCAATTTACCCGTAATACCTTGAGATTCAGATTATATTCTCATCATTTTGTCACCAAAGTAGGAGTGCCTTGGGGCCATGATAGTAAAATATAAGAATATTCATTCATATATATTAGTTGCTTTTTGCAATCTTGAAGAAGATGTCATGAGAGAAAATACGGTCAGCTAAACTTCAGACAGTTTCTCTGCATTTTACTAAGTGGCCCATGGAAAAACAACATTGTGGTCATCTGGGACCTTGTTAGAAATGCAGTTTCTCAGGTCCCACTTTAGTATCAAGAGGCTGTGGAAGGTTTTTAATAAAGACAAATTACAGTCAATCATAGATATAAACCAAGACCCAAAATCCTAAATGAAGTATTACCTAACTGAATTCAGAGACATAGAAAAGATAGCTAAATTAGCTTCATTGCCCAACTGTGATACTGGCTACATATTGAAAATCTATGTACATTACATTAACAGAAATTAGAAATTTAGAAATTATATTTAACTCATATGAAATCATTACATAGGTACTCAATGCCCAGAAAATATATAAGTAAATTGTGTATGAGTAAATTGCAAATGAGAAAATAAAAGGGGTCTCTACAAAATTACATTTAAAAAATCCTTCAAATACCTAGGGATATATTGAACAAAAATTTTGCAAGACCAACAATAAAAACTTCAAGACAGTAAAGCTAAATAAATGAGGGCTGTGACATATTCATAGACTGGAACACAATGCAATGTGACAATGTCAATTCTTGATAAAGTAATCTGTGTATTGATAACAGTCTTTGTCACAATTACAGGCTAATCATATTTGTAAACCCAGACCCCAAATCTAAACAAAGTATCAGCCAACTGAACTCAGATATACAAAAGACAACTAAGTTAGTTTCATTGCCCAAGTGTGAGACTGGCTCAATATTGAAAATCAATGTACATCACATTAACAAAAATTAGAAACTTAGAAATGATATTTAATTTATATGAAATCATTAGATATGTATTCCATGCCCAAAAAATTAATTGCATATCGATATGTTGATATATTGACATATCGATATACAATTAATTAATAAATAATCTAATGGGGCAGAATGGAGACTAACATATCCTTACTCATATAGGGATTTGTTTTTTGACACAAGTTCTTATAGAGCTGTAGGATGAAGGTTTTTTTTCCATATACACCTCTCGATGGGTAACTGTGTGTGTGGTGATGGGAGGAGAGTCGTATAGTCACAGTATAGGCAAAGTCTATTCCCTACAAATGTTAGGTCTAAATGTCAAAAGTAAAAAAATAGAACTAGGAATCAACATAGAGGAATACCTTCATGATCTTGTATTAGGAAAAATGTCTTATAGTGTGTATCAAGGAAACGAAAAGACACATTGGATCATATTTGTATTAGTTTGTTTTCACGCTGCTGATAAATACATACCAAAGGCTGGGCAATTTATAAAGAAAAAAGAGGTTCAATGGACTCATAGCTCCACATGGCTGGGGAGGCATCACAATCATGGTGGAGGGCGAAAAGCACATCTCACATGGCAGCAAGCAAGAGAGAATGAGAGCCAGGTGAATGGGGTTTTCCCTTATAAAACCATCAGATCTCATGAGATGTATTCACTACCACGAGAACACTATGAGAGAAACTACCTCCATGATTCAATTATCTCCAACCGGGTCCCTCCCACAACACATGGGAATTATGCGAGCTACAATTTAAGATGAGATTTGGGTGGGGACACAGCCAAACAATATCATTATTATAACTAATTAGTATCCATCAAGACAACATTAAGAGAGTAAAGAGGCAAGCCACAAAACGAGAGACTTATTATCTATATATGTTTTCAAAATACATAAATTGAGCTAAATCTGCAATAGGATGACTCATATTCAGAGACGTTAAGAATCCTGAGAAATCAATATGAAGACACAGGCCGTTCAGCAGAAAGGTGGAACAAAAGGCCTAACATACGCTTTACAAAACAGTATATTGAAATTCCCAAGAGCCATGTAAGAAAGTCCAACTTTGTTATTCATGATGGACACTCCAAATTAAACCAAAATGAGGTGACATGGCATATGCACTAAAATGGCTAAAATGAAATAAAGTCAAGAAGTTTCAAGTGCTGGAGGAAACTAGAGCAAATGGATCTTCCAAATACTGCTGATCGTACAACACTTTTGGAAAATTATCTGAGGATATCCACCAAAGCTGAATAGACACCTTCACCCAGCATAAACCAAAAGGCGTCTATTCATATGTCCACACACACGGATGCATGCACACAGACACACATAATTATATTAATAATCTTCATAGAATCTCTACATGGAATTGCTAAAAATTGGAAACTACCCAGATATCCAGTAAAAGTGGAATCAAGTGTGGCTATTCATATAAGGAAATCTCTAAACCAAGAAAATGAGTAATCTATTGCTACACTCTACATCAAAAATTAATGTCACCAACATAATGTTGAACAGAGGAAACTAAAGACAAAGACACCACACCATACAATTTCATCTACATAAAATTCAAAGCCAGTCCAATTGAACACCAGACTGCACTTTGGTGTTAAATATCAGGATGGTGGTTTCTTTTGGAAAGATGGTAGAGAACTCCATGAAGAGTCAGCATGAGGTGGACTTCTAAATTAGTAATATGCTTCCTTCATGTAGGTGGTATTTACACCCCACATTCAATTAAAATATAAGGTTTGTGTAATTCCCTGCATGTTTTTCCTTGACTTAGGTGGTATTTATGCCCATAAATCCAATGAAAATGTATTTAGATAATTTTATACAAATCTCATTAAAATATATAACACCATCTGCAATTTCAATTATATAAAAGCAACAACAACTGTGTGTATGTATTTGTTTGCACATATGAAAGAAATAGAAGTAGATTCAACAAAATGTAAACAATACTTTCTCTGGAAGTATATACATGCTTTTTTCTTTTACCATTTATTTAAGTTTTTAAAAACTCATGTATCACCTCATATTAATAAGTTTTTAAGGAAAAAATTGCAGTAAGATAGCAAAGAACAGTTAATTTTTGATAACACTGTATAATAATAATTCATATTTGATATTGTGCCACTAGACCATCTGAGTTTAATGACAGTTTTGAGTCCTTTTATGCCAATGAAGTCTTTAGCTGCGCGTGGCATATTCCCAGTGCTGAAGCAAAGCATTTCACTAACAGAAGCTCATTTTATTCCCCTATTTACTATAAGCCCTCCTTAATTCCTCTCGATTTAGGAGCTTCTAATTTTTTCCTCCATTGCATTTCACATCTTGTCCAGTTCTAGTATACTATCAAAGTCCATTTTGATCTCTTTAATTGTAACTACATGAAAAATTCAAATTAAACTGCAAACATGAACAATATTAACTCATTTGTCTGTAACTTACCATACAACTATATATGATATTGAATATATTTTGATCCTTCCTACTTCTCAATAAGATGTAGGTTTAGTAGCCAAAAGACTTTATTTTGGTAGCTATCATAAATGTATATGCATAAATTTCCAGATTATATGCTGGATGCAGTGGCTCACGCCTGTAATCCCAGTGCTTCCAGAGGCCAAGGCAGGAGGATTGCTTGAAGCCAGGAGTTTGAGACCAGCCTGGGCAACATAGCAAGACCCTGTCTCGACAAATAAATAAATAAATTAGCTAGGCATGGTGATGGGTGCCTGTAGTCCTAGCTATGCAGTAGGCTGAGGTGGGAGGATCACTTGAGCCCAGGAGTTGGAGGATTGCTTGAGCCCAGGAGTTGGAGGATTGCTTGAGCCCAGGAGTTGGAGGATTGCTTGAGCCCAGGAGTTGGAGGCTACAGTCAGCTATGATCATGCCACTGGACTCCAGCCTGGGCAGCAGAGCAAGACTCTTTCTCTTAAAGAAAAATCTAGGTAGTAATTCATAAAATGATATGTGGCTATAGGTAACAATTCACAGTATTATATATACCTTAAAATAAGAGACATGCAATATACATTAGAGAAAAGCTCTGGGAAGATGGAGGAAGTTAGGTCAGACTGGATTTTTAAACAATGTTGTCACCTTCCAGGGAAAACGGAAGGAAAGTCAAGATGAATATTTCTGTAATATGTCGATCTTGCAGGGGGCATTCCTACGAGAACACATTTTCCAGCAACATTCTGAAGTACCAATAAAAGGCACACTGCATTGCTGAATACCCCCAGGGCAGCATGAAATGACAGAGAGTGAGGCCACTTATCTTTCTGAAATTGGCTTCAGGCTCCAAGAAGGATCTGCAGAAAGTTTGTCATAGCCCCTAATGACAAATGACAGGATGAAGCCTACACACACACACACACACAAACTGAATGATTTTTCCCCATAAATGTCATTCTGAAATGCTGACACAATTCACTTCTATGGGCAATGCCACTCCAGAAACTTTCTGTGTGGATGGACTTAATTTTTGACATGACCTCACTCACCCTATTCTTATTTCTAAAACTGCACGGGGAAAAATGTCACTGGACTATAAAGAGTGAGCTGCAAAGATAAATTCCTAGAAAGACATAAAGTCATGTTTTCGTATATGAGATTCAGGTTATGAGAGTATAAGGACTAGGACAATGCCAGCCATGATAGGCCATGTCATAGCTGCCCTTCCTTCCATACCATGAAGCCCAGAATTCGAAGAGGATAGCTGCTCTCTGGACATTATCTGAATGAATGGGTAAGTGAATACATATCGGGTAATTCAAGCAGTATAATTAACTTTTCAAACGATGATAGATTTCTACATGCAAAATTATGATTTATTTGTCAACATCCAAGAGTCTTTGAAATATATATTCCAGAAAAACTTACAAATTAATTGGAGGAAAAATAATCCCATTAGGGTTTAGTTAATAAGTTGAGGAACACGATATAATGATATACATTCTTTATGCATAAGGGTAAAGATAGTAGCAAGTAAATGGGCCTTGGAACTCACAGGCATGGGAGAGAAGGCCAGCAACAAAATCCACCTCCATAAAATATTGCAGAAGATTTTATTGACTCTTTCCATAGCCATAAAAATTATATACTGGGCTTTGACATGAAATGGCTTTTGCTTTTTCCATCATGTAAAAGTTTCTAGCTCTGGGATTTGGGATAAGTCACCGGCTTCTATATAACTCAGTATTTGCACTGACAAATGGGAATAATCAAATCTTCCTCAAAGAAATGTGCATAAAATTGAACATGCAAAATAGTTCAGAGCAATTAAGTGGGACCTTTTATTATTGTTTATTGTCATTATTATTCCAGTTAGTTCAGTCTATTCCAGTATTTTGTCAAAAAGCAAGATAATGCAAGAGACAGGAATTACACCAAGATTAGTGACCCTGGTTATTTTTCGATTGTTAACTAATTATTTGTTAAGTGACCCTGAGCTTATTGTGTAGCTACTTTGTGTCTCAATTTAGCAAATTTCTTATTCTATAAAATAAAGGAGCTGTAAAAACTTGTCTTCGGTATCCATGTAAGCTATCATGTTGCAACTTTTATTTTCTATGTTTTCCTACGAGAAAGGACTCAACTGAACACCATAAGCTGTTTTAATAGAGTCATAACCAATTAACTATTTCATCCTGAAACAAACAATAGCCTTTGGCTATGTTTTGGCTCTGTCTTTTATTGGTTAAGTCACATTCTATCTTAGATCTCATGGACTTCAGACAATCATCACTAGATCGATAAATTGGAGGATAAAATGCGATGTAAACACAACGTTGACCTGGTGAATTTTTTTTTCTTACTTTTAGAAAGTTTTCCTTACATTTGTTGTGTATTTTTAATATTTTTAGATAGGAAGGCTGGGAGAGAGGGCTCTAAAAATATTTGTATTTTCTCTGAGGTTGAAGCACTAAATAAGTTGATTTAATGAATCTTGATTTCCAAAAAGCCTTGTCAAGTTTGTGAATCAAAATTAGAATTCTAGTCAGGAAAGCTTAATTAAATAGGACTAGGAATAAGAATTGAGTATCAAGTAGAGTTTAGGAGGTCAGCATTAAAAGGACTAAAGACAAATGTAACATAAGTATGCGTAATATTGATAGAAAGACATGAAAAAATATGTATTTCGAAAAATACATAGCATAAAAACGTGATTAAATTTTTAGGTAACATTGACTTAAAATAATATGCTAAGGATTTTGAAATGTGCATGCAATGTATTGAAGCTGAATCTATAGCCATGCATGAAAATTGGACTCATTTGCAGTTGAAGCCAATAATACATTCTATTAAAAATTGCATTTTATTTATTTTTTATTTTTATTATTTTATTTTTTTTATTTTTTTATTTTTTAGGGACAGAGTCTGTCTCTGCTGCCCAGCCTGGAGTGCAGTGGCGTGATCTTGGCTCACTGCAAGCTCTGCCTCCCGGGTTCACACCATTCTCCTGCCTCAGCCTCCCGAGTAGCTGGGACTATATGCGCTCGCCACTACGTCCAGCTAATTTTTTTTTTTTTTTTTTTTTTTTGTATTTTTAGTAGAGACGGGGTTTCACCGTGTTAGCCAGGATGGTCTCGATCTCCTGACCTCATGATCTGCCCGCCTCGGCCTCCCAAAGTGCTGAGATTACAGGCGTGAGCCACTGCACCCAGCCAAAAATTGCATTTTTAAGGCCGGGCGCGGGTGGCTCATGCCTATAATGCTAGCACTTTGGGAGGCCAAGGTAGGCAGATCACTTGAGGCCAGGAGTTCGAGACCAGCCTGGCCAACATGGTGACACCTTATCTCTACTAAAAATTTTTAAAAAACGAAAATGAAATTGTATTTAAAATAATTATATAGTTAAACTGAAACATTTATTCTTGAGTATACAGTGCAAAAAAATTATTGCTCCCCCACTGAAGGGCCCCACCATCTATTTTATGCCAGAAATGATACGTGTTTTAATCTATCATGAATCTTTCCAACATATAGTAAAATGAAAGCATGTGTGTGTGTGCGTATGCATTGTGTATTGAATAGCACATAACAACAGTAGTTCTAAATACACTCGTCTGAACCTTGTCCTTTTGGTTTAAAATATATACTTGAAAATAGCCCTGTATGAATATGCATATAAAGTTGGATATATGGACATAAATTAGGCTGGTGCAAAAATAACTGCGGTTTTTGCCATTTTTTTTTTTTTAAGTAATGCCAAAAATCACATTTACTTTTGCACCAACCTAATAGTATGTGTATATATATACATACATATATGTACAATACACCTGGGTGAGTATATATGCATATATATATACTGAGTATATACATATATGTATATATATATATATACCCAATGTGTCTATGTGTGTATATATTCAATGTACATATACATACTTTTTATTTTTAATTAAAAATGGGTTCTTCCTATGTTGCCCAAGGTGGTCTCGAACTCCTGGCCTCAAGTGATCCTCCCAGCTCAGCCTCCCAAAATGCTGGGATTACAGGTATGAGCCACTGTGCCCAGCTTACACACTCAATAAATGTATATGTATATGTATATGTATATGTACTCACCCATGTGTATTGCGTGTGTGTGAGAGATAAATTGGACTCTGGATTTAGACAGCTTGGATTAGGATTTCAGCTACTGCACTTACCAGCTGTTCAGTCTTGGGAGATTTATTTTGCTTGATTGGCTCCTCTTTTTTCATTTGTTAAAGAAATAATTGAGTATCTGACTCTGAGGTTTATTATTAGATCAGTAAATAGATGCAAAGTGGATATAACGATATCTGGCATATATATATATATTCAATTAATGTCCCTAATTATCATCAACTTTATTTCTTTAAACATCTGTATAATATTGCATCGTATGCATGTGTGATGTTTCCTATAACCACTCATCTATAAATGGCATCTAATGTTTTGCCAATCTTTTTGTTATTTCATATAACACAACAGTTATATGCTTTTATATGCCTGTTTTTATTTTTACATTGCTTAATGTCTTTTCTTTCTTTGAAGCAATTTCATGGAATCTCTTTGTCTTCATGTGAGAATACATTGGAAAAATGTCTCAACACAAGAAAAATTTTTAAAGTAGATGTGAAACTGAAAGTTTGAAATATTTTACTAAGTTAGCTGCCAAGTAGGTTTAACCAAATTAAACTTCCACTACCAATTTTCCCCATTCTCTAAATGACCACCTATGTAATGTGAATTAAATTTTGATATGCTGTCTCACTGCAGCTTTACTTTGCATTTTCCTAATTTTGAGAGGAGCTGATTATCCTTTTATATCTATGAAAGCAACTTGTGTTTCCTTTTGGGTGAGCTCTGAATGTTCTTTACCCAACTTTATCAGATAAGTGTGAATCATTTTCTTACTGATTTTAGAAACTCCTTTGTTTTTTTTGTTTTTGTTTTTGTTTTCAATCAGGGAAACTAGTCCTTGGTCAACTGTATGTTCCAAAGATTTTTCCTGGTTTTTTATTTTTTAAATTAATTTATTTATTTTTTCTGAGACGGAGTCTCGCTCTGTCACCCAGGCTGGAATGCAGTGGCACCATCTTGGCTCACTGCAAGCTCTGTCTCCCAGGTTCACGCCATTCTCCTGCCTCAGCCTCCAGAGTAGCTGGGATTACAGGCGCCCACGACCACGCCCAGCTAATTCTTTGCATTTTTAGTAGAGATGGGGTTTCACCGTGTTAGACAGGATGGTCTCGATCTCCTGACCTTGTGATCCGCCCGTCTCGGCCTCCCAAAGCTCTGGGATTACAGGCGTGAGCCACTGTACCCAGTCTTAATTATTTTTTTCAATTTAGTTTAGAAATTTTTTACCTGCAGACATTTAAAAGTGTATATTTTTCTTGCATAGCTTCCGATTATTATGTCAGTTTTATGAACAGACTTATCTAATCATGTAGTTTAAGGTATGGTTTTCTTAAGGCTTTATGTTTTTACATTTAAATGATCAGATTATACATTGAAATAATTTGAAGACAATTCATAGATGTTAACACAATGCCTTCCTTAACGGGGATATCAAATTAATAGGAGACCTTAAAGCACTAACTAAGCTACACATAATTATTAATTCTGATAACCATTTAGGCATAAATCCATCTATTTAAAATGTATTCAAATGGTGCATTTTTCAAATATTTATTAAACAACTATACTCTTTGTGATGAGATGTATCATGACAAGGTGGGAACAAATGTTCCTCATGTTCTTTTTATTAAAATAAGGATATGAAATATTCAAAAGGGTTTATTCATAAGTTTTCAATCCTATGTTTTCGTTCTTTCATTACAATGTCCTTATGCATCCCCTGTCTCATGCACACATACAAACACAGATTATTTAACAATATGATTATATACTAAAATTAATATATTGTTATTATTCAATGAATATCCCTCATGTCTCTATATGTGATAGATAATTTTTTTTTTTGGTGCTTGAGGTATATTAGTGAAGACAAAAGAATATACCCTTGCCCACAAGGAGTTTATACTCTACTAGTGGAGGAAGGTGTAAATAAAGAATAAAATTAAGAAGAGACTTAGTAGGTAAATATAGCAAGCTCTGTACTTGCAGAGGCTTAATGCTATGAGAAAAAGAAAGATAGATCTATTTTCCTAGTGCAAGGAGTATCAGGAGCCTGTGAGGTGGGGACAATGTGTAGGTTTAAGGAGGAAGGCCAGGGTAGGCTCTCTGAGAAGCTGATACTCCAGCAGGTATGAAGAAAGGAACTGATCATGCCACCCTCTGGAAAACCAGAGATCCAGGAAGATGGAACTAGGTCTGCAACCCTAAGGCAGGGACTTGGATCAGGAAACAGAGTTAGGACCCATAGCAGAGTGAAGAAAATAGTAGAAGAGATGGAAGACATAGTGTTGACGATGCCATGTAGACCTAAGTAAGGACTGTTGACTTTTTCATTGTGTAAAATGGGAATCCATGGAACATGTTGAAAATAGCATCAACACGGTCTGGTTCATATTTTAAAAGAATCTTTGTTGTATGTGTCACCTCTGTTGAGATTAGACTCTATGGGACCAAGGGCAGAAACAAAATTCATTTATGAAATGATTGTTAAGAATATATGGGAGATTGGCCGAGTGTGGTGGCTCATGCCTGTAAGCCCAGCATTTTGGGAGGCCGAGGCAGGCAGATCATTTTAGGTCAGGAGTTCAAGACCAGCCTGGCCAACAGGGTGAAACCCCATCTCTACTAAAAATACAAAAAATTTAGCTGGGTGTGGTGGCACATACCTGTAATCCAAGCTACTTGGGAGGCTGAGGCAGGAGAATCACTTGAACTTGGGAGTTAGAGATTGCAGTAAGCCGAGATCACACCACTGCACTCCAGCCTGCGGCAAAAGAGGGAGACCCAGTCTCAGAATAAATAAATAAATAAAATAAATAAATAAGAATGTACATGAGAAAAGATGGTAGCTCAGAGGAGGTTAACACAATGAGGGTTGTGCAATAGAGAAAATAGGATCTCCTGATGGCCAGGCCTTTTGTGCAATAGAAAGAGAAGAGTCAAGGATGACAGTTTTTCATTCAAACTATAATTGTCACCAAAACACTAGGGGTTTGGTCTAGGTCCTACTGCTCACTACACAGAAAGGCAATCACTGAGACAACCAGTATTGCCAGAGAAGAAGGCTTTCACTGGGTGCTGTAGCTGAGGAGATGAAAGATCAGACTCAAATCCATCTCCCTGATAGACTAACATTAGGGCTTTACATAGCAGAAATGTAACTGCATGTAGGAAAACACGAATTAGGGAGTGGTAAGAAAGAGGAGTTGGTCAATAGGAAGCAGATGGTCAGTTAGGCCATCATGATGACTGAAGGGTCTGGCATCTCATTGTCCAAATGTGGTGATCTGGCGAGTTTCAGCTCCTTGATGCTATCTGGGAAGGCTGCTGGTTTGTTTCCTGAGAAAGGAACTCAGATAAGACAAACATAACTTTCTCAAGTTTTAAGACTGGGAGCATCAATTTCTACGTTTATTCAAAAGAAACTATTATTATCAGTTTTATGTGACAATTGGGTTGGTGTCATAATGTTGAAATTGCCATTCATCCAGGGGAAGCACAGTGGTTTTTGTTTTTGTGTTTGTTTGTTTGGTGTATGTGTGTGCATGTGCATGTGTGTGTGTGTGTGTGTGTGTGTGAAAATAACCAAAATGTGGTGTTAGGCAGGTTATTGAGCTGTCTCTCTGACTTCCAAGAAGAGGTGACAAATAGTTGGATATATAAATACAGCGTTTGGGAGAGAGGTCAGGCTTGCAGTGACAAATTTGATAACACAATTTACATTTTCCAATTACGATTAAAGTTGCAAATTTAAATAAAATGAAATTCTAGGTATTTCAAGCCTTGAGACTGGACAAAGCCACTAAGTGAATGGTGGAGAAGAGAACCCATTGCTCTGGGAAATTCCACCTGCAAGGAGCCAGGGAAAAGGAAACAGACAGTATACGAAAAAAAAAAAAAAACCAAAAAACAAAAGAGACAGGTAAAGTAGAAGTGTGTGGTACCCCAGATGCAAATATAAGATATCTGAAGAAGCAGCATACCCAATCCTTTCAGAAACTCCTGACAGATTGAGTAAGATAACCACAGACGAGAATCTACTATTGGATTTGCCAAAAGGAAGGAGCACTGCAACATTTAAAAGGTCAGCTTTCATCGATTAGTACAGTCAAACCCTAAATGAATGGCTCAACTCATACTTTATAGAAACCTAGTCATGCCACCCTGTTTCCTTGTCCTGAATGTAATTTAATTATCACTTTACATCTGTATCCATTCCTAGTCTGTAATAGTTGGGAAGTCAAGGTGGCATGCCGTTTATCTCATCTAACTTATCTTCTCTTTTTTTAGAGATGGGGTCTCGCTCTATTGCCCAGGCTGGTGTGCGGTGGTGTGGATCATGGCTCGCTGCAGCCTGGATCTCCTGGGCTCAAGCAATCCTTCCACCTCAGTCTCCCAAATAGCTTGGACTACAGGCATGAGCCACTGCACCCAGTCCTATTTATCTTTTATTGCATACTAATTGGCAAATAGTAGGGGTGCAACACATGGTTATTCCACATAAGAATGTGGAAAACTTGGACAATCTATAGATATTGCTGATGGGATGAGCACCAGGGTCAAATTTAAATTTTCTTTTAACATTGTAGAAGACACAAAGTGCTGAGTGTGCTGTGCTTGAAGGGTAGGAAGGCTGGAAGGGTAGGAGGGCAATTTCACTGGAAAGAGTGGATACAGAGTTAGAAGACTAGTAGGACAGAGTGAGGAAAGAAGAGTGAGTGGCTTGGTCAGAGTCAAAGACAGTCACAGCAAATGATGTCATGGGCAACATTATTAATGTATTTTATCCAAGCTCATTTCACAAAAGTCTGATTTACAGCCTCAGACTATTTTATTTGCATTTAATTTGGCATAGCTTAGATTCTGGTGCCTAATAACAGAACATGGTTTTAGTTCCACCTTGTTCACATCCTTCTCTCTGCTTGACTTCACTACTACACATCGTTTCCAAGTTACTTCTCTGTCTACTCACCTCCACCCAAACAAAACCCCCAAACACCACCACACTTTTTTGTCAAAGTTATCATTGTACGGCTAGCTTTACAGGATCCAAATACACCCATATCACAAATATTAGATTGAAAAAAAGGCCTTCATTGAGAGGATCGATACCTAATGGGATAGAACATGGAAACGTCCTTTGCTACAAACAAATTTTGCAGGAGCTGGGCAAGGTGACATGCACCTGTAGTCCCTGCTGCTTGGGAGGCTAAGGCAGAGGACTCTTTCATCTCAGGAGTTTGAATCCATCCTAGGCTCCATCTCTAAAAAAAATAAAGAAAGAGGTAAAAGAAATTTTAAAAAATTAATAACATTTTAAACATTAAAAATATTAAAATTTCAGGGGATAGAATTTGTTAAAAACCAGATAAACCAAACACTGCCAAGATAAGTATATATTCAAAGGTAGAAATAGCCTGATTATGTACACCTGAATGTTATAATGCTATTTGTTAAAATGACATTCAGTGTTTACTGTCATGTATATATTTAGTAGCGATTATTTATCCACATGCATATATACCTATTCATACATATATACACACACATATGTCTGTACATATATAAATATATAGATACGTAGCAAAACTGCACTTGTACTTCCTAAATCAATAAAAATAAAAAAGACAAAAAATAAACAATTTAAAGTTTGCAAAATAATATTATTTTTAAAAGTTCACAAAAAGATGTACATGTATACATACAAACATGTGCATTATGTATATATTACGTATATATATTATATGTAAGTATACACACACATATATGCAAAATAAAAAACTCTCATGGGAAACATTCTGGAATTTGAAAAAAAATAAATCGAGACTATTGAAGCACGTCATGTCAAGATTCACTGTAACAAAATGCCAGGGAGGAAACAAACTAGAATTCACTTGTCAAAGCCACATTGCATTTCTGATATGAACTGTATTATGGCCTGGGGCATTTAAAACGTCTTCTCAAGATGTGACAGGGAAAGGATGGTGCTTTATTTCAGTCTGTCTGTGGAGGTTTACCAGGTATGTACACTTTCTTCTTTTAAAACCATGACATGAAAACAACCACAAAAGCATGAATAAATATATACTAATAAAATATGTTTGTCAATTTGACTTTGCATTAAAAAGGTACTGAAGGCAAATTTTAAAGACATTCCACAGGTAAGTGAATTACAGCCTCTATGTCTCTCTCAGTGATTGACACATTCAGAGACCACGTCATTCCCTGTGGAATCCTGCCATTCCGGATAAACTAACTGCAGAAAAGAGAGATCACCATGAGTAGAGAACACAAAATTTTTGTGTCTGCTTATTCACTTGTGGAAATTATATATGATACATATATTATATATAATTCCTTCATTTTAAATAGGTTTCTACATTTCTAAATAGGTTTAAACAACTCTAGATGGTTTCATATAATATTTATAGGAAAGAATCACAAAAGAAAGGAAATTGTATTTGGGATAGAGTGGGTGCTCTTTAGTTGTTCTGATGAAACAAAATTATTTAAATGGTAATTTTAATTTCTTCGATTTCATGAATCCCCTCTTTCCAAGATTTATACACAAATTCTCATGCATGTAAACACACACACACACACACACACACACAAAACTAGGTAACATGAATCAGAGAGTTACGCATAACTATTTATGCTTTCAGTTAGAAAGACAGTTGTATTGATTAGTATTGACCCATAAATATGCATGTTTCTTCTCCATTTCATTTACCATTTGACTTTTCTAAGACTACATAATTGGTTTTTTTTGTTCGTCTGTTTTCTCTTAATGTCTTAAAATTGCCCTGGTGACCCTATATATTTGGAAAATTGTTAAAACCACATAAACAAAACTCTAAACTCTCCATTATTGTATCTGAATTATTTAGATAATTTGATTATAATAAGAAGAAATAAGGGGTAGAAAATTGTTTCCATTTTCTATCTTTCCAAGTCTTCAAATGCAAAAAGTTGGATACAGAACTGTCAAACATACATTTCTAAGAAGCTGTGGAAATGTAAAATCTGTTCGTTTGTAGCAATTATATGCTTTTTTCATTACCAATTTGAGCGGATGCAGTAATTTCAACTCTGAAGGTTACTCTCCCCCAAATTCTCACCAAGCTGTTTCCATTGCCCTATATGGTATTAACATTAATGAATTGTGATAACCAGAATGATTCTTTTTTAATAAACTGACATCAAATTAATAAAAGAAAAATGACTCTCATTTTTTAGTCATGTAAGGTGGCACCTTCCAAAATTCTGCAGACATCAATCTCATGAATTTCTAGCAGCTCTGAGGAAGAGGGCCTTGTTAAAATATTACTGTTTATTGCATTCATTCATTCTTCATTAGCTGAGATGGGACTTCAGGATCCATTAGTGAAATTCCACAGGGGCTATGATCACGAGAGACGAAATATTCCTTTATAAAATAAAAGTAAGCTCACATTTGAAAGATAGTATAAGCACCATATTTAGAAGAAAAAAGTCCAAGGCATTGAAGCCTATAATGTCCTCTAAAGTACTTTCTGCATTTTCTGGTTTAAATGAGCATCTGACTAGCAAAATCTAACTCAGCCTCTTACAACTTCAAATGGGAATTTTGGGACTTTTTATGATACATGAGAAATGGGTGGGAAAATGAAGAAAGACATTGGAGATGATCTCTTAAAATTCTATGAAGTCCTCCAGAAATTCCAGTATGAGATGTAAGTGGAGTCAAGAGTCAGTCAAAGATCATAGAGATAGCATCTTTCAGAATGTCTTGACTTCTATGAATCAGCTGGTCTATGAATCCCAAGGACAAAATTTAAAAGCCCAGGGGTTAATTTGTATTCCCATTCTTGCAGTTTCTTCGTGTATCTAACTTGTTTATGTAGTAGTTAGTAACATGGGGGAAAACTGTATATGCCCAAAGATTCCATGAGACATTGTCTAAAATGTCACCTTCCCTTAGTTTCTTCCTCTTCCTTCTTCTCCTTCCTCTATCCACTTCCTGTTTCTCCTTGGAGTATTTCCCTAACCAGTCATTTGCATAAGTGTCCTTGCCTCAGGATATGCCTCTGGGGAACACAAACTAACCAAATAGTTTTCTAAGCGGAAGTAAATTTTTCTAAATATCTGCCTACAGTTAACATTAATGCAATTCAAAAGATAAACATTAAAGTTTTCCTGCTTGATTACTTGCAACATTATTTTTTGTTATTTCATTTTGTTTTGTTTTAAATAATTGTATTAGTCTACTTTTGCTAGATAATGGTGCAATAACAAATAATGCTCAAAATTTAGTGGCCTATTTCTTGATGGTTTATATCTTGCTCATGTTACATGGCAGCATGCGTGAAACATCCCCAATCTGGGATATCCCTTCCTACAGCAGAGACAAAGTGCATGAAACTGACAAAGACATACAACAGATCAAAAGCCTCTGGCTAGAACTCTCGCGGGAAACTTCTGCTCCTACATTATGGTAATCACCCAACAGCTTCTTCCTGCTACCTCCATAGACAAAACAAATTCACTGAGACTGTGGTATTGCTGACAAGAGTTTAATTAATGCAAGGCAGCTAAGCAGAGGACTAGCGTTATCACTCAAATCAGCCTCCCCAAGGACACAGAGGCTAGGTTTTCATAGATAATTTGGTAGGCAGGGGGCTAGAGAAAGGGTGGTGCTGATTGGCTGGAGATGAAATCATGACAGTGTGGAAAACTGTCTTCATGCACTGACTCCTCTGCTGGGTTGGGGCCATAGGATTGGTTGAGTCATGAGTCGTGAATCCAGGTGGGGTCAGTTGGTTGCCAGAATGCACAAGTGCAAAACACATCTCAAAAGACCAATCTTAGCTAATATCTACAATTGTACTAGTCCGTTCTCATGCTGCTATAGAGACATACCTGACACTGGCTAATTTATAAAGGGAAGAGGATTAATTGACTCACAGTTCCCCAGGGCTAGGGAGGCCTCAGGCAACTTACAATTAAGGTGGAAGGGGAAGCAAACAAGTCCTCCTTCACAATGGACTAACAAGGAGAAGTGCAGAGCAAAGACAGAGGAAAAGCCCCTTATAAAGCAGTCAGATTTCATGAGAACTCACTCGCTATCATGAGAACAGCAGCATGAGGGTAACCACCCCCATAATTCAATTACCTCCCACTGGGTCTCTCCCATAACATGTGGGGATTATGGGAACTACAATTCAAGATAAGATTTGGGTGGGGACACAGCCAAACCATATCAACAATAGTGACATTATCTACAGGAGCAATTGGGGAAGTCATAAATCTCATGACTTCTGGCCACATGACTCCTGAGCAGTAAGAGATTATAAAAACTATGCACTACATTTCAGCAGAATTCAGGACCTTCCCTTAATCCTAACCTCATGGCTTTTGGTTAGTTTTCAGTCCCTGAGCAAGGAGGGGCTTAGTTTTAGGGAGGGACTATTATCATTGTTGCTTCCAAGATAAACTATAATCTAAATTCTTCTCATGGTTACCTTGACTTACACCCAGGAATAAGTGAGAATAGATAAGCCTGTGTGGCTAGAAGCAAGATGGAGCCAGCCATGCTAGACTTCTCTCATTGTCATAATCTTTGCAAAGGTGATTTTATTATTGGCCAAAACAAGAGGCATGGATAAAAACAAGAGGCATGGATCACAGTGACAACACTGTAATATATTTTTAATGATGAATATCTTTGCATGCCAGGCCAAGAATATCATAACATATTCTGTAGACAATGGAAAATTGCAATATTACTTAGAAAAGAGTCTCAGCTACTGTTACAAAAACACACAACTAGAGTGGTTCAAAGGTGAAAGACCTTTGTCTCTTCCATAAGAGTCCAGGTTGGGTTGAATCCATCTATGCCTCAAACTCAGCAGTTCATACTGTGTGGCTTTGCTATTGCCTAAGGACTGCTTCTCCTCTTCAACAGTGAAGCTGCAGGCCAACCACATGGAAAGGAAAAAGAGACATGAAGGGGAAGCAAATTTGTGTTCCAATACTTGAAGCACAGTTTATGCTTTTCACTTTGGCATATATCCTATCTGCCAAACCCTATGTATATGCCCACACATAGATTTCAGGGAAGCTGAAAATGTGTTCTTTAACTTGACTAACATGTACCAGACTGACATAGGCCCTACAAAACAGAAAGAGACGACTGTTATTAAAAACATGGAAGAAGTGAAAACTGGTAGACAAAAATCAATCTCTGTCATAATTGATGAATTATTTCACTTGAAGTTTTGACATGAAGCTTCCATGATGACTACCAAAGAGAGCCACTCTCTACCCTGAAGTGGTTTATATATTACCAAGCTCCCTTTACTAAGCTGTAGTAACTACAACCTAGTAATTATTATTAACTTCTTCTTAGTAAAATAGGACCAGATATTTGGTTTAGAAAAATCTGTGTGACCACAGTGTAAAAAATGTGTTGGCTATAAGGCAAAAGAGTGAGTCCAGAGGTGCAAAGACTTCATGCATCTTCTAAAATAGTGGAAGGAAGAAAGAAAAATGTCAGACTACAAATTCAGTCACTGGTTATGGGTGTGAAAGAAAGAAAGTGAAGAGAAGTAGAAGGGATATAAATTAGAACCTAGGAATAATATACATGAAAGATAAAGTATTTGCATTTAACCACAGCTGTACTTGACCAAGAGAATCTGTTGTAGGGTTTTCCCAAGTCTAAAAAAACAAGTATTTCTATTTCCAACACAAAAAAATGATAATTTTCTTACATTAATAAGTTCCCAAGCTTCGATATCTAGTGTGACTCTCTCTGCAGTAGAATCAATTCTCCCAATGACCAAACATTTCCTCTCAATATAAAGTTGCAATGATCAGTCTTATTACACAGCAAACAGAGACACTGAAACAGACACAAAATCATCTTGAGGCATTGATGGAACAGCTGATCTGCTGCAATACCGAGATGCTGAGAACAACCACAGAAGAGAGGATGCTTGCTGAGCTCTGCAAAGCCCGGCTTAGCTCACTCTCTCTCCCCTGAGCTACTGTGCTGTTCATCTTTGCTTGCCTCACCATGCTAATGCTTTCACTGAGTGTGCATACTCTGAAAATAAAAGGATCATTCATAGATCTGCAACCATAATAGGTTCTTTGCCTCATGTGCATGGAAAGTTAATATGCAGAGACACTGGGATGCAGCAGAGAAAGTGGTTTAATCATAGAACTCTCAAAAAATGAGGAGATGGAAGGAAACCTCAAATCCTTCTCCCAGAGGAGACTGAGGCTAGAGTTGTCAAGGATTTGGAAGTGGGCTCAAGAATGGAGATCACTGATTGGTGGAATAGTGCAGGATGAAGTCATGGGACGGGGTCATGAAGAAGCTGTGTTCTCATGATGATTGGGTTCCTCTGTGGGGATCTTCAAACTGGTTGGCATCAGCTATTTCACCGGAATTCTCCTTATGATTCTATCTAAAGAATATATGGTTCTATCTATAGGATTCCTATAGATAAAGGTCCTATCTATAGGATTCCTATAGATAAAGGTCCTATCTATAGGATTCCTATAGATAAAGGTCCTATCTATAGGATTCCTATAGATAAAGGTCCTATCTATAGGATTCCTATAGATAAAGGTCCTATCTATAGGATTCCTATAGATAAAGGTCCTATCTATAGGATTCCTATAGATAAAGGTCCTATCTATAGGATTCCTATAGATAAAGGTCCTATCTATAGGATTCCTATAGATAAAGGTCCTATCTATAGGATTCCTATAGATAAAGGTCCTATCTATAGGATTCCTATAGATAAAGGTCCTATCTATAGGATTCCTATAGATAAAGGTCCTATCTATAGGATTCCTATAGATAAAGGTCCTATCTATAGGATTCCTATAGATAAAGGTCCTATCTATAGGATTCCTATAGATAAAGGTCCTATCTATAGGATTCCTATAGATAAAGGTCCTATCTATAGGATTCCTATAGATAAAGGTCCTATCTATAGGATTCCTATAGATAAAGGTCCTATCTATAGGATTCCTATAGATAAAGGTCCTATCTATAGGATTCCTATAGATAAAGGTCCTATCTATAGGATTCCTATAGATAAAGGTCCTATCTATAGGATTCCTATAGATAAAGGTCCTATCTATAGGATTCCTATAGATAAAGGTCCTATCTATAGGATTCCTATAGATAAAGGTCCTATCTATAGGAACAATCTGGATACAAACGATCAGTATCTAGTGCTATGTGACTTTCCATTACAAGGAAGTGGGTCAAAATGCAGCCTGATTCATGCTTAATTATAACTGTATTTCTGTCCAGAATTCTTGTGAACCCCGTAAGGACAGTTTCAGATTTACAGTTTCGCATTGTAGCAAATCTCATTTAGCAGCCAATTATGTGACACAGAACAATCTATCACCCCACCCACTATCTCAACAGGCAGACAGAATTCCTTTGTCCTAGGAATCTTAAGGCAAAAAAAAAAAAATACAAATATATGTATACATATAAATGCATATGTATATCTATACATACAAATGTAAAATAAAGGCAAAACCAGGGCTTGCCCCATGGAGCTTATAGTCTGGTTTCCCTACCCTCTAAGTGTGAGGAATGACTGTGCCTTATCAGCATCCATACCTGTAGGACTTCACCTACTTCCTATTCCATACTGGGAACTTTACAAGGTTTCTTACATACATCTTGTCATTTAGACATTGAAGGACCTTGGAAAGAAATGCATTTTCCCCAGACTACAGAGAAAGACCACGAGGCAGAGCTTCCATCCCAAGTGACCAGTTTATTTGGTGTTCTGCTTCAAGTTATCCTCCATCACAACTTCTTTTTTTGTTTTTGTTTTTCATTATCACCCCCTTAAGGGGAGCTTTTTTATTTTTATCTGTTTGTTTATTTTTAAGACAGCATATCACTCTGTTGTTCAGGCTGGAGTGCAGTGGCGTGATCTCAGCTCACTGCAGACTCAACCTCCCAGGCTTAAGCAATCCTCCCACCTCAGCCTCCAAGTAGCTGAGACCACAGGCACGCCATGATGCTTGGCTAACTTTTGTATTTTTTGTAGATATGGGGTCTTGCTATGTTGCCCAGGCTGGTCTCCAACTTCTTGCTCAGGCTGGTCTCCAATTTCTTGCCCAAGTGGTCCACCTGTCTCAGCCTCCCAAAGTGCTGAGATTATAGGCACAAGTACTACACCCAAGCAGAAGCTGTTTTAGATTTTTTTTCTTTCCCAATTGCCCTTGCCTCCATAAAATGTTAATACCATGAGCATGCTCTATGTCTATTTATGTACTATATGTATGTTTGCACTTTATACGTCAAAGAGTAAGGTGTTTTTTCACCTCCCAAAATTCCCACTATTACTTCCTTATGGCACCATTTCCACAGTTGAGAATTCATGATAAACTAGAGTGTGCAGAGATCCAAACATACAATCCTGTTTGAGTGGTAATGTTTTCCCCTCTGGGTGGATTTAAACTTTCTCAGTACCAGCAAAGAGTAGAAGAAGTAATCTTTGAATAGGCCAAATAATTTTTCAGTCTTTTCAGGTGCCATGGCTCACACCTATAATCCCAGCACTTAGGGAGGCTGAGGTAGGAGGATTGCTTGAGCCCAGGAGTTTGAGACCAGCGTGGGCAACATAGTGAGACCCTATCTCTAAAAAAAAAAAAAAAAAAAAAAAAAAAAAATATATATATATATATATATATATATATATATATATATATATATATATAGCTGGATATGGTGGTGCACGCCTGTACTCCCAGCTACTCAGGAGACTGAGCTGGGAGGATCACTGGAGCCGAGGAGTTTGAGGCTGCAGCAAGTGGGCTGTGATCATGCCGAAACTGGAGAGTTCCCTGCACCCCCTGGCAAGACGTGCAACAGGGGTGTGGCTCTCTGTTTGGCCACCACTAGCTCAAACCCCTTACCGGAGGGGGAGCACGCAGATGGGCCCAGTGCAGAAACCCAGGGGAGCGCTTTGGGGCTCCAGCCCCAAGGCAGTGTCTAAGGGTGTGTGTCTGCTACTCCCAAAGCCCAAGTGAGTGTGTGTTACAGTGTGCTCCTTCAGCTTTGCGTCTGGCGACGGCTGGGTGCGTGTTAACCCCGCTGGATTCTTGTCCAGTATCCTGGACCAATCAGGTCACACGAACTGTTAGAAAGGTGATGAATGCGGAGAATTTCCCGAGCGGTGGAGGTGGCTTTCAGAGGGATGGGGAGCTGGAGTGAGAAGGTGGAGTCGGGGCAGATCATCTTCCCCCGCAGTTCGGCGGAGAAGGCGCCTCTTCCCTCCTTCTCTGCCATGCTGCCCTGATGCTCTTGCACTCTCCACCACTCTCTGCCATTCTCTGCTCCTCTCGATGATCAGCTGCGTGTGTGTGTGTGTGTGTGTGTGTGTGCCCGCTAAGTTCTCAAGTGTACATGGGCACAGGATGTGGGGGATGATGGGCCAGAGTGGTCTTGGAAAATGGAACATTTGGGCCAGAAAACAGAAGTTCCTGTTATCACTTAGGTCAGCAGGCACAGGCCCAAGGGTGGAGCCCTCGCCAGGGACCTCGCTCTTCTCTACCCAGCACTTCCCTTCTCCCCTCCCATATCAGTGCCACTGCATTCCAGCCTGGGCAACAGAGCAAGACCCTGTCCCTGAAAAAATAATAATAGTAATAATTCTCCACTCTTAGGTCTAACCTTATTTCATCACAATAAAAAAATTACTGCACAAGCTGTAGAGTGAATAAGGCTGATGAGGGAGTAATTTTATTGCAGTATGCCTTGATAAAAAGTGTGATGTAGTCTGATCACTTAAATATCACTTTGCTGTTTATCATCCAACTCCATTCGTATTTGCTTGCTCTTCATGGAATTGTGATCTACCAGGCCTTTATGCTCTGCAAAATTCTAAACAACCAGTATCAACATACTTTTTTTGGGTTTGTTTGTTTTAGCTCACAAAGCTTTAAGTATTATGGTTTACTAGGCTGGGGCTGATGGGCTATTGCAAAACAAAATTAGAGAGCGAGTTCATCCGTGTTATTGCAGTGGGGGGAAAGTCCTGCCTAATCATAATTGTATCATTTGCTAAGCAAAATATGAAATAAAATTTCACTCTCTAAACTTTTCTCCAGACAGAAACCACATTACTGAAACAGGACAGGGGGAGCTGGGTTGCCCCCTGCGGTGGTCCAATATTTCATATGACATGCTCCAGGGTTCATTGATTGCAGCTTGGCCAATTTCATTAGAAGAGATTAGAAAGCCTTCCAACCGTGGTCATGTGGGAAAAGCCTGTGGCAAGATATTTGTATTTCAGACTTTTCTTAGTCCCTGACAAGTTAAAAAAATCAATAATAATCTATGAGTTATTGGCTAAATACAGATCACCTGCCGAGTTCAATGAAGATGACTGATAGAGGCTTTTAGACTTCTGTATTTTTAAATAAATAATCTATAACTAGACTAGTTTTCATAAGCATATAAGATTGCAATAGAATCTCCTACATGTTGTATTCACATATATTTTCATGCAAATTGTTTGACTTGACGAAATCACATCTTAAGACACAATTTAACATGAGATTTGGTAAGTCAATAATGTATATTTGCTTCATAGCTGTTTCAGGCTTCAGGTAATAAAATTCTCATTATAGTCAATAGTTCTACTATAGCATAATTGCAATTACTTCAGCTTAGTAAAGGGAGCTTGGCAGTAAATAAACCACTTCAGGGTGGAGAGTGCCTCTTTTTGATAGTCAGCATTGAAGCTTCATGTCAAAACTTCAGGTGAAAAAGAATAAGCACTGCAGAGGTTCCCCATCAACTCCTAGCACTAATGTTTGCATTTGACCTTCTCTCTCTTTTAACTCTGTACTCATTCATAATGAGTGTGACAGTAGAAACATGAGCACTGTTTCATAACTCTCTTTGCTGGACAAATTTCCACGGAGGGAAGGAACATCTAGTGAGAGAGAGGGAGAAGAGGGAGAAGAAGAAGAAGAAGAACAACAACAACAAGAACAAGAAGAAGGAGGAGGAGGAGGAGAAGGGGAAGGGGGAGAGGGAGAGAGAGAGAGAGGGAGAGAGAGAGAGAGGGAGAGAGAGAGAGGAAGAGGGAAAGAGAGAGGGAGAGGAGAGAGAGGGAGAGAGAGAGGAAGAGGGAAAGAGAGAGGGAGAGGGAGAGAGAGGGAGAGAGAGAGGAAGAGGGAAAGAGAAGGAGAGGGAAAGGCAGAGGGAAAGGGAGGGGGAGGGAGAAGACAAGGAGAAGAGGAGGAGAAGGAAAAGAAGAAAAGAAGAAGAGAAGAAGAAAAAGGAAGAAGAAGAATAAGAGGAGGAGGAGAAGAGGAGAAGGAGGAGAAGAAGAAGAGGAGAAGGAGGAGAAGAAGAAGAGGAGGAGGAGGGAGAGAAGAAGAAGAGAATTTAGTAAATCTCAGGTTAAATTAGTAGTGGCAAAAAGTTTTACCTCATGTTCTGAGGATATTGGAGCTTCTCTGGGATACTCCTGTGTCTTGCAGAGAAATATGAAGGTTGTTGTAGCTGGGCATTCCTCAGTGCCCAGGAAAGCTAGAGCAAGGCTCCTTGAGAAGAGCCCAGCCATCCTTTGGATTAAAAATCAAGTCAGTCCTGGAGCATCATGTCTTTGGTAATGGGGATCAACGATGATTTCACTGTTTTGTGGGGAAGTGCCCACCCTGCTATTATAATCAAATCATCATATGAAGATGACCTTCGTTTATAGACATGAGCAGACACAGGCTGAGTATGATGAATAACAATGACAAAATCTAAGAAAGCTCAGCTTGTTGAAAAGTACTGTGCAGTGGTTACACCAAAATTGAAAGCAATTTTAATGCTATAACTTTGAGTATTATTTATGCAACTGCTGAAGGCTGTATATTCAAGCTGGAAGCCAAGAATTTTGGCCCACGTCCAAATCTCCATTAAAATAGAACGCTTAGTTCTGCTCAAGACATTCCGTTGGGAACTAAACATCTCTCCTGGCTACTCTGCTCAATACAGGACATGTGGCACAGCATTTTAAAAATGCTTTCTGCAGTGCCCAAAGTTATCACTGTTGTATTGCTCAGATGAAGAGAGTGATTGACTTCTGAAAATTAAGCCAAACTTGATTCTGGGGTGCAAAAGCAGCCCAGTTAGTCTGAGTTCCAGCCTGCTCCTCATTTCTGGTCGTTTTACCATTGGGCTCAAAGTTATTCTCAGGCCGGGAAGAAACTCAGTGCTCATTAGGACTTTCATTATCATAATCTCTCTTGATCCATTCACACAACCCTCCTCCTTTATTCTTCAGACCCAAAGATCAAGGAGCAAGAAGTGCTTCATTAAAAGAGGCAGTGTCGACACCCTAGAAAGTTGTGCAAGGGCATCCCAAGGACTGAGAAGAGTGCTAGTTGTTCATTATACACTGAATCCAGGGGAAATATGCTTGCCACAGAAGTTCTAAAGAGAACAAAGCAATCAAACAAAATGAGGGCTAAAAGGAGACTGTGAACCTGGTGGCTTCTGTAATTTTTGTGAAGGGATGGAAGTTAAAGCCAGGTTGCTATGAGATGAGAAACACAGATGTGGTAAAAAAAAAAAATGAGACAACTGACTTAGACCCCTAATGCCAGACAAGTTAATCTCTGTTATATATAAAGAGATCAATTATCCCTGTGAAAAGAAAATGAATACATTCTGTGCTTTCAACAAGTACAGGAGCAGAAGATACTGATTGTCATTTATTGACCATCTGCAATAGATCACGAGATGGAGTACCAAACTCATTTGAACTTACAACCATGTAAAGTGGGCACTGTCATTCCTATTTCACAAAAGGAGAAAAAAGATGGATGAAGAGGAGGAAGAAGGAGGAGGAGGAGAAGGAGTAGGAGGAAGAGGAGAAGGAGAAAAAGGAGAAGAAGGAGAAAGAGAAGGAGGAGAAAGAGGAGGAGGAGAAAGAGGAATAAAAAGGAGGAGGAGAAGGAAAAGGAGAAAGAGGAGGAAGAGAAGGAAAAAGAAGAGGAGGAAGAAAGAGGAGTGGACGGAGGGAGACAAGGAGGAGAAGATAGAGGAAGGGGAGAAGGAAGATGAGGAAGAAGAGGAGGAGGGGAGGAAGAGGAACAAGAGAAAGAAGAGGAGGAGGAGAAGTAAAAGAGGAGGGAGGGATGGAGGAGAAGGAGGAAGAGGAGTAAAGAGAAAAAGGGGAAGAGGCAGGAGAAGAAGAAGAGGAGGAAAAAGATGATGACAACAACAAAACTGAAATTGAGACAGTTGAAAAAGCTGGTTGTGGTCATGAAACTTTTAAGCAGAAAAGTCTTCCAAGTCTTCCACTGGCTTTAAATTGTAGGACTATTCATTCATGATGAAGACCACTATGTTAGTGAGCAAATTGTTTGAAAGTAAAAAATATATATAAATTGGAAGAAAAAGTTAATCTTTCCACCAATTAATTTGCAAGTAACAAATTTGAAGAGACAACAGATAACTGAAATTGGAAAACTGTCATACATTAATATTTTCTCTGCAGTTTAAATCACCAAATGGATGAAAATGTAGATGAAAAATTGCAGTGGAATGGACAGATTGCCACTTGACTGAAGATACTAGAAAAGGAAAGGAGATAATATGTCCCTGAGAAGGCTGGTGGCTCAGTCACAAAAGAAATATGGCCCAGGAAGTGCTATGAAGGATAATTCCACAGAAATTATCTGATACCTACCTGTACAAGTTGACCCCAGTCCCAGTCCCCTACTCAGCTGGTTTGGGGGCTGATACAGATGAACTCTCTTGGCTCTAAAGCAAAGAAAAAGTCCAAAGGAATGGTTCATGATGCTGGCTACACATTTGAATCATAGGAGGGGCTTTAGAATCTACAGGTTCCATTAAATCAAGCCCTCAGAGCCAAATCCCCATTTACAATAGCTACACACAAACCCAAATACCTAGGAATACAGTTAACTATGGAGGTGAAAGATCTCTACAAGGAAAACTAAAAAACACTGCTAACAAAAATCATAGATGACACAGAAAATGGAAAAACATTCCATGCTTATGAATTGGAAGAAACAGTAGTTAAAATCGCTGTACTGTCCAAAACAACTTAAGATTCAATGCTATCCCTTTCAAACTACTAATGTCGTTTTACACAGAGTTGGAGAAAACTATTTTAACATACATATGGAGCCAAAGAAGAGCCTGAATAGCCCAAGCAATCCTAAGCAAAAAGAATAAAGCTGGAGGTATCACATTATCTGACTTCAAACTATCCTACAAGGCTATACTAACCAAAACAGCATGGTATTCATTCAAAACGGGACACATAGCCCAATGAAACAGAATAGAGAGCCCAGAAATAAAGCTGTACACCTAATAGAGAGCCCAGAAATAAAGCTGTACACCTAATAGAGAGCTCAGAAATAAAATAAAGCTGTACAGCCATCTAATCTTCAACAAAGTTAACAAAATTAAGCAATGGGGAAAGGATTCCCTATTCAAAAAATGCTGCTAGGATAAGTGATTAGCCAAATATAAAAGAATGAAGTTTAACCCCTATCATATACCATATGTAAATATTAACTCAAAATGGATGAAAGATTTACATATAAGACCTCAAACTATAAGAATCCTAGAAGCAAACCTAGGAAACACCATTCTGGACATCATCCTTTAGAATTAATTTATGACTAAGTCTTCAAAAGCAATTTCAACAAAAACTAAAATTGACACATGGGACCTAATTAAACTACAGAACGTGTGCACAGTGAAAGAAACTGTCAACAGAGTAAACAGGTAATCTACAGGATGGGGAAAATATTATCAAACTATGCATTTAACAAAGACCTAATATCCAGAATCTGTAAGAAATTTTAACAATTTGACAAGCAAAAACCAATCCCACTTTAAAAAAATGGGCAAAAGATGACAGTTCTCAAAAGAAGACACACAAACAACCAACGAACATGAAAAAAAAGGTCCACATCAGTAATCATCAGAGAAATGCAAATCACAACCACAATGAGATATTATCTCACACCAGTCAGAATGGCTATTATTAAAAAGTAAAAAAAAAACAGATGCTGGTGAGGCTGCAGAGAAAAGGAAATGCTTATATGCTGTTGATGGGAATGTAAATTAGTTCACCCACTGTGGAGAGCAGTTTGGAGATTTCTCAAAGAAATTAAAACAGAACTACCATTCGACCCAGCAACCCCATTTCTGGGAAAACACCCAAAGGAAAATAAGTTGTTCTACCCAAAAGACACATGTACTCCTATATGCATCGCAGCACTATTCTCAAGAGCAAATACATGGAGTCAACAGAGAAGCCCATTAACAGTGGACTGGATAAAGAAAATGTGATACATATATACGTGGAATACTACACAGCCATGAAGAAGAACAAAATCACTTCTTTTGCAGCAATGTGGCTGCAGCTAAAAGGCATTATTCTAAGTGAATTAATGCAGGAAGAAAAAGCCAAATACCACTATTCTTACTTATAAGTGGGAGCTGAACATTGAGTACACAACACAACAGGGACAAGATGGGAGTACAAAGAAGGGAACAGTAGACACTAGGGCCTACTAGAGCAGGGAGGGAGGGGCCACAAGGTGTGAAAAGCTATCTATTAAATACTATGCTCACTAACTGGGTGATGGGATCAGTTGTATCCCAAATCTCAGCATCACACAATATACCCAGGTAGCAAACCTGCACATGTGCCACAGACTCTAAAACAAATGTTGGAAAAAAAAAACCTCAGGCTCTCGGTGGATGAGACTCCATCAATAGTATTTTCTCAGATATTATATTGGGCAATAATGATTTAAAACCACTGATTTAGTTCTTTAAACCAGTGGTCCTCAAATATGGACTGGGACATGGCAGAATTCACATCACCTAGACACTTGTTCAAGATACAAATTCTTGGGCCCCACCGCGACAGATAACCCAAAATCTCTGGATATATTTGAACCCACATTCTAGGCAATTTTGATGCCAGAAAAATTTGGGAGCTGCTGCTTTAACTCTTTTCTTCTCAGAGGGTCCTTCAAAGAACCTCAGCATCACATGCGAGTTGGTAAAGCTATGACATCTGAGAACTCATCCTAGACACTGTGAATCAGAATCTGCACTTCGTCAACATCTCCAGGGGACTGATCTTAAAGTTTAAGGGGTGTGAATTCCTAGTCCTTAAGGCACCATCCATCCCTTTTCCTGACTATGCTTTTGGTTCCCATCTAGATCATCCTACAAGGCAAGAATATAAAGATCAAAATGTTGGTTTCCCATTATGAGGGAGTGGGAAGTGAGAATGTGTGGGTTTGTGTATGATGGTTCATGTAGGTGCTTATGAATATCCTGTTTCTCCCTACTTTGAGTAAACAGTATTGCATGCAACACAAGAGAGACAAGACAATTTCCTGCCCTATCAAGGCCCAGACCCACTGGTATGTGCCCATTACCTGGGTCATAAGGAGAAGAGAAGACTAGAGCCTCCAATAGCTTGCAGGTGGAGAGCAAAGGTAGAAGAGAGACATGAAAGCACTGGCTTTCCTCTGCTCCTCCCCAAATCCAAAGCCTTCATTTCATCTACTCAGTCCATATCCCATGGATAATCCTCATTCCTTTTCTCTTCAAGTTTCCTCTCAACTTGCATTCTTCCCACCATCAGACGGCACCTGTGATTTGCATTAGGAATCCTGGAAAATGTTCTGCTGTTCTCCCTCTTCTCTTCTCTGTCCTCTATCCTTGTTCTACTGTAGTCATTCACCTCCTCCTCATCTTCCCTGAGCAGTGGAACTGTGATTAAAGATCAGGTTAAGACAGACAGGGAGACTGGAGAGAGGAAATTCTGACCCAGAATTTTTCACAGCTGAATTCTTCATGCGACCGAGGTCCTATCGAACACACAACTCCATACAAAAATTGGAAATCAAGTGAAGAACTCAGATGTTCCCACAAACTGATGGAGAAGGCATTGAGTTTTCTATGGGGTCAGTGCCTTGAGTTGATCCCTTAGGCAGCTTTCGGATGGCAAGTGAGGTATTGCATTTGTTTCCAGCTAGAGTTTTCCTAACAGGTGACTTCTGTTACATGGTTTAAAGGGATGCTTCCTAAAACTCAGCCTGAAGCTTAGGCTTGGAATTTCTTGGAAACACTTAACGATGCTCTCTTTATAAAAACTAGTTGAAGTGTCATCTCCTGTCTGAAAAGCCAACTGTGCCCCAAAGAGTGGCATCTCTAGTGTGTTCTAATATCCCTCAGATTTCATGGAGGGGAAGCTTTGCTGTGGGCCTGAAGAATTTTGCTGGCTGATGTTGTCTATTCTCTTTGTTGTAAATCTGGGGAGGTTTTATTGTCCTTCAGTCCTGGGACCCCTTCCTGGGGATCCTGTAGCTCTGAGGGGTTGGTGACATCTATATTTATGTGGCTTCTCTGTTATGTTTTGAGAGTAGGGTGTTTTTTAAAAAATGAGATGCCCTTTGCTTTCTGTATAAAACAGAAATATTCACTGGACACACATTTGTAACCCCCCCACTGCCCCCTACCCCCCCCCAAAAAATGTCTGTGACAGGTCTAAATCAGTTTAGAGGTTTATTTTGCCAAGGTTGAGGACAGACCCAGGAAAAAGTGACACAGGTCACAGTAAGATTTATGGCTCCCACTTTTTCCAAAGAGTGTTTTGAGGGCTTTGATATTTAAAGGGGAAGAAGCAGGCAGAAGGGAAAAGAAGAAAGAACAAAAACAAGGGAAGGTGAGACAAGTGGTTGCATTATTTTGAGGTTTTGATTAGCACTCACTGAGTCCTCATGTTGCATATGAAAGAAGAGTGCAGAGGAACAATCAGTTATACATTTCTCCTGTGCTCAGTAAATCTGCACTTTACATAAGATAATGTAGACATAGAGTAGAAGAAGTCAAATATACATTCATCTCAGCGTGGCCAGAGAGTCGATTTCTAGTCTCCTATTGTCCCATAGCTGTGAAGATAATCTAAGTTACATTGTGAGAGTGAAGGACGCCACCTGGGGAGATATCTGTTTAGGAACAAAAGAAAAGAGAGGTTTTGTGTGTGTGTGACTCAGTTTCCAAGCTTAACTTTTTTTTTTTTTGACATAATGAGTTTGGGGTCCCGAGATTTTATTTTCCTCTCACACTTCTTATCTGAATTACAGAGTTATTTGCTTCCTGGAATTTCCGCCATATCTTATATTTAAGAGTTTGTTGAGTGCTTGAGGTTCATGTCTCATGTCTCATATTACATTGTTGGGTGCTTGGTAGATGTGCCACTATATCTAGTGTCTAAGATGCTAAATTGCTGTGTGATATGGTTAGGTTTCGTGTTCACACCCAAATCTCATCTTGAATTGTAATCTCCATAATTCCCATAATCCCCACGTGTCAAGGGAGAAACTAGGTGGAGGTAATTGAATTATTGGGGCAGTTTCTCCCATGCTGTTCTCATGATAGTAAGTTCTCACGAGATCTGATGGTTTTATAAGGGAGTTTTCACTCTTGCTAGCTCTCTCTTTCCTGCCCCAATGTGAAGAAGGTCTTTGCTTCCTCTTCACCTTCTGCCATGATTGTAAGTTTCCTGAGGCCTCCCCAGCCATTCTGAACTGTGAGTCAATTAAACCTTTTTTATTTTTTAAATAAATTATCCAGTCTCAAGCAGTTCTTTGTAACAGTGTGAAAACTAATACACGATGGCTCCCATTTTCTCACGTGTTGGTACGAGGCTTAGTAATTGCATGCTAGAGCTTCAGGTACCTCTTGGTCAAATGGAGACAGAGACCCTTCTAGGTTGCTGGTGGTCTTGCCTTGTGTTGCAGACTGGTTAGGGTTTCATGATGACGTCAAGTCACCTCCTCTGTGAGATTGGCAGTTTCGGCAGATAATGGGAAATTTGGGAGAAGATGAGCCCCTCTAAGATGGGAGATTTCCATGGGTAAATGTAACCTTATGCGATGTGCAGGTGGAGTATCTTCACTCCTTTAGCTACCTTCTGTGTGATTTTCGAAAAGAATAATTATCCTCTCAAAAAAACAAAAAAAAAAGAGACTGAGGATAAAAAGTTGAAATAATATACCCTCGTCCAAACAGCGGAAAGTAGCTAGGTGGGGTTTAAATCCCATCTTGCCTGGCTCCCAATGTAGAAACCTGCTTCACATTGTGAATGAAAACTCTGGTTTGTAAAATGTCTTCCTAATAATTTTTATCTCTGTCAAAAGGAAACAAAATGTGATATTTGGAGACTCAGAAAAAGCCTGGCTGTGTTTGCTATTGACAAAACCTGGACCTGCTGCAAAAGTAAGAGGCATCTCCAGGAATCATATGCCCAAATGCCATGGAAAAAGAGCACTCCACCTGGACAAAAACATTGCTGTGTAAACTGCCCCAAACAGACCTGCTCTGGGGAAGAATTGCTTGATCAGTCTGCAACTCCCTTTTGCCATCTCAGATTTCATGGGCCACAATATTAAAAAGAGAAAAGCAAAACACAAACTGACAAACTGACAGTAACGGACTGATCAGCGCTATCTCACGTTCCTTGGCAACAAACCAGTCCTGAACTGACAACTCAACAACGGATTTAAAAGAACTGACAGTTTTTCTTTGTAAAACCTTGAATTTTGCTTTTATCAAAGTACCACTCCTTTGTTTGGGAAGATACTGTTCAAAGGATGTCATACACATATAAACACACACACACATGTGTGCATGGCAAAATACTCAGTTTTATGAACCCTAAAATAATTAACAGTTTTTCTGGGTCTGTAGCCTGGGGCTCCACTGAAAGCTATTCAGAAGAATGTAACTGTTCAACTCCTGGGGTTCCCTTTAGCCCTAGGGTCTCTTGGTTCCTTGTATGAATCTGACAGAGCCATGGAGTTCTATTTTAATGGCTGTAATTGTGACTTTCCCTATTTTCAGTGTA
This sequence comes from Pan troglodytes, assembly GCF_028858775.2. Taxonomy (NCBI): domain Eukaryota; kingdom Metazoa; phylum Chordata; class Mammalia; order Primates; family Hominidae; genus Pan; species Pan troglodytes. Next base: position 5,995,643 of record NC_072421.2, on the reverse strand, counting down.
TAGATTCAATTGTGTATTAGGAGTGGATATATGATGCTTATGATTTCCTAATGCACAGTTATTCATCCCAAATGGTGACAGCTGTATTAGAACATGGCTTTTGGTTTCACGACTTTAACCTCTGTGAAAGGAAAACATCTTGGACCCCCCAAATCACTAAGCTAAAGGGAAAATTTAAGCTGGGAACTGCTTAGGGCCAACCCGCCCCCCATTCTATTCAAAGTCACCCCTCTGCTCACTGAGATAAATGCATATCTGATTGCCTCCTTTGGAGAGGCTTATCAGAAACTCAAAAGAATACAACCATTTGTCTCTTATCTACCTATGACCTGGAAGCCCCCTTCCATCTTTGAGTTGTCCCGCCTTTACAGACCGAAACAGTGTTCATCTTACACATGTTGATTGATGTTTCATGTCTCCCCAAAATGTATAAAACCAAACTGTGCGTGACCGCCTTGGGCACATGTTGTCAGGACCTCCTGAGGCTATGTCATGGGCACACGTCCTCAACCTTGGCAAAATAAACTCAGATTTTTGGAGTTCTTACCTCTATCAGATGGAAGGGAATTTGTCCCCACAGTGGGGAGATTAGAGAGTTTCTATGCCCTATCTGCAGTCAGGGTCAGGTTAGAGTGTTCAGAAATCCCTAGAGATAATCTATCAAATGACCATAAAAAATATGCTTGGTTATTACAATGGAGAATATCCCTTTATGTTTCATTTCTGTTGTAACTGTGAGTTTTGTGTTCTGTGTTTTGACCCACAGCTGAACTTGTAAAACTATATTTATTCTTTCTTTCGTAAAAATAAAAATGATGAAAAAAGAAAACAAATAATACCAAAAGTCTATTTATTGCCAAACAATAGTGATCATCCCATTAACATAGCCTGCCACTGTAACATATTTGTTTTTTCTACTTGTCTAGAAATTTCTTCATCTCTTGTTAAACTGTCTCAATTTTAAAGCTGAATTTGCATGTACTTGTTTTTCCTCTAACAGAGCTGACATCAGTGTTGAAGGACGGGATGTAGAATCCAACTATAACGTCCTGCTGAGTTTCCTAGCTTCTTTGAGTGCTGCAAAGATTCTTCTTTTGTAATAATTTGAAACATATTTTTAGGAAATAGTCTATTTGCCTTTGAAGAACACGAAGTGGACTCAAAGTCTTTTACATTTAGTGGATCTTCCATTCTCATTGTCTTAAGGAGTAGACGAGTTTATATAAATGTGAAATAAATTGTAATCTATAAAAGTTGTTGAACTCCTAAGTGCTCCAAGTGTTCTAAGAGAAGCCCTTCTTTTACAGAATTTGCCACGTCACAAAGAGGATAAAATCAGATCTTGGTAGTGTTGACTACTACATGGGAACTAAATAATTTGGGTTGATAAGAGAAAATCATTCTAACCCAGCAGAAAAGTAGTAGTAACTGGCAACTGGATTCACCCCTAATGAATTGGATGGATTAACACAGTTTCAAGAGGAACAAAGGTGAACTATTTAAATCTCAGTCATCAACATATAATGAGCTCCATTTGAGCCAAACAATCCTCAACTGGTAGAACAGGAATTTGAGTGAAACTATTTTTCTCCGTGAAATAACAAATAACACAGAAAAGCTTTTTGCTTCTAGTCCCGCACTTTTTAACGCTTTTAATTGGGGTGTGATTGACAAATTAAAAAATGTATAAATTTACGGTGTACCACATATTTTGTAATGTTGTGTAGGCTTAATGACTGAATTTGTTTTTTTTATTGTATAGCACCTTTTTTTTTCCCCAAGAAGGTCTTCAAAGAGGATATTATTCTTCATGTGTATGTATGAGGAAGTCATAAGAAGCTTTCATCTACTGGTTTTGAATTTTCTTTTATTACCATGAACATTTCTCAACTGATGCTTTAAAATTTATCCCCAGCAGTCTCTATAATAGAGTCTCTATAATTTGTCTTTCTATTTGTCCAGAGCCTAGACAGGCTCTACCTCCTCTTTATTCCTTTTTTTTTCCCCATGCAGACACTAGAGACAACTTGAAATTATCATTTAAAAAAATTACCCGCATTGAATATTTGAGATGCATAAAACTACAAAACAGGAATTCTATTAAAAGATGTTTCTGTTTACTTAAAAGTCACGTTTTAGATTCTAAGTAGAAATGAGTAACGAGTTAAAATTACTCTTAAATTCAAAGGACAATGTATTAGTCCGTTTTCATGCTGCTGATAAAGACATACACGAGACCGGGAAGGAAAAGATGTTTAATGAACTTACAGTTCCACGTGGCTGGGGAGGCTTCACAATGATGGCAGAAGGCAAGGAGGGGCAAGTCACATCTTACATGAATGGCGGAGGCAAAGAGAGAGCTTGCATAGGAAAACTGCCCTTTATAAAACCATCAGATGTCATGAGACTTACTCACTATCACGAGAAGAGCACAGGAAAGGCTTGCCCCCATGATTCAATTACCTCCGACCAGGTCCCTTCCACAACATGTGGAAATTCAAGGTGAGGGTTGGGTGGGGACACAGCCAAACCATATTAGACAATTTCAGTGATGGAAAAGATAGATTCTCAAGATATGTCCTGTAATATAAGACTACAGAGACAGAACTCTATGCATAACTTTCTTTGCTCCCCAATTTTCATGTACTCCTCTTTCCTAAAAATGAGTGAGCCTCACTCAAATATTTACAGACTTGGAATGTGGAATAACCTTTACCTAGGGATATCCTCCCATCAATATTAATTTCCACTGCAATCTAAATATTCATGTAAACAAAGCAGTTGACCTCACAGTGTCCCTCCTGTTACTGTTCTTAATTCAAGAATTGGGAACCAAGCATGATGGCTCATGACTGTAATTCCAGCACTTTGGGAGGAGAGGAAGGAGGACTGCATGAGACCAGGAGTTTGAGACCAGCTTGGGCAACATAGGAAGACCACATCTCTACAAAAAATTTGAAAAGAATTAGCAAGGTATGGCGGTGCACACCTGTAGTCCCAGCTACTTAGAAGGCTAAGACAGGAAGATCACTCGAGCCCAGGAGTTCGAGGCTGCAGTGAGCTATGGTTAAGATTGTGCCACTGCACTCCAACATGGGCAACAGAGTGAGATCCTGTCTCAGAAAAAAAAAAAAAAAAAGAAGATGACAAGGAACCTCACTTGTCAACCTTCAATAATGAGATTCAGAATATAAAATAAAGTATAGCATTTAGTCAAGTGCAAAGCTTGAGAATAGTCAGGCAGGACCTGCAGATTCTGAGAGAAGAGGGTCAGTGCTGCAAGGGGGAGAAGTTCAAGTTTCACTTACATAGGCCGAGACAAAGGTTTAGCAAGATTACAACAGTTTTCGTATAAGGTCAGTACATACATTATGGGAATGTGATTAGTTGCAGCTTGTGACATGATGAGGAAGTTTGCTTTAACTTTAATTCTGTCGGGAGGGTCAATGGTCTTCCAGGGGTCTTATCTCTGGGGCCAATTTGATCCTTCTTAATCATTTACATTAAAAAAGCAGATGTTTCAGCGCATATTACACGACTCAGGCCACATAGCCACATTCCTCTACAGGCTCAAAATAATGTAAAGTCCCAACAGTTTTAAGTTTGAATTATTTCATTCCACACACCAAACAGTTATTGTACTAATAATAGTTTTGCAGTAACTTTCAGAAGATCACGAAAATCACACCAATGGTAGAACTTCCCTAACCCCCCTTAAGGATGAGGCTTTGTGATTGGATCATCCAAGGTGTTGTAAATGACTGGATCTCACTTGTGGCCACGGCATGCAATTGTTAGTGATACAGGAGCTAGAGAGAAATTATTTAGGCAGATAGTGAAGGTAAGAAAGTCCTTGGCAGAATTACCCTTTTAACAAAAAGCAGCCCCCAAATCACTTCTTTTCTAACAAAGAGGAGCCTGAAAAATTGAGCTGCAGATATAGATAAGCAAGCTGGAAACTTGCACGGGTAAATACCGGCAGCTGTGCCAATAGGAAAAGGCTACATGGGGGCCAGGCATATTCAACATGGAGGCTCTATCTTCCCTTTACTTTGTCAACCACGCGTACAGTAAAGGAACAGGCAACATGGCACCAGCCAGGTAGATAACTTATCTGCATAATAAAAGATTAGGGTGGGGTGGCCAGCCTCTTTGCATGCTATGCAAATGGAACACCTGGTCCAACCAATCTTTCATGCCTGTGTAAATCAGATACTGCCTCCTCAAGCTCATCTATAAAACTTCCTGCATTTCACCACAAACCTGGCAACCCGTTTTTCTCCATGACCCCTCTCTGTGCAGAGAGCTCTTCTCTTTCTTTTGCCTATTAAATTTCTGCTCTTAACCTCACTCTTGTGTGTCTGCATCCAAGTTTTCTTTGGCCGTGGGACAAGGAAACTCAGGTATCACCCCTAGACAATGACGCCACTTCATTAGCATGAGGGCTTCTGTATGTTCTTAGTCTTCCAAGAAGAACAGTGTGGTTCACAGTGGTGGCTGTTTCTTTAATCTGGGTTTCTTTTTTTTTTTTTTTTTTGAGACGGAGTCTCGCTCTGTCGCCCTGCCTAGAGTGCAGTGGTGCTATCTCGGCTCACCGCAAGCTCCACCTCCCGGATTCACGCCATTCTCCTGCGTCAGCCTCCCGAGTAGCTGGGACTACAGGCGCCCGCCACCACGCCCGGCTGAGTTTTCTGTAGTTTTAGTAGAGACGGGGTTTCACCATGTTAGCCAGGATGGTCTCGATCTCCTGACCTCGTGATCTGCCCGCCTTGGCCTCCCAAAGTGCTGGGATTACAGGGGTGAGCCACCACGCCTGGCCATTAATCTGGGTTTCTAAGTTTCTGCAATGGAAAGAGCCCCTTCTCCCACAAGGAGTGGATGCAGAGTTTTCACCATAAATGAAACTCCAGAGTTCTAAGCCATAAAGATTATGGGTTTTACCAATGCATAAGCCTGCTCATCCTAAAGAAACTAGGTATGCAAGAAGGTATACCTTGTAATCCAAAAGACCACTAGGAGGGCTAAGTTGTAGAAAGGGGAGTTTTATTGATCATATCAGTTTGCAAACTGGGGAGAGAGTGTCTCTGGCTTGGATTGAAGGTGCTCTCTCTCTGAAGAGGGAAAAGAGTGACTGGGTCCTATGCCTCACAGGGACCATATTACACAATACAGTCATACATATTCAGCAGGTTTGGGGGGAAATCCATACATATTTATGAGAGAAGTGTAGTGCATTCACAATGGGTAAACACATATGTATAATAACATACATCTCATGTTCATTTCGAGGTGAGGTTTTAGCGTTAAAATGTGGTGCAATTTGGCTCTTTATGTCACAGCATGAGCTATACGATGCAAAGACAATTGGTGCACAGTCTCTATAAGCTGCTGAAACTGGCTTGGGATCTTATGGTTATCAGGAAAGAATGTTTGTAAGATAAGACTGGTCCTCTGTCCAGTCAGAGTTTTAATGATCTTGGTTGTAAATCACAATTGGGGCCAGGCATGATGGCTCACGCATATAATCCCAACACTTTGGGAAGCTGAGGCAGGAGGATCACCTGAGGTCAGGAGTTTGAGACCAGCCTGGCTAATATGGCAAAACCCTGTCTCTACTAAAAATACAAAAAATTAGCCAGGCATGGTGGCGCGTGCCTGTAATCCCAGCTACTCAGATGGCTGAGGCAGGAGAATCACTTCAACCCAGAAGGCGGAGGTTGCAGTGAGCCGAGATCATGCCACTGCACTCCAGCCTGGGACACAGAGTGAGATTCTGTCTCAAAAATAAATTAAATAAATAAAAAATAAATAAATACATCACAGTCGGGAGTGGTCTGATAATTTACCTGATAGCACCTGTTCCTAGGGAGTTTAGCAAGAGTGTGGCTTTTCTTATAGCCATAGACACCTAGGGAGTTGCTGTGCCAGCCAAGCCATGAGCCCTAGACCCGTAGATAACTTTTTGTCTCCTTAATTTCAGGAACTATCTTATTAATAGTTTTAAATTGCTGTCTATTTTGGTCTGTCAAATCACACTTATGTCATTCATACAGAAAATATCCACAGTCATCAATAAAGCCATACAAATAAACTAGTTTGTTTCTAAAAAGAAATACATATATAAGAAAAAAATACACATTTGGATTCCAAAATATTCTTTTTCTTTTTTCTTTTTTTTTTTTCTGGAGATGGAGTCTCTCTCTGTTGCCCCCGCTGGAGTGCAGTGGCACGATCTTGGCTCAATGCAACCTCTGCATCCCAGGCTCAAGCAATTCTCCTCCCTAGCCTCCTGAGTAGCTGGGACCACAGGCACAAGCCACCAATGCCTGGCTAATTTTTGTATTTTTCTGTAGAAACGGGGTTGCACCATGTTGCCCAGGCTGGTCTCAAACTCCTGAGCTCAAAGTGATTTTATCTGCCTCAGCTTCCCGAAGTGCTGGGATTACAGCCATGCACCACGGCACCCAGCTCAGATTCCACAATATCTCTTAATCACTAAAACTAAAATCACTATTTTTATTATTTGTCCCCTCTGCCAAAATTAACAATAATGTGTCCATTGCTAAGCCATGTGCCTTTATCTTAGTGATTCTCAAATTATAGTCCTAAGAGAAGCAAAAAAAAGCTTTAGAATTTTTTTAAAAAATATATAAATTTTAGGGTCCCAACCCAGACCTGCAGAATTAGAAACTCTCTGGAATTAAGAATCTGTAACTCTGTTTTATGTAGCCTTCCATGTATGCTGTTTGAGTACTGTGATTTTACACTTGTCCTTAATGAGAGAAATTACAAGTAGTGGTTTTGGACTGGCATGTAAGCAATAGGAGAGAATTAATGAAAGATGGTACAAATGCAAAATGTAGTTACATAGAGAAAAATTCCAATGGTAGCATAGAGAGTGTGTTCTTAATTTTTTAGACAATAGGAAGTGTAGCATTTGGAACACTGAACAATAGTTTGCTGTTGTATCTCTTGACCTCCCTGCAGCCTGTGGTCACCAGCATCAGATTGTAAAGTCTCATTTATTTATCCAAATATTTCCTTAGGAATGACTTCAGCCTCTATCTCAATCATCTTTGGTTAGAGTGTGATCATTTGTGCTGCTAACAATAGCACTGCTTAGCTTCCTTCAGACTGAACACTTACATTGTATCATCTACAAATGCATTTTAATTCAGTCATACCTCCAAAGTGGTTTTGTTCCAGAACATTGCAATGGAGACTAGCGTTGTAAACTTTAGACACATGAGGCCAAGCAACTGTGGTCCATCAAAGCTTCTGTGGTGACTGCAGTCCATCTGACGCAGGGTAGGAGAGCCCCGACATTGGGTGGGCCAGTGGTGTTAAATAGCAACTTTTATTGAAGCAGCAGTGCACAGCCACAGCAGAGGTACTGCTCCTTGTAAAGCTGGGTTACGCTACAGGCAGTGCACCCAGAGTAGCAGCTCAGAGGCAGTTCTGCAGTCATATTTATGCCCACTTTTAATTACATGCAGATTAAGGGGCAGATTTTGCAGAGGTTTCTAGAAAAAGGATGATAACTTCCAGGTCATTGGGACATTGCCATGGAAAGGGCTGGTAACACCTGGGTGTTGCCATGGCCATGGTAAACTGGCATGGTACACTGGTGGGCGTGTCTTATAGAAAGCTGCTTCCACCCTGTCCCTGTGTTAGCTAGTCCTCCATTTGGTCCAGTGTGCAAGCCCCATCCCTGGAGTTGAGTCTGCCTCCTACCTCACATCCATGGTCTATGCTCCAGACCACCACATCCTGGGAGGGAAGGATGCTCAATGTGTCTGGAAGTCTCCTTGGCTTTTCCATGCCCGGCTCTATAGGACATCTTTCTAGAGCTGGACATCGTGCTCCAACGTCAGGAACTCTGCAGTTTTACATCTGTCTTCACCAATTGTGCAGTGTTCATAGTAGAAACACTTCTCATAGAGCGGGACCACAATCTCAATCCAGAAAATCAGCAGACAAAAGCACAGGGAAACCACAACCCTCCCCGTGGGTATTCTGTGTGCAGGGAAACTTCCAGCCCTTTACAAACATCTACTTTCTCTTCTACCTGTAAAACTTTAAATCAGAGAATGGAAGTGAGTGAATTGATCCTGAAACCCAAAATTAGTATAGTCAAGGCAACCCTGAAGACAACAGAAAGACAAAAACAGAAAAAGATATGTAGAAAAGAGAATGTAGAACTATAAAATCTCAAATATGATTTTTGGAGCAAGCAATATATGATCTTCTAAACTATATGCACACGCATAAAGAGGAAAAAGCCACAAGTAAATATTAAGAAATGGTAAGGAGAGAAACGGTAAAAAATATGATATATTCAGTGACATACTCATGAGTTCACAAATAAATGAACATATTTTAAAAAGTAGATATTCAGGATTATATAATTGGTTAAAATTGATCCAAAAAGACATACAATCTGTAACCCTTTTTCTTGAAATAATATGCAAAAATGCTTGAGAAACAAAAACAAAACAAAAATTACAAACTCTACCAACTTGAAAGATGCAGCTGGCTCAGATGATTTTGCAAGGAAAAAATCTACCAACTTTTTAAAGAAAATTTATTCCACTGCTTTTTTAACAGTAGCAGAACCCTCAAAATAGCACACGGGAATTTTATGAAGTAGAAACGGAATAGACATCTGACTAGGTCACATGTATACAAGCATTTGACACACTCTCACCTGGAAAAGTAGACTTGCTTCATCAGTTGTTTACAGGATGGTCTTAAAACCCCCAACAAGGATGTGAAAAGTTTAAATTCCTCTCTCTCTCCCCCCTCCCTCCTTCTTCCTCTGTCCCTCCTTCTATTTCCCTCCTTCCCTCTCTCCTTCTATTTCTCTCCTTCCCTCTCTCCTTCTGTTTCTCTCCCTCACTCTCTCCCGATTCCCTTCTTCTCTCTCTCCCTGTCTCTCCCTCTCTGTCCCCTCTTCCTCTCTCTTGCTATCTCTCTGTCTCTCTCTCTCTCTCTGTTTCTCCCTTTCTCCCTGTCTCTCTCCCTCCCTCCCTTCCTTTTTCTTTCTCCCCTCTCTCTTCCCCCTCTTTTCTCATTTTCTCTCCCTCCCTCTCTCTCCCTTTCTGTCTCTCCCTCTCTTTCCCTTTCCTCCTCCTCTCTCTCCCTTGTCTCCCTCTTCCTTTCTGTTGCTCCTTCTGTCTCTCTCTCTTTCTCTCTCTCTCCCTCCTTCCGTCTCTGTCTCTCCACCCCTCTTCCTCTGTCCTCTCTCTCTCTCTGCCTCCCTCCCCCTCTCTCTCCCTCTTCCTTCCTCTCCCTTCTTCTTCTCTCTCTTTCCCTCTCACTCCTTCTGTCTCTCCCTCTCTCTTTCCCTCTCTCTCACTCTCTGGCTCTCTCTCTCACTCCCTCTTTTCCTCTCTGTCACTCTTTTCCCTTAATTCCTCTCTCTTCTCTCCTCTCCTTCTATCAGTTTTGCTTCCTATGCTTCATATATTTTTGGAGCTCTATAATGAACTCCGTATACATACAAATTCATATGCCTTCCTGTTTATACATTTCACTTTTTTTTCCAGTAAGGAATGGTCTTCATCTCCATTAATGGTCATCCTCTTCATATCTACTCCAATGAGGGTAGCAGAGCCACTCTGGCTTCCTTCTCTTCAGTGGCAGCGTGGGAATTCTTCTACCTTAATACACTTCGGTCTGCATCTTTATAGTAAATACATCTTTAAAAGAAACAACATGGAGTGGGGTCATGCTTTTTTAAATCTGTCTGGGAATCAGTCCTCAATTTGAGCTTTGGTTCTGTCTTTGTACAATGTGATGTTTGCTACAGTTGGGTTTAAATATGTCAGCTTGACATTTATTTTCAATTTGTCCCATCTGTTCTTTATTCCCCTGCTCTCCCACATGCTTCTGTGTTGAGTAGACTTTTACTATTTCATTTTAATTGTTTTAAAATTTGTTTAGCTATTTCTAATTTTTTTCAGTAATAAATTCAGGGGTTACAATATCCATATTAGACTGCGAGTTAACCTTCAATGCATTATGCAATTATACATCATGCAAATTAATGCTCGAGATGAGAAACCCACCTCACGCATTAAATTGTTCTGGGTGAGTGACTGTGAGTGAGTCAGTGACTGAGTGGTAAGTGAATGTGAAGGCCTAAGACGTTATTATACAGGGCTGTAGACTTTGCAAACGCTTAGGCTACACTCAATTTATTAAAATATGTTTCTTCTTTCAATAACAAATGAAACTTAACTTACTGTAACCTTCTTACTTTATATATTGTTTTAACTTTTTGACCTTTTTAAATAACACATCTTAAAACAAAAACACCAAAAATGTTTTATTTTTTATATTTTTATTCTACAAGCTTTTCTCTTGTTTTTTGTTGTTGTTGTTGTTTGTTTGTTTTAGAGACAGGATCTCCCTCCGTTGCCCAGACTGTAGCAGAGTGGTGCGATCATGGCTTACTGCAGCCTTGAACTCCTGTGCTCAAGCAATCCTCTCACATCAGCCTCCTGAGTAGCTGGGACTATAGGCACACACCACCATGCCCAGCTAATTTTTTATTTTACTTTAGAGACAGGGTTTCATTCTGTTTCCCAGGCTGGCCTTGAACTCCTGGTCTCAAGTGATCCTCCTGCCTCAGCCTCCCAGATTACAAAGACTATAGACATGAGCTACCGTTCCTGGCCTACAAGATTTTTTTCTGTTTGTAAATTAAATTTTTTTTCCTTTCAATACTTTTAAAATTTTTTTGGTGAAAACTAAGACAGAAACACACACATTAGCCTAGGCCCACACAGGTCAGGATCACGAAGACTTCAACAGAAGATAGGAATTTTTCAGCTCTACTAGAGAGAACATGGTTACTTATGTGGACCTATGGGACTGTGGCTGTTTATGTGGTTGGACATTAACTGAAATGTCATATGTGGTGCATAACTGTATTTATGACACTTATTTTCAACTCCTTGTCATGTAAGTCCAATATATAGCTCTTCTCTAGATCTGTTTATATGGACTGGTTTTTCTTTCAGGATAGTTAAGATGCTTTGATTATTACATGCATTTCTTTGTCTCTAATATTTTTTCCGTAAGAACAATAAAAGATTGAGAGAGAGAGAGAGTGTGTGTGTGTGTGTGTGTGTGTGTGTGTATGTAATTGAGAAGGACCCCTTGGCCTCTAAGAAGCTAGGATCATGGGGTGGTCACTTTGAACCATTAGGAGTTGGGCAGTTTGGGGACATCGTTGTCTTTAATCCTTCCAAAAGCCCTTAGAGTGGGAATTCCAGGAGTCTAGAAAATGTCTTCTCTTTTGCAGCCCTGCTTCCACGGGGCCAATACGTATATGTAGGTGTGTGGGTGTGGGTGTGCACACCCCACAAACAAACCTACCCCCACGCTTTGAACTATTCCTTCCCAATAAAAGAGGGATTTGACAAAAACACACAAAGGACTCAAAGCTGGCCTCAGAGAAAGATAAACAAATCCAAACTAATGAATCACACAGAATTAACAAGGAGATGCAAGTGTTTTTCAATAAAAAGAAGTTCAGTCCCACATATGTGAAAGGCAAGTTAAAAGCACACCAAGGTTTTTTTTTAAATTTAACCAATAACATTTTGAAGTATTAAAGCTTCTGATTAGAGGGGAAAAGACTCTGTATGCACTATTAAAATGTGCTGCCTGGTATTTATGTGAAGTTGCATTTCCATTGGTGCCTTAGCAATAGCTAAACAGACTGAGTAATTCACTTTTTCACTGGACCAAAAAATTTAATTTTTAAGAGTTTTTTCCTACATACATATATATGAGACATTATATAGACATTAGTATATTGCACTATTTTTATGAAATCAAAATCTTGAATCAGTTCCAATGCATATCAAAAATGGCTAGCTGAAATAATTATGAGTGGGAAAAACAGAGCTGAAAATAATCATGGTAGAAGGGAGGAAGGGAAGGAAAGAAGGAAGAAGGAAGAAAGAAATAATAACAAAGCAGAAAAGCCACATAAACTTAGATACGACATACTAAAAAGATATATTATCCATAACTAATATTATAAAATAATATATAACTGCTATGTATATTTGTTTGTCAATTAATACTTATGTGAAAATTATAAATTCATAAGAATATATGTCTTGTCAAAACTCAGTGAAACCTCCAACTTGAAGCACCTCATTTTTTTAGAAAATTAAATTCAAATTTAAAATTCCCACAAAGTAAACAGGCAGAAGATGCTGATGGCATGCACAAGCAAGTGTTAAGGAATCTTACTAATATAATTTCAAACTATCCTAGATTCTAAACAAGAGGGAAAACCACAGAAAACATTCTGTAAGGCTATTGTAACTCTGTTATGGAAATTAAATAAGACAGTATAAAGGGATCTGTAAAGGAGTGAAAGTGTATATTTGATGGTGTATAACTGTTTTTGTATCTTGAAGAATAAAAAGACATGATGAGGTTATCAGTAAGAGATGTTACAGGGGCAGGTGGCACTAAGAATCAGTGATAACCTTTTCCAGGCTACAAGATATGAAATTTTTCGCAAATTTCAATGTTCTTACAATTTTAAGACCACTAGTGAAATTTGACAGCACACATCACAACACTTGAAGTAATTTTACGTTATTTACTTTTATTCCTGTACAATATGATAGATAGATAGATGGAATAGATATATAATATATAAACACAGAGATATATGACAGATAGATTAGAGAATACATAGGATAGATTGATATATACATAGATGTACGATAGATGATAGCTTGATAGATAAATGATAGATAATAGATAAACACATAGGTCGATACATAGATCAATAGATAGATGATAGATGGACAGATAGATGATAGATGGATAGATAGATAATAGGTGATATATAAAGATAAGTAGGTAGTAGGTAAATAGACACAGACACATTATAGATAGATTGATAGACAGACAGACAGACAGATAAATGGATAAAGTTTTACAATCTGCAGTGTGAATAGACCACTGCTAAAGAAGGTAATTGGTTAAAGAAGGCACTTAAATAAAAGTGCCATAATCAGAATTGGAGTTTGGAGAGAGAATCTTGTTAGGGCCTTTGAGAATATAGATATTAGATAGGCACAATTGACAATGAGAAGACTTGGTTTTCACTTGGCCTCGTCGCCTTTTAAGACCTCCAAACTTTTAATGATCAAGCCCTAGTAGAAGATCCCAAGTGGGTGAGGAAAATGGTAAGAAGGAAACTAGGGTCCCATGGTGGAGTGGCTGATCCGAAACCTGGGACAGGAAATATACAATATAAGCCTGAAACTTGTTGCAATGCCGGAAAGTAAGGAAGTATTCAAAAACCAAAACTCTCAGTGACGGGGTGATGTCAAAGGAGCACAGTACTCAACTGAACGAGCTCTCAGTGGTTAACGCTGAAAGAGATTGAGCAACAGAGCAAAGTAGGAAAGCACATATTCATGTGTTCACGCTGACAAACAAATGACTAAAAGTGAATGGATGAGAGAGAGTAGGCTTAGCTCCTCTACAGAAGAATACCAAATGATTTAGATAGATACTCTACCCTAAAGGAAGTGGTACATAATTCTTCATCCCTCAGGTGTGGGCTGTGCATAGTAATTCCTCCCAAGTGGACAAGATAACAAAAAGCTAAGAGTGTAACAGTTTTAAGTTGATTTTTAATTTTTTTTTTTTTTTTTTACCTATTATGGGTACATAACAAGGGCACATATTTATAGAGCACATGTGATGTTTTCATTTAGGCATACAATGTTGTAGTCATCAGATCAAATTATTAGGTTATCCATTACCAAATAAGGTAACTTTTTTAGTGCGGAAACATGACAAACACTACCTTGGCCAGCTCATCAAAGTCAACATCATCAGAGATACGTCAATGTTGACAGTGTGTATGCTTGATATTATGAAATAAAATTATTATTAGATGAAAAAGGTGCTTTATCTCCCACATACCCATAAACCCAGGCTAATCATGAGAAAAACATCAAATTCCAATACAGGGACATTCTACAAAGTGCCTGACTTGTACTCTTCAAAACTGTCAGGATTATCAAAATCATATAAAGTCTAAAAAACTGTCCCAGAAAAGGAAAAGCCCAAGGAAACATGACCACTACATGTAGAATCCCGGAGAATTGAAATGGCATCGTGTAATATACAAGAAATCTCAACTAAGCATGAACTTTAATTCAGAATCCCATCAAAATTGGTTCATTCCCTATAACAAATGCTCCATATTAATGTAAGATGCTAATAATAGCCAACACTGAGTGTGGGAGAGATGTGCTTATGTGTACTTCTCAAACTAATTTTTCTGTAAATTTAAATCTTTTCTAATTGTTTTTAAAAAGTCTATGTAAAAACAATGGTAGTAAGGCCGGGCGTGGTGGCTCACGCCTGTAATCCCAGCACTTTGGGAGGCCGAGTCAAGCAGATCACCTGAGGTAGAGGGTTCGAAACCAGCCTGACCAACATGGAGAAACCTTGTCTCTACTAAAAATACAAAATTAGCTGGGTGTGGTGGCACATGCCTATAATCACAGCTACTTGGGAGCCTGAGGCAGGAGAATCGCTTGAACCTGGGAGGCAAAGGTTGCGGTGAGCCGAGATTGCATCATTGCACTCCAGCCTGTACAACAAGAGCAAAACTCTGTCCCCCCCCCAAAAAAAGGTAGTAAAACATCCAGGTTCAGATACTGCAGAGACCACAAGACGAAAGAATTTGAGAAATGAGCAGTCACTGTGGAAAATCACTGGGAGTAAATCAAGGAAAGAAAAGGCAGATTTTGGCATTTAGTAAAAGAAAGGTCATGAATGGCCATTTCTAGAAAAGTTAGAATGGACTCTGAGGTTTTTACAAAAGTCATAATTATCATAAAATAGAATTCAACAGCAGTTTTAGCCTCCCATTATTGTTTTCATAATCAGTCATGTTTTACCTTTATTTTAGGTACTAAAATTCCCTTTCAGACATCTGTCGTCATATTTCTGAATTTTGAGACTTTTCATATCAATGGGGATTAAATCATAAAGATTTACCAAAATGCAACTTTTCCTTAAAAGACATTCCCCAAAATTGAGTAGCAAGGAGACTTCCAAAGTTCCTTTTGTCAAAAAGGCTGTTTCATTATAAATGACTGTTAATAACTCCATCTACCTAAATTATTTCAAATATCATATTCCTCTAGGCTTAGTAATATATACTTCCAGTTTTACCTGTACAGGATGTTATTTAAAGAGATTAAAAAATGTCAAGAATTGCTAGATTAGCAGTATGTCCCATGATCTTGAACCAAAATGTCACATATCTAATTGATCATTCAATTTGTGCACAGGCAATGAGGTTATTATGTTAAATATGCTTTTGGGGCCAGATGTCATTTCAGCCTAAACTATCTGCTGCAGGTAGATTAATTCCCATGGAAGGTAGATGCTGTAGTGGGGGAAGAGTTCGAATGGAGAGTTGAGTGTGGTTTCTGATCACAGCTGTATCCTTGTAAGTTGTGTGACCTTGGAAGTCCAACTTAATTTCTCCAAGGATTGATTTCTTCATCAATCAAAAAGAAATACATTAAAGTAAATAAAAATATTAAAAGGAGTGCACTGATACTGAAACTGCTGATTATCGAAATCATTGTTTTTGAGTTGCACTTTTAAAAATAAACACACTCACATACAAACAGTCACCTGGATCCAAACCTATTGCCCCCAGAAGCCTGGTTAACCTGGGAAGAGTCGATCAATTGTGACCCTGTCCGTGGTGCCACAGCTGATGGGGATCGGCTACGCATCCAGGGCCAGGGCTTGCTAAATTGTAGCTGAAAGATAATCCTTTAGAGAAAATGGAGTTTATCTAAACATTTTACTGGAAAGCACCAGGCATTTAAAACTTGTGCTTCTATAATGGTCTTGGGCTGGTGGGGTGAGAGTTGGTCAAATGAGAAGGACATGTGGCTCTGTGATGGTTAATTGTCAACTTGTCTGGACTAAGGAATGCCCGATAGCTCCTAAAACACTATTTCTGGGTGTGTCTGTGAGGGTATTTCTAGAAGAGATTGGCATTTAATTAAGAAGACTGAGTAAGGAAGATCACCCTCACCAATATGAGTGGGCATCATTCAATTATCTAGGACTTGGATAGAACAAAAAGGGAGAGGAAGAGTGAATTCGCTCTCTCTGGTTGAGTTGGACATTCATCTCCTGCCCTCCGACATCAGCAATCCTGGTGTTCAGACTTTTGGACCCAGATATGGACGTACATCATCAGCTTCGTATCCTGGTTCTCAGGACATAGTGGCTTTCTTGGTTCTCCAGCTTGTAGACAGCAGAATTTTCAACCTTCATAATTATGCAAGTCAGTTTCTATAAATATCTATAAATCAATGACTCAATCTATCTATATATCCATCCATCATCTATCCATTTTCTACTTATCTATGTATCTATCCATTTGTTCATCATTTATCTACTATCTACAGATGCATCATTCATCCACTATCCATCATCTATCTATCTATCATCTATCTATCTATCTATCTATCTATCTATCTATCTATCTATCTATCTATCATCTATCTATCTATCTATCTATCTGCCTACCTTTCTCAATCCATTTTGTTCTGTTTGTCTGAAGAACACTAACAGGCTACCAGCTGTAACCTACACAAGGTAAGTCTGGTTTACATGGAGAACTTTGTTTTGCTCTAGGAATATACAAGATAAAAGCTAACTCTGAATGGTCACAGAGCTGGAGGAGACAACAAATACAAGAGTTCGATTTTGCCTTCCTTCCCCCCAGGTGGTCCTCAGCCTGGCCTCCAGATAGGTATTGATCAAAGATGTAAGAATATCAGCTAGAAGGGGAAGCCAGTTGTTGCCTGCATAACCACGTCTGTCTGGACCTGGGCTCAGACATGTTTGGGTTTAAGTACCACTTCAGACAAGTCAAATGCTCAGCAACTGTGGAAAACTGCTGAATGAAGAATGAATGCCTGGCACCATGCCCCTTCTTAATGGGTCCCAGCATGACAGATTTTATCCTTGTCATTAGCTGGTCACCCTGAGAATTCACCTAATTAATTAAAAGTCATTGTTGATGGAGACAACTCTAATTTTCCATCACCAAGGTAGGTTAAAAAAACCAAGGACTTCCCATATGTCATTTGGAAAAGTTCATATATCTAACCTCTCATTCTGTTTTAACTTTTGGAGGTAACCTTTGTAGTGATCTAAAACAGGTAATAATCCTCTCAGGCATCATTATATCTTTCATAAAATAAGGGGAGTCAGTATTTCCACAATCTTTTTAGGACTAAAATCTCACAATTAAATACCTTGTATGGATCTGTAATACGTTCTTTTCTATTTGGTCTCCTACCACATCTCTTTTCATTTTACTAATTTCCTCTAACCTCTTTATGTCAAACCAAAGTAACTATTATGTTCCGCTGATTGGTGTTGCCATAAACCTTCCAATTTATCATCATTCATTGTCTACCCAGCTGTGGACAATCAGTCCAGACCTCCAAATTTATGTTTTAAAACCTACAAGTTCATCAACAAAACAGTGAATAGAAAAGTAGAAAACGTGATTCTTTGCCTAAAACATTAAGAATTGTTTCAAGCTTTCTGCATTTCCGAAACTGGTTCCTGGAATCCAAATGAGAGCTCTGTGCTTTGTAACTTACAGAAATACTTAGGACATTTTTGTTCTTTTGTTCTCTGCCATTTTGATGGCAATGATGCCTCGGGTCATTTGGAAGTATTTTGAGGTTTTTCTGGAATCATTATCACACTTCTCAGGACAAGAAGATATCGGATAAATTTTGTCAAATATATGATGTATCAAGGAATATAAGCTTGGTATCTAAGCAGTCATGGATGTGTATGCAAGCTCCAACCATATGCAATAGGGTATTCAGGTTAATATATGTCTGGCCACAGTATCCTCATCTGTAAAATGAAGATACTATCGAAATTGCAAGTAATTGTGCTGATTAAATAATAAAGTCCTTGTGAAAACATTGAAGAAACAGAGGTTGACACAAGAACATTATTTTTCTTTCTCTATCCCTTAGCCTTAATGAATAAATGACGGTGCTAGAGGTAGGCAAAAAAAGCTTAAATATTTAAATATTACAAAAACAACAAGAATACAGCAAAATTATAAATAAATATAATGTTGGGTGTTTGCTAAAATTTTATTTTTAAATGTATGCCTTTTTCTTTAAATGGATTTTCATATATATGCCTTTTCCCTTTAAAAGAAAATGCATGTTCATTTTAGAAAATTAAGAATACAAGAAACAAAAACAAGCAGGGCACGGTGGCTCACACCTGTAATCCCAGCACTTTGGGAGGCTGAGATGGGGGAATTGCTTAAGTCCAGGAGTTCAAAACCAGCCTGGGCAAAATGGCAAGATCCTGTCTCTACAAAAAATAAAAAATTAGCCGGGCGTGGTGCTGTGTGGCTGTGGTCCAAGCTACTTGGAAGGCTGAGGCAGGAGTATTGCTTGAGCCTGGGAAGTCGAGGCTGCAGTGAGCTGTGTTTGCACCATAGCAATCCAGCATGGGCAACAAAGTGAGACTCTACCTCAAAAACAGAAACAAAAACAAAAAACTAAAACAGTGATAACCCACTCCTGCAAAGATCCAGCCAAAATCAATAATGAAAAAGGCCAAGCATAACTAATTCTTAGATATTGCTTTCATGTTACTTTCTCTGGGCATAGGGAAACCAATAAGAACAGTGGACTATGTGGTAACATTCTTAAGAATCTCAGGGGATTTTTTGTTACGTCAACATTTTATATTGGTTTAAATGTAGTTTCCCATGTAGGTGTAAGAAATAAAGATAGATTCATTGTACACTTTGTCCAGTTTCTCTCAATGGTAACATCTTGCAAAAGTCTACAATATTAGTATTAATATTTTATTCCTTTCCATTGTTATATAGTATTGCATACTATATATGTATCAAAGTTTTTCAATCATTTTTCTACTGAAGGACACCTCTGTCATTTTCAGTTTTTCACTATTACAAATAAACTCATGCATAGGATTTTATATGAACATAAGTAAAGACTTACATGTGTCTGTGGAATAAACACTCAAGAGTGCAATTTTGGGTTTCCATGGTAATGACATGCTTAGTTTTTTAAGAAACTCTTTTTTGGAGTGGCTTCATCATTTTATATTCCCATTAGCAATGTGTGAGTAATTCAGTTTCTTCACGTCCCTGCCAACATTTGGTGTTGTCACTTTATTTCATTTTAGTCATTTTGAGTAGGTTTGTATAGACACATCAGATTATGGGTTTTTTTTTTTTTTTGAGATAGGGTCTCGCTCTGTTGCCCAGGATGGAGTGCAGTAGCATGATCATGGCTCTCTGCAGCCTCGACCTCCCAGGCTCAAGAGATCCTCCCACCTCAGCCTCCCATGTACTTGTGCCAGTCATGTGCTACCATGCCCGGCTATTTTAAAAAAATATTTTGTAGATATGGAGTCTTGCTATGTTGTCCACACTGGTCTCAAACTCCTGGTCTCGAGCAATCCTCCTGCCTCAGCTTCCCAAAGTGTGGGGACTATGAGCATGAGTTACCATGGCTGGCAGATAGTGTTTCTAAATAGCATGTTCCTAGTGAGGAAAGTCTATGAACATCTTTTCACATACTTATTTGTCATTTGTGTATTCTCTTCAGTGAAATGTCCTTTTATCTCATTTGCCAATTTTCTGAATGGATTTCGAGTGTGTTTTTTACTGCTGAGTTTGGAGGATCCTTTTTTATTTTAACTATTAGTTAGTTTGCATACGTGTCTGCCAATCTATAATTGGCCTTTGCATCTTGTTAATAAGGTTGTTTGCAGACCAAAAGTTTTTAACTTTGATGAAGTCAAATTCGCCATTTTTTTTTCCTTTTATGTATCATGTCTTTTGTGTCATCTCTAAAAACTCCTTGCCTGGCCTTAGGCACTGAAGAATTTCTCTTCTTGCTGTTGTTATTTTTTTCTAAAGTTTTTTACAGTTTTATGCTTTATATTTAAGTCTATGATCCATATTAGACTATTTTTTAATGCTTATAGATGCGAGGAGTTCATGGGCAGGATTGTTATAGGGATATATTGCATACTGGTAGAGTTTGGGCTTCTAGTGTACTTATCAGCCAAATAGTGAACATTGTGCTCTAAATGTGATTTTTCATCTGTCACTCCTTTTCCCCACCTCCTTTTGGAATCCCCAGTGTCTACTATTTTCATCTTTATGCCCATGTGTACACATTGTCCAGCTCCATTTATAAGTGAGAACATGATTTTCTCTTTCTGAATTATTTCAGTTAAAATAATGGCCTCCAGTTCCACCCATGTTACTAGCAATACAAAAGGCATAATTTCATTCTTTTTCATGGCTGCATAGTATTCAATTATATATATATATATATATATATATATATATATATATATGTATGTATGTATAATAGAATTGTATGCATGGTGCTTTATCTCCCACATTTATAATTATATATATATATATAACCCACATATATAATTATATATTTTATATATATATAATCTTTATCCAATCATTCATTGGTGGACACTTAAGTTGATTCCATGACATTTCTATTATGAATAGTACTGTGATAAACATACAAATACAAGTATCTTTTTGATGTAATAATTTCTTTTCCTTTGAGTAGATTCTCAGTCGTGGGATTGCTGGGTCAAATAGTAGTTATTTTTAGTTCTTTGTGAAATCTCTATATTGATTTCCATAGAGGTTATACTAATTTACATTCACACCAGCCATGTATGGTGTTCTTTTTTTCATCACATCCTTGCTATGTATTAATTTTTCAAATAAGTTGTGGGTGATAAGATTATATTTATTTATTTATTTGTTTGTTTGTTTGTTTCCTGTGGATATCCAATTTCTTCAGCATTATGTGTTGGCAAATTTGGGGAGTTTCTGGCATTTATTTCTCTGAGTACTTTTTCAGCCTGCCCTCTCTCATCTTATTCTAGGACTCTGATGACACAAATTTTGGGTATTTTGTTATAGGATCACAGGTCTCTATGCATCTACTCATTTTTTTTTCCAACTTACTTGATCCCTTATCATTGTATTTCACCTGCTAGTTCACCAGTTATGTTCCATGTCCCCTTCTGTGTGCTCTTGAACCCATCCATTTAGTTTGTTTTGTACTTATTGTCAAATTTTTCCATTGTAATATTTCTGTGTGGTTCTCCTTTACCTCTTCTATTTCTTTGCTGAGATTTTGTTTCTTTCATTTGTTTCAATCAGATTTGCAATTGCTTGTTGAAGATGGCTGCTCTAAAATCTCTGTGGGATCATTCTAACTACTCTGTCATCATCCCAGGATTGATATGAATGATTGTTCTATTTCATTTACTTTGAAATTTTTCTGGTTTTGGGGATAACAAGTGATTTTCTAGGAACACCTTGACACTTCAAGCTGTGGCATATACATTTGGATCTAATTTAGCTAGCTTCTTTGATTCCACTGTAAAAGAGGATAGGATTAGGTACTGCAGTTCTACTTCCTGTTGGTGTAGAAGTCTCTGTTGCCTACTCAGCCTCTGATGACATCTGTGGGGTCATGATGAGGGAGTCTTGTTACTTCTGGGTGGGCATAGGAATTCCAAATCCCCACATGGTCCCCACTAACACCAAAGGGGGTGGTATTGCCTTGTTACCACTGGGTAGTGACAAAAGTCTCAAATCTTGAATCCACTAAGATCTCAACTCCTGTGAAATTAACTCAGTGAAGAGAGAGCAGGGCACCTCGTTATCCCCAAATAGGATTGAAAGTCTACACTCTCCATGTAGTTTCAACTGATACCCCATGTTAAGGATCATCATTACCAATGGAAGAGATCAAAGTCCCGGATCTCTTCTTAGCCCCTCTGATGCCACCCCAGTGGAAGTTTGGAGAGTTTTGGGACTACCTACTAGGGGTGGACCTCGAGGTACACACACCTTGTGCTTGTATGGGTAGGCGAAGCCACAATTATTTTATATGGTGTTTGGTGGTGTGGAGTAATTTTTGTCTTGCTAAGTTCTTCATTTCCTGGCCCTTTGAGTAGAGAGAGAAGGTTTTCAGGGCATATTAAAGAAATCTGCTCCTGTTGGCACTTCTGGGTTGCTATCTTCTTCAGATCCCAAGTCTGGGATATGGGAGGAAATAAATGTGTCACTCAGTTTATTAATCAGTTGGTTTATGATAGGAAGACTATCCTGTATTATCTGGGTGAGAGCAAAGTAATCACAGGGCTACATAAATGGGAAGCAAAAAAACAGAAGAGGCATTCAGATGCCATGAAATAAAAGTCAGGAGAAATTCAACGTGTGAGAGGGATTTGAGCCCTCGTTGATCGCTTTGGAGATGGAGAAAGGGGGCATGGGGAAAGAAATGCAGACAGTCTCCGGAAGCAGAGACAGATCCCAGGATAACAAGGAAGGAGATGGAATCTTCAGCCTTGCAACTACAGATGGTTCCCAACTTACAATGTTTCAACTGTATGATGGTGTGAAAGTGATACACCTTCAATAGAATAAATTCCATGAGGTATTCAATATTTTATTATAAAATGAGCTTTTTATTAGATGATTTTGCTCAACTGTAGGCCAATGTAAGTGTTCTGAGCACATTTAAGGTAGGCTGAGCTAAGCTATGATGTTCAGTAGGTTAGGTGTATAAATGCATTTTTGAGCTATGGATATTTTCAACTTACGATGGGGTTATAGAGATGTCTAACAGCTCTGTACATGTAACTGAATCTTGCCAATAACCTGAATGACGCTGGAAATCATTTCTCCCCTGGAGCCTCCAGGAAAAATATGTAGCCTTACCCAAACCTTGACTTTGTTCTTGTGAGACCCAGAGAAGGAAAGTAGCTAAGCCATGCTGTGCCCATATGTCTAACCCATGAAAACTGCAAGATAATAGATGATTATGCAGACAGCTGGTAAAATTTTGGTAACTTTTAGTAGCATCAATAGAAAATAAAATAATGCTTTGGTTTTTTCTCTTTTCCAACAGAAGTCACAGAAACTATAAATCTTCAGTGTGCATTTTCTTCCAGTAGACACTATCTTTGAATGACAGCATGGTTATGTAAACTGATAGGTTGCACATTTCTTCTTTTAGTAGTTTGTGTACATTGTTACATGGTCTTCTAACATTGCGCATTCCTGAGTTGACAACTAACACCTGTCTTATTGGACCCATAAGTGGCTTTATCACTTAACATGCTGCCCCATGGATTCATTTTTTTTTTTCCTGGAAAGTCTGGACCTTTTGGGGAATATTTCAGGTTGACCTACTTTGGGGAATAATATAATATAATATAATACCTTTATATTATATATCATATTATAATATAAAGCCTGTAGAGTTATGCCTTATTTCTGGGAAGTTTTCTCAGCTTAATTTCTAAATATTTATGTATGCCATTATTTAATTTATTTTATTTGGACACACCTGTGTGTGTTGGATAAGAACCAAAAGTTTTATCAGGCAAGTGACAGAAAAGGAAATAGCAGGGTTTAATGATGTATGCAAAAATGAGCAAACTTTCTCTTAATTAAAATTCAAATTAAAATAAAAAAGACAATTTTTCATCTTTTATTTTGCTAAACTTTAACAAGCTCAAGCCAATGAGGATTTAGAGGAGACGGGCATTTAGGGAATCACATATAGACTTCTAAGGAACCTCAGTTAGTAAAACCTTTGGAGAAAATTTAGAAAAGCTTGGTAATTTAGTTTTTTATATCCTCTGACCTCGCAGTTATAATGCTAATATTGAGTACACAGATGACTATATGGACATGAAAGGATTTGTAGAAAAGTATTAAAATATAGTTTCAAAAAAATAATGAGTTGGGCATAATAGTACCTGTCTGTAATTCCAGTGCTTGGGAGACCAAAATGGGAGGAATGCTTGAGATCAGGAGTTTGAGACCAGCTTGGGCAACTTAGCTATCTCTATAAAAAATAAAAGCAAAAATTAAGCTCAGTCGTGCCTATGTGTACTCCTAGCTACTTGAGAGGCTGAGGTGGGAGGTTCGCTTGATCCCAGGAGTTCAAAGCTGCAGTGAGCTGTGATCGCACTACTTCACTCCAGCCTGGGAGACAGAGCAAGGCCTTGTCTCTTAAATAAAGAAATAAATACACAAATAAGTAGATGCATTTCTTTTAAAAAAACAAACAGACCAAAGAACAATAAAACATTTGAACGAAATACTGAAATACTTTATTTCCACTAAGAGAAGATTGCTCACTTACAGTAGTGTATATAAGTACAGAGAGATACAATAGAAATTCAAATGAATGGAATAGATTTATATTATTTCATATAAAATATCTCAAAGTTATCTTTTCCATAAAAATGCACATTTTACATACACAATGTAGAAGAATGTATAATTGGCCTCTATTTCTATAAAGTGACAAAAAAACCTACAAAAGCGCTATCTTTTCACATCCAAAATATTTCTCAACATTCACATGTGACAACAAATGTTTTTCAATGATTATATTATTGGCATTGTTCTATTTATTTGGTGACTATTCTGAGTAAGGGGTAAAATTCCATCTGGCGTGTCTGTGTGTATCCATTTAAAAATGATTTGTACTTATCTACAGAGTGCCTAGATTTTCTCAAAGCACTATCCACAGAGATATTTCTCTATTTATGTTATAAACACAATATAATCATTGACAAGGGAAAATATATGTTCGTGTTTGCAAAATTACATGGTCAATTGTAAAGCATAGCAGCATTAAAATTCACCAAGAGATGAGGAGTGGAGACTTGGTAGACAATAGTCTAAAACGATATATTTTTGGTAAACAAGTCTGTATTTGGTAATATTTTCTTCTAATTCAGTTTAAATACATAATCCTGTTTTGTCTTGAAACCACTGGTTGTCTATTTGATGTTATATACCCTTGAAACACTCACAAACTTTATAAATGACTAAGTGCCTAAAATCGAAACAACACTGACGTCGGGAGTTCAAGACCAGCCTAACCAACATGGAGAAACCCCTTCTGTACTAAAAATACAAAATTAGCCTGGCGTGGTGGCACACGCCTGTAATCCCAGCTACTTGGGAGGCTGAGGCAGGAGAATCACTTGAACCCGGGAGGCGGAGGTTGCGGTGAGCCGAGATAGTGCCAATGCACTCCAGCCTGGGTAACAAGAGCAAAACTCCGTCTCAAAGAAAAAAAAATCGAAACAACAGAAACTTTGGAATTTGACAGACCTCCATTTGCTAATTCTATGTTAGTGTGTGTGTGTGTGTGTGTGTGTGTGTGTGTAATACTGGAAAAGCCATTTAAGTTTTTAAAATCCATTTCTTACCTTCAAAATGGAGTAAGGTATCTGTCATGGGTTACAATGTGTCCCTCAAAAATTCCTATGTTGAATTTCTAAATCCCCCCAGTATCTTAGTATGTGACTGTGTTTGGAGACACAGTCTTTAAAGAGGTGATTAAGGTAAAATTAGGTCATGTGGATGTGAGTCTTGATCAAGTAGGACTGGTGTCCTTATAAGAAGAGGAGATGAAGACACAGACACACACAGGAACGACCATGTGAAGACACAGGGAGAAGAAGGCATCTCCAAGCCAAGGAGAGAGGCCTCAGGAGGAACCAGTCCTGCCCACACCTCGATCTTGGATGCCTAGGCTTCTGTTATGAAGACTAAACAGCTAGCATTAAGCTCAAGTTTTCTTGTTATTTATGATGAGCTGAATTTTATGAAAGTGAAGTGTTATGAACACATGGTGAACTTTTCACGTTAGGTTACTTTCGTTTTATTCATTGACATTCTGAAAACTAGGATTACTAAGATTACTCATAGCATAATTATCTTCATAAAACTAAATGTGGTAGTTTTTAGAAAGCTATCATTTTTACTTTTACTCTTTCACAAATTATTGAGCCAGAGAAAAGTCCTTATCTCTCTAGAGATGACATTGGACATTTATATGCTTCTCACACGTACATTCCATAGGCTATATTTAATGTTCATTTTGTGGTGTTTCTCAAGAGACCAGCAAGACAGAACAACCAATAAAATCCCTAAAAAGAAAAATCGGAGTTCAAATGCATGCAATTTCACCTCCTCTGCTTTAGCTATTTGATATAAATATTTTCAGTTTTCAGTCTTCACCAACTTTCCATTATTGACACATTTGGGGAAACGTTATAACTGTCTCTGCACTATAGATTTTATTTTCACCCTTAATCTTCTTGATTCAAGAATAATCGTGGAGTAGTTTAGAAATTGTGTGAGTTTAAACATTGACTATAATTTCTACTTTTTATAAAATGGGAGTAAAATCAGCCTTCTCTATCCATGCGTCCCATATCTAAAAATTCTGCCAACTGCTGATGGAAAACATTATGGGAAAAAATTTAAAAAGTTAAAACATAACAATATAACAATAAAAATCCAGAAAATACAGTGAAATGGCTATTTACATAGCATTTACACTGTATTAGGTATTATAAGTAATCAGAGATGATTTAAAGAATACAAGAGGATATGCATAGGTTATAGGCAAAAAGATATTTATCTGAGGGACTGGAGCATCTGAGGGTTTTGGTATCCTCAGGAAGTCCTGGAGAAAATCACCTGCAGATACCGAGAGAGGACTGTACAAGTTTGAGGAAATATGTAGTTGTCTCAGAGACACTTTTATGCTGTTTCTAATGAGACCCCAATTGTTATATGTTTCCCACTGGAACGTGTTGATGTCAACCTCTGCCATTCCAATAGGACTTCCAATAGGTCTCCGATTCTCGTTTATCTTGTGGGTTATCATAAGACCCTCTGTTATTGCAAAATTCAGTCTTTCTACCGTGTAGATAATCTTTTTATTTTATTTATTTATTTACTTATTTTTATTATTATTACTATTATTGAGACAGAGTCTTGCTCTGTCGCCCAGGCTGGCGTGCAGTGGTGTGATCTCGGCTCACTGCCATCTCCATCTCCCGGGTTTAAACGATTCTCCTGCCTCAGCCTCCCGAGCAGCTTCGACTTCAGGCAGCCGCCACCATGCCCGGCTAATTGTCTTCTGTGTAGAGAATCTTAAAAGCTAAAGTTTTGCTGGACAAGGAAACGTAGGGCAATAATGAAGTATTTAAACTCCTACATAAAACAGAATTGAAGTTTCAAGTGCAGAGGAAACGCAGTATGTTTGTAAACTAAAAGTATTCGGTAAAAAAGAGTTGTGATACTTCCCAATGCAGACTGTTTTTGTTTAGTTTTTAAAAATCAAATTCTACTGTGATAATGCACACAAAACACATCAGAATTTTGGATAATATACATTTAAGTTTAGTGATTGTTTTTAATCATTCTTAACACAAAACCTAATTCACTTTATTACACTTCTTAAAATATTCTAAGTGTCCTTTCTCTTGCACCTGGTTTGGTTAACATCTTTTTCCTGGCTCCAGAGAAGCAAATCTTCCCTTTCTTTTACAATCCAATCTTATAGATCTTCATCCTTCATGTTCTGCAAAAACAATGGAGCCAATACCTGTGGTTTGCCTCACCTGGGTTAAATCTACCTCAACTCTTGCTTTTAATCTTGTCATGGCCTCCCAAAACTCCAACCAGGCTGCCCACTTCCTCCATAAAACTTTTTTCTACCACCTTCTGCTGAAAACGTCTTTGTTCCTTTACTGATTTTTTTTAACACATAGTATACACATTTGTGTATTTTCTGGTACTATCTGTTATTGTAATTATTTAGCATATATTTTCTACAGGGCTTTATCTGCTGATATCAAAACATCACTGACCAGCAAACAGTTTATATTCTCTTCCTGAAACACCAGTGGGTGGTTGATCTTGTTGTTGCTGTTTTATTGAACCCGTGATCACTTTTTTTCAGTGATCATCTATACTCATGAATGGGCTGAGAAAAAGTAGTGATAGATTATGCCGTTTGGCTAATAATGCCCCCCAAAAAAGGGTTCCTTAACTTTCCTAATTAAAATCAAGTTCATAATATTAGCAGAAAAGCTAGCTTTTCAAGTTTTCTGTCTGCAAGTTGCTCAGTGGTGGCTAAGAAAATGCAGCAAAGTATACAGCACAAACATTTTCAGAAGAAGTTCAGAAATGAGCCTTCCTCAATCACTGAAGGAATGTAAGTATTTCAGCTTTGAACAATACTTTGCTCAGGAGGCAGTAAAGGACTGTGACTTATTAGTTTACTTGAAGTGGGCATGCCTTCACTGTTTTATCAAGCTGTTACATTTTATAGGAAACTGGATTCTGCCTGTGCACTACAGGGGCCCAATGTTTTTCATTTGATATTATGTGCATGCTTTTTTTTTCTCTAGTATTTAAAGAACATCACAGTGATTCTTATCCCAGCCATGTGAATAATAGCTAGCTCTTTAATCTAACTTGATTTTTAAGCCACCTCATTATAGTTTTAGCACACTGCGTGTGTGAAAAAATAGTTGCTAAAGAATCCTGAATTCATATATGGAAAGAGAAAGTACTGCTTTCTTAGACGGAAAGTATCTACCAGCTAATGTGATAATAATAATATAATTCCTCCATCAAGCTCTTTCAAAACAGTGTCCCCTATATAAATTGTCTCGGTAAGGTTTGCAAATCTGTAAAGAAAAAAAAAAGTGACAAAATACAATACATTTATTTTGAATTAAAAATATTTTGGTTATCTGAATTTTAACATATCCTGGCATATATTTAGATCCCCAGGAAACAGAATCCACTCTAGATGAAGATTAGCTATAATTGGAAGATGCCCCAAGCATGCTAATATATAGTTTACCTTTTGTGCATACAAAACAATGAAACACTAATGAGTCAAAATTTATGCTTTGATGAAAAGCACTGAGTTCCTTCATCTTAATCCTTTTGGTAAAGCAAAACTGGACAGGATGTGTTTAAATAACAACATCGATAGTGACTATATTGACTATCGGCTATGCCAGGCATGGAGCGGGTTAAACAGCCTAAGCATTGTGAATTAGTAACATCATTCACAGAATTGTTGTTACCTTATGCCTTAAACACAGGTAGATAGTTTGTTACATTTAGTAGGCATGACCACACAGTACATGCATTCAAACTCTGTTACTTGAATTCAATTTAAATACTTTTCTCTGTAAAATAAGACAGACAATAAATAAAATTAAGTGGGGTGAGGGGACAGAGAGAGGAAAAAAATGGACTCTAGTTAATTGAGTATCTCAGACCATGGCATAAATTAAACTTGCACAACTATAACCAATTATTTCAAGTCTTTTTCAATTTTTGTAACATATAACTGCCTTAATATGTTATAATATAGGGTAGAAATCACATTTAAAAAAGAATACTGCCTGTAAGAAGCAATCATATAATAGCAATAATTTTCTATACTTACAAATAGCTCTTTTCTGCCAAATTATGAAAACTTGCTTAAGTGATAGCTGAAAATTCAGACAATATGAGTGTTTGCAGGCATTAACGGGATGCAGCTTCTCTCTTGACACATTGCAAATATAAATTCAATCTTGTTCTTTTTCCTGTTGAATTACGTAGTAGATAGAGTAGTAGATGCTCAATAGAATTGAGGCTTGGAAACCTTCTGAAATTTCAATATGCTTTTCTTTGAACCAGAAAGATGGAAAAAGAAGCCAGAATATAAAGTGCTTTCCTGTATGCTTGCGCTAAATTGTCAGGAATTAGCACTCATTTTCCATCCTTAAAGCCCTCCACGAAGGCTCTCCTACTCCTTATCTCAGGGAGGAGCAGTTAATGAAGCAGATGCTAAGAAAAAAAAATGATGAGCATTCTTTGGGGCTACGAGGAACAATGGACCTGAAAAAGGTTGGGTTTCTGGTTTCCCCGGTCCTCTCATCTCTTTTTTGCCACATTCAAGTACTCACCTATGATAACGACACCTCTCACACTTCGTCCAGTCTGAGTTTCTCCATTTCCAGCTCTGATTGCCATTTGCACACTTCCAGTGGTTTGCTTGAGCCGAAGAAGGAGTACTGCAAGTGAGTGTCTGCTTTCCAGATGGAAAACCTGTCTACAAAAGGATCGTTAAACTCTCAAGGCATGGAGACGTATGGAGAGATGAAAATGAAAAATTCTGTGCTACATTTGATGTCTTAAGCATTTTTAAAAGTTATTTTAGTGGACAAGAAAACTGTGGTGCATCTATACAATGGAAACAAATCAGAAATAAAAAAGGAAGAAACTATTGATATATGCAAAAACTTGGATGCATCTTAAAGGGATTATACTCTCAAGGTGTGGAGAAATGAAGTCCAATCAATATTCACCATCCCACTGGTCCCACTGAGGAAGAGCCCCTTGTTTCTCTCCTGACAGCTTAAAAAAGAAAGTTTCACCTTGTTACCTTCCTAGCTTGGGAAAAAATCAATTACCAAGCCAAATGCCAGAAACATCATTGCAACCTAGTTGCCTATCACGTATGTAAAAAGTCTATTAAGCAGAAACATGATTTGCTTCCAACACTGAAAGAAAGGAGAAATAATCAGTCCGCTCTTAGCCACAGTTTTTCTTTCTGCACTTTCAGTTACCAACAGCACAGTACTATCAAATATTTTGAGAGAAAGAGAGAAACCACACTTACATGACTTTTATTACAGTATTTTGTTATAATTATTCTATGGTATTACATATTATTGTCGTTACTCTTCTAATGTGCCTAATTAATCCATTAAACTTTATCGTAGGTGTGTATTCACAGATAAAACATACTATATATAGGGTTCAGTACTACCTGTGGTCTCAGCCATCTGCTGGGGGTCTTGGAACGTATACCCCATGGATAATCAGTGACTACTGTAGCATGGGTATGCTAGAAATGCATCAACATTTGTCTCCACAATGATTTTTTTTTTTGGCAAGTGAACAGTTATGTCATCAAATGAAATAATTCACCTTGTCTGGGTGAGTCATTTGGAAGATATAGACATAGATACTGATATAGACAAATCTTATTTCTAGGTGATTCATTTGGGTTACGAATCCTCACAGATACCAAATAGACATTCTAAAATTTCCTCCAAGCCAGGCATGGAGGCTCATGCCTGTAATACCAGCACTTTAGGAGGCCAAGATTGGAGGATAGTTTAAGCCCAGGGGTTCAAGAACAGCCTGAGCAACATAGTGGGACTCCATCTCCACAAAATAAAAATAAAAAAAATTAGTCAGGTGTGTTGGCACATGCCTGTAGTCTCAGCTACTTGGGAGTCCAAGGTAGGATCACTTAAGCCTGGGAGGCAGAGTTTGCAATGAGCCATGATCACGCCACTGCACTTCACAGCGAGACCGTCTCAAATAAAATAAAATGAATAATAAAATGAGTGAATGAATGAATGAATTAAATAAAATTTCTCCACTGTGACCAACAAGTTTTTGGAGGCTGTCTTTGGTACCATTCTACAGCTCTACCCAATGACAAAATGTGTTATCCATCTATATCAATACATTTCTAGATAAAACTCTATATATGAAAGTTTTGCACCGTGACATTTGTAATGCCAACAAAAATCTTACTTCGGCTCTATGCAGCCTACTTACTACTAAGATGACAAATAGTAATTTGTTCTGGCATTTTTAATACCAGGTGTTTTGCTGTTTCTTCAAATAAAAATATGCAATCCATTGTAATGTTTGCAAACAGTGAAACAGCTTGCTTATGGCCTGAAAGCATGAAAGTGTTAAAATGGTATATTAGCTCTTTTCTCAAACATGGCCTATATCCTAGAATTTTATATGCCTGTAGTTCTCTGTGCAAGCAAACTAGAAACCAGAGCTAGGGGTTATCTCCTGTGCAATTAATGAGTATTGTTTCAGATGGCAGCTCTCCTTAAAAACAGGATTCTATGTCCAGAAAATAGGATTTGAAGCTCTCTTGGTGAAATGTAAAATGAATCACACTCCATCATTTATATGAATACCATGAGGCTATTCTCTTTTTTCTTCTGGGATGAGGCAAAAGCATACCTAATAAGTTCAAAACATTGTTTTTCTAATATGTGGTTTGTTATAATGACACAGTTTCTCATGTGTAAATATGCATCTTTAGAATCTTAATAATGCTAAAATCACCCGACACTTTGTTATTACTGCTATAATAAATAGAAAATATATTTAAAAAAACAATTTTATTTGCTTGTTTTGATGTATTTATACGATTTGTATGAGTTTGTCAGAGCTACCACAACCATATACCACAGACTGGGCAGCTTAAACAATAGAAATATATTTCTCATAGTCCTGGAGGCTGGAAGTATGAGATCAAGGTGTCAGAGCGTTGGTTCCTCCTGAGGCCTCTCTCCTTGGCTTGTAGACACTCTCTTCTCCTTGTGTCCTCACGTGTTTGTCCCTCCGTGAGTGTCTGTGTCCTAATGTCCTCTTCTTAAAAGGAAACCAGTCTTATTGGTTTGGGGTCCACTTTAGTGACTTCTTTGTAACCTAATTATCTCTAAAGGTCCTGTCTCCAAACACAGTCACATTCTGAGGTAAAGGCAGGTTAGAGACCTCAAGTTATAATTTTGGGGCCATATAATTGAGCCCATGACACTACTTCAGTGGAGAGATGTGTCGCTTGTCCCTTCTCACCTCAGTATCCATCAGTAAATTGCCTTGTTCCTCTACAGAGCACCTGAGCCACCCTAGCCCAACCACAGCACTTC
The DNA here is from genome assembly GCF_028858775.2 of Pan troglodytes. Classification (NCBI taxonomy): domain Eukaryota; kingdom Metazoa; phylum Chordata; class Mammalia; order Primates; family Hominidae; genus Pan; species Pan troglodytes. Next base: position 5,962,886 of record NC_072421.2, on the reverse strand, counting down.
CAGGATGTATGCCTCTGTGATGGGAGACAGACGCAAACTCTTTGGAGATTAGATCTCCTCCTCTAACATAAATCAGCTCTTCAGTTGGAAAGAATAAGCAGCTAATAAGATTGGTGGTTAAGAATGATGGCATAGAATAGTATGTCTCAAGTTCTAATATGCATAGAGATCACCTGCAGATCTTATTGCAAGGCACACTCTGATGAGGCAGCTCTGGGCTGGTTCTGCATTTTCAACAAGCTCTCTGGTGAGGCTGATCAAGCTGGTCCAAGGTCTGCACCTGGCATAGCACAAAAACACAGCTACATATCCTCTGTATTGGGCTTTTTGGAGGTTTGAAGATACTCCGACCAGCAAACTCTCCCCACTTCCCCAAAGGTTCTAGTTTAATTGGTTTTGCAGCAGGATGCAGAACTGCAACTATCAAGGGTAATGGGTTCAGCCCAAGGTCTACCACTTCTGTGGAGCCTCAGCAAGTTACTCAACTTTTATTGCCTAACATTTGTCTTCTGTGACATGGAGTGACTACTAAAAATGCCCACCTCCAGCCAGGCACAGTGGCTCACACATGTAATGCCAGCAATTTGGGAGGATTGCTTGAGGCCAGGATTCGAGACCAGCGTGGGCAACATAGAGAGACCCTGTCTCTACCGTAATTAAAAAAATTAGCCAGGTGTGTTGGTACATGCCTATAGTCCCAGTCCCAGCTACTCGGGAGGCTGAGGTGGAAGGGTTGCTTGAGCCCAGGAGTTCTAGGCTGCAGTGAGCCATGATTGCACCAAAGCACTGCAACCTGGACAACAGAGTGAGACTCCATCTCCTAAAAACATACCCACCTCAAAGCTCTAACGCAAATTATTTGCCATAATATTTGCAGTTTTTTAAAAAATCCTGAGATATACTGAGCCACTTATAACTGTTTGCTTAACTATTCCTCAAGAGTTTTTTTTCTTGCTATTGTTATCATATTTCTTCTAACAGCAAAATGATCTGAATAATATTTATAATAAAATCTAAGTCGTGGGTTAGAACCTCGAGTATGCTTATAAGAAATACATTATATAATGCCCCATAATAAGATCTACAGTACCTATACGATGACTTATATTGAAATTGAATACAAGAAATCATTTAAATGTCTATCTATTTTATCATTCTTTGCACAAGACATTTTTTAGACTATATATAACATGAATAATTGAATGGGGCCTGTTCTTCAGTTTACAGTTTAAAACATATGACTTTTTGCAAATTTTTTATCTTTACAGTGGTGCAAAGTCCACACACATTCAGTAGAAATGACACTTCAAGTCAAGTTCCCATACAATCATTCTGTTTTTCACTTTCAGGACAGGATTCAATAAATTACAGGAGATAGTCAACACTTTAGTATAAAGTAGGCTTTGTGTTAGATGATTTGCCTAACAGTAGGCCAATGTAAGTGTTCTGAGCACAATTAAGGTAGGCAGGGCTGAGCTATGATGTTTGGTAGGTTAGATGTATTCAATGTATCCTCAGATTACAATATTTTTAGCTTACAATGTGTTTATGGGGATGTAAGCTCATCGTAATCCAAAGAGCATTTGCATACACTTTCAGAAACCTAATATACACACTTGATACACACAAATAACTAATTAATAATGAGCAGAAATAGGCCAATGTTTTAATATAAGTAAATAAGATGCTACAATATTGAAAATTCTATGCTATGTGTAGTGTCTGAAGCATTCCTTCAGTTATTTTGGTGGTTGAGCAAACTTTGATGCACTCATACCATGGGATCTACTTAGCAAAAAAAAAAAAAAAAACTACTGATACGTACAACAACTAGGATGCATCTCCAACGATGTGATAAAAACCAATCTTGCAAAGTTACATCTTGTGCAATTCCATTTACATAACATTTTTGAAATGAAAGAAGTATAGAAATGAGTAAAAGATTGATAGTTGCCTGGGGTTAAGGCAGGAGTTCATGGTAGAAGGGAAATGGGTGTGATTATAAAAGATCAATATAAGAGATGCTTGTGAGGATGGAATTTGACATGGTTTGGCTCTGTGTCTCCACCCAAATCTCAAGTTGAACGGTAATTCCCAGTGTTGGGGGAGGGACCTGATGGGAGGTGATTGGATCATGGGGGTGGATATCCCCTTGCTGTTCTGGTGACAGTGAGTGAGTTATCACGAGATCTGGTTGTTTAAAAGTGTGTGGCACTTCCCCTTATGCTCTCTCTCTCCTACTGACATTTGAAGATATGCTCATTTCCCCTTCACCTTCCGCCATGATTGTAAATTTACTGAGGCCTCCCAGCCATGCTTCCTGTATAGCCTGCAGAACTGCCAGTCAATTAAACATATGTTCTTCATAAATTAATCAGTCTCAGGTAGTTCTTTATGGCAGTGTAAGAATGGACTAATACAGAATTGTTCTGTATCATGACCATCTCAAGAACACTACCCTGGTGGTGACATTATGCTTTAGTTTTGCAAGATGTTACCATTGGGGGAAATTGGTCAATGGAATCTGTATTATATTTTACAACTGCCCTGGAATCTCCAGCTATTGCAAAAGTCAAAAAAATGTTTAATTTTAAAAAGTTTCAAAAATGCAATAAATTGACCACAAGGAAAAGTTCAACTGAAGTTAATGCAAATATAGGAAAATATTCATTTTCTCTCAACGTTGCAAAACAATGTCTTTTCTGAGGAGGCATTTTCTTGACTTTAAATGTTTACCAGCGAGACCTTGGCCTGGTTCCTGTCTCTTAAATAATACACTGCAATTCACAAATAGAGACCAAATATTGTTATCTTCAGGTTACATCTAATCTGTTTTTCCACCTGAGCCTTTTCTTATTATTTAGCTGGTGAGCTACTCAATTGTAACTCGTTTCTCCATTTCTAACTCAATTATTTGTACACCTGCAAAGATTTGCTTTGTCACAAAGGAGAGAAATGCAGGTTAGAGTTCACCCTCTAAGTAGAAAATCAGTCTACTAAAGGATCTTTAAACTCTCGAGACAGGATATTGAGAGATGAAGTCCCATTTTAATTGTTCCAATGATGTCTGTTTTGGTGGCAATGAAATATTAACTGTAGAAGTGTGTCAAAGGAAAAGTGGAACTAATTTTGCAATAAGGCACAAATGTCAAACATGTATTTAAACTCTACTTTTTAATTCACTCTGACAGTCTCCAAATTATAATTTATTTTTAAAATTATGTTTCTAAATATTTGTCTTTTTTCAGATTTTCCAACACCCATGATTCCTGTGGGTGTTTTGTTGTACATGCAGCTGCATTTGATTCTGCTACGAATAAAACAATAATGTGATATTTTATTGGTACAGTTTATCTCTTGTGCTTTCTGTAATACCATATCCACAATGGTACATTTAGTTTCCTTTAGGTCCCTTTAAGACTATAGCATCCTGCATTTTTGCTTTATATGCAGGTACAAAGTTAATCTTTTGTTTAGGTTATTCTTTGAAATTTTAATCGTTTCTCTGGAATCTCATGGGATGTTTTAAAGCAATATAGTTCAGTAAAAAAAATTGGGGCACTTATTTTTCCGGAAATAAAATTTAATTTAATAAGAAGGAAACTCAGCATGGTGGCTGATGCCTGTAATCCCGGCACTTTGGGAAAAGCCAGGGTGGGTGGATTGCTTGAGCCCAGGAATTTGAGTCTAGCCTGAGCAACATGATGAAACCCTGTCTATATAAAAAATACAACATTAGCCGGGCGTGGTGGTATGCACCTGTAGTCCCTGCTATTAGGGGGGCTGAGGCATAAGGATCACTTGAACATGGGAAGTTGAGGCTGCAATGAGCCATGATCATACCACTGCACTCCAGCCTGGGCAACAGAGGGAGATCCTGTCTCAAAAAAAAAAAAAAAAAAGAATGAAGATATTTGATTTTATCATGTGATAATATTAAAATCATAGGTCAGAACAGAATGTTGGAAACATTCTGCCTACTCAAAAGAGTTGTTTCCTCTCTGCCATTTTTAACTGACATAAAATTGGATAACATCACAACACCTCAGTTCCTTCTAGAAATATCATGATTCCTTATATAAGTGACTGATTTTCTTAATGACTGTGTAATAATGGTTAATGAGATTTTTTTTTAACCTCTCTCTTCTTTGAGTAAACAAGACTGCAAAGGATAGATTCATTGTTTGTGGATTAGACATAGACTATCAAAGAGAGAGTAAGCCAGGAAGGCAGTGCCGGTCTTAGGACTTGGAGAGAGGGTAGAGAGAAATAAACCAGTTGGATGCGGGTAGGTAGCTACAGTGTTCACCTAACGTAATGTTCATCTACTCCTATAACACACCATAAATAAATCTAAGATACGGTAATTACAAAAATTCCAGCTTGACAAATATCGGGGCATAATACAAATTAAAGAAAAATGAGTAATTATTGCATAGAGAAATGTGTGGAGTCCTACTTAGGGAAAAGGAGTCAGTCTGGTGAGACTGAGGGAAAGCAAAAACAGAAAGCAGATAAGCTGTAAGTCTGTCTTTCTTCATAGTCCAGGACCCATAGCCCCCCTGGGCAAACAACTCACAATCTTCTTGTGCCCAGCTATCGCCAGACACCTGCAAGTTAGCTCACTGCAACCGTGCCATTATGAGCACTGCATGTACCACTCTTCAGCATAAACATCATTCTATAAAATTCCCAGCAAGCCTTTGTTTCCTGACAGTCAGCTTCTCTCTGGCTGGTCTGCCCATTTCACCCTTGCAATGCATTTTCACACTTTCTCTAATAAATCTGCCTTTCTTTACCTGCCATTATCTTGGTAAATTACTTTACTACCCTTGCAATACCAGCCCCCGAGGGCTGGTGCTCACCCATGACAAAATACAGAAAATCTAACATGATGCATAGAATTATATGGTGACAGAGACTGAATACATCAAACATGTCAATTAATGTGCAAGGAACTTAACTCATTTACTGAGAGACAGAAAAAAAAATCAATGGGCCCATACAGAAGCACCCCAAGATAGGCCATCCACAAGAAATATACCTAAAACAAGGTTATTCAGAAAGGCTAAAAAAAAGATGAAGAAATAAAAAAAATTGTTCTTCCAAAAAGACACATGCACTTGTATGTTCATCACGGCGTGATTCACCGTAGCAAAGACATGGACTCAACCTAGATGCCCATCAGCAGTGGATTGGATTTAAAAAAAACAAAAAAGTGGTACATATACACCATGGAATACTATGCAATACTAAAAAAGAGAAAAATAATGTTCTCTGAAGAAACATGGATGCAACTGGAGGCCATTATCCTGAACAAATTAGTGCAGGAACAGAAAACCAAATACCACATGTTCTAACCCTTAAGTAGAAACTAAGCATTAAATTATGAAGGAGATAAAGATGAGAACAATAGGCACTGGGGACTACTAAAGGGGAGAGCATAGAGGGGTACAAGGGCTGATAAATTAACTTTTGGGTACTATGCTCCCTACCTGGGTGACAGAATTATTTGTACCCCAAACCTCAATGTCACACAATATACCCAAGTAACAAACTTGTACATGCACCTCTGGAACCTAAAATAAAAGTTGAAATAAAAAATAAAAGAGAAGAAAAGCAATAGCAAACCTTCTTCCCTGGATGTGACAACTAAAAATATCTCATAGAACTAAAAAGTAGGGCCGGGCGCGGTGGCTCACGCCTGTAATCCCAGCACTTTGGGAGGCGGAGGCAGGTGGATCACCTGAGGTCAGAAGTTTAAGACCAGCCTGGTCAACAGGGCGAAACCCCCTCTCTATTAAAAATACAAAAATTAGCCGGGCGTGGTGGCGTGTGCTTGTAATCCCAGCTACTCGGTAAGCTGAGGCAGGAGAATACTTTGAACACAGGAGGTGGAGGTTGCAGTGAGCCGAGATCGTGCCATTGCACTCCCGCCTGGGCAACAAAAGTGAAACTCAGTCTCAAAAAAAGAACTAAAAAGTAGAAGAAAGGATATTACAAGCTGGGAAGGTTAGGGGTAAGAGAAGATAGGGAGAAATTTGTTGAAGGACACAAAATTATAGCTACATGGGAGGAATAAGTTTTACTGTTCTATACCACTGTAGGATGACTATAGATATTGAATGTTCACAACACAAAGAAATGGTACATGTTTGAGCTGATGGATACGCTAATGACCCTGATGAGATCACTGTATGTTGTATATATCAGAACTTCACTGTGCCATGTGAATATGTACAATTATTATATGTAAATTAAAAATTAAATTTAAACATTTTTTAAATGTCTCTAGACTTTTCTACATGTCCCCTGCAGGAAGCTAAACCACCTCAGGGTGAAATGACTGCCCTGTGGGATTATGCCTGAGCAGAAATATTCCTACACAAGCATTTGTTTATTTATTTAGAGACAGGGTCTCACTCTGTCACCCAGGCTGGAGTGTAGTGGCATGAACTCGGCTCACTGCAGCCTCTGCCTCCCGGGTTCAAGGGATCCTCCTGCCACAGCCTCCTGAGTAGCTGGGACTACAGGTGCGTGCCACCATGCCCAGCTAATTTTTTGTATTTTTTGTACAGACAAGGTCTCACCATTTTGCCCAGGCTGGTCTCAAACTCCTGGGCTCAAGCCATCCACCCGCCTTGGCCTACCAAAGTTCTGGGGTTACAGGCATGAGCCACCACTTCCGGCCTGTTTTTCCTTCCTGTTTAATATGTCAAGGTGGTTCTTGGTAGACTTTCCTTGATTCGTTTAGTGGGCTTTGCCTAGCCACCCTTTGCTTATCATAGGCCTAATGTAGTTATCTGAGGACCATCTATTTACCGCATTTCTACATTTTATTTAATGCCTTACTGTATATTATATTAACTTTTATTATGGTATTTAAAATATGTTAAATATGTTATTGTTTTTATTTGTATAAATGTATAGGGCACAAGCTCAATTTTGTTACATGGATATGTTGCATAGTTGTGAAGTCAGGGCTTCCAGTGTACCCCTCACCTGAATAGTGTACATTGTACCCATTATGTAATTTTTCGCCCTCCCACCTCTCCCAGCCTCTCACCCTTCCAAGTGTCCAGTGTCTATTTTTCCACTCTCTTTGTCCATTGTACACATTACTCAGCTGCCACTTGTGAGAAAACGCAGTAATTGTCTTTCTGTTTCCGAGTCGTTTTCCTTAGGATATTTAGCCATGATAAAATATTTTAAAAATAAGACTACGGTATTAGTCTGTTCTCAGACTGCTAATAAACACATGCCCCAAATGGGTAATTTATAAAGGAAAGAGGTTTAATGGACTCGCAGTTCCACATGACTGGGGAGGCCTCACAATCATGGCAGAAGGCAAAAAGGGAGCTAAGTTATGTCTTTCATGGTGGTAGGCAGGAGAATGTGTGCGGGGGATCTTCCCTTTCTAAAATCATCAGATCTCATGAGATTTATTCACTATCAAGAGAACAACATGGGAAAGACCTGCCCCCATGATTCAATTACCTCCCACCAGGTCCCTCCCATGACACATGGAAATTATGGGAGCTACAATTCAAGATGAAATTTGGGTCGGGATATAGCCAAACTATATTAACTACTCATTAGTCAATTTGGCCAATCAATGAAGAAGAAAATACCATTTTAAAAAACATGTAATAACTAGTTGATATATGCTTCACTGTCATGTTAACTTCAAACTTGTATACCTTAAATTATTTGAATTAAGTAAGGTTGTTAATTAAATATTACCTAAAATGACTCTATCATGATAATTTACTTTGCTTGAGAAAATATCAATAACATCAGATGTAGTATCTGTAGTAATCCATCATTCTCTGATTCTCTATGTGATTTTTCTCCACTCATTTACCTTCTGAGTGACAAATGTGTGAAACCGACAGTCAAAAGGAGATCCCTTCAGTTTGATAGTAAAGTGTGACTTACAGGTTCATTTTACTTAAGAACTCACTTTAAAAGTTTTTGAAAGGAGATTTTCTGCTCACATGTCAAAGGCTATTCCTAATGAAGGCATATAATCTCCACCAAATAATAATTGAAATCTATAAGTCATCCCTTTCATCGTGCTTTTTATTCTTTAGATTTTCATTAATTTGATGGTAAGCTGTAATTTTCAGATTCCCTTGCTGCTAAAAGTATACCCTGCTTATATAATTAATTATGTTTTTATTCTTCCATCAGCTTCATGAATGGGAAGTCATCCATGTGTGTCCTACTTCCACGTTGTTCCCATAGATCCTTTTCTCTGTTATAAAAATAGAGATAAATACCAGTGTCAAAAACGCAAGGAAAAAAAAGTAGCTGTTTACTTGTAGAAATGTTTTCTTTGCATTGCTGTGAAAACTAGTTATAGGTCAAGTGAAAAACTACCATGTTATAAATTAATCTTCCAATCTGTCTTTGAAGTACAAACAATCTGTGAAATTTCTATTGGGGCAAGTCAACTTTATCACAAACACCCACGTATCCCAAAATTATAGAGCATTGTCTTGTTTTCTTCCCTTTCTTCCAGTTTATTACATGGATATGATCACCTAATTGCTGATATATGATTGCTCTGAACCAAGAACATAAGTTGTTTGAAAAGGTGGCTATGTTAATATGTTTTGATTATTTTCGTTCAGTTGTTAACTAGTCAAATTACCCATATTAGTCAAATGGTAGGTTTCAAATCTGATATATTAGAAAACATGCATTCCTTAAGAAAAAATCGATTATATAGAAGGTCACGAAAGTATGCATACCTTATGTAAAATCAGTTATCTAGAAGGTCACTTTCATAGGAGCTATACATATTTTTTAAAGATATTGCTAGAAATATCAGATATGAATTGAACTTATACCTTTCCAACTAGTTGGCTTGGTGTCAAAAAAATCTTTAGAAATCTTTATAATAGTCATGGAAGCAAAAAAAAAAAAAAAGAGAGACCTATTTGCATTTTGCTTTTTTACTTTTTTGGGTCTTTTTTTTATACTTTAAGTTCTAGGGTACATGTGCACAATGTGCAGGTTTGTTACATAGGTATACATGTGCCATGTTGGTGTGCTGCACCCATTAACTCGTCATTTACATTAGGTTTATCTTCTAATGCTATCCCTCCCCCCTCCCCCCACCCCTCGACAGGCCCTGGTGTGTGATGTTCCCCTTCCTGTGTCCAAGTGTTCTCATTGTTCAATTCCCACCTACGAGTGAGAACATGCGATGTTTGGTTTTCTGTCCTTGTGATAGTTTGCTGAGAATGATGGTTTCCAGCTTCATCCATGTGCCTACAAAGGACATGAACTCATCCTTTCTTATGGCTGCATAGTATTCCATGGTGTCTATGTGCCATATTTTCTTAATCCAGTCTGTCATTGATGGACATTCAGGTTGGTTCCAAGTCTTTGCTATTGTGAATAGTGCCACAAAAAACATACGTGTGCATGTGTCTTTATAGCAGCATGATTTATAATCCTTTGGGTATATACCCAGTAATGGGATAGCTGGGTCAAACAGTATTTCTATTTCTAGATCCTTGAGGAATTGCCACACTGTCTTCCACAATGGTTGAACTAGTTTACTGTCCCACCAGCAGTGTAAAAGCGTTCCTATTTCTCCACATCCTCTCCAGCAACTTTCTTTCATTTATATCAGTAGTCCAACTTATTGTAGGACCTGGGAACACACATTTATATTTCTTTTCAAACTGAAGGCAATAACTATTTAGATTATTACATACTGCTTCCAGAAGAAATCTCACATAAAACTATAATTTCAGTTTATACCATTTTCAACCACATACTTCATTAGCACTAGACTATAGACTGGCATTTGCAAAAACAAAAGCTAGTTATAAAAAAACACATTATTGTGGGTTTTTACATGAACGTTGTGGTTATTAAGAACCACAGAAAAATGATCCCAAATACAATCTCCCTCAAACTGATAAAAATTTATCTTATTTTAAAATACCAGTGGAGAATCATTTTGAAAACTGTTTTCATAGATTATCACACACTCTTGTAAATGCTTTCTTGTATATTATGTAGAATTCTAGCCAGGCGTTATGGCTCATATCTAAAAATCCCAGCACTTTCAGAGGTTGAGGTGGGAGGATTGCTTGAGCCCAGGAGTTCAAAACCAGACTGGGAAAAATAGCGAGACCCCCATCTCTATCAAAATAAATAAATAAATAAATAAATAAATAGCTGGGTGTGGTGGCCTGTGCCTCTTCATAGGTAGTATGTTTTTAAAAAATGGTGGGATAGGTGCAGTGACTCATGCCTGTAGTTCCAGCTACTCTGGAGGCTAAGGCGAGAGGATCATTTCAGCCCAGGAAATCGACGCAGTAGTGGGCCGTGTTTGCACCACTGCACTCCAGCCTGGGTGACAGAGTGAGACCCTGCCTCAGAAAATAATAATAATAGTAATAAATTAAAAAAAATTCTACCCAAGAACTGGAGCCCAGCTGGTATCATTTATAAATTATTGAATACTGATTGTGCTTTATATACTTGGGATGTATATCATATGTTCCCCGCATCTTTCTCAAGACTTCCCAGTGATCAGATGTCTGAAAGTCTATTTTTCGACACTTTTATTTTCTTCGTCTTTTCTGAATCATGATCCAGGATAAAGTGGGTTTTGGATCAAAATGAAGTTGATTCACTGACTGGATTCATCACATATACACTGAATGGAATTGTGCAAATTACCTAGCTTATCATAATTTGGACATGTGTAAAATTACGCCAATTACACAAATCTTATTTTCTTCCTTTCAAACAAATAGATTGCCCTTAATTCATCCATGATTGTTGTGGGAATTAGAAATACTAATTGAAAAGCACCCACTAAGGTGATTGACTTCATCCAGCCACTGATACAGGAGAAAGTGTAACTATTACTGTGAAGGCAGTATGATTTTCTCTACAATTCCATTTACCCATCAAAGTTAAGGGCACAGTGGATCACAACTATAATCCCAGCAATTTGAGGCTGAGGCAGGAGGATTGCTTGTAGCCAGGAGTTCAAAACCAGCCTGAGCAACATAGCAAAACCCTGTCTCTACAGAAAATTTAAAAATTAGCCAGGTGTGGTGGTGTGTGTCTGTAGTCCCAGCTACTTGGGAGGGTGAGGCAGGAGAATTGCTCGAGCTCAAGAGTTTGAGGCTGTAGTGAGCTGTGATCATTACAGGTCCAGGCTGGGCAATAGACCTTGTCTCTTAATTTTTTTAAAATTAAAGAATAATTCCAAATCCAATAATGAATTGAATGATACTATCTGCTCTATGCATTTCGATATTTTATCCTACGTTGTAGTGACAGATATGATAACCATAAATATTTCTGGTGTAAGAAAATACACGTGTCTCAATTTTCTTGAAATTTGACCTAAAAATCTCTGCACTTGCTTCTAAGGACTAAAGTTGAGACCGATATTTTTAAAGCATGAAAAGAGCAAACAAAATGCATATATAAGATAAAATATATGCAGAAAGAAAGAAGAAGAAACATTATTCTCTGTGTTAGTATTATTTTAGGAGGAAATTCTACGCAGATACCTATTTGTAATCCAAGGTTTTGTGACAACAAGAGGAATTGTACTTATACAATGTACAATTTGCACGAGTACAAAGGGGCAATTATACAACTTCCACAATTCCATTCAGCCTACATATGACAACCAGCGGAATTATTGAGAATGATAAATGTTATAGTGTGGAGTGAAAACTCTGAAGATTATGTGCCTAAAACATTATCTGGTTTAATGTTTAAAAATGTTTATAAATGCTGTAAATATTTATACATTTTATAAATGTTTATAAATTACAGTTTATAAAGCTAAAAGCTTATGGCAGAAATAAGGTTTGGGTATCTGCTGTGAGTTGAACTGTGTGATGTCCTTCTTTTTCTTCCTGCAAAAATGATCACCACCAAAACTGTACATGTAAATTTCCTGCCACTTAGTCATTAGAATTTGTTTGCGCTTCGTTTTAGTATCTGAAATATAATCCTTAGTGTCACAAAATATGTCAGATTTCAGGCTCCCTCCTCCTTGTTTACTATTTTAATTATAAAATAAAATTTGGGAATTGGCTCATATATATGGTCTAATGAACAATTTGGACTGTGAGTAAACTTTTTGATTTTTAAGTTTACCTTGCACTTTATCTGTTAGAAGTTCTGGAATATGCTGTGAGAATCTTCTTCCAGGGTTGAGTCCCAAAGCTCCTTGATAGATGCAGGTTCTCAGTGAAGCCAGCATTAAGCTACTTCCGGGGAACTGCCTGGTCCACCTCCCAAGCTGCTTGGTTCTAACGTGGTCAAGGCCATGTGTGCCACGACCTGTACCTGCACAATGATTTCTCACACCTGCCTCTCTGATCACCTAAGTCAGCTCTACTTTCATATCTCACACAAGTGTATTTAACTCAAAGAACATAAGTTTGACATCTGGCTGGAAGATTAGATGGAAAAATGTTAAGTTTAGGTTTCTGAGCTCTTCAGTCAGGAAGAAAAGTAGAAGGCTTTTCTACTTTTCTACACGATAAACTTTAAGAGATGAATACATGTTCAAAGAGGCAATTCACATTTCCAACCACATATGGAGGTACCTTTTGCACACCATGTTAACATGTGCATCACTGAAGAAGCCAGAAGAAGTTCATGGAAAGTCGCAGTAGCTCAGACTAGGGTTTCATGCCATGCTCACTTGACAGCTGCTATTCAGACACATTCTCTATCTCTTCTCAGAAACAAATCAATACAGATGCTGGTGCCTGGCATATAGCTATGGTGGTAGCAAATGTCTGTGTTTCATTTTCCTTCCCATTTATTTATTCTCTATCTCAATAAGCAACAATCTCTACAAGCAATTGACTTTCACATAACAGTGTCAGCAATACATCTTTACCACCTTGGCCACATTCAGCCTCTGTGTGTCCACAGAGGTCTTAGAGGTATTTTTGCTACCTCACTGTCTCACAATTCTTTACCCTGGTCTGCTACATTGATGCTGATGGGGCCTGAAGCTTAGGATGTAGCAGTATTTGAGATACATGTGTAAAACCAATGCTTGCCACAGAATGGATGATAAAGCCTGTCTTTTTTTGCTAAGGCTGCCAGATCAAAATACCACAGACTGGGTAGATTTTAAAAAACCAGAAATTTACTTTTTCACAGTTCTGGAGGCTGAAAACCCAAGATGAAGGTATGGGCAGCACTGGTTCCTCTTAAGGCCTCTCTCCTGGACTTGTAGACACTGTCTTCTCCCTGTGCTCTCACATGGTTGCCCTCTGTATTTGTTTGTGTTCTAATCTCCTCTTTTTATAAGGACACCAGTCCTATTGGATTAGGGCCCACCCTAATGATCTCATTTAAGCTTAATTATCTCTTTAAAGGCCCTATCTTTAAATACAGTCCCCTTGGGGATAAGTGTTTCAACATATGAATTTTAGGGAGACCCAAATCAGCCCATAACAGTGCATGAAAGATCAGTATTCTAAACCCTCTGTGAAATATGTAGTTATCCACAACCATACAGCACACACTTCATTTCACCTGTAAGTAAAAATGAATGGAAATACATATTCATACTCTATGTGCTGGCTAGCTTTGCATGGTGCCCAGTGGGAGAAAGGCTCACCACTTGTATTGTTCACAGAACAAACACCTCTTTCTTGTAAGCTTTGTCACCCAGCAGATTAACTGTTGCGTGAAGTGCACATAACAGGTCATGTTCTGATAGGATTAGTGGAAAGCCCCACTAGGATCATTATAATGAAATCTCTCATGTATGAAGGAAAGATCATGCCATTTTTGCAAAGTCTTCTCATTTTGGATAAGAGCTGCCTGCTTTTTACAGGGTCCTGGTAGAAATTGTTCAGCTCACCATCAGAGTCGTGTGGTCATGCATCTTGAGGTGCACATCAGAAATTAGGTGATTTCCATCCCAATGAACAAGTGAGCCCACGGACACTCCATTATGAAGGGGAAGTAGCTGTATAAAGTAGGGATCAGACAGGTCTAGTAGATATAAGTTGTTTGAGCAAAATATTCATGTTTACCAATGTGCCTTCTCTTGCATGTGGCCCCTTCATGGCCCTATGGAAAGATACCAGTGATCATGTGTTTCTCCAGAGAAAAAGAACTAATAGGAGATAGATAATTGGACAGATGAATACATGAATAGCTAGCTAGATGAATGGATGGATGGGTGACAGATAGATGAATAGATGGATAGATGGATGGATGAATGATAGATGAATGAATGAATGGATGGAAAAATGGATGAATAAATAAGCCAACAGATAGATAGATGATGAATAGATAGATAGATAGCAAGATAGATAAGATGTATTATAATAAGTGTCCCACATGGTTATAGAGGCTTAGAAGTCCCACAACCTGCTGACTGCAAACTGAGAACCAGAAAAGCCTGTAATGTAATTTAGTCCAAGCCTGAAGACTTGAGAACCAGGGGTGATGATGTCTGAGGTCAGGAGAAAATGGATATTCTAGCTTAAACATAGAGACTGAATTCACCCTTCTTCTGCCATTTTATTCTAGCTGGACACTCAACAAACTGGATGATGCCTACTGACGCTGGTGAGGGTGGATCTTCTTTACCCAGTGTATCTGTCTGCTCTCTCGCTGCTATAAGGACATACCCAAGATTTTATTTAATTAAACCAAAAGGTTTCATTAACTCACAGTTCCACATGACTGGCGAGGCCTCACAATCATGGTGGAAGGCAAACAAGGAGCAAAGTCATGTCTTACGTGGCAGCAGAAAAGAGAGCATGTGTAGGGGAATGCCCTTTTATAAAACCATCAGATCTCATGAGACTTATTCACTATCACAAGAACAGCATGGGAAAGACCCACCCCTCGTGATTCAATTACCTCCCACCAGGTCCCTCCCACAACACTTGGGAACTATGGGAGCTACAATTCAAAATGAGATTTGGGTGGGAACACAGTGAAACCATATCACCCAGTCTACTGATTCTAACGCTAATCTCTTCCAGAAACACTCTCAGAGACACACTCACAAATAATGTTTTACAAGCTCTCTTAGGTCAGTCAAGCTGACACATACAATTAACCATCACATCAGGTAACAAACAAAAGACATATTCGCACCAGGTTTAGATAGAAAGACATGCTCTACAAGTCATGCTTAAATTATTAGGATGATTTTATTGCTCCAAAACAATGAGACATGAGGAGAGAAAATGATGCTTATTACAGTGTAGCAACAGAATGGATACTCAGAAGCACAACTGGGTGTTTATTGGACCAAATAAAAACCCAGCTGCAACCAGAGAAAAGTCACAGATCACATACACAGAAGTAATAATTAGACTAATACCTAGGTTCCAATCAGTAACACGAAGAGGTCATACAATCCAAATGATGAGGGATTGTCTATCAATATAAAATTCAGAAATGGTAAAGAATATGCTTCAAAACGATGTACCAATAAGTGCATGTTTAAACAAACAAGTCCCAGGACAGTGTATCCATCAAGTGGGAGAAATGAAAGAGAGTAAAATGAAAACAGTACAATATGTGTACTCAGAAAGAAGGAAAAACAGATAGATAGATAGATGATAGATAGATAACATAGGTAGACAAAGAGATACATAGATGGATGGATGGATAGATAGATAGATAGATAGATAGATAGATAGATAGATAGATGATAGGTAGATAAATAGATAGTTATAGATAGATAGATAAATAGATAGTTATAGATAGATAGATAGATAGATAGATAGATAACATAGGTAGACAAAGAGATACATAGATGGATGGATAGATAGATAGATAGATGATAGATAGGTAGATAAATAGATAGTTATAGATAGATAGATAGATAGATAGATGATAGGTAGATAAATAGATAGTTATAGATAGATAGATAGATAGATAGATAGATGATAGATAGATAATCTATTACGGGGTACCAAAATGCAGAGTTCAAAAGTGGGTAAAATATATGCGTGAAAGTAATAAACTTAATATCCACAGTTTATGGTGTTCTGCGATATTGAAGTCTATCTTCTAAAACATGTATGATTCAGAAACATCCTCTCCCATCCCCTTTATCTTGCATTTATTGGTTCATTTGACCATCATTTTGTACACAGACCAATACTGGAGTTCCTGTCCTTGAAATGTCTTTCTGACATTTATGAATTAGGGTAGAACCTTTGGATAACCGTATGTTCCAGGTGCCTGGGCCAATTCTGGTATACACCTCTTGTTCCAGCATAAGAGTTATAGTTATTTCTCTCCCACAGGTGTTCTGGTATATATAATACATTATAAATTCATTCTGTAGAAAAACCAAAGGATTAACTTTTCTATTCCAAATAGTTAAAATCAAATCCCTTCACTTTATCTGGGACCCATTGAAAACTCTATTAGAGTTTCAGATAAAAACTGTTAGGCCGGCCAGGAACAGTGGCTCACGCCTGTAGTTCCAGCACTTTGGGAGGCCAAAGTGGGAGAATTGCTTGAGGCCAGGAGTTTGAGACCAGCTTGGACAACTGTATTAGTCCATTCTCATGCTGCTCATAAATACATATCCAAGACTGGGTAATGTATAAAGGAAAGAGGTTTGATTGACTCTCAGTTCCACATGGCTGAGGAGGCCTCAGGAAACTTACAATCATGGTGTAAGGGGAAGCAAACACGAACTTCTTCACATGGCGGCAGCAAAAAAAGCCCAGAGCAAAAGGGGGAAAAGCCCCTTATAAAACCATCAGATCTTGTGAGAACTCACTATCACAAAAAGAATATGAGGGTAACAGCCCCTGTGATTAAATTACCTCCCACTGTGTCCCTCCCGGGACACGGGATTATGGAAACTACAATTCAAGATGAGATTTGGGTGGGGACACAGCCAAACCACATCAGCAACTAAGCAAGACCCCTTCTCTACAAAAATACAAAAATTAGCTGGGTTGTGGTGGCACGCGTCTGTAGTCTGAGCTATTCAGGAGGAAGCGGAGGTGGAGGGATCACTGGATCCCAGGAGGCAGAGGTTGCAGTGAAGTGAGATCACACCACTGCACTCCAGCATGGGCGACAGAGCAAGATCCTCTCTCAAAAATTAAAAAAATTAAAACATCTACTAGGCAGACTACACTCCCTCTTAATGTTGCCTGTACATCATACACACACACACACACCCACACACACACACATATTTTATCTCCCACCAAAGACTCTCACCGTTCGCAGTACTGAATAAAGAAACAGACTATAAAGAAGAGGCCCTTCATCATTTGATTGTACTAATATAAGCCTATCTTTTGACCAAAAACTAGCTGTCATCCCCTAGACAAAAGATTCTTAGTCGTTTGCGTTGGACTGCAAACTATCTCCAAGTTCCGTATGTCCTTTTCAGCGTAAGAAACTCATCATTATTTTCCCTTCACAAATTGAGATAATACGTTCCAAATATTTTAAAGGAAGGAAAGTGTTTTTAGTTTTTTTACCTTTTTTGTTACAGGGAAATTGAGTCAAAACAGGAGGCAGCAATGTGAAATGATTTGTCTGAAAGAGGGTGTAATAAAACATGCTGCATGAGTAACAGCAATAGCTGTGAAAGCTTGTCTGAGTAATTCTTGACAATTCCATACCACAAAGTCCAGCTCCTCTTTCTTTGCTACAGAGCTTTTTAAAGTCAGACATGAATCAGAGGCCTAGAAGCAATGATACCAATTAGTGAAGTCCTGTGACATGTTTTATTATTCTGCTTGGAAAAGAAAAGGGACCCTGGAAATAGAAATTGGCGAGGGGAACATTCATCAGTGCTCAGCTAGTATTACTCACTGGATTATGCACATAATTTTCTTTGTAGGTTTTGCATAATAGCCTCATTTTGAGCAAAATTATGAACTGACCAGCAAAAATGTTAACCATCCAAAAAAAAAAAGAAAAAGAAAAAGAAAAAGAAAGCCGAACACGGTATTAACGGCAACAACTTGAATGAATTTCTGAGTTTGGGGTTGTAACCTTGTAGCTCTCAGACAACGTTGCTATTTGGCATAGGGCTTACAGTCTGGGATTAATTTATAATATATCAAAGCTGCATGAGTCTCTATTGATATATAGAACTGGTGTCCACGGTTTCTGCCCACTTGTACCAGACTCAATGTCCTTAGAAGAGCAATTTATGTGTGCTTAATTAACAGTATAGGAAAAGCCTTGATTTTTTTTCCTACTCAATATATTCTTATAATTAGACACTACCACAATTTATTTTTCCCCTCTAATGTAATTGTTTTTTTTCAAAGCTAGATAACAAAACCTGAATACAATTTGTGGTTGCGGAATCTTAAAAAGCAACACTCCCCCTTTTAAAATTACGCTTTAGTTTCATTTACAATAATGGGCTCTAAACACAGTAAACTCATTTCTAGAATGTTTGCCCATTTGTTGGAAATTTATTGGATAATATATTGCATTTCACAGGATACAAAGATAATTTTCCCTTTAACTCACAACTATTTATTCTCAGATCTCTATTTTGGTTTTACACAGATTTGTTTTCAGTTAAAAATTCATTCAGTTAAAGCAATGATGGCATCTTATTTTTAGCAGAAAGAATAACATTTATCCAAAAAATTTTATAAAATATAAAAATAACATTTATTTAATTGAGTGAAGAATCTTTTTTATATTTTAAGATATATCTTAAGTACCAAATTTCTTGGAATCTGAAAAATTCTGGTATTTGTACATTAAAATCACATTATGTAAACATTTTATGTCTAACAAAACCACTTAATCACTCTTTCACATTCAATAACATATAGAAAGATTTTTAATCTCACAAGTATGTGATAAAATAAAGGTGTCTATCCTGTAAATGAAGTAAGATGAGTTATTTTGACTCCAAGGAAATTAGGTGCTTTCAAACAAATCTAATTATTTGTTGGAGATAAATGAACATGACACACACAAAAAAGTTCAATTTTCTGATCTCCCTTGTCATTTTGTGTCATGTGTTTAAGGAGAAGAGCTGATAGATGTCAAATTTTCTGGATGCTTGTAAGACTGAATATTACAGTGATATTTTTTAACCTCAAGTATTCTAGGAAATGAATTCAGGTCACAAAGATTCTATTGTATTTGCCATTTGTAGTAACGGAGGCCAATACTATATGTGAATTGAAATTCTGCTCATTTTGTTAACCAGCATAGGTAATAATAACAATTGCCATTTATATATAATACAATAAATATTATGCAAATGTATAATTATATTATATAAATATATATTATACAATGACAAATAATATCATTATAATATAATAATATAAATATTGTATTATATAAGTATTTGTAATATAATATACATAATAATATAACAATACTGTATACTTGCATATGATGATGATAATTATTATAGCAACAGCAAATATTTCTTGAGCATTTATCTTATACCAGTCTATTCAAAATACGCTATATGAATTTGCACTTTTAATCTTCACTACAAATGTATAAGGTGAAGGAAAGTATAGTTCCAATTTAAAGATAAGAAAACCTAGACACAGAGAGGTAGATAAACTGATGGAGATACAGACCTTTATCATGTACAGAGATTTGATATCATAATTGAATTCCTTTCCATGGTTAATAAATAGTTGCTATGTCATGATTTAAATCCATGAAAAATGCAAGTAATTATCATCTCCTCTTTGATCAAGAAGAAAATTCCTGCAGTTGAGTTGTTCAATCAGCAAACTGTATTGATTGAACTGCAGAAAGAATAGCACAGTCATGCTATTGTAATATTATCTTGCGAGTGTACCTTTTTCACTTGCATCTCACTTTATCATTAATTACCTAAAATGCAGCCACTGTAAGCATTCATTCCATTATGTTTCCCAACATAATGAATCAGAATGAATCAGAAGAATACCCACTTATGAGAACTGTGCAAACAGAGAACAAAGATCACAAAACGATTTGATCTGTGTGGCTATTTGAAGACGTAGTGGTGCCATTTTTGTGAATGATGGCTTTCCCAACTTATTCCCTGATACACTTTTGGTTTAATAGTTTGACATAACCTATTTGTTTTAGCCATAACTTGGTACATGATTAAATATGAATTTTTAATTTGATAGTTGTGGTAGAAACTGTGTTAAGATATTGAAATACAATATCAATGCAAGTCAGAAACTGGGTCAATCTGCAATGTATTTCTTATCCTCTAATTGTACAGAGCATGCTCATTCCTTCTTCATGCTATTCCCAATCAACTACAGGCTATGTAAATGAAAGTCTTTCTTTCTAAGAAAGAAGCAAATACCCATTTTCATTGTTTAGGGGCTTCTGTGAACTGTTTCTAATTTGGACATTAGACTTTGCAACAGAGAAATGAAAGAAAAGCAATAATTTTGAAGATGAGTTGACCAAAAAGAGGAATAAAATAGATTCAAATTTTAGTTTGCTCTTAGGCAGGAACAACCAATCAGGAGATATGACTGTGCCCATATTATGCTGTAGCATAATATTGATGTAATTGTGGCTTGACTTTTAATGGTAAAATGGGACAGACACAAAAGTAATATGGCTATTAAGGGACTTGGATAGTAGGTGGGGCAAACAAGGGAAAAAAAAATAGATTCAATGCAGGCCAGTGTCCATCTAGCCACTACAGCCAAGATGGCACACATGAGAAAGGAAATCCCAGCCGTTATACCAGGCATAGAAGTTGAGGCAGAAGAAAAAAACATGAATAAGAATCCCTGGAAGCTGCCCCCTGCTCCCAAGGCAGAAACAACAACAGCACAATGTGGTTGATTTCACAGTGAGAATGAATCAGTTTGCTGCTTGAGTTTTAACCATACTTCCTCATGTAGGTAGCTGACTAAAAATATGCTTGATTTTCTCCAAAACTAAACAAGTATTTGGCAAGGATGAATGGAAAGATAGATAGATTCAACAGATGGATAGATAGCTAGATAGACAGATGAGATAGGTAGATGACATCGGTGGATAGATAGATTGATAGACTAGATAGATTAGATAGATAGATGAGTTAGAGAGAGACAGGGAGAGAGAGAGAGATGAGGCAGATTAGACAGATGAGACAGAGAGACAGACAGGTAGGTAGATAGATGCATTGACAGATAGATGATAGATAGATAAATAGATGGATGATAGATAGATAGATGGATGATAGATGGGTATATAGATGATAGATGATGGATGGATGATAGGTAGGTAGATAGATAGATAGATACATACATACATACATATGATGGATGAATGAATAGATAGAGAGCATAGATGGATGCACGGATATGCAGACAGATAGATGACAGGTAGATGATATATATGATTGATAGATATGATAGATGAATAAATAAATAGGATGGAGGGATATACAGTTTGATTTATATGTGTATTTATACATCATATAAAATGAATGTCTCCAATAAAGAATTATTTATCTTTTCATAGTTCATTTAACAAAAAAGCCAATGATTATGGTACAGGTTGAGAAGTCAGTTTGTGGCTAAAACAATCTAAATATTAATCTAATACCACTCAGGTGGTTTATCTCTGTGAAAAAGTCCTAACTCAATGAAGATGCAGAGAACCCATGGTCCAATGATCAACCATAGAGAAAGAGAGCTTTTATATTCAAATTAGATGGATAGATAGATAGACAGATAGACATACAGATAGTTATGGTGGCTTTTGCCAGTAATCCCAGCACTTTGGGAGACCGAGACGGGCGGATCACCTGAGGTCAGGAGACCATCCTGGCCAACATGGTGAAATCCCGTCTCTACTAAAAATACAAAAATTAGCCAGGTGTGGTGGCAGGTGGGTGCCTGTAATCCCAGCTACTTGGGAGGCTGAGGCACGAGAATCACTTGAACCCAAGGGGGAGGTTGCAGTGAGCCGAGATCGCGCCACTGCACTCCAGCCTGAGCGACAGAGTGAGATTCTGTCTCAAAAAAAAAAAAAAGAAAAAGAAAAATCTACATACATGGATAGATAGAAAGATGATAGATTTTTAAATAAAATAATGTAACTTAAAATTTGGCTTTTCATTAATCCATAAAACTATTATGCCTTTTTTTAAAGATGGATATTTGCCAAAAACTTTCTACATATTGAGTTGTTTAATAAAAACTTTCATATTGTGATATGACATATGAAAAAGTAAGATAAATATTGATAACTCTTTATAGAGGGTCACCTGAGCTCCAGGTGCTGCTCAGCAGCTAAGGGAAAAACAAAACAATCATGATATGATGGGTGACCTCAACTGTCATAATCCAATGAGCATCAACACCAAAAACAAAGTGAGATACAAAAACATCCCCTATTCAAATAATTCCGATTATGAATCTGGAATCACTCTGTCCCAGATCTTAGGAAAATTATGTTTATATGTATCCTTCATCAGAGACGCTACAAATAGAACAATTCCATAACCTTCAGGTCAAACTATTTTTTTTTTTAATGTTTTTCTCTATTTTTAATTCTTTAATTCATTTATCTCTGCTCTAATTTTTTTTATTATACTTTAAGTTTTAGGGTACATGTGCACATTGTGCAGGTTAGTTACATATGTATACATGTGCCATGCTGGTGTGCTGCACCCACTAACTCGTCATCTAGCATTAGGTATATCTCCCGATGCTATCCCTCCCCCTCCCCCCAACCCACAACAGTCCCCAGAGTGTCATATTCCCCTTCCTGTGTCCATGTGACCTCATTGTTCAATTCCCACCTATGAGTGAGAATATGCGGTGTTTGGTTTTTTGTTCTTGCGATAGTTTACTGAGAATGATGATTTCCAATTTCATCCATGTCCCTACAAAGGACATGAACTCATCATTTTTTTATGGCTGCATAGTATTCCATGGTGTATATGTGCCACATTTTCTTAATCCAGTCTATCATTGTTGGACATTTGATTTGGGTTGGCTCCAAGTCTTTGCTATTGTGAATAATGCCGCAATAAACATACGTGTGCATGTGTCTTTATAGCAGAATGATTTATAATCCTTTGGGTATATACCCAGTAATGGGATGGCTGGGTCAAATGGTATTTCCAGGTCCAGATCCCTGAGGAATCACCACACTGACTTCCACAATGGTTGAACTAGTTTACAGTCCCACCAACAGTGTAAAAGTGTTCCTATTTCTCCACATCCTCTCCAGCACCTGTTGTTTCCTGACTTTTTAATGATTGCCATTCTAACTGATGTGAGATGGTATCTCATTGTGGTTTTGATTAGCATTTCTCTGATGGCCAGTGATGATAAGCATTTTTTCATGTGTTTTTTGGCTGCATAAATGTCTTCTTTTGAGAAGTGTCTGTTCATGTCCTTCGCCCACTTTTTGATGGAGTTGTTTGTTTTTTTCTTGTAAATTTGTTTGAGTTCATTGTAGATTCTGGATATTAGCCCTTTGTCAGATGAGTAGGTTGTGAAAATTTTCTCCCATTTTGTAGGTTGCCTGTTCACTCTGATGGTAGTTTCTTTTGCTGTGCAGAAGCTCTTTAGTTTCATTAGATCCCATTTGTCAATTTTGGCTTTTGTTGCCATTGCTTTTGGTGTTTTAGACATGAAGTCCTTGCCCATGCCTATGTCCTGAATGGTAATGCCGAGGTTTTCTTCTAGGGTTTTTATGGTTTTAGGTCTAACGTTTAAGTCTTTAATCCATCTTGAATTGATTTTTGTATAAGGTGTAAGGAAGGGATCCAGTTTCAGCTTTCTACATATGGCTAGCCAGTTTTCCCAGCACCATTTATTAAATAGGGAATCCTTTCCCCATTGCTTGTTTTTCTCAGGTTTGTCAAAGATCAGATAGTTGTAGATACGTGGCATTATTTCTGAGGGCTCTGTTCTGTTCCATTGATCTATATCTCTGTTTTGGTACCAGTACCATGCTGTTTTGGTTACTGTAGCCTTGTAGTATAGTTTGAAGTCAGGTAGTGTGATGCCTCCAGCTTTGTTCTTTTGGCTTAGGATTGACTTGGCGATGCGGGCTCTTTTTTGGTTCCATATGAACTTTAAAGTAGTTTTTTCCAATTCTGTGAAGAAAGTCATTGGTAGCTTGATGGGGATGGCATTGAATCTATAAATTACCTTGGGCAGTATGGCCATTTTCACGATATTGATTCTTCCTACCCATGAGCATGGAATATTCTTCCATTTGTTTGTATCCTCTTTTATTTCCTTGAGCAGTGGTTTGTAGTTCTCCTTGAAGAGGTCCTTCACATCCCTTGTAAGTTGGATTCCTAGGTATTTTATTCTCTTTGAAGCAATTGTGAATGGGAGTTCACTCATGATTTGGCTCTCTGTTTGTCTGTTATTGGTGTATAAGAATGCTTGTGATTTTTGTACATTGATTTTGTATCCTGAGACTTTGCTGAAGTTGCTTATCAGCTTAAGGAGATTTTGGGCTGAGACAATGGGGTTTTCTAGATATACAATCATGTCGTCTGCAAACAGGGACAATTTGACTTCCTCTTTTCCTAATTGAATACCCTTTATTTCCTTCTCCTGCCTAATTGCCCTGGCCAGAACTTCCAACACTATGTTGAATAGGAGTGGTGAGAGAGGGCATCCCTGTCTTGTGCCAGTTTTCAAAGGGAATGCTTCCAGTTTTTGCCCATTCAGTATGATATTGGCTGTGGGTTTGTCATAGATAGCTCTTATTATTTTGAAATACGTCCCATCAATACCTAATTTATTGAGAGTTTTTAGCATGAAGGGTTGTTGAATTTTGTCAAAGGCTTTTTCTGCATCTATTGAGATAATCATGTGGTTTTTGTCTTTGGCTCTGTTTATATGCTGGATTACATTTATTGATTTGCGTATATTGAACCAGCCTTGCATCCCAGGGATGAAGCCCACTTGATCATGGTGGATAAGCTTTTTGATGTGCTGCTGGATTCGTTTTGCCAGTATTTTATTGAGGATTTTTGCATCAATGTTCATCAAGGGTATTGGTCTAAAATTATCTTTTTTGGTTGTGTCTCTGCCCGGCTTTGGTATCAGAATGATGCTGGCCTCATAAAATGAGTTAGGGAGGATTCCCTCTTTTTCTATTGATTGGAATAGTTTCAGAAGGAATGGTACCAGCTCCTCCTTATACCTCTGGTAGAATTTGGCTGTGAATCCACCTGGTCCTGGACTCTTTTTGGTTGGTAAGCTATTGATTATTGCCACAATTTCAGATCCTGTTATTGGTCTATTCAGAGATTCAACTTCTTCCTGGTTTAGTCTTGGGAGAGTGTACGTGTCGAGGAATTTATCCATTTCTTCTAGATTTTCTAGTTTATTTGCGTAGAGGTGTTTTTAGTATTCTGTGATGGTAGTTTGTATTTCTGTGGGGTCGGTGGTGATATCCCCTTTATCATTTTTTATTGAGTCTATTTGATTCTTCTCTCTTTTTTTATTAGTCTCGCTAGCGGTCTATCAATTTTGTTGATCCTTTCAAAAAACCAGCTCCTGGATTCATTAATTTTTTGAAGGGTTTTTTGTGTCTCTATTTCCTTCAGTTCTGCTCTGATTTTAGTTATTTCTTGCCTTCTGCTAGCTTTTGAATGTGTTTGCTCTTGCTTTTCTAGTTCTTTTAATTGTGATGTTAGGGTGTCAATTTTGGATCTTTCCTGCTTTCTCTCATGGGCATTTAGTGCTATAAATTTCCCTCTACACACTGCTTTGAATGTGTCCCAGAGATTCTGGTATGTTGTGTCTTTGTTCTCATTGGTTTCAAAGAACATCTTTATTTCTGCCTTCATTTCGTTATGTACCCAGTAGTCATTCAGGAGCAGGTTGTTCAGTTTCCATGTAGTTGAGCGGTTTTGAGTGAGATTCTTAATCCTGAGTTCTAGTTTGATTGCACTGTGGTCTGAGAGATAGTTTGTTATAATCTCTGTTCTTTTACATTTTCTGAGGAGAGCTTTACTTCCAAGTATGTGGTCAATTTTGGAATAGGTGTGGTGCGGTGCTGAAAAAAATGTATATTCTGTTGATCTGGGGTGGAGAGTTCTGTAGATGTCTATTAGGTCCGCTTTGTGCAGAGCTGAGTTCAATTCCTGGGTATCCTTGTTGACTTTCTGTCTCGTTGATCTGTCTAATGTTGACAGTGGGGTGTTAAAGTCTCCCATTATTAATGTGTGGGAGTCTAAGTCTCTTTGTAGGTCACTCAGGACTTGCTTTATGAATCTGGGTGCTCCTGTATTGGGTGCATATATATTTAGGATAGTTAGCTCTTCTTGTTGAATTGATCCCTTTACCATTATGTAATGGCCTTCTTTGTCTCTTTTTATCTTTGTTGGTTTAAAGTCTGTTTTATCAGAGACTAGGATTGCAACCCCTGCCTTTTTTTGTTTTCCATTTGCTTGGTAGATCTTCCTCCATCCCTTTATTTTGAGCCTATGTGTGTCTCTGCATGTGAGATGGGTTTCCTGAATACAGCACACTGATGGGTCTTGACTCTTTATCCAATTTGCCAGTCTGTGTCTTTTAATTGGAGCATTTAGTCCATTTACATTTAAAGTTAATATTGTTATGTGTGAATTTGATCCTGTCATTATGATGTTAGCTGGTTCTTTTGCTGGTTAGTTGATGCAGTTTCTTCCTAGTCTCGATGGTCTTTACATTTTGGCATGATTTTGCAGCAGCTGGTACCGGTTGTTCCTTTCCATGTTTAGTGGTTCCCTCAGGAGCTCTTTTAGGGCAGGCCTGGTGGTGACAAAAATCTCTCAGCATTTGCTTGTCTGTAAAGTATTTTATTTCTCCTTCACTTATGAAGCTTTGTTTGGCTGGATATGAAATTCTGGGTTGAAAATTCTTTTCTTTAAGAATGTCGAATATTGGTCCCCACTCTCTTCTGGCTTGTAGGGTTTCTGCTGAGAGATCTGCTGTTAGTTTGATGGGCTTCCCTTTGAGGGTAACCCGACCTTTCTCTCTGGCTGCCCTTAACATTTTTTCCTTCATTTCAACTTTGGTGAATCTGACAATTATGTGTCTTGGAGTAGCTCTTCTCGAGGAGTATCTTTGTGGCGTTCTCTGTATTTCCTGAATCTGAACGTTGGCCTGCCTTGCTAGATTGGGGAAGTTCTCCTGGATAATATCCTGCAGAGTGTTTTCCAACTTGGTTCCATTCTCCCCATCACTTTCAGGTACACCAATCAGACGTAGATTTGGTCTTTTCACATAGTCCCATATTTCTTGGAGGCTTTGCTCATTTCTTTTTATTCTTTTTTCTCTAAACTTCCCTTCTCGCTTCATTTCATTCATTTCATCTTCCATTGCTGACACCCTTTCTTCCAGTTGATCGCATCGGCTCCTGAGGCTTCTGCATTCTTCACGTAGTTCTCGAGCCTTGGTTTTCAGCTCCATCAGCTCCTTTAAGCACTTCTCTGTATTGGTTATTCTAGTTATACATTCTTCTAAATTTTTTTCAAAGTTTTCAACTTCTTTGCCTTTGGTTTGAATGTCCTCCCGTAGCTCAGAGTAATTTGATCATCTGAAGCCTTCTTCTCTCAGCTCGTCAAAGTCATTCTCCATCCAGCTTTGTTCCGTTGCTGGTGAGGAACTGTGTTCCTTTGGAGGAGGAGACGCACTCTGCTTTTTAGAGTTTCCAGTTTTTCTGTTCTGTTTTTTCCCCATCTTTGTGGTTTTATCTACGTTTGGTCTTTGATGATGGTGATGTACAGATGGGTTTTTGGTGTGGATGTCCTTTCTGTTTGTTAGTTTTCCTTCTAACAGACAGGACCCTCAGCTGCAGGTCTGTTGGAGTACCCTGCCGTGTGAGGTGTCAGTGTGCCCCTGCTGGGGGGGTGCCTCCCAGTTAGGCTGCTCGGGGGTCAGGGACCCACTTGAGGAGGCAGTCTGCCCGTTCTCAGATCTCCAGCTGCGTGCTGGGAGAACCACTGCTCTCTTCAAAGCTGCCAGACAGGGACATTTAAGTCTGCAGAGGTTACTGCTGTCTTTTTGTGTGTCTGTGCCCTGCCCCCAGAGGTGGAGCCTACAGAGGCAGGCAGGCCTCCTTGAGCTGTGGTGGGCTCCACCCAGTTGGAGCTTCCCGGCTGCTTTGTTTACCTCAGCAAGCCTGGGCAATGGTGGGCGCCCCTCCCCCAGCCTCGCTGCCGCCTTGCAGTTTGATCTCAGACAGCTGTGCTAGCAATCAGTGAGACTCTGTGGGTGTAGGACCCTCCGAGCCAGGTGCGGGGTATAATCTCGTGGTGCGCCGCTTTTTAAGCCCATCGGAAAAGCGCAGTATTCGGGTGGGAGTGACCCGATTTTCCAGGTGCGTCCGTCACCCCTTTCTTTGACTCGGAAAGGGAACTCCCTGACCCCTTGCGCTTCCCAGGTGAGGCAATGCCTCGCCCTGCTTCGGCTCGCGCACGGTGCGCTGCACCCACTGGCCTGCGCCCACTGTCTGGCACTCCCTAGTGAGATGAACCCGGTACCTCAGATGGAAATGCAGAAATCACCGTCTTCTGCGTCGCTCACGCTGGGAGCTGTAGACCGGAGCTGTTCCTGTTCGGCCATCTTGGCTCCTCTCAGGTCAAACGTTTTTATTCACTGAAATAAGTGAAAAAACTTATTAGTGGCATTTTAATTTTAAATTTGTTTAATTTGCTCATAAATATAAATGAATTAACGCTAAGTAATTACATAAAATATGAATGTGTATGATGACAGAAATTAAAATGAAGCACTTGTCAGAGTTTAAAAGTCACAGAATTACACATAAATGAAATTGCCCTCTAGAGGTTTTTTGTTGTTCTTCACAAGTAGTAATGACTGCCTATCAGTAAGATGTTAAATTTATCTAATATAATACACAATTTTATTTATAATTAAAAATTTCTTGTTTGTTTATCAGAGAAGTTCGAAATGTAAGTTAAGTTTATTTTTTAAATTGGTTAAGTTGTAGCCCCAGTGTGTTGTTTAAAGGTCTCTTTGAGCCATGGCCTTGCCTAGGGGAATATCACTTATCTTTCAAATCTGATTGAATTTTAAACTCTGTCTAGAAAGCTTTTTATTTTATATTTATATTTGGATAATGTTTCCACGATAGAAAGTATCGAAATAGATATATGCCTATACCTATAGTATAGTATAGATAGACAGACAGATAGATAGATGTAGTATATATATAGTAATTTGTATAGGAGCTATATAGTATGAATAATGTTATTTTTTCATATTTTAGTGAGAATTTGATATGCATATATAATATGCTTTTATCAATTTTTTAGATATGTACAAGGAAACTTGGAGAATTAAGGTGAAACAGACATTATTGAGAGGTTTTTGTTTGTTTGTTTAAAACATACCTGTTCAATATTTTGAAGTTTCTTTAGTATTTATTTCTTCATTGAAATAATTCTCCTCACATATTGCCATTAAAATAAAAGAATAAATGTCAATTTATTGATTCAACGAGTTTAATTCACATAATGTTAAAACTGATTTTAGGATTAATGACCATTTAAGAGCATATTTCCTTGAATTAGAAGTGAAAGTTATAATGCAATGTTTCTATGATAAGTTATTTTAAAAAAAACAAGTTAAAATTTTAAATAGAATGACAGTAACTCTAAGTTGTTTCCCAAACTATGATAATACCTTTAGCAAAGCTAGAGGGGGACAAAAATAAATGTCTTTTACTGTTCTGCAAGACTAAAAGAAGAAATTAAAATATGATTTGTTATAAAATATTTATTCTACATAGATCCAGTTCTCATCTCTTAATAGATTTTTGGTATTTTATACTTCCTATTAACAAAAGTAAAATTCTAGCTGCCCAAACAACTTATTCTGAGTGGTTTTCTTTTCATTAAACACACAAACATTATTTTATCCTTAAGAAACAAAGGACTTATTCAACAATTTGTTAATGTAATAATTATACTTTAAATACTAATATGTATTACAGAAAATAAGTAATTATTACATACTGGTAACTAACAACTTGGTCAATTAAATAAAATTTAATTATTGATAACTCTTATGTGTATTAACTATATTTATGTTGTATGAAGGAGGCACTATTACTAATTGTAATACAAATTAACACAGAAGAATATTTTTTCACAAAGCACCTTGTTGCCACGGAATAAAACACACATAAACACCATAATGATGTACTGTGTTAAGAATTAATATGTTAACTCTTTTGATTGTGTTCTTAATGCTATGTTTTTTGTCGAATTCTTAATTCACCATTTTGAACAGAAATTTGAATTAATAAGTGTACCAGTACTTGTTTTAGGAGTTATTTAGATTTTAATTTTTTTTCTTTTTTTAGGGGACAGGGTCTCACTCTGTCACCCAGGCTGGAGTGCAGTGGCGTAATCTCGGCTCACTGCAACCTCCGCTTCCCGGGTTGAAGCAATTCTCCTGCCTCAGCCTCCCGAGTAGCTGGGATTACAGGCATGTGCCACCATGCCTGGCTAATTATTATTATTATTATTATTTTTTTTTTAGTAGAGACGGGGTTTCTCCATGTTGGCCAGGCTGGTTTCGAACTCCTGACTTCAGGTGATCCACCCGCCTCGGCCTCCCAAAGTGCTGGGATTACAAGCGTGAGCCACAGTGCCCAGCCTAGTTTTAAAATTCTGAACAAACAAAAATAACGATATTTTAGGGAATTTGAAACAGTAAGTATACCAGTATTTGTTATCAAAGTTATTTGGTTTTGGAAGTTGAACTGTAATTTGAATTAGTAAGTTAAACAGTGTTATTTGATATTAGATCCCACGGGTAAACTATTGTGATTGGAAAATTTGAAAAAGTGGATTACTGTTAGTTTGAATTTTAATTAATAATTGACAAAGTACCTATTACCAGAGATATCTGAGCATTGAAATTTGGTGTGAGATATGAGCTAATAAGTATATAAATGTCATTTGGAATTGGGGTTAATATATATACCAGACCTTGCTACAGTCTTACTATGTGTTGTTAATTTTACTTCAGAATTCAAACAGTAAATATACTACTGCTATTTGGAAATAGGAATTGGATTCAACTTCAATTTAAATCAGTATGTATATCAGTGTGATTGAGAATTTGAGTCAGTAAGTGCACAATTGTGAGTTATCTGCTTTATTTGGATTATGAAATTTAAAAATAAATTTGAGCTAATAATTAACCAATGTTATTTCCATTTGGAACTAATAATAAGTGTGCTTACTGGAACTTATTTGTGTTATTGGGATTTGAAAATTTCAATTGGAAATTCCAGAGTGTTAATTTGAAATTTTAAATATATATTATAATTGAATAAATATATTAGTGTTATTTATCATTAATGAGAATAAGTACACCAGGATTTTGAATTGGGGTTATTGGACTTTGAGATATAAATTAAACTTTCAAGTAAAGGCATATGTGTTATTTAGAATTTTAAATAAAACATACATCAGGTAGTGCTTGCTATGAAGTTTATTTGGATTTTAAAATTGTCACTGGAATTGGAACTTATAAGTAAACCAATGGTATCTTGAATATGAGCTAATAACTGTATCAATGTATTTTGTTTTGTCTTTTAATCTTTCACTTTAGGGAATTTAGTTTGAATAAATAAATATAGCATACTTATATATAACGTTAGCTAATCAGTATTACATTTTCACAAGCATGTTTTATCAAAATCAATTATTTTGAATCTGATCTAATGTGTAAGCTAGTGTTATTTGGAATTTGAATACATAAGTGGAATAATGCTAGTTATTGGGGAAATGTACATACAGTGCAATTTTAATTGAAATTTGAGAGATAATTACACTAGTGTTATTTTTGCACTGAGTCTAAAAAGTTTACCTGTCCTTATTAATGGGTGTTTTTAGATTTGGGGATTTTAAGTGGATTTTGAGTTGTTAAGACTACCAGTGTTAGGCCAGGCACAGTGGCTCACGCCTGTAATCCCAGCACTTTGGGAGGCCGAGGTGGGCGGATCACAAGATCAGGAGATGGAGACCATCCTGGCTAACATGGTGAAACCCCGTCTCTACTAAAAATACAAAAAATTTAGCCAGGCATTGTGGCGGGCACCTGTAGTCCCAGCTACTCGGGAGGCTGAGGCAGGAGAATGGCGTCAACCTGGGAGGTGGAGCTTGCAGTCAGCCGAGATCGCGCCACTGCACTCCAGCCTGGGCGACAGAGCGAGACTCCAAAAAAAAAAAAAAGACTACCAGTGTTATAAAAATTTCAACCACAAAGTGCATCAGTACCTGTTCAAGGACTTTAGGAATTTAGAATTTTACATGAAAATTTAACTAATAATTAGAATATATACAAATAAGTACATAAATGACATTCTAAATATGAGCTTTAATAAAATCACCTCTGCTGCTATCCACATTTTAAATTTGAAATGTTTAATTGAAATTTGAGCTGGTAATTCTACAAGGAATATTTGGAATTAGAATAAGTTTACCATTTGTTAAAACACTGTTAGTTGGATTTTGAATAGTGAATTGAAACTCAAATTAATAAGACCTACAATTTCATGAAAAATTTGAGTCAATAATTATTCCATGCTTGGAATCAGAGTTATTTGAATATTGAAACTGGAATTGAAATGTGAGCTATATAAGCACGCCAACGTTAACTAGAATTTTTTTTTTTTTTTTTTTTTGAGACGAGTCTTGCTCAGTTGCCCAGGCTGGAGTGCAGTGGCGCAATCTTGGCTCACTGCAAGCTCCGCCTCCCAGGTTCACGCCATTCTCCTGCCTCAGCCTCCTGAGTAGCTGGGACTGCAGGCACCCACCACCACACCTGGCTAAATTTTTTGTATTTTTAGTAGAGACGGAGTTTCACTGGGTTAGCCAGGATGGTCTCAATCTCCTGACCTTGTGATCTGCCCGCCTCGGCCTCCCAAAGTGCTGGGATTACAGGCGTGAGACACCACGCCCGGCCTAGAATTTTAACCTAAAATTGCACCCATGCTTGTGGTCTGATTCATTTACACTTTGGATTTGAAATGAAATTACAATTAATCACTGCACCTGAGCTTGGTATCAAAGTTACTTGCTTATCAGCAAGAGACCTAATAAAGACATCAGTGTTACTTAAAATTTAAAGTAATAAGTACATCAAAGTATGCTATTAGTTTTATTTGCATTTTGGAATTTGAATTAGGATATAAGTTAATAAGTAATCAATCTCATTCAGAATTTGAACTTCTAGGAATGCTATGGCTTATTAGAATGTGCATGTGTTTGCATGTGTTATTTAAAATTTGAACTAATAATGACATCTGTACTTGTTATGAAGATATTAAGTATATTCATGTCATTTGGAATTTTGACAGAAGGTCAGCAGTGGTTTTGAATTTTTATTGTGGTTGAATTTTGGTATATTAGTCAAAATTTAAACTCATAATTCCAATAGTATTGTTAGGAATTCCTATCAATAAGTGCATCAGATCTATTTGGGTTTGGAAGTTTAATTTGGAATTAAGATGACCTCGGGTGTTACTTGTAATTTGAAGGAATGTGCACACTAGTGATTGTTATAGGAGATATTAAATACTGGAAATGAAAATCAAGCATGAACATAGCTATACATCAGTATTTTGTTGTTGTTGTTGTTTATATTATACTTTTTTTTTTTAACATAGTTATCCATTATGTTCCCTGGATTGACTTGGTACTCAACTATTCCCTGGAATGATTCAGTACTCCACTGTTTTCCCTGACTGATTGGTCATGTGGTCTTTTTCCTGGATTAACTCAGGCATTGACTATGTTCCCTGGATTGACTCAGTGCTCAACTCTTTCCCCTGGACTGACTTGGTGCTCAATTCTTTCCCCTGGACTGACTTGGTATGTGACTCTCTTCCTTGCCTGCAAGACTTGGTCATCAACCGTGTTCCCTAGATTGACTCAGTACTCCATGCTTTTTCCTGGACTGACTCGAAGGCTTTGTTCACTCAGCATATTTTTAATAGAATTATGTATTCTGTGTATCAATAGTTTGTGCTTCTTCATTCTCAGTGTATGAAAACAGCAAAGTTTGTTTTTCCCTGGACTGACTCAGTAGTTAACTGTGTTCCCTACACTGATTCCTTTGCAACTGTGTTCCATGACATGACTCAACTGTTTTCCCTGGACTGATTTAGTCATCCACTGTTTTTCCTACACTAACTCAATAATCAACTGTGTTCTCTGGGTTGACTTGGTACTTGACTGATTTCCCTGGAATGATTCAGTACTCAACTGTTTTCCCTGGATTGATTGGTCATCAACTTTTTTTTTTCCTGGATTAACTCGGTCATTGACTGTGTCCCCAGGATTGAATCAGGGCTTGATTCTTTCCCCTGGACTGAATCAATGCTCAACACTTTTCCCTGGAACGATTCGGTAGTAATTAACTATGTTCCCTGGATTAACTTGGTCATTGACCATGCTCTCTGGATTGACTTAGTACTCAACTCATTTCCCTAGACTGACTCAGCAGTTAACTGTGTACCCTAAAATGACTCAGACATTGACTGTGTTCCCTGGATTGACTTGGTACTCAACTCATTTCCCTGGACTGACTCAGTATTCAACTCATTTCCCTGGACTGACTCAGCAATTAACTGTGTGCCCTGGAATGACTCGGTCATCAACTGGGTTCCCTGAATTGACTTGGTACTCAACTCATTTCAGTGGACTGACTCCCTACTCAACTCATTTCCCTGGACTGACTCAGCAGTTAACCGTGTGCCAGGAAAAGACTAGGTGGTCACCTGTGTTCCCTGGACTGTTTGGTACTCGACTCTTTAACCTGGATTGACTCAGTCATGGACTGTGTTTCCCAGACCATGGGCATTGCGTCCCTGCCTGTCATTCCCCCTCATCACCTGTTTTCCTTGGAGTAACTCAGTCATTCACTATTTTCCATGCTGAGGGCATCTTCATGCCATCCTGTCATTAATGCTTTCCTGGACTGATTTGGTCATAGAGAAAATTTTTGCAATCTATCCACCTGACAAAGGGCTAATATCCAGAATCTACATGGAACTTAAACAAATTTACAAGAAAAAAACAAACAACCCCATCAAAAATTGGGCAAACGATATGAACAGACACTTCTCAAAAGAAGACATTTATGTGGCCAACAAACCATTATCACTGATCATTAGAGAAATGCAAATCAAAACCACAATGAGATACCATCTCACGCCAGTTAGAATGGCGATCATTAATAAGTCAGGAAACAACAGATGCTGGAGAGGATGTGGAGAAATAGAAATGCTTTTATACTGTTGGTGGGAGTGTAAATTAGTTTAACCATTGTAGAAGACAGTGTGGATAGCATTAGGAGAAATACCTAATGTAGATGACGAGTTGATGGGTGCAGCAAACCACCATGGCACATGTATACCTATACAACAAACCTGCACGTTCTGCACATGTATCCCAGAACTTAAAGTATAACAAAAATAAATAAATAAATAAATAAATAAAACGAAAAGTGTCTGTTTATGTCTTTGGCCACTTTTTAATGGGGTTGTTTTTTTCTTGTAAATGTATTAAAGTTCCTTATAAATACTGGATATTAAGCCATTGTTAGATATGTAGTTTGTAAAATCTTTCTCCCATTCTGTAGTTTGTCCGTTGTTCACTCTGTTGATAGTTTCTTTTGCTGTGCAGAAGCTCTTTAGTTTTTAGATTACATTTGTCAATTTTTGCTTTTGTTGCAGTTGTTTTTGGCATCTTCATCATGAAATCTTTGCTCATGCCCATGTCCTGAATGGTATTGCCTAGGTTGTCTTCCAGGGTTTTTATAGTTTTGGGTTTTACATTTAAGTCTATAATCCATTTTGAGTTAATTTTTGTATATAGTGTAAGGAAGATGTTCAGTTTCAATCTTCAGCATATGGCTATACAGTTCTCCCAGTGCCATTATTGAACAGGGAATCCTTTCCCTATTATGTGTTTTTGTCAGGATTGTCAGATAGATAGTAGATCTATCAGATAGTTGTAGATGTGTGGTCTTATTTCCATTGGTCTATGTGCCTGTTCTTGTACCAGTACCATGCTGTTTTGGTTACTGTAACATTGTAGTATAGTTCAAAGTCAGGTAACATGATGCCTCCAGCTTTCTTCTTTGTGTTTAGGATTGTCTTGGCTATTCGGGCTCTTTTATGGTTCCATAAAGATTTTTAAATAGTTTTTTTCTACTTCTTGAGGAATGTCAGTGGTAGTTAATAGGAATAGCATTGAATATACATTGCTTTGGGAAGTATGGCCATTTTAACGATATTGATTCTTCCTATCCATGAGCATAGAATGTTTTTCCCATTTGTGTCCCCCAATTTCTTTGAGCAGTGGTTTGTGGTTCTCCTTGTAAAAGATCTTTCACCACCCTAGTTAGCTGTATTCCTAGGTATTTTATTCTTTTTGTGGCAACTGTGAATGGGAGTTCATTCTTGATTTGCTTCTCAGCTTGACTGTTATTGATGTATAGGAAAGGTAGTGATGTTTGCTCATTGATTTTGTGTCCTGAGACTTTGCTGAAGTTGTTCAGCAGCTTTAGAAGCTTTTGGGCTGAGACTATGGGGTTTTCTAGGTAAAGGCCATGTTGTCTGCAAACAGGGTTAGTTTGACTTCCTCTCTTCCTTTTTGGATGCCCTTTAGTTATTTCTTTCGGCTGATTGCCCAGGCCAGGACTTCCAATACTACATTGAGTAGAAGTGGTGAGAGAGGGCATCCTTGTCTCGTACCGGTTTTCAAGGGAGAATGCTTCCAGCTTTTGCCCATTCAGTATAATGTTGGCTGTGGGTTTGTCACATATGGCTCTTATTTTGATGTATGTTCCTTCAATATCTAGTTTGACAGTTTTTAACATGAACAGATAGCGAATTTTATCAAAAGCCTTTTCTACATCTATTGAGAAAATCATGTGATTTTTGTCTTTAGTCCTGTTTATGTGATGAATCACATTTATAGATTTGTGTATGTTGAACCAACCTTGCATCCCAGAGATAAAGCCTACTTGATTGTCTTGGATAAGCTTTTTATTGTGCTGTTGGATTTGGTTTGCAGGGTTTTGTTGAGGATTTTTGCATCGATGTTCATCAAGGATATTGACCTAAAGTTTTCTTTTTTTGTTGTATCTCTACTAGGTTTTGGCATCAGGATGATGCTGGCCTCATTGAATGAGTTAAGGAGTCCCTTCTCCTCAATTTTTTGGAATAGTTTCAGTAGGAATGGTACCAGCTCTTCTTTGTACCTCTGGCAGAATTCAACTGTGAATCTCTCTGGTTCTAGGCTTTTTTTCTGTTGGTAGGCTATTTATTACTGTCTTAATTTCAGAGCTCGTTATTGGTCTGGATTATTGGATTCAATTTCTTCCTGCTTCAGTCTTGGAAGGGTGTATGTGTGTATGGGTCCAGGAATTTACCCATTTCTTCTAGATTTTCTAAGTTTATGTGCATAAAAGTGTTCATAATATTCTCTGGTGGTTGGTTTTATTTCTGTGGAGTCAGTGGTAATATCCCTCTAGTCATTTCTGATTGTGTTTACTTGAATCATCTCTCTTTTCTTCTTTATTAGTCTATCTAGTGATTTATTTTTATTTATTTATTTTTTTTGCAAAAAAACAGATCCTGGATTTGGCGATCTTTTAAATGATTTTTCTTATCTCAATCTCCTTCAGTTCAGCCCTGATATTTGGTTATTTCTTGTCTTCTGATATCCGAAGTATATCTCACTGTGTTTATCATATAGGATATGGAGGACTGTGAATAGTAGTTAATGATTTGATGTAAGCACTAAATTGCCATGGGCACATAAATAAGTCAAATTATGTATATTGTGAATGCCAACTATCCAAAACACAATATTCAAGATATTGTTCTGGAGAGAATGCTTTGCAGGATATTTGCCCACAAAACTAATAACACATATCCCCAAACTGTAGTGAACAGATCAATTGGAGATGAGGTACCATTGAGAACACACTTTTTCCACTGTATAAGTAGACTATTCCTACTAGAGTAAATTTTAAGAGCTGGAAGTGCATTCCGATAAGTATCTGGAAGTTTTCTCATACTACTAAGCACCCAAGTTATTTCCCATTAATTTCCAGCTTTCTGGAATGAATCTGTAAACAACAGTTACTCTAAAAATAGATTTTTAAAGGACAGGAATAGTTTTGTCTTAATGTTCTTGCCCCCTGAAAAGCAAAGTGTTTATAGATAGATTGGTTTATTTAACATATTTTTAAAAACAAAGGAGCAATTACTCATGTCTTAAAAGGCAAATTATACATCAAGCTTATGACTGTTGTGATCTAAAACCTTATCAACATCGAACTTTCTTCTCATCCTAAGAATCCATAGTGCTTCCAAAACAGGAAATATCATTAACAAAATGAAAAATATTGAATCTTTTTCTGCAGCAAATATAATGCTGTTAGAATATGGAAATTATTAAATGTGACTGAAAGCATCTGGAGTCAAATTTAAGTATAGAGAATCTATCCCCTCTCTGTCTTTATTCTCTGTGATTTATTTTATTGTAATTGATTATCGTATTTATTTAATAACGTCTAATATGTGCCAAATACAGAGCGATACAACAGGAAACTTAACGTAGATAAGACATGCTACCTGCCAAAAATGAGCTAATAATCTACCAGGGGCTTAAAAACATGGAGACATAAAATCCCGATAGAATGATTTCTCTACTTCACTCTGTATATGTAAGCACTGCATAAGAGCACCAAGAAAAGGCTAAATGATTCTGACAAGGGCACTGGGAGAGAGAAAGTTAGGGAAGAAGAAAGACAAGATTATGACAGCGGAAAGCAAGTCAATTTTCTCCTTCAGATGGTTGCAATTATTTGCAAAATTAGATTTAGTCACTATCTGTGAAACTCAGCCATCAGAGATGTTCATATACTTCTTATATAGAAGCAATGGAATAAAAATACTGTGTCTATAAATAGGACTGTCTTATTTTCTGTAAAGTTTAATTTTGGACATGTTTAGGGTAGATTTCATTAGCATGCCTTTCTGCAATTTTATGTTGCTTCACCATATGATTACAACAGAGGTAAAAATAATATCTGGGGTTTGGGTAAGAAAAAGATTGGAGAAGACAAGAAATGATGACAATTATGCTGCATATTTCAATAACTCTGTGCCTATTACTTCTACTGACTTGGAAAATTGAGATTTTTAAAATCCTCATTTTGCCCTTGGATTAAAATTGAGCAAAGTGTGAAAAAATACTCACGGTTTGCTTAGTTTACTTATTTTGAAAGAGTGAAAAGAGATCAATATAATTAAAAACAAAAATAATACCCAATATCTCTTACTATGTACTCTGTGCCCTGGATTTTAAAAAGGGTGACGTTTTGACCAGATGATTTTAATAACTAAGGCATGCACATTTTAAAGCTAAATGAGAGTGGTTAAATTCACCAAGTCCTGTGGCAATTAAATCATTCTGCCTGGTCAAAACTAATTTGGTAGTATTACAAGATCCATGTGTCTTGACACCTTCGGAAATCAGAAAGTAAAAACAAAGTTTTAAAAAGATTCTGTTGGGGACTACAAAATCTATTACCATTATTAGTTGTAAGAGGGGAAAAAATAAGAGAAAACCTCAGATGTACCACTTTCATTGCTGGATTCCCTGAATGGACGAAAACAATTTGCTTTGCATGGAATCAGGCTCTCTAAGGTGGTTTATTTACTTTTGGCACAAAATGCCTCATATAAGTTAATAGATTTGATAAATAATTACATTATCTAAAATATGTATATTTTGGGAAACTCCCAACTTTAACCATCAGCTAGAATATTAAATTTTGTTGAGCATAAACTTTTTCTAATGCCAAGGTTATTTCCAAAATACTGCCCATACCGATGAGATAAGGCACAATCACTAGTATCATTGTACTTGTTGGAGAAAGCAAGTGTATATAATGTAGAAATGAAGATTATAGGGACTATATAGTAACTAAAGAATTGTTAAGGGCTTTAATGATCCAGGGTTTATTTCTACCACAGGTGTTATTTTAACTCCTTATTTGGACAAAATGTAGCGAAGAGCAGGGATAGAGTTAGGCCTTAACAAATAAGTACTTAGAAATTAGAAAAAAAGAGGAAAATCCAGGCAAAATGGAAAGATTAAAGCAAAGGTTCAGAGAATATTGTGTACAAGAGCTGTGCAAGAAATGAAACAAGAAATGAAAACAAGACCTCTTTCAAAGAGGTTAGAGAGTTGGCAAGAGGGATATATATTTGAAAACATATACAAGCACCACTTTAGGAAGAAGCTTGGATCTCAGATTAAAGACTAAATGAAACAAGAAACTTTGAATTTATTCTTTGAATGAGTGAAGGACAGTGCAGACATTACAATACATATTTAATGAGAAGAGACACAATATATACATAGTATATATCCTGCCTTCTCTACTGAACGCAACATCTATTGTTTTTTTTCTTTCTGAGACATTTAAAACTTTTGCAAATATTTCAGACATGTATCAAATATTGAACATTTCAAGCATTACAAGTTTCACTCAACGTAGCCAGTTTCACCAAAACGAGACTTATGTGTCTCCCAGGATGAATGCATTGGAAATTCTAAAGTCACTCAAATAACTTTTTGAAGGAATGTGTTTAGAATTTGTTTTTTATCCTTATTCTGCATTATGATACAGCAGGCATCAGTAAACTGCAGCCCGTGGTTAAAATTGGCCCACTGCCTGTTTTTGTAAATAAAGTTTTATTTTACCTAGCTATGTCCACAGAATGCAGCTGCTCCATTCATTTTGAACTGCCCATGGCACTACAGAGGCAGAGTTGAGTGGTGCAACTGAGACTGTATGGCTTGTAAAGACAAAAAGATTTACTCTTTGTCCCTCCACAGAAAAAAAAATAAAAGTTTACAGACCTCTGTGATAGAAGCTACAAGCTGTACATTCAAAAATGTCATACATTTATCAGCAATGCAACCACTTTAGTGTGTCTACACTCATCTCATCTTTACATTTTAAAACAACTTTTTGTTCAATCAAGTTGCACACCAACACTTATTATTTCAAAAAAATACTCATTATTCAAAAAAAATTAAGGAGTGAATAAATTCACAACCAACATAAGAATATTTTTGTGTCATTAGCACTTCTTATACAAATATCATCATATAGTGCACCTTATTCGAAGCTCTAGTCACTGAAAAACGTTAATATCCATTTTAGTAGTGAGCTGGATACATGAATGAGCTATTCTAACAACCCAAAAATCACTCTCAGGAATCTGAGTGTGGTTACTCTAAAATCACTTGAAAAGGAAAATTAAAGCAATTAAAAAACATTTGAGTGATATGCTTTCTCTTAAAAAGCACTTTCCCCTCATGGAAGAGGGTGAGTTGTCACTAAAAGTCTCCCATAAGGTTTGACAGATAAAACATCAAGCATTACTGGCAAGTGAGCCCAGATAATTCTGGTTAGAGATTAAAGGGCATCCCATATCACCTCTCATGTCATCTGTTTTCTTTTTTTTCTTTTATCTATGCATCTATTAAGAATGATATTTTTCTTTTCTACATGCAGGTGAGTTTAGATTCTCTGGAGACTTGTCTAATTTATTTTGCTGGTTACTCTCAGAAACAATTTCAGAAATAAGTATGCTACCTTCCCCTGCTGATTGAAACCACTAACCTTCCAAAAAATGACAATTTATATACAGGACGTTATACCTCATCGCCTTTTTCTGTGAATCTAATTGGTCCTTACTCATGTGTTAACAATTCCATTGACTTAATCTTAGCTTCATTTTCATTCCTTGCTTGACAGCTTCTCAATTTCATTGTTTCTGAAGTTTCCTATGGTAGACTCAAGATCCTTGATCTTGGTCAAGGAAAAGGCATAGAATTTAGGGTCCTATAGAGAAGTCCATATGAGTTTAGGTTGAGGATAACTCAGATTGCTTAAGAGCCAGTTCTGCAGGATATTTGTGTGAGCATAATAGTTTTCTCCCTCACCACCTCCTCCTCTGATTGTGTGTCCTGTGTCTTCATTTAATCAATGCTCATTTCAGCAAACACAAGGCAGAGTTGCTCATTTACTTTTGAATGGCATCTCATTTTGACAGGGGCTGCCAGGATGCCACATCTTCCATGACAAAAATTTCAGTGAAATGGCCAACCAGGTTGAAATCTTTATTTTAGGACTATTTATGTGTTCCCCAATATATGATTTTCCTCTCACTCTATTTTTATCACATGTACATCCAATTCACATAAGTTATTTCAGATGTCTCAGCCTTTGTAAACTTGGCAAATTCTATTTTAGTCCTTGGAGCAAAATTTCTCCTCTCACTGTCACCCCATTCTTCTGAATAACGCCACCTTTTCTTTTCAGATTTTATTGAAGCCACACTGCACTGGGAAGTGTTCAGGGAAATCTTCATTCATAGGTAAAACAACTTTTTTTCTGGTTTGCATTTTCATAATACCCTGTGTGTTTCTATCACAGCATTCACCCCCACATATACTATTGTCTCCCTGCTAAATGATGAGCACTTGAAGATGAGGGCTGTCTTTTATCCATTCCTATTTTCCAAGCCTGGTCAGTATGCTCAGCATATGCTAGACACTCCGTTAACATTGACTAACTTTAACAGGGCCACACATTTAGCTTCATTACATTCTGATGTATATAGGAAAAACTATGCCTTTAAAAATATCACAGTTTAGATGGACTTTCTCATGATCTTTAATGCTATTTAATACTACAGAAATGGATAATGAAAATCCAGGAAATCATGTTCCCAATATCCCAGTCTGAAAAATAATATTTTAAAGGCAATACCCCATAAGCCTTTCCCTTTGAACTTGATTTAATATGGAATGGATGATGATTGCCATTGTGCACCCCATGGGTCTTCATTTGTCTAGACTTACCCATCAGTGCTTCTTATAAATGCTCGCCACAGAGCACGGCCACTCAATTCTTCATCACCATACAGGTGACCACTGAACAACAGAGGGATCTGGGCACCAGCCCCCTACACAGTCAAAAAATCCATGTATAATTTTTGACTTCCCCAAAACTTAACTACTGATAGGTTACTGTTGACTGGAAGCCTTACTGATACCATAAATAGCCAATTAACACATATTTTGTATGTTATATGTATTACATACTCTATTCTTTCAATAAAGTAAGCTAGAGAAAAGAAAACATTATTGAGAAAATCTTAAGAAAAAATATCTTTACTATTGACTAAGTGGAATTGGATCATCAAGAAGGTCTTCATCCTCATGATGTTCACCTTGAGTAGGCTGAGGAGGAGGAAGAAGAGAAGGGGTTGGTCTTGCTGTCTCAGTGGTGGCAGAGACAAGGAAGGAAATCCTTATATGAGGAGGAAGAAAATCCTTATATAAGTGGACATGTGCAGATCAAGTCAATGTTGTACAAGGGTCCACTGTAGTTCATTTCCCTAAAACGTTATCCAGGTCAGCTTCAACCTGGCTAGCACAGCCAGTCACCTACTTCTTCGTCTCTAGAAATCAATTTTATTACAAGATCTTGCAACCATATTTGCAGTTTCCATGATGAAACTACACGATCAACTTAGTGCCTATAAGCCAAAACTTCCCCCAATTCTATTTGTTCAGTTTCATTTTTTGATATGAGTAGAAAAAAGTTAGAAGGAAGACATCTTTCCCCCCTTATGCATAGATTTCCACTGTGAAGTAAACACAGGACACGCTTTGCTGAGAAAACACCATGATGTTAACTGGACAATTTAGTGGTTACAGAGTAATTCTCCTCAATAGGATAATCGAAAAATAATTTATGCTGTGTAGTTTGAATGTATTAGACCATTGTTGAATTCTAGTTGATAAAATCATCAGTGACCCCATTGTTGTACTGCTTTCTTATTATTAATTTTTAATTTGTGGAGGGCAGGATAGTATTCACATCCATGAATAATTTGACATTTATTTTCCCTATAGAGGAAATGCTTTCACTAATATTACACTGCATCCAGAAGCAGAAGCACTGACAAGTTGATGCTGTGGAAAGTTTAGAATGAGGAGAGTTTATTCTAATCCCAGGGACATTCTAATTAATTATAATCCCAGAAATAGGATTAGAATTCAAACAAATTAGAATAAAAATAAAAATAACTAATCCTATCATACACAGAATGTAGTATGTACCTACAAAATGATTATACGATTATTGAAACCATTACTCAATAAAAGTAGCCTAAACATTCCTTCCTTCCTTCCTTTCTTTGTTTCTTTCTCTTTCTCTTCCTTTGTCTTTCTTTCTTTCTATTTTTCCTGCCTCCCTTCCTCCTTTTATTTGTTCTTTCTACCTTTGTCTTTTTTTCCTTTCTTTCTTTTTTCTGTCTTTCTTCCTCCCTCTCTCCATTCCTTTTCTTCTTTTTCTCTTTCTCCTTCCTTCCTTTCTTCCTCCCTCCCTCGCTTCACCTTTTATTTTTCATTTCTTCCTTGTTGTTTTTTTCTTTTTTCTTTCTTCCTCTCTTCCTTCCTGTTCTTCCTTTCTTACATTTTTTCTCTGTTGCTTTCTTTTTCTCTTTCTTCCTTCCCCCCTTCCTTCCTTCCTTCCTTTCTTCATTTCTTTCCTCCTTTCTTCTTTCCTTTCTTTTTTATCTT
Source organism: Pan troglodytes (assembly GCF_028858775.2). Lineage (NCBI taxonomy): Eukaryota > Metazoa > Chordata > Mammalia > Primates > Hominidae > Pan > Pan troglodytes. The sequence goes on along the minus strand of NC_072421.2, from coordinate 5,918,224 downwards.
CTTTCCCCTTTTTTCTCCCCAACAGAACAGTGATTTACAACTTTAAGGATAATTTCTTATCCACATTTCTGGTTGCTAAGGAATAGCTATTTTTTGTCTCTTCTATGCATTCAAAAGAACTCCAGTTATTTATGTAATTTATATTTCTGGCATGTATTGTAAAGAAATAAACAATCAACTATTCCAAGCTGCTTCTCTATTCAACAAATTAGACAGTGGCTGAGCTGGTGGTCCTCGCCTGTCCTTCATTTGTGGAATGCCTCCCCCCAAAACTAGGTCAAGGGATATAGAGGAAGATGCCAGACACAAGATAAATGAAGGCTTACCTTCTGGAGCAGAGCACACTGCATCTAGATGTCAAGTGGAGAGGGTCTGTTGCACCACAGGGTCTAACTGATGGCATGTAGTCAACTTGCAGGAAGTAGGCTAGTCCTGTATCTCTGCAGGAAGGAGCCTACTCCTATATCCCTAAAGGATAAAAGTATAAGTATCAGAGTGTGTATACACTAAACACATCCTAGTATAAAGGCTCACTTGGGTTGAGCTCACCCAAATCTTCTCTCATGCCCTCACTTATCCTGGGTAGTGTGATTTTAGATACTGGAAGTGGATCCTGTGACTTGCCTGAATTTCAGGAGCATGTTCCTTCATAAGTAGCAATGCCTGCTCTGTTTCCTTTAGGAAGCAAAGGTACAGGCTTTTCTTGTTTACAAAATTTTCAGTGGTACCCACTGGTCAAAAATAGTTGATATTGCAGGCAGAGATGTGTCAATGGCCACAGCTACAACCAGGTTTAACCAAACATAGATCACGGAATAGTTGCTGGAAGTGTAAATGCAGTATTTACGGTGTTTAGCAGTGCTTCTTCATGTCTGCCTCTAGGAGGGACCGTGGTGAAGAAGGGTTGTGTGTAAGAGGAGGTAATTCATTCTTATCACCATCTGCAGAGGTATCTTTTCTACTTGTGTCTTGTGAACCCCTCTACATCCACTCGTAGGGGTCGCTATGTTGTTTGAAACTCTTCAGAAAGACACAGTTCTTTCACCCTCATTTCCTCTGGGATATCCTCTCACAGGGCTCAGAAATTAACATAAAAAAATATGATACTTTGTGCATGCTAAACTGAAAAAGGAGCCTCATGTTCTCTCTCACCTCCTGCCCATACTCCACCAGCTCTCCTAAAGCACAGGATGAAGTTGTTCTCTAAATTCCCTTATTTGCCTGTATTAGTCTGTTCTCACATTGCTATGAGGAACTACCTGAGACTGGGTAATTTATAAAGAAAAGAGGTTTAATTGACTCTCAGTTCTGCAGGCTGTGCAAGAAGCATGGCTGGGGAGGCCTCAGGGAACTTACAATTATGGCAGAAGGCAAAGGAGAAGCAGGCATGTCTTATATGGCAGAGCAGGAGAGAGAGAGAGCATGCGCAAAGGCGAGAGTGCTACACACTTTCAAACACTCAGATCTCTTGAGAACTTTGTCATGAGACAAGCAAGGGTAAAGTCCTCCCCCTTGATCCAATAACCTCCCACCAGGTCCCTCCTCCAATGCTGAAGCTTACAATTCAACATGAGATTTGGCTGGGGACACAGCCAAACTGTATCTTTGCCTAAAAGCCACACCTGCTGAAGAAGAAAACAATGACCTCCAGTCCCTTCTCTGAGGTTGGATTAACCAAACCCATACTGCAGGAAGAAACACTGAAATCTGTCAATGCACATGGATGGACTTTTGTCACAAACCACTGTCCTCTCTGCAGTCCCAACAGACTTTGTCCCAAGCCATTGTGTATTTTTCAAGCCACTGAATTATCCCTAGTAATTAATCATTCATTACATCTCAACAGAATTCCTCTTCGCTCCCTGCTCCTATAACCTGTTTTGCCAGGACACAAGCCCCCACTCTTTCTGTAACCTCAGTATGGTAGTATAAGTTTCTGCACCTCACTGGGGAGTTGAGTCTTCATTCTGAAGCCTCTCACGTCACCTAAAACTATAATCAAATAAATATGTTTGCCTTTTCTCCAATTAATCTGCCTTTTATGAGTTGATTTTTCAGCCGACCTTCTGAGGGCAAGGGGGAAATTTTCCCTTTTCCGCTATGCCCCTCAGAATATTGAGAAATACTAAATTCCCAAATATCTTCAGCTTTTCCTGGATGTCCAAAACAAACATGTCATGCACCGGCAGATGATAAAGGCAAATTTATTTGTGTTTCTGTTGTTGTTGTTCTGAAGTATCTAACAGCATTCAGAGGGAAGGTCCCTATAGAAAATCTAAAGTCAAAGTCTTCTTGTGTTGATTGATTGCTGTCATCAGTTGAAGGGCAGAAGTGAAATCCTGGAATTCTTTGGGAAGGAGGGATTCCAGCATTGGGAGTTAGCTTCCTCTGGCTTCTTGAAATCATTATGTTTCTAGTATTCCCTCTGACAAGCCCCCAAATAGCCCCTTTTCATTACCAGAGAAAACTGTTCAGATCCCCTGTCTTTTCACTGGTCTTGTGACCTCCACCAATTCATGCTTTTATGCCTTCCTTCATGCAGCTTTAAAGATTTTGAAAGAGAAAATGTGGCTGTGTTCCTATGTGTAGAAGAAAATGTGAGTAGGTGAGTTCTCTGATTCAAAATTAGCCTTCCCTCCAGCCCCATGAGCAAGCCAAGAGGTCCTTACCTCTCCTGAAAATGAGGAGGTTGATTTCCTTGTGATTTTTTTTGTCCAGGAAACATAAATAACTCCTCCTTTTGCTGTAACCTGGGCAAAAAATGTCACCTACTCAAGTATGAATCATTGCAGTCATTTTAACCAGGGGCAAAATAAATAAATTAATTAAATAACATTAAACTCCAAAGGGATTGATGAACCATGTAGATTCTTACTGAAGCCTTTAACAGGAAATGCAGATGAATTACCTGACAAGCGACTCAAAAATGCTTTCTAGCCTTCCTCTCTAAATGTCTCACTTCCCTAATTATTCAAACATGGGTGACTGCAACCTCTTTTTTTTTTCCAAGCACACTGCTCAAATCTCCTTCTAGTTTCTGAAGTTTCTCTCTTTATTTTATCTGATTATATTTTATTCAATTATACAAAGCAGTAGAGTGCTATGTGTTTGTTGGGGCCAAGAAAAAACTTCCCCTTCACCCTCTGAAGTTTCCCTGAAGATTACTGACAAAAGACTGGTTAATAGGAGAAAAGGTATGCAAATTTATTTAATGTGTACATGAGAGCCTTCAGAAGGAAGACCCAAAGATATGGGGGACACTGTCCATTTTTATGCTTAGGTTCAACAAACTATGGATAACCATGTAGAAATAATATTAGACTAAAAGGACCTGATCTAAAGCTAGTGGACTGAGTGGGGAAACCCAGCCAGGACTGTCTGTCTAGATTCTTCTTGGCCTTTCTGAGCAGTGTTTCTTCCTTCTGGGTGTGAGGCAGGGCCCTCTCTGGAATGGGAGTACTAGGACCCAGAGGCAAACAAAGTAGGTCAGGGAATTTTTTATAGCCAGTTTTTACACAGAAAATCAGTGGGAAAGTTATAGTCATAATTTTAGATTTTACGCTGACTTTGGGGAAAAGGGGTTTTGGTTTCTAAAATCTGGAGAAGGGGAGGGAAAGATGGATTCTTGTTTCTATGGTGCCTCGGGGGAGAGTGGGACTGAGAGACAGGAGGGAAGGTGACATGGTTTGGCTGTGCCCCTACACAAATCTCATCTTGAATGGTAGCTCCCATAATTTTCATGTGTCATGGGAAGGACCTGGTGGGAGGTAATTGAATCATGGGGGGCAGGTCTTTCCCATGTTGTTCTTGTGATAGTGAATAAGTCTCAGGAGAGCTAATGGTTTTATAAAAGGGAGTTCCCCTACACACACTCTCTTGCCTGCCACCATGTAAGATGTGCCTTTGCTCCTGCGTTGCCTTCTGCCATGATTGTGAGGCCTCCCCAGCCCTGTGGAACTGTGAGTTCATTAAACCTCTTTTTTTTATGAATTACCCAGTCTTGGGTATGTCTTTATTAACAGTGTGAGAACAGACTAATACAGAAGGAGAAGGTCAGAAAGAAACTTTTGCTTCTGAGACTTCTTCTGAGGCCTTCATTTTGGGATACTTTTTTTCTGATTCCCAACATATGCTTCTCGAAATTTAATTTGTTTCTTATTGTTATTCTGAAGTACACACAAAATGGCATCGAACTGAACAAAACTTTCATTCTTGGTATGTACTGCAACCAATCTCAAGTTTTAAATCACCTTGCTGCTGTGGAGAGAGCTGTTCTTTTTGTTAATATGGTTTCAACCTGCCCCTCAAGGGCCAAAATAATAATCCTTAGCTTGATTTACATTGTAGGCTACATTAAGTTTCAAATGGTTTTATTTCAAGCATTTGTGAGGAGTGCTAGAACTTTTGTGGTCCCCAAATATTGCCCATACAGGAGGGAGATAAGTATAACCCAATTCTTTGCATCACTGGATTTGAACAAAACATTACTAAAAACATAGTATTTGTGCTAGTAGAACTCCATAAACATTGAGTAAACGCAAGACATAAAATTATCAAATCCAATGGTGGGAAAGCCAAATCCATTCCATGATTTCAAGGGAGAGTGAAGACTAGGCTTATATTTCCAAAGGAGTCCTCAGATATTATATATTATAGCAGAAATTATGTTTCAGATAGGATATCTATTATAGCATAGTTTTCTTACTGAAACCAGTGTGACTCCCTAACTTGAATTATACCTTATACATTTGTTGACCATAGGGAATGGTACTAACTATCCCTAGAAGTACACTTTAGCTTTCTTTAACATTTTGAAGCAACTCTATCATTTTCATTCTTGGAAAGCAAGGCTGGAGTTTGAAAGGGTTCATGTTATTCCAAACACTAAGGAAAATATTTGTCATGACTCCATGGCAAGTTTAATCCTGCAACTTATATCTGGAGACACCTGTTAGTTTTACATTTTATTTGCTCACTTTTTTCTCTTTTTTTTTTTTTTTTTTTTTTTTGAGCTGTATCCTTGGCATGGTTAAGGATTTTGGGAACATTCATTTATATTCAGTTTTTCTAATACAATAGTGATTAATGAAGAAATGTATATCAGTTTTTTTTCTACATTTATGTGGAAATTGCTTTCCTTATTCACCAGAGCAGTATTTAGTTTCTTCTATTTCATTCTAGGGAATTTTATTCTCGGGAAAGGGTGAGGAGGAAAGTAACAGTAGATTATAGATTTTTTAAATGTAAAAAAACCACTAGTGCTCATTAATAATAAGAAATAAATAATCTTTTCTTAATTAATCTATCATCCCACAGGAATGTAAGAGATGTAATAAATGAACCAATTTTAACTTGCAGTCTTCCATTTAACACTGTAGATGCACCAGTCTATATGAAATTTTCCAAGTTCAACATAAAGAAATAGAACATACTGAATTTGTGAGGTTCTTGCTGTTATTTTTCTGTACTGTTGCCTGAAGATGTCATGCATTAATGGAACCGCCTTCATAAGTTAAAATATGTTCACTGTAGAAGGTAATGGGCAAACACTCATCACATAGTTTTTGCTGCAACAAAGACTAAAAACTATATTGAGGAATAGTAGACGTTATTGTTAATATGAACATGCATATGAAAAATCAATTGCAAGGCCTTCTTAACGAGTCCCTCAGAAGTCGTTCCATGTTTCTTTAGTAGCATTTACAGAGAATTTCAGCCCTGGTGGCCTAGTACTAACAATTCACTTGCAAGTGATAATGTGTTAACTGACCTGCACTCTGCACACACATCTGGTGGCAGCACAACAGCACTGCAGAAATGAGAGGTTAAGGAATATACATAAAGTTAAACCAAATTGGAGGTGCTTCACAAAATATATGAGTCCTTGCATCACAGATGAATAAAATGTGCCTGTGTGTCTTGTTTCAAGAAGCATGAAGTAAAATGGCATAAAACTTGGATACACATTTCTGCAAAGGATATAATACCTAGATGTCCAATCAGCACATGAAAAGATGCTCAACATCATTGATCCTGAGGGAACTGCAAATCAAATCCACAGTGAGACACCACTTTACACCCGATTATAAAAACACACGCACAGAAAATAACCAGTGTTTGTGAGGACCTGGAGAAACTGGAACCATGTGCATTGCTGGGAGAAATTAAAATTGATACAGACAGAAGGCAGGGAAATACTGGATAGAAGAGAGTGGTTCCCCAGAAAAGGCCCCACCCTCAAGCCTGGAAATGTGTGGCCCTAAATGGGAACAGGCATTCCTGTTTTTGTGCCCAAATGTTGCCTTTCCCAAAACCACTCGGGCCTGTCATGCCCTTATCCTGTGCCCATATAAACCCCAAGGTCCACAATCAGAGGAACAAAAGAGAAGCAGAATAGCACAGCAGCACAGCAGAGAAGGAGAGAAGAAAAGGAGCATTTGAACATTGAGAGGAATTGAGCTGGGGACGGTCAGAGAGGTGATTGGCCATGGGATGACAGAACTCCAGGAGAAGATCATCTTCGCACTCTATCCCCTTTCCAGCTCCCCATCCATCCCACTGAAAACCACCTCCAACACTCAATAAAATCCCTTCATTCACCATCCTTTAAGTCTATGTGACCAGATTCTCCCTGGATGCCAGACAAGGACTCGGGTACCAAGAAGGCAGGGTGTAAAAGGCTGTCACCCTGACTCTCTACTGACCTGGTTTAACACTTAGCCATCCACGGAGGACAACTGAGAAAAGACCATTAATTATAACACACCCCTAGGTGCTACTGTGGGGCTGGAGCCCATAAGCACTCGCCCCAGCTCCTGCACCTGCCTGTCTGCGTGCTGCCCCCCACCTCCCTTGTAAGGAGTTTGAGAGTGCAGAGGCCAAGCAAACAAGCCACACCCCTGACACAAGTCCCACAAGGTGGTCAGGGAACTCTCCCATTCCAAAATGCTGCTGCTGCTATGGAAAACAGTTTAATGGTGGTGGGGCTCATATATGGGGACCTCAAAATATGGCACCTTGACATACAGCGTATTTTAAGCTGAAGAAATTTGAGAAAACCACAGAAGCAAGAAAGTGCCTCTGACATTTCCCCACCCTACTTCTCTGAGGTGGTCCTAAAACCTAGGAAGTATTTTCTGACCCTCCCTGAAGCTGGTCATAGGCCCTCAAGAGAGAGGTGCCCTCCCAACACCCAGAAAAAAAAAAAAAATTCTTGTCTTTGAAGACACGGGACACAGAGAGGAATCTGAACTCACAGGCCACACTAAGTTTCCCACACGTTTTTATCTTAGATGAGACCCTTTTATCCTCTTATATCTCCCCACAACTCGATTTTCTATCAAACCTACTATAAAAAACACTCAGGTTTAACAGTTTCTAGGAGTTTTCATTTCTTTGGGAAGGCTCCTGTGTCACACAAAACATGTATTTAGTAAATATGTATACTTTTCTTTTGTTAATCTTTCTTTGTTAAAGGGACTGTAACCACCCAATGGGTTCACCTTGCCTGCTGCCTAGACAGAGCCAATTTATCAAGACAGGGGAACTGCAATGGAGAAAGAGTTATTCATGCAGAGTTGGCTGTGCAGGAAACTGGAGATTTATTATTACTCAAATCAGTCTCCCTGAGAATTCAGGGATCAGAGTTTTTAAGGACAATTTGGTGGGTAGGAGGGCACTGAGTCTGGAGAGCTGATTGTCTGGGTTGGAGATGAAATCATAGGGAATCAAAGCTGTCTTCTTGCTCTGAGTCAGTTCCTGGGTGGGAGCTACAAGATCAGATGAGTCAGTTTACCAGTCTGAGTGGTGCCAGCTGATCCATCCAGTGCAGGGTCTATAAAATATCTCAAGCACTGATCTTAGGTTTGACAATAGTGATGTTATCCCCGGGAGCAATCTGGGGAAGTTTACAATCGTGTAGCCTTCAGCTGCATAACTCCTAAATTATAGTTTCTATTCTTGTGGCTACTTTGTTACTCCTGCAAAGGCAGTCTAGTCCCCAGGCAGGAAGGGGGTTTGTTTGAGGAAAGGGCTGTTATTGTCTTTATTTCAAAGTTAGACTATAAACTAAATGTTTCCCACAGTGAGTTCAGCCTCTACCCAGGACAGAACAAGGACAGCTTGGAGTTTAGGGGCAAGATGGAGTTGGGTAGGTCAGATCTCTTGCACTGTCATAATTGTCTCACTTATCATTTTTGCAAAGGCAGTTTTATATTAATTCAGTTTGCTTTCTGAAAATAAACCAATAAACATTAAATCACGCATATGAATAAACTATTATAAGAAACCAAATACACCCATAACTAAACTCACTCCTCTAGAAGCTAGATCTTCTCATCAAAAATTACAAAGAAAAAAATTGTGCAGACACAGTTTAGAAGTCAGGAAACAAATAAATATTTATTGAGAGAAAATGTGACAAGTGTATACTCTGAGCCCCTCAAAAATATATATGATATGTGTTTATTCCTGTCAGGATTGATAGTAAAGGTTCTTATCATTCAGTAAGTACCATCAGTTAGAAATTGCATTAATTCCAGGCCGGGTGTGGCGGCTCACACCCGTAATTCCAGCACTTTGAGAGGCCAAGGCCAGTAGATTGCTTGAGCCTAGGTGTTTGAGGCCAGCCTGGGCAATATAGGGAGACCCTGTCTCTACCATAAAACACAAACAAAAATTAGCCAGGCATGGTGGCATGTACCTGTAGTCCCAAGCTACTAGGGAGGCTGAGGTGGGAGGATCTCTTGAGCCCAGGAGGCAGAGCTTACAGTGCGCCGAGATGGCACCACTGCACTCCAGCCTGGCTAACAGAGCCAGACCCTGTCTCGAAAACATAAATAAATAAAATTAGAAGTTGCATTAATTCTATATAATTCCAAGCAACATAAAAGTCAATTACTAGATGTTGTATTTAGATCTGAGTATGGCACATCAATGCAGTAAAATAATACGATCAGAGAACAATATAAAAGGTAATTCTGAACCTATATAGAGATATACCAGGAATCATTAAGAAGAAAAAAAGTAAATTTCAGGATTGCCATACAATATTCCATTTATTAAGTTGGTGCAAAAGTATTGTGGAAACCATAGTTACTTTTGCACCAACTTAACGTGATATATTTGTGCTTTTACTACTAAAAATGTGTTCGTTTTCAGTATATTTATAAAACTCATACATGTTGTTCAGCTATATATTTTCATAGGAATGTACAAATTTGGAAATGGAGGTCTTAAGTCTATAGAGTTTTCTCTGGAGGCGGGAACTATTGGATGATACACTTTGCACATGGCTTTTACTTTAAGAGTATTAATATTCTTGGAATATTTAATGATAAAGCTTTCAGTCTTGAGTTTCTGTTTATCAGGAACAAGGGCACCCTGGAGAAACTATGCAAAAGCTCCAACTTGACTTTGTGAATACTCACCCAAGTGGTTAATGAACACAGAGACAAAAATCACTGAGTTATATTTTTCTCCAGCTCAAATCTGTGTGGTTCTGGGAACGTTGCTTTCGCTTTCTGAGTTGACTTTCTAAATACATCAAGTAAGAACAAAGATATTACCACCATCTACTCTATGCAGCTATTGTGACAAGAAACACAGTAATGGATACAATGATGGACACAGTGTGCATAAATCACTTGCCAGAGTCCCTGGACCACTCAGTGAAGATAAACATGTCTTCTGATGGTTGTCCTTGGTGTTACTATAATGACAACAACAGTATTATTATTATTAGCGGTGTCATTACTATTACTGTTGCTATCACTAACAGTATTAGCAACAACATCCTAATCTATTAGTGCTATGGTTGGCATTGCTTCTCTTGTAGAAATCTGGAGAGAAGGCTGGCAAGTCTAATTTCTCTGCAGCATCCAGCCTGTGTGTGGGGAGGGAGGTGGGTGGGAAGGGGAGGGGGTTATGTGGTGCTGTTTTTTGGCATCGATACTCTCTTTGTAGGGCAGATGAAAGGTTTCCAAAAAGCCATGAGTCATCTGTGGTTTGACACTGTGTAAAAAAGCCCAAAGTGCCTATTAAATCCTCATGCACCAGGATGCACCTTTTTGACTCAGAATTCTCTAAGCCTGGGCATCTCTGATTCAAATATTATTCCAAATCCTTTCTTCCACAACCTAGGACAGTAGTTACATTTTGTTTTCTCATATATCTGAGAGAAGGTAGCTCTCTACTACTTCTGATGTTACCGCAAAGGCTGCCTACTATTCCATCTCACCCACAATACCGCCTCCGCATGCTGCCGGAACATGGCTTATGGAACCAGGAAGCAGTTCAGAACTAGCATGAATGCGTCTGAAATAAGCTGCCTTTTGACAAAGAAAAAGGTTTCAATTTTCTTAAGGCCATTGTTACAGCCCTTGAGGATCAATTTCCAGAGTACCATTTATCTTACTTTTTAGAAGTTTCAATGTAATGAGTTGGTGTTACATTGCATGGAAACAGATATTCTTCTCTAAATGGATGGTTAGAGACCATCACCACTCCCAACGTTTCCTGAATCCAGAAATCTGGGCTTTTTCTCTTCTCTGATCTTCAACATAATTTTCACCCAAATTCAGATCTTTGTTCTAATTTCAGTAATAAGTTATATCATCTCTTCTCCCAAGAGAGAAGAAACTGCCATTCCAAAGTCTTCCTGAAGGGCTAAAATTTGGATATAATTATACATATTATACAACACCCCAGGGCCATATACCTCCATGGGGCTGGGTATACAAGCAGCACTTTGGTTTCCCACAGGGATGCAATCCCATGATTACAATGTGAGAAATGCTGCAGGAAAAATGATAAGACCCTCCCCACCTTTTCTTCAACAAACAAATGGAAAGAAAAAGGAAAAAAGGCCAGGGCAGTTGCTCATGCCTGCAATCCCAGAACTTCCTCAAGAGGCTGAGGAAGGAGGATCACTTGAGCCCAGCAGACAAGCCTGGGTCACATAGTTAGACCCTCATCTCTACAAAATATTTAAAACTTAGCCAGGTATGGTGGTGCACACCTGTGGTTCCAGCTACTCGGGAGACTGAGGCAGGAGGATTGCTGGATCCCAGGAGGTCAGGGTTGCAGTGAGCCATGGTTGTGCCTCTGCACTCCAGCCTGGGCAACAGAGGGAGACCCTACTTAAAAAATAAAAATAAAAAAGAGAAATAGCCCCTCAATACCAAATGTGGAACGTGTCTGAAGAGAAGTCTCTCTTTATCCAGTTTCTCTTTTCTCTGGTTTCAGTTACCATGTCAACCAGGGTCCAAAAACAGTAAATGGAAATAAACAATTCATCAGTTTTAAATAGTGCACTAATCTGAGTAGTTTGATGAAATCTCAAGCTTTTACTCTGTCCTCCCCAGGATGTGAATCCTGCCATGTCCAGCATCTCCATGCTGTCTACGCTGTTACTCACTCGATAGCCACCTCGGTGATCACACCAACTATCACAGAATTGTAGCACTTGTGTTCAAGTCACCCTTATGTCACTTAATAGTGGCCCCAAAGCACAAGAGTAGTGATGCTGATGCTGACATATTGTTATAATTGACTACCAAGTCAATTATTATTAGTCAATTATTATTAGTTTTGGCTAAGTGCCTAATTTACAAATTAAAATTTATCATAGCCCAATGTGGTGGCTCATGCCTGTAATTCCAGCACTTTGGGATGCTGAGGCAGGAGGATTGCTTGAGCCCAGGAGTTCAAGACCAGTCTGGGAAACATAGCAAAATCCTTTCTCTACAGAAATAAAAATTAGAAAATTAGCCGGGTGCGGTGGTGCACACCTATAGTCCCAGCTACTTGGCAGGCTGAAGTGGGAGGATCCCTTGAGCCCAGGAGTTCAAGGCCAGCCTGGACAACATTGCAAGACCTCCATCTCTACAAAAAATAAAAAATTTAGCTGGGAATGGTGCTGTGCACCTGCAGCATCAGCTACTCGGGAGACTAAGGCGAGAGGATCACTTGAGCCCAGGAGTTTGAGGCTGCAGTGAGCCATGATCATGCCACTGCACTCCAACCTGGGCAACAGAGTGAGACCCTGTCTCAAAAACAAACAAAAATTATCATAGAAAAATAATAACATATATAGTATTTAGTACTCTATAGAGCACCCTTGACATAAGTTATTTCATCCTAGAAAAAGATTCCATCTTACATTTCATAGGGTACCTTGCCAACAGGAACAAGATGTTTTGCCTTATCAATAAAGACTGCACCCAACCAGATAAAGATGTAACCAAGCACACTCTTCCACTGTCAGTCTTCATCAGAGGACTCTGTGACCGTAAAAACAGCAGGACTTCAGCAACTTAAAACAGCCATCTTAACAGACCCCATCTTGCTGTAACTTGTAATAAGCACCCACCATCTGCCGTAAAAGCATCTACCCACATCAAAGATGCTTCCTTGTAAGATCAGTGGACCTCCTGGCCTCTTTTTGTCCTTGTCCCTCTCCCTAGACTGGTTCATTAACCCTTTATCCTGTCCCCTTTCTCTTGATGTTAAATGTTACTTTGTTTGTTGTGGAAAGCTTAATCTGTAACATTTATATATTGGTTAAGTATATTATTATGCATGGTTTGCAATACTGACTGACTTGTGGAGTGGCTTGAGCCTGTGTGCCCACGTCTCTGACTACCAAGTCAATGGGAAGTAGTAGGAGAATTGTCCCCTTCGGAACTTCATGTAGCTCATGGCTTTTATGATTGAAATAGCATCAGTAAAAGTGTGACCTTGTGGAAAGACACAAATATACATGAACCTGGTTATCTCTGACTTTGCAACACTCACAATAGGTACTATATGAAGTTTCATGCATCCACTCAAGGTCTTGTAACATATCTCCCATGGACAAGGGAGTACTACTATTTTCTGTTTCTAACAATTAATTCAAAATGGATTTCAGGCAATTGAGCATATATGAACCCAGGCTGCATTGACGATATTAAATAATTGATAATATTAAGGAACTACTGTTAAATTTTATTTTATTTTATTTTATTTTTGTGACGGAGTTTCACTCTTGTTGCCCAGGCTGGAGTGCACTGCCGTGATCTTGGCTCCTGGATTCAAGAGATTCTCCTGCCTCAGCCTCCCAAGTAGCTGGGATTACAGGCACCCGCCACCATGCCCACCTAATTTTTGTATTTTTAGTAGAGACAGGATTTCGTCATGTTGACCAGGCTGGTCTCGAACTCCTGACCTCAGGTGATCTACCCGCCTCGGCCTCCCAAAGTGCTGGGATTACAGACGTGACCCACCAAGCCTGGCTACTGTTACATTTTGAAGAGTGATTAGGCTGTTATGGTTGTGTTAAAAAGAAGTTCTTGCATTTAGACAAGTAACACATTATTTTGAATGAAGCTATACACTATGTCTTTTATAAATAACACATGAAGGGGTGGTTGTGTTCCCGGACTGAACCGAGATTCAGGCTGCTCATTCTCGCAGCCCAATAACAAGATGCAGATGAACTCGGAAAGAAGAGAGTTTATTTCTGTAACTGGGTACAGGGAGAAGGCGGGGAAAATATCGCCAGACAAACTCAAATTACAAAGTTTTCCAGAGCTTGTATATCTTCTAAGCTATATGTCTACGTGTAAGTGTGCATTCATCTAAAGACATTGGTGATGAACTTCTAATCTATAACTAAGGTCTGAGTCCTGAAGGCCTTTCTCTGGAGCCTCAGTAATTGGCTTAATCTAGATGGGTCCAAGTGCTGCGGTGATTACCCTTATCTTGTCTCCTGCTAAGTCATGGAGGTTTGGGGAGTTCCTCTAGACCCCCAACAAACTTGTTTGTGGAGGTCTGGGGAGTTCCTTCAGATCCCCAGTAAAACTTGTTTAATCCTAAATGGGTCTTGTTAAGATTTCCTTCATTATCTTGTCATGCCTGAAGGCCCAGGAGAGGCCTGGGCAGAACTCTTGGTGGGCTTTTGTTACATTCCAGCCTTTGTATGAGGACACTGGCTCTTTCAGCTTTCAATATTTAACTTCACCACTCAGTCAGTGCTGAAACAGTTGTTACGGAGGCCTGCCCGTTCAGCTGTTAGTGAGACCTGGCCTGCCACGGTAGTGCGACTCAAGTTTGCCCGTGTATGGATAACTGTTGAAGCTAGTTACTAAGTACATGAGACTTCATTATAATTTTATATATATATATATGTGTGTGTGTGTGTATGCAGATACATTCTAACTTTTTTTTAAAAGTAAGGCAAGTCCTTTTCACAGGATAGAATAACTTTTGACAGCCAGTAAAAATATACATTTATGAGATGTATGATAAAACACAATCTTTAGGAAATGATTAGCAAAATTAAAATGATAACAATAACTGTGGGGATTGAGAGATTGAAAGCTTCTGTATTTGTGCAGTAATTCTAAGCTGGCACCCAGGCATCATCCATCATCTGGCCCACCATTTGTATATGCTTTTTATTCTCATGTTCTCATAAGACCTACTCCACCACCAGGCACACAATTTGTGTTCTGAGCAGGAAACAGGAAAATCTGAATGGGAATTTTCACTGCAAGAAATTATTGCTTATGTTTATTGACCACATATGAGGCACAGAAGTGACTTGGCACCTCACTACAAAATTAGCTGGGAAATCAAGCACCTTGGAGTTGTCGCCCTGTAGTGTGAGAAGACAAGGAAAACTAAGTTTGCATGGGCGTTGAGTGAGCTCATGTACGATACCTGCCACAATAATTCTATTTCTCTACCCAGTAAAGAGTTTAGGAATAGAAGAGCCATGCATTACAGGCCAATGGAATATGAAGGCAACATGTATAATATGGGACATTGTGGTCTGCCATTTTCCCTGAAATCATGGCAAGTATTTTGGGAATATTAATGAAGCCAGGTCAAGGACAAAAAATGACAAAGCAAAGAAATGAAAAAACCCTGAACCCTCAAGGCCATCACACACTTATTGTTTTACTAGATATCTAAGAATACAGGCCCATAAATTTACAGTATGAAGATGATCTCTACGTATGCTAAGAACATTGCTATTTTTATTAAGGTTATCATTATTAAAACCACTTGTAGTTGGTGCAATGGAATGAATGTCTGTTTCCACTCCAAAACTCCTGTATTGAAATCCTCACCTCCAAGATGTTGGTATTAGGAGGTGGGGCCTTTGGGAGGTGATGAGGTCATGAGGGTGGAGTCCTTATGGATGGGATTAGTATCCTAATAAAAGGGACTCCAGTGAGCTCCCTCACCCCTTCCGACATGTAAGGACACACAGAGAAGGCGCTGTCTATCAACCAAGGAGCAGATCCTCACCAGATGCAAGAATCTGCCACACCTTGATTTTGGACTGCCAGCCTCTAGAACCATGAGCAATAAATCCAATAAATGTCTGTTGTTTATAAGCTGCCTAGTCTATGAAACTTTGATATAGCAGCCTGAATGTACTACAATGTTTGGGGTTTCTGTTATCGCTATTTTTTTTTTTTTTGAGACGGAGTCTTGGTCTTCTCACCCAGGCTGGAGTGCAATGGCGAGATCTCAGCTCACTGAAAACTCCACCTGCCGGGTTCAAGCAATTCTCCCTCCTCGGCCTCCCAAGTAGCTGGGATTATAGGAGCCTGCCACCACGCTTGGCTAATTTTTGTACTTTTAGTAGAGACGGGGTTTCACCATGTTGGCCAGGCTGGTCTCGAACTCCTGGCCTCAAGTGATCTGCCCACCTCGGCCTCCAGAAGTGCTAGGATTACAGTCATGAGCCACTGCACCCAGCCTCTGTTATCACTATTAAAGTCACTTTTAGTTGGGGCTTCTGTTGCTTGGAACCAAAACCAACATCACTCACCTATTGACATCATTCCTCTTTTCTCAGGGTTCATCAAGTAGCCAAAAATGGAAGACAAGTAGCAGCTCAGGGTAGACATGTATCTGGATTGGAGCATGGACGCCCGCCAGTCAGCATCTAAATCACACTGTAGGGCCCACTGCACTTTTCCTAAGGTCCTAAAATCATGGAGCTAGTAAAATACTCAGGAAAAGATACCTAAAACTACGAGACATTTAAATAAGCCATGAAATCACGGTGCTCCTATAATCTTTAGGAAAGGGCATTTGAAAATTGGTAGCATTTAAAATCATTTCTCTATCTCATTTCCATTTATTCTTTAAAAAGATTATACTTTTGCTTAATACTCAAAAATATATAATGCAGCTGGGTGCTGTGGCTCACACCTGTAACCCCACCACTTTGGGAAGCTGAGGCAGGCTGATTGCTTAAGCCCAGGAGTTTGAGACCAGCTTGGGCAACACGGCAGACCCCGTCTCCAAAAAAAATACAAAAATTAGCCAGGCATGGTGGTGGCACATGCTTGTGGTCCCAGATACTCAGGAGGCTGAGGTTGGAGGATCACTTGAGCTGAGAAGGTCGAGGCTGCAGTGAGCTGTGATCAAGTCACTGCACTCCAGCCTAGGCAACAGAGTAAGAACCTACCTCAGATAGGTAGATAGATAGATAGATGTGCTGCAGGTGTGTTTTTATACTTTCATTTGAGAGAAATAGGACTTTATAGAACAATACAAATTATTTATTTGTAAGTCAAATGCAGATTCATACATCATTCATCAATATTTATTACATTCCTAGAATTTTCATGTATTTTAGATACTCGATCTGGTTAAATGTTGCTCCCCTACAAATAGAAAAATAATGTCTATTTGTTAGTTTAAAAGCCCTGGCAGCCAGATGAGGTGGCACGTGCCTAGAATCGCAGCCGCTTGGAAACTGAGACTGGAGGATCACTTGAGGCCAGGGGTTTGGAACCAGCCTGGGCAACAGAGTGAGACCCTATCTCTAAAAAAATAAAAAGTTAGGCAGGCCTAGTGGTGTGCTCTTGTAGTCCTGGCTACCCAGGAGGCTAAGATAGGAGGATAGGTTGAGACCAGGAGATTGAGGCTGCAGTGAGCTATCATAGCACCACTGCACTCCAGCCTGGGCAACAGTGCGAGACCCTGTCACTGAAAAAAAAAATAACCAAGCACAGGTAACTTACATAGATTAAATTCCAGGAGTGTTAAAGATTTAATTTTGTTTACAATAGTTAATTTATTAGTTGCATATCTAAATTTAAATTGTATTTACATAGTGTGCTGCATAAGATATAGCAACACTGCTGTTAACCACATGCACATTTTATAAAACAATTACAGACAATCTGTTCACAACATCTGCAATATCCATGTCTTCTCTAGAAAGCTTCTTTCAAATATCTCATGGCATTTTCTTGGGCACATTATCTTCATATCCATCTAACTTGTTTGACTTTAGTCACTTTATTAATTGGTACCTAATATCGCCACAAGAAATGACAAATGACAAATGACTGTTCACACAGGATTAGGGTCATAATCTTCTCCATTCATCCTGCAGGTATGTAGTGATGACTTTTTTTCACTGTCAACTTCATCACTGAAGACTTGCCAACAGCGACTTCTCGCTTAGATTTAAGTCTTATTCCCAGCAATGATGGCTGAATCTGCATTCAATGTTTTTGCTCCCTTTTCTTTGAACACTCCTTTTCCCTGGTGACCTTTACTAACAGAGCATTAGAATCCACTAAGGTTATTTCAGCCAGGTATGTCTTTCTTTTTTGTTGTTGTTGTTTTTTTTGAGACAAGGTCTTGCTCTGTTGCCCAGGCTGAAGTGGCATGATCTCAGCTCACTGCATCTCTGCCTCCCGGGTTCAAGTGGTCCTCCTGTCTTAGCCTCCCAAGTAGCTGGGATTACAGGCACCCACCACCATGCTCAGCTAATTTTTGTATTTTTAGTAGAGACGTGGTTTCACCACGTTGACCAGGCTGGTCTCGAACTCTTGACCTCAGGTGATCCACCCACCTTGGCCTCCCATAGTGCTGGGATTACAGGCAAGAGCCACCATGCCTGGCCCCAGATATGCCTTTTTCAAGTAGGATTTTTTGTTATAAAAAGTAATTGAGTGAGTGTTCTGCAGTTGATATTAGGACCCCACACATTTCATTTCTTTTCTTTGTCTGGGTACAAGGTAGGATTGTATTTCTTCATGACTTTTCTTTTCTTTTTGTTAAAAAATAGACATTATTTTTTAGACCAGTTTTAGCTACACAGCAAAATAGAGCAGAGAGTACAGAGATTCCCCCCCAACCCCCCCCCCCCCCCACAGGCACAGACTCCCTGATTATCAACATCCCCCACCAAAGTGGCGCGCTTGTTACAACTGATGAACCTGCGTTAACACAGCATTTTCACCCAGAGTCCACAATTAGCATCAGGGCTCAATCTTACTGTTGTACATTTTCTCGGTTTGCAGAAATGCATGATGACATAGGTCTACCATCTTAGTATCATACAGAATAATTTCACTCCTCTAAAAATCCTCTATCCTCTGCCTGTTCATCCCTCCCTCCCCACAGCCCCTGGCAACCTCCAATCTTTTTGTTATCTCTATAGTTTTGCCTTTCCACAATGTCATTGATATGGTTTAGCTCTGTGTCCCCACCCAAATCTCATCAAAGTGCAATCCCCACTTGTTGAGGGAGGGACCTGTAATCCCCACATGTCAAGGGAGGGAAGTGATTGGATTATGGGGGCAGTTCCCCCATCACCTAATAGTTTTATAAATGGTAGTCTTTCCTGCACTCTCACACACGTTCTCTCTCCTGCTGCCATGTGAAGAAGGTCCTTGTTTCCCCTTCCGCAATGATTGTAAGTTTCCTGAGGCCTCCCCAGCCATGTGGAACTGTGAGTCAATTAAACATCTTTCCTTTATAAATTACCTAGTCTTGGGTATTTCTTCATAGCAGTGTGAAAACGAACTAATACAGTCATGCAGTTGAAATCACACAGCATATACCTCTTTTAGCCTGGCTTCTTTCACATAGCAATATGCCTTCACATTTCCTCCACGTCTTTTGGTAGCTTGCCTCGTTTATTTTTAGTGCTGGATAATATTCCATTGTCTGGATGCACCGCAGTTCATTTATCCTTCCACCTATTGAAGGACATCTTGTCCATTATGAATAAAGCTACAATAAATATGCATATACAGATTTTTGTGTGGACATAAGTTTTCAATTCATTTGAGGAAATACCAAGGGATGCAATGCTGAATTGTATGGTAATAATGTATTTAGTTTTGTAAGAAACTACCAAAGTGTTTTCCAAAGTGACTGTACCATTTTGCATCCCTGACAACAGTGAATTACAGGCACTTCTTGATGCTCTTCACCAGAGTTCAGTGTTGTCTCCCGTGGTTTTGGACACCATAAAATAAATGCTTAGGCAGATGAAATAGGAGGAAGAAAGTGATGTATGCCACTTCTGGGTAGAAGCATTAGGTGGCTGTGGGCGATTCACCATTCTCTCTTTTGTTTGCTGTAGTTCTTCATGATATTCCATGTAGTGTCGGCTCTACCAACCAGAATCCTAGACTGAGGATGCTATAGAGAGGAAACACCATAAGAAACCTCAAACTAACACAGAAAATGCATACAAATCAAATCTTTATTGTTACAAGCCAAGAATATTTGTGGGCTATTTTTCACTGTTGCATAATCTAGGCAGTGTTGTCTAATTTGTACTTAATGTTAACTACTATTAAAGCATTTATCCTTGTCCTGACAGAATTATTTTTGGCAGGAAGGAAAGTAATTGAAATTGTATTCTGACAAATGTTTTAATTTTATCAGCATAGTGTTTATATAGGATAGTTATGAGTGTCTCCATTTAATATAAGAGTCTGATACTAAGAAAATAAAATCATGTGCTCATGTACCACAATTTGTTTGAAGCAATTTCTTATACTTTTGTGTCCATGGTGTTTTCCCTCATTTTGCCATGCTAACGTAGCCTTACTTTAAATAACAATCAGATGTGACTCTTCCAGCATAGATTTCGAAAGTCAAATGGAAGTTTTACTTCTGTGAATTTTCAAGAACATATTGGAAATGTTGCAGGAATGTCTATGCATATAAATAATGATACATGCACAGAGAAATAGGAGATAGAATATTTGGCTTGGATGGTTATGTCAAATGTCTTGAGGCAATAGAGGAGAGAAATGATTTAGTGTATTAGAACATGTTTTTGTCGACATAGTCAAATCAAGGAAAAATGGGTTACCCCGTGTTTATGTTTATTATCTCAAATAAAAATATGGAGAAAGGGTTGCATTCATTTCACAATGAGGTCCCCAAGGATGAAGTTTGCAGGACACAGCCCTGTGTTAATGGTTAAACCATCTCTACTGTGGGGTCAGGGGATGAAACGTTAACAAATATGACCAGAACCAGAGTCCTAGAAGACCCCCCAAAGAAAGCCACCTTATCAGCTTGTTCTGCCTGCCCACATCTGATTCTGAGTTGTTTAATCCAAGATCAACAACTCCTCATCTCATTTGAGCCACAGGATCTTAGGACATCTTTGTTACAGCAGAGCATACCCTACAGAAATACTAAAACAGGAGCAAGCCATGGGAATGGAAGTGAGGTGTTTCATCTACAAATTGATGTTATAAACTCATTTTATTCCTAGAAAGCTTTTATTGAAATGATTTTGCAAAGTATACAATCAACTTAATCACCTTTCCCTACCCATCTTGACTGGTCACTGAGGAGTTATCTTGGAATAAATGAAACAGTTTAACTGTCTGCTTTTATTTTTTTCTTCATGACGATTTGTGTTTAGAATAAGGGTGGCAGAAGAAGCACGATGATATAAAGTAGACATTTACATAATTGCCACTTGTTAAGGTGAAAATTACCAACAAAGCCCAATATCCCCTAAAACCAAATATCAAAATGTTAATAAGTAGAATGAAATCATTGGCTACTATCGCCAGTGCAATTGTCGACAACTTGAAAACTATTTCACCTCATTTTTAGTGGCAAACTGTGTGCATGACTTAGTAAATAAGTATAATGTGGGCATTACATAACCTATTTACATATCCACCCAGCTGTTTAATGAGTGTGTGATACAGCTGGTTTCAAACGAGACCTGCAGCCTTCAAGAAACTTTAGTAATATTCTAATGATTAAACAAAATAAAAATTTTTTTTGAGATGGAGTCTCACTCTGTTGTGCAGGCTGGAGTGCAGTGGCATCATCTCAGCTCACTACAACCTCTGCCTCCCAAGTTCAAGCGATCTTCCCACCTCAGCCTCCCGAGTACCTGAGATTACAGGTGCGTGCCACCATGCCCGGCTAATTTTTGTATTTTTAGTAGAGATAGGATTTCGTCATGTTGGCCAGGCTGGTCTTGAACTCCTGACCTCAAGTGATCTGCCCGCCTTGGCCTCCTGAAGTGCTGTGATTACAGGTGTGAGCCACTGTGCCTGGCCGACAAAATATAATTTTTAAAAGATGTTTCTCATCTGTTGTCTTATAAAGGTATCCTTAAATAATCTGAAGCTACATATATTCAATTGGAATAACCAAATACGTTTAAGATAATTTTATCAAATGATGTAATTTTTTACATTACAGGATCATGCCTGTAGTCCCAACACTTTGGCAGGTCCAGGCAGGAGGATTGCTTGAGCCCAGGAGTCCGAGACCAGCTTGGGAAACGTAGTGATTCCTTGTCTCTATTAAAAATAGTTTTACAAATTAGCAATGGTTGGCTACTCAGGATGCTGATGGGGGAGGATTACCTGAGCCCTGGAGGTCAAAGCTGCAGTGAATTCAAATTACACTTTACTTGCAGCTCTTCACATTTTTATGTTTTTAAATTTTAATCACTACTTACCTAAATATGTATTTATTGCACACTCCAAAAAGTTATTAATTGTGGTTATTTTTCCAGTCCCACTCTGATTGCCTCTTTAAAACTCAAGCAAGAAATACGTTTGTATTTGTTTTTTATCATTAATGTACTGGCCAATGCTAATTAAATGTTACGGGAGTCAGATAATTTTTCTGTAAGATACTATATTTCTGGACTTTGAGGCTTTGTTGGAGGCTTACCTCAAGGTAAATTTTATGATGCTATGCCTTTTTATAAAAAGAAATGTGTTTATTCAATCTTTTTAGTAAATGTGTGTGTGTGTGTGTGTGTGTGTGTGTGTGTGTGTGTAGGTATATTTTGGGGGTATATATTTATATAGAGAACATAGATAACTTAAAATTTCATATATATAGGAGTTATAGCTACGTAAAAGTAGAATTTCTGGGTCATGGAATATATCTGTGTTCCACCTTTTTTTTTTTTTTTTTTGAGACCTCTGTCTCCCAGGCTGGAGTGCAGTAGTATGATCAGGGCTCACTGCAGCCTGGACCTCCTGGGCTCAATGGATCCTACCACCTCAGCCTACCGAGTAGGTGGTACTCCAGGCATGTGCCACCATATGCAGCTAATTTTTGTATTTTTTGTAGAAATGGGGTTTTGCTATTTTGCCCAGGCTGGTCTCGAACACCTGAGCTCAAGCAATCCTCCCACTTAGGCCTCCGGAAGTTATATGTTCAATTTTTGTTAATGCAGACAAAATTTTTTTCTAAGGTCACTATTCCAATTCGAATGTAAGTCATCAGCATGTCAGAGGTTTAATTAGATTGTCAGTCTTTTAAATTTCAGATACTTTGGTAGGTGAGGGCTTAGTATAATTTTAATACAGATTACACAGATGTCTGGTGATAATGTTTTGATATTCCACCTAGGGAAGTCCTTGGGTGGTGTTGTTTTCTTTTTCTTTTTTTGCTGTTTTTATTAAGTATTATATACTTGATTTAAAATAGTATGTCATCGTGAATGCTGGATATGGTCACATTTTTTAAGTAGATGTAATATTAAGTTCAATTGCCGACATAATCTACTTTCAGTACCTTGTGTTTATACTGTTTCAATGGTATTGATTGAAAATCAAACTTTCCAAATATTAAAGTGGTTAAATTTATCACCCCTGTCTTTTCTTTGCAAAGCTTTTTCGTGTTATTTTAATAAATTTTTGCTTAAACCTGGCTGTTCTGCCTATGGAGTAGCCATTCTTCTGTTCCTTTACTTTCTCAATAAACTTGCTTTCACCCACAATCAAAAAATTTGCTTAATCCTTGTTGAATAAAATACCATCCAATATTACCATCTAAATATCATTTTCATTTTCATGTGTACACCTAAAATTCAAGCAGATTTTGGGGGAGTGGGGATAAAATATAACATAATTTTGGTTTTTTTCTGTACCGAATTTTCCTCTATCATTTACTAAAACAACTGGCTTTTTAAAAATTATCTATAATCCAATGTTTGTCATAAATTAGGCAATCATATTTTTTCATTTTTTGTCTATCTCGACTCAAAAGTTTACTGTCTTACTGAGAAATTAGTGAAAGTCTTATTATATTTGTTTTGCATGCAATGCCATATTTTTCTCCAGCATTTTTTAGACTTTCTTTTCTGTTTGTTCTGTTTTGCTTTTTTAATAACCTGTTTACTATTGTGATGTGCTTATTGTATATTTCTTTATATTTAACTTTACTGGTGTTTGTATCTTGGATTTGTCCGTGACTTCAGTTAATAGTGTTAAAATATTTTCAGAGATTATCTTTTCAAACATGGATTCTCCTTTCTCTCTCTCTTTCTCTCTCTCTCTCTCTCTCTCTCTCCTAGGACTCCAGCTATATGTATCTTATATAACTTCTCTACGTTTCAAATAGATCTTACTTCTCCCCTCTACTTTATTATCTTTTTGTCTCTGTATGCTTCTTTTCCTTAATTAATTCTCTCTTCTGTAATTAATCTTTTGTCAATTTCATTAATTGTTTTAGTTTTCAATTCAAGAATTTCTACCCCATATTTTCCTCTTTCTAGTGCCCTGCTGATAATCCTTACCACAGAATTTCTTAAACATTTTAATCACAGATATCTAGAACTTCTATCGCAATTTAAGTATGCTACTATTTCCATCTATTATCTTTCTGAGTCTACCTTCATTTCAGCCATGTGTTATTATTTCCTCTTACAGCAGGTAATTCCTGATTAAATGCTGATACTGCTTAAAATAATTTTGAGAGATAAAATTTCACTTAAGATGCTATTATCTTTCTCCAAAAAGATTCTATTTATTTCCTTGATCTAATTGTCATATGGACATATTAAAAGCTGGTTTTGGCTGGGTGTGGTGACTCACACCTGTAATCCCAACACTTTGGGAGGCCAAGGTGGGTGGATCACCTGAGGTCAGGAGTTCGAGACCAGCATGGGCAACATGGTGAAACCCTGTGTCTACTAAAAATACAAAAATTAGCTGGGCGTGGTGGCAAGTGACTGTAATCCCAGCTACTTGGGAGGTTGAGGCAGGAGAATTGCTTGAACCCAGGAGGCGGAGGTTGCAGTGAGCTGAGATCATAGCAAGATTCTGTCAAAAAAAAAAAAAAAAAACAAAAACAAACAAACAAACAAAAAACCTGGTTTCATTCATTGACAAGACTCATATATTTATCTCCTTCTGGTTCACCTCTGCTCCCATAGCACAGTCTGTCAGAATTTCAAAATAGAGCTTGAGATGTTCACTAGACCCTGTTCTATGACAGAACCTCATGCTCAGATTTTGTCATTTTGCTACAAGGTAAATACCCATGGCTTTGCTGGGATCTTCGGACTCTTAGATAATGTTTGTCTTAACTGCCACTGGTGAATCATAAACACCTTGAACATTATATTAAGGTGAGATACTGAGTTGAACTCTATGGGTCTCTCAGATCCCCGCCATCTTGGTAGACGTTGGATACCTTCAAAAAGAAGTTTTTTTCTTCCTCCTACAATTATAGAGAAGCTGCTCACAATTCTAGGTTGGATGAAAAATTACAGTGATTAAAATAAAAAGGAATAAGAGCAAATCTGTTTGCTCATGGGGGATTGTTGCCCGAATTCCTTCCCTATGTGGTGGGAAAGTTGCAACTTCCACCTGTTAATGCCTATCTAGAGTCCCATTTCCCCCATTCTCTCTTGCCTTCAGCTCACTCTTAAAACTTTGACTTAGAGTATACTGAGTTCCTAATAACTATAGATTTTCCTGTCTTGATATTGAGTTGATGACCTGAATGCATTATTACGTATTTCTAGTACTTGTTTGTGTTTGAAATGAAAGGGAAGATTTCCTGATCAATTCAGTTCATTGTATCCAACAGAAGTTAACATGATTTTGTCCAATTTTATAGGTCTTCAAATATGTATTCAATTCGTTTCAATTTTATATTAAAAAATAAGTACTTTAAGATTTACTTCTGCACTAGAAGATTCAGTAATTAAACCACACATTTTGAATATCTGAGCTCATTTGACTCAACAAAGAGAAAGAAATTTTCCACAAATGTTCTCTACAGTAGATGTTCTCATGGATTTTTAACTACTTATTTTTTTTCTCTCTCTCCACACACACACACACATACACACACACACACACACACACACGTATTTCTAGCTTTGCAAAATGAACAGCACAGTTGTTTTTGGCACTGGGTGAATCTACTTAGGAGAAAGACAGTCACAGAGAAGAATCAAATGCCATCATCATTAAGAATCTAGTGACAAGATATTTGGGTAATAGTTTATTTTGAAAGTAACTAGATAATGTGCAGAAACATAGACAAGACTATCAACTCTCCCCGATAAGTTAAATAGAAAACAACAAATATTTTATACCTGTGTTACAGAATATACTCATTGCAAAAGGCCAGAATTGAGGCATATATCTCTGTTTCTAACATCTAAATAAATTGAAATTTGTAGTTTATTTACTTTGAATAGCTTTGTAAAGGTTTTAATTCTTTTTTTAAAAGTTTATACAAAATAAACAACAACACTTAATGATTGGTATGGTATACTGTATTTTTAAAATTATTATGCTTATTATTGTTTAACCAACAATTAGTTGTTTATTTGTTTGTTTTGGTTTCATGTCATAAAATTTCTACAGCTTGGAATGTGTAGTGTTTGAATATTCCTGCTATGTGAGAGTCTGATGCCACAGTTTATCACAGTTTAGGTGATACATATTTGCAAACATGTTCCTGGGTACCATCTTTTTCCCATTTCCACCTTCTCTATTACTAACAAGCAAGAAAGATATATTCTTTCATTCACATGAACATTAAAACAACAACTAAATGCAGCATAAGCATTCTCAATTTAGAAAGCAATTGGAAAATTTCAGTTAGGTTATTTTTATGATAATAATAAATTGGTAGGCTAGACCAACATAATTAAAACATCAAATGACAAGAAATTATCATAGATGGGATGACAGAGGTACAGAAAATATAAAAGATTAACATCTAAAAGAATTAACAAATCATGAGAATAATTAAAGGAGAAGAAACAAGAACCAAACTTTTAAATCTCCAAGAAGAAAGAAGCTGAAGAAAGGAAGAATGTTTGAAGTTGAGAAGACCCTTAGAGTTGGTTTAAAGGATTATGGAGCCCGGGGCATTGAGTTCAGGAAACAAAATGGAATCATTACCTCTTAACTCAATATACTTGACTCGGTGAACAAAAGCCTTTTTCACATTTCTTCTTTTCATAAACTTTAAAGTCGCTGAGCAGGAAACAGTTGCAACCTGCTGAGAATCTTTAAAGTTTAAACAGCCTTATTCTCAGAGATGAGAACCTCTGTAGGTAAGGAAGAAGAGCTGTCAAATATGTCCTCAAGGTTTCCTGAAAATGTAAGGAAAAATAAGCACAAAGCCTTTGGTGGAAGTGATAATTCCTGCTTTCAGTTTCCCCCACAGATGAGCTAATTGTCTCTGTCTTGGTGATCAAACTTGTTTAAGTATGTGTATGTTCCTCGGCCTCCCTCCTGCCCCACTCCACTGAAAAATTCTTTAATAAGCCTCCCTTATTTTGTGCTTAAAAGGACAAAATTCCTGCACATGTACTACCTGAATGTACCACGCTTTGTAGCTTGAAAATATTTTGATTTTTTAACCATCTCCAAAATTATTTTATCCGCCTTCACCCCCCAAAAATCTGCAAGTAATTAAAACACACAAAAACACTTCCAAGGGTCTTTGAGTAACAATAACTATTCTTGAATCAATTTGGAATTCAAGTTTCTTTCTACCACATTTTCAACAAAGTCCGAATATGCTAGTTTAAGAATGGAACAAATGATAAGCCTATTATTACAATTTACGTCACCCAGGACTTTCATTTCACTGTAAGCAGCTGTTCGTTTATTTGTGTCTTCATAAATGCCAGCCCTGAGACTTTACATCTTGAGAGATGGGGGATTACTGGCAGCATTTTTAGCATGTGAAACATTAATTAAAGCAAAGTCACATTTAGGATTATAGTGAGGAAAAAAGAGAAAGGAACCAGTTAGGCAGATAGCTAGGACAGGTCCTTGGTAGAATTCCTTTTTTTCTAACAAAGGATCAGCCCGAAGGATCAGGCTGCAAGCTTAGATAAGGAGGCAAAGTCCACCATAAAGTTGCCTTCTGTGTAACTAGCAAGGGTCATGTATACACAGTAGGCTTCAGTGAGCACATTGCTTTCCTTTTTTGGACATAGTTATATAAGGGAATTTGCACAGGGAAGGGTGGAAATGTGGAATGTGGATTGTGGGAGGGGCGGGGGAGCGGGCTGGGGCTTGCTTGAAACATGCCTACGAGGAGTAACACAGAACCCAACATGTCCACAATGGAGAATTCCACCCACTTACACACATGCAGTAAGGGAAATTAAACAACATGGAGTAACGTAGGCTAAGAGTCTGCATGCACATTAGAAGGACAGTAAGGAGCTGTCAGGAATTTGCACCTTATGCTAATGAAACCCCTAGTCCTAACTTGTTATTTGCACCTTACTCATCCCATGAGACTGTTTATAAAAGCCCTTGTATTTGACTGTGGAACAGCAACCCTCTTTTGTGCCCCCTCTCCATTGCAGATAGCTTTCTCCTTTTGCTCATTCAACTTTCACTCCAACCTCACCCTTGTGTCCATGTTCCTTAATTTTATTGATCTTGAGGCAAAGAACTCTGGGTCCTACTTCAAACAAGAAAACTGAAACATTGCGGCGCATTGGCAAAGCTGCTACGGTAGTTTCAACAAAAAGAAATAAGAGGAGTTAGTGAATCTCAAGGTGGTTATGGAAAATTGAAGAGTGTGATTCCTACTGCAATCACCCAAGTATAAGTGCAATATTATGCCGACATATAGAGAAACTCCTGAAAAATCATTATTTGATACTGAAAGAATATAATATGGAGATTTCAGTGAAACAAGCTATTCAAACCAATCATCCATTCTTCAGAACGCTCCACATCAGGGAAATATTAGAATTTTATTTACATTGCTCTGGGATCATTTTCTTGCTAGTTATCTTTGCTCTATATTTAATTTTTAAAAAGCTTTTCACTAGCATTGTTTATAATACAGATATGATGATGGACCATCCCAACTCTGTGTTTCCCAGTGCATAAAGACAATTATTTTATTTGAAAAACTACAATTCATGCTTTGTGTTTTCTTTTCTCACGTTGTATTACTTTGTCAAATTTCAAAGGTGGGGTCTTGTCCATCTTTGAATATACCAATGTATATCATAATATACTATTGTCCAGAAATTAGTAGATGCTTAAGAGATTATTGTAGAATATTTTCATACTGGTGAAGTCCAATATACTCTGAAAAACTTGTCTCATTTGACTTCACATTCATTTTACGGATATTTATTCAGCACTTTCTGAGAGCATTCCATTAATGCAGAATAATACAATGAGCAATTAAAAAGAATCTTTTCTCTTTCTGAGTTTACATTTTAAGTCAGCATAGGCAGAGAACATTATTCCCAGTGGAGGATGTGCCTTCTGCTGGTATTTTCTCATTTCTTTCATATTGAAGCATCATCATCTTATGGTCTTCTAATTATTTCCATTTTTCTTACTCTGTGCCATCTTCCATTGCTCCTTGTTTTTGACCCACACCGACACTATTGGCCATCTTATAACCACCCAACAGGTTCACCTTGCCTGCTGCCTAGACAGAGCTGATTTATCGAGACAGAACAATTGCAATGGAGAAAGAGTAATTCACACACAGCTGGCTGCGTGGGAGATGGGAGTTTTATTATTACTCAAATCAGTCTCCCAGAGCATTCGGGGATCAGAGTTTTTAAGGATAACTTGGTGGGTAGGGGCTTGGGAAGTGGGGGAAGTGCTGATTGGTCAGGTTGGAGAGAGAATCATAGGGCATCAAAGTGAGCTTTTCTTGCTGTCTTCTGTTCCAGGGTGGGATCACAGAACTGGTTGAGCCAGATTAATGTTCTGGGTAGTGTCAGCTGATCCTTTGAGTGCAGGGTCTACAAAATATCTCAAGCACTGATCTTAGGTTTTACAACAGTGATATTATCCGCAGGAGTGATTTGGGGAGGTTCAGACTCTTGCATCCAGAGGCCACATGGCTCCCAACCATAATTTCTAATTTGTAGCTAATTTGTTAGTCATACAAAGGCAGACTGGTCCCCAGGCAAGAAGGGGGTCTTTTCATGAAAGGGCTATTATCAGTTTTGTTTCAGAGTCAAACCATAAGCTCAATTCCTCCCCAAGGTTAGTTTGGCCTATGCCAAGGAATGAACAAGGACAGGTTAAACGTTAGAAGCAAGATGGAGTCAGTTAGGTCTGATCTCTGTCATAGCCATAATTTCCTCAGCTATAATTTTTGCAAAGTCGGTTTCAATCTCTTCTACCCTCTCTCTGCTTCTTCTCTATATTCCCCTGGTGCTGACCTCAAAGACCCTGGTTTCCCAAACCACCTTATACCAATGGTGTCTAAACATCTAGGAGCTGCATGGATTTCAGCTCCCTTTATTCCAAACCACATTACCCCTCTGCCTACTGGACTAGCTCATAGGCTTGCATCTCAAAATCACCATACACAGATTTGCAGCAATCTGCATCCCTTCAAATAAGTTCCTTTACTTTATTTCTTCACCCAATGAAAAACCACTAGAGTCATTGTTGCTCCTGCTATCTGCCAAATCTTGTGCACCCAACGATTTGGTAAATCTGCCAAACCTCTGTCATTATCATGTGTCCCATTTTCTCATTTTCTCCCTATCCCCAACCATACACTTTGTTAAAAGCCTCATTATGACTTTCCTAGACTAAAAAGTATAGTCAACTAATACATCACTCTACCTCAGCAACACAGCTTGTTTATTCAAACTTTATAGTGCCTGCCAAGCACATATGCTCATACCCTTGTTGAAAATGGCCAAATTTCAATAAGTGGCAATGATATGGACAGGAGGCAGGGAAATACTGGGTAGAAGAGGGCGGTTCCCCAATAAAAGCCGCACCCACAAGCCTGGGCCCACAGCCCTAAATGAGAACTTCACATCCCTGTTTTCCTGCCTGAATGTTGCTTTTTCCAAAACCACCCTGGCCCACCACACCCCCCATCCTGTACCCATAAAAACACCAAGCTCCACTGGCAGAGGAACAGAGTGATGTGGCAGGGAAGGAGGGAAAAGAAGAAGCATCTGAATGTTGAGAGGAGTTTGGCTCAGGACCATTGGAGAGGAGTTCTGCCTGAGATGGCTGAACTCCAGGGGAAGATTCTCTTCCCACTCCATCCCCTTTCCAGCTCCCCATCCCACTGAGAGCCACCTCTATTACCCAATAAAATTTCTGAATTCACCATCCTTCAAGTCCATGTGACTTGATTCTTCCTGAATGCTGGAAAAGGACCCAGGTGCCAAGAGGGCAGGGTGTAAAAGGCTGTCTCCCTGACCTTCCACTGAGCTGATTAACACTTAGCCATCTGTGGATGGTATCTGCTGAAAGAGCATTAATTGTAACACACCCCTACATGCTGCCATGTGGTCAGGGCCCAGAAACACTGTCCCCAGCCCAGGCACCAGCTTGCCTGCACGCTCCTCCTCCAGCAAGGGGTTTGAGCACGGCAGCCGAGTAAGTGAGCCACACCCCTGTTGCAAGTCCCACGAAGGGGTGCAGGGAACTCTCCCATCTCAGCAATATTTGTTATTCATGAGGTCATGTATTTACTCATGTACTTCTTTACAAAATAAGCCTTGTGTATTATGGCTGGTCCAACATACAGAATAATAATGATCAGAAAGGTGAAATTAGTGAGCACCAGATAGAGTTTGGCATTTTCATCTATGATGACCATCATCTTATCAGTAGTTGGTGACAAAATTTAACTGAGCTATCAAAGATTTTGAAACATATTTCTATGTAGGGGGCTTATAATTATTTATAATAATACTAATGTGTAAGAACAATGACCAACCATATTTATTTAGATACACCAAACTACTTTGTGTCTCTTGTTCATTATCTAATTCTATGGAAGTCACCTCTCATCAGTCGTGGTTAGACATCTCCCTGAGTAGCATACTTCAATGTCTTTATATTAATAAAACAAAGTCACTGCAGCTACTATCTCTCATTGGGTGTCATACACTTTTATTTTAAAAAGGTGATTTAACGTAGTTTGCAAGTAGAGAATTTGCTGATTGAACAAATCCTTCATTTACCTCTTTAAACAAAACATGTAAGATCCATGTGGCTAATATCCTAAGAAATAGAGGGAGATATTACCCAACCTTCATGAGTACTGAGAAGGTTAAAGATGATTTCTCTAATGTTTAGCACAGTGACTTGTACATAGTAGGTTCTTAATAAGTTACAATACCTTCACACAAATTTTATTCTGAGTTAGATCCTGGCTATGTTTTTCTTTATGAATTCTGTTCTCCAAAAAGGTGTATTTCATCTCAGGTGTAACTCAGAATGATGTGCTTTGAGTATTATACATGAATTCCTTGAGAAATGCTGTATATTATTTTAATTATTCATCTAAACTTTATCCTCATAATCTTGAAGGTAAAAGGGAGTGAGTTGTTAAAAAGATCAGAAGAATAATTTCAGTTGCAGGCCACGGGCATGAAATTTCAAGGATGGTCAAGTTTCAGTTTGAGTTGAGTTGGATACTTTATGCTGTGATTATTCTTAAGGTCATTTTAATCACAGAGCAGTAAAGTTTGATTTGGTAATGTTTCACAGTAAAACCACTGATGTTACAAATGGGAAAATGTTTCTGTGAAGGCCAGTAACAAAACATGTCTGCTCGGAGCAAGGATGGCCAGCGGGAGAGGTACTAAATGTGATAGTAAAATACTTGAAGTAGAGAATAATTCATTAAACCATGATATTTCAAAATAGAAGAGGTAGGGAACATTTTAATTTTATGCTATTATGTGTATGGTAACAAGTGAGCTTTAGAATTTAACTTGAAATGTGCTTTCTTATTCATACCTACCTGAGTTAAGGAAACGGGAACTGAAGATAACTCACATTCCAAAAAGGCTATAAATTTCCCTTTAAGGCTGGAACATCTAAGTATTTAAAAGTCTAAGGCTTATAGAGAAAGATAGGGGAGCAAACTCATATTTACCTTGCCGTCCTTTCTGAAATCCATAACAATAAAAATCATAAAAGAAAAAAAATAACTCCATCTAAAATGTAATTAGGGATTGGCCCAGAGCCCAAAGCCCAGGTTGTAAACCAGATCTGTACGGGAGCAAGACACAGACAAAATCAAAGTAGGAAGAATGCAATTCTCCCACTATTTTCTGGGGCTGAACATTTATTCCTACCGAAATAAGTCAAGAAAAATCTTCCCATAGGATTTTACCTCAAAAGATGAGGATTCTGGGTGAAAAAGCCTATGGGAGAAGAGGAAACTGCATGAATGACCTAATTTAACCATTATTACATTCTCACTCTTTCCCTTCCTCACTTTCCCCTACATCTTTCAATTTCTTTATTTTTTTAAGCAGTTATTCACTTTGTGTAAGGCTCTGAGTTAACCAACTCTTGGATGCCAGATAGACTGATCTACAACAGAATATGTCAAAGTTTATGCTAGATGTTCCTAAGCTTCACTATCACATGAAGGGGTCCAATTTTTCACTCAGTTACCCCAAATCAAAACAAATTCCTCATACTCCATGGTCAATCCTTCAGCCATTCCTATTAGGTCTACCACCAAAATACTCCTCTCTCACCACTCCATGACTACCACTGCCCTTGACACAGCCAAAGCAATGCCATGTTTCACTGGAGTATCAAAAAGAACTCCTAAGCAGTCTGCTTGCTGTCAGGAAATCACCCCCACATCCTTCATTTTCACCCCTCCAATGACTATAGTCCCACCCAGATGAAATTCTGATTCCTTAATAAGTCCTGCACAAACCCAAATTACTCAGACCTCCATATCTTTCTGTCCTCTTCATGTACCCCAATCTTCAAATCCTTCAATCTGCCCATGTATTAGTCCATTCTCATGCTGCTAATAAAGTCATACCCAAGACTGGGTAATTTATAAAGAAAAAGAGGTTTAATAGACTCACAGTTCTCATGGCTGGGGAGGCCTCACAATTATGGCCAAAGGCAAAGGAGGAGCAAAGGCATGTCTTACATGGTGGCAGGCAAGAGAGAGTGTGCAGGGGAACTGCCCTTTATAAAACTATCAGATCTCATCAGACTTATTCATTATCACTAGGAAGGCACAGGAAAACCCCGCCCCCATGATTCAATTACCTCTCACCAGGTCCCTCCCACGACACATGTGGAATATGGGAGCTACAATTCAAGATGAGATTTGGTTGGGGAAACAGCTAAACCCTATCAGCCCTGTCAACCAATTCTGTTTACCAGCTGTGTGCAGCTGTGTCTCTAGTTTCTTATCTAGTTGTTAAGTTGGCCCATGGATATTTGACCCTGGCTTTCAGGTGAGAGGTCAATGCTGAAGTTATCCTTGGGGAGTCACTGGAGTATTATGACATTTGAATGCATGTAGCACTAACAGATCACCAGGGGTAAGTGCAGAAAGGCTAAGAAAAGGAAGTCCTTCACAAAGGAGGCAGTAATCTTATCTGACAATGGTAATCAAAATAACAATAATAGTAAATAATGATAGTATTGAATAGAACACTATGTGCATGATTCATCTGTATAACAAAACTGAATGAATGCATTATTTTTATTTCACCAGTGAGAAATTATTAACTACAGATACAGAGTACTTAAGTCAAAAAGGCATAGCTGGTAAATGGAGGAGGTGGACTTTAATCCAAGACAGTTTCCATGGTACAGCCCCTCCCTTGCTCTGCTATAATATCTCTCAAATATTGCTCCTACAGGCTGAATTGCTTCTGGGTGAGGCCATAAGAGAGCAGGGTTGGCAGGTCCGGGTGGAGCCATAGGTGTCACACATGAAAAAAACTGGAAAGATATCTCTCAAAAAGGCAATCTACACTAGTGGTGTTATTTGCAGGAGTAATTGGGGAAGGTGCATATCTTATAACCTCCAGAACAATGGCTGGATGTCTGCACCTTTGGAAGACTCAGGCTTCTCCCATCTTCGCAGCCTGATGGTTTCCCATTAGCTTTACAAAAGTGATTGAGTCTTAGACAAGGCCTATTATCATTTAAACTATAGCCTAAATGTGTTCCAAAGTTACCTTGGTCCAAAAGCTCTGGAATATTTAAGGGAAAGGCAAGATGGTGGGGTGAGTTAGCTTGGATCTCTTTCACTGTCATAATTTTCTCACTGATTAAATTTTTGTAAAAGTGGTTTCGTGAACTGGCATGGGCTTTGGGCAGAGGGACATAACTGAAGAGAAATAGAACAAGAGAGTGGAGTGTATTGTAAAAAAGTAATTACAAAGCTGGACAAGGAAAGTAAATTGAGTAAACAGGAAAGTGAGGTCATTCAGAGGTGAGGGGTAATGAAAAGGTGAGATCATTGAATTGGAAGTCCTGATAGCATTAGCAGAGTTAGCTGGATGAATAAGAAGTGATATTCAGAAATGCAGATGCATGAATTGGTGATTTAGAAACAAAAACAAAACAAAACAAAACAAAAAAACAAGGCTGGGCTTGGTGGCTCATGCCTGTAATCCCAACACTTTGGGAGGCCAAGGCGGGCAGATCACGAGGTCAGGACTTCAAGACCAGCCTGGCCAACATGGTGAAACCACATCTCTACTAAAAAATACAAAAATTTGCCGGGTGTGGTGGTGTGTGCCTATAATCCCAGCTACTCAGGAGGCTGAGGCAGGAGAATCGCTTGAACCCGGGAGGCAGAGGTTGCAGTGAGCCGAGATCGTGCCACTGTACTCCAGCCTGGGCGACAGAGTGAGACTCTGTCCCAAAAAACAAAAACAAAAACCAACAAGGCCAGGCACAGTGGCTCACGCCTGTAATCCCAGCACTTTGGGAGGCCAAGGTGGGCGGATCACAAGGTCAGGAGTTCACAACCAGCCTGGCCAACATAGTGAAACCCCGTCTCTACTAAAAATACAAAAATTAGCCAGGTGTGGTGGCATGTGCCTATAGTCCCAGCTACTTGGAAGACTGAGGCAGCAGAATCGCTTGAACCCGCGAGGCGGAGGTTGCAGTGAGCCAAGACCACGTCATTACACTCTAGCCTGGATGACAGAGTGAGATTCTGTTTCAAAAAAAAAAAAAAAACCACATTAACCACATTATGTCTGTATTATTTATTCCTAATGCCTATGTTAAAGCAATAGGAGGAGTGAGAAGTTCTTGTGTGTAAAAACAAAAAAAAACTTTGGAAGTCGGAAGTTCAAAGAACTGAGAAGCCAGAATTTGTAGGTGATTACATATGTGGAGATTACAATCATTACAAAATTACGTATGTGGAGATTACAATCATTACAAAAGATTGCAAAGGTAAAAGGCTAAAAGAAACAGAGTAAGCTTGTTTAGTCCTTTTAGGATACTATAACAAAACACCGTGGACTAGGTATCTTATAAACAACAGACATTTATTGCTCACAGTTCTGGAGGCTGGAATTCCAAGATCAAGTCAGGGCAGATTCAGTTCTGGTGAGAACCCACTTCCTGGTTCATAGATGGCGCCTTCTCACTGTGTCCTCACGTGGTAGAAGGGGCAAGGAAGCTCTCTGGGTCCTCTTTTATGAGGGCACTCGTCCCATTCATGAGACTCCACCCTCATGACCTCCCAAAGGCCCCACCTCTACTATATTCTCACAGGTGAGTATTTCAAATTATGAATTTTGTGGTCGCAGCAACATACTAAAAATCTTTAATGAATGAGGAAAGGCCAAATGATTGCAAATTGTATAGTAACCTTTATAAAGAGGTAGTGTGTGTATAGGCTGATAGTACATGCTTTAAATTAGCTAGTTGTTATATGGTAGAAGGAAAGAAATATTGTCTAGAATTGGCATTGAAAAAAAAATCCAGCACTATGGTACGTAAGGTGTAAAAGTAAAAAGAACCTACCACTTAATATGATTTCATTCCAATATTCTCAAGGGGTATCCATGCGCTGGTTATGAGAAATTCTGTACAGGCCAGCATTAATTATGAATAAAATGCAGGTGCTAATTGAGGACTCTGGAAAGCTTCAAATAGAGACAATCACATGAGTGCCACGAGGTTATCTCTTAGGATGTTACATACATATACAATTAAAATGAGTTTTTTTACTGACTCTCACCGCTTTCCTTAAAATTAAATTTTCAAGGCTGACCGCTTTTCTGTCTGCTAGCTAATCAACATTTCTACAAATCTACAGCATGACCAAATGTTCTTGACTCTAATTATTTGCCTTCCCTTTCTCTTATAAGCCTGATTTTGCTTTTGACCACTGACAACTGATCTAACATCTCTTTCATTTATACGTGACCCAATTATTACTATCCAGATAAACATCTCTGAGTTATTCTTTGACAGTCTATATTTGAGATTTTAAAATATCAGTCACTGCACAAAAGTTTCCATCATGGTTGTCAACAGAGTATGTAACCTTCGATTGTTCCTCACCCAAACCTCCACCCCTTGAGTTTTCTGGTCATCTTCTTACGGCTCATCTGTGAATTTCAATTAAGGTGATTGAGCGTGTTGGCTTCTAAGTCATGAATCTGGTTGTTAGCCAAGTGTATTCTTAGAATTGATTCTGGTTTGCACATAGCTGATTATCTGTCTACACTGGTGGCAGTAGTAGAGAAAGACTTTTAAATTAGTTTGTTTCGTGTATTTCATCAGTAGGTTTATGTGGATATTTAAGGTAGTAGAGAACACGGAATTTAGTTTCAATTTGCATTTCTGTGTGTTTGCCTTGATAATTCTGGTATCTTCTGGTATTTGAGAATATGTGGTTGAGAAGTTGTTACAGTTTTGTGTTTCAGGCCAAATAACCCTCTGTGAGTTCATGTATGTGAGTGTATTCATGCTGTTAGAGTAGGTAGTTAGGCAGACATGAGTAGCCTGGAGAGGCCCCTCTCCCCTGCTGGGAATGTCAGGTGACCATCAGGTGATGGTAAGGTGGTTGTTAAACTCTCTCTCTAAAATAATAATTGGTCACAGCCAGCACCAAGGAAAGGTAGTCTCCCAATAGAGAGAAAACACCTGAAGCTGGTTGTCAGCAGCTTCCCAATAAGGTCTCATGAGCTGGGCAAGAGGGCTCAAGCATGTGCACTAAAAGGCAAAATGGCGGAGGAATTTAACCTGTATATGACCTTCCTGCAGGAATATTTGACTGGTTAGGGAAAAATGCCTCAACTGAGCATGCACACAACTTCAGTAGACACACTGTGCATGCGGACCCTCCCAAGTGCTGGCAGGGCACTGCACATGCCGACAGCCTGCCCCAAGGGAAAAATCAAGGGAGGAAAAACACAAACCCTGAAGCCATGCCAATGTATACAACCCCAAGTCCAGGGCAGAACCGGGCACTTGGATCTCTCAAGTCACCCACTTAGCCCTCTTCCAAGTGTATTTTGCTTTCTTTACCTCCTGCTCTAAATCTTTTTTTTTTTTTTTGAGACTGAGTCTCCCTCTGTCGCCCAGGCTGGAGTGCAGTGGCGCGATCTCGGCTCACTGCAAGCTCCGCCTCCCGGGTTCACGCCATTCTCCTGCCTCAGCCTCCCGAGTAGCTGGGACTACAGGCACCCACCACCACGCCCGGCTAATTTTTTATATTTTTAGTAGAGACGGGGTTTCACCATGTTAGCCAGGATGGTCTCGATCTTCTGACCTCGTGATCCACCTGCCTTGGCCTCCCAAAGTGCTGGGATTACAGGCGTGAGCCACCACGCCTGGCTTCTCTAAATCTTTTTAATAAACTTTCACTCCTGCTCTCAAACTTACCTTGGTCTCCCCCTCTGCCTTACACTCCTCAGCCAAATTCTTTTCTCTGAGGAGGCAAGGACTGAGTTTGCTGCAGACTCGTATGGATTTGCCACTGGGAACAATGCAACCACTTCATCTAACCGTACGCATTTCAGAGCCTGTTCCTTCTCCCAAGCTTTAGTGTTTACGTTTACTCACTGTCAGCTCAATAATTATCAGGATCTACAAAATACAATTTTTATATCAAGGATAGTCTTGATATAGCATAAATCCAGAAGAAGCTATTGGCTGTAATAAAGCATTATACCTATAGAAGGCCTCACAACAGAAAGAAAAACAACTCTAACATCCTGTGAATAATCTTGGACAAGTACATTGACAGTCTTCAACTCAAAATGGTTAGGCTGAAGACTTTTTGCCTTTACAATGGTACAAAATGGATATGCATTCAGTAGAAACCATACTTGGAGTATCCATACAACCATTCTGTTTTTTATGTTCAGTACAGTACTCAATAAAATTACATGAATTTGTCAACACTTTATCATAAAATAGGCTTTGAGTTGGATGATGTTGCCCGATGGTAGGCTGATATAAGTGTTCTGAGCACATTTAAGGTAGATTGGGCTAAGCTATGATGCTTGGGAGGTTAAGTGTATTGAATGCATTCTCAACTTATACATATTTTCATTACAATGGATGTATCAGGACATAAGCCCATTGTAAGTTGACGAGCATCTTTCTAGTGTATAATCTAAACAATCAAGTTACTAAAAATGAAGATCATGGCAGGCCCCTTGAAATAAGGGCAATGAAATTAATGACGAGAAACATACCTTTAGAAATTACATACATAATTTTTAAAATAGAGGCTCTGGTAGTCAATAAAACTAGTACTTAATAATCACTCAAATCCTGAGCCAATTCAAACCTTTACAAAAGCAGATGAAAACAAATGTCATTGTTATAATGGTGCTGGACGTAGAATGGCATGGCAGCTTCAGAATGTAATCATAAAGTACTTTTATTCTAACGCAGCTATTCCTCTGTAGCATCCAACGGCTCTCAATTATATGTATTTGGTTCCTTCATTGATCAGCGTTTCCAGTAGGCAGCAATGCATGTAAATCCCACATCTCCTGCTGCTTCGTCAAAATGAGTTCCCCTCGCTTCCTTTGGAATTAGACAAAAAGTTTCTATGTTATTACTTTGAAATATTTTTGAGAATAAGAATGCTATTCTTTGAATAATCTTAAAGTTAATTAATGAATTATAGGTTTTCTTAAAATTTAACTGAGCAAGTATTCTGGTTGGTTTATAGTGATTGATAATGGTTCATATAAACAAGAAAAATTCAAATTTCTGAAAAAAATTGTATCCTTTATGCTTTAATTGTTTTGCTTCTTTATGATATATATAAAGGCAGTTATATATACAGATATAGTTAAATATAGCCACATAAATGGTAACTATATTATTTACATATGTAGTTAAATATAATTACATATATGTAGTTATGTATTGTTTTTGTTTTGTTTTGTGATTTAACCCATATGTCAAAAAGAAAAATGGTTCAAATATCACTTTAATTAATGGTCTTGGTTAGTAGTTTGTAAGAAAGGAATGCATATTGTACTTCAATATTTTACCCTTTTAATTTATTTAAATATTTGGTTTGCATCCCTAAGAAAAAAGATTAAAGTTCATATAATATCTGCAACCAAGTTACTCTTTGGACAAAGTAGATATATGAAATAATTCTGTTTTATAAATTGTTATTGGCCTTGCCTCAATCTCATCACAATGACAAATAATGTTATCTTAATATTCTTATTTATCAGTTTACTTTTTCCTAAAAACATAATTTGGATTATCTATGTTGCCTATATTGGTTTATCTTAATTATACACCAATATCTCAGTCAGTAACCATTAAGATTATAAAATAATACAACTAGGTGTTTAATAAAACTAAATTATGATATACCATGTCAACATAAGGAATATAGTTCATTGTTATACCCAAATAAAAATAAACATGCAAATGTATATAGGCAAAAGTATATTAAAACTCTTTAAAATGAGAGTTTCAAATATCAAATTAAAGTCAGTTTCTTCACCCTTCATAGAAAGAGTAAGGGATGCTATTATATTTTTCATTTCAACAAATTAAGAAACACAATTTTAAAGCCCATAATTTAAATAAAGAGATTATACTAAGTAAGCCAAGAGACTCACCTGTTTATTTACCAAAGCAAAGGAAATTTACAGAAAAACAGAAAAGATGAAAAATAAAGAGAAGAATAAAGAGAATGAAGGGGCCCAACATAAAGATTTTATAAGAGGGCCAGGCACAGTGGCTCATGCTTACAGTTCTAGCACTTTGGGAAGCCGAGGTGGACTGGACCCTTGAGTCCAGGAGTTTGAGACCAGCCTGAGCAACATGGCAAAACCCTGTCTCCACAAAAAATACAAAAATTAGCCCCATGCATTTTTGGTGGTGTGCACCTGTGGTCCCAGCTACTTGGAAGGCTGAAGTGAGAGGATCACTTGAGCCTGGGGAGGTTGAGGCTACAGTGAGCTATGATCACACCCCTGCTCTCAGCCTGCGTAACAGAGCAAAACCTTGTCTCAAAACAAGCAAGCAAACAAACAAACAAACAAAGATTTTGTAAGAAAAGGGGAACAAGAGGAGGGAAAAGATGTTCAGAGACACATCTCAAAAGAAAAATCACACATAATTAAAACAGAAAGACATCTTTAAAGGAAAAAAAGGCAAAAATCATTGTGAGCATATCATTTCTAAAAATAAATAAACATGAAACAGAAACATATTAAGAGACAAGTTGTCAGATCATTGCCTGTACAAGATAAAAATTTATTAAATATTCAAGGTATAGATTTAAGGAGAGAGATCAGTGTTTGGTGTGTAGCTAGTAAGATTTCTAGACAGGCAAGTAATCGGGTTTTAGATACTATTTGAAAGGATTAAATTCAACTGCGTGTTGAGAATGGTTAGACAAAAATAAGAAAATGAATACTCAGGCATCTATGGAGAACGTGAAAGTTTTCAGAGAGGGTAAAAGAAAGTATCCACAATAGGGCTCGAGAAGAAATGTGCAAAAATGTCAGATAAAGACCAAAATTGTGTTGTCTAACAAAAGCCTGTGTTTCAAAACCTGTAAGTAGTATCATGTATCTTAGGGCTATAAGGTCATGTGAATAAGTAACTTTTTGGGGAACAAGCACAAGTTAACTAAATCCAAGGAACAACCTCTGGTAAATTCTTGTAAACATGGCGGAGAGGTTCTGCCTGATACACATTATATATTCCTGAGATTTTCATAGCATAACTTTTGTTTTTACATTACGTTTTTGAGAAGTGGCTAGAGTAAGAAAATAATTTCAGCAGAACCTACCAAACGCATTAAAATATACTTTTTTCTGATGTTGATTTTCTGAACCAGCTCAATATTCCTCCAACAAAATGCATAATTCCAGAAAATTTCTTACTTATCCACATGTACTGTACACAACAGACTTCAAGACTTGCCCAGATCTTCCTGAAACTTTAGATGAAACAAGGGTAGAATGTCAAGTTTTCTTGCTCCATAAAAACAACTAAGATTTGATCTACTCTCCAATATGCTGCAAGCTCATGAGAGGCATAAAAGAAATAGACAAATCTACTGTGAAAGACGTGAATGCCATTCATGTTTAAAACATAAGGCATGTGACAGACACTTGTAAATTAAAAACCATCACAGACATTTATGTTGTGATTTGTTTTCCTCTATAGTGTTAAATTTCAATGTGCAACTCTGGAACTGAAATGAATTAGGCAACATTTAAAGTATAAATCTCTGCCAATAATGCTTAAAATATGTGCTTTAGAATAGTGTTGATTTAATGTATATGATGAATTTTTTTCTTTAAATTTAATTATTTTTGTGGTCTAGGGCTTCACTCACTTACTCATGTTAAGATATGAGAAAAGATGTATGCATGAGCCAATGAGATAATTTCCATGACAGAATATCAACATTGCCAATAACTACACAGTGGCAGGGGGTACGAAATAGAAAAGGAGAGTTGACAATATCCTTTGAATATCTATGAGACTTGAAAGAGAAAGAATTTCATTATTCTTTTCACTGACAGACAAGTAGACATGTTAATGTGAATAAAAGGTGATATTTTACAATTCTATTCTGCTTTGTCTATTGGGATAACTTCTTCAGGAAATTAACTTGCATTTGTTGGGAAATTGAGTTGTCTAATCCAACTTTGAGTCTTAAGACATAACATGAGTTATATATATATTTTTAAATAATGAATTAGCTCAACAATCATAAAGAATTTTTTTGGTTCAATATTTGGTGGTACCATA
Organism: Pan troglodytes; assembly: GCF_028858775.2. NCBI lineage: Eukaryota > Metazoa > Chordata > Mammalia > Primates > Hominidae > Pan > Pan troglodytes. The sequence goes on along the minus strand of NC_072421.2, from coordinate 5,875,676 downwards.
ATCCTAATATTAAAACCCTCACTTAAAATTTATAATTCTTAAAATATCAATAACACATTTGTTAAGAAAAACTGAATGAACAATTTATGCTAGTGTAACTTTTATTGGGTTTACATGAAGACTTAAATCTGGAAACAAAGATTTCTAGACATACAAATATTATAGGTTAGAATGCTAATGTTGCCCATTATTTACACAAAAGTATCTTGTCTCTGGGAAAATTGCTGAACTGACATATCATTCTTCTAGACAAGTAATTGTCACTGGTGAGGAATGAAGGGCTCTTGGAATTCATATGCCCTATTAATTCCAGGGCACAAAGGGATTTCTACTAGTAATCAATCAACTATGCAAAGTTATCCAAAGTAAAATAAAATTTAAATTTAAGTTAGCTTTTAATTTAATAAAAATAGAGAATATATTAGTCATGATCCACTCAGAAAAACAGAACTCACACAGACTTGCTAGGTGCAGTGGCTCATACCTGTAATCCCAACATTTGGGAGGCTGAGGTGTATGAATCACTTGAAGTCAGGAGTTTGAGGTCAGGCTGGCCAACATGGTGAAACGCTATCTCTACTACAAATACAAAAATTAGCTGGGTGTGATAGTGTGTGCTTGTAATCCCAGCTACTTGGGAGGCTGAAGCATGAGAATCACTTGAACCCAGGAGGCATAGGTTACAATGAGCCAAGATAGCGCCACTGCACTCCAGCCAGGGCAACAAAGTGAGACTCCATCTCGAAAAACAAACAAACGACAAAAACCCCCAGAACTCACACAAGCTAATCTAACAGAATCATTATATAAAATTTATGGAAGGGGGTTGTTTTGGGCTGACCTCCTATACCAGGTCCCAACAGACCAGATTAAAATGGAGTCACTCATGCTAAGTGCCAAATAACAAAAGTGAAATTTTAGGGAAGCTGGAAAATCCCAAACCAATTAGTTTTGCTCAAGAATAGGAAAGTCACAGCAACTAATCAGAAAGGGCCCAGATAACCTGAGTCAGCATAAGTCCTCTCTGCTTTAAACCTTACAAGAAAAGTGACCTGAAGTAACCTGATGTTTACTGAGCTACTTCTTTTGATTATTATTATTTTGAGACAGAGTCTCACTCTGTCACCCAGACTGAAGTGCAATGGCAAAATCTCGGCTCACTGCATCCTCCGCCTCCCAGGTTCAAGAGATTCTCCTGCCTCAGCCTCCCAAGTAGCTGGGATTACAGGCATGTGCCACAATGCCCAGCTAATTTTTTTGTTTGTAGTAGAGATGGGGTTTTGCCATGTTGGTCAGGTGATCTGGCCCACTTCGGCCTCCCAAAGTGCTGGGATTACAGGTGTGAGCCACCACGCCTGACCCCAAATTAATTTTAATAACACACCAAATACACACATACACACATCAATTATACATGTTTTTTAAATGCTTACATCTAGACAGTGTGAGAAAAAAGGGAATTTGTTTCCATCAATAATGTTTTAAAATACATTTTGTTTTCTTTACGAACTCTCCTTGTTAGCATTCTCATATATGCCAACCTGATGAAGGCAAACACGAAGTATGGAATGAACGACAAATCTTCAATTCATGGACTGCAAAAAATAATAATAAAAAAAGAATTAGCAGGATAAATCTTTTAAATCCAAGACACAAGAACTAACTGGCACTCAACTAATGCACAATGCTCCAATGTGGGGAAATTGAGCTTCCATTTTCACAGCCTTATGAAGTGCAAGGGAAAGAACATAAAGTCCCACACTTAGTCAGTGTAGCGCATCTAATACAAAACTCTCACAAATGTGGACCCCGAAAGCATTTCAACCTCAGGGAAGGTGAATTAGAAATGTGCCCTCTCACAAAGATAGCAAAGAAAATTGCCTATCTGCAATCTCGGCTGTCAATAGAAGGGATAAATAATCTACCCTTGCAAGCTCATAACCACCAGGCAGTACATTTTTAGCCTGAATAGACAATTACTCTGTGGCCCCAGAATTTTTATATATAAATTAATTTTTATTTATTATTATTATTTTTGAGACAGGGCCTCACTCTGTCGCCTGGGCTGGAGTGTAGTGGCGTGATCTCAGCTCACTGCAACCTCCACCTCCTGGGTTTAAGCAATTCTCCTGCCTCAGCCACCCGAGTAGCTGGGACTACAGGCATGTGCCACCATGCCCAGCTAAGTTTTGTATCTTTAGTAGAGATGGGGTTTCACCCTGTTGTCCAGGCTGGTCTCGAATCCCTGACCCCAGGTGATCCACCTGTCTCAGCCTCCCAAAGTGCTGGGATTACAGGCATGAGCCACCACGCCCGGCCAAATTAATTTAAAGTGACCTCACACTTTGTGTCCCCAGCCCCTGTCAGACGCAAATCCATATGCTCCCATAGGCTTTGACACAATCCCACAGAAACAATTGCAAGACAAATCATAGGCTATCATGCCAAAAAATCGTGAAATGCACAGAAAACAAAGGCACCAGGAGGGAGAGACTTCAGGGATAACAACCAAATGCACAGTCTTCAAATACTTGCATAAATACACACTGATTTTTTTTAAATGCATATGTGATACCAAAAAACTCCATTGATCGTGATTATAATTTGAAGCCATTACCATTTTTAAAATCTTGATACATTATGGTGCATATCCACTTAGAGTGTTAAACTGGATGTAACAAAAGCTGTGTACATGAAATCCAGTTTGTCATGGGAAGCCTCCAGTAGATTTTAATTTGGACATACAGGAATCCAGCATTTAACTTTGTTCTTAATCTTTTGCATTATTTTATTATTGATGTTTTCTATTATAAAAGTAGCTATTGTTGGCAAATTTATATCAGTATCCCTATCATTTTCCCTTAATGTGCTATACAATATTATTTTTTATACAGGTGAGCACTGGTAATTGTGTCAGGTTGTTTTATTGCTGCTGTAAGAAGTTGCCACGAGCCTGATGGTTTAAAACAACACAAATGTATTTCTTTACAGATATAGGAGCCAGAAATAGGCCTCCCTGGGCTAACATCATGGTGTCCACAGAACTTCATGAGGCTCTAGGGGAGAATTCACTTCCTTCTGTTGTTGATTTTGTGTGTGTGTGTGTGTGTTTGTTTTAACTATGTGGAAATAAAATCTCAAGAAGGGTACTGTAGAACAGGTTGTACTGAGTAATAGAAAAATTTAATAACCTCACAAATTGAGCTGAGGAATTGTCCCAAAACATATAAACATACACATTGTGTGTGTATGTGTGTGTGTGTGTGTACACATTTTAGAAGCTTCATATGCTTTATACATTATATATACTTTACATATATTAGATATTATATGTATTTGATATATATTATATGTATATAATTTATATAAAATATACTTTGTATATAATATATCTTATGTGAAAAAATATATAATACATTTTAGTACACATGGTATTTATATCCAGATTTTTGAACCCCATTTTTTAGGGAAAATTATAAAGGAAAAATGATATGCTGTATCAAAGGAAATAATAATTTACCATTTCTCACAACTGAGGAAAGACAGGTGTTCTACCAAGGGTGCTCAATTGGAACTGTGCAAGTTAAAAAAAAAATTCAAAGAAAAAAGCAAATCAAACCAGTTGGGCATAATTTTGTGAAACTTCATTAAATCAGGAATAAAGAAGAAAACCCTTAAGCTTCCAGAGTAAACATCACACACACACACACACACACACACACACACACAAACCCCTATACTACATCCAAGTGAACAATAATCTCATTGAGATTAGAATTATTTCTTATATATTTTATTGGAAATAAACTTCATATTACTACTGTAAACAATAATCTCTCTACCTTGCCGTAAATAGAAATTAACAAAAAATATACTATCTTCTTTATTTTTAACAATGCTTTATCAAATATTTGTAAGATCAAGGAAATATAAATTGTTAATGCAAAGCCTATGATCAAGAGTACCTCTCATTCCAGTCCCTGTCTGATGTGGTTTGGCTGTGTCTCCAACCAAATCTCATCTTGAATTGTAGCTCCCACAATTCCCACATGTTGTGGGAGGGACCAGGTGGGAGGTAATTGATCATGGGGGTGGGTCTTTCCTGTGCTGTTCTCGTGACATGAATAAGTCTCATGAGATCTGGTGGTTTTATAAAGGGGAGTTCTCCTGCACACACTCTTTTTGCCTGCGCCATGTAAGACATGCCTTCGCTTCTCCTTTGCCTTCCTCCATGATTGTGAGGCCTCCCCAGCCATGCTGAACTGTAAGTCCATTAAACCTCTTTCCTTTATAAATTACCCAGCCTCAGGTATGTCTTTATTAGCAGCTTGAGAACAGACTAATACACTGTCATAGGCAGAAAAATGATCCCCAAAGATGCCCACATCATTTTATCTGGAACTTGAATATGTTATATCCCATGATGAAGGGAATTATGGTTGCAGATGGAAGTCGACAGGCTAAACTTAAAATAAAGAGATTATCCTGCGTTACCCAGCTGGGTTCTACATGATCCTTAAAATTGGAAGAAGGCGTTAGAAGAAGAATCAGCTCAATGTTGCTGGCTTTGAAGACATTAGAAGGGACCATGAAAAGAAGAATGGCAGCAACTTCTAGAAGCTGGAATATGCAAGGAAACAGATTCTCCCCTACAGAGAGAACCCAGATCTTCCAACACCCTGGTTTCAGCCCAACAACATTCATTGAGGACTCTGGACTTTCAGAACTGTAAGATAATAACGTTTGTTATAAGACATCAAGTTTGTGGCAATTTGTTAGAGCAGCCACAGCAAACTACTTCCAGTGCACACACATCATGCCATGGAATTATGTACCTATCATTCCCTCAATTTCTACACAATTTTGCTCCACATTGCATACCCTCTTGTGGAACTTGATTTTCTCCATAAGCTTTGTCTATGAGACACACGCAGACTTATAGATGTAGTTTTGCTTCATTTCTCTTTATTGCATCACTATGTCACAAGCTGATTTTTAGGATGATGGTATATCCTAGGCTCCCCCATAGATACCCCATTTACACACGGTTTAGTTACTGTTAATGTCCCACCTATTAACAGATGTGTTGAACCTGCTTTGCAAGTTATTATCGGTGAGAAAATTATAACAGTAAGCTAAGCCAACCCAATCCCCATCTTGCCTTTCCCTTAATTATTCCTGGGCTATTGGGCCAAATTAACTTTGGAAGACACTTAGGCTACAGTTTAAATGATAATAAGCCTTGCCCCAACCCACTTTTGTAAAGCCGATGGGAGGCCATCAGCCCGGGGAGAGGAGAGGAGCTTGAGTCCTGCAGACATAAAAGATTGTCAGCCATTATTCCAGAGATTATAAGATACACAACTTCCCCAATTACTCCTGCAAATAAAACACCATTGCAGATTGGCCTTTTGAGATATCTTTCCAGGATTTTTGCATTTCAGACGCCCATAGTTCCACATGGACCAACAACCCCCTTCTGTGGCCCCACCCAGAAGTAATTTGGCCAGACAGGAGGACAGCTTCAACCCGCTATGATTTCATCTCCACCCCAACCAATCAGCAGCAGGCTCCTGTTACATGGCCACCCCCACCCATTCACCCAAACTGCCCTCGAAAAAACCCTAACCTAGGAGCTTTGAATGAGATGATTTGCACAGGACTCCATCTCCCGCGTGGCATGGCCAGGCTTGTGTCTATTAAACTCTTTCTCTACTACAAAGTCATGGTCTTTCTTTCTGCAGTGGGCAGGAAGAACCTCTCAGGTGGTTACAAGGTGAGTTCTACCCATTTTAAGGCTATCATCAACAATGTTGATAAGAACATAATTCTACATGTCTCTTTAGGAAACATAGCCAGAAGGCAAAAGAATGGGTTTAGGATATATTTTACTTTTCAGATAATGAATACCAAATTGTTCCACAAAGATATCACAACAAAACACACACTGACTCACAGTATGTGAGTTTCTGTTGTCTTCAAGAGAGATTTCATACCTATTGTCAGATTTCTAAATATTTGCAATCTCTCAGGTGTAAAATGTTAAGGTTTTACAGTTTAGGTTTTATTTTTCAAGTTACAAATGAGGTTGATTGTATTTTGTTTGTTGGTCATAAATATTTTATTGTCTTTGAAATGTAGCACTGAAACTCAAATACTATTTTATGGCTTTTTACAATCGAGTTTTGAAGTGTTTAATGTATTTCAGATATTTACCCTTTGATGTTTATGTCTAGGTTAGTCAAACTATTTATAACCCAAAAGAAACATATTTGAAAGTGAAAGGATACACTATTATTTCTGAACAAACTGGGACATATGGAAGCCTAAATCTTTGTTGCAAATATCAGCTGTTAATGAATAGCATTTCAAGTTTTAATATAAAAACTTAATCATTTTATTTACTTATTTATATTTATTTTTATTCTTTCTTTAAGAAACATTTGGCTGGGCACAGTGGCTCATGCCTTTAGTCTCAGCTACTGAGGAGGCTGAGGCAGGAGGCTCACTTGAGCCCAAGAGGTAGAGGCTGCAGTGAGCCATGACTTTGCTACTGCACTCCAGTCTGGGCAACAGAGCCAGACCCTGTCTCTTAAAAAAAAAAAAAAAAATATATATATATATAAATAAATATATGTAATACATATTTATATATATAAATATATGTTATATATATAAATATATGTTTTTTATATATATATATAATATATAGATAGTCCATGCAGAAGAGGTGAAAATAGTTACTCATGTCAATATACGATGGCCCAATATTATTTTTTCCCATAAGTATAACTGGTCATATCATTGTGAGACTATACCAGCAAATAAATGGGAAGGCACAAGAACTTTTTTTAAGATCTCTCTAGAAGTGAATTTTTGAAATGTGAAACTGGGCTTTTTCCTAGTATCCCAGCACTAGGAACCCTTGGCACACTTTTGGACAAGTTCTGATCTTTGCATTCATCTTCAGAGGACTGTTTTCTGTTCCTGTTTCAGCTAAAGACAATAGATCCACTCTAATCCTAAAGCGATTGTAATGGTGTATAAATTTAGTGGGACAAATGAAGGAGCAGACTTTATGCTGACTTTCTAGGTAAGATTCCCAGAAAAGTTTCTAGAATCACTAAAATTTATGGATATTTTTTCATTTGCTATGATTTTAAAAAGCTGGAATTCTGAGAGGTATGTCCTCTAGTTGACATAGATGGACCCCATATATCTCAGTCCCTTCAGGCTGCAATAACAAAAACATCATAAACTGAATGGTTTATAAGCAACAGACATTTACTGCTCACAGTTCTGACGGCCAGAAGTTGAAGATTAAGGCATGGCAAATTTAGTGTCTGGTGAGGACCCACTTCCTAGTTCATAGATGGTGCCTTCCCACTGTGTCCTCCCATGGTGAAAGGGATGAGGGAGCTCTAGGGGGTGTTTTTAAATAAGGCACTAATCCCATTCACAAGGGCTTCACCCTCATGACGTCATTACCCCCCACATTTCCCACCTCCTAATACCTTGAAGATTAGCTTCCAACATACAAATCTAGGGGGACACGAACACTCAAACCCATAGGCAGATTCAAATGTATGCCACACTCCACTCCCTGTTCTACCACTCAATAGCTACAAACAAGGCAATTGTAAAAATATGCACTATAATTGTTGCAGAAAAACTGAACTCACTCCTAACCATGCCAGCCAGCAGAAGCAAGAATTTCAAATGCAATTGTTTTCCCAGAGGTTTTCAAATCTTACAAGGATGTGTCTGCTTAATAGAAATTGGATCGTGTTTGGCCTCAACTTGTAAATCCAGCGACATGTAGATTTTAGCATTTTAAATAATGCAACAAAATCTACACCGTGCCTTAGAAGGCACTGGTCTTTATTATGTGAGAGAATATGTTCTGTAAGTTCCACGGGGAAATCTGTAGGGAATCTGATAGCACGTATGTGGGATTTACAATTATGTTAAAGATGGAGGATTTTCTTAAACATGACTACTTCATACTTTTGCCATATTTAATTTTTCCAATGCCACACAATATAGAATCTTAGTTTTCTCCTTAATTTATTTATTTATTTATTTTCGATATGGGATCTCACTCTGCCACCCAGGCTGGATTGCAGTGGTGCAATCATAGTTCACTGCAGCCTCCAACTCCTGGGCTCAAGCAATCGTCCTGTCTCAACTGCCCAAGAAACTGGGACTACAGGCGTGCACAACCATGTGTGCCTAATTTCTTTAAAAAACTTTTTTGTAGAGATAGAGTCTTGCTATGTTGCGTAGGTTTGTCTCAAACTCCAGACCTCAAGCGATCCTCCCACCTCAGCTTCCCAAAGTGCTGGGATTGTAGGCATGAACCACCATGCCTAGCCCTCAAATTGTTCTTTCTCAGTTGTTAGCTGTATTTTATAGGCACACACATATACATGCATGCTTTCATATGCACACACACATGCTCAAATATGTATACCCAAGCACATATACACATACATTATAAATACTATGTTTTAATATATACTTATATATAGCTTCATACTAATATATACAGTTAGCAATATATTTGGTGTTAATATAAATTATATCTTTTGATAATGTTAATATAAATTGTGTCTTTTGCAAATTACATATTGTTATTGCTGGTATAGGAATAATTTATTTTCTACTTTGTAAGATTCAACTATTCCAACTATATAAAAACTGTGTTGATAAATCCATAAAAGTATGCCGCCAAGAGTAAAATCCCCTGGAAATTTGCAGGTGTCAATAATATCTTTAAAAATATATTTTTCCCTGATGTGAGCAGTGAATATAGGATGGAATGTTTTATCACAGCACTGCCAGGAAATTAATAGTTGGATAGTGGTCACTCAGTGAAAAGTAAAGTGACTGGAGATAGAAGCTCAACCTTCCTTTGGTTTTGTAAAGTACAAGTTCTATTAAAAAGCATGAAGACTGAACTTGGAAACCATTCAGGGTGCCTTGCTTCCCTCATGGATGAGTACTCACATTCCAAGTTCATCTTCAGCTAGGCTACACACGACTGAATATAAGACCACCGAGAAACTAAGATAACTTTGTATTCCCATGTAACTAAGTAATTTAGATTAGCAGCTCTTAAAAATAGTTTGTTCTGAGGATTATTTTTATTAATGTCCTTAAAGCCATTTAATTAGCTTCTTCCTTGTCTTTGGTACAAAACTGATAAAAAGAGAGTAAGTGTGACTAAAGTGGAGAGGAACAATAGAGATCCCTTAGTTAGGGATGAAAATAAAAATAAAAATACAAGCACTTTAATTTCATGGATATTAGTTCTGTTAGGGCAAATACCTTGAATATTTGGAAGCCACCTTCGGTGTACCTAATGTTGAAAACCACTTATTTAGGATTGCATTTTATGTTTAAAAAATGCAACTGCAGATTGATTTCATTCTGTTCGTATAGCATTTGACTGAGAATTGGTGTGTTTTGCTGGAAGGAGGTTTTCGTTTATTTGCTTACTTGTACATTTAAAATTTTCAACTTTCCTAAATCATCTACAGGACCACTCTACTTAATTCAATAATTAGGTGCATAATTCTTGTCCTAAAAATGTTTTTCTTCTAAAAAAAGTATTTACAGTTGTATATACAATATTAATCTGCTGATGTTGATCTTTGTTTCTTCAATTGATTTTGATGCGTGTGAACAGCCTTAGCATTTTGAATAATTTCCACTGGAACTTTCTCTCATTAAGAAAATCATATTGTTTTCTTCCTTCTCTTCTTATGGGCTAAAAGAAATGACCAGAAAATAATTTCTAATATAGATATAATTAGTAACTTGATTTAAATGATAACACTATTTTACATTCAGAATATAGGATTTCTATGGTAAACAAAAAAATAATTTTTTGCATGGTTTATTTTTTAATAGTTATTACATAAGGCTTAATGATGTAATATCAATTTGATATGTTTTTAAATTTTAAACATATATCTCCTATTTTGACTTTTATTACCACTATAGTCTCTGAGAAGCATTCTCTTCCAGAGACCAATAAGAGAATCTAAGTTTTGTTTTAAAAAAACCCGCCAAAAACCAAAAAACAAAAACAAAAGAACATAAAACGATCAATTCCAAAACAAGAAAGAGAAGAGGAAATATTATCATTGTTGAATAATGTCCCATTATGTTGAATACGTCCCGATGTTGAATATGTTGAATAATGTTCCAATATGTCCTACATCTCCTCATATAAACCTTAGCTGGAACTTTCCTATCTAAATGTCTAGCTATGCTGTTGGAGTGTTAAGGAGGGGAGGAATGCCCCATGTTATGGCAATTCATTATTGTTTTTTCTATGTGCTTGTGAGTTCCGCCTTTTGGAATGATGCCTGACCTTTCCACAAAGAGGCTGTTCTGATTGCTGTTGATTTAATCACACAGATGAACTTTAACTCCTGAAAGGTAGTACTCCAGTCATTTGATGCAAACAAAGCTGCCTCTCTTATCCTTTATTATAAAATATCCTATGAAACTTCAAAGCTGGCAGAATCAATTTTATCTCTTGCTGTTTTCCCTGATGTAATGCTAAAACTTTAAGCACTTCTTCTCCTCCTTCCTCCTTCTCCTCCTCTTGTTCCTCCTCCTCCTTCTCCTTCCTCCTTCATCTTCCTCCTCCTCTTCCTCCTCTTTCTCTGTAATAAAGTATACTATACACAATAAGAAACTTCCTTTTTTTTTTCATTAGATGCACGTGTTGCTTATTCCCTTGGAACCAATTAAGATATTTTTGCATAATTTAATTATTTCCTATCAAAGGGAAAATATATCTATAAAAAGAGGATAGACAATAGCTATCCAGAAAGATAAAAAAGAAATAGGACATGTGTTTAAGTGTGTCAGATTTCAATTAATCGATTCTTATATTACTATTCATCATTACTATTTAAAAACTGGGAGATGGTAAGTACAATTGAGCCAGAATGACTCTTACTATGATTGTAGTTATTTTAAATGCCTCTGTATTAGAGTTTGAACAGTATAAACCCAGGTTTTAAATATAAGCTTCCCAGCCCTCCATCACAGGTGATGATTTTAAAGGCCACAGAGTTTAAGCAGTTGTAATATTTTGAATAATACTGCTAGAGGTCAGGTACCGAAAATTACCTCCACCCTGACATTTGTTTTACCATTCTAAGGTTCCAAAATCCACTTTTTGGAATATTTAACTTCAACAAAATAACCATGGCTTCCAGTGCGGAAGAGGAAGATAAGAAAACAGGAAATCTCATCCAACTTCTATGTCACCTTCTCTTTTGACTTCAGACGTGTGTTTCATCCAATGTCCACAGTATAGTCAATCCTTGAGCAACGTGGAGATTCGGGGCATTGATCCCTTCACTGTAAAAATCTGCATGTAACTTTTGACTCGCCCTAAACTGAACTACTAATATATTTAATGTAAAGTGACATTTTACATTATTTGCCTTGAAATAAAATAATTTTTGAAGATGTGATATGTATTTTTCTCTCATTTAAGATTTCTTCACACATTTCCATAAAGTACAGATTCTGGAGTTGTGAAACTGTGTGTAGTTTAGGATTCATGGAGAGAGAGAGAAGAGAGGAAAGGCTCAACGTCTTCAATTTGTAGATAATAAGATGACCTTTCTGGGGTCCCCATCACTTGATCCTGGAAAGATCAGTGAGGCTCCCTGCCTCTTATTGAGCTGCAATTTCTGTTTCTGCCTGTAAACTTTATCAATTCCCCCACAGGGAGCTTCATCAATGCCAGTGGAAAGGATTTAATTATTTTGTTCTGCCTGGTAGAGATACATTAACAAATGAATCCCCCTCTGGGACTGAAGGTTCTGTGAAATAACGTCAGTTGTTACACAAACTTCTTGTAAATTGTGAGAGGCAGCGTTGGGAGGCAGAGGAGGAAGGACAGTTGTGACTGGTCCCAGCACATGAGAAAGGTCATCTCTCCGGAATAAGGCTTGACATTTGAGTTCTCCCACCACATCCAGTCCTCTGCTGACCTTTCTTCCCCACCTTGACACATCTCTTTTCTTGCAATTAAGTATACACTCTTTCCTTGTTATCCTGATAATTCCCACATGTCAAACTACAAAGAAGATGGGCAAAGATCACACATTTATTCTTATAGCTGTTTGACTACACATCTCTGTTAATGCTTCGGCATACTATATCCATGACATAATATAACATATGTGAAAGGAAAATAAATCTTGGAACCCCCAAATCACCAAGCCAAGGGAAAAGTTAAGCTAGGAACTACATGAGGCACACTTGCCTGCCATTTTATTCCTAAATAAGGCAGCTATAAAGATAGAAAAGCTACATACCTCCGTCACAATTTTCCCACATGGAAATTCCTTGTGGGCCTCAATATCTTCACCCTAAAACAGCTCTGTTGAATTTCACCCTGGCAATGTAAACTGATAGCTTATCTTCGCAGGCACTGGACAGAAAGTCATCCCTCTAAAGCTCACCTGAGACAAATGCATACCTGATGGCTTCCTCTGCCCTATTGTTACTGTAAAAACGCAGATTCACTGAGTCCAACTAAAACGTGTATTCAGTGAAAAGACAATGAAGGATTCAAAAGAATGTAACCTTTTGTCTCTTATCTACCTATGACCTGGAAGTCCCGATTCAAGTTTTCCCGCCTTTCTGGACCAAACCAATGTACATCTTACACATACTGATTGATGTCTCATGTCTACCTAAAATGTATAAAACCACGCTGAGCCCCGACCACCTTGAGCACTTGTCATCAGGACTTACTGAGGCTGAGTCATGTGCACGTCCTTAACCTTGGCAAAATTAGCTTTCCAAATTGATTAAGACCTCTCTCAGATACTTTTGGGTTCACAAAAATAAGCTCAAAAAATTATTTACAGTGCTACCTGGATGGGTAGAAAGCAATGTAATTTATTTACTCTGGAATTAATTTGCTTTTCCTCTTATGTCCTAACCTGCTGGCTAGTAGAGAAAAACAAATCAACCCTCTCTTTGACGTGGGTTTAAACTCAGTCTCATTCAACGCTGTGAATAGTTTTTGTTTGTTTGTTTGCAGTGTTGGGCAACATTTCTTGGAAAGAAATCTCAAGACTCTCTGTTTTCTGTCTCTTATTTCTCTCTCTAAGATGTGAAGGAGAGACTTTAGGCTCTTGGATATAAAGGAGAGATGTTTCATTGGGTGCCATGTTGGATTATCCTGGTCTTTGTCATTGCCCTTTGTCTACCTGGGAGCTGTGTGCTATGCTAGACTTCTGAATTAATGCCTCTAACAGGTTCTGTTCACTGTCTTTCTCTATGCTACATCCTGACTGATGCACCTTCGCCGTGGGTGCCATTATGGGGACAGACCCTGACACTCTTCCTTGACCCTTGATCTCCATTCATTTGAACCAGGAACTCTCTGCTTACTTCTAGGATCCTGTGACTTTGCTTGGTCTTGTAAACCAAAACTAAAATCCGAAGCTCTCCAAACAACTCAACAGATCTTCTCTGTTCTCCGGGGTCCCCAGAGAAACCTGAAAAACTAAATACCTGGCCATGACAGGAATGGAGGTGGGACACAACTCATTATACCCCTCCCATTTGGAGTTTAGGCACAACAACTGACAGGGGTTTGTGCTAAAATAAAATAGAAACAAGGCTGGGCACGGTGGCTCACGCCTGTAATCCCAGCACTTTGGGAGGCTGAGGTGGGCTGATCACGAGGTCAGGAGATCGAGACCATCCTGGCCCACATGGTGAAACCCCGTCACTACTAAAAAAAATACAAAAATTAGCTGGGCATGGTGGTGCATGCCTGTAATCCCAGCTCCCCGGGAGGCTGAGACAGGAGAATTGCTTGAACAAGGGAGTCGGAGGTCGCAGTGAGCCGAGATCATGCCACTGCACTCCAGCCTGGTGACAGAGCGAGACTCTGTCTCAAATTTAAAAAAAATAAAAAATAAAAAATAGACACAATAAGACTGACAAAGCAGACTCTTTGTGACAATAAGGTGGCAAATTATAAACAGGACCTAAGGCTGTGCCAGGCAAGCATTAAGTCTTGCATCTCTGCAGGTCACTCTGACCCATTGTATACTGGTTAACAGACTTCCTTATCTTAAACATTCCTTTCTGCTGACTCCAAATTTTTAGACAAAGCTTTACTCCTTGAACCAATTGCAACTTAAATAATCTCTTGGCCAGGCAGGATAGCTCATGCCTGTAATCCCAGTACTTTGGGAGGCTGAGGAGGGAGAATCGCTTGAGCCAAGGAGTTCCAGGCTGCAGTGAGCTATGATCACACCACCGCACTCCAGCCTGGGCCACAGAGCAAGACTCCCTGTCATTAAAACAGGGAGTTCGTGCTAAAAATATTCTAAAAAATATTCTAAAAAAAATAAGAATCTCTGAGCCCATCCATAACCTGCAAGGCCCTGCTTCAAGATATTCCAACTTTGTAAGCAAAACCAATGTATACCTTCCACGTACTGACAACGGTCTTTATTTTTAACTCTTCACTCCCTAAAATATGTAAAGCCAAACTATAATCTGACCACCTTGGGTGTACTTTCTCAGGAGTTCCAGAAACTGGGTTCCTGGATGATGGTCACTCATTTGGTTCAGAATAAACTTCTTTAAGATATTTTACAAAGTCTAATTTTTCTGTTAACAGTTTTAGCACACAGGTGAATTTTTATTAACCTCAGAACATGCAAGTGATATGAGGGGAGGGCCACACATCCTTTTAGGAGGTTGTTATTTTCAAAGCAGTTTCTGGCCAAGGGAGTCAGTGCAGAATGAAATCTAGCTTTACTGTGTTTACTAATCTTGGTTTCCCAGACTAGAGTTATGTCTGCCCAGAACACCGGATGCCTTTTTCTAATTCACGCACAAGTTTATCGAGCTGTAGGGTTTCATTGAAGTGGTGTTGCGTGATAATTAAGTAAGGATAAGACCAAGGTTAAAGGAAAACCTGTACTTCAATTTTCCCCCAAGTCTTATATCATTATATTAATGTGCCCCTTCTTGGCACCTGGTATGTAGCTAGCAAGTTATTAATCTCTCTGATTTATTTAACATGGGAAGGGGAGAAAAAAATTGAGATCACATTGTTTTAGTCCTTTTGGAAATTTTATTTATATGAATATACATGTATATGAAAATATAATATAACATATATATTATACATTATTATAAAATATTAGGTTTTTATGTATATCTTCATATATAATACGTATATAATATAAAATATAGTCACATATTTTATTATATTCATACATAATATATAATATGTACCTCATAATATATAGTATACATTATATAAACATTTTATTATAATATTTAATATATTATATATTCATATGCATATTAATGACATATATGAATAACGTATAAATTATATATCATTACATATTATATGTAATATATAATATAATATTACATTATATAATAAATACAATGTTTACTATAATATACATTATATATTATATTAAATGATATATTATTTAATACAATATATGATTTATTATGAATTATATATTATAATGTAAAATTTATAATTTATTAATGATACATTATATCTTTTAGTATAATGTATTATATATTATATTAAATATTATAACATACTTACATTATTATACTTATACTTACATATTATAACATTATACTAGCATATTTAATAGACTATATTAAATATTGTAACTATTATAGTATTTAATATAGTCTATTATATTATTAATATAATGTATGTTATATATACTTTATATATTAACATAATATTGTATTATTAATATATTATACATATTAATATAAAAGATGTATTGTTAGTAAACTATAAAGTATATATAATATATAATAAATCATATGCAATATAATTAGTAATTATGTAATTAATATATTATACTAATGATATAATAATTATATATGCTATCAAATACATAATTATATCACATATATAACATATATAATCGCATATATGAATATACATCATATATGTATGTAACAAACCTAGATGGTGTAGCCTACCACACACCTTGTGTAGAGGGTCTAGCCTAGTGCTCCTGGATTACAAACCTGTATAGCAGGTTACCAAACTGAATACTGTAGGTGGCTGTAACAGAATGGTAAGTATTTGTGTATCTAAGCATATCTAAACATAGAAAAGGTACAGCAAAAATTCAACATAAAAGATGAAAAATGGTACCCCTGTATAGGGCACTTACTATGAATGGGGCTTGCAGGACTGGAAGTTGCTCTGGGTGAGTCAGTGAATAAGTGGTGAGGGAATGTGAAGGCCTAGGACATTCCTGTACACTAGTGTAGACTTTACAAACACTGTACAGTGAAGCTACACTAAATTTATACATTTTTTCTTTCTTCAGTACTAATTTAACTGCCCATCAGGTTCACCTTGCCCACCGACTAGACAGAGCCAATTTATCAAGACAAGGGAATGGCATAGAGAAAGAGTTACTCAAACAGAGCTGGCCGTATGGGTGTAATAGTTCGTTTTCACGCTGCTATGAAGAAAGACCTGAGACTGGGTAATTTATAAAAGAAAGAAGCTTAATTGACTCACAGTTCTGCATGGCTGGGGATGCCTCAGGAAACTTACAATCATGGTGGAAGGGGATAGAGAAGCAGGCACCTTCTTCACTGGCCGGCAGGAGAGAGTGAGAGTGCAGAGCAAAGAGGGGAAAAGCCCCTTATAAAACCATCACATCTCATGAGAACTCACTCACTATCACGAGAACAGCATTGGGCAAGTGCCCCCATGATCTAATCACCTCCCATAAGGTCCCTTCCCCAACATGTGGGGATTAGAATTCCGACTACAATTCAAGATGAGATTTGGCTGGGGACACAGAGCCAGGCCATATCAATGGGAGACCGGAGTTTTATTATTATTCAAATCAGTCTTCCCAAGAATTCAGGGATCGGAGTTTTTAAGGATAATTTGGTGAGTGAAGGGCCAGGAGGTCAGGAGTGCTGATTGTTTGGGTTGGAGATGAAATCACAGGGAGTCAAAGCTGTCCTCTCGCACTAAGTCAGTTCTTGGGTGGGGGCCACAAGATCAGAGGAGCCAGTTTATCGACCTGAGCGGTGCCAGCTAATTCACTGAGCGCATGGTCTGCAAATCATCTCAAGCACCGAGCTTTGGTTTTAAATAGTAATGTGATCCCCGGGAGCAATTTGGGGAGTGTCAGAATCTTGAGCCTCCAGCTGCACGACTCCTAAATCATAATTTCTAATATTGTGGCTAATTTGTTAATCCTACAAAGGCAGTCCAGTCTCCAGGCAGGAAGGAGTTTGTTTTGGGACAGGGCTGTTATTGCCTTTGTTTTAAAGTTAAACTGTAAATTAAGTTTGGCCTATGCTCAGGAATGAACAAGGACAGCTTGGTGGTTAGAAGCAAAATGGAGTTGGTTAGTTCAGATCTCCGTCACTGTAATAATTCTCAGTTATAGTTGGCAATGGTGGTTTCCCTAACTTAACATTAGTTTACTGCAACTATTTTTTACTTTAAACTTTAATTTTTAAAAAATCTTTTTGAGTCTCATCATAACACTTAGTTTAAGACCCAAACACATTGCGCAGCTGTACAACAATACATTCTTTATATCCTTATTCTATAAGCCTTTTTCTATTTTTAAAATTTATTATTATTACTATATTTTCTTTTCCAACCTTTTTAAAAAATCTAAGACACGAACACACACATTAGCCTAGCTAGACACACAGGGTGAGGGTTATCAATATCACCATCTTCCACCTCCACATCTTGTCCCACTGGAAGGTCTTCAGGGGCGATAACATGCATGGAGCTGTCCTCTCCCGTGATAATGATGCCTTCTTCTGGATACCTCCTGGAGCACCTGCCTGAGGCTCTTCTTGAGGAATAGATTTGTCTGCACTACACACACAAGACTCATGTGTTTCACTACAATGTTAAGATGGCTACAATGTCATTTGGCAAAGGGACTTTTTCAGCTCCATTATAATCTCATGGGACCACCATCCTATATGCAGTTGACCATTGACTGAAACTTCGTTATATGGCCCATGACTACGTCTATATCTCTATCTAATCTACATATCATCTCCAAAAATAGAAGCATCATATGTTACTCAAATTGCCGTGAGAAGTCTGCTTTTTTCTCTACATTGTCTGGATAGTCCAAGTTATTTTATGAAATGCAGACAAGAATGTAAGATATTTACCTCTAACCATCCGCTAAGCTCAATCTTGAATTGTGCTTTAATTTTGACCTTCAATGAGTCTTGGCTTCATTGGGATGCAGCCAGCAACCACATGACAACTACAATTGTCATATTTAAAGGATATCTGTTAGTGTATCTCTTAAACTGTTTGAGTCAGGAGGGATTTGAATCCATTCAACATTTTGTCTTCCTTTAAGGCTTACAGGTAGACCAAAATAAGAAACATTTATGGCAGACAATTTATTTCAAGACAAATTAAATTTAGTTTAGCTTTCTTTTTCCCTTTGATTTTAGGCAAATCTTTCTTTTTATGAGAGTTTAAACTAATTTATTTAAATTTTTGTTGATTTAAAAATATATATTCTTACTAAAACATGTACCTCAAAGGTGGCTATCCACCTATATAATACACTGACAACACATGTATGCATAGTAACATATTTTGAAAAATATTTTCTATTTTCTACAATCATAACCTTGTTGACAGGTTTTAAATTTTGGAAGCAGATCTTGAAGTTTTAGTTAACAGAATACAGATGAAATGTCAGAGATTTTCAAGGACATAGCTCGCCCATACATTTTTCCTTAGGGATAAAAAGAAAAAGACATAAGGAGTCGACATTAATCAAACTAAACTTTCTGAATTCTGAATAGTTCTGACACACATTTATCTATTTTCCGCAGAAAATGCACTCAAAGTACCATCTCTATATAAATGTTTAAACATTAATTTTGCTTCGCTTTTAGAATAAATTTCATTTTATTTTCCTTGCTTGTGTATGTTTTATGGACCTCCATGGGGTCTAACTTAAAATGCTGTTTGTGGAGTTTTAATAAGATAAGTAAGCAACAATGAGGAAGGGGGCCCAGGTGGGGGGAGAACAATTGTGAGAGACTCTAATCACAGACAAACCTCTGGCACAACATTCTGCTCCCAAGTGCCTCGCTCTGCACGTAGCCCCAGGGGCACAAACTTGTTCTGCACAGAGTCCCCTCCAGCACAACTCTATAAAACTTCCCTCTAGCCTCTGCCTCTTTGCAGACAGCTTTCTTGCAACATATTTTCATGCTTTCTCGAATATATCTGCCTTCTTTATCCACAACTGTCTTAGTAAATTCTTTTACCGCCAGCGATGCTGGCCCCAGCCAGTGCATCCATGACACTATTTGCAAAGATAAAAACACAAAATAATAACAAAATACCTACTTTAGTATTTAATCAGAAACTGTGGCTTCACATAAGATGATGAGCATATTTCAATCAAAACTATTGGCCGGATGCAGCAGCTCATGACAACACTTTGGGAGGCCGAGGTGGGGGAATCACTTGAGCTCAGGAGTTGAAGACCAGCCTAGGCAACATGGTAAGGCACCATTTCTGTAAGAAAAGAAAAGGTTATTTAACACAATATTGACCCAAGTTGTGATCTCTATTCAGAAAAATAGTTGTGTTAGAATACTGTTTTTTTCTGATTTTTTTTATTAAATATATATTTCTCCAATATATTTCAAGTTTTCCACAATAAACATATTGTCTTAGCAGTCAGAAGAAAAACCCACACTTTGTATTCTTTGTTGCTTTGAGAAAGTGGATAAACTGGTATACATTATACAGTCATTCCTTGGTATTTATGGAGAATTGGTTCCAGGACTCCTACCGATAACCAAAATTCATGGGTGCTCAAGGACCTGATATAAAATGGCATCTTAGTTGCACATAACCTACGCGCATGCTTTCCCATACTTTAAATCCTCTCTAGATGATTTATAATACTTAATAAAATATAAATGCTATGTTATATACTGCATTGTTTTGTGATTTATATTTTTATTATATTGTTATTTTTTATTGTTTATTTATTTTTCCCAAATATGTTTGATCCTCCATTGAATTCTTGGATGTGGAAGCAAGGGATGGAAAGCACTGACTATATATGTATATCCGTATATCTGTACGTGAGTGTGTGCACATGCTTGCATGTGTTTGCATGTGTTTTTTCTTTAATTCAGATTCATGTCTTATCTGCAAGTAACACAAGTGGCAATCTTTTTTTTTTTTTTTTTTGAGACAGGGTCTCACTCTGTTGCCCACGCTGGAGTGCAGTGGTCCGATCTTGGCTCACTGCAACCTCTGCCTCCTGGGTTCAAGTGATTCTCCCACCTCAGCCTCCTGAGTAGCTGGGACTACAGGTATGTGCCACCACACTCGGGTAATTTTTGTATTTTTTGGTAGAGACGGTATTTCACCATGTTGGCCAGGCTGGTATTAAACTCCTGACCTTAAGTGATCCCCCGTGCCTTGGCCTCCCAAAGTGCTGAGATTACAAGCGTGAGCCACCACGCCCAACGTACAAGTGACGATATTTATAGATTCATAATTGTAAAACAACCATGCCATCTTTCCTTTATTATATGCCCATGTGAAATCATTCCCACCAAACTGACAATTTCATAGCAACTTGCTTTTTAACACTGTTGGGTGAGACCAGAAAAACCTTTAGTCTAGGACCAAACTACTGAAACAATACTCTACTTTTTTTATTTATTTTATTTTTTTTAAGAGACAAGGTCTTTGCTGCCCAGGGTAGATTGCAGTAGCACAAATCAATGCTTATGGCAGCCTCAAACTCTTGGGCTCTAGCAATCCTCCTGCCTCAGCCTCCCAAGTAGCTGAGACTACGTGCATGCACCATCATGCCCAGCCTGATATTTTCATTTTTATTTTGGTAAGACTGGGTCTTATTACGTTTCCCAAGCTGACCTTGAACCCCTGGTCTCAAGTGATCCTCCTACCTCAGCATCCCAAAGAGCTGGAATTACAGGCATAAGCCACCATGCCCCGCCTGAAGCAATACTCTTGAATATATTCTGTGTTCGTGTCCTGTCTGTTAGGTGGTCTTTCTGTTTTCAACGATTGGGAGTTAAAGTACGCACTTTCCTTTATAACGTGTAGGAAATGTTCTTTTCTCTGTCTACTACTAAACAGATCAATAGACCCTTGATCAACACATATTTAAATCATATGGGCCTACTTATACTCAGATTTTTAAAATGTGAAGATGACAAGGATGAAGACCTTTATGATGACCCCTTTCCCAAAAAGGTAGAGTTTGCAAAGGGTGTACCTAATCAAACATTAGTAGTATGTATAGTCAATCACGTTGAGATAAATGAGTTCAATAAATAGAAGCAGACCAAAAAATGACATAGATAGTAGAATTAGTAGAAAAGAGTATTAAGCAATCCATTATAAATTTCCATGATGAAGAAAGTGGCCCAAATTATCAACATCATAAAAAGAGCCCAGAAAAATGTAAAAATTAAATTAGGCTTCTAGAGTTAGAAGATGTAATGTCTGAGATAAAGATTATATTAGGTGAGATTAATAGCATATTAGACACAGAAAATAAAAGGTTAGTGAAATTGAAAACTCAGCCAATGAAATTATCCAAATAAAACATCAAGATTAAAATGATGAATAAAAAAGAGGACAGAGATCCAGGGAACTGTGTGACAACCTCAACCAAAATATTACACAGGTAACTGGAATCAGAAATGGTGGGAAAAAACATATTTAAAGAAATAATGCCAAAAATTTTCTAAATTTAGTGCAGCTCATAAACTCACAGATCCATAGAGTTCCAATGAATATGAAACAGAAAAAAATTTTTAACACAAAAGCAAGTCATATCATAATAAAAATCAAGGTACTATAAGCTAGTAATAAGGAGAAATTTTTAAAAATTGTTAGCTTAAAAATTGTCTACAGAGGAATACAGATAACTACAATGTTCTCATCATATAAAATGCAAGACATGAGACAATTTTCAGAGGAAATCTTAAAGAAACACAAGAGAATAATAGCCTAGAATACTAAACTGATTAAAAATATCACTCAAAACTAAAATTGAAATAAAAACTTTAAAAAATACACAAAAACTGAAAAAGTAAACACCCACAGACCAGTACAACAAGAAATGTCAAAGAAAGTCATTTAAGCAACAGGATAATTTTAACAGATAGAAATGTAGATTTACACAATTGAATCAAAAACTCCAGGGATGACACATAAGACAGTAAGATATAAAAGGAATGTGTGTTTTCTAAAAACTCGATTTAAAAGGTAATTGACGAATGTCTTAGTCTGCTAGGGCTGCCATAACAAAATACTCTAGATTTAGTGACACAAGCAATGAAAATCTATTTTCTGGCCAGGCATGGTGGCTCACACTTGTAATCCCAGCACTTTGGGAGGCCAAGGCAGGTGGATTGCGTGAACTCAGGAGTTCAAGACCAGTCCAGGCAACATGGTGAAACCCCATCTCCACCAAAAATACAAAAATTAGCCGGGCATGGTGGCATGTGCCTGTAGTCCCAGCTACTCAGGAGACTGAGGTGGGGGGATGGCCTAAGCCCAGGAGGCAGACGTTGCAGTGAGCTGAGATCATGCCACTGCACTCTAGCCTGGGCAACACAGCCAGATCCTTCCTCAAAAAAAAAAAAAAAAAAGAAAAAAGAAAAATACAGATCTTTTTTTTTTTTCCTCAAAGTTCTGGAGTCTGGAAGCTCATAATCAGGGTTAACAGCATGGTCACCTTCTGGTGAGGGCTCTCTTCCTGGGTTGCAGATGGCCACTCTTGGCTGTGTCCTCACTTGGCAGCCAGAGAGAGAGTGTGCTCCATGGTCCATTCCTTTTCTTATAAAGATATAAATCCCTCGTGACCTCACCTAATTCTATTCACCTCCTAAAGCCTTCATCTCCAAACACTATCATATTGGGAGTTAGGGCTTCGATATATGAATTTGTGAGGGGACATGAACTTTCAGTTACATCATGTTACATGTTAATCCTAGTACCAATAATAAAATGGAAAGTAAATGATCTTAATGCTTCAATTAGGCCAGGCACTGTGGGTCACACCTCTAATCCAAGTTCTTTGGGAGGCTGAGGTGGGAGGATCGCTTGAGCTCAGGAGTTCAAGACCAGCCTGGACAATATAATGAGAGCCCATCTCTCAAAAAAAAAAAAGATTAGCCAGGCTTGGAGGTGCACGCCTATAATCCCAGCTACTTGGGATGCTGAAGTGGGAGGATTACTTGAGACCAGGAAGTCAAGGTTTCAGTGTATTTTAACAGGTAGCTATGCCATTTACACACACTATGCAGATCCCAGCTGACTTTGGGGTACTATGATTCTTGTGTTCTTGGTTCCTGTGCTGCCCAAGAGCTACTCTCAAAACCTGGGCACTATTTCACACTGTCATTCAGTTCCCCAGCATGCTCATATAGTTAAAACCAATATCAAACAATATCCTGCTGATAAGAAATTAAAGCAAGGAAAGCAAAAAGTCCTCTTTCAACCTCATTTTCATAATCCTGTCCTGTTACACTCACTGTAGTTATTGCCCTGAAACTTACTTTCCCGCCAAACAGAATATCTTGAGGACATGTCATATCTGAACCTGTATATCTACATTGTCTAAATAGCTGTAGATCATCAGAGAGCAGAAATATGCTATGCATCTGTGGGACTCTTTCCACAGAGTTTACCACTTGGGACATCTCCAAATTCCTGCAAGTACAATGTTGCAATGATGTTTCTAGTTGGTGCCTCATTATGAACATAACCTATTGAAATGATATATATATGTCATTTCATAGATATATAAATTTCATAGATATATAAATGTGCCCACATTGGTCACTGGCCTTACTATGCTCACATCATGTGAAAGAGATGGAGTAATTGACTACATAAGAAATATTGGTAGGGACAGGAGACAGAGAAATTCTGGGCAGAAGAGGGTGGGTCCCCAGTGAGGGCCTCACCCTCAAGTTGAAAAGCCTAATACCACAGCCCAAAGTAGAACTGACATCCTTGTTTTCCCACTCGAATCTTGTTTTTTCCAAAACCACCCATGCTCACCCTGCCCCACTCCTGTGCTCATAAGGATCCCGGGCTCAGCAAGCAGAGAGAGGAGAAGAGGAGAAGCAGCTGGACATCAGAGACTATGGTTGGACATTGGAGAGATGTGGCTTGACTTCGGAGGGACTGCTTGACAATGTAGCTTCGGAGAGGAGTCCAGCTGTCCCCAGGGGAAGATTACCTTCCCACTCCATCCCCTTTTCAATTCCCCTTCCTGCTGAGAGCCACTTTCATTGGCAATAAAATCCCCACATTTACCACCTTCAATTCATTCGTGTGACCTCATTCCTCCTGGACTCAGGACAGGAACTCAGATGCCAAGAGTGTAAGTGCAAAACGCTGTCACACTGATCCTCCAGTGAGCTGTTAACACTTAAGCCATCCATGGATGGCAAAGCTACAAAAGAGCACTGTTAAAAGTGTTAACTTCCTCTGGGGCTTCAGAAGTCATGGGTGAGGGGTGCAGCACAGCCCCTGCCAGTGCCCATGTACTCCAGTTTCCACTCGTGTAAGGGTCAGGGAAATATCCTGCTTCAATATCGTACTTGATAATATAAAATTTGTTGCTCTTTGTATTCACCAAAGCTGAAGTTAAACAAAGCAATGTGTAATTCCAAATAATAAACACATACCTCCTCAATGATAACGCCCTTTGTTTAATTCTGCTTTTTATTAATTTTCCCAAGGTCCATTTTAATTTCACCATTCAATTTCCTCTTGCAGATTTCCTTGTACTTTCTTTTCAGACTCACAGAACTTCAGACTTCACCCACCCTCTACACACCCTCCTCCCTTGAAAGAGTAGGAACAAACATAAATATATTTATGTAAACATTTAATAAAGAGTAAGGTTTCATTTAACCGAAATATGTTTATATAAATATATTTATGTTTGTTCTTACTCCTTGAAGTTCTTTGAGGGTTCATAAAATAACTGATCTTTCTCCTAGTGAAGCAAGGAAATATGTAACTCCTACCTGGATTTCTAATCATACAGACGGCAGAGATTTGAGGCACCCATGTCGGGGATGGGTAAAACTGATGGTAGCAGAAGGCAGACAAATCTCTAGGCAGACAGGGGAGTGTCCCTGGTGAAACCCCACCTTCAAACCAAAGACAGTTTAAAGCCTGAAAGCCAAAGCTATGAGTCTCAGTAAATCCGCAGACCAGATTGAGAACCTCTCTTCCCGTTTGGCGTGCTTTCCTCTGATGAACCCCCAGTTTTCACCTATACCTGCCCTGCCCTAATTGGTTTTTACACTGTTGCCTTTTTTGCATACTCACAAACCAATCAGCACATACCCCCGATTCTGAGCCCATAAAAGCCCTGGACTAAGCCACGCTGGGAAAACCTCCCATCTTTGGGTGGGAGAGGACTTTCCTGCCTTCAGTTAGGAGGACCACCCTCGGATCTCCTGCTCCTGGTTCGCTGAAAGCTGTTTCGTCACTCAATAAAATGCTCTGAGTAGCTCGCTCTTCAATTGTCAGCGTATCCATATTCTTCTCAGATGCAGGACAAGAACTCAGGACCCAGCTGAACATGGGCAGGAAGAAGGCTGTAACACTGTGGCCCTCTGCCCTCCACCAGCGGAGGGTAGCCGCCCTATGCAACGGAAGCAGCAGGGGGACCAAACTAGCCTTGGAGTCATGGGCCAGAGCAGGGCGAGGGGCTGACCAAGCTCTTAACGCACTACTGTCCATCAGGCTGTAGACAGCGAGACTAAAAGAACTAATTAGAGCACTGTAATACACCACCCCCCCACCCCACCCCGGGGCTTCCGGGTCACGGGAAACCCTGCCCGGGTGTCACCGTGTTCCCCTCAGGGAGACTCACCTTGAGCCCACCTCTGTGCTGGCATTTGGAGCAGTGGACCAGACCCTGCACTTGCTTGCTCACACACCTCCCACTGGGGCCGAGTGCGCAGTCTTAGTGGCTGTGGGACCCACGCCGGAGTAGTCAAGGCATCTCCTAAGGCAGACATGGATTCAAGCGAGGCTCGTGAGGGGCATTGTCAGCTAGAAGTCTCCAGCCTGCAGTTTGACCAAGAAAAATCCTGCATTAAGATGATTTGGTTCGAGAGCTGCTTTGGTGAAAAAACTGTAGTTTGTGAATAAACTTTTAGACAAAACACCTCATACATGGGCTGACCATGGAAGAGAATGCTATAAATCTAGAGACCATCCTAGGAAATCTTGCTCAGTGGTGGCACCTGCTGCATCACAGAGCTCCTACCACCTTGAAAAGGAAGATGAGCAGCTGGCAAAGTCCTTTCTCAAAGTCTACTCCACAATTAATCGTGGAACTCTAGCCTTGGGAGAATTGTTGTCTCTTGATCAGATCCCCAGTTCTCCAAAGCGTATAATTTCTTCTTTCTCTCATCCTCCCATATATAATTTCAGACATATGTGGATAGTCAGCGTAAACTTCTTGGTCACATTACGTCATGGGTAGCCAGTTAGAGAGAGAGCAGCTTTTTACAGATACACCTTGGTGGCCCCTGGAAAAATAATTTTATTCCCTCTTCTGATAATTCTGCAAAACTATCATCAACCTAATTTTTATGAATCTAGGTCTAATGTTTTCCACCATTCTGATAAATCCATGTTTATTTCATATTATGTTATAAAAATATCCAAGGAAAGGAAAATTCAGAGTAAAGGCATGTGTGTGATATTCAAATCATCTCACCAAGATGCTGGAGTTTTTCCCCTTTAGAAATAATTACTTTGTGGAGACAGCCTCCAGGGACTTCTTTTCTATCATAAAGCAAAACATAGATTTTAGAAAAGAGGCCTGAAGGTGGCTTTCGGCATCATAATTAACTTTCAAATGTGTTGTTTGAGTTTTTTGAGTCATTAAACCCTATTTTGATTTGATCTCTTCTGTGATCTATATTTCATACCATTCTTTTTTTGTGATATATATTGAAACAATGTTGTTGCCACTGTTTTAATTCAGCACAGCATAAATAACACTGTGATGTGTATTGTAAACACTGAAAAACTAGAATGTATGTTTCAGAATCACTAGATGCGGACTGATGATTGCTCAGATGCAAATAAGAAACAAATAGAAGAAATACTGTGAATTTTGTTGAGGGAGAAAGCAATAAGATAATTCCAAAAGAGAGTAGTGCCAATCTACTTATCTATGACT
Organism: Pan troglodytes; assembly: GCF_028858775.2. Classification (NCBI taxonomy): domain Eukaryota; kingdom Metazoa; phylum Chordata; class Mammalia; order Primates; family Hominidae; genus Pan; species Pan troglodytes. The sequence goes on along the minus strand of NC_072421.2, from coordinate 5,848,359 downwards.
AAAGTAGAAGATTCAGTGGGTCTATTCAAAGACAAAATGGTGAGGTTACTGAAGTTACGTTTTAGTCGTTGCAAGCACGTATTTACTGCCCATCTCTCATCTTTCCCGACCCCTTTGTTCCGTAGCAAAATCTGCATAGACTATGGTATTTGCCATTCTTTTGTTAAATTGACACCATAAGTAAATGATTTATATCCCTTGCTAACTGAACAATGATTGTAGAAGCTACACTTATTATGCACTTTATGTAGTCAGAATCTCTATTACCCACCTCCACATGAATGCCCATCTCCTGCTAATTATGCCCTTGAATAATCTCCTCCCTTCCTATGTGGGCTGGAGCTAGTACCCTAATTCCAAGCAACAGATTACAGCCAAAGTCATAAGTTGCACACAATTAGGCATGAATGATAATGAGATTTTGTGTAACATATAATATTGCAATGCTTGTTTTGCTGGAATCTTGCTTGTATCAAGAAACCATGGATGGCCTCTGGAGGTGAGGGTATATTTTCTTATAAAATTCTCTCGCATCCAATCTGTGGACTTAACCATCTCATACTTAAGGACATTAAAATATATGAAGTGGCAATTGGCGAAATTAATGAGGAGATGTAGAAAAAAACCAAAGCCATATTTTCAGATTTTAGCACACCTTTTCTTGTAATTTTGGATCCATAATATTTTTAAAAGTAAAGATATTAAGGCTCTAAAACACATAATGCACACAAGCTAATGGACATATGTAGAAACCTACACCCCTCAATTAGAAAATACACATGAGTTCAAACACGCCTAAAACAAATATTAGTGTGTAGAGAAAATATATGTTTCAACATGATTTGGGCTTTCTGGGCAAAGTTTACTGGGATGTGAGTTGAAGGACAAGCTTTGGAAGTTAAAAAACATAACTGAATTTTACATATGGCTTCTGAAAGAGTCAAACTCATAGACGCTGAGAATACAATAGCAGTTGCCAGGTGCTGGGGAAGGAAGAAATGGGAAGTTGTTATTCAATGAGTGTCAACTTTCAGTTCTGCTAAATGCATAAATTCTAGAAGTCTGCTGTACAACACTTTGCCTATAGTGAACACTATGGTGAAACGCACTTCGAAATGTGTTGAGTGTAAGTTGCAAGTTAAATGTTTCTGTTCCCGGACCAAACCAAGGGTCGGGCTGCTTATTCTTGCGGCCCAATAATGAGACGCAGATGAACTAGGAAGAAGGGAGTTTATTTCTGTAATCGGGTACAGGGAGAAGGCTTGGAAAATATCGCCAGACCAACTCAAAATTACAAAGTTTTCCAGAACTTCTATACCTTCTACGCTATATGTCTACATGTAAGTGTGCATCCATCTAAAGACATAAGTGATTAACTTCCAATCTAGAACTAAGGTCTGAGTCCTGAAGACCTTCCTCTGGGGCCTCAGTAAATTGACTTAATCTAGATGGGTCCAGGTGCTGGGGTGATTACCCTTATCTTGTCTCCTGCTAAATCGTGGAGGTTTGGGGAGTTCATTCAGACCCCCAATAAAAATTTGTTCAATCCTAAAAGGGTCCTGTTAAGAATTCCTTCAGTTTCTTGTCACACTTCAAGATCCAGGAGAGGCCTGGGCAAAACTCTTGGTGGGCTTTTGTTACATTCCAGCCTTTGTATAAGGGCGCTGGATCTTTCAGCTTTTAATATGTAACTTCACCACTCGGTCAGTACTGAAACAGTTGTTATGGAGGCCTGCCTGTTCAGCTGTTAGTGAGACCTGGCCTGCTACATTTCTACCAAAGAACAAACAAACCAACAAAAAACAAAGAGACGCAAGGGAACTTTGGGAGATGTAGTGTATCTCTATTATCTTAACTGTAGCAATGGCATCATGGATGTTTTTAGATACTCAAACTTATCAAATCATACACATTAAATTTGTATATATCAATTATACTTCAATGAATCTGTTAACAAATTTAAAAGATGACTGAGGACATAGTGAGTATTCAGGAGTGATTTTCTTGCCTGAAAATATGTGCTCATATCACCACCAGATTTGATGATTCACTGTGAGAACTCATCGTGCCGTTCTATTCATAGCTATGATTTATCACAGCAAATGGCAGAACACAAAATCAGCCAAAAGAAAAGATGCTTACAACTATTCACAATAGCAAAATCATAGAACCAACCTAAATGCCCATCAACAGTAGACTGGATAAAGAAAATGTGTTGCATATACACACACCATGGAAAACTATGCAGCCATAAAAAAGAATAAGATTATGTTCTTTGCAGCAACATGGATGGAGCTGGGGGCTGTAATCCTAAGCAAACTAGCACAGTAACAGAAATCCAAATACTGCATGTTATCACTTAAAAGTGGGAGCTAAACATTTTTGTAATTTTAGATTCATAATTTAAAACAAAACAATAAAGTTGAGAACACATGGACACAAAGATGGGAACATCCGACGCTGGGGCCTACTTGAGGGTAGAAGGTGAAAGAAGGGAGAAAAACAAAAACAAACAAACAAAAACAACTTATGGGGTACTATGCTTATCACCTGAGTGAGGCAGTAATCTGTACACCAAACCCCCGCAGCATGCAATTTACCTATGGAACAAACCTGCACATGTATCCTGAACCCTTAAAATAGAAGTTAAAAAATTAAAAACAGAAATCAACAATTTAAAATTAAAAAAATTTTTAAAAGATACATGCTTCACTGCACCAGAGAAAATTAGGTGCAAGCTTCCCAGAGTCCTCTCTGTAGACGTGCTAACTTTTTCTGGTATTGAATTTTGACAACACATGCAAAAATGTTGTCTATCAAGGAAGCTCATAAAGGATCAGTGCTCAAAGCTCTTTTCAGTGTCTGATTGTATAGGTACCTTCTACTTAGCACATCCCAAAATTCCAGACTCCCAGAAGGAAATCAGGCACCCAATGTGAACCACATTGTGTGTACTAACTCTTGAGGCATCGTGAGCCACTCTTATCACTTAGGAAAGAGCGAGAACATACCTGAAATCTAAGTTTTCAGGAGCCAACTAAAGACTTACCTTGCAAGCTGGCTTTCTGAGACCATGTCTCCACCGTGATATCTCCCCATGATATCTCACCATGATATCTCTCACCATGATACCTCACCATGATACCTCTCCAATATCTCTCCATCATGATAAAAAGGTATACAAGGTACAACCTTCTCAGACATCAAAAATGACTGTCAAGTTGAGCTATGAATTAGTGGATTAGAAACATGCAATGAGGAGAACGGAACATCCTAATTCCTGGCCACAATATTGCTTGCAAGATGGGATGAGATCCAACATGAGATGAATTTCAATACAGTATGGTTCTCACTTTCGGTACTTACTGAAGTTTTTGATGACCCTTGCCTGGTAGAAATCCAAGACAAGTTTATACAATGTCTTTTCAGATTTTGCCATAAACAACAATAAAAATAACCCTCCAAAACCCCAAACAAAGTAAAGCTAAGAAGCATGAAGAACCCTGCGAGGAAGTTCAGCTCTTGCGTTGACTCACCCATCAAAATGATGTAAAATTGAACTGTTAGCCTGGGGTGATGCCAAAAAAAAAATGCCGTTGCTTTTTGTCATTAGTCTTCTCCATAAACAAGGTATGATGACAAAGAAAACAAACAGAATGGGGGGCAAATGGATATCACCCTGGAAATTGGGATCCACACACCAAGAGAAATAAATTGAGCACCTTTCTTAAGGGAGATGTGCTTTTCTTGCACTTAGGCACTGCTGGATTCATCCATCAGTAACAGGTTCCTGCTCCCCTCTGGCCCTGGGGGAAAGAAAAATGTTGACTTTCAAAGGCTTCGAACAAGGTCAGGCTGGAAATATAAATATCTGGAGCTCATTGTGAATATTTATCATCCCATATTCTATATTATTTATAGCTCCAATCAAGATACCAATAGGAGTTCTGTAAATTCCTCTTAGAGAGACTGCATGCCCCACCTACCACCCTACAAGGCCCTAAAAGATCATAGAAAAAGAAAAATGACTCTCTTCGCAATAACAATCAGTCAATGACAATGAGACTTAATAATTTCTATTAGTCTTTTAGGGGCAGAATTTCCGTCTGAAAGCATGCAAATGAAGAAACTTGAAAATTGAATTTACTCGAAATATTCCTCTCTTAAGGAGACTAAATCAAAAGGTGTAGACTCTGAGAACTGTCCTGTTGAGATCATTTCTAGTCTCCATCACAAGGTTGTATAATGAAGTATTTGACTCTTTTCCAGGTTTATGTTTTCTTATTAATAAGGCTCACCTCGGCACTGATGGCTTGCCACCCGCGTAATAAGTTTTCCAGATATTTCCATGTGCAGAAACTGTCCCTATTTGATGTTAAAATAAATATTTATGGCTTCATGTGTTGTAAATGCACACAGCAAATTCTCAAATTTGAAATCTATATGGTATTTCTTGAAATGTAATCTAATTATTTTAAGAAGTTGAACTGTTCAATATGACTAGGTTTGCAGTGTACTCATATGCAGTGGTCAATATTGAGTGTCAACTTGATTGGATTGAAGGAGGCAAAGTATTGTTCTTGGGTGTTTCTGTGAGGGTGGCGTCAAAGGAGATTAACATTTGAGTCAGTGGACTGGGAGAGGCAGACCCACCCTCAATCTGGGTGGGCACCATCTAATCGGTTGCCTGCATGGCCAGAATAAATAGCAGGCAGAAGAACGTGAAAAGACTAGACTAGTTAAGTGTTCTGGTGTCCATCTTTCTCCCATGCGGCAGGCTTCCCGCCCTTGAACATCGGACTCCAAGTTCTTCAGCTTTGGGACTGTTGGACCTTCGACCACAGACTGAAGGCTGCGCTGTCGGCTTCACTACTTTTGATGTTTTGGGACTCCGACTGGCTTCCTTCTTCCTCAGCTTGCAGACAGCCTATTGTGGGACCTCACCTTGTGATTGTGTGAGGAAATACTCTTTAATGAACGCTTTATATATACATCCGTCTTATTAGTTCTGTCCCTCTAGAGAACCGTGACTAACACAACATGGATAAAAATTTCCTTCAATTGGGTATTTTGAAAATTTTGATCCAAAATTTGAGATAATATTTAACCATGCTTTCACTAATGCCTAGTTTTTTGTTGTTGTTGCTGTTCTGTTTAATGTATACCTTGACATCCAGCAGTTGAGATCAAGCACACTTTGGAGTTAGAATAAAATATAGAATTCTCTAGCAATGTTAGTCAATTGCTTAATGCTTCTCACCAGAAATAATGTGTTTTGTAATGAATTTAAAACTTTTATATCTAAGTTTTGACTTGAACATGTAGCGTTCAAGAAAACAAATGCGTTTAGTAGCATTATGAATTACAAAACTATGATACGGAATATAGCAGTTACATTTCCCATGAAATCAATATTAACACATAATCTTATTTTAAATGCCTTGCAGGGATTGGTCCCTGTTTTGTTTTTGGTTTTTATGAGTCCGTATTTATTTTTATTGAACCCAATGTTGCAAGAAATATTTCAAAATTTTCATTTTATACAGACTTTAGTTTTATAGCACTGAATTACTTGTTTGAGATGTAACATTTTGCTTTTAGACTGGGTGCTTTAGAATGGTTAATCCACAAGCAAATACACTTCTCATAGAATTATGTGCATGTTACAAACACAATTTTGACAGCAATTTTATAAAATCTATTTGTAATCACAGGATCCTGACCCTCACACATATTCTAAATGGTGAGCGTGTGTGTGTGTTTCAAGGTCATCCCAAAGGGCTTCGTTGTCAAGAGCATCGTTACATAAGGAGTAGGAATTGTGATAAATAGACTCTTTTCTACATTGGTTTGTCAGTAAAATTTCACCAGTGAGTTAATTTGGGAACACATGTAGTAATTCTGTATTACAGTTGGTTTGCCTTGAAACTGGTGTAAGGGAAAACACACTAATAAACTTGGGTTATATGGTGATGTTCTGGTATATAGAGAATCCTCAAAATTAAAAATTAGTTACCCTTATTGATAAAAATGACACAGCAACTAATGACACGTGTGAACATGCACACACACGCATAAGTGATCATAATATAACTGTATATAACATATAAAATAATATGTAACATAAAATATAGTATATGACATATAACATATATAATATAAATTATACATATTATATATAAATATTTATAATATATTATATAGTGTATTATATAATATATAATACATATCATATGTCATAATATATACTATATAATATATATTTTATATATTATAAATACATATTAACATACTGTATAATATATAGTATACTATAAATATATAATGTATAAGTATATAATAAATGATATAACGTATGATATATTAACTTGCTATATAACATATGATATGTTTTATATACATTGCCATATATTATATATACTATTTAATGACATGAAATATATTATATATATGAAATATGTTATATTCTATAGTATAGATAATATATGACAACATACATAATATATATCACATTATATTATATAGCATACATATCATATGCTGTTATATTATTTATTGTATACTTATGGATTTATATATTATATAATATAATCAAGTTATTATATATAACATATAACATATGAAATATATTACATAACATATGTTATGTATTATATATGCAATATAACATGTATATAACATGCTATAGGTAATATATAATGATATATAATCATATGTAATCATATATACCATATAACACATGAAATATGTTATATATTACTGTATTACTTCTCATAGAATTATGTGCATGTCACAAACACAATTTTGACAGCAGTTTTATAAAATCTATTACTATATTACTATATGTAATATATATTTCATATATATTACACAGTGTATATACACATTATATATACACAGTGTTATATAAATAGGCTTATATATTGCATATACAATAATTACATTATGTTATATATAACATATATGTTATATAATAATAATATACAATCATTAGGCTTATATATAATAACACATGAAATATATATTATTATGTATTATATAATATGTTATAGGTTATATAAGATATATGTTATAGGCTGTATATAATATATCATATGCTACATATATAATATATAACATATATATAAATAAACACTAAAGGTGAAGTGTGTCCAATATTTTATTTTAGTAAAAAACATTTAAGAGTAATTGATTCAATTCTATTAACTGTAATTTCATTTAAAATGTCCTTTTCACACCAGTCCTTGGATTGGTAATTGTCAGAAAGAAAAGAGTTCGATGTTAGGTAGAGACGTTCACTTCACAGTGGGAAGAGCAATATCTTTGTATTCTTTTTTAATATTCACTTTTCTAATTTGTTGAACATCCTGGCTTGTGTTTCATATTTATTGATATGCATCACTATTTGATTTGTCCCTGTCATATTTTGATCTATGACGATAAAGAAGATAATCTTTTGAGTTTTTGCATGGGCTACTCATACACCTTAAAAGCAAAGCCGCCGGTTTTTAAAAATGAATCCTTAACACAGCAGAAGCAAAAAAAAAAGGGAGAAAGAAAGTGATCTCAAACAAGTAAGAAATATGAAGAAAAACAACTTTCATTAGGCTTAGGCATCATAATTTTTATTCTAGGATTTTTTAGCATCTAACAATGTTTTTTACTCTCTTGGTAAGCAACCCGACTACACTCTACAAAATTCAGCAATGCCCGAGGATATGAGTATATCAAGCAGCACTTAGCTCTATGGAATTTGTTTTGTTCCAATTACCTTAAATTGACACTAAGACCATACTTTAAAGTTGGTCTACAATGGGGAAATCTTTAAGTACTGACATGTGAAAAATCTTTAACCTATGAATGCCTGTACTCTTGCAAATGAAGATGTGCATTTTCATTACAAAGTGTACTTCTTATCACCCCCGAATTATACAATCTGATTTCACAACAGAACTGTTTGTACAAGCTCGTCCCTTTTCCCGAAATACTCTTCCTCCTCTTGACTATAAAGCTAATTTTGACTTGGTCTTTTGTAATCGAGTGTATATTTAATTTCTTTAATGAAGACTTCCCAAACCTTTTAGTCAAGTGACTTCCTCTTCCAAATACATAACAAAGTACATACATTTGAAAACATTTTGCCTATTTTTTGGAGCCTAAGACCCCTTCTCAGGGATGGTCTGAGTCAGAGGTTTTTTGTTTTTAATTGTTTATTAATTTCTTTTTAAATTTTTTTCCACTGACATAAAAATTGTACATATTCTTGTACATGATGTTGTGATAATATAATGTATAGTGGTCAGATAAAGGTAATTAGCATATCCATCATCTCAAACATTTATCATTTCTTTGTGTTGGGACCATTTAATATCCTCCTTCTAGCTATTTGATAATATATATTATTATTAACTATAGTTATTCTACTGTAACTGCCTGAGGGGTCCTTTCTGCCTGCTGTGCAAATAAAGACTATGGCATTTCAGTAAAGAAAGAGTATAAATACGCACAAGGCCAGCCACACCACATAGGGGACCAACTTAGTACTCAAATCCTCTCATCCGAAGCTCCAAAGCTTGTAGGTTAGGGGGTTTTCAAAGGCAGTTTGGGGGAAGGGGTGGGAATGGTTAGGCTTGTCGCTGACTTGTTGGGGGTGGAGCTGAAATCCTAGAGGAAATCTGTCCTCCTGTGAGCTGAAAGGCTTCTGGGTGGGGCCACAGAAGTAGAGTTGGTCCAGGTGGAGCCATGGGTGTCAGACATGCAAAGATACCTGAAACGAGATCTCAAAAGACCAGACTAGGATAGTAGTGTTATCCGCAGGAATTGCCAGCAATCTACGTCTACATCTTAGCAGAATCAGGCTCCTCTACTCCCCTCAGCCTGATGGCCTCCCTTTAGCTTTACAAAGTCGTTGAATTTTGGGCAAGCCCTATTACACAAACTATAGCCTAACTGTTTTCCAAAGTTAGCCTGGCCCAATAGCCCAGGAATAATTAAGGGAAAGGCAGGATGGGGGTGGGTTAGCTTGGATGGCTTCTATGCTTATAATTTTCTCACTGATAAAATTTTTGCAAAGCAGTTTCATTACAGTGGCATACAACAGCAAAAAGTAGTCTTCCTATCTAGCTGTAAGTTTGTATCTCCCTAAATCAGAGTTTTGTCTTACTCGTTTTCTCAGTTCTTCTTTTAACCCAAACACTAGAACAGAGCTTGCTGGATTGCTTGTTGACTGATATGTTCACGAGGTTATACTGCTTACAAATGACACCTCATATCTGTCATATACCAGTAGGCAGGGAGTGGCACATTATAAGGTTAAAGAAAAGGAGGAGGACTATACTATATAATTTTATACTATATACTATACTATAAATTTTATACTATAAAATTTATACTATACTATACTATAAATTTTATACTATCAAAATTTAATATAAATGTATATTACCTTCTCCTAATCATTGTTAATGTGAATTCCATTGAATTAATTCGAGCTGAGTTACTCAACTATACACATTGTTTGCAAGAGTCTGTTTTCAAGTCTGGAACCACTTATGTCTGGTCTATTTCTTCAAAACAAAATAACAACAGTAACAACAGAACAACAAAAAGAAAAACACAAAGAATGGAAGAAAAAAGTGGCCTAAATTTCAAATATACTCAGTTAAACAAGCCAAAACAAAAGCAGCTTTCATGAATTAAAGTCAAGAGATGTATTCAGAGAACTTCAGTTGAATTCCCCATTGAAGACCTTAAGCATCATAGATCGAATCTCAGCATATATTTAATGATTTTTTTTACCAGTTTTTTTTTTTTTTTTTTAAAGAACAGTGATGTAGAATAAAGGAAGAAATATTGCAAGCTAAGGGTAGAAAGTGGTATGGTAATATTGACCTATTTTTTTTAAATAGTAGTTCAATTGAGTGAATGGAACAGATACTTAAACAAATAAGTGATGGATTTATTCATGTTTTTGGAACGGAAGAGTCCCCTGACCCCCTCGAGGGATTTGTGACAGGGGTGTGGCTCATTTGCTCAGCTGCTGCATGCTCAAACCCCTTATGGGAGAGGAGGTACATGCAGGTGAGCGGGTACAGAAGCCAGGGCGAGTGTTTTTGGGCTCCAGCCCCACGGTAGCATCTAAGAGTATGTTACAATTAATGCTCTTTTAAGCAGTTGCTGCCTTTGGCACCTAAGTGTTAAACCAGCTCAGTGCAGAGTCAGGATGACAGCCTTTTACACTCTGCCCTCTTGGTACTCGGGTCCTTGTCCGGCATCCAGGAAGAATCGGGTTAAATGGACTTGAAGTATGGTGAATGTGGGGATTTTATTGAGTGGTGGAAGTGACTCTCAGGGGGATAGATCGGAAGCTGGAAAGGGGTTGGAGTGGGAAGATGATCTTCCCCTGGAGTTTGGCTGTCCCACGGCCAATCTCCTTTCCAATTATGCCCAGCTGAACTCCTCTCGACATTCAGATGCTCCTCTTCTCCCTGCCGTGCCATCTGTCTTTCTTCTGCTCTTCTGTTCAGCTTCCTGTCTGCTTGTGGAGCCCAGGGTTTGAGGTTTATATGGGTACAGGATAGGGGGGTGGACCAAAAAGCAACTTTTGGGCACAAAAACAGGAATGCCTATTCCTATTTAGGGCCTCAGGTTTCCAGGCTTGAGGGTGGGGCCTTTGCCAGGGAGCCGCCCTCTTCTACCCAGTATTCCCCCGTCTCCTGTCCATATCAAAAGTTCTGCCTCATTTGGTAATTGTAAAACGAAAAAAATCAAGTTTCACCAAAAGAGGGGATTGTCTTTGACTTTGACAAGTGCTTAATGCAACCTGTATTATTTAAAACTTCTTTTTCAGAATTAGTTTTATTTGGCTGAGTATGAGAAACTAATAAAACTATGTTAAAATCAATTTTATAGGAGATCTCAAGATTTGTACATTTATATTACATATGAGACATAGTTAATATGTTTATGATTAGAAACCAAATATTCACTTATTCCTAGACACTAAATATTAGGTCTGATGGACATTTTGTTCATATAACTACCACAGTAACCAAAATTTTAAAAAAAATCACCTCATACTGTAGACACATCCATTTATTCCTATTAACTAAATATTCTGTCTTACTGGCACTTTGGAAAACTGATAACTACATCAAAAGGAACAAATCAGCTGCTAACAGTGCTTAGATAACATCTGACGGCCAGAAGAATGCCTTTAAAAGATGCTTTAAAAGTGTCAAAGCAGCAAAGGAAATCTTTCAGCTTTCACAAAAAAAAAAAAAAAAAAAAAAAAAAAAAAAAAAACCATCATTAATCCACGGTTTCTCAGCCTTGGCCCTTTTGGCATTTGAATTCTGATCATTCTTTGTGGTGGGGGCTATCCTGTGCTTTGTAGAATGTTTAGCAGCGTCTACCACCTATCAACTAGATGCCGGTAGCTCTCCTCCCCTTGCCCCCAATAATGACAATGAAAAATGCCTCCAGACATCAAATGACCTGGGCAGAGGCATAAAATTGCCTCCAATTGAGAAGCACTGCCTGAATAGCATCACGGTGGTGTTTTAAAATAATGCATTTTCAAAATCTATTATTCCAGAGTGCATAGTACAGTACGCTACAGGGTTAGATTCCTTCTTTTCTCATTACTCTGGATGTATCTATTTCTTCTTTCTGTAATATTACTTGCTTTCCTTTCTCCCTCTCCCTCCACTCCTCTCTGTTTTCTTTCTTCTCTGAACAAATACCCTTCTGCCTACTGCAAAGCAAAAACTGCACAAATCCAGAGATGTGACAATTACCAAAATCCAGAACAGGACAATACATCAAATATTCAAGAGAGAGAGTTCTGGAAACATCAACATTAATAACGATCTAGTCAATGCCATGCTTGTTTTAGGATCTGCCACCATACAGGTTTGTCCGATTTCTGATTCTCTGAAAGAGAATCTCCCAGGTTCTCTTTCATTTTCAGTAGCACCATATGGGAAAAGCACATTTTGGTAATTCTATAAAATGCATTGCCAATATCCAACACATGTAGGAACTCCCTCACTGTATACCTCCTTTTTTAAAAACTTTGAAATCATACTGGACCCCCGGCCTCAAGTGTCTGGCATGCCATGAGGGTAGACAGAAGAAATATTGCCTTTTACATATATCAACTAATTTAACATACCGAGAGAGGCGTTCTTACCAATTATATATCGCTTTTCCTCCAGGCAGTCCAAATGAATCCATGTTGGTATCCAGTTATAATTATCTTACCTCCTTTGGGTCATTGAGGAGCAGATTCCTACCTATCTCTGTAGCAGACATATAAACACAAACAAACACACTCTCAGGTGAGGTTTCTACACATAGCATGTGCTTCTTTCTGCACATGCACTCACTGTTCATTACCTCCAAGGGAGTCAGAGACCTTCACTTGAGAATGACAGTCTATTAATCTTATCGGTTCCCTCAAGAAGAAAAAATACCTTCAGCTGTGCTGTCAGGAGCTAGGAGACCATTACCAGGAATCTTCCTCAAGGTTCTAACTGAAAACACAGGGGGCTTTTCAAGATGGCCAGAGATAAGTTACCATAGGGGAGGCTCCTTCAAAAAATTGCCATGTTGACAGGGACCTGAAGAATGAATCAGAATTAGGAAAGATAATTGCAAGATGTGTAGAAAGGGGGTCTGGGTAAAAGAAAACAGATGTTATGAGCATTCCTGAGACTAAGCAGAGTGGTGAACTTTTACTAGTTTGTTTTTACTGCAGTGAAGATCATCAGGTGTGGCCTAGAGAATCACGGCCCCAAAGATGTCTACATCTTAATGAAACAGGAGAGTTCCCTGACCCCATTGCGGGGCTTGTGACAGGGGTGTGGCTCGCTTGCTCGGCCACTGCACACTCAAACCCCTTATAGGAGGGAGAGCATGCAGACAGGCAGGTGCAGGAGCCGACGAGAACACTTCTGGGCTCCGGCCCCTCAATAGTGTCTGGGGGCGTGTTAAAATTAATACTCTTTTAGTAGTTGCTGTCCACAGATAGCTAAGTGTTAAACCAGCTCAATGGAGAGTCAGGGTGACAGCCTTTTACACCCTGCCCTCTTGGTACCCAGGTCCTTGTCCAGTGTCCAGGAAGAATCAGGTCACATGGATTTGAAGGGTGGTGAGTGCAGGGATTTTATTGAGTGATGGAGGTGGCTCTCAGTGGGATGAATGGGGAGCTGCAAAGGGGTTGGAGTGGGAAGATGATCTTCCCCTGGAGTTTGGCCGTCCCATGGCCCATCTCCTCTCTGACTGTCCCCAGCCACACTCCTCTCAACGTTCAGATGCTCCTTCTCTTCTCTCCTTCTCTGCTATGCCTCTCTACCGCACTTTTGCTCCTCTGCTCATTTGCTCATGGAGCCTGAGGTTTGGGGTTTATATGGGTACAGGATAGGGATGCGTGGCAGGCCAAAAGGTAACATTTAGGGCCGCGGGTTTCCAGGCTTGAGGGTGGGAACTTTTGCTGGGGAAACCACCTTCTTCTACCCAATATTTCCCTGCCTCCTGTCCGTATCATTAATCTCTAGAACCTGTGAATGTGCTGCCTTAAAAAGGAGATTGCAGATGAGATTAGCACTGCTAATCAGCTGATCTTGAGATGGAAAAATTATCTGGGTGCTCCAATGTCATTACCAGGGTCTTAAAAGTGGGCCAGGCACGGTGGTTCATGCCTGTAATCTCAGCACTTTAGGAGGCCACAGTGGGAGGATCACTTGAGCCTGGAAGTTGGAGACCAGCATGGGCAACATAGCAAGAGCTCATCTTTACTAAAAATATACATTAAAAAATTAGCCAGACGTGGTGGAGTGTGCCTGCAGTCTCAGCTGCTTTGGAGGCTGAGGTGGGAGGATCACTTGAGCCCAGGAGGTCAAGGCTGCAGTGAGCTATAGTTGCACCACTGTATTCCAACCTGGGCAACAGAGGAAGACCCTGTCTCAAAAGAAAATTACCTACATACACACATACACACATACAAACATAGATACATACATTCACACATAAAGTATAAGAGCACAAAGTCTTTAACAGTGAAAGTTCACACTCATTAGGATAGGTCCTATAAAACACATACACATGCACACATACACACATGAAAAATAAAAAACACCCAGGAAATAACAAGTATTGGCATGGATGTGGAGAATTTGGCACAGATGTGGAGAATTAGGAACACCTGTGCATTGTTGATGGGCACATGAATTAGCACAGCCATTGTGGAAAACAGTATGGAGGCTACAAAAAACCCCCCCCCAAAACAGAATTACCATATAATCCAGCAATTCCACTTCAAGATACATATCCAAAATCATTAAAAGCAGGGACTCAGATGTTTGCACACCCATGTTCATAGCAGAGGTATTCACAATGACCAAAAAATGGAAGCCACACAAATGTCCACTGGTGGATGAATGGATAAGCAAATGATGGTCTAGACAAACCATGAAAGCCATACAAAAGAAGGGAATTCTGACACAGGCTACAGCATAGAAGAACCTTGAGGACATTATGCTGAGTGAAAAAGGGTGATAAAAGAAAAACTTCAGCTGCATTACATTTAAGAGTTTAATTGTGCAACGAACAAGTCACAAATCAGGCAGCCTCCCAAGCCAGCGTAGGCTCTGAGACTGCAGTGCAGCCATGTGGTAGAAGAAGATTTACAGACAGAAAAAGGAAAGTGATGGACAGAAAACGGAAGTGATGTATAGAAACAGGTGGATTGGTTACAGCTCAGCGTTTGCCTTATTTGAACACAGTTCAAACAGTTGGATAAATTTGATTAGCCAAAACTTGGTGCTTGGCTAAGTGTAGGCCACAGTCTGTTTACACCTCCACTTGTTATAGTTCATGATGTACAGAAGAACATTTAGGCCGAACTTAAAATATGTAAGGAGGCAGCTTTAGGCTAAACTTGATCTAACATAAGCCAGTCCTCCAAAGACAAATATTGTAGGATTCCACTTATTTGAGGAACCTAGCATAGTCAAATTCATAAAGACAGAAAGTAGAATTGTTCCTGGACCAAACCGAGGGTCGGGCTACTTATTCTCCTGGCCCGATAACGAGCTGCAGATGAACTGAGAAAGAAGAGAGTTTATTTCTGTAACCATGTATGGGGAGAAGGCCTGGAAAATACAGCTAGACCAACTCCAAATTAGTTTTCCAGAGCCTACGTACCTTCTAATCTACATGTCTATGTGCAAGTGTGCATTCTTCTAAAGATATAAGTAATTAACTTCTTCTAATCTATAACTAAGGTCTGAGTCCTGAAGACCTTCTTCTGGAGCTTCAGTAAGTTGACTTAATCTAAATGGGTCCAGGTACTGGGGTGATTACCATTATCTTGTCTCCTGCTAAATCATGGAGGTTTGGGGAGCTATTTTAGACCCCCAACAAAACTTGTTTGTGGAGGTCTGGGGAGTTTCTTCAGACCCCCAGTAAAACTTGTTTAATCCTAAATGGGTCCTGTTAAGAATTCCTTTGTTAAAAATCTTGTCATGCTTCAAGCCCCGGAGAGGCCTGGGCAAAAAACTCTTGATGGGCTTTTGTTCCATTCCAGCCTTTGTGTGAGGACACTGGCTCTATCAGCTTTTAATATTTAACTTCACCACTCAGTCAGTGCTGAAACGGTTATTACGGAGGCCTGCCTGTTCAGCTGTTAGGCCTGGCCTGCCACAGAATGAAGGTTGCAGATGCTGGGGAAGGGCAATGTGGATTAGTGTTGCAATGGATATAGAGTTTCAGCTGGGGAAGATGAAAAACTTCTGGAGGTGAATGGAGGCAATTGTTCCTCAACCATGTGCATGTGCTGCATGCCGCTGAACTGAACACTTAGCCAACTCCTTGATTTTAGCCCACTGAGTCCAATGTCAACACATCCACCCTCCAGAAATGTAAGATAATATCTGAGCTTTTTTTTTTTTAAATAGGATCTTGCTCTGTCACCCAGGCTGGAGCACAGTGGCATGATCAGAGCTCACTGCAGCCTGGAACTCCTGGGCTCAAGCAATCCTCCCATCTCAGCCTACTGAGTCACTGGGATTATAGGCTAAATGTGGGCTATTTTAAGTCACTAGGTTTGCAGTCATTTGTCACAGCAGTAAATAGAACACTATTTTCAAGGCTAGAAAACAGTAAAAGGAAAGGGGTAGAGTTAGCATGGGCTATGATAAATAATATGGATTTTTTTTTTTTCTTGAGACGGAGTCTCACTCTGTTGCCCAGGCTGGAGTGCCATGGTGCGATCTTGGTTCATCGCAACTTCCGCCTCCCCGGTTCAAGAGATTTTCGTGCTTCAGCCTTCTGAATAGCTGGGATTACAGGTATGCACCACCACGCCCAGCTAACTTTTGTATTTTTAGTAGAGATGAGGTTTCACCATGTTGGCCAGGCTGGTCTCGAAATCCTGACCTAAGGTGATCCACCCACCTTGGCCTCCCAAAGTGCTGGGATTACAGGCATGAGCCACCATGCCCAGCCTAATGTGGATATTTTGTTAGGGGCACTAAGCAACAAAGATGTTTATTTTATTTATTTTTTTGAGACAGGGTCTCACTCTGTTCCCCAGGCTGGAGTGCAGTGGCACCATCACTGTTCACTGCAGCCTCTAACTCTTGGACTCAAGGGATCCTCCTACTTCAGCCTCCTGAATAGCAGGCACCACAGGTGCACACCACCACACCCAGCTAATTTTTTTTGAAAACATTTTATAGATATGGGATCTTACTATGTTGTCCAGGCTTGTCGGAAGAACTAGAACAGGCGATCATGTTTGTTTCTTTGAAATGAATATAAGTGAGAGTCTGCAGATGACATAAACTGTGACAGGACTTTCAGGAATCCACAAGAATAATTTTGTGTACCTAACTAACAAGTACCTGGTGACGGGGAAGAAGTGAATCGATGAGCCTGAGAGATATTCACAAGAAAAACTGACAGAGCATTGCCAAAGATAGTTAGATGCCTTGAGGTAATGACGTCTTAGGACACAACATTGTTTTATTGTCACCTGAGTGAAGACTCATGAAGATGACACATTACTTAGGGAAAAATGAAAATTCAGTTTGGACATGTGCAAGGATTTTGAGTTGGCTTTGGTTTATCCAGGGAGAGATGGATATTCACTGGACAGATGGATACAAGGATCCAAATTATAAGAAGACCATTTTATGAGATAGCCAGGTTTGGCTGCCATCAGCATAGAAAGATTCATCAGAGCCAGGGGAGAGAGAGAGAATTTGACCTGGGAAAATGGAGATCTGATACAGAAGATAAAACAGTGGAAGGTTGAATTCCAACATCTACTGATTTTAAAAAGAGAGACACAGGAAGAAGAGACAGGGAAGCTTCTACATTGGAAAAAGAAGAGGTAGGAGCCAGAGCAAGAGAATAATGAAGAATAATAGGAACAGGAGAATCATGTTATGGCTACAAAGGAATGACAAAGTTTCAAACAACAGGAAATGATCAGTAATGATGCATGCTCTAGGAAGCTCCAGAAATGAAATGGTTGAAAATTGCTCTACAGATTTTAAAATCGAACAGTGCTCAGTGACTCCATCAGTAGAGATGGGGTGTTGTGCATTGCAAGGAATCTGGATAATAGCCAATAAAGCAACACACATCAGAGAAGAAGGACAAAAGGCCATCCGTATGCTATTCAGTAAGCTTGGCCTTGAGACCAGAGGCCATTTATACCATGAACAATGATTGCAGATCATCCAGATTGAAGATATTTTCCCAGAACAACTAGAAACCGTATGGTTAAAATGCCCTATTTTATGACAGATAATTAGAGCAGTGCAACATTATAAGGCATTACTCAAAATAATGATTATATATGTGCCATTTTTGTTTGAGAGAGTCTTGCTCTGTCATCTGGGCTGGAGCGAAGCGGTACAATCTTGGCTCACCACAGCCTCAAACTCTCAGGCTCAAGCCATCCTCCTGACTCAGCCTCCTGAGTAGCTGGGACTACAGGCCTGTGCCATCACACCCAGCTAATTTTTGTATTTTTTTTGAAAATGTTGCCCAGGCTGGTCTCGAACTCCTGGGCTCAAGCAATCTGCCCACCTTGGCCTCCCAAAGTATCAGGATTACAGGCATGAGCCACTGCACTCAGCTAAGTGCCAAATATTTATGGACCATCCACATTTGACGATAGTTCAATTTTAGAATAGATAGATACTGTGCTTAATTGGTTCACCTTCAAAACATAATGATTATGATTAATCCTAGAACGTTAAGCACTGAGTTGCAAGTATCCAAATAACACCTCACTGAATTTATTAATGAAGCAATTTTTTTACATAGATCTGATGTCTAAATGTATTAGAGAAAAAAACAGAATTCAAACATCTCATAACTAAGTACTTGACCACTTGTTCTGGTATAAACCTAATCTCCTACCTGATTACTAAAATTCTGTTTGGAAAATTTATTTGTTTTCTTTTTTTTAAAAAAAAAAGAGGCAGCATCATACGGAATGTGTATTGAATGCTCTAATGTGTTTGTTTAAGAACTTTGTTGCCTCTTAATGTTCTTTCTCTTTCTCTCTTCTCAGTAAACGTGTGTGTGTGTGTGTGCATCTTTGTCCGTCTGTAAAGTATACCTATGTACACATAATTTTTAAACACATACACCTTTTACATGCATAGAAACATACTGCTTCTTGCAAAATTTAATTTCCATTGTTTTTTATCTGTATACTTCTGCATTAATCCTACTTTTAAGATGTCACATTTACCTCAGAAAAGGAACAGTTTAATTTAAAAAAAAATCTGCAAAAATGTACATGAAATGTAAATCCACACATCTTGTAAGAGTTCCATTCAATAATTTAAAACAGGTCCATTTTGACATCTCCTCTTTTAAAACCCAGCATGGTGAAATTCACCTACAATGGCACTAAATTATTCATGGGTACCTTTTTTTGATGCTTAAGAGGCTGAAAACAGACTAACAACTTCCCCTGACAGCACTTTGGCCTCCAGTCTCAGATTCCTTCAGTAAAAGACACCCTACAAGACCTTGGACAGATGCAGCCCCAGCTCCATAACTGGCTGTCTAATGGAAAAAAAAAATGGCCCAGGGAGCTTCACTTTTCTGCAGATGCATGCTTGTCTTTTTCTGCCAACATATCTGTCTTTATTCAGTTTCACCAGGAGTCAATAGAACAGGAGTCAGTGTGAGCAGAATATAAATAAACACTCATTCCAGAAAGAACTCTCAGTTCATAAAAGACACAAAGTATCCACCTTTTCATTTAAATAAGAGCTGGAATGAATCTCCAGAAATCACTTGGTCTTTTTTAGAGAGAGCAGCAGCAGGAGGCAGTCAACTACTTGAGTCTTGACCGCCTATTTTGACACACACCACCGTTCACTCAACACTCAAAACTTTGCAGAATGACCAGTGAGTGCTGGTCAAGGATTCAGACCAAGACTACATGATGCACTGGACAGAGGGCTTTCTCCAGTTGCATATTCTGAGAACCTCATTTCTGGGAACAGGTGATTCAAAATGAGTAGACTTGTAATATGAAAAAACACTGATAACAGGAGCTATACAGACAAATAAGATGTGAGGATGAAGGCCAGGCACAGTGGCCGTAGCCTGTAATCCCAGCACTTTGGGAGGCCAAGGTGGGAGGATCATGAGTTCAGGAGTTCAAGACCATCCTGGCAAACACGGTGAAACCCCATCTCTACTAAAAATACAAAAAAATTCGCTGGGCATGTTGGCGTGCGCCTGTAATCCCAGCTACTTAGGAGGCTGAGGCAGTAGAATTGCTTGAACCCGGGAGGCAGAGGTTGCAGTGAGCTGAGATCACGCCACTGCACTCCAGAACTTGGGCGACAGCGCAAGACTCCGTCTAAGAAAAAAAAAAAAGAAAGATGTGAGGATGAAAGAGACTGTGCTAGGTGATAACAGAAGGTACCTGTGATACTTTGCATGGCTATGACAACACCATAGACTTGGGGGCTTAAACAACAGGCATTTATTTCTCACAGTTCTGGAGGCTGGAAACCCAAGATCAAGGCATGGCAGATTCAGTGTCTGGTAAGGACCTGCTTCCTGGTTCATAGACAGCACCTTCTCACTATGTCGTCACATGGTGAAAGGGGCAAGGGAGCTCCACGAGGTCCCTTTTATAAGGGCGCTAATCCCATTCATGAGGCTCTACCCTCCTGACTTCATCACCTCCCAAAGGCCTCATCTCCTAACACCATCATCTTGGGGATTATGATTTCAAGATAGGAATTTGAGTTTGGGGCACAAACATTCAGATTGTAGCAGTACTATTAAAGAGGAGAAATTTAGGCTGGACAGGGAGTGACAGACAGGAGCTTCCACTCCATCACATGAAGGTGGAAACCAATCCCACAGCACAAACATTTTTAGCTAAATAACTTTGGTGAGCTCAAGGAACCAAAAGAAGGGCAGAGTAACCAGGGCATACTGAATTGGTGGAGAAAATTAAGAGTTTAAGTAGCATGTGTAGACAAGCTCATCATTTATTGCTTTGATCACAAATACAAAAGACTTGAATGTTATATTCTATGTGATGGAAAGTCAATAGTTCCTATTGAGCTCTGGGGCATAATGACCTGCTTTATATTTTTACAAAATCATACTGACTACTATGTAGAGAATGGGTTATAGGAGACGGAGCATGGAGGCTGAGAGTCTCTGAAGCAGCTTTTGCCATGGTCTAAGTGAGAGAAAGTGGATGGGATAATGGTATTAATCAGAGTAGAGGTATCAGGACACATGTACTGATCAGAAGTAATCAATAAAAGAATCAAAGGCAACTACTGATTTTTAATTTTTCTATTATATTAAAATATGCATACCATAAAATTCACTTTCTTGCTTTCTTTAAAAAAAAAATTGAGACAAGATCTCTCTCTGTTGCCTGGGCTGGAGTGCAGTAACACAAACATAGCTCACTGCAGCCTAAAACTTCTGGGCTCAAGCGATCTTTCCCCTTCAACCTCTTGACTAGCTGTGGCTATAGGGACATGACACCGTGCCCAGCTAATTTTTATATTTTTAAATCTTTTTGGTATAGACAAGGTCTTGCTATGTTGCCCAGGCTGGTCTTAAACTCCTGGACTCAAGTGATTCTCCTGGCTTAGTCCCCCAAAGTGTGGAGATTACAGATGGTAACCACCGCGCTGGACCTACAATTTCTTTTTCTAACCATTTTGAGTGCACAATTTATGGTACTGAGTACATTCCCTTTGTTGTATAACCGTTACCACCATCCATCTCCGTTATTTTTTTCATCTTGCAAAAATAAAACTGTTTCTATTAAACAGCATCTCCCTTTTGACCCTTCTCCACACTCCCTGGCATCCCCCATTCTACCTTCTGTCTATGATTCTGGCGATTCTCAGTACCTCATATGAGTGGAATCATACAGTATTTGTCCTTTTGTGATGATGGGCTTGTTTTACTTAGTGTCACGTCCTCTAGGGACAAACACGCTGTAGCATGTGTCAGACTTTTATCCATTTTAATGACTCCCATTCTGTTGTATGGATAGACCACATTTTGCTTATCCATTCATCCCTTGATGGACACTAGGGTTGCTTCCACATGTCGGCTGTTGTGAATTGTTCTGCTATGAGCACGGGTGTGCAAATATCTACTCCTATGTCCTTGATTTGAAAAATTAAGCAGATAATGGTGCCCTTTCATGAAACTGGGAATTCCCTGTGTGGAGAATTATACCATTTATATTTATCCTTGTTAATTTTAGATGGTTTTATAAATAATTTTCCCTACTCCTTAAGTTTCCTTGAGGACTGGCCAATCCTTTCCTTATCCATGGGAGAAGTGAGGTGTCTGACTTGAAGAGTTTCAGGGAAGGGACTTAACATCTCCTTCTCCTCTGATCTTCCTCCTATTTTGTGGGGCTTATTAACCTCAGAAGCAATAGAATC
This sequence comes from Pan troglodytes, assembly GCF_028858775.2. Taxonomy (NCBI): domain Eukaryota; kingdom Metazoa; phylum Chordata; class Mammalia; order Primates; family Hominidae; genus Pan; species Pan troglodytes. Next base: position 5,826,379 of record NC_072421.2, on the reverse strand, counting down.
TAGTTTCTCTCTCGTCACAAGACGATGTTGTTTTCCATGGACGGACCCCCACAAACCAAATGTCACACACCGTTAGTAAATTAAACAAGGATAAAGCTGGATCCTGGGCTGGCTTTCTGGGAATGCTGAACTCAACTGAGAAAGAGGGATGTGATACTTCATTTGGCCCCTCCAAGAATCTATGCAAAATAATTATTAAACAATCAAACAGAATTATGCAAGAAGCTGGAAACTTTACAGGTTTTGACTTGAATAGAGAGTTCAGGGCTGCAAGCAAGGTTTGGGGAGTTATTATCACACTGATGATATTAAAAGCCAAAGCCACGCAACTAGATGAAATTAGGTAATCAGGGTGGGTAGAGAGAGAAGGAATCAGTTCCCGATTCTGGGTATTCTAACAATTCAGGAATAAGCTGAGGAAAAAGAGCCAGTGACATAGAAAAAAGGGGGTTTACATCTGTCCTGGTCATGGGAAAACCAGATCATCATTTTGGCAACAGACACAAGAGAAGGAAGAAAATGCTGCAAGATGGCGAGATTGGCCATGTCATGTAAGAACAGAAAAGCGTGTATGGTGATTTCCATTGCCAATCTTATCACTAACATACCACTGCAAATTTGGAGGGAGGAAACAACTAAAAATGCTAAATCCAATATTTATTTAGAAAAAAATATTTATTAGAATTCTTGTCTTGTTATCTCTCTCTCTCCTTTTTTTTTTTTTTTTTTTGAGATAGGGTCTCACTCTGTCACCCAGGATAGAGAACAGTGGCACAATCAGAACTCATTGCAGCCTTGACCTCTTGGGCTCAAGTGAGCCTCCCACCTCAGCCTCTCAATTAGCTAGGACTACAGGTGTGCAGCATCATGCCCGGATAATTTTCAATATTTTTTGTAGAGATGGAGGGTCTCCCTATGTTGTCAAGGCTGATCTGGTCTCGAACTCCTGGGACAAAGCAATCCTCCTCCCTCAGCCTCCCAAAATGCTGGAATTACAGGCATGAGCCACCACACCCAGCCCTAGACATCTTTTGACATGAATCGTGGATTACTGAGGTCACAGGAGAGCATTAAGTCTTTATGAGCAAAAGGCAAAGGAGAAACAGGAATGTAACAAATAAGAAGCATCTTGGTCCGGACGCGGTGGCTCACGCCTGTAATCCCAGCACTTTAGGAGGCCGAGGCAGGCAGATCACAAGGTCAGGAGATCAAGACCATCGTGGCCAACACGGTGAAACTCCGTCTCTACTAAAAAATACAAAAAATTAGCCGGGTGTGGTGGCAGGCACCTGTAGTCCCAGCTACTCGGGAGGCTGAGGCAGGAGAATGGCGTGAACTTGGGAGGTGGAGCTTGCAGTGAGCCGAGATCGTGCCACTGCACTCTAGCCTGGGTGACAGAGAGAGACTCCATCTCAAAAAAAAAAAAAAAAAGGATCTTGAAGCTGTTTCCTATTAAACACTCATTTCGCTGAGATTTAATAATTGTGACTGCATATGGAACAGGGAAGACAACATTGACAACCCACTCAAAGGGAGGTTAACAGGAGAACCACCACCCCATGTACAGTCCACACTGCAAACAGCTATCCCTACACTGAACATATGAACTAGAAATACCCTACACTCCCAGCATCTTGGAAAGGACATGGACAGGCATGATTCCCCTTGGGATTGTGGTATTGAGTGATGAGAAAATAATAAATACAAAGAAATTTGAACCACAAGTGAATGCACCAGAGGGTTCTCAGCCCAAATGCACTCTATCTGCCTTGTTCGAGTATGTGCTAACGTTAAGATGAAAATATAAAGTCTGCAGCTATAACAGTGAGTGCACAGATTCCTGGAATGCAAAATGGCTTTCATAATCTACCTTTGTCGGCTGGGCTCACGCCTGTAATCCCATCACTTTGGGAGGCCAAGGTGGGTGGATTACCTGAGGTCGGGAGTTCGACACTAGTCTGACCAACATGGAGAAACCCCATCTCTACTAAAAATACAAAATTAGCCGGGTGTGGTGGTGCATGCCTGTAATCCCAGCTACTCGGGAGGCTGAGGTAGGAGAATCACTTGAACTTGGGAGGCAGAGGTTGCAGTGAGCCGAGATCGTGCCACTGCACTCCAGCCTGGGCAACAAAAGTGAAACTCGATCTCAAAAACAAACAAACAAACAAACAAATCTACCTTTGTCACGGGTTTCAAAGAATGTATCGATTTTTACTTCCTTTTAAAAATGTGTATTTATTTATGTACTCATTTATTTATTTTATTTGTTTACATTTAAGGGGAACGACTGCAGTTTTGTTACATGGATAAACATATTCATTGAGGTGGATATGCTTGGTGAACATATAGAGTTGAAGTTGGGCATTTAGTATAAGCATTACCAGAATAATATACATTGTACCCGTTAGGTAATTTCTTATCCTTGGCCTTCCTCACCCTCCCACTCTTCCTAGTCTCTGATGTCTATTACTCCACTCTTTATGTCCATGTGTACCCATTGTCTGGCTCCCACTTATAAGTGAGAACATGTGGTATTTGACTTTCTGACTTACTTCATTTAAGATAATGGCCTCCTGTTCCAACCATGTTGCTGCAAAATACATGATTTCGTATGGCTGTATAGTATTCCATGGTGTATATATACCACATTTTCTTTATCTAATCATCTGTTGATGTACACTTAGGTTGATTCCATATCTGTGCTATTGTGTATAATGCTGCAATAAACATACAAGTGCAGGTGACTTTTTTTTTCATATAATGATTTCTTTCCCTTTGGTAGATACCCAGTAGAGGGATTGCTGGGTTAAATGGCAGTTCTATTTTTAGGTTTTTGAGACATATCTGTCCTGTTTTCAAAGAGGTCGTACTAGTTTCCATTCCCACCAACAGTGTATAAGTGTTCCTTTTTCTCCACAGCCTTACTAACATCTGTTATTTTTTGTCTTTCTAGTAATAGCCATCCTCACTAGGGAAAAATTTTATCTCTTGGGATTTTAATTTTTGTTTCTCTAATGATTAGTGATGTTGAGCATTTTTTTCAAAGAATTTCAAAAGATAAATGAGAGTTGACTATGGAGTCTGTGGCCCAATTCATGCAACACAGAGGAGATGTAATTGAAAGAAGAAAAACAGTCAAATCAACAAAGCTTCCAAATATAAAAATGATCAGAGGTAAAACGTAAAATAAGTATGCTTCTTCCGTATATAAATGCATCTAAATAAATGAAAAAGGGAGTGAAAGCAAGAAAGGGCTCCTAAGAGGAGGGGCAAGAAAGTGACTGATGGTGTGAAACATTTAAATAAAGGACCCAGCTATGGTGAGACTAAGGGATGAACAACTGAAAAGTGAGTTTAAGAAATATAAAATAATAAAATGAAGATGCTTGAAATGTAGCTATTCAAGGCTTTAGAGGGAGAGATGAGAAAAATGGGAGGGCGTGAAACTATCTTTCAAGTGATTGCCTAATGGTTTTATCAAATAAATTGAAACTGATTCTCAGTTAAAAAACCTGCAATCCAAACAGCATATGTACAGACTCAGACCTAGAAAAAGTATAGGCTACAAATTCAGAGAAACAAGGCGAAGAAAAGATTTTACAAGTAAGAAAACAATTTTTAAAAAGAAAAACAAAGTAATAACAATTCAACTGAGGTCTGATTTCTCCACAATAACCTCAATGTACAGCTCTAAATCCAGCAAAATACCCTTCAGGAGGAAGGTCAAAGTGAAGATAGTTTACGAAGTCAAAAAGATCCTTTTAGAATTTATTTTAGTGGTGGGTGGCAAAGTCTCAAAGAAGTTCTTAGCATTATTTGAATTTTGTGGCAATGTCTCAAGAAGGAAGAGCACAATTCAGATTCAAAGTATGAGAAACAAGGAAAACGAAGAATATTGAAGGTGGCCAATATGTAGCTAAATCTAAACACACATTGACTCGATTCAGTGAAAATGATAATGCACTATGGAAATTGAAGTATAATAAGATAGAACTAACTAAAAACATATGACAACATCAGCTCACATAAATTAGAAATGAAATGTCCAGGCTTCAAGTTTTCTAAGCCCCTTTTGAAGTTCAGCAGAAAAAAAAAATATTGTTTAAATTCATCCTTCAAACATGTTTGGGGAAAAATACTGTCAGATAACCTGTAATCTAGAACACATCGAGTAGAAAAATAGAAAAAGATTTTTTTTAATTAAAGAGATCTTTAAAAAGCAAGACAGACCATGTGGAAGAAACGTAAAATAGAAAATAAATATTTAGAAACAAGTCAAAATACAGAACATCTTTTGCTTGGCATGAATGCTTTGTTCCTGGAAAAAAAAAAAAAAAGCAGCATTCTGTTTGAAACTAACAAGGACCCTGCCTAGGCAATGAATGAAATGGTCAAGGAATTAAGAAGGTGTGGCTTTGAGTGGGCTGGCCATATTAGGCTCAGCGACATGTACAGCTGATAAGTAAATACATCTTCAAGGCCCAGACTCAGACACCTCAACTCTCATTAGTAAAAACCACTGGTCTCAGCTTGAGCAATGGTAAGTAGTTCAAGAGCTTATTGTGTCCACAAAAGTCACAGGGAATATGAAGGGAACCTGGCTTGTGTGTTATTTCATATTTGTGCTTTTGATTTTCTTTGCATTTGTAAGTTAAAAAAAAGCAATGGATTGGAAGATACATTGAAGAGCAATGAAGTATATAAAAGGGATTTATGCTATAGGACAGGAAAGTTCACACTCACTTTAAAGGGCTGGAGGACAGATGGTGTCCTCAGGGTCAAGGCAGGTTACGGGACGGAGGTGGAAGATCTGCTTAAAGAAGTAATTGAATATGAAAAAAAAATGCTATTTCAGAGGAACAGATCCAAGAGCACAAGAGAGGGTCTTGAGAAAGGAGAGGAGTGGGTGAGAGGGGACTGGGTGAGTAAATAAAAAGCAAAAGAAACACAAAAGTGAAAATATGAGAAAATCATGAGAGTTTAAGACCAACTTGGATGGAAATAAAGATCGTTTATTGACTCTAGTTGCCCCCATTCAAGACACTGGTAAATAATAATTATAATGCAATGCAGTTTTTTGTTCTCTGGTTTCAATGTGAAAACTGCTATTGAATATGTTTCAAATAGCTTGATGACCCAGTGAAGTGAAACAACCAATTGGTTAATTTGACGTAAGAAAAACTGGTCAATTCAGTTTAAAATTAGACTTTCTTCCACTACCTTGAGTTGTGATGTCCTGAAATACCTCAATGTACGGCTTTTCTTTTTTCATCTAATAAATGGACACATAACGTATCACAGGCTTTGCATCAAGATACTGCAGACATGCTAAGTTTCCAAAAATTGTATCAGATCTTTTGAGAATCATTCTTTCCTTGGTGCAGTAGAATTCCTTTCTTATGGGCATTGATTGATACGGAAAGCTTAATAAAGTTTTTTCCACGTTTGGATCTCTGACACTTGGTAGAAGCACCTTAGCAAGCTCATCACAGGAATCTGAGCAAGACTTCTTTTATTGTCTTTCAGAAAATACATGCACGGCATTATCACCAGGCAGAAAAAAACTCATACCTTCTTTTGGGAGTTTATACATCCTTGCCTTACATAATTCTACTGAATGTCAGTTGTATTTTGGGGGTAGAGGCATAAAGTGAAAGGAAATGGCAAGATCATCCTTGCTGTGCTTTGAGGATTTTGTATAATTGACCACTTTGCTATTGGATAGGAAAATTAGGTTCAGCGGTGTGTACACATGATATGTAAGTACATCTGCAAGGCCCAGACTCAGACACCCCAACTCTCATTAATAAAATAAAGAGAAACCATCTAAACCTCCCCCAAAGGACAGACCCATCTTTTAGGAACTTAATGAAGTAAGTAATGACCATGAAACACCACAATCGTGTATACTGATGAATGCAACATTTTTCTGTCCAAAGCTTTCCTCCACAAGACTGTTTTAGCAATATCCTCCCAAGATGATTCAAAGACATTTACCTTTTAGATTGATATGCTGTTAGTATTAAGACTGATAAATAATTCATTCCACACTTCCCATTCCAATACCTTGATGTTATCAATTTATCTCTTTGAGAGTCGTTTATGTTGACAATGATACCCTTAAATATTTTTATTGGTGAAATTTGATATTGTCATGTCTAATTATTTTATATGAGTTTATTACACAGCTCCTATGGGGCACACACAGATGGGATTTTATACCTATTTTTTATTTTATGTGCTCTAGTATTTGTCTTGTGTAATCAATCACCTAGTGTCAAATATCTAACCATAATTATTTTAGCTGTGCTTTATTAAATGATTTTAAACATTCAAGGATGGATATAAAAACTCCTGCTTTTATGTGGCATGTATGCATGTGGTGTGTATGTTTGTAGTAGCAGCAGTAATAGTAAAAAAATCCTAGTAGACTGGGATAAAACACAATTTAATTGAAGTTGATAGACTATTACAGTCAAAAAACAAAAGTTTTGCGGTGTTTCTATGCCTCATTATTTTAGCTCCACATTTGTATCAATATGAATTATTTGATAAAGCATCCCTTGAGTATTTAGAGTGTTTGAAGTATTATGGAGTCACAATTAAAGAAAGACAATTAAAATGTAACAATATGATATGAAAGACAATGTACCTTGTAGGGAGAAAAAGCAAGGATGTAACCATCAAAACAGACTATTCTAAATAAGATTTCAGTGGTACTTTTTTCTCAGAGTTCAATTATAAACTGAATCATTTAAAACACCATCAATACCAATCCGAGGAAACACAAGAGTTCATCTCATACAGAGACCAGATGACCGATGATGCGTCTTAGATGCCAGAATTCTGGCAACTCACTACAATTGCAAACTCATCATTGTTTCATTCCTGAAATCCTAACGCAATCATTACCTGTGGGATTCCTTTGCTATGCTAACAGAACCAATCTGATACATTGTTGATTTCTGTTACTTAAGAGAGCATTATTGTCATACAATATTCCATAATTTTATGTGTGATTTAACAAGTGAAACTACGCCACCTTGATGGTATCTGGTTTAAACCTTCACAGATTTCACAGCTTGATGCAGTATACATTGCACATACCAGAATCTCAGAGACATTTATTTAACTTTTTCATCAGAATTAAGGTCTATGTTGTAAATCATATATTGAAATATTAACAGTAACTTTTCTTCTTTAATCTCTAATGCTAACATTTAACTTCTGTTTATTTTTAAGGAAAAGGAAAGAGAAAAAAGGACAAGTGAAGATTTGGGTCAGAAGAGATTAAAAAAAAGAAATTGGAATTCAGTTTCAAAGAAAAATAACCACATCCAAATAGAGAAGGGGCCCACAGTTTGTTAGCAGGGCTGGGTGGTGGGACTGTGAGTTCATGCTGCTGTGGTGAATGTGAGGGTGGAGGCAGTGCTAACAGGCACCACGTACGTGTAATTCCTGGGACAAATGTAGGCATCACACATAATGCCTACATCAACACCTGTACTTAATGTACGCTATGGAGCAGATTATGAAACATGTTTAAAATTCAGTTCCATAATTTGGAAGAGCATTCTTTAGACTTGGGGACAGTGGGCCTCTGCAGTCATAGCCCGCATGAAGGGAGCAAAACCTTTTTCTAATAATTCTCTTACCTCTAAAAGCGGATGTGTGGCGTCCATTTTTGCAAACTAAAACATGTCAAAATTCCATTCTGAAACCCTTTAGAATGTCCATAAAGTCACAGCACATGAAAAGTTTAAAAACAACAAATATACTCTTTTTTTTTTTTTTTTTTTTTTTTTGAGACAGAGTTTCGCTTTTGTTGCCAGGCTGGAGTGCAATGGTGCGATCTCGGCTCACTGCAACCTCCGCCTCCCGGGTTCAAGTGATTCTCCTACCTCAGCCTCCCGAGTAGCTGGGATTACAGGCACGCGTCACCACGTCCGGCTAATTTTTGTATTTTTTAGTAGAGACAGGGTTTCTCCATGTTGGTGAGGCTGGTGTCAAACTCCCAACCTCAGGTGATCCGCCTGCCTCGGCCTCCCAAAGTGCTGGGATTACAGGCGTGAGCCACTGCGCCAGGCCACACTCAAATTTTTAAAATCAAATTAAGTACATGAACGACTCTGCATGTTTTGAAAATTGTTGGGTAAATTTTTTTCTTAAATGAAGTTACTTCTAAAAGTTTCTCACTTACAGTTAATAATTCGAAGCTAAGAATTAGAAACATTAGAGATGTTTGTAGAAATTTGCCTCATTTGTACAATATCACCTTCCCTATGTTTAAATTTTCTTAAAATATGGGTATTTTAACTTCTGCAAAAATGGTGGCCTTTGAAGTAAGTATTGATAGTTCTGAGAGAATTTATGTGTTTATTTTTATTTACTTTCCAACTCATCTCTCTCTCTAAATCCAAATGTCATCCATGATAACTATATATGAAAGTGTGTGTGTGTGTTTGTGTGTGTGTGTGGAGAGAGAGTATGTGTTTCTCCTCCTAAAATCTATAATTCATTATATAAAAATGTAATACTTTTTTTTTGAGACGGAATCTCGCTCTGTTGCCCAGGCTGGAGTGCAGTGGCAAGATCTCCGCTCACTGCAACCTCCGCCTCCCAGGTTCAAGCAATTCTCCTGCCTCAGCCTCCCAAGTAGCTGGGATTACAGGTGCGTGCCATCACACCCAGCTAATTTTTTATATTTTTGGTAGAGACGGGGTTTCATTATGTTGGCCAGGCTGGTCTCGAACCCCTGACCTCAGGTGATGGGCCCACCTCGGCCTCCCAAAGTGCTACGATTACAAGCATGAGCCACCACGCCCAGCCTAAGCTTTTTAAGTTGTTTTAACTTGTTGCCCAGGGTCTCACTAGGATGACAGGAAACTTGTTTATTTCTTTGATAAATACAGATCCTGATTATTCCTTCTAATAACTTGCAGAAATCACGGTACTATCAGGTCCCTATGTTGTTGGAATAATCTGAAGTCCTGTATTTAAGGATATTTACACACATTTCAGGATGTGTGGTAATACTTGAATCCGAGGTAGGCCAATAATCTTTTATTAATATATTGAATCTGCTTCCACCTGGAGTCGAATTTCCCTACCAATGCAGTAGTTTACTAGTCAACTTTTAATTCTACATCTTCTCATATTTACAAATACAGTATATCACTGCCATTCTAAAAGGCAATAGAACTGGCAGAACTCAATGACTCTTTTTTACTTGTAATAAGGACTCTTAAATTTGCAGTGAATAATGACTCTTAAATTTGCACAGTGAATTTATTTTAAAATGCAAAGAAAATATTTAACAGACATCCATAAACATGACCAAGTTGCCTTTAGCTTTAGATCAACATATAACCTAAATACTGAAATTATACCTAGTAACCCACTGGATGCATTAGCGTAGAGAACACACCCATATACTAACCAATTATGTCGATAAATAGAATACTGACAGCACCTCAGAAATACCCTTCACATCCTGTCTCTGTCGCTACTCATTCTATTCTCCCCAAAGCCAAGCGTGTTCAATTAACTCTGCCTGTTTTGATACCTTATAAAATTGGAACCATGCAGTTTGCTTTGTGTGATATTTGGTTTACATTACTTATTTTCCTCAACATTTGTTTGGAAGGTTTATCTATGCTATTTGTAAATATGCTTGATTCATTTCTCTGCTGTATAATATTCCACTATATTCACATCCTACAATTTATTCATTCTATTATATTTTACTACATATTTGAGTTGTTGCCAATTTAGAGCTATTGTAATTAATTATATCTGGACAAAAATGCATGATCCTTCTCTCCGGTAACTTTATATTTTCATTATTAGTTTAAATAATAAATGTAAATTGGATTATTTAATTGGTTGTTCCTAGTATAGAAGAAAGATACTGATGCTGGCTAATTACTGAGTAGTCACATTAATTTTAATGTTTTATAGATTCTCATGCCTGCTTATTATAATGTGTATCATTTTTATACTTTTTTTTTGAGACAGAGTCTTGCTCTGTCACCTGGGCTGGAGCGCAGGGGCGCCATCTCAGCTCACTGCAACCTCTGCCTCCCAGGCTCAAGAAATCCTCCTGCCTCAGTGTCCTGAGTAGCTGGACCACAGGCATGTGCCACCATACCCAGCTAATTTTTGTATGTTTTGTAGAGATGGGGTTTCACCATGTTGCCCAGGCTCATCTCAAACTCCTGGACGCAAGTGATCTGTCCTCCTTGGCCTCCCAAAGTGCTGACAATACAGCCTGAGCCACCACACCTGGCCCTGATACTTTTAAAAAAACATTCAGGTATTTCTGGTATTTTCTCGCCATTTTGCAGGGGATAGTTCCTCAAATATAGTTTTGAATAGGTGCAGGGATTGTGGAATTCTTATCTTTCTCTGAAAGCCTTTGATTCTCACAGAAACTTTTTTTTTTTTTTTTTTTTTTTGAGACAGAGTCCCACTCTGTTGCCCAGGATGGAGTGCAGTGGCACGACCTCGGCTCACTGCAACCCCCATCTCCCGGGTTCAAATGATTCTCCTGCCTCAGCCTCCTGAGTAGCTGAGATTACAGGCGTGCGCCACCATGCCTGGCTAATTTTTGTATTTTTAGTAGAGACAGGGTTTCACCATGTTGGCCAAGCTGGTCTCGAACTCTTGACCTCAAGTGATCTGCCCCCTACTTGGCCTCCCAAAGTGCTAGGGTGACAGGGGTGAGCCACTGCACCCAGCCCTGATTCTCACAGAATCTTTAAAAGTGACCACTTATAAATTAAAAGAAACTCCCCTGTCAGTTCAGTTTGATAGAATAGTCTTGCAAAATAATCCAGATCTGGTATTCTTTTGGGAACATGAGTTTTAAAACAAAAGGAGGGGGGATTTTTTAAGCATTTTTCCAAAGTGGAGACACTAGTGTAATGAACTGCCAAGTACCTACCTTAAATAATTATCAACTTAGGACCGGCCCGTTTCAGCTACATGTACTACCAAAACCCCAGATAATGTCACACATTTTAGTGAATTATTGAGAATCATTAATGAATAAAATTTGAGGATTTAAATGTCTTCTTACCTGTGTTGGGGTGTTTTACTGTTTCAAGGACACCGTCTATGTGATAAAAATTATTCATTATATTCTGTCATGATTTTCTTAAATCTCTGTCTAAGCTAGTGTCTCATTTTTCATGCATACTAATGTTTGTTTATGCTTCTTTCTTAGTAGGGAAGTCTTGCCAATGTTTTCTTATACTATTACTCTGTTTCATTAGCTAGTGTTTTACATTTTATTTGCTATATTGATTTTCTCCACCAGTCCATTGCACACAACACAGTTACTTAATTTTCCCTTTGTTTTCTTTTTATTATGTTTGTTTTTTATATGTTTTTTCCTAATTTTAAATTATTTTCATCTTTTACACTTAACATTCTGCTTTTGTCATATATCACAGGGATTACTGTGTCAACGTCTTTCCAGTCTGAAAAAATCTGTTTTTTTCTTTTGGACTCCTGAATTATTTAGAAGCAGGTGAGCATTATTACCATCCAAGTATATGATGTGCTTTTTATTGACTTTTGTTATCAATTTCTAATTTTACTACAGTGTTGCCAGACAATAATAATAACAGTATTATTTTTGTTGTATGTGTTAGGATTTATTGTTAGTGTAATATATTTGTAATTGTTCCTGTATGAAATGTTATATCAAAGTCCTTCAGTGCAACTATTTATTCTAGTTTGTATACACATATTTTCTAAATTACTTTCTTCTTATCAAACTGTTTCTGAGAAAGATATATTTAAATCTAACACTGATTCTGAATGGGTCAGTTACTTTTGTCACGTGTGTGTATGTGTGTGTATAGTTGTTATTTTCTTAGGTGCAGACAAGGTCAGAATTTTGAATTTTAGTGATTTTTGATTTGCCTTTAATTACAAATTTCTGAAGGCTTTCTTGCTTCCCATGTAATTGTAATTGGCTTTGCAACACACAGTGGAGAAACAGCAACCCTCAGGCCTGAGAGTTCCTCTAAGGAGGTCACAGTTCCATTATTTAAAATAATAAGATTTCTCTGTCTACAAGGTTTGCTACACAATATTATAAATGACACATAGAGCAATGTGTTCTTACTAAATAACTCATTCAGTCTGGCTACAGAATCTTATGTATACAGCGTCCTCAGACATTCTCCTGGGTAACTAAGAGGTCAACAAAGCTATCAACGCAAGTAGGTTATCAATGCTTTAAAAGATGAAGTGTAAGCCTCGGGAGGTGGGTAGTGTATGGTTTGGATCTGTGTTTCTGCCCAAATCTCATGTTAAATTGTAATCCCCTATGTTGGAGGTGGGACCTGGTGGGAGGTGATTGGATCATGGGGGCGGTTGCTCACTAATATAATTTAGCACTTCCCCCTTGTGCTCTTGCTGTGAGTGAGTTTTCGCGATGTCTGGTTGTTTAAAAGTGTGTGGCACCTCCCACCTCTCCTCTTCCTCCTTCTCTGGCCATGTAAGACATGCCTGGTTCTCCTCCTCCTTCTGACATGATTGAAAGTTCCTGGGGCCTCCCCGTAAGCCATCATGCTTCCTGTACAGCCTGTAGAATCATGAGCCAATTAAACCTCTTTTCTTTATAAATCACCCAGCCTCGGGCATTTCTATATAGAAGTGCAAGAACGGACTCATACAGCAGGCAAATAAAAATGATCACCAGAAGGTGAGGGTTGAAAAGTTACCTTTGGGTACAATGTTCACTATTCAGCTGATGGACACTCTAGAAGCCCAAACCCCACCACCATGCAATATATGCATGTAGCAAGCCTGCACATGTACTCCCTGGAGCTACAGAAATAAAACAAGAAGCTGGCACAGTGGCCTACACCCATAATCCTAGCACTTTGGGAGGCTGAGATGGGGGGATCACTTGAGCCCAGGAATTGGAGACCAGCCTGGGCAATAGAGCAAGACCCCGTATGTACAAATAATAAAAAAAAATTAGCCAGGTGTGGTGCTGTGCACCTGTGGTTCAATCTACCTGGGAGGCTGAGATGAGAGGATCACTTGAGCCTGGGAGTTTGAGGCTGCAGTGAGCTATGATTCCACCACTGCACTCCAGCCTGGGTGACAGAGTGAGACACTGTCTCAAAAATAAATAAGAAAAAGGCTGAGTGCAGTGGCTCACGCCTGTAATCCCAGCACTTTGGGAGGCTGAACTCCTGACCTCAAGTGATCCACCCAGCTTGGCCTCCCAAAGTGCCGGGATTACAGGCATGAGCCACCAGGCCCGGCTCAAAAGCAACAATCATGTAGTTTGTAAAACTAACTCTGGGATTAAAGGAGAAGTATGTAGACAACGAAATATGTTTTGTTAGAGATTTATAGGAGCATTGGAATGAACTGACCAAGGACAACAAAGTTCTCAATTTCCTGGAACCCTTGCTGGTGAGCACATGTCTGGGGTCATGTCTTGATCCCAACCTTAACACATGTCTCTTCCCCCGCCCTTAACACAGAAAGAGCCTGAAATTTGTACTGACGTAAGAAGGTACTTTAGGATGCTAGTCCACCATCTTCTTGGTTTGCTAGCTCTCCGAATAAACCTGTTTTTCCTCCCATGAAGCCTCATCTCTCAAGTTTTTGCTTTCAAGTGGTGAGCAGCTGAACCTGGGTGTGTTTATAGCCTCACACAACTTATATAAAAAGTTTATAAATGCTGAGTTTAGTATTTTAAAGTGTCTCTGCCTAAATGAACATTAGTTAGACATAAATTATTATGGAAGCTAAGCAAAGGTAAAACCTTAAGCTTCTCTGGCTTAACAGGTTCAGCTCTGTTGGAGATTCCCACAGTGGTGGGGAATAGATTGGCAGCCCCTTACCGCCATGAGTGCATTCCCTTGGAGAGTCATTTCTTCTTCCAGCCTCTCTGCATTCTCTCTTCTATACTTATATTTTTATTGCTATAAATGACTGCTGCTTTATGTCTAGAATTATTTTGTTTCTTCAAACCTATGTTAGTAGTTAATTCATAACATGTGGGATGCATATGAATCTATAGCTGTATAATTCTTGCAGGTAGAATTGACATAAGATGAAGTCATACTGGATTAGGGCAGACCTTAAATCTGATGGCTGGTGTCTTTGTAAGAGAAGGAGAGGAAGAATTGGATAAAGAGACGCATGGAAGAAGAAGATGTGAAGATGGAAGCTGGGGTTGGATTGATGTGGCCACAAGCCAAGGGACACCTGGAGCCACCAGGAGCCCACCACATTTCCATTGTTTTAGAAATTCTTCTTTTTTTTTTGAGACAGAGTCTTACTCTATCACCCAGGTTGGAGTGCAGTGGCGCAATGTTGGTTCACTCCAACCTCTGCCTCCTGGGTTCAAGCAATTCTCCTGCCTCAGCCTCCTGAGTAGCTGGCATTACAGATGTCAGCCACTGCACCCGGCCAGAAATTCTTCTTGTTTTAAGCCACCCAGTTTGTGGTCATTTTAATGGCAGACACGGGAAACTCATACAACATATATACATGGAGGTATAGGTATATTCACATACACACGTGTACGTACAGTCATATGTTGCATAATGACAGATTGCGTATATGATGACAGTTCCACAAGATTATAATGGACCTAAAAAATTCCTATTATAAAGTGCTGTCCTAGCCTTCCTAGGATTGTAGTGCAAATGCATTACTCATGTGATTGTGGCCATGCTGGCGTAAACAAACCTACTATGTTGTCAGTTAAATAAAAGTGTGCAGTAACGCCCTAGGCCTTCATACCCACTCATCACCCACTCACGGACTCACCCAGAGCAACCTCCAGCCTTGCAAGCTCCATTCACAGTAACTGCCCTATACAGGGCTACCATTTTATATCTTTGATGCTGCATTCTTACTGTACCTTTTCAGTGTTTAGATGAACAAGTACTTACCACTGTGTTGCAGTTGTCTGTGGTGTTTAGTATGGTATTGTGCTGTACAGGTTTGTGGCCTAGGAGCAATAGGCTCTACCATATAGCCTAAGTGTGTAGTAGGCTGTACCATCTAAGACTGCATAAGTACACTCTAGGATGTTCGCACGAGAACTAAATCAGCCAAGGACACAGCTCTCAGAATTATTCTTGTCATTATGTAACACATAACTGTATATACATACACATAGGCGTAGACATATAGAAACAACAATGTAACTGAAATGGGATCTGGCAACCTTCACAAACCAAGGCAGCTTTTCTCTGGGTCTCTCTCACAGGAGTCAGCATCCCTTTCCACATGGCATCCAACATGCTTCTCTGCGTATATGATCAATCTTCTATCATGGGCCGTCATTAGTCCCAGCTTAGAGAACATTAATAAAAACATGGCCTTTATTAGGTGGCAGACCTCGAGTTTTACATTATCCCAGTGGCCGTGTGTGACATCCTGTAAACAGTAGCAACAACCCTCGCGTTCTCTGTATCTCTGTGCCAGGCTTGTCTTTCTAGAGCGTTATCACAGGAAAACAAGGTTTGTAACCTATTTGCCGGAGTGTAACCATAAGCTCCTCTTTTCCCCATAACTAATGAGGCAGTGGTAGATTCAGAGTAGGTCTATATATGCAAGCGTGTGTGTGTGTGTGTGTATAAATATCTACGTGTGTATGTGTGTATATATGTATACATGTGTGTATATATCTATGCATGTATGTGTATATATGTATATATGTGTTTGTATATATCTGCGTGTATGTGTGTATATATGAATATATGTGTGTGTGTATATATCACAGATTGTTCTTGATACTCCCTCCTATGAGAGAATGTAATATATATACATATAAATAATATTATATAATATATAATATATAAATATATGTATTATATATTTGCTTATATTTATTAGATATAAAACTTTCATATATAAATATATTTGTTATATATTTTTAATGTAATATATAAATCAGAATGTACATATATGATATATAATATAAATATTATATGTTTTATATATGTAAGTTGTATTTTATTGATATTTAATATTTATTACATAGAATGCATGTAAATATTTATGTATTTATGTATTATATATTTGTGTATTTTATATTTATCATATATAAAATGTACATAGTATATAAATATACATATATGTTTAATGTAGTATGTAAATAGAAATACATACACATATAAAATATGTAATATTTATATTATATATTATATATTTCTATTTATATATTAGAAATGTATACATTGTATCTATATATTATATATTATATTTATAGAATCTATTTTTACATCATATACCATTTAGTCCTTGTGCAAACATCCTAGAGTGTACTTACACAATCTTAGATGGTATACCCGTGTATATATACTCATATAAACATGAGATTCTCCAAAGTGTTTCCAATAAAATCACCATCTAACTAGCCATTGTGTTGTGCTAGGATTCATATCATATACTATTTACATCATATACTATTTAGTCCTTGTGCGAAATCCTAGAGTGTACTTACACAATCTTAGATGGTATACCCGTGTATATATACTCATATAAACATGAGATTCTCCAAAGTGTTTCCAATAAAATCACCATCTAACTGGCCATTGTGCTGTGCTAGGATTCTCTCAAGAGTTTAAACATTATTAAAGATGCATGGACACACAATATAATAATAACAGTGGTAATATTGCAAGTCATTACAGTAAAAGCATATAATTATTTGACAAGAGCTTTATGAATGGTAGTGCTTAACATGATAGCAGTGCAAAAGTGAACATAAAGAAGATTGGGTTTTGAGAACTGTATACCTAATTTGAAGCCATGTGAATAAACGAGTTCTGATCAGAATGAGAATTCGAAGAAAGAGGAGTATTCTATTCAAACTGTCTTAGCTGGAGGAATAACAAGTATCAAAGATGGGAGAAACTGATTGCATAGAAATATAGTAGAAAGAAATTGTGGATGAGAGTCTACATCCGCAAAAGCTATTGATGAAATGGATTTCAAGGAAGACCTAGTGAAATGGTCAAACATTTTCAGGGAAATCACAGGAAATTACTGGCAAGTTTACAGAATTGGATAAAGCACAGGCAGCACAGTCTCACTATGAAAATAACTGCAGCTAAGGTATATTGGATGTGTAGACTATACCACACTTGGTGCCAGCTATTTATGCTCATTTCATCATTGATCAGCACATCAGTTGTAGAAGGCAGATAATAATATTCAGCTGATTTCCCAGAGTCTGAAATCATCTGGACACATTCCTAGAGTGACAGATGGCAGACTTGCTGGGGGACAACTCTCTTCTTCCCTCTTGCATGGAAACCTTTCAAATTCTAGCACATGTTAAAGGGGAGGCCATTTCCTCAAAGCACCGTTTCTTCTTTGCCTATTCCCCTGACCAAATTGCTTCCTTTGATTTTACATCCAACTGCAGTCCTTTCAAAGGATCAGAATCAGCAGAAATGCTATTAATCAACAGCAAAAGTTACTCAAATTCTGAGTTAACAAGTGCCATTTGGAAATTCAGCTGCAGAAACTCAAGTAAGAAACTAGAGAAACCTATGACATAATAAGAGATTTGACAAACTTCTCTAGGGAACCGATAAAATAACTAGACACAAAATCAGTAGAAGATTGTAAATATCTAAAATTGGAAAACATTATTGATCAACTAGTCTTGTAATCTACAAAACCTTATATCCACAATGTAAAATACACATTCTTTAGAACATGTAGAATATTCACTATGAAAGGAAAATATATTGGAACCCCCAAATCACTAAGCTAAAGGGAAAAGTCCAGCTGGGAACTGCTTAGGGCCAACCTGTCTCCCATTCTATTCAAAGTCACCCCTGTGCTCACTGAGATAAATGCGTATCTTATTGTCTCCTTTGGAGAAGCTAATCAGAAACTCAAAAGAAAGCAACCATTTGTCTCTTATCTACCTATGAACTGGGTGCCGTCTTCCCACTTCGAGTTGTCCCACCTTTCCTGGCTGAACCAATGTTCATCTTACATATGTTGATTGATGTCTCATGTCTCCCCAAAGTGTGTAAAACCAAACTGTGCTCTGACCACCTTGGGCACATGTTGTGAGGACCTCCTGAGGCTGTGTCACAGGCACACATCCTCAACCTTGGCAAAATAAACTTTCTAAATTAACTGAGACCTGTTTCAGGTTTTTGGGGTTCTGACCACCAAACAGACTACATCCTGGGCCATAAAGCAAATTTCGATAACTTTCAAAGGAAGAAAATCACACAGATTTTTCTTCTCTGAACACAGAGACTCACCACTACAAAAATTCTAAAATGTTTGAAATTAAGAAAGAAAGTTCTAAGTAGTTACTACCAAGGAAAAATAAACATGAAAATTAGAAAATATTTTAACTGAAAAATAAGAAAATTTTAATGAGACACCTGGCAAGTTTTTTAGAGGTCGTGAAAAACAGTGCTAAGCAAATTTAATTGTTTTAAGTAAATTTGACCCTTGAAAAACATGAGGGTTAGGGGCACTGATCCCCATCCACACTCAACAATCCACATTTTACTTTTGGCTCCCCCAAAACTCTCCTCCTAATAGCCTACTGTTGGCCAGAAGCCTTGCTGATAACATAAACAGTCGATCAACACATATTTTGCATGTGATATGCTGTATTCTTATAATAAAGTAAGCTAGAGAAAAGGAAATGGTACTAAGAAAATCATGAGAAAGAGAAAATATATTTACAATTCTTAAGTGGAAGTGGATCATCATAAAGGTCTTCATCCTCATTGTCTTCACGTTGAGTAGGCTGAGGATGAGGACAAGGAGAAGGAGGAGAAGAGTTTGGTCTTGCTGTGTCAGGGATGGCAGAAGTGGAAGAAAATCCCTGCATGAGTGGACTTGTGTGGTTCAAATCCGTGCTTTTCAAGGGCCAGCTGTACTATTTATTAGTCATGTGAGACTGGGCTCTGGAAGAGAAGTTTGTAACAGAGGGATGAAAAATGAGTCTCTGTGATATATGGATGACATTCAATGGCATGCCACTGTATGAAAGGAGTGAATGTCAGTAAAAGGCTGAGTCAGAATCTGACAATATCAAGATGTCAGGGAAAAGCAAAGGAAATGGCAGACTGAGAATTAGCAACCAGTATAGTAGGGAAAAAAACACACACACACAAGGCAGTGTGTTGTCCTAAAGACCAGTACACGAAAGTGACGAGCTGTTTCAAGACAGAGACTGAGCATTGAAAATAGGATTCAGCGCTGTGAAGTTATCAGTAACCTTTACATAAATAACTTCCCAGAAACAGTTGTACCAAAACCTTGAGTGGAGTATTATTGAAAGAGAATGGGCAGGTGGAAAAAATGGAGGTATGGTAAGGAGACAGAGCTATTATGGAGGAATTTTGCTGACATAGGAGCAAAAAAAAAAAAGGCGGTGGGGGGGACAGGGGTGGTGGTGGCATTACCTGATTGAAAAAATGAGATTGTCTCAGCCCCTTCTGGCTGCTTTAACAAAATATCTTAGATTGGTAATGTATAAACAATAGAAATTTATTTCTTACAGTTCTGGGGTCTGAGAAATCCAAGACGAAGTCATGGCAGTTTCAGTGACTGTTGACGACCTGCTTCCTGCACCTTCGTGCTGTGTCCTCACATGGTGGAAGGGGCAAGAGAGCTCAGTGGAGTCCCTTTTATAAGGTTGCTCATCCCATTCATGAGGCTTCACCCTCATGACCTCATCACCTCCTGAAGTCCCCACCTCCACCTACCATTGAGACATGCTTTGGCTATGTCTCCACCCAAATCTCACCATGAATTGTAATCATCCGCATGTGCCAAGGGTGGGGCCAGGTGGTGATAATTGAATTCTTGGGGCAGTTTCTCCAATACTATTCTCATGGTAGTGAATACGTGTCATGAGACCTGATGGGTTTATAAATGGAAGTTCCCTTGCACAAGCCCTCTTGCCTGCCACCATGTAAGACATGATTTTGCTCCTCATTCATCTCTTCCATGATTGTGAGGCCTCCCCAACCATGTGGAACTCTGAGTCCATTAAACCCTTTTCCTTTATAAATTACCCAGTCTCAGGTTTGTCTGTATTAGCAGTGTGAGAACAGACTAATGCACATTGCACTGAGGGTTAGGATTTCAACATATACATTTCAGAGGACACAAAAATTCTTACCATAGCAAGAATCAAGGTAATTGTTTTAAAAGATAGAAAATATGACAACTTTTGTGTGCTCATGTGGATGGAAAGGTTTCATTAGGGCACCAGTCAAATAGCTGTATTTTTGAACAGAAAAGAGAAGAGAGAATCCATTGTGCAGGAGAAGGGATTGTGTTTAGAGGAAATACATGTACCATTCATCCGCATTAAGAAACCACAGGGAAGAACAGGTAAGTTGACTTGTTGGTAGCTTGGTGAATGTGCAGGTGGAAGCCCATGGAAGCTTGTGTGTCATCCCTTCCTTTGAAAGAGAACTTAATCTCCTGATTAGCAGAGTAAGTGTTGGGATTCCAGGAAAGGAAACTGCAAAACATCTCTCGGAAGGAGTTGAAGGATTCATAGACTGGAAAAGTATAGCAGGAGCACTCGGAAGCCCCACTTGGAGCTCCTGAATCAGGAATATAAAGTCTGAGCAGTTGGTACAGTTATTTGTGTACATGGGTGAAGGCCAATGGGGTGTAGGTAGAGTTTTATTTAACCCGAATTGTGGTTGCAACCTAGTACAAAAGAAAGCAAGACAGAAGCAAGAGATTCGGGGAACTGGCATTGGAGTGATTATGATGTTAGGTCATGGGATTTCAGTGGGGAATTAAGAAAAAAAGAAGGTGTGTTTCAGTGAACTTTTGGTAGGCTCTGTGGATGGGGTATGCTGGTGGGGTCAATGATGTTCTGAAAAGCTATGGGAGACTGGCAGTGGTGAGCTGCAAAGATTGTAGTTATTAGAAAGGGGATGTTGTATTATTAAGATTATAAAGGAGTGGTGCTTATTAGAAATTATAATATGTAAGGAATTAGGTGAAGTAGAGAAAAAAATCATTGGAGGTAAGATTTTCAAGAACTGAAGGGTGAAGGTGTTGAAAAATCATATGTATGTATGCTAATATCAAAAATGAAGCCTGGGCAAAGTGGTTCACACCTGTAATACCAGCACTTTGGAAGGCTGAGGTGGGAGGATCACTTGAGGCCAGGAGTTTGATATAGGACTAAGTAACATAGGAAGACCCAGTCTGTACAAAAAAAAATAAGATAAATAAAATAATTAGCTGGGCATGCTGGTACATGCCTGTAGTCCCAGCTACTCAGGAGGCTGAGGCCTGAGGATCACTTGAGCCCAGGAGTTCCAGGTTGCAGTGAGCCGTGATTGCACCATTGCACTCCAGCCTGGGCCACAGGGCTAGACCCTGCTCAAAAGAAAACAAAAAAGAATTAGGTGGGGAGTATAATTGGAGATGATGAGAATTAAGCAGGAGGTACAATGTTGAGAAATGAAAGGGACTAATTTGAGTGCCAGTAAAAGAGGGTGATAAAATTTCATGTCATAAGATTATAGAATAATGAAATCGATATAATCAGATGGTATGACATCTAAAGCTGGGTGGCTTAAGAAGCCATATGGCAAGTGGTGTGAAGGTGAAAACTGGAACAAGGCAAATGTGGAAACTAATTCCAGCTCCAGTACAAGGCTTTGAGGCAATTCTTCTGCCTGCTGCACCCAACTCAGAACCTTAAATAGCTGCAGGGGAGGGGATGTCCCGGAGGGAGAGTTTTAGAACCAGTAGTAACAGGAAGAGCTTTCTAATTCCAAGGGGCAGTGGGAGGATCTCAGAAGTTGTTTACAGGAAGGAGATGGACCGACAGATTGCTACCATAGAATATTGGAGTCCAGGAGGTGAAGTGGGCTGACCTGTAAGCTAGTGCTATTGTATGACTGATAAACACAGAGAAATGGGACGTCAGGCCACAGGGGGAGCGAGGATGTGAGTGCTGCAGGTTAGGGCTGTCTGCATTCCTGAAGCTTCCTTGTTACCTCTGGCAATGGAGCCTGGAAGAGCAGGAGAATTGTCATCTTGTCTCAGAGCCTCACTTTCGGGTGGTTATGTGGCTCTGGATTCTCTGGAATCTCTAAAATCACTCCTATTTACACAACTGTGTAATTATTAAGAACTGTATCATGGCAATTAAGAATGGCCTGGAAACACTAGAAACCAAACCCAGTCAAAAACAACGAACAGTCCTCAGTATGCATTTATTAAATCAATGCTATAGAATCATCTTACCTTGTTAACACTTACAAAGTCCCCTGGAGGTTTTCTTCTGTAACTTGCTCAGCTTGTGTCTTCAACAGCTTCCCATGTCCCTCATTGGTTATAGATCCTTCCTACGTAGATGGTCTATGGGAAGTATTTTTAACATGCCACACATCAAAATTGTTCTTTGCTTTTTTACTTTGTAATTCAAGAGCTTTTAATAAAAGACATCGGTATGGTTTTCAGGTTTCAGAAATAAGCCAATTTGCTTTTTAACTTTCAGTAAATAAGTCACAGCAAAGAAAAGAATCAAAGGTAAGTATCTTTTATATGCAAAATGTATACAGTGCTATTGAAAGTTTAGCAGTAATATCCATATACATGCTGAAGAAAAAGTTGAATACCATATAGCAAGGAATTTGATATTACATAAGTTGGTTTCCTGATCTTTCAACAGGACTGAACACCAAGGTGCATAAAAATTCACAGATATTGGAGATGTTCTTAAGCAGGGAACAGAGTCAGCTCTTTGTGGGACAAAACTGGTTTGAAGAATTACCCCTTGGAAATGTTGCAAGGAGTGCAATGGCCACCTACTGTCACCAAGAGCTGCTGATTTTGCTGGAAAGAGTTTCCCAAAATTGCCTCAGACAGCTGCTGGTGGAAGCCAATCTGAAGCTCATGGGACTGGACTTCACTTCAAGTTCATAAACTACCAAGTATATTAAGTTGGTTGGCCCCAATATTTCTACAGTCTACTGTGATCCCAGTGTAAATCATTTTGTTGGACATTTAAAGAGGTTTGCAAATTTGAAGTCAGGAGTTTACAGTGAGATAAGTGGGCAGGGAGGAAAAGAGAAGAAAGAGATTCTGTTAAAAATATGATTACCATTTTTATTACCAAAGAAGAAGAAAAATTAAAAGAGAATATTTAATGGCATCTTTTAATGTTCAAATATATAGTAATAGAGAATAAAACAGTAGTTCCCAGGGACGGGGTGGTGGGTAGGAAAGGGGGAGATGTACATCAAAGGATATAAAAATAGCAAATATGTAGATGAACAAATCTAAAGATCTAATGTATATTCTAAGGGCGATAGTTAATAATACTGTATTGTCTATAGGATTTTTACTAAAGGAGTAGATTATAACTCATCTTGCCAGAGGGGGAAAATGAGTAACTATGTGTTATGATGAATATGTAAATTTATTCCACTATAGTAAATGTTTTGCTACATATGTAACTTATAACATCATGTTGTATAACTTAAATATATACAATAAATTTATTTTTAAAAAAGAGAGTATGTAATATGCAATATACATATGTATGTGGGTATATATATACATATACACAAATATAAAATTTAAATGCACTTATAATTTACAATTTGCCTATATTATAATTTACACTTGAATTTACAGAATTCTTCACCTGCTCAGAAGAGAAGAGATCGTAAAAGCAGAAAGAAAATAGATGGAATAGAAGCAAAGTTACACCAACAACCTGTTTTCAGATTTCCCTGACCATGCTAGTCTCATTGCCTGAGAATGTTTTGGGTTTAATGCCATAATTTGTGATGTTTAACCATACTTTATGCATTGAGCATAGAGCGGAAATATGAAAATAAAGATTGTCTGCAGACTATTTCTTTTGATTTATGCAGCCTACACTTAGACAATGCAATTTCATTTTGCTAAATTAGGTCTTTAGCAAAATTTCATACATGTATTCTAGGTTTTCTGTTTTCGAAAGATGGTTATTGTACATCCTAATTTTGAAAATTAAGTACAGTCTCCAGATGGATTCATTTCACTTTCTGTTAAAAGTCTATTATAACTCCTGCTAAAATATATGGTTAAATATTGCTATTGCCAACAACTAGCATAACTATGCATTAAAGATTCAGGGTACATGAGAAAAGGGCTTATGTAAAGAATATGCTAAAACAGATGTCTCTGTAAGTAGTGATGATATTAAGAAACAATTCTGAACGAAGACTATACAAGCAGTCAGAAATAATTAGTGATAACCTAGCTAAAAAATATTATAACATTGTACTGGATATATATAAGCAGGTTTGATTAACCTAATGCATCTCCTTCATGTTTGTTTATAAGACAGTACGATATTAGACTGTCTTCAGCTGTTCAACAGTATTACACAGTTTTATTACTATCCCTGCTGTCACAATAAATTACTTTGTGTTTCCAAGATAACGTAACCCGTTTTGCCCTGCTAGTCTTTCTGATGTAGTTTTGCTTGGTGAAAATGCCCAAAATTTAGGAGTAAATATATGGTAGAGTTTCTAGTTGGATCAATGCAAATCCATAAACTTTTTATTTTATTTTTATTTTTTAGATGGAGTTTGACTCTTACTGCCCAGGCTGGAGTGCAATGGCACAATCTCGGCTCACTGCAACCTTCACCTCCTGGGTTCAAGTGATTCTCCTGCCTCAGCCTCCCGAATAGCTGGGATTACAGGCACCTGCCACCATGCCTGGCTAATTTTTTGTATTTTTAGTACAGACAGGGTTTCACCATGTTGGCCAGGCTGGTCTCGAACTCCTGACGTAAGGTGATCCACCTGCCTTGGCCTCCCAAAGTGCTGGGATTACAGGCGTGAGCCACCACGCCCGGCCTCCATAAACATTTTTAAGGACACACAACACACATATAATATGAATATTTCTAACAGAATATTACATAGCTTGTTTTTTTTCTTTTAATTTTGCAGAGACAATTGATAAGTGAATTGAAAAGTGACTCCTACTTTAAGGGGAAGTCGGATAATTTTCTTACAAGAAGTCTAAAGTCCTCAGATTGGTTTATTGCAACATGCAGCAATAAAAGCACAGAACACTTCATTATGTACTGGCAGCTCGGCTTTATTGTATTTTCCCAGACACTGTTATAACACTCTTATATGTTGGGTTTATTAAACATTTTTATGGCAGTTAATCTGTAATAAAATTTCTGATTTAATATAAGGGGTATATGTGGTATAATGCTTAAGTGTGAGGAACTGCAGAGGCATAGATAATATACCTTCTGCTCCAAAACCATGGACAGCTCCATGAATACTTGATCATGCCTACTGCTCTTGGGTCGACAAGAAATCTAGAAAGAGATTAGTCCTTGATTCCGATCC
The DNA here is from genome assembly GCF_028858775.2 of Pan troglodytes. Classification (NCBI taxonomy): domain Eukaryota; kingdom Metazoa; phylum Chordata; class Mammalia; order Primates; family Hominidae; genus Pan; species Pan troglodytes. Next base: position 5,800,988 of record NC_072421.2, on the reverse strand, counting down.
TTGATGATGACAAAAATTCTGCATTTTACATATATAAAGGGAGAAATAGAAAATCCATCTATCGCTTCTGATTAAGGAGGGTCAAGATCTGTGCGAGAAGGAGGAATGTGTTTGCTGAGAGTCCACCATCAATTGGGCACGCGGAGGGAGGCATTTTGTGATGTCAATGTAGGTGCAAAGTGATCATCTCGATGACTAGTAGGAAGACTATTTTGCAAAGCTGGGGAGAAAAACCAGTAGACTGTCCATCATCATTGTTATTTATTGCACAGTAAAAAGAATCAGCACCTTTATTATTCAAACTTTAACCAGTTTTTATTTTTTTCTTTTTTGAGACATGGTCTCACTCTGTCCCCCAGGCTGGAGTGCAGTGGTGCAATCATAACTCACTGCAGCCTCAACTGCCTTGGCTCAAGTGACCATCCCACCTCAGCCTCCCAAGTAGCTGGGATTCCAGGTGTGCACCACCATGCCAGGCTAACATTTAAATTACTTGTAGAGATGTGGTCTCGCTCTGTTGCCCATGCTGGTCTTGAACCTCTGGGCTCAAGCAATTCTCCCACCTTGACTTCCAACGTGCTGGAATTACAGGTCTGAGCTGTTGCTCCCACACTTTTTTTTTCCTTATATGAAGGGTGTTCATGGATAACCAGTTTTTCTTGATTAACATTATGTCATACCAATTTCTAAAAATACAACTTATAAGTTATTTTCTATGCTAAATAACATTATATACACACAATATGCATACATATATATAATGCACACCCTATACAGATATGAGTGTGCATGTGTTGAAGACATATGTATATACACACACCTATATAGCCACATATATGTGTGTATATATATCAACACGTGCACACTCATACCTATATAGGGTGTGCATTATCTACATTCCTACAGCACCTGCAGCTCAACCTTTAGAAAGCATTTTTTCACTATTCTACGTTCCTTTGTTTAATATTCACCACCCAGAAGTGTGATGGCATATGCAAATAACTCATGGGTGTTTGCATAGCAGAATTGAAGTAAATTTTATGCTCCTGGGGAAAAAATATACAAAATCATACATGCACGCCCACACACACACACACACATACACACAGCTGATTGAATCTCGCCTGACACCACTTTGATACATTGTCTTCTTTGACTTCTACATTTAAGGACCCCCGTGGTTACATTGGTACCATCTGGAGAATCCAGGAAAATTTCCCTGTGTCAAGGTCAACAAATAAACAAATACCAAGTTCAAAACAGAAAAAAGAAAGCAAATCTATTGAAAAATTTCACTAAGTCACAAAACATTCTTAATGGTAAAACAATAATAGATAACATGCTTTGACTGCTTACTGAATTCTGTGTATTATGATAAGCAGTCTCCAAGCATTCTCATCTATTTCTCATGTCCACCCTATGAACTAGGGATGTATTGTTATCCCATTTCACAGAAGAGGAAACTGGGGATGAGAACTTAAGCAAACAACAATATTCATTGTGAAAGATACACTGATTTCCAGGGCCAGAGTGAAACTAGTAGCAAAATCAGAGTTAAAAAAGAGAAGACTCATACTGAGCTACTTCCCATTTTGGATAAAAATAAGATTCAATTTTTCTTAATATATCAGTTTCGGAAGGGTTATTTTGATGATTAAATGTGGTAATAATAATAACAACCTTACAATAATCCTTGGCCTTTGGAAGTTACTGTCCATCTCTCTTTTATTAGTTTTAGTTACTGTTCATCTTCTCTTATTAATGTGAAGATTTGTTCATGAGAAGAGGACTAACCAATCCAACAGAAAGTTTGTACTTCGAAAAAATCCTAGGTCTGAAGCATGTGCATTTAAAAATAGCAACGAAATAAACAGATTGCTTCTGGTATTGTATGTGAAGAGAAGGAATTAGTTATTTCAGTCTAAACACATGACATGTAGATAAATTATATCTAAGTGATAATATATGGCATTGTTTTCTATCAACTTCATGGAAGCTAATCCAGTCTAAGATTATTTTTATGGGCTATTTTTTTTAATTACATGTATCTCATAAGATACAAAAAGAGAGGAAGTCAATTAGTAAGCTACATAATTTTAAAGTGACATTATTGTGAGAAACATTGAAACCCTATAATATTGTTTAAAGGCAAACAATAGAGAAAACATAATTGTATAATATGCTAAGGGACTACTCTTCCTAACTCCTTTACCTCAATAACAATTTTCTGCCTGTCTTCTATACTATTGCTACTAAGAAACCAAATAAAAGCTTTTTTCTTTTCTTTTCTTTTCTTTTCTTTTATTTTTCTTCTTCTTCTTTTGTTTTTTTTAGACAGGGTCTCACTCATCACCCAGGCTGTAGTGCAGTGGCATGATCTCAGCTCACTGTATCCTCTGCCTCCTGGATTCAAGCCATCTTCCCACCTCAGCCTTCCAAACAGCTGGGGCTACAGACATGGGCCACCACACCCTGCTATTTTTTTTTTTTTTTTTTTTTTGAGATGGAGTTTCGCTCTGTCACCCAGGCTGGAGTGCAGTGGCGTGATCTCGGCTCACTGCAAGCTCCGCCTCCTGGGTTGAAGTGATTCTTCTACCTCAACCTCCCGAGTAGCTGCGACTACAGGCGCACGCCACCACGCCTGGTTAATTTTTGTATTTTTAATAGAGATGGGGTTTCACCACGTTGGCCAGGCTGGTCTCAAACTCCTGACCTGAGGTGATCCACTTGCCTTGGCCTCCCAAAGTGCTTGGATTACAGGTTCAAGCCACCACACCTGATGTCCAATTTTTTTCTTTTCTTTTTTTTTTTTTGAGATGGAGTTTCATTCTTGTTACCCAGGCTGGAGTGCAATGACGTGGTCTCGGCTCACTGCAACCTCCACCTCCTGAGTTAAAGCGATCCTCCTGCCTCCGCCTCCCAAGTAACTGGGATTACAGGTGCCCACCACCACACCCGGCTAATTTTTGTACTTTTAGTAGAGATGGGGTTTCACCATGTTGGCCAGGCTGGTCTTGAACTCCTGACCTCAGGTGATCTGCCCACCTCGGCCTCCCAAAGTGCTGGGATTACAGGCATGAGCCACTGCGCCCAGCCTCCAAATATTTTTTTCTAAATTTTCACATAAACTTGTGCAGAAAATCTTTAACTGAGGAATAATCAGGCTATTACATTGTAAACAAAATAAGTAGATAACTCTCATTAATATTGCAAGCATTTCATGAGCTAATCACCACTTCATGAAAAAAAATAAATGAAAACTAAAATATTTTTTCTCTCTTTTCAAGGAGATTTCCTGCAGACATCCACTCTACATTCTCCAGTTCATCATGATATATTCCTTACCCTATGCCTATGTTCTCTCTTTTGTTTGATTTTAAAAATTAACATATACATTATTTTAACCACATAACATACTGAAAATAATGTAAAAATGCCTCTCTGACCAGCAATTACATAATGAGTTAATACTTTGTTATACATTTTTCAAAGCATTCTTTTCTTAAAGAAATAAAATATGAAACTAACTACCCTTCCTTAATATATGCTTGCCTCTGTTCTCAAAGGTAGCCACTTACGAGTAATAGGTATGCTTTTTATTTTTTTTTTTGACAGGCTCTTGCTCAGTTGCCCAGGCTGAAGTGCAGTGGCACAATCACAGCTCACTGCAGCCTTAACCTCCTGGGCCCAATGATCCTCTCACCTCAGCCTCCTGAGTAGCTGGGATCACAGGTGTGTGCTACCATGCCTGGCTAATTTTTTAACTTTTTGTAGAGATGGGGTCTTGCTATGCTTCCCAGGCTGGTCTTGAAATCCTGCGCTCAAGTGATCCTCTCGCCTTGGTCTCCCAAAGTGCTGGGATTACAGGCATGAGCCACTGCACCCTGCTGGTATACATTCTTTATGGGCACATTTTTCCTATGCTGACTAAATACATGTTCTCCTGTAATGATAAAATTCTGACGAGTGCCATTTTTCAATTTACATTTTTCACTCACACCTAGGCTGATACATGTGGATCTGGTTCATTTTTTTAAAATGTGTGTCTTAGTCTGCTTTCTGTCGCTTATAAAAGAATACTGAAACTAGACAATTTATTTCTTAAGAAATATGTTTCTTAAAATTTTGGAGGTGAGAAGTACAAGGTCAAGAGCCCTCATTGGCTGAGAGCTTTCTTGCTGGTGGGTACTCTTTTCAGAGTCCCATGAGGTGGTGAAGGACATCATGTGGTTAGGGGGCTACGTGTGCTAACATCTTTTCTTCCTCTCCTTATAAAGGCATAAGTCCCACTCCCATTATGATTCTTTAACGCCTTACACTCCCATTATAAGCTAGTAACCCATTAACTCATTAATTCATGAATGGACTAATCCATTCACAAGGATAAGCCCTCAAGGCCCAATCATCTCTTCAAGGTCTTAACTCTTAATCCTGCCACATTGGGGATTAGGTTTCAACATGAGTTTGGAGGAGACAAATATTCAAACCCTAGCAATGTTATAAGATGCGGTTCAATTTTCTTAACAGTTGCAAATTGCTGCACCTACTAATAGCAAAAATTTGCCCTTACTGTCATAAAAACAAACTCTTACTCATCTCGCAATATTTACTCTTAAAAAACAATATGAAGATTACCATCCCTGGTATGGTTTGGCTCTGTGTCCCCACCCAAATCTCATGTTGAGTTGTAATCTGAGTATCGGAGGTGGAGCCATGTGGGAAGTAACTGGATCATGGTGGTGGTTTCTAGTGGTTTGGCACCATCCTCCTGGTGCTGTCCAGTGATAGAGTTCTCATTCAATCTGGTTGAATGTGTGGCACCTCCTTCTTTTTTCTCTCTTCCTCCTGCTCCCATCATGTGAGATGTGCTGGCTTGTCCTTCACCTTGTGCCATGATTATAAGCTTCCTGAGGCATTCCCAGCCTCCTGTAGAGCCTGTGGAAATGTGAGTCAATTAAGCCTCTTTTCATTATAAATTACTTAGTCTCTGCTAGTTCTTTACACTTCTTTATAGCGGTGTGAGAATGGACTAATACAGAAAATTGGTATCAAGAGTGCTCCTTGTGCTGCCATATACATTGATCTAGTATAGAGGTAAAACTGCTGGGTAGAAAGCTGTGCCTGTCTGCAACTTTCCATGATATTTCAGTTTTACTGAGTACTGGTAGTAATTTTCACATAGCCATCATTGCATTTGTGTGTGTATATGCATGTGTGTGTGTGTGTGGGGGTGTGTGTGGTGTGTGCACTCTTCATGACTTTCTGACCCTATAAGATGTTACAGACTCATCTTATATATTCCCTGCCTCATTCCTACATTCAGCCATGTTTCCCAGGATCCATGGCTAATTTTAATGGAAAATAGTATGAGAAACCAAATTCTGGCCACCAGATGTGCTTGTTCCCACTAGAGTATTGTTTCTTCAAGGCCTTCTCAGCTGACAGAGCAAGAAAACATATGTGTGCAAACTAACCCATGTGTATATACATACCCCTAAAAATTTCTATAAGTAATTATTTGTGTCTATATGAAGCTATACATAATTTTATCTTGAGGCCTTCAACTCTCTCTAATCCATTGCCACATGGGTTTTACTAATTTCTTTCAATACTAGCTCCCACTCCAACAGTGAGAAACCTGCCTCCCACAACCTGCCATCTATTGTCTTAATTGTTTAATTCCAGTACACATGTGTCGTGGCTTTAGAACTGTTAACCCCTACGCTTGTAGGAAACAACTTTATCAACTAGAGAACAGGGCTTTATTGGCAGTTCCTTTTGCCTTTAGTCTTAAAGATTCACAGAGATGCAAAGTAATATTAGGCTAGAACTGCTGGTCTCTCCTTCAGTGAGACGGCGTCACACACTTGTAACATTATCAAATTCTTCTGTTTCAGTGTGCATTTCATCCTGGGAGCCCCTAAATTCCTATTTTTTGTTGTTTCTGTTTTCTTTTAAGTTGCATACATTTAGTTCAGTCTTCATGCTGTAAGGTTTTATGATTTTTGACAATTGTATAGTGTCATGAATCTGCTATTACAGTATCATACACAATACAGTCAGGCCTTTGTACCCCTTGGTTTTGCATCAATGGATTCAACCAACTGCATTATGAAAATACTGAAAAAAAGAAAACAAAAAACAATGGATGGTTGCATTGGCACTGAATATGTACAGACTTTTTTTCTGGTTATTACTCCCTAAAGAAAACAGTATAACAACTATTTACATAGAATTTACATTGTATTAGGTAGTATAGATATAATTTAAAGCATACAGGAAGTTGTGTGTAGTTTATACTCAAATAATACAGCATTTTATATAATGGACTTATTCATCTGTGGATTCGGTATCCACAGGCGATCCTGGAACGAATCCCATATAGATACCAAGAAAGGACTCAAGTTCTATTACCCTAGGAGTATGCCATGTGCTTCACCTGTTCAAAAGTCTCCTCTCCTCAAACACATGGATAACCCTGATCTGTTTATTGGCTGTAGTTTTGCCTAGTCAAGAATATCATGTCAATAAAATCATGCAATATAAAATCTTTTAAGATTAACTTTCTTCACTTAGCAATATGCATTTAAGAGTTCTCCATGTCTTTGCCTGACTTTATGACTCATTCATCTTATTTTTGAATACTGTCTTAGTCCATTTGTGCTGCTGTAACAAAATATCTTAGACTGGGTAATTTGTAAAAAGCAGCAATTCATTTCTTACCATCTGGAGGCTGGGGAGTCTAAGATCAAGTTGTTAGCATTAGGTGTTTGGTGACAGCCTTCTTGTCACAGCCTCACATGGCAGAAGAATAGAAGAGAGAGAGAGACAGAGAGTGAACTTACTACTGCAAGCTTGTTTTCTGAGGTCCTAATCCATTCATGAAGGTAGAGCTTTCATGATTTAGTCACATCCCCCCAGTCTCCACTTCTTACTGCCACCACAATGGGGATTAAATTTTAACATAAATTTTGGAGAGAACATCATCATCAAGCCATAACAAATAGTGTCTGAATGGATGGATGTACCACTATTTCTTCTGATTAGATAAATGACTTCACTGAGTCTTTTTTTCACCTCACTTACCTAACAGTTAAAAATCCACCAAATTTACAGGGATAGAATCGGCATTAAAACTTGTGCCGTGACTCCAATATCAACAAGCGATGTTTCTCTGCCCCACCCCAGTCCTGCCCCTAGAGTCCTTCACCATGATTACCAGTGTGAAGAAGAAATCTAACTCTAGGCATGATATTTTTCTCTGCATTCCAGGATTGTATTAGACATGAGGATCATTCCTCTCTCTGGCCTGCTATAAGGTTGTTAATTCTCACATAAGAAGGTTGTGAATTGCTGGCCTACTTAGGAACACAGAAGTCCTCAGGCATTACTGGGTTCTATTGATTGAACACTTTCTGACAAAATCCCATCCGTCTGAGTCTGCACTGAGACACCATGTTTTAACTGACTAGTTGGCATGGTGTGTGAATCTCTGTCTAGAGGATTAGTTTCCTACAACTGCTGTAACCCATTAACACAAATCTAATGGCTTAAAACAACACAAATTTATTATCTGACACTTCTGGTGTTCAGAAGCCTGGCATGGGTCTCATTGGGCTGAAAGCATGGTGTTGGCATGGTTGCACCATTTTGTTTGGAGGATTTTGGGGGATAATCCATTTCCTTGCCTTTTGCACTGTCTGGAGGCTGTCCACATTCTTGGCTCATAATCTCTTCCTTTTTTTCCTCTCTCTGGAGGCTGTCCATATTCTTGGCTCATAATCCCTTCTTTTTATTTATTTATTTATTTATTTTTGGTCTCAGAGTCTCACTTTGTCACCCAAGCTGGAATGCAGTGATATTAGTGGTATTAATACAATCATAGATCACTGCAGCCTTAACCTCTTGGGCTCAAGTGACCCTCCTACCTCAGCCTCTCAAGTAGCTGGGACTATGGGCTAGTGCCTCCACACCTGGCTAACTTTTTTATTTGTTATGGAGGCAGGATCTTGCTGTATTGCCCAGGCTGGTCTCAACATCCCAGTCTCCTCTCACTTAAGTCTCCCAAAGCTCTGAGATCTCTGGTGTGAGACATTGCAGCTAGCCTCTTTTTGATCTTCAAGGCTAACAGGAGCTGGTCAAGTCTTTCTCACACAAAGTCTTATCTGTAGTTCTAACTCCTCTGCCTCCCTCTTCTACATTTCAGGACTCTCGTGATTACATTGCTTGAGTTCACTTGGCTAATCCAGAATAATATTTCCATCTCAAAATCTAAATCTAATCATATCTGCAGACTCCATTTGGTCACGTAACACTCCATAGTCACAGATTATGGTGATTAAAATGTGGACATATTTGAGAAGTGGGGATTCGAGGAATTATTCTTCCTCCCATACAGTTTTAATTTTGCCATTTATAAGACCTGGACATTTACTAAGAGAATATATCCTTTAGGTGTTTTTAATATACAAAAAAGGAATGATGTAAGGTGATGATATGTTAATTTACTTGACTGTAGTTTTCATTTCACTGTGCATATGTGTACTGAAGCATCACATGGTACACATTAAATTTATACAATAAAAGAAAAGACCTCCAAGGCAGAAGGATTGTTTGAGCCCAAGAATTAAAGATCTGCCTGGGAAGCACAGCAAGACCCGATTTCTACAACAAATTTTTTAGAAATTAACCAGGTATGGTGGCACACCTGCAGTCCCAGATACTCAAGAGGCTGGGAAAGGAAGATCTCTTGAGCCTGGGAGGTTGAGGCTGCAGTGAGCTATGATCACACCACTGCACTCAAAGACTAAGTAACATGAGCAAGACTCTGTCTCAAAAAGAAGAAGGAGAAGAAGAAGGAGGAGGAGGAGGAGGAAGGAAAGAAAAAACCTGAGAAAGTTTGATGAACATTTTTAAGTCTTATGTTCTTCCACGTAAGGGAATATAATAAAACGAGTTCATGCTTGCAGGTGAGAGAATTAAATGCATCCATATGTGTAAAGACTTGTGGTATGGTGCACAGGGTTAACAAAAGCTGGTTTTCCCCTGTCCTAATCCCTCTTCATAGTCAATTTGCTAAGTCCCTAAAAGCCACTTTTGATGAGTTGCCAAAGGCATCTTAATCAGGGTCTTTTGTCCTTGACTATAGATGCCCTAATGACATGTAATAAAAGTGTAGAGTCTGTGGCCTTTTGGGGAGTACACAATGAAGAATGTAGAAAATTTAGCCTTTGCACCTCATCAGAGGCCAGCACCTGGTTAACTGTGTTCTTTTTTTCGGAATTCTTCACATCTTGGCCTCTCTTGAACAACAACATTTATCATGTTCAGAATGCACTACTTCAAGGATTGCAGCTTTGCTTATTTTTTAAAAGAAAAGCTTACTGCTCTGTGAAAGAGTTACTAGTAATATACCGACACTTCCTAAAGAGATTTAAAATGTAAATTTTATTTCCATAATTTTATTGCAAGCTCTGTGAAAAATCATAGGCTGCTAAGTACCCAATGACATAGAATAAGCTCTTATTTAAAGCCTTTCTTGTTTAACTTTTTATTGTAATGGTAGCATATAATCACGAAAATTTTTAAAGGGGTAATCAAGTAATAAATTAAAAAAAGAAAATTCCCCCTTTCTAAGCTTCCAGTTTTTCTTTCCAAAGTAGACCTTTTCAGCAGTCATTAGCATTTCCTAAAAAATGTTTTCAGATATATTTCAGAATGGTGACATCATCCCATCATTGGCACCACTCAATTCTGGAATAGCCTGACTCCAGAATCCTCCCAATTCATTGTCTCTGTGTCAGCAATACAGAAGTGGAATCCATGATGAATATGAGAATATCTGGGTCAACGCTGTGACCTCCTGGTAGTACTTCATATCTTCTCCTCTAAGGTTTTGCCTAGGAAACCACCTGCTACAGTCAGCCACCCTCTCTTGAAACTAGGCCTCCATATACCTTTTAATCCCATTTGCTCGAAAGTAGCTAATTTGCTCTCCTCAATGTGCCATTCAGTAAGCATTCTTCACATTGGTGAAATCCTCTGTCTTCAGGACAGCAACACCCTATTGGAGAGTGTCTCTTCAGGGAAAAGCTGTTTTAGCTACATAACACGTAATAATACTCCCTATGTAGGAAAGCATAAGGATCCTAGAAACCTTCTTAGAACAAGACAGGGAACATATCAATGAAACGTACATGTGGAAATAAATAGCTCAGCAAGTTATTCTGCCCCAAGTGGAGATTGACTTTGTCTTCTAAGAGACAGGGACCTATTATCACATGAAATTAATGAGTGAATCATAATGGATTTCTCTGAGAAGTTTTACTTTATGTATTTTTGGTGTTTTGTTATGTAACATCAACAGAGACATATTGCATTGATGGCATTGTGCTTTATAATTTTCATTTAGTGATGTTTGCCTTACTATTAAGAAATGATTACTATTAAGCAAGGCTTGTTCAAATCTTGGTTACATTTATTTTCATAAAGGTGTTGCCCTTTCTTTAATTAAAAACCCTTCTAATTAGATTTACATGTATCTATTGACTGTATGAGTTTACATTTCTTTTATTGATATGGTGTAAGACTTCATGAAATTTTAATCCAGCCTTAGATTGTGATAACTTTTTCTAATATCTCTTGTTATCACATGTCTTTCAATGGGCTGCATCTACATTATTTTAGTACTTTACCTCCCTTATTTGACATACCCTTTTGGTGTATTAATTGTGTGGTAGTGGTGCATGCAAATATTTCTCTTTTTGTAACTAAACTGTTGATAGTAAGGTTTTGCTCCTTCGAGTGCAGTATTTCTCAAAATGAGGCAAAGGACCATTGCATTAAGCCAGCTGAGTGATTGAAAAATATGATTTCCCTTTCAGATAACCATTTAACTAGACTATCTTAGAGGACAGCACTTTGGAATATGTATTTTATAAGCCCCTCATGTGATTTTAATACATTGTAATGTCTAAATAACACCCTTCCAGACATTCCTTATTCTTAAACACTATCTGTCCATTTTCACCATTAGAATCTCTTGTACACCCACTGGGAAAACAAACAAACAAACAAACAAAAACTATGAAACTAGCAAGTTTTAAATCTTCCCTCTTTCTCTATTAACATCAAAATATTTAAAGGTGCATTGCAGGTACTTTCAGTTTTGTAACTGAAGTTTTAAAATTGTGAACAGGTCGTTATTTATTTCAGTGAATTCAAAGTTCACTGAGGATCTTTTATAGATTTGTTTTCATCCATCATGAAATACTTATTTCACTTTCTTTCTTGGCTGGCTGGAGTGTTTTTCCGCAAATTATATTACTTATTTGCTTGTCCATTTTGTGTTTTGATTAGATGATTTTTAAAGAGGTAGTGACCTCCACACTGTAGGAGTTCTTACTTTTCATAATGACTACTTTCTTCTGATTTAAGTAGGAAATAATCAAGGTATCCAAATTTGAGAGTCTACATGTATTTACTATGTAGAAATTGTGCTAATCTATTCTCTCAGTGACTGTAGCTATGGAGAAGTCTGAAGAAAATGTTATCATTTTCTGCCAGTAAATTACTTGCACTCTGTACCTAATTCACATATATATGATATATGCGTAATATATCATACAAATCATATAAATGTATCTGTCACTGATATATGCTTACTGTTTACTGTGAATTGAAATTAAGCTTTATTTTTCTTTGGGAAATAACGTATCATTTTGTATCTGTACTTTGGAAAATCCTTTCACTTTTTTTCATGGTGTAATTGCCCAATGGGTTCTTCTTGCCTGCTGCACAGATGGAGCCAATTCACTGAGACAGTGGTATTTCAGTAGAGAAAGAGTTGAATCACAGGGCTAGGCACAGGGAAGGCATGAGTTTATTACTCAAATCAGACTCACTGAACATTCAGAGGCTACGGGTTTTTTTCAAAAATAATAATTAGGTAGGCAGGTGACTAGGGAATGGAGAATGCTGATTGGTTGGGTTGGGGATGAACTTATAGGGGATTGGAGCTGTCTTCAGTCTCTGTGTGGGAGCCACAAGACAAGTTGAGCCAGTTTCCTGGTATAGGTTATTGATCTGGGTGACACCAGCTGGTTCACCAGAATGCAGGCTCCAAAAAATACCTCACTCACCAATCTTAGGTTTTACAATAGTAATTTTATCTGTAGGAGCAACTGGGGAAGTTGGGAATCTTGTGGCCTCTGGCTACTTGGCTCCTGAGCCATAATCTTCAATCTTGTAGTTAATTTGTTAGTTTTACAAAGGCAGTGTTACTGTTACCAGTAATTCTTATATTTACAGCATTTCTGACTAGCCAAATTAAAATATGCAAAGGAAATACATTGTAAAAGAAAATAAGATTTCAGAACCCTCAAAGTTTATGATGCCAAGGGGAAAGTTAAATCCTGGATACTGAGGCACATAGCATGTCTGCAATTTTGCTTTTTAAGTGTTATTACCTTTATTTTTAAATTAAACTATAAACTAAATTCAATAGGTTCATAGACATATACTCATCTTTAAACACATCACATTGTATATAATAAATATGTACAGCTTTTTTATGCCAACCATAACTCAATAAACTGGTTTTAGAAAAGGAATTCATTACATAAATATTGAAAGAAATCAAAATATTTTACCCTGAAATGTTGTCAACCAAGAGCAATAAAAAATATCAGATTCTATCTCCAAGAGAGTTTATTCAAGACAAAGTCTGTGGACAGGTCACACAGAAAACAAAGATTCTGAAGAAGAGAAGTCAGGGTTCTGAAGTGTAGACATTTTTAATTCCTTATGTGGACAAAGTTTAGGGAAGTTTAACAGAATTTCATTGTCCTTCTCTGTAAGGCTTGATGCATAGTTACGACAATCTGGTTACTTAAAGTGGTGTCTTTCTTTTGGGAGAGGTGTATGCAACATTCCACACTGAAATGTAACTGTCATCTTGGGTCTTGGGATCATCTGTTCTGAGTTAGGCACAACATGATAAAGGATGCAATTAGTCTATCTATAACATAGATCAATGATGGGAAAGGGGAAGTCTGATGTCTGGTCGCTTCTAGTCATTTACAGAACAAAAGCAATGAGGAAGACAGTTAATCCACAATCTAAAAAGCAAAATTGCAGATATGCTATGTGACTCAGTATTCAGGATTTAACTTTCCCCTTGGCATCATAAACTTAGAGGGTTCTGAAATCTTATTTTCTTTTACAATGTATTTCCTTTGCATCCTTCAAGATGGCTAATCAGAAGTGTTGTAAATACAAAAATTGCTAAAAAGCTGTTTTTTGTGGGGGAGATTTGCAACTGCAGAAAAAATCTGCCTCAATACAGCCAGGCTTTCTCTGAGGTCCTCCCTTGTCTCATCTATGAAAGATGAACTAAGAATCTAACACCTTTTAAGATCTGAAAGATATATTCACCATCTAATCTCTCTGAGGGCTGCTACCTGGAAGGTTTCATCTGCATAAGGAGACCACCTTTGCTAGCCAGGTGCCTCCACTCCCTCTCCCACAACCTGTCTTCACACCATAACCTGATTTACCACTATAATCGGGTTTTTGCACATGCTCTGAGCCATTATTCTTTATGTAACCCCAGGATGGTATAAAAGCATCAACCATCTGGCCATTTCTTTAAGAAATTTTGTAAGACTCCACCCACATGAATAAATTCATATTGAAACCTGCTTTGCAAAATTATGACAGTAAGAGAAACCTGACATGGCCGACTCCATCTTGCCTCTAGCCTCACAGGTTGGCTGTCTTCACTCATTCCTGGGCATAGGTCAAGCTAATGTTGAGAGAAATTTAGTTTATAGTTAATTTTATTATTTTTATATTTTTGAGACAGGATCTCCCTCCGTCACCCAGGCTGGAGTGCAGTGGCAAATTTTGGTTCATTGCAACCTCCACCTCCCAGGCTCAAGTGATCCTCCCACCTCAGCCTCCCCAGTAGCTGGGACTACAGGCACAAGCCATCATGTCTGGCTAATTTCTTATATTTTTTTGTAGAGATGGGGTTTTGCCATGTTGCCCAGGTTGGTTGTGAACTCCTGAGCTCAAGCAAGCTTCCTGCCTTGGCTTCCCACAGTGCTGGGATTACAGGTGTAAGCCACCACTCCCATCCTATAGTTTAAATTATAACAGCATTTTCCAAAACTGCCTTTGTAAACTAATAAAAGGCTACCAGGTTAGGAGGCTGAGAGGGTTCTGAATTCTAGTATGATGTAAGCATAGTAAAATAACTACAAGCCAATATTTGGGAGGTCACAAGATTTTCAACTTCCCCAATTACTCCTGCAGATAACATCACTATTGTAGAACCCAAGATTGGCCTTTTGAGATGTCTTTTCAGGTTTTTTTGCATTTCTGAATACCAATGGCTGTACCAGGACTCACCAATCAGTTTTTTGGCTCCCATTCAGGAACTGACTCAGTGCAAGAGGACAGCTTCAGCTCTTATGATTTCATCTCCAACCCAACCAGTCAGCACTCCCTGCTCCTGGGCCTCCTACTCACCGAACTATCTTTGAAAAACCCTAATCTCCAAATGTTTGAGGAGACAGACTTGAGCAATAATAAAACTCTGGTCTCCTGTTTAGCCAGCTCTGAATGAGTTAAACTCTTCCTCTATTGCATTTTCCTTGTCTTGATCAATCAGTTCTCTCTGGGCAATGGGTAAAATGGGCCCATGGGGCAGTTACAGTATGGAACCTTATTAATCTGCCTATTGGCAGTTGATTTTTAGTGAATGTTCAGAGAGCAAAGGGGAGGTTTTTCCCTTGGCTCCTACAACATAAACAGAAATGGTTGTAAACGTAGATGTAGACATTGACATGGAAAAATACGTAAAATGTTGACAGGTAAGGAGGTACCATAGACTAAATGTTTGTGTCCCCCCAGTAGGCTGAAACCTGAACTCCCAATGAGATGTATTTGAAAATGGAGCATTAGGAGATAATTAGTTTTAGATGATGTCCTGAAGGTGGGGCTCCCATGATGAGATCGGTGCCTTTGTAAGAAGATGACCAGCCCAGAGCTCTCTTTTTCTCTCTGTCATTGAAACCACCCTTGCAAAATTATGACTGAGACAGTGAAAGAGATCTGACCTAACCAACTCCATCTTGCTTCTGACTTCCAAGCTGTTCTTGCTTATTCCTGGGCATAGGCTGAACTAACTTTGGGAGGAGCTTAGTCTATGGTTTAAAACAAAGAACAGCCCCTTCCCAAAACAAATTGCCTTCTTGCCTGGGGACTAGACTGCCTTTGTAAAACTAATAAATTCGCCACAAGATTAGAAATTATGGTTTAAGAGTCAGGCAGCTGGAGGCTACAAAATTCTGAGCCTCCCTAAACTGCTCCTAAGATCAGTGCTCGAGATATTTTGTGGACCCTGCACTTGATGGATCAGCTAGCACAACCCAGGTTGATAAACCGGCTCATCTGATCTGGTGGCCCCCAACCAGGAACGGACTTAGCCCAAGAGGACAGGTTAAATTCCCTATGATTTCATCTCCAATCCAACCAATTAGCACTGTTGACTTACTGGCCTTCTCCTCCACCCACCAAATTATCCTTAAAAACTCTGATCCCTGAATGCTCGGGGAGACTGATTGGAGTACTGATAAAACTCCAGTCTCCTGCACAGCCAGCTCTGCATGAACTACTCTTTCTCTATTGCAATTCCCCTGTCTTGAGAAATCGGCTCTGTTTAGGCAGCGAGCAAGATGAATCCACTGGGTGGTTATACCATATGAAGATACAGTGAGAAGCTGACCATCTACAAAGCAGGAAGAGAGCCCTCTCCAGAAAGCAGGTTGGAGTCTTGATGATCTTGGACTTCTAGCTTCCAAAACTCTGAGAAATAAGTTGTGTAAGCCCTCCAGTTCATGGTATCTGTAACAGCAGCCTGAAGAGTCCTTCAAGAATTCCTCACATAGACATAGAACTGTGTACACATGTAGAAATATATGAAAGCCTTTAACAACCGAGGACACATCTTTCAGATGTCTATGAAAGAATCATAGATACAAACGTAGTGTCAACCTTAAATAACCAAAAAGATCAGAATCTAATTCAAAGAAAGTTTATTCAAGAGCAAAGTGTGAAGATGGATGAATCACACCCAGCACATCAACTCCAAAATTATGGAGTAGGCATGTTAAGGTTTCATTTATAGAGGCAGAGACAGAGGGGTTTTTAGCAAGATTACCACATTATTCATACAAGGTTGGCACATATTTACAGCAGTTGGATTGGTTATAGGCAGTTTCTTTTTGGGAAGAGTACATTTAACTTTTTTTAACAGAGGGTGTAATAGTGATGGATTTTCTTCATCTAGTCTAAGTGAAGCAGGGCAACCCAGGGGAGGTTAATCAATCACAAGCATCATTAATTAAAAAGGCAGAAGGTTTTTTTTCTCTTATGTTGCTTAATTCTCTCTAGTCTTTGTACAGAACAAGGAAAATTAAAAAGTGAATTAATCTATGATCTGAGAACAGAAGTTGTCACCATATGTGCCTCAGATCACAGTCACATCTCTCTCAAGGCTTAAAGTATTTTTTGGGGGCTCCACAGCTTTTAACTTATATTTATTTTCACAATAAACATAGTCATAGACATAGAAATAGATGCAAACTGTTAATAGTAAAGGAAATATCCTTCAGGAATCTAGTAAACGCACACACACATACACTAGTATGTTATATATGTGTGTGTGTCTGTGTGCATGCATGTGTGAGTGTGTGTGTATGTGCACACATGTGAAATTAAGCTGGTTTCCTTGATTTCAGAAGAGGCTCCAAAGCTAAGAAACATCATGTCCAAAAATAAAGTATTGAAACCGGCCTTGCTGTCTGATGTGCCACCCAAAGTTCTTTGTCTCATAGCTGGGGAAATCAAGGACGCAGACACACCAAAGGAGAGGTTAGAGCAGATGTTTAATAAGCAAAAGAGAGAAAGCTCTCTGCCACAGAGAGAGGTCCTGAAAATGGGTTGCCATTTCACAGTTTCTGGGAGCTCTACCGCATACTCCTAGTGTGCATGAGACCCCTTAGCTTGAGTAATTCCATATTGCTTTGTGGCCCTTACTGTGCATGTGTCAGCGGACAGAATTTTCCATTGTGGGCATGTCTGAGAAAGTCTCCTGTGTAGCCCTTCTTATCTGTGCAGCTGTGGGCATATCTCAGGCAAGCCCCCTGTGTGCAAGTTCCCTTATCTGTGCCTGCAGACTGTTCCTTTGTTTGAAAGAACTTAACCAAGAACCCACCCTAACTGCCTGCCTGACCAGTCTCTTCCTTCCTCCACGCTCAGCACTAGATGATCTAGGCAGAAATCTTGACCCCGAAGCTCATCTCCAATCTCCATGATACATAAGGATAAGGTTAGTATCCAGTGAAATAACGAGAGCTGGTGAGAGCTCCTTCATGGGGCATTTTCAAGTACTGTGCATTTCCCTGCTGATAGGAGAATATCAGAGAGATTCCACTGTGAAATTGACTGAGAGGACATCCAGTGTCCTACCCTATTTGGGCTGCAATAACAAAAATGCCATAGACTGAGTGGCTTCTAAACAACAGGCATTTATTGCTTACATGTCAGGAGACTGGAAAAAAAGTGGCAGATTTAGTATCTGGTGAGGACTCACAGCCTGATTAATAGATGGTAACTTCTCACTGTGTTCTCACATGGTGGAAGGGGTAAGGGAGACCTCTGGGGTCCCTTTTATAAAAGCACAAATCCTATTTATGAGGGCGCCACCCTCATCACCTCCCATCTCCTAATGCCATCACCTTGACATTAAGATTCAAGATGTTATTCTGGGGGAACACAAACATTCAAAGCATAGCATCAAGAGACCTTCTGAGTGAATCTGGGGTTCAGAGACTAGAGAGCCTGCAAGATGATTCTTACCTGAAGAAGTTGAATGGTACCAGGTTGTCTGCAAACCTCGGTGAAGGCTGAATAAAGAGGTGAGACTGCAAGAATATAGGCTTGGTTGTCTGGTGGTGTTGGGCAGCACAAAATGATTGACAGTTTCCTTGGGGCAAGTGTCTTCTGAAAGATGGCAGCCCTGAGCCCCCAGGTAGGTCCCTGATGAAAGTTCTCTCCTCTAGGAATGTGACTCTGCAGGAAAAATAGAGCCCAAAGTATGGCCAGAAGCTGGAAGCAAGAGCTGCAGGATGTCACGATACATCCTGTAGGAGCAATAACTACCCAAGGAAAAAAATTGTATAAGTGAGCATGGCACCCTTCTCCATATACCTTTGCAAACTTGAAAAAGGTTAGGAGATGAATGGAAAGTGAGAATTAAAACAAAAAACAAACAAACAAACAAAAAACAGGGCCTGACCCTGTTGCCCAGGCTGGAGTGCAGTAGCTCGATCTCAGTTGACGGCAGCCTTGACCTCCCAGGCTCAAGTGATCCTCTCATCTTAGCTTCCTGAGTAGCTGGGACTACAGGTGTGTGCTACCATGCTTGGCTAATTTTTTTCATTTTGTGTTTACATGGGCTTTCACTGTGTTGCCCAGGCTGGTCTTGAACTCCTGAACTCAAGCGATCTGCCTACCTTGGACTCACAAACAGTTGGGATTACAGGCATGAGCCACTGCACCTGGCCTGGAATTTTTAAATATAATAACAGATTGAAATTATATTTTGGATTGCATTGGCCATTTAAATGTGAATGAATCAGATAATTCACTAATATCTGGAATAGCCCAGAAAATATATCAAGTATACCTGAAATACCACCTACAGGAAAGACATTAAAATAGGATAGCATGACAAACTAATATTTTCCCATGATTTCACCCAGTGACTCAAAGAAATAGAGAAGCCTGCTGAGAGATACCTTGAGAAGAAAAATATAAAAAAACAGTCTATTCAAAGAAGGTTGAGTATCAAAAAGGAACTCTTACTGAGATAAGGGAGGAAGAGTAGATATTTCTCTTGACAATGAGAAATAGAACAGCAATTGTGAACTCCAGGGAAAATCACAGTCATGCAATGTTTTCAAGTAACGTGCTGGATTTTAAGAAAGAAGAATATGACTGTCTTGATACGTGGACTATACTTAAAGCAGTTCATGTTTAATATCATGGGACTAAATCACACAGGTTTCTGTAGATTCATTCATACTCCCTGGAGTCCACTGGTAAATATCCACATAAGGATTATTCTCAATTCTATTGATTGGTTTTTAATTTTCAGAATCAACATTATTGGAAGCCAATAGGAAGTCATTATTTTTACAGATTAAAAAATATCAGTTTCAAACTATGATCAATTAATGAGTGAGAAAGCCAATGTAAATTAAGGAAGGCAAGAGGAGATATCAAGGAAAATATATAATGCCTACTTTACTAATCACTTAGAGTGAGATGTTATATCCTACAGTCCATATGTAATGGTTCAAGAAATAGAGATATAAAAATATTATTTTTAGACTGAATCTTTCAAACAATGAAGAATTATAAAAGTTATGAAGATTATGAGGGTGCATTACTTGTCATTGTTAGGTTGGAGTAAATAAATGTATCTTAATGTTCATAAAGAAGTCGGAAGTATCATCTTGGCTGAAAGGAGAGTTGAAGAAATAATGAGAAATGATTAACTTGGTGAGAACTTGGCATGAGGACAGATGAACAATTTTCCATTCCATTAGTAGTCTTTCATGTAACTGAGCTTTTGTTTCTATGGACATCCACAAATATTAGTTTTAAATGGTATTTGAAATCATTCTGTTGTGAGAATTTTCCTCCCTCCAATGAATAAACACAGGCTTAAAGGACGTAAGTCACCTGCAAGTAACTTGGCTGTATTTAAGGTCAGGGGGCCGGTTAAAAAAGGGGCAATGATATAAACCAGATATGTCTGACTTCAACACCCATTTTTTTCTTTCCATCAAAAATTGTTTCCTCAATAAAAATATATTCAGAGATAGAAAAAAAAAAGCCATAGGTTTTTGTTATATTTCCTTGAATAAATTCTGAGATCAGTCAAGCCCTTATTCTGCTTACCTGAATGATCACATGGGGGCTCGGCGCGGTGGCTCATGCTTGAAATACCAGCACTTTCTGAGGCCGAGGCAGGCTGATCACTTGAGGTCAGGTGTTCGACACCAGCCTGGCCAACATGGCGAAACCTCATCTCTACTAAAAATACAAAAAATTAGCCTGGTGTGGTGGCAGGCACCTGTAGTCCCAGCTACTTGGGAGGCTGAGGAAGGAGGATCACTTGAACTTGGGAGGCGGAGGTTGCAATGAGCTGAGATCATGGTGCTGCACTCCAGCCTGTGTGACAGAGCGAGACTCCATCTCAAAAAAAATTTTAAAAAGTGGGAGGGGAATGTTGGCGTGTGAAAAGCAAATTTGGATTTATGTAAATAGACATTTTTCCCGGATAGGGTGATTGCAACAGGATGACTATAGCAGCAGTCGGGTGAAATCTCCTTCTATGATATCTGCTAGCATCTCAAAGGTTAGGTGGAAAAGGAGCTTTTCTTTTATGGGGATGGAAGATGAAAAGGTAACTGATTCAATCAGTAGGTGAGAGGATGTTTTACTCCAGGCCAGCTATTCTCAAGAGGGCCTGTTAAAGACAGGCAATATGCTTGTTAACAAAAGTTCCTTTAGCAAGCCTTTTGTTCTGACTAATGCATGGGGATAAAACAATTCAGTTAATCATTTAAAACACAATGAATCAATATTTGAAGGGCTTGGTGTGACTTTGTCAATCAAAAACAAGATGTAGGATGGGGTGGGGGGGTGTTGAGAGGCTGTGACCTCAGACTTTGTCACCTAAGTCTTAGGAAAGATGTTCCTTGCTGGACCCAAAAGAGGAAGGATTTCTTAACCATCCCTGTTTTCCAGGGCAAGAGGGCTCCAGTGAAATTCATCCATTCATTATTGTCAGTTTCTAGAGTTAGAGATACATTCTAAAGGATTTTGACATAGATTTATACATGTTAGGCATCTGAGTGATGATGACTTTTACGTTTTGTCAAATGGGGATTTTAAATGTTGTAAGATGTCAGTTATAAAATTTTGTCCTGTTTAGTACTTTAGAAAGTAAAGGAATAAAAGAATGGCTACTCCATAGGCAGAGCAGCCAGGATTAAGCAAAAAATTATTAAAATAACACAAAAAAGCTTTGCAGTTTAGCAATGCAAAGCATTGACCGTTAGGAACTTTTTAAAAAGTCTACTAAAATAACAGCCAGCCATAACAAAACTTTTATTGAAGACCACTCTCTTATCCTAAATTCCCCCCTCCACTGAGACGGCGCAGGGGGCTTGCAGGGTGCCCCTTCAAGCATAGAAATATAAGAAAATCTTGAGTTCCATCAAGGGAAATTCCAGGCACCTGGCTATCCCTGAGAAATACACGAGCAACTTGATATGCAAGAAGGTAACCATAGCTTAAACAATAGCCAAGAAAGTTAGAGTCATGAGATGATTGGTTCCCACATGGAATAAAAGTTAACATTTTAACACAGGTACCTGAGTTGTTCTTCAGAAACCCACAACCGCACCAAACGGATCTACTAGCATGTAGACCTCAGATAAGGGGGGACAAAAGACTGAACTCTGACCCACAACCTTTGTTTTAAATTTCTTCCTGAGGGGACTGGAAGAAGTCACACCCACAGGTCAGAGCTAACATTCTTTTCTGCTGAACCCAATCTTTTGAGATAAAACGTTGCCTCCTTAACCAATCACAAATCAGAAAATCTTTGAATCTACCTGTAATCTGTGGGCCTCCCACTTCAAGATATCCACCTTTTTAGGTCAAACTGTTCCCAGACCAAACTGAGGGTCGGGCTGCTTATTCGTGTGGCCCAATAACAAGGTTCAGATGAACTGGGAAAGAAGCCAGTTTATTTCTGTAACTGGGCACAGGGAGACGGCCTGGAAATTGTTGCCAGACCAACTCAAAATTACCAAGTTTTCCAGAGCTTCTATTTCTAAGCTATAAGTCTACGTGTAAGTGTGCATCCATCTAAAGACATTAGTGATGAACTTCTTCTAATCTAGAACTAAGGTCTGAGTCCTGGAGACCTTCCTCTGGAGCCTCAGTAAATTGACTTAATCCAAATGGGTCCAGGTGCTGGGGTGATTACCCTTATCTTATCTCCTGCTATATCATGGAGGTTTGGGGAGTTCCTTCAGACCCCCATAAACTTGTTTGTGGAGGTCTAGGGAGTTTCTTCAGGTCCGTAAAGAAAAAAAACCTTGTTTCATCCTAAACAGGTCCTGTTAAAAATTCCTTCGTTATCTTGCCATGCTTCGAGGCCAAGCAAAGCACTGGGCAGAACTCTTGGTGGGCTTTTGTTATATTCCAACTTTTGTATAAAGGTGCTGGCTCTTTCAGCTTTTAAGATTTAACTTCACCACTCGGTCAGTGCTGAAACAGTTGTTATGGAGGCCTGTGTTAGTGAGACCTGGCCTGTCACTAAACCAATGTATAATATCCGTGTATTGATTTAGGATGTTGCCTGTGACTTCTGCTTTACTGAAATGTACCCCTGCATTTAAAACCCATTACTTGCAAGCCATCAGGGAGGTTGGGTGTGAAGTGTGACCTGCCCCATTCTCCTTGCTTGGTACCCTGCAAATAAATGCCCTCCTTTCTCTTGCTGCAAAACCACAGTGTGAATGTTTGGCCCTACTGTGCCGGTTAAGGAGACCCCAGATGGGTTCAGTAACATCACCAGCACTTTGCTGGAATCATAAAGACTGAGTACTCTTCAAGGTCAAGACTGCAGAGCCTCAGGGCTTGTCTGCTGCTGTTTATAATATAAGCCTACTCACAGTCCCTTGCTTCCCATGCTTAAATCACGGAAGCGGAGACATTTGGGACACCAGGACAGAAATCTTTCAAATGCCAAATTCTTGTAATTATCCACTTCTCACATGCTCTTTCCAAAACAAAAAGTCAAAATTAAAAAAGTGGTTGACATTCCCAATATAGATAGATTCCAAGTTTATCAGACGTGTCTCAAAAGATTAATCAGTGATTGCCTCATCTAATATGTCCATGAGGCTACAGTATTTTATTTATTTTTATTTTTCAAGGCATTTTCTTCATGATTCTTCTACTGTATAAAGAATTCTCCAAAAATAAAATAGAAGAGGGAAAAAGAAACCTCATTAAAATACAGGAAAGTTATTGTTTCAGTGATTCTCAATACGCATTAAATAAAAGAAAACTTGGCAGTTGAGCTTTGAAGAAGACAGGTGTTGAAAATATGCAACTTAGGCCAGGGAAGGCTGCTCAGACCTGTAATACCAGAAATTTGGGAGGCCAAGGCGGGTGGATCCCCTGAGGTCAGGAGTTTGAGACCAGCCTGGCTAACATGGTGAAACTCCTTCTCTACTAAAAATACAAAAAGAAATTGGCCAGGCATGGTGGCAGGCACCTGTAATCCCAGCTACTCGAGAGACTGAGGCAGGAGAATTGCTTGAACCCGGGAGGTGGAGGTTGCAGTGAGCCAAGATTGCACCATTGCACTGGGGGACAAGAACGAGACTCCGTCTCAAGAACAAAACAAAACAAAAACAAACAAACAAAAAAGAAAATATGTGACTTCCTTAAGCCAGAGATCAAATTAATTCTTATAAAGGCAGTCCATTGAGGTGGCTAGGAAATACACGAAAGCAGGTGTTCGGTATTCAAAAAAAGACTTAGGCACAATTCTGTAAGTACAGTAGTTTTAAAATAACACATTATGAAATGTACAGTGTGTATTTTCAGGTTTTGTCCATCCATGTATCAAGATGCTGGCATAATTATATTGATCCCAAACATCAAACTACTTTAGAAAAATGAATTATTTAGGTGATGTCCTTTGATTTACTTGTGCTGATGAAAATAGACTTCATCTCAGTTTTTTTCCATCATGTCTCGGAATTACAATAATTTTATCTTTAAAGATAAGCAATCTCTACACTCTGAAGTAATGGATGGATACCCAGGACATATGGTAGTTTGCCTCATACTTCTTTCAGAAAATGAGTAAAATTACCAAAAATTGTCCTGTTACATAAAACTTAGATTTGTGTTGAAAAAGACAATATTTTCTCCTTCATAAACTCAGTAGCAGAGGGATATCAAAGAATCCTCAATAAAGTCATAAAGATTTACTTCTATAAGCACCGTCTCCTTTGAAAATGGCAAAGTAAAAATGCAACCAGAAACAATATTAATGTCAATGAATAGAGATATTGAATGGAACTGGGCAAATAAAATTACATAACCTAAATTGACAACTTCCACAGGCCCTGGGGAATGGCTGTTCAAAATACACTGCCTACTTGCTTTTCCCCTTTCTTTTCTGTTGACTAACTTGCAGTAAACACTCAACCTTCTGTCTCACAGAGCCACACCATCTAGCCCCACTTTAGGAGATGTGGGTGGAATACCGAGGAGGGAGGCCCTTGGGAAAATGCCTTGCGTTTTTACTCTTTCTTCTTCCCTTTCTCCTTGAAATTCATAATCTGTGGACAGTCAGTACTACTCAGATGTTTGTATGTGGTTCTGTGGATAGATACAATAGACAGATGAAATTAATAGACAGAAGATGGATAGATGGATAATAGAAAATATACATTAACGATAGATATAAAATATAGCTAATTGATGATAAATGATGGATGTATGATAGAAGATAGATAAATGAGAGATAGATGATGGATGGATTGATAGATAACAGAAATGCTATTTAAATAATAGATATGAATTTAGATAATTGAGGAAGGCAATAGATATAGCTAGATGATGAATGGATGGATAATTAAATGACAGAAAATATATTTAAATGATAGCTATGAATACAGCTTGTTGATAATAGGTAATTGATAAATAGATAAACAGGATAGCTAGGTAGTTGAGGAAGACAATAGAAAACATATATGAATAATATACATAAAATTTAGAATATTGATAAATATATAATGATAGATAAACGATGGATGGATGGAAGGTTAGATAATAGAAAACATATTTAAGTGATACCTATGAAATATAGATTATTGATGATAGATCATATTTGATAGATGAGATAGATGATGGATGATGGATGGGTAGGAGATAAAAAGGTAGATAAATAATAGACTTAAGAGACAGACTAGTACAATAGATGATATTCACATCTATATCTCTCTCTATGCAAACAAACATACACATACACACTATATGTGTATACACCTATCTATACACAAAGAATTTTTTTCTCTCTTTTTTTTTTTTTTGAGATGGCATCCCACTCACTCTATTGCCCATGCTGTACTGCAGTGGCACGATCTTGGCTCACTGCAACCTCCACCTCCTGGGTTCAAGCGATTCTCCTGCGTCAGCCTCCTGAGTAGCTGGGATTACTGGTGCGCACCGCCATGCCCAGCTAATTTTTTTGTATTTTTAGCAGAGACAGGGTTTCACTATGTTGGCCAAGCTGGTCTCCAACTCCTGGCTTCAAATGATCCACCTGCCTTGGCCTCCCAAAGTGCTGGAATTACTGGAATGAGCCACTGCGCCTGGCCAATGTTTTTCTTATACACTTGGATCAAAAATTGTATGCATTTATAACATTTTCAGATCCCATTTCATTACTTGCTGTAAGGTTCTAGCATTGAATGTCTACCTATTTACTTAAAGATGTTTTCCCCTGCATCATTGCTATCTTTAAACCTTTTGAGCCTTGCAATACCGAATGCAGGAATAAAGTGGCCTGGTCTCAGTGTTTGTGCAGGTGTTTGGATGGACCTGCCTGATGCACTATGAAGAAGCATTGCCTCTCACCCGGTTTCCAAGAAGGTAGGGACTACCACAGTCACTACAAACAGGAAGGGAAAAAATAGGACTGTCCTGACAGATTCCTAGGGAAGTCAGCATATCATCACTCAGGTTCAATGAAAGATAAAAATCTTTGTCTTCTTACAGGAAACATACAATCTCAGAATTTATGTATGTTTTTCCTGTTTGCATTTATTATTCATTTTGATTTATATTGTGTCACTTTTGTTTCATATTTGCCTTTCTTGGTTTTAAGTTTTACTATAAGAGTAATTAAACAATTACTCCTTCTCATTAAATAATCTATTTGCCCATTCTCTTTTTTGTCTTTCATCTCTTTATACATTTATGAAATTCCCATGTATTCTAGTCTTTTTTTTTGTTTTTTTTTTTTTTGAGACAGAGTCTCGCTCTGTTGCCCAGGCTGGAGTGCAGTGGCATGATCCAGGCTCACTGCAACCTCTGCCTCCTGGGTTCAAACGATTCTCCTGCCTCAGCCTCCCGAGTAGCTGGGATTACAGGCACGCGCTACCACACCCAGTTAATTTTTGTATTTTCAGGAGAGATGGGGTTTCTCTATGTTGGCCAGGCTGGTTTCAAACTCCTGACCTCAAGTGATCCTCTGGCCTTGGCCTCCCAAAGTGCTGGGATTACAGTCAGGAGCCACCACGCCCAGCCTATTCTATCCTTTTATGTTCATCTTGAACACTTAATTTTTTATAAGATGTATTTTTTATCACTGCTTTTGAAATTCTTATCTTCCCCTAGATTCAATCAATTCTAGGCAAATCTTTTGTCAGGGTACACCGTCAAGAGATTGAATCAGTGGGGATGACTGAGATGGTAGATTTTCAGATAAGTTGGCTGTACTAGGTGTTTTCTTCACCTTCTAAAAAAGCATTGAATCCTAGCCATTGAACAGAATTCTAGCCATTGAACGTTCATTGCTGATTTTTATTTATGAACTTGAATCACATTCTCTCACTGTCTCCACTGATTTTCATTATGACTCTAATGTTTAATAATCTCGTATGTGTTCTATGATAAGTATGATGCCACTATGATATTCTTGGTCTGGTAACCATCTTTTTATTTCTATATGAACCTTCTTAGAGTACATAATTTTTTTGTGGTGTTCAGAAATGTGAACTTGATATGTCAAAGAATGAGAATCATTTTTCTTCCATCTTTAATTTTATTGGTGTAAATGAGCCTTTAGCAATTCCTTTTAATTCTGAAACATTCTTGTGGAAATAACTTTGCATCCATACTTGCCTTGGTAAAATCATACATTCTGTGAAGGAGAAGACAGTTCATTGCCAATATTTTAATACATCGATATGAGGTCTGCATGTGTAAGTCATCTATTCTAAATGTCCCCCCTCATGATGGCTTGTCTCCACGTATTAATGTCAAATGAACCATCTAGACAAGGTGGTTTTGAGGGAATAGGATGATTTTGTTCCTACCAAAGAGAGCTGCCTGCATTTCTGTCTGCAGTAAGTTGTACTGTCACTATGGTGGTAACTAAGTGATTCGATTTTACACTTTTACAGTGGGTCAAATAGATGTTCACTACTCTTAAAAATACATGAATCCCTATTCATTATTTAACAGTCATGTTAGCTAAATCTTCAACTACTTGATATGCATTCAAATATAAAATCATAATGCAGGCACTTATGCAAAGAATACGTGAAATTTTAAAATTTAATCCTAAAATCAACCTGGTAATTGTATTTATTTGATGATTACAGAAATTGAGACCCAGTGATTTCACGTTTACTAGTGTAAACATTTCAGAAGTGACGTGTAATTAAGAACCGAACAGTGTATTACATGGTTTTTTATTAGGTTAATTACGTCATAAGTTTAATGTTTCAGGGGTTATTGTTGTTGTGTTAACTCTTTATACCATGAAAAATTGCTTGGAATACTCTGGTTTCTCTTCAGATCACATAAATCTTTTGCCTTTTAAAATTGCTTGAGATTGAAAACAAGAACAGGTTTTCAACCATTTAAACTTCTGACATAAGGAAACAAATTGCTCTTGTGATTACTGAAATTAGTCAGAATCAATAAAATATATGAGCAAAAAAAGCTATTTACATATATCTGTAGACATAAATGTAATATTTATATTTATATATGCATACCATGCTTCTTACAACTGTGAATCAAAGCTTCATTTACAATTTCTGATTCTGAGGGAGGCTAGGGATCAAAAAACTAGACATTAGGTACAATGTACATTCCTTGGGTGCACTAAAATCTCAGACTTCACCACCATATAATTCATCCATGTAACCAAAAACCACTTGTACCCCCAAAAGCTATTAAAATTTAGAGAAAATAGGAAATAAAAATAAAATGTAAAAGTAAATTTTGCCTTCACTGTACCCACAATCAAAAATTAATTTCAGTAATTACATTAATCTGCACATTGCCATCTTTACAGGGATGAATTACGTAGAACTCAGTTAATTCTGTCCGTTAGTGTTAGATTTTTTAAATATTGTTTTCTCTGCATCCCAATGGCCCTCTCATCAGTTTTATTTTTAATTGATTTTTAAGTGAACTAGCATGTTTTATTTGAGACCAATGGAGGATCAGAAGAATAACATTACTTACCAGAATCTTTGGCATAAGCACATGGGCCATATCTGTGCACAGAAAAATATAGTGGGTTTCAAAGAGCAGAATATTTTCCTGAGCTTGTAAAGGCCTATTTTGTTCTCCAAATAAAGGTGTTTTATAGAGAAATGTATTAACCTTTTTTTTTTGTCTTCTGGTTGACATGCATAAGTGTGTCAATATCGACTATTAGGAACCTATTTATAAACATTCAATCATGGGGTATTGTGTGAAGTAGCAGTGGCATGAGGTATCGAGTGGCATGGGGATTGAGAGCAGTGGCTCAATCGCAGCTCACTGCAGCCTCGATTTCCCAGGCTCAAGCGATCCTCCTGCAGCAGCCTCCCAAATAGCTGGAACCACAGGTGTGTACCACCATACCTGACTAATTATTATTATTATTATGTATCGCTATATTGTCCAGGCTGGTCTTGTACACCCGGCCTTAAGCAATCCTCTTGCCTCAGCCTCCCAAGGTACTGAGATTACAGGCATGAGCCACCACATCCTGCAAAAAAACGCTTTTAATTCAACTCAATTCAATAAGATTTTATAGAGTCTATACTCTGTGCCTAAAATGTCCCCCACCACTAAAAGATAAACCATTTCTGTGTAATGTAAAAAGATAGAAAGATGGATAGATAAGGTACATAGATAGATATGGGTAGGTATGTTAATGGGGAAGATAGATGATACGTAGGAATAGATGATAGATATAAATAGATGACAGGTAGATAAATTGATGATAGATAATAGATCATGATGATGGATAATAAATACAGATACATGGTAGATAAATATAGATATAGACCATAGATAAATAGATATTGCCTGTGTAATAATTAAAACAGCACGTACTAAATTTTCAAGATATAATTACTAAATTAATGACAAACAAAAGCAACAATACGTAATTGTTTCAATAGAAACTCTCATAAGTAAAGTTTAGCAGAATATTGATCAATTGCCTACCCACATACTCTGTCTCTAGGCCAGTAATATAAAGGGTTCTTCAAAGTGTAATTAACGTGAACCAAACTGCACTGTTAAATGTTTTACTTAAAAAGAAATTATTTTACCAAATATATTATGAATTCAATAATGATAAAAGTCATAATCGTGTTTCCAATTTAATTAAAGAATACATCAAGAATCAGAGAAACTTAAAGTGAGGGGAAACGTTGGAAATAATTTATTCTAACACTGATACTTAGATAGCAATTATTTTTAACTTTGGTCCCAGCTGTGACGGGTTCATTGTTAAGAGTTAACAATGCTGAGTTGAGATGCATGAATCTGTCAAACTCAAGTTCCCTTGAAAAGAATGTGGTAGACTGATTTACTCCAGGCCTGTCTCGCTCATCAACATAGAAGTGAAATTACAGATACACATGTGTAAAAAAGGATTGCATAAAATACAATATTCATCATGACCACTTGAAGTTCATTTCAGGAGTGTACAATATTTTTCTTAGTGCTGGAATATTTTTTAAAATATAATTCACCCTTATCAATATATAAACCATCATCTCGATAGATTCACTTATCAATAGATACCAACAAATCCATAAAATATTACAAATTTTCATGCACAGAACTCTCAGAAAACTGGAATTCAAAGGTCCTTTCTTAACGAGGGACAGACCACTAAGAAAACCTATAGCAAATAATGTTTGTTATATTTAAGATCAGGAAACATAATAATGCTTTTTATCAGACCTCTCTTCTGTATTTTGCTGGATAGAAGAGGAAAGAAATAAGAGTTTTATGAATTGAAAAGGAGGAAAATGTCATTATTTATCAACCATATGATAATACATAGAAAAAAAATCCAGACAAATATACTGATAATTGGTCAAATCAATATGAGTATTTAATAGTGTTGTTGGATACAATGTCAAATTTAAAAATCAGTTTCCTTTCCTTCAATAGTAACATCATTTAGAAAATGTAAATTAGCATATAATTTATAAAGGCAACAAACAAATTTACTTGACAAAATATAATTAGACTCAATAAATAACGATGTCAATTCTCTCCTAATTAACCTACTAATTCAATGAAATTTAAATAAAATTTCCAAAAGGATGTGTTGTAGAAATCGATAAGCTAATTAAAAAATTTATATAGACAGACAATTGCCTGACATATGCCAAGAAAACGTTTCTGGAAATGCTGAAGGTGGGAGATGTGTTCCATGAGATTTCATGCCTTATTACTAAATCTTAGAAGAGCAAAGTATTGATGCTAGGATAGGTTTACCTATCACCAAAAACAAAGAGTGAACCCAAACAGATATTTATGGATACATAATTTATTCATTCATTCATGAATGAAGAAAGGTAAACCTTTTGGTAAAGCATCCTTGTACAAATGATAAACTTTAAATAAATAATTAAATTTAAAAAATTACAGGTTTGCTTAGAGCTTGAAGCCAAATATTAGAACTTTAAAACTTAGGAGCATTAAAAACATCAAAAATTTCAAAGTGTTTGAAAATATCTTTATAACACTGGATGATTAAGTATATCAAAACCTGGGCCAGGCGCAATGGCTCACACCTATAATCCCAACACTTTGGGAGACTGAGGCTGGCAGATCACCTGAGGCCAGGAGTTCGAGACTAGGCTGGCCAGCATGTCAAAACCCTGTCTCCACTAAAAATGCAAAAATTAGCCAGGCCTGGTGGCACGCGTCTGTAATCCCAGCTACTCAGGAGGCTGAGGCAGGAGAATCGCTTGAACCTGGGAGGTGGAGGTTGCAGTGAGCCGAGATCAGGCCACTGAACTGCAGCCTGTGACACAGAGTGAAACTCTGTCTTAAAAAAAAAAATATATATATATATATATATATATGAAAAACTATAACCAAAAATGTAAAGTTTGATTTATTCAACTACATTAAAGTTAAAAATCCTGTCCATCCAATGTTAAAGTAGACTGACAGGTGAGGCATCCAATTCGGAGAATATATTTTCAATATATTTTACCAGCAAATATATCAATAAGATACGCACGAACACACATACATATACTACAGTATAAATATTGGGAATATTTTAAACAGGTGGTTTAGAGAAAAGTTATCATTTAGGTCTTACAAAAATATGAAATCTTTAAAGTTCATTCATAAAAAATAAACCTAAATTTCATTAACAATGAGGCATCGTTTCTTACCCATATCGTTGGCCGAAACACTGAGCGACGTTGAGGCGTGGATCCATGTGAACCTTCTCTCATATCTGCTTGGATTATAAATTCTCACCATGCTTTCAGAATAGTTTGCTGTCACTTTACAATGTCTATTCTAAAAATGAACAATAAATGAAGAATCCTACTTGAATGCATATGTCATATATACTCAGGAACTCCTTAGACCATGAAACACCTATAGGCATGTTTCTAACACCTTCTTTTGAAGGAGCTAGAAAATATAATATGCATCATGACCAATTGAAGTTCATTTCAGGAATGTACAATAGTTTTCTTAGTGCTTGAGTATTTTTAAAATGTAATTCGCCTCTGTTAATATACAAACAATCATCTCAATATATTCACTTTTCTATAGATACCAAAAAACCAATAAAATATTGCAAATTTTCCTGCACAGAACTCTCAGAAAACTGAAATTCAAAGGAGCTTAGAATCCTGAAAAAAACTCAGAACATACACATGCTTATCAAAAAGAGAATGGATAATCATTTGTGTTAAATCAATTACACAGAAATACTATACTGCAATGAAGATCCCTAGGCTTCATGAATATGAATCAATATGGGTGAATCTCTGAAAAATATCATGTTCAAGGAAAGAACCCAAGGAAGACACTACAAACAGTAAGATTCTTTTACATAACATTCAAAATCAAGCAAAACTTAAGAATGTGTTCTCTAACAATAGAGTAGTGCTAGAAAACAGCATGAAATCAGTATAGTTGTCTCCTTTCATGAGTAAGGAAAGCATTGGTTGAAAACAGAAATCGAGTAGCATTCATTTACTTTTCCATTCCCTAACTCAGGGCCTCCTTCACAGGTGTATGGCCCCAAGCAATTGCAAAGGGTCCTGGGGTCAGAAGTGCCCCATGCTAGGGTTAGAGGTCTGCCACTGCTGTCTTGAAATTCTGAAAGAGTTAATCTTTGCATTTTTGTTTTGTACCTGGAGTGCAATGGACGAAGAGGCATGCATGCACGTGGTCAGAGGAGATATGCATCGTATGCAGTTCTGCCACTGTTCTTTGCTACCCAATAGCGTACAATGCTCATGAAGCCCCTTGAGCACAGAATTCTGCTGGACTGGCAATAGGGGGAATTCGGTGAGATTCACAGTGTGCACAAAGGGTGGCTGTTACTTCTACGACAAAGTGAGTGCTCTTGCAGCCCAGAGAGGCCATGCTTTGTGTCCAAGTTAGAACTTGCATCAAATATAGAAAAGTGGCAATGACATTCTAAAAAAAATCCAAGAACAAACAAAAACTCTATCCTATCTCCTATTCTTCTTGACACATCGGGCAACCACTTATGCTGAAAATGATGCCATAGAAGGGATGGGATGAGATGACAACCTGTGGCTCCCCTTCATTGCATGACTTCCTTATCATCAGTGAGCTGAAGGTACAGTGTTGCTAGAGTATGTCCATATCAAGAAGTGAAATAAAATCAGCTAAGTTCATTTTGTGTAGCACACTTCTCGTGTTGTGGTAAGAATGCAGTAGATACTTACGCATGTGCTACAAAATAACAGCTTGTGTAATTTCAGTGATTTCTGAATACGTTAACTGCTCAGATATTGGAGTTCAAAATTGGCATTGCACAATATAAAGATAAAAATGGAAAACTATGCCAGTGACTAAATATTTTAATTTTTCCTTACTTAGAAAGACATCAAAAAGAAATTTATTTTTTAAAGATATGACAAGTTGAGAAAGAGTAGAAGAAAACGGGAAAAACAGCTTTATGTTTTAGTACTGTTAACAGTGCTATGAAATTGGCCAACTTTTTCTGGAAAGAGTCAAATAGTAAATATTTTCAGCTCTGTGAGTTATATAAACTCTGTTGCAGTAACTCAACTCTGCCTTTGTAGCAAAAAAGCAGGCACACACAATACATAAATGAATGGGTATGGCTGTTTTCCGATAAAACTTTATTTATAAAAACAAGTGGTGAGCCGGATTTGGCCCATGGACCATAGTTAGTCCATGGATATGCTAAGGTAAGAAGTCCACTGTAAGACTTCTTAGCAATTCAAACAACATGAGGGGAAAATCTCCTACAACCTTAGGATTTTTTTTTAAACATTTCTGAGTTTCAGGCTAACCGGGCATTTGCATGATGCTGAACAGTAATTGTAGGTATCATATTTATGGCAATATTTTCAGTGTTTGGGAGTCACAGATGAAGGGATTGACTCAGGTAGTTCCAATATGGATCATTTAGTCTGTCTTCATGCTGCTCTTTGGGCAAAGCATAGGAAAAAATACCAGCAGTCTAGTGATATAGAATTTCTGTTTCTAGTAGCTGTGGGGTTATAACTTTCAGAGAATTGTTTCTCTTAAAAAAAGACTTGAGAAAGTCACTCATAGCTATGGCCAGTGGCATGAATGTTTCATGCCCTCCAGCTTCAGAATCTAGACACTCTGTGCTTCTGTCATTTTAGTTCTATAGAAATACTGCAGTGTGATAGGAATACTGCATACAGAGATTGAGATTCAGGATAGTAAATCTCTATGCCTAGTGTAGTTTTGCTTTTGCTAAGGGGAAGAGTAAAACATATGGATGTGTAAAACTCACCAGTGACAGCATCAACTGTTTTTTTTTTCTTTAGGAATTCAGACCTCATGAAAGGGTCAATGAAGAAATGATGTTTTGATTTCCCAACAGGATTACCCAACATTTCTCTGACAGTACCTGCCAGTTACTTCTTTCCTAAAGATTTCTGCTGCCCAGAGAAAGTCTCTAGTTTAGCCAGAATTTCTCCATAATATCGTTGGTGTTGCCCCATGGGTTTTAGCTAAGCAGTATCCATCTTGTGCAAGAGAGGCTCGTCAGGGCAACTTCCTGAACAATAAGCTGAGATGATCATGGGGGAAGGGGATTAATGAAGGACTGTTACAGAAATAAAGAAAAAATCTGCAGTAGAGCAACAACTCCAACCCTTGCTGGAAAGTTTCAGTCAGACACTGACATTTCCAAAGTGCCCATAAATCAACTTTTAATATACTGTGGATGCATAGAGGAGGCTGTCCATATGTTTCTTTTTTGAAGTTTTAGGCATTATTTTTTTCAGTGCGAAGAAGCTGTAACCTTAATAAGTTCAATAAAACAGAAATATACATAAGTACTGCTAATAAAATGACTAGGCCAATTTTGAAATGTAAACTTAAAATGTAAAATCACGGGGTCTGAGCCTTGCTCAGAGTAGGAGTCCATGCGGACATCGGCTAAGATTCCAGAATGACTACCGTCTTGACTTACACTTTTAAAAAGTGCACTTCTGATGCACTTATCACTGCATCAGAATGGTCCCTCAGATTTTCCATAAGACCTCTGAGCTGTTCCTCCCAGTTGCGAGCTGCCCAGCCATCCAGACCGAAACGAGGAAGACATTAGCCAAACCCAATATAAGGAATATTGTGGTGGTGGATTGTGTTGGCACTCCATTTTTGCTGTCAGGCACTTCTTATAAAGACCTGATACCACATGATTTGGCTAGAGCAACACTTACGGGTTTGTTGCATCAGCCCAGTGTCCCCAAGGAAGTAGCTGATTATATCATCTTTGGCACAGTCATTCAGGAAGTGAAAACAAGCCATGTGGCTAGAGAGGCTGCCCTTGGAGCTGCCTTCTCTGACAAGACTCCTGCTCACACTGTCACCATGGCTTGTATCTCTGCCAACCAAGCCATGACCACAGGTGTTGGTTTGATTGCTTCTGGCCAGTGTGATGTGATCATGGCAGGTGGTGTCGAGTTGATGTTCCATGTCCCTATTCGTCAGTCAAGGAAAATGAGAAAACTGATGCTTGATCTAAGTAAGGCCAAATTTGTGGGCCAGTGACTGTCTTCAATCTCTAAATGCCAGTTGAATTTCTTAGCACCTGAGCTCCCTGCGGTTTCTGAGTTCTCCACCAGTGAGACCACGGGCCACTCTGCAGACCAATTGGCTGTTTCTCGACTGGAACAGGATGAATATGCACTGCGCTGTCCCAGTCTGGCCAAGAAGGCACAGGATGAAGGACTCCTTTCTGATGTCGTACCCTTCAAAGTACCAGGAAAAGATACAGTTACCAAACATAATGGCATCCGTCCTTCCTCACTGGAGCAAATGGCTAAACTAAAACCTGCATTCATCAAGCCCTACGGCACAGCGAAAGCTGCAAATTCTTCTTTCTTGACTGATGGCGCATCTGCCATGTTGATTATGGCAGAGGAAAAGGCTCTGGCAATGGGTTATAAGCCGAAGGAGTGTTTGAGGGATTTTATGTACGTGTCTCACAATCTGAAAGATCAACTATTATTCAGACCAACATATGCGACTCCAAAAATTCTAGAAAAGGCAGGATTAACCATGAGTGATATTGATGCTTTTGAATTTCACAAAGCTTTCTCAGGTAAGATTTTAGCTAATTTTAAAGCCATGGATTCTGATTAGTTTGCACAAAATTACATGGGTAGAAAAAGCAAGGTTACATTGCTTCCTTCGGAGAAGTTTAATAACTGGGGTGGATCTCTGTCCCTGAAACACCCATTTGGAGCTACTGGCTGCAGGTTGGTCGTGGCAGCTGCCAACAGATTACGGAAGGAAGGAGGCCAGTATGCCTTAGCGGCTGCCTGTGCAGCTGGAGGGCAGGGCCATGGTATGATAGTGGAAGCTTACCCAAAATAATAGATCCAGAAGAAATGACCAGGAGTTTCTGTGCAACACTCACACTAGGCAACGGCATTTCAATGCATTCCTAAATGACATTTATAGTTCCTAGCTCCTGTTAGGAAAACGATTCTTGTGTCCTTCTGTTAAATGCTTTGCACTTAAGCCTTGCCAGTGTTCTGAGCTTTTCAATAATCACAGTTTACTGCTCTTTCAGGGATTTCTAAGCCACCAGAATCTCACACAGACGTGTGTAGGTGGTTGTTTTTGTTCTCTCTTGTCACTAAAGACTAAATGAGTGCTTGCAATTGGGAAAGAGGTCAGCTGAGATTCGGAAATCATCTTTGTAATATTTGCAAATTATACATGTTCCTATCTGTATCCTAAAGAAAATTGTTCTCTATAAAATACAAACAAATTTCCCTAAATTAACTTAATTATGGAAAAATAATTCAGAATCTAAACATCACTGAAAACTTATAAAAATGTTTAGATACATAAATATCATGGTGGTCAACCTTAATAAAGTGGGGAAATATTGGAAAAAATTTAAAAACACACATATATATGTTAAAGTTATGTACATATATAAATTTATATGTTTATATAAAAATTAGTATATATAAAGTTTATATTATGCATATTTACATATACTTATATACACTTTTATATAGTACATAAATGAATATCCACCTCCATATTTAAATTACATCTTTAGGCTGGGCATGGCAACTCATGCCTGTAAATCTCAGCACTTTGGGAGGCCGAGGCGGACGGATTGCTGGAACTCAGGAGTTCGAGACCAGCCTGCGCAACGTGGCAAAACCCTATCACTACCAAAAATACAAAAATTATCCAGGCGTGGAAGCTTGTGGTCCCAGCTCCTCGAGACAGAGGCTGAGGTGGAGAATTGCTTAAGCCCCAGAGGTCTAGGCTGCAGGGCGCCCAGATCATGCCACTGCACTATAGCCTAGACCACAGAGCAAGACCCTGTCTCAAATAAATAAATAAAATAAAATATCTTACATCTTTATATATGTACCTGGTTTTGTTTAGTAAAATTATTGTATATATGTATATAATAATATATACAGTATACTTATATATCACTGCATTAGTCCATTTTCACACTGCTATAAAAAGATACCTGAGACTGGGTACTTTATAAAGGAAAGAGGTTTAATGACTCAAAGTTCCGCGTGGCTGGGGAGGCCTCAAGAAACTTACAATCATGGCAGAAGGTGAAGGGGAAGCAAGGCACGTCTTCTCACGGCAGCGGGAGCGAGAGACAGCAAGGAAGTGCCACACTTTTAAACCATCAGATCTCATGATAACTCACTCACTATCACGAGAACAGCAATGGGGAAATCCGCCCCTAGGATCCAATCATTTCTCACCAGGCCCCTCCCTGGACACATGGGAATTACAATTACAGATGAGATTTGGGTGGGGACACAGAGCCAAACCCTATCAATCATATATAATTACATTTATTTATATATAAACTTGTATACATGTACACATACATATTTATATATACACTTGTATATACATACATATACATTTATATATTTACATAAAAACTTGTATACATATAAATTGATATACAGATGGTCTTTGACTTAGGATGGTCCCATTTACAATTTCCGGACTTCACGGTGGTGTGAGAACAATATACATGCAGTGGAAAGTGCTGTTTTCCTCTCTTACCAGGCTGGACAGCAGCAGGGAGCCAGCTCCCGCTCATCCCTGCAATCAGAAAGGTTCACAGCCAACATTCTACAGTGTTCTGTGTTGCCAGAGGAGTTTGCTCCACTATAGGCTATGTAAGTGCTCTGAGCATGTTTCAGGGAGGCTGGGCTAAGCTATGATGTTTGGTAGGTTAGGCATATTCAATGCATTTTCAAATTACGATATTTTCAAGTTGCTATGGGTTTACTGGGATATAACCCCATCATAAGTTAAGGAGCATTTGTACATAAACTTGTATTGATGTGTGTGTGTGTGTATATATATATATATATATATATATATGGTGTGTATATATATATGATACATATATATGGTACATATATATAACTTGGATCTGTGCATATTTTATATGTCTGTGAACATTTATATACACATTTTTATATCAATACATACATTTATATAAACATTTAACGTATACAGTTGACCCTTGAACAACACAGAGGTAAGGAACAACTCGCCGTCCCACTCCCACATGTACTTGAAAATCCATGTATAACTTTGACTCCCCCAAAACTTAACTATTAATCGCCTACAGTTGACTGGAAGCCTTACCGATAACGTGAACGGTCAATTAACACACATTTTATACATTATATGTATTATATACGGTATTCTTACAATAAAGTAAGCTATAGAAAAGAAAACGTCATTAAGAAAATCCTAAGGAAGAGAAAATATACTTATTATTCACAATGTGGAAGTGGATCACCCTAAAGGCCTTCATCCCCATCATCTTCACGTTGAGTGGGCCGAAGAAGAGGAGGGAGAGGAGGTGGTCTTGCTTTCTCAATGGTGGCAGAGGTGGGAAAAAAACCAAATATAAGTGACTCACACAGTTCAAACCCATGTTGTTCAAGAGTCAACTGTATATGCATATACACACACATACATACACATTTATATTTAAATTATATATTTATATATACACCTAATTGTGTTTGGTAAAATTAATTTTGTTACACTCTTAAATTTTTTGTTATTTGCATTTCTTCTCTATGTTTCAACATTTCAAGCCACAAAAAATAGACACAATATTCTGACTGAATGATTACAATATGGGCATCCAGGTAGTTCTGTTTAGACAGTTTCTAAACCACCAGCTACACAGACACATCTTATAGAGCTGCCATCTAAAAAGGAGATACACTAGATTATTTTTATGTCATTAATTGATACACAACACAGGCATTTGTCCCCAAGGGCTTCCTCTGTCATAGGATGTTTACTCAATTTATGTGAACAAATTCCAATTTGCAGTGGAGTGCCCTAGAAGCCAAACAGAATGCAATGAATTTTAAATGTCGCTTGCTTGATGTTCTTAATTTGGAAAATATTTAAAAGATGTGCACTGTTACAGTAATGAGTATGTGTGTGTGTATATATGTGTGTGTGTATACGTGTGTCTGTGTGTGTATATAAAATAAATGTCATATACACCTACATATAAATGTATATATTCATTTGCTTTAGTGCTTTTTATTACATAAAGTGATTATTGGTAAAGTTGAAGTTTACCAAGTGAAGTTTGTTGAATGCAACAAACCACCACCACCTTGGCAGCTATAGGGAGGTGATTGTCATCAAACAAACCTCAACTTCACCAAAAAATCATTTTATTTAATAAAAAGAACTAATGTAAATTTCATCTTTTAAAAATTCTAGGTTAAGGAGGCATCTTTGATCTCTATTTTGTTCAAGGGTCATCTGTATATGTTAAATGTTTATTAAAATGTTTAATATTGATGTAAAAAATGTATATAAATGTATATGATATTTTTTATTTATATATACACACATATATACACACATACTGATTACTATAATGGTGCACACGTACATATTGATATAAAATGTATATACAATTGTATATAAAATGTATATACAATTGTATATAAATGTATATGACATTTGTTTTATTTATATATACACATATATACAACATGCTAATTTACAGTAACAGTGCACATGTATATATTGATATAAAATGTACATATAAACATATGTAAATGCATATGACATTTGTTTTACATATATACACACACACATAAACACACACATATTAACTACTGTAACAGTGCACACCTTTTAAGTATTTTCTTCCAAATTAAGAATATCAAGCACACTATATTTATAATTCACTCTATTCTATTTGCCTTCTAGGGCACTCCATTGCAAATTGAAACCGATTCACAAAAACTTATGAGAGAGAGAGCCATTGAGGACAAATTCCCAAGCTGTGTATCAATTAATTATATTCTCACTATGTCTTCCAAAGTACATTTTTATATTGTCACTAAAAATACATGTATCACTAAATAATACCTAGTGAATATTTTTAAAATTTACATTAGAAGTACATTATTGTATAATCTTTTTGTAAATTATTTTATTATCCTTTTAGTTATGCATAGGTTGAGCCAATTTGTGTAACTGTGATATAGCTGGTATGCACACACTAGGAGTTATTAACACTTAATTACTCCCTTTCTGCTTGATCATTTCCACTTTTCCTCTTTTACAAACAATATGGCAAGAAACAAAGTTATCAATGCTTCTTTGTGTATATATGTGAGCTGTTCTTTGGGAGTATTTTTTTAGTGCTCTTTATAAATATTAAACTTATTTGCCTTCAACAAAACTCTAATTGCCCTAATTCATAAAATGAAAATCTAAAGTCTAGTTACTAATTGCTCAAATCACACAGCTAGCAGGAAAAAAAGCTGAGATCAAACCCAGCCTGTCTGTCCCCAAAACCCTAGTAATTAAACGTGTCCTGCCTTCTCAAAGGTATTGTTGAGTAACATATGCGATTGGAGGCTTTCCATTTCATTAGACAATACCAAAAGGCTTTTCCAAATTGGGTACAGATTCCCTTTTGCTACAATTCCCCAACAATGAATACAGCAGACATTTGAATTTTTGCTAAGCTAATGGCTGTGAAATTCCATTTCTTTGTTTTAATTTTTCATGGCTTTGATTTCTGGTGGAATGGTATTTAATGGCCTATGTTTATTGATCTTTCAGATTTTCCCCATTAAGGGGAATTAGGCTTGCTTTGTTTTGTTTGTTTGTTTTAAGACCAAGGGACTGGAGTTCCCGTCACCCACCTTAATTTAGTATTTGGATATGTTTATTTGTTTGTTTCAGACAGTCTAGCTCTGTCACCCAGGCTGGAGTGTAGTGGCACGATCTCGGCTCACTGCAACCTCCACCTCCCGGGTTCAAGCAATTCTCCTGCCTTAGCCTCCTGAGTAGCTGGGATTACAGGCACCTGCCACCACACCCAGCTAATTTTTGTATTTTTAGTAGAGACGGGGTTTCACAATGTTGGCCAGGCTGGTCTCAAACTCCTAACCTCAAATGATCCACCCCCCTCAGCCTCCCAAAGTGCTGGGATTACAGGCATGAGCCACTGTGCCTGGCCTAGTATTTGGTTTTATTTTAATTGAATGATTGAGTCAAAATGAAATTTGACAATGATACATATTTACTTTTATTTTCTAATTAAATGTGGCTATTTCACCAGGCGCTCAGCTTGATTCCCAGAAGAAATGGGAAAGCTTTGTGGAAATATGAGAACAAGGCAGTGACAATCTCATTTTGCTTTGTTGAATGCTGACACAAGATAGATAGTACCTACTTTTAAATTTAATTTCCCTCATACTTGTCAGTAAAAAATGTTTCTTATGCTTGAAAAGTTCCTTGCCAGAATATGTCATTTGTGAAGGTGCAAACCTTCTTATAAAATCGGCACCTCAGCATCATACTTGCATAATCATGTCACCCCAGGAAAAGCTTTAAAGCTGTGAGAAATGCTATTTTACTTACCAACTACAAAACTTGAATGGCATAAATTGAAACCATTTATATGTATACAGACAGACACACACACACACACACACACACACACACACACAAAACTCCTACTCCTTTTATTCTTAATTTTATTTATTTATTTATTTATTTTGAGATAGAGTATCACTCTGTTGTCCAGGATGGGGTGCAGTGGCACGGTCTCTTCTCACTGAAGCCTCTGCCTCCCGGGTTCAACTGATTCTTGTGCTTCAGCCTCCAGCGTAGCTGGGATTACAGGCATGTGCCACATGCCCGGCTAATTTTTGTCTTTTTAGTAGATATGGGGTTTTGTCATGTTGGCCAGGCTGGTGCTGAACTCCTGGCCTCAAGTGAACTGCCTGCCTCAGCCTCCCAAAGTGCCGGGATTATAAGCGTGAGCCACCTCACCCAGCTTCTACTCCTTTTAAAACACTGCATTTACCCATTTGGTACCTTAGATGTAAATGCTATCAAGGACTGTTCATTTTCAAGCAGTCCTATATAGCATTTATATTATCTATAATATAAATATAATATATAATATTAAGATCATATTTATATTTATAATATATAACTGTTATAATTATATTTATAATATATTATATAAATATTATTTATACATTATAAAAATATATTTATATTTTATATTATAGATAATATGAATATTACATTTATATTCTCTATTATAGAGAACATATATTATCTATAATATTTATATTATAGGTAATATAATTACAGTCCAAGTAACTGGGAATACAGGGGTAAACTATCATGCCTGGTTAATTAAAAATTACTATTATTATTTATATCTATAAATAGATAATATAAATATAATAAATAAATGTAAAAATAGATCTATAGTTATAGATAATATTAATATTAATATTATATTCATATTTATATTATCTATATTTATAGATAATATAGATACACATCAATAATTAAGAAAAGGATTATTTTAGGAATGTACTAATACTATAAAAATAATAGTCTTGCAAATAATTGCTCATAAATCTGGAACCTTATTTAATCTTCTTAGCTTTCATTTGAAAGCTGTGTTTGTCTGTGTCCTGTGTGTGTGTGTTTTCCGGTTCTATTTTTGTGTACAGATCACCTCTGTCTCAGTCTGCTTTGCTTTGCTATAAATAAATACCTGAGCCTGGGTAATTTATCAATTTATAAAGCCTGGTGTTTACCTGACTCACGATTTTTCAGGCGGTATAAGAAGTATTTTCTTCTTGTAAATACCTCTGGAAGCTTCCAGTAACGGCAAATGTGAAAGGGGAAATGGAGGGTCACATGCGAGGGAGGGAAAGACAGAGGAAGAGGGGTGCCATGCTCATATGAACTATACAGTAGGAACTCACTCATTCCCAGGGGCACCAAGCCATTCATGAGGAATCCACCCCCATGACAAAAACACCTCCCGCCGGGCCCCACCTGCAACATGGGGATCAAATTTCAATATGAGTTTTGAAGGGTCAAATATCCAAACTATATTGACCCCTAACTTAGTCTTGTAGAACAGCAATCGTTTTATTATGCTAACGATTCTGTGCTTTAGGGACACTGAAAGGGTTCATTGCGTATGGCTGTCTTTGCCCATGATGTTTGGAATTTACAAAGGTAGGGAGGTCACTGTGGCTGGGGAATAGAATGAAGTGAAGGTTTCATGACTCCTATGTCTGCGGATGGATGCTGGCTCAGTAACGGCTCTCAGATGGAATGTATGAGGCACCTCCAGGAAGATGCTTGGGCTTCATTTACAATCCAGCCTCAGAATGTACACAGTGTCACTTCCTTTGGTTTCACAACCTTGCTCAGATTCCAGAGGAGAGAGCATCTTTTTTTTTTTTTTTTTTTTTTGAGACAGGGTCTTGCTCTGTCTCCTAGACTGGAGTGCAGTGGTTTGATCATGGCTCACTGCAGCCTCAACCTACTGTACTGAAATGATCCTCCCCCTTCAGCCTTCCAAGTAAGTGGGACTACAGGGATGAACTACCGTGCCTGGGTAATTTAAAATTATTATTATTATTGTGTAGAAACAAGTTCTCACTATGTTGTCTAGGCTGGTCTCCAACTCCTGGCCTCAACAATTCTCCTGCCCTGGCCTCCCAAAGTGCTATTATTATAGGCCTGAGCCACCACACCAGCCGGGAGCATCATTTGTCTGAAAAGAACCTTAAAGCTTTAAAGTCGCTCTATATGAAGGGCTTGTGGATTGGGAGAAATTCTCTGAACATCTCTAATACATACAACTGATCACAGGGAATATGTTTGTGAAGTTTTGAAAAATGACTTTCTTTGAGACATGCATGTGATTCTAACATTGTGATTTCCTTCAGCTAAACCAGCAAATTGTTCTGTTCAGAAAAAAGTACATAATGATAGATAATCTGTAACACTATAAAATAGTGGTAATTTTTCCTCTTATGATGTCAAAATTTC
Source organism: Pan troglodytes (assembly GCF_028858775.2). Lineage (NCBI taxonomy): Eukaryota > Metazoa > Chordata > Mammalia > Primates > Hominidae > Pan > Pan troglodytes. The sequence goes on along the minus strand of NC_072421.2, from coordinate 5,756,654 downwards.
TTCAAGTAAAGGATAGTCTTATAGAAATAGTGCCCTATCATTTATTCTGTATTATTATGTGTCCCTTGGTTGAAATTTACAAGGAAGAAATTTCTCCATTACAATCACATGCTTGTCTTAGCAGACTATTGCAAACCTTTGTTTCAAACTGAGAAATCAATCTTAACAAAATAATATGAAATAAGCATGAAATGTTAAAGCCGGAAAAAAAAAAGGCCAATGGATTTTTCATAATGAAAAATAAGAAAAAAGTTAGGCAATGAATACTTTTTTTGTTTGTTTTTGAGACAGGGTCTCGATCTGTGGCCCAGGCTGGAGCACAAGTGGCGTGATCACGGTTCACTGCAGCCTTGACCTCCGGGGATCAAGCAGTCCTCATGCCTCAGCCCCCCAAGTAGCTAGAGCCACAGGCACATGCCACCAAACCTAGCTAATTTTTTAAAATAAATTATTTGTAGAGATGAGGTGTCACTATGTTGCCTAGGCTGATCTCAAACTCCTGGCCTCAAGCGAACCTCCCACCTTCGTCTTCCAAATTGCTGGGATTACAGGTGTGAGCCATCATCCTTGGCCAGCACTAATTTTAATATTATCACCATGTTTCCTCTCTGTAGGAAACGTTTGCCTAACCCAGACACAGCATCAACATTTCTTAAAAAAAAAAAAAGTCAATCTATACTCTCTTCAATATGGGCAGAAATACACAAATGGTCTAGACAAAGAGCTCACTTATTAAAGAATATCCTATTATTGGAAAGAACAAACATTGAGCTAACATGGAAAAGAATCCCATTCGGTTTTGAAGTTAGATGGTATTTAAGGAAACGATTAACCACATTATACATAGGGGAAGCCAGAGTTCTTAGTGTGGAAAAAAGGGAGACACAAATACGTCCTATTATAATGAGGAAAAGCCCAAGACAAGGAAACAGTGTGCAAGGTACAAAAAGTGTGATTTTGACACCCATCAGATGCTGACATTCTTGGAGTGATTCAGAGAACAGGAAAAGCAAATGATGGATTTGGCTGCATCCGTTTTCTCCTTCCTAGCCTTGGTTTTTGTTTGACTTTTGTTTTTGTTTTTACCAAAATCAAACTCTCTGATGTCAGTCCCTCCTAATTCCACCTGGGAAATGCTGTTCATGGATTTAGTATCCAGTTAAGAGGCAATGTGATGGCTGGGGATGTTGCCCAAGGCTGGCACCCAGATATCAAAATCCATATCCTACCTGGATTCCTGGGTGCTGTTTTACCGCCTCTTCTCTCTTTAGTGTTCTCATCTATAAGTTCAGCCCAACCAAATTTCTCCCTCATCAGCTTGTGGTGATAATTTATTTCTTATTTTATTTTATTTTTTTATTTTATTTTATTTTATTTTATTTTATATTTTATTTTATTTTTAGAGACAATGTCTCGCTCTGTTGACCAGGCTATAGTGCAGTGGCACAATCAGAGCTCACTGCAGCCTCGACTTCCTGAGCTCAAGCGATCCCCCCATGTCAGCCCCCCAAAGTAGCTGGGACTGCAGAAGCACACCACCATGCACAGCTGATTTTTTATTATTATTATTTTTTGTTGAGACGGAGTCTTGCTATGATGTCAGCCCCCCAAAGTAGCTGGGGCTGCAGAAGCACACCACCATGCACAGCTGATTTTTTTATTATTATTATTTTTTGTCAAGACAGAGTCTTGCTGTGTTGCCCAGGCTGGTCTCAAACTCTTGGCCTCAAGTGATCCTTCCTCCTTTCTCTCCCAAAGCAGTGGGATTACAGGCATAAACCACCGCACCTGGCCAGCTCTTAGTGATGATTATTCTCCTAATTGATGCTTTAAACTGCCTGACACATAGTAAACCTTCCAGTCATGTTGTTTGTTATTACTCCTATAGTTATTTGTATTGTTATTTGTGCCATTTGTTTTTCTTCTACTTTAGGCCTTGTTCTTCAATTACAAAACAAATGCCATTTCATGTTAAAGAATTTCAAAGCATTGGTGAGATGACACTTGATTTCCTCAATAGATATCAAAGAAATAATATATATTTATATAATCATATGAAATAATGCATTTCTTTAAAATAGCTGTTTCAGAATTCTGAAAAAGCTACCTTTTATGTAAGAGAAAGTTTTATAGAAGTGGTGAAATTAAGTTGGACTGTAAAAAAGAAAAAATAAGAACTCATTTTTAGTAAACTCATATAAAAATTCCAACTGGCAACATTTAAAATATTTAGGATTAAACATATAACTCTAAACACCTAAAACGTACAGAATATGTTTAATGCTGATTGTAAAATATTATGATTTTCCAAGTGGTTGGCATTAAAATGTTTCACCATTAAAGTCATTCATTTGTGTGTTCCTCCTTGTGTCCAAAGTTTGAAAATAATTAGCTGCAATGCAAAAACATGAATCAATTTCATTTTTCTTTATCAAATGTATGGAAAACAGAAGACAGGAACTCCTGTTATTAATGAGACTACTACTACTGAATTGTTACAGTTGTAGACAAAAAGCACAGGGAATTGATGGTATTGGTAGTTTCAGGAAAATTTTTTTAAAAATCATTTGTGATTGTTAATTCCACAGATAAAATGCTATTCCCTTTCCTTCAAATCATCACAAAAAATACACCATGCAGTTTACTGTTGAAGGCAAGTACATTTGAGACAGGTCTGTTCTCAGTCTGCTATTTCCTAACACAATAGTTATTGAAATGCAAGAAAAATCAATGTTAGCAGAAGCAGTAGCCTTTCATTTCTGCAGTGCTTGATTCTACTGCTATCACTCTTCTTTGTGTCAATACACAGGGAGGGCGTCTTAGTCCGTTCTCACATTGCTATAAAGAAATACCTGAGACTGGGTAATTTATAACGGAAAGAGGTTTAATTGACTCACGGTTCCACATGGCTGGGGAGGCCTCAGGAAACTTACAATCATGGCAGAAGGCAACGGAGAAGCAAATACCTTCCTCACAAGGTGGCAGGAAAGAAAGGGAGCGTTTGAAGGAGGAACTGTCAAACACTTATAAAACCATCAGATCTCATGAGAACTCACTATCATGAGAACAGCATGGGAGAAACCACCTCCATGATCCAGTCACCTCCCACCAAGTCCTTCCCTCAACATGTGGGGACTATGGAGATTACAGTTCCAGATGAGATTTGGGTGAGGACACAGAGACAAACCATATCAGAGGTGTTAACTATGAGCAACAACGACCCAGATAGCTCATTAATTTAAAAAACACAAAACTGATGCTTCCATATGCTTATTCCAGGAAAATACGATTGTTTCACCTCAAGAGTTGTAAGGCTATTTAATATGCATATACGCATATATTTAATCACATTTTTCACGTATGTGCATGTATGATGACACACATACACACACATGTAAATCCACCTTCCTTTCTCATGCTACAAGTTCAAATTAATATAGCTTTGATGTCATGTGTTTATGACATGTTTATTTGCCAATTCCTCTGTGTGTGTGTGTGTATTTATATGTAAGTGTATTTTCCTGTGTCTTTGGGTGTGTTTCTTTTTATTCTTCCTCTGCTTTTTAAATTGCACCTTGTTCCAACATTATTCTTTTGAATCTAATGCATCTCAGGTCCCTCTGAAGCCTGCAATTAGAACTGGATGTGGTTGCCTTAGGAAGGGGAGATTTATTCAAGATTTCCAAATTGCATAGCCAAGGGAACAGAGAAAATACATTCTCTTTTTCTACCCTGAACTTTGCAGAATTGAAGCCTGTTTTCTTGGAAGCACTTCCCTTTCTATATGAAAAAGCTCTGTATTGCTCCCCAATTTCACAATAATTAGGAAGTAGCCTGTGCTTCTGCTAGTTCTGTAAGGCACTTTGGACAAAAGGTCCTAAGAAAGCAATTTTACAGTTGCTTCCCAAAAGCCCTCGTCAAGGCAGAATAAATCAGCCAGGTGTCCTGAGATAACAAGAGCACAGAATAGAGCAGATTTGGAGTTTGATACTAATAGTGTTAAGATTAGCTCAGAGCACTGAAATATAAATTCAGCCCCCCCACCCACAAACTATACCTTCCACATCTAGGAACCCCAAAGCAGTCTGAGTCACCTCCTGCATCAAATCTAGTTCCACCAACTTGAATCCTTCAGCATCATCCAAAATGTCTCCTTACTTCAATGTCTTGAACAAGAAGTTATGCAACTAAACATAAAAATTACAAGTGGCCAACCCAACAATAATAAGGATGACATTCAGGAAATCATGCTAAAGGATGCTTGAAGGACGTGCTGGAATTTGTCAGGGAAACATTAACTGTTGGAAGAAAAGTTCACTCCCACAGTCTCATACCTCACAATAGAATGTGAGTGCTCTTGTGATTTGCATTTAGGATCCGAACTCTCGTATTCAGGTGACCTTGTGATCTCCTGAGCCTCACAAGACTTGTTTTGCCATCCTTGAAAATTTTCCCTTTTGCAAAGGTTGATAAGGACATAAGAAGACACAGAGTCACAGAATAATTTGATATTAGTTCATATGACTGGGAGAGATGGAAGAGACGGGACATGTGATTGGGGTCAACGCCATCATTTTGCAGGTGAGAAAACTTAGGGCACTGCGAAGTCAATTCTCCAGTGGAAAGGGATGGCTGGTTAAAAGCAGAGCTGGAATAAGAGCCCCCAGGACTTTTATCTCAAGCCCAGGAACCCTTTCATTATTTTACCAAAATTTATGCGTCTTATATATAATACCAGGACTTATAGCTCCCGTCTCTTGGAATTCAATTGCTGATGGAGAACCTCTAAGTATTTTCTTTGGTAAGGAAAACCCACTCAGGGATAAAAATGTTTCAAAACGAAGCCTTTAAATATAACTTCTTTGTTTTTGATGCCGGCAATCAAATATTTGAATGTCATACCATACCTCACACGAGAAAGATCAATTATTTGATAAAAGAAGGTCTGAAAGGAATTTTTACTTCTGAAGAATTTATGATTTAGACCTGAAAGGAAGTCAATTACTATGGAATTTAAACTAGTTCCATGTAACAATGAAGTATTTACTTACTATTAAAACAATGAACTCCTACGAATATGCTTTGAGATTGAATATTTAAGATTTGGCAATTTTAAAATTATCCAGTTGAATCTGAGTCATGGGGAAGTATTTGTTGACCAATATTTTAGAAAGATGGCTTTCGTAGTCAGAATCATGGCCTCCAAAGATGTCCACATCCTAATCCCATGCAGTAGACAGAATAATGGCCTCAAAGATGTCGATGCCCTAATTTCATCTGAGAGACAGAATAATGGCCCCCAAAGATGTTTACATCCTAACTCCCATGTGGTAGACAGAATAATGGTGTCCCCCAAATATCTATGTCCTAATCCTCATGTGATGGACAGAATAGTGGTGCCCCAAAGTGTCCACATCCTAATCCCTATGTGGTAGACAGAATAACAGTCCCCAAAGATGTCCACATCCTAATCCCCAGGTGGTGACAGAATAATGGTATCCCAAAATGTTCACGTCCTAATTCCCATGTGGTAGAAAGAATAATGGCCCTAAAGATGTCTACGTCCTAAATACCCCTATGGTAGACAGAGTAATGGTCTTCAAAGACGTTCACATACTAATCCTTGTGTAGCAGGCAGAATAATGGACCCCAAGATAGCCAAGTCCTTAGAACATGTGCATTTGCTAACTTATTTGGCAAATATAATCCTTGGAACACGTGCATTTAATCCTTATTTGGCAAATCCTTATTTGGCAAATATAATCCTTGGAACACGTGCGTTTAATAACTTATTTGGCAAATATAATCCTTGGAACACGTGCATTTGCTAACTTATTTGGCAAAAGGTACTTGCAGATATGATTAAATTAAGGATCTTGAGATGAGGACATTACCCTAGATATTACAGATGTGAACCCAATTTAATTTCAATGGTCTTTATAAGAGGGAGGTAAAAGGCTCAGAGTGAGAAATGGAGACGTGACAATGGAAACAGAGGTCAGAGTGATGTCAGGGTCATGAACCAATAAATTTGGATATCCTCTAGAAGCTGAAAAAGACACGGAAACAGATTCTCCCTTCAAGCCTCAAAAGGAGTGCAGCTCTGCTGACTCATTTAAGTTCTCTGATTTTCTTTTGTTTTTCTTCTTCTTTTTTTCAACTTTTGTTTTAAGTTCAGGGCATATGTGCAGGTTTGTTATATAGGTAAACTCATGTCACAGGGGATTGTTGTAGAGATTATTTTGTCATCCAGGTACTAAGCCTAGTGCCCATTAGTTATTTTTCCTGATCCTCTCCCTTCTCCCATCCTCCATCTTCCAATAAGCCCCAGTGTGAGCTGTTCCCCTCTGTGTCCATGTGCTTTCATCATTTAACTCCCACTTATAAGTGAGAACATGCAGCATTTGGTTTTCTCTTCCTACATTAGTTTGCTAAGGATAATGGCCTCCAGCTTCATCCATGTCCCTGCAAAGGACATGATCTCATTCTTTTTCATGGCTGCATAGTATTCCATGGTGTATATGTACCACATTTTCTTTATCCAGTCTGCCATTGATGGGCATTTTCAAATAACAAAATAAATTTGTGATGTTTGGAGCCATTGAGTTTATGTTTGTTTTGTTACAACAGCCACAGGGAACTAATGCAATGGTTAAAAATAACCATTTTCCAAAACGAGACTAAATAGCTTAGCTACAGAGTATATGAATATAAAAGAGTGAACTTAAAATTTCTCCTGCAGCTTTCAATATTTTTGGATAGAAGAATATGAATGAGTCCTCATAAGGTACCACTTATGATGCTCTTGTCCCATTTAAGGTTGAGCCACTGAATCTTGTTCCCTTCTTCTTTCATGTTTCATGATGCAGCCATTGCTACAAGGCACCTTGAGATTCTCTGTGTGTATGATAGCCTTTGGTGTTTTGAATGGGAATGAAAACAGTGTAACTAAATCATAGAAAGAGTTGTGTCTGTCATAGTTAGGGCTGTCTAGGGCCAGTTGTAGTTGACACTCTTGGATTTTTTAATACTGAACTCATAATGAACTTCATCATGATGAACTTCATGATTTTTTCTTACTGCACTCATGATGAACTTCAACGGTACTCTTGTGAGAAGATCTTTGGGTTTTAATTCATAACAGAAGCTGAATAATAACCACAGCATATATTTACCTGAAGACAATAGTGTCAGGAATTTTAGGAGCTGCAGATGTACTGTGTCATAATTATCAATACAGTTCTTTCTCTTTTTTTCCCCCAATATAAATGATAATTTAAGGCAAAATTGTAAAAAATCAAAATTAATACCAAAAACATATGATGAACAAATTATGAGCATTTCAAATAAAGATCAGTATTATCAACTATTCCTTTGCCTCGGGCTGTAATATGACACTCTTCCTGATGTCATTTGTCACGGTGTTTTAAAAAATGTATTGTTCATTAAGATATAATGCACATACAATGCAGTTCTCAAACAACACAACTTCAGTATATTTTATTTATTTATTTTTTTGAGCCAGAGTCTTGCTCTGTCACCCAGGCTGGAGTACAGTGCTGTGATCCTGACTCACTGCAACCTCTGCCTGCCAGGCTCAAGTGAATCTCATGCCTCAGCCTCCTGAGTAGCTGGGATTACAGGCGTGTGCCAGCATGTCCAGCTAATTTTTGTATTTTTTAGTAAAGACAGGGTTTCACTATGTTGGCCAGGGTGGTCTCAAACTCCTGACCTCAAGTCAAATGCTGGCCTCAGCCTCTCAAAGTGAGAGGTGAAGTCAGCTGGACTTCCTGGGTGGAGTGGGGCTTGGAGAACTTTTCTGTGTCTAGCTAAAGGTTTGTAAACGCACCAATCAGCACTCTGTAAAAACGCACCAATCAGCGCTCTGTGTCTAGCTAAAAGATTGTAAATGCACCAATCAGCACTCTGTAAAAATGGACCAATCAGCACTCTGTAAAATGGACCAATCACTGCTCTGTAAAATGGACCAATCAGCAGGATGTAGGCGGGGCCAAATAAGGGAATAAAAGCTGGCTGCCTGGTCCCTCAGCGGCAACCTGCTTGGGTCCCCTTCCACACTGTGGAAGCTTTGTTCTTTTGCTCTTTACAATAAATCTTGCTGCTGCTCACTCTTGGGTCCGCACTACCTTTATGAGCTGTAACACTCACTGCATAGGTCTGCGGCTTCACTGCTGAAGTCAGTGAGACCAAGAACCCACCGGAAGAAACTGATTCCATACACAAAAGTGTTGGGATTACAGGCATGAGTCACCGTGTAATTTCAGTGATCTTTTACTATATTTACATGCTGTGCAACCACCATTAACATTTAATTCCAGACATTTTTTATCACCCCAAAAATAAACTCAACATTCATTAGTGGTCACTCTCCATACTATCCTCCTCTCTCCCAAACCCTGGCAATCTGTAGTCTACTTTTTGTCTATGGGTTTACCTTTGTGTACCTTTAATAAAAATGAAATCATGTGAACTTTTGTGTTCAGCTATTTTCACTTACTGTAATGTGTTATGGTTCATGTTGTAGAATGAATCAGTACATTTTTTAAATGGATAAATATTGTCCATATTATGTATTTACACATTTTATTTATCTTCAATTCATAGACATTGGGCACTGGTATTTTTGACTATTTTTTGATTTTTTGTTTTTTAAAATTTTTGTGGGTATGTAGTAGGTGTGTATATTTATGGGGTACATGAGATGTTTTGATACAGGCATGCAATTTGAAATAAGCACAACATGGAGAATGGGGTCCCATCTCCTCAAGCATTTATGCTTTGAGTTACAAACAATCCAATTACACTCTTTATTTTAAAATGTACAATTAAGTTATTGACTATTCTAAATAGCAATACCACAAACATTTGTGTACAGGTTTTTGTGCAGACATATGTTTTCAATTCTTTTGGCATATACCTATGAGTAGAATTGTTGGTCTATAAGGCAGTTCAATGTTTCACCTTTTGAGGAACTGCCAGACTGATTTGCAATATGGGTAAACCATTTTATATTCATACCAGCAACAGATGAGAGTTCCCATTTTTGTGCATCCTCACCAGTACTTGTGATTATTTGTCTTGTTGATTATAGGCTTCCTACTTTCTGTGCATTTGGAACTAAAATACATTTCCCATAGGTAGCATGTCCATTCTGCCAGTCTCTGATTTGGGGTTGGAGTGTTTAATCCATGTATTGCTGTATTTTTATTTTTTGGCTCTTCATGTCCTTTTATTTTGTTGTTGTTGTCGAACAAGTTACAAAATGGAGCCACTCTGAAAATTCTCTCTGCTTCCTATTTTGTTTTTCCGTGTGTTGTTGTTTCTGCTGCTGTGTATTTCTTTGTTTAATGACTTTCCTGAACTAATTCTGCAGTCTGTATTATTTGTTGCATGTGTTTCCACCAAAGTGTCTTCACTGTTAGCTTGGTGTTCAGCAATGATTGGACAACGATTGCCTTAGATGTCTGCAGTCTCCTGGTCTAGCTGAGGGGCTCTGTGTTCCTGCTAGTGCATGATTTCCACACTCCCTCAGGCATAGTGTTCTTTCTCTACTTAGTAAAATTCAGCCATTTCTCTTGAGCACATGCTGCTTGGATACTTGCAAGTCTTTGTTTACTCTCCAGAGCTAATTGGAATCTCTGTCTTAGCCTTTACTTCCTCTTGGAGCAATTCTTCAAGGTCAGACATAGAGGAATCTGAGGTCTTTCTTAGGTCTTTCCCCTCCATGTGTGCACATGTTAGCATGCACACAACCCTCTGTGTGCATGAATACTTCTTTATTCCCTGGAACACATCAGAGCTTTTAAATGACCCCAAGGGCATAGAATCCTCCAGGTTTTCTTCTCAATATTTTGGTTATTTTAGTATCGTCCCCAGCTTTTATTACTACCTTGGGCAGCTGCACTTTTATACAGTTACCTCTGATTGTTTTTGACTACTCCCCCAGGAAAAAGGCTGTTTCACCTGGTGAGCTCTATGTCACGTCAAATAATGACAACTTTGTGAGTGGGGTCTTCTGGGGAACTAGCAGACAGGTCAAATAATGACAGTTCTCTGTGGATGGGGCTTCTTATTCCTCCAGTGGCTGTTCTGCTACTAGTTGCTCCTGAGTGTGGGATGTTTGTCAACAAGACTACCACGGAACTTGGGAGAGAACAATTTGAAACCCTGCAAAAGCCACTGTTCTTACTGAAATTCATCTATTTTTCTTGAATAATTGCTCCAGGGATAGCCTTTGGTTCAATGCTAGCCTTTGGTTCATTTTCCAGGCTCAGGATATTTTCTTATGAATTTTGCCAAGTATTTTTGGAGTAGAGGCTTCTTGGAGGTCATTACTGTGCTATTCCCAAGGATGTTATTTCCCAGTTCTGTCTTGGCCTATGTCGGTTTCAAGCTGTTTCTAGTGACCTCCAGACACCTCTTTTACTCCATTTCAGGAAATGGCAAATCAGATTGACTTTGGGGTTTATCTCTACCCCGAACGCTCCAGAATGCCCTTGCATTGTCAACTCATTGCAGTATAGATAAGACATGCACTGCAGCATTAAGTATAAATTCTACATGACACAAAGTAACAGAAATCTCTATCTCTGTGAAGTGATTAAAATGATTGCTCTTCCTTCATTCCACATATAAAAGCATAATTATATTTAATCATTCTACTTTCTTCTGTGTGTGACCTTACCACACAGAAATGAGTCATATGGCAGATTTAAGTGCAAGAGTCTGCAAATTGTCCTTTAAAAGCATCTGATGCACAGGGAACAAATGTGCTGCATTTCTAAATTTGAGTTTGAGAACACCTGAAACCAGCCAAGAGCTATCCAAGTCCTAATTTCCCTCCGCTTGTTGTGGACTGCAATTCTGTAAAGGATGAGAGGAGTAGATATTGCAAAGAAGCCTCCAGTCAGCTTAACATGCTTTCTCTCTGCACCTACTTCTCGTATGCAATGTACCACAATTATTTCTAACTTAGTTAAAGTCAGCAATTAAATATTACACTCAGCATCTGAGTATTTTATAAAACATTCATCTTTGGGCAAGAAGATAAACTGGAAAGTTCTGTGGCCGGCATTGTGTCACTTAATGTTTCATCTACTCCGTGAGTATTTGTTGGACATCTACTCTTTATTAACTACTGGATCAGTCAGTGTGGGGATAAATATGTATGAAGTGGTATTTCCTCCACAAGGAACATTTCATTTTGTAGAATTGATCATCACCTTATACCACATGGAGTGCATGGGTTGAAAGAGGCTTGCCTTGATATTCCTCAGTTATTTACAAAATAAGAAACTGGCTGGCTATATGCCATGGCTCACATCCGTAATCCCAGCACTTTGGGAGACCAATGCGGGAGGATCACTTGAGGCCAAAAGTTCAAGACCAGTTTGGGAAACACAGCAAGACCTTGTCTGTACAGAAACTTAAAACATATATATTAGGTGTGTGTGGTGTTGCACACCTGTAGTCCCCACTACTTGAGAGGCTGAGGTAGGAGGATTGCTTGAGCCTGGGAGGTTGAGGCTGCAGTGAGCCATGATTGCACCATTGTAATCCAGCCTGTGCAATAGAGCAAGACCTTGTCTCAAAATAATAATAATAATAAAACAACTATCATGACAAACAGAGTACTAGCATTGAAAAGTCTTCAAAAAATTTTAAAAGAGGGAAATTATGGTGGAGGTGACGCTTGTGCCATGAAGAGTAATAGTATTAAAAATTCAATTTTAATACCTCAGCCCCCACAGGTCTGGTAAATATCCTCACAGGTGAACCTCCAACTTCTCACCTCTTGTATTACAAGAAGCTCCACAGACTGCACTGGAAAGAAAAAAGTGAACTCAGACGTAGAAGTGTCTAATGCTGACATCTTGTTTTGTCCCTTAACGTTCGTCTGGTTTTCAGTTAATTATTAAAATACCTACTTAAATTACTTAAATGCCTGTTTAAATATCTATTTGAAATAGTAAAACATGTGGAGCAGATTGTAAATCGCAGTGGCTATAGAAAACACAACAGAGGTGAGCTTTCAGACAGGGCTTATGTCCTTTAGAAAGGCAAATGGGACATGCTGGGGCATTTGCAGCATTAGGGTGGCTATAATCTTAGATCTCAGGAGACATTGGACAACCATTTGCAGGGCTGGGGCTTGGGTGAGGTGGGTGAGGTAGGTGAGGCTTCCTATTGGGTGGCTGCGACATTTAAGGGGGTGCTGTAAGCTCAGTAATCAGGATAAATGACATCTTAATGAAACTTAAAAGAAGCAATGTTTACACAAAGAAATCATTGGTGAGCAAAATACTAAAATTTTGAATAAAGACAGATTGTGCAGGGTGGGGATTAGGGTAAGGCAAAGAATACAAGTTATGCAAATGGATTGCATCATGTTAACCCTTTTTTTTTTTTTTTTTTTTTTTTTTGAGACGGAGTCTCACTCTGTCTCCCAGGCTGGAGTGCAGTGGCGCGATCTTGGCTCACTGCAACCTCCGCCTACCAGGTTCACGCCATTCTCCTGTCTCAGCCTCAGAGTAGCTACGACTACAGGCGCCTGCCACCACGCCCGGCTAATTTTTTGTATTTTTAGTAGAGACGGGGTTTCACCATGTTAGCCAGGATGGTCTCGATCTCCTGACCTCGTGATCTGCCCACCTCGGCCTCCCAAAGTGCTGGGATTGCAGGCGTGAGCCACTGCACCCGGCCAACCCTTATTTTTTTTAATGCCTCCCTTTCTTGTACAGATGGCAGTTTGAATGACAGTAAGGTAAGGTGACTCCCTCAGGACACCCTTTGCCCAGCAAGTTATTGGTTCTCAGGCAGTGAAATCCCAGGTTATATTTGGTCCCTTCCAATCCACAGTTGCATGGTATTATAAGTTGAATGGTGTCCTCGAAAGCAATATGTTGAAGTCTGAATCCCTGGTACTTATGAATGTGACCTTATTTGGAAATAAGGTTTTGCAGATGTGATCAAGTTATGACAAGTTCATTTGGGTAGACCCAAATCTAATCTGTCTAGTGTTTTTTTATAGAAAGAGGAGATTAGGACACAGACACATATAGAAGAAAGACTATGTGAAGGCATGCAGACAGAAGACAACCATGGGAAGATGGAGGCAGATATTGGAGGGTTGCATCTCCAAGACAAGCAATGCCAAGAACTGCTGGCAACAACCAGAAAGTAGAAGACACAAGAAAAGATACTCCCCTACAGATTTTAGAGGGAGTGTGGCACACACAGAGAGAAGACAGCCATGCGAGATGGAAGCGGATATTGGGGTGGTGAGTCTACAAGCAAAGAACACCAAAGATTGCTGGCAACCATCCAAAAGTAGAAGAGGCGAGAAAGGATCCTTCTCTACAGGTTTTAGAGAGATCACGGCCCCACCAACCCTTTTATTTTGGACTTCTGGCCTCCAGAACTATGAGATAATACATTTCTTTTGTTTCCACCCATCCAGTATACAATACTTTGTTTTCGCAACCCTAAGAAACTAAAACAGCTAGTTTACTCTTTCTGTCTTTGGCTGTCTGAAACTCACTTTCCAAAAACAGCTGGTTTCACTTGGGCACAATGCTGGTAAAATATATCATGATCACGTTTGTCTGACATCAAGAATATAAACCACTAAGTATGTATGCATGAAAAGAGAGAGACCTGAAGGATGGCATGGAAGAAGATGAGATCTCCTAGGGTTGCTCAAAGAAGGAAAGTACCTTGGCTTCTAAAGAGTCTTAATCTACTCCCTATTCCACTAGTAAAATTTGCTTATGGAAAAATATGCAATGCATAAAATCCTATATTACTCTTTGCAGAAACACCAAAGGTTAAATATTATATATAGCACACTTTGCTAAGGTGCTTGCCTTCTTCTGTTATAGTACGGAAGGAAATGTTTTTATGTTACTTGAGTATAATTTCCTTAACTTTTTTTTTAGGTTAACTTTCTAATTAAGTAATTTTTAATAGGTCAGTGGCCACGTATTTGGTAACATTTTATCAAGTTAAATAATGTCAAATAAAATATACTGCTAAGAAGAAATTGTGCTGTGGCAATTTTAATCAGAGTGTTACCAGCAAAATACTAATGAGGCATTTTAGTTTTAAAAGGTTGACCTTTTTAGTGCCTTTTCTATAGCAGGGCATGAAACTTTTAAAGTGATTCGTTTTTAAGCTAACCTTCAATGTAAAATATAACCTTCTCTTTTTGGCGTGCCTATTTTTAAGTCTCCATATGTCTTAAAACATTCTGCAGTATTTCATTTGAAGCCCAGTTATTTCTAATAGATAGAGCGCAAACACAGTGACTGCATGACACTGCTGATTGCAGGATTTTGGAACCCTAAGGATAGTGCACTTACAAGAGAACTGTGGTAAAATATACATAATATAGCACTTTCTATCTTAACTATTTTTAAGTGCACAGTTCAGTGGCATTAAGTACATTCACATTGTCGTGCAACCATCGCCACCATCCATCTCCAGGGCTTTCCATTTTCCCCAACTGAAGCTCTTTCACCATTAAACACTCACTCACTCCCCATCATTTCTCCCCAGTGTCCCAGGCAACCACCACTCTACTTTCTAGCTCCCTGAATTTGGCGACTCCAGGGACCTCATACAATGGGAATCATATAGTTTCATCCTCTTGTGTCTGTCTGGCTTATATCAATTAGCATAATGTCCTCACCCATGTCCTTATCCTTTTATGTCTGGCTTATTTTACATAGCATGAGGTCTTCATCCATGTGGTAGCACGTGTCAGAATTGCCTTCCTTTTTAAGGCTGAATTATATTCCATGGTATATATAGAACCTGTTTGGTATTTTCATTCATACATTGATAGACACTTCGGTTGCTTCCTCCTTTCAGCTATTGTGAATAATATTATTGTGAACACATGTGTAGAAATATCCATTGGACTCTTTACTTCCTTTCTTTTCTTTTCTTTCTTTTTTTTTTTTAACAAGGTCTCACTCTGTCACCAAGGCTGGAGTGCGGTGGCACTATCATGGCTCTCTGCAGCCCAAGCCTCCCTCTCTGAGGCGGTCCTCCTATCTCAGTCCTCCAAGTAGCTGGGACTACAGGTGTGTGCCACCACACCCAGCTAATTTTTGTATATATATATTTATTTTTATTTATTTTTTTTATAGAGACAGGGTTTTGTCATGTTGTCCAGGCTGGTCTTGAACTCCTGGGCTCAAGTGATCCACCAGCTTTGGCCTCCCAAAGTGTTGGGATTACAGGTTTGAGCCACTGTACCTGGCCAGAATCTCTGCATTCAATTCTTTTGGGCATAGACCTACAATCGTATTACTGGATAATATGGCAGTTCTATTAGGTTGGTGCCAAAGTAATCATGGTTTTAAAAATAATGGCAAAAGCCGCAATTACTTTTGCACCAGTCACCACCCTATCACAGCTTATTTTTCACCACACTCCTTCAGGCTTGAACAAATAAATACAATACACTCAAAAACTTAGGTCTCTGCCCTGACTCACATACATGAAAAATGCACAGATATCATCTTCTGGTGCTGAAAATGATTGCTTAGTTTTAGCTAATTGTTTGGAGAGATCTCATCACTCTAAAACCAACACAATCCTGTTAAATGCAAGTATATTTTGTGCCAAATGTAGGATAATTTAATGCAGTGGGATGAATGTGATATTTTGCTGAGGAATGGGCAAAAAGACCTGCAATAATTATTCATTGAATACATATTCAATTAGGACAGAAGATGGCAAGCTTCTCCGTAAAGATCCAGGTAGAAGTTTTCTGCTTCGTGGGCCATGCAGTCTCTGTTACAAATACTCAATTCTGCCTTCATCACACAAAAGCAGCCATAGATAATATGGAAAAAAAAATGGGTGAGGCAGTGTTCCAATAAAATTTTATTTATAAACCCAAGTGATGGACCACATTTAGTCCCTAGACCAGATTTGGCTCATAGAGCATAGATTCCTGACTTTCATGGCCCTGGAAATAGTGAAGAAAAAAGAAAAAGACTTTCCTCTTATATAGCCTACACTCTGGTTGGAGGTAGAGAAACATGATAAAGAAATAAATCAAGATATTAAATAATCTGGTGAATCACATAGTTTATAGTCAAGCATGTTTTGCATTAATCTTTTTGCAACTAAAAATGCTGTGTCTAGGGCCCTAATCATATTTAAGTCCTGGTTTATGTTGCGATGTTATTTTTGCATTGATTCATGTGTCAACAAGTGGCAAAGGGATCAGACCAGCACCTTGTCCACATAAATTATTTTTAAAGCTCTTTGTATTAGCCAAGGTTTTCCAGGTAAACAGAACCAACAGGATGTATAGAAAAAGATTTATTATCAGTAATTCATTCATATAATTGTGGAGGCTGAAAAGTCCCAGGATCTGCCTTCATAAGCTGGAGACCCAGGAGAGCTAATGGTGTCCATTCCACTCAGAGTCCAAGTCAGAAAGCATGACAGACCATATTCTGAAGAATATCAGGCAGAGACAGAAAATTATTTTATACTTCTTTCTATTCTATTCAAGTTTTCAACAGATTGAGTGAGGCCCACCTACGTTAGGAAGGGCAATCAACTTTACTCATTCTGCCAGAAACACCCTCACAGACACACTCAATAGGGTTTAACCAACTTTCTGGGCACCCCTGGCCCTCACGCTGACACATTAAATTAGCCATTACACACTTCCATGCATGTAAAGAGGATGGAATAAGGGTCTTTTTTTTTTTTTTTTTTTGAGAGGGAGTTTTGCTCTTGTTGCCCAGGCTGGAGTGCAATGGTGTGATCTCAGCTCACTGCAACCTCTGTCTCCCGGGTTCAAGCGATTCTCCTGCCTCAGCCTCTCCCGAGTAGCTGGGATTATGGGCATGCGCCACCATGCCTGGCTAATTTTGTATTTTTAGTAGAGACAGGGTTTCTCCATTTTGGTCAGGCTGATCTTGAACTCCCGACCTCAGGTGATTCTCCGGCCTCCACCTCCCAAACTGCTGGGATTACAGGCATGAGCCACCAGGCCCAGCCTGAATGAGTGTGTTCTTACTGAAATAGAATTTATCTTGAATTTGAATTTATCTTCTTTATCTGCTTCGCTTTTACTACCACCATTTATATGTGACTGAATGAATATTTTTTTAATATCGTGAAATAATACAGACACATCTGCAAATATATAGTAATGTTCCAATTTTTACTATTATTTATAATTTTCTCCTTCTTAATAAAGTTTTTCTGCTTTTTGTTTAGGAGAATTAAATTTTGTTTAGGTTTATCATAATTGCTTCCTTCCTTCCTTCTTTCCTTCCTTCCTTCCTCTCTCTTCCTTTCTCTGATTCACGTACTTTTTCTCTCCTTTCTTCCTTCCTTTATTTTTTCATTTTTTTCCTTTCTTTCTTCTTTTCTTCCTTCCTTCTTTTTTTTGATATTTTCATGTCCCACATTCTCAATGGTATGTACTTATTCTTCTGTTATATTCTGGTTTTTTGCTTAGAGCTTTGAGCTCATTTATTTTCAAGCTTTATTCTTCTTCAATATTTATTTTTAATACTATTTTTTCTTTGTTCCTTGTAAAGAGGATGGAATGAATATACTATTACTGAACTAGAACTTAATCCTGAATCTTTCTTTCTTTCTTTCTTTCTTTGTTTCTCTCTTCTTTCTCTTTCTTTTGACAAGATCTCTCTCTGTTACCCAGGCTAGAGTGCAGTAGCACAATCTCTGCTGACTGCAGCCTTGACATCATGACTAAAGCAATCCTCCACCTCAGCCTCCCAAGCAGCTGGGACTACACACCTGCACCATCACGGCTGGCTAAGTTTTTTGTCTTTATTAGAGACAGGGTTTTGCCATGTTATCCAGGCTGGTCTCAAACTCCTGGACTAAAGTGATTCACCCACGTCAGCCTCCCAAAGTATTGGGATTACTGTCATGAGCCACTGCACAAGGCTATTTATTTCTTTAGTAGCACTTAATAAGACTTTGAAAATAATTGTTTTGTTTTACTTTGGTTCTAAATTAGTTATGATGTCGGTTTTGATTACCTTTTAATTGCCTTTTGAAGTCATTGGTTTTTAAAGATAACATTTATGATTTCCAAGTTATGAAAGATGTTTGTGGAGATACTTTTTATCATTGTTTATAATTTACTGCAATGAACCCGAACACTCGTTTTATAAATATTATTGGCTAAGATTTCTTTCTTGCTGTCTTCTGTCATTCACTGAGAGAGAATGTTAATATTTTCAGTTGAAATGGGTAATTTTTATTTTTTTAATTTTCCTCAAAGATAAAGGCTGTCTCAGTTTGTATTCTCTTATAGACTTGTAGTAAAAGTATGCAAATAAGATTCTTAGCATCCTGCCCAAGAGTCTAAAGTCACCAGGATGGGATTTGCTCTGATTATTTCCACATGTGGTTAAATTCCAGGATTTTTCCTACATAAAAATGAAAATGCAAACTATGATTAGTGGCTTTCTCTTCTTCTTCTAAGCTGAAAGGATAACTGTAACATATTTCTGCCTTTAAACATTTTGGGTTAAATTTAAATATGGACATCTTAAAATTTTTTTTTAAATTTTTTGTTCATGGTTTGGCATATTTGAGACATCTCTCAATTACATAAACCATGTAGCTAATAAACCACATTGTATAGATGTAAAGTACTTAGAGACTAAGTGAATCCTGAATGTGGTCTATTTATCACTGAAATAATGTTTCCCTTTTTGAGGAGAAAATGAAATATCAATTATATATTCACAAATAAAATATGCACATGGCCACATTATGCATGACTGTTAGTAACTTTTTAGTTACTTTTTTTTTTAAACTTCTAGTTACTTTTGGCTCTGTCCAAATGACCTAAATTATCTGCTCCAAATATATGCATGGAGGGGTCTCAAACTGGATGTCTCTTCTGACATTCTTAATATAGTCAATGATACAATGTTTCTCTCTGTCAAAATCGCAGGACCTCTGCAACCCTTTTCTCATAGTCAAACAGTGTTTAATTAGTGACCCTTCCATTTACTTCTCTATCCTGTATCTGTTCCTTCTATTCCATTCCCTCTATCATAATTCTAAAGATAAATGGAATATTGCATTTAAATTATTAGTCAGCTCAGAAAAGAAAAAAATAGCACACTTAAATTAGAATGTTATGAAGATAGTTTGTTTATACAGCTGAGGTGAAGCTCTTTGGGAACTATAAAAGAGCACCACCCCCCCCCCCAAAAAAATAAACAGGATTATTGGCGATTAAAGTGCAACCATTTGTATGCTCAAAGCAATGAGAGGAGAGAATAGTTATTGTCAAAAATTGTGATGACTCTGAGATTTTACCTTCCTTTCAAGCTAACACGTTAGCTGGCCATAGTTTTATAAATACTGGCAACAGACATGAAACTTTTAACTCAGAAACAAAGGACTTTATTAGTGATAGTGGTCAGTTGATTTCTACCTTGCCCAAGTCTCATGTTTCACAAGGGGTTATGAACGGACAGGACCAGGTGCATGCTACATACAGAATTAATTTGTGTCCCAGGTTAGGAAACAATCTTAGGAAACACTCATTCTTAGAAGACAGCTACTAATAATAAACTTTCCCAAACTTGGCTCTGCTGGGATGAATTATATTTATTATCCAGGAAAGCAAATATGTGGACATTACCTCTACCATCTAAGGGCACTCACTACACAAATATCCTTGAAAAAAATAGTGCAGAACAGAGAGAGAACTGGGTCTCTTGCCTGTCTCCATTCTTTTTGCAGAATGAAAGCTGTTTTTTGTTTTTTGGGTTTTTTTGTTTGTTTGTTTGTTTGTTTGAGACAGGGTTTTGCTCTATCACCCAGGCTGGAGTGCAGTGGTGTGATCACAACTAACTGCAGCCTCCACGTCCCAGGCTCAATCAATCTTCCTGTCTCAGCCTCCTGAACAGGCAGGACTAGAGGCATGCACCCCCATGCCTGCCTAATTTTTCTATTTTTTATAGTGATGGGGTCTCACTATGTTGCCCAGGCTAGTCTTAAACTCCTAGCCTCAAGTGATCCTCCTGCCTCAGCCTCCCAAATTGCTGGGATTACAGACATGAGCCACTGCACCAGGCCAAAGCAAGGGTTGCCATGACCTTGCTTGTGAGTCATGCAAACACATGAGTGACTGAAGGGAAATCATGTACTAGTAAGCTGAAAGAAATGGGTAGATAGAAAAGGTCACATTGGGAGCACCAGTCATTTTAGGTTGAGAGACACTGCCTGCCTAAGCTGATCCTGCAAGTGGGAAGCCTGTGAAGGAAATCTCTAACCTCAGTCTTCTACCATCCTTTGAAATCCTAGTTGAATCCTCATGGAAGTCATAAGTCAATGGATCCCATTGTTATACAAAACTCATCCTCCTGGGCACAGGGTAGGGTGGGGAGACATAAGCAATTATGGCAGAATCTATAATACATGTTCTGCAGTCTCTCTCTACTTATCCTGTTCAACCTCACACTGCCTTCGTAGGGATTGTCTGAGGTAATTTTAGTATAACAACAGCATCTGGATGGAAAAGAATGGAGACAGGCAGGAGAACCATTTCTCTCTTATTAGTCTAGCAAGAATCCATTATTGTTTCCCACTCCCGATGGCTTTGAGACAAAATCGTTCTTCTCCTTTGAACTCCAAACACTAACTCTATCGATTATTTTCGGTCATCACTCAACATAAACTACAGCACCCTGGTGGTCTCATTTTCTGTGTTCAGGCAAAAGTTTCAAATTTGTCAACTTGCATATAAATCTGTGAGTTTTTCTCTTATCTCTCTAACAGCATGATTTCAGTGTGGTGGATTGGATGTTAGTCGTACCTTGGTCTCTCACTTAAGTAGCTGGATGTGACATTAAGGTAAATTACTGAGTGTGTCTAGATCTGTTTTTCATCACAAGATAACACCAGTATTTACGCCAATTTCCAATTATATATTGTTAGGTTCTAAAGGTGTGTCCCCTCTGAAATTTATATGTTGAAAACCTAATCACCAAACTAATGGCATTAAGAGATGGGGTGTTTCAAAATATGATTAAATCATGAAGACAGAACCCTCATGAAGATTTGTATCCTTATAAAAGAAGAAACAGCCAGAAGTCACCATCTATGTACTAGAAAATTGGCCCTCAGCAGAAATTCAATCAGCATTACTCTTGGACTTCCCAGCCTCCTGAATTATGAGAAATAAATTCCTATTTTTGATAAGCCATCCAATTTATGACACTTTGTTCTAAAAGGCAGAACAGACTGAAACACATATGTATAAAACATTTCAGCAAGGGATAAGATGCTAGTGAGTACTCAATAAGTATTAAGTCCAAAGAACAACACTCAATGAGAAATTCTTATCATTGACATTTCATTAATAGTTCTTAATCAAATGCTAACTTTAGGACTCCATGCCTAAATGACTGAACCCCCAATAAAAACCCTGGACATCAAGTCTCAGGTGAGCCTCTTTAATCAACAATACTCCATAAGCGTTGTCATACATTGTTGATGTCATACATTGTTGCTTAAAAGTCCATTGAGGCCAGGTGCAGTGGCTCACGCCTGTAATCCCAGCACCTTGGGAGACTGAGGCAGGTGGATCACAAGGTCAGGAGTTTGAGACCATCCTGGCTAACACAGTGAAACTCTGTCTCTACTAAAAATACAAAAAAAAAATTAGCCAGGCATGGTGGCGGGCACCTGTAGTCCCAGCTACTCAGGAGGCTGAGGCAGGAGAATGGTGTGAACCCGGGAGGTGGGGCTTGCAGTGAGCCAAGATGGCACCACTGCACTGCAGCCTGGGCGACAGAGTGAGACTACATCTCAAAAAAAAAAAAATGTCCACTGAAAGAGGACAACTTGTGCCTGGTTTCCTGGACTCAGTCCTGTGCACCTTTTTCTTTGCTGATTCTAATCTGTAACCTTTCACTGTAATGAACCATAACCATGAGCATGATAGCTTTTCTGAGTACCATGAGTTCTCCAGCAAATCATCCTACCTAAGGGTGGGCTGACGCAACAACCAACTAGAACAATTGAAATTTGCAAGAATTTTTAGTGATCTTGATTAAAACCAACCATTGATCTCAAGAAAACATTAAAGATTATCCACTTCCTTGCATTCAAATTCTGGATTAATTTTAATGTGAGGTTCCCTATAAATATTTGTTCTGTGGCTGAGAAGAGGGTGGTTAATTTTTACCGATTCCATTGCAAACTCACATTAACGTATTTCTACACTTAGTGAATATATACACTAGAGATTCTATTTTGTGTATTCAATCCATTTCATAAAATAAACTTTCTTACTTTACATATTTATTTATCTCAATTGCCAACTATTGTTTATAGTTGGTGTGTCATTCTATACTCTGTATTAGAAATAACAGATTGTATATCTTGATCAATTATATTGACTTTAGTATAATTTCATCCCTTTAATAAGTATACTTTTTTTTTTTTTGAATCAGGGCCTCATTCTGTCATCCAGGCTGGAGTGCAGTGATGTGATACTAGTCTACTGCAGCCTCAAACTCATGGCCTCAAGTAATCCCCGCTCCTCAGCCTCCCAAGGTATTGGGATTAGAGTTGTAAGCTACCATGTCCAGCCAACATAAAATATTCTTGACTGGAAACTTCTATAGGTATTCATAAAGCATTTCATTTTTATAACTACTAGTTTCCTCTCTCACATCCTGTTTCTAAAATGGAAAGTTTCTAGGATTATGATTTGGAAACTACTGTTTTATCTTCTATGTCACAATTCTGATAATGTGCTCCTTTATGTACTTTATGATAATATTTAGCACTACATGGATATTTTGGAAAATGTTAGATTTTTAATTTTGCTTATAAAATAAATACTGTATAATAAACACTATGTTAATTCTCTTTCAATCTTCTTATTGTTCCTGAAATGTAGTGGTTCTCTTCTAGAGAAGTCTAAATTGGCACTCATTTACATGTTTTCAAGGTGAAAAGAACTCCCTATTGACTTACCATGGCAAGCAGCTGATGTGTAAAAATGAAATCCTTAACACTTATAGACATTTGTTTTCTAAACCATTTATGGGCAGAATTCATAAACACAAAAAGAGCTTAAGTCAATGAAGGTTTTATTTCAATCTTTAGCTGAAGTCTTTTTCTATTACAGTGTTGAAATACGATTGTCTGGCATTGTGTCAACTAGATTTAAAAATAGCTAACTAAAGACAGGAACACAGTCTGAACATGATTAATAAAGGGCATTAAAGAAATGGCAACAACTTTAGAAAATGCAATGATAATATGAGGAAATATCATTACGGTTGTGAAGGTGAAGAAAAGGTATTTGCGGTATCTACTGGGATCATGAATTAACACAGATAAACTAAAATTTAAGATAATATTAACAATAAAAGTTCTTTATTCCTAGGCTTTATCCATTTCATAAAAGTCAAAGGTGGACAAGATATAATCGATATCTCAGCAAAAAAATTATATACCCTTTTATTCCATTTTATTATAAATTGTAAGCTTAAGTGCCAAGATTATTTATCAAAGAGCTTTTGTAATGCAGAACATGTAAATGTTAGTTTAGGGCTAGAGCAGGCATATCAAAATAACGCAGACTGGTTGGTTTAAACAACAGACATTTATTATCTCACATTCTGCAGGCTGGAAGACTGAGATCCAGGTGTGGGCAGGGCTGGTTCCTCCTGGGGCCTCTCTCCTTGGCTTGGAGATGCCGTCTTCTCCCTGTGTCCTCACATGGTTGTCCATCTGTGTGTGTCTGTGTCTTAATCTCCTCTTCTCATAAGGACCCTATACCCATTCTATGGGATTAGGGTCCACCCTGGGGAACTCATTTTTGTCTAATCACCTCTTTAAAGGCCCTATCTCCAAATCCAATCACATTGGGAGTTTGAACTTTGACATATATATTTTGGGGATGGAGCAAAATGCATTCCATGACAATATCAGTAATCCATACTGGGTATCATTTTAAAAATCAACAAGACTTTTCTCACATATTAGTCATTGTGATGAAAACATCAATATTTTACCTCTACATTTTAAAATTGCATCTTAATACTTCAGTTAAAAATATATGCAGTAGGGGCCAGGCGTGGCGGCTCATGCCTGTAATCCCAGCACTTTAGGAGGCTGAGATGGGCGGACCACTTGAGGTCAGGAGTTCGAGACCAGCTTGGCCCCATCTCTACTAAAAATACAAAAAATAGCCAGGTGTTGTGGTGCGTGCCTGTAAGCCCAGCTACTTGGGAGGCTGAGGCAGGAGAATTGCTTGAGCCTGGGAGGTGGAGGTTGCAGTGAGCCGAGATCATGCTACTGCACTCCAACCTGGGTGACAGAGCGAGACTCTGTCTCAAAAAATAAATAAATAAATAATATATATATGTATGTATCTGTATATAAAGTATGGGACAGAAAATGACAATATTTTGACCACTGTTTCTGGAATATGCTACTAATTAGAAAAAGAAAATTGGGTCTTGAATAAGGCTCACTTTAGAAATAGATGTTACTTTTGGCAAGGTGTGGTGGCTCATGCCTGTAATCCCAGCTCTTTGGGAGGCCAAGGCTGGAGAATGGCTTAAGGCCAAGAGTTCGAGACCCACCTAGGCAACATAGCAAGGCCCAATGTCTACAAATGATTTTCAAAAATTAGCTGTGTGGGGTGGTGCATGCCTGTAGTTCCAGCTACTTGGGAGGTTGAGGCAGGAGAATTGCTTGAGCCCAGGAGTTTGAGGCTGCAGTGATCACCACTGCACACCAGCCTGGGTGACAGAGCAAGATTATGTCTCAAAACAAAAGAAGGAAGGAAGGAAGGAGGGAGGGAGGGAAGGAGGGAGGGAGGGAGGGAAGGAAGGAAGGAAGGAAGGAAGGAAGGAAGGGTAAGAAAGAAAGAAAGAAGGAAAGAAGGAAGGAAAGAAAGAAAGAGAAAGTGATGTTACTTTAGAGCTTTGAATATCAAAACAAATAATCAGGACTTGCTTATTGATTACGTCAGAAAATATTGTATTAATTATGAATACAAATGGATCTGCACAGTATCCAGTATAGACTGAATAATAGACTATGCGTATCCTACAAATATCCTGGATGTATGCATTGTGATTTCTCCTATAGATTTAAAGCTCCATGCTCCATCCTTCCATTGACTGATTCTCCACTGGGGTTATTTGGCCCCTTAGGAGATATTTGGATACATTTCCAGTTGCCTAAACTGGGGAACGGTACCGTCGATATCCAGGGAGTAAGGCCAGGGCTGTGCTAAGCATTCAAGAGTGCAAAGGACAGCCTCGACCCAACCAAGGACCATCCAGCCCCAAATGCCAAAACAGCTGAGACTGAGCAACTGCAAAGGGAGTCTCCTATAATTTCTTCAGCATTGCTCATATTCTGCTCATTTGACTGACACCTCGACTTAACCAATGGAAAAAAAAAAATTCTCCCTTTTCTCTTTGTATAGCTGTCCCGTAACTTGCCCAATCTAAATTTGACATGAGGCTTCCCCATGAATCTCAATGAGCGAATGCAGAACGAGGCAGAATTCTCCCCTTTAGCAGTGCTATTATACCATTACCTTACCTGGTAATTAATTGGCTCCATTTTCTGTCTTCTCGTACCCATCAGTGGGAATCTGTGCTTCCTGGCTGGACAGCCCCTAATGAACATTCTAAAATCGCCCCATGAGTCAGTGTTCTCTTTTACCATTTTTAGGAGAAACTGAACAAATTTAAATGTCAGTTGATGTAGTTGCTATAATAGGTGGATTGCATTTCAGAATTACACTTGGTAATAGATTTTAAATAATATAGAGGTAAAAGAGTTGAAATGTGTCCCGTGAAAGTCCATAATGAGGAATTTTCTGTTCTCTCTTGCTCCATTATGACACTGATTTATAGTGAGGACTAAAATCTAATAAATAATAAATGCCTGAACTAAAACTTCATTTCAATTAAAAACGATGACACAAGCTCACTTGGAAAATATTAAAATTAAAAACGACTTCTTAACTACTGACTGGTTTTTAAAAACTTACTTCTCTGAGTGATGCTATTAAATAAATTGCTGTTTTTATTGATGGGCTCAAATAATACTAAAAAAGTTGTCTTATGCTTTTGGAAAACAATTTTGGTGTTTTTTTCTTTTCTGTTTAAAAATAATGCAATCATTTAATGGCTAAATAAACCACATATTTCACATATCATATGTATAAATTTTTAAAATGAAAAATGAATGGAAAAATTACATAAAATGAAAAAAATGAAGGATTGAAAAAATGGCCATTTTCTGAAGAATAAAATTTCAAAGCTATGTATATAGTAAAATCCCATTTTGTAAAAACAAATACAAATATATCCAGACACATTTCTCTTCCCATTTTAATGTAGTAGAAATGTCTTTCAATCCTGAAAAGCTATAGCTTTTTGTCATACAATCACAGGTGTCCTAGAAATATAAAATATTATAAATAATCTACATGTCCACAAGCCTCCCATTCTACTTTAATATTTCCATCCTACATACATATATATATCCTACTTCATATTCATATAGATATATATGAAGTAGGATGGAAATATATATGGAAAGAAATAGTAATTTGAGATATATGAATTTTTAAATTTTTGGAATATCTGCATATTCACAATGAGATATTTTAGGAATGGGACTCAAGTCTGAACACAACACTTATTAATGTTTCATGTTCATCTAATCCACATAGCTTGAAGGTAATTTTATACAATGTTTTAAAACTAATTTTGTGCATGAAATATTTATGTACACTGAACCATCAGAGAGCAAAGATGTCACTATCTCAGCCACCCATGTGGACAATTTGTGGTTGTCCGGCATTACCGTCATTCCTTACTCTAAATGTATAAGCTTCATATAAGCCAGGCCTCCTCAATCCCTGGGCCGAGGGCAGGTACTGGTCCGTGGCCTGTTAGGAACCCGGCCACACAGCAGGAGGTGAGTGGTGGGCCGGCGAGCATTACCACCCGAGCTTCACCTGCTGTAAGATCAGCAGCATTATTAGAGTCTCCCAAACCCTATAGTGAGCTGCACATGTGAGGGATCTAGGTTGCATGATCCATATGAGAACCTGATGCCTAATGACCCGAGGTGGAACGTTTCACCCCAAAACCATACCCCGCCCCCTCCAACTGTGGAAAAATTGTCTTTCATAAAACTGGTCCCTGGTGCCAAAAAGGCTGGGGACTGCTGATATAAGCAATACTTTTATTACACTTCTTGTGCACAAATGAGTACTTAACAGTAAAACATGTAACGCAGCACTAATACAGTGACATCTGAATGTGTTCAGGGTAAATAATCTGCACAGTGGCACCACCAGAACACCTGTGTCTGCTGTTAAACAACAGAAGCAACCGACAATGGCAACATTTCCAGTGTCCACTTGCGATGCTATGTTTTGGTTAAAAGCTAACTGTACACTGTATTTTTTTTAATGAGAAGAAAACGTCAATGGTGGTCATTCCAACACCATACTCTTCTGTAAGATGATTCGCACTAACACTACTGTCCAGTTTCTCCAAGTGCTTGACTTCTGGTGCTATAGCTACACATAAACACGTCCTCTTTTTCTTATCACTGTTACCCATAGGGGAATCTGCAGGCCTTTTTCAAACTTTTTAACAATATCTTTACACCACAGAGCAGAAAATAAGCAGGCAAAAAACCCACAGAGAGTAATGCACGTAGGTCTCAGCCTCCTGTGGGACAACTGGGGGAATCTGCCATTGGTGCATACAGCTGCACGCACGTCCTCCTTTTTTTTTTTTTTTTTTTTTGAGATGGAGTCTCGCTCTGTCGCCCAGGCTGGAGTTCAGCGGTGCAATCTCACCTCCTGGATTCAAATAATTCTCATGCCTCAGCCTCCCAAGTAGCTGGGACTACAGGCTTGTGCTACCACACCCAATTTTTTTTTTTTTTTGAGACTGAGTCTCACTCTGTCGCCTAGTCTGGAGTGCAATGGCGTGATCTCGGCTCACTGCAACTGCTGCCTCCCAGGTTCAAGTGATTTTCCTGCCTCAGCCTCCCGAGTAGCTGGGACTGCAGGCGCATGCCACCACGCCCTACTAATTTTCATATTTTTAGTAGAGACAGGGTTTCGCCATGTTGGCCAGGCTGGTCTCGATCACCTAACCTGAGGGGATCCACCCACCTCGGCCTCCCAAAGTGCTGGGATTATAGGCGTGAGCCACTAAGCCCGGCCTACATGTCCTTTTATTACCCTTTGTGGGTATGCTTCCATGGGGGAGTGTGGCATGCATGGAAAAGATATATTGCAGCTGATGGGAGCTGCAGGGGTTGGGGGGACTGGTGTCTTTCCTCCCTAAGGACACTGAATAAACTGTGTGTTGTGCACGTGTGTTTTGACGGTGACCCGTCACATGAGGTCAGGGGTGGAATTTTCCATGTGTGGTGTCAACCTCCGTGCACAAAAAGTTTAGGATTTTGGAGCATTTCAGTTTCAGATATTCATATTAGGGATGCACAACCTATAATCTGAATTTGTTTGTTTTGCCGACTCTCCAAGAGGGAAAAGTGTTCATTTCTGTACTCAATGTCTCATGTTTTCTTTCTCTAATGCCTTACACTTCTGACAACTATATCAAAGAGTACAGTCTTGGGTTATGGGCATTCTATGGGCTATGGGCCTAACTTTGGTATTTCTATTTATCATGAAAAGACACCGGGCTCCATTGCTGAGCCATATTTCTGGAAGTGGATGGCCTAGGACTGTCATCCCCAAGAAAGATTGTCATTCCCAAAACAGGTTAATGCATCATTTATATTCCAGCAAATATGACTAATCTGAATTACTGCTGGTGTCATTTAAGACTGACTCTTCGGGTAAAGCACTACATCCCGTGTTTCTTATTTCCTCTAAATCACTAAATGATTGGTGATGTTGAGCATTTTTTTCTTTAACTATATGTCTTCTTTTGAGAAATGTCTACTCAGATCTGTTGCCCATTTGTTTAATCCAATTATTTGTTTTTATGCTATTGAGTTGCATGAACTCCTTATATATTTGTATTGTTTTATATATTTCAAATATTTTCAACCCAAGGTTGGTTGAATTTGTGGGTGTGGAAGTCACAGATATAAAGGACAGACTATATGTAAATAGAAGTGTGTGTATGTGTTGAGGGGGATGATTGTGGATTATATATTATGGGATATTGAGTAACATTAACCATTGAGATGTTTGAAGATATCATAGAAGGTCATATATCTAATTTTGGTTATGGGATGATCCTCCCTAAAGACATGGAATGTGACTTTGTTTTGATTTGTGTGTTTATGCATAACTGATTTGAAAATATTCACCTATCATTGTTTACAAAAGTGACTTTGTGTCGGTTAATCCATAAAAACAGTTTTGCTAGTATTACATAGGATAATGAGGAACGATGCCCTGACATAGTAACTTTTCATAAATTGCTTTAAAATAGTTCAAATGCAGTCTTTTTATTTTCCCTCAAGTATAATTATGTGTTGAATAAAATGACAATCTTAGCTAGAGAAGCTTTCTTTGTTCTATTATAAATAAGAACATGGGAACTTCAGCTTGTGAGGACTTTAAAATCAGGTATCTATAAATGAGTGGATAACCTAATGCTATTAATTAACATGGGAATTGAATAATATATTTAAGAAAGTGATTATGTTGCTATATAAGAAATTTTAGGTGAGTATAGGGTAAAGTTTATAAAACTCTAGACACCTGGGCATTCTCTCCATGGTATTTTTGAGATATCACTTTTCTTAGATCCAGGTTTAAAATAAAATGATATAACATGTTATGCAAGAGCAGATGATTTTGGATGGAATAGCTTACATGATGAAAGCTTCTTTACAAAGTTTCTTTTTATGGCAGGAAGAGGCAAGAGTTGTTGCTTTTTCTGTTCATTTGACACATACATGAATACATGAATCAAATGCATTCATTCATACAACTGTATAACGGAGACTTCATAAACATTTCAGAGCTGAGCTCGTCTTTCTTTCTGAATTGAGTTGGTGAAATAGGACTCACTTTGAAATGCTTGGGCAGAGAAGTTTTAATAGGTGGACAACTGTATTTCACTGAAAATGAATTGCAGTTGTAAAGCACTTGGATCTAGCTTATAGCACAATGAATACAATGCTTGCATGGGACTCCTGTTGGCTTGCTTTCTGAAAAAAGAAATGGTGTTAGCCATCTTGTTTGTACTCACCTCACTCACACAGAGCATCTGTGGGATAGCTGTGTAAATACTCATTTAAGTCACTTTTCTGAGCATGTCTTCAATATTTTATTTTTATTAACCATGATGTGTGAATCGCCTGGCATCCTTGAGATGAAGTTTTTATCACTAATGTGTGAGACCTCCTACTGTGGGGTAATCACCGGCAAACACACAACCAAAACTAAAATCAGACTCTGTTCCAAGCTAAACCTTTCGCCAATGAAATGACAGATTGTGAAGAAAGCAGACCTTCTACCCTTCACTGATTTCTCCCTTCCTGCTTGGAACAAGCTCTCTGAAAGTGGAGGGACTCATGCCAATTCCCATGTTGCAGGGAAGAATCATTTTGCTTCTCTTGCAAGAAGTGTTCCTGGTTCCCAAGCCAGTTATCAGAGTGTTTCATCTCTCATTGTTGGTGCCATATGCCAGAGACAGACAATTACTGTCAGTACTGAGTGCTGCCATGTTTATCATCTCCTGGAAGGAAGGATATGCTTTGTGGACTGAAGAAGACAGAAGGGGCTTTGTCAGCAATTTTGGCCCTGAACCTTACAGAACTCATTCACTTTTCCAGCCCTAATACCTTTGCAGCACTACAAATAAGAATCTGTTTTCCCAGCATACACTAAGATTCTGAGGTGGCCTCAATAATGTTTTTTAATGGGAAAGAAAGGATTGAAGTTGAGTGTAGCTGAAGGTAGAAAAAATTATAAAATCACTGTTCTTACTCTCTTGACATTGAAGTTAATTCCTCAATGTACTTATCATTGAGGTAATGAGATGCCTTTTTCTGAAATGTGTCAATGTGGTTCAAAATTATAGTATCTTTTCTAGACCCCTAGTGTTACTGGTGGAAGGTATTCGGGTTACTGGCAGCGTATGTGTACGAATCTGCAGCAACATCAATTCCTGCTTCCTCAGAAGAAAGAATTCAACTGACAGGCATAAAGCAGAAAAGGAGACCAAAGCAAGTTTCAGAGCAGGAATGGAAGTTTATTTTAAAAGGCCTTAGATCATGAAAGAAAGGAAAGTATGCTTGGAAGAGACTCAAGTGGGCGACTTGGAGAACAAGTGCGATGTTTAAACTTTGATATGGTTTGTCTGTGTCCCCACCCAAATCTCATCTTGAACTGTAGCTCCCACAATTCCCACATGTTGTGGGAGGGACCCGGTGGGAGGTAATAAAATCATGGGGGTGGGTCTTTCCCATGCTGTTCTCATGGTAGTGAATAAGTCTCACGAGATCTGAAGGTTTTGTAAAGGGGAGTTTCCCTGCACAGTTTCTCTTCTCTTGTCTGCCACCATGTGAGATGTACCTTTCACTTTCTGCCATGATTGTGAGGCCTCTCCAGCCACGTGGATCTGTGAGTCCATTAAACCTCTATTTCCTTATAAATTACCCAGTCTTGGGTATGTCTTAATCAGCAGTGTGGAAATGGACTAATACAACCCTGATCCTAGGACTTTATAGGCTGGCACCTTTCCCATGATTCTTCCCTTAGGGTGGGCCACGTGCAGGCACAGTGCCCCCCTCCCCTCCTTACATTTGGGAAGTGAGCATGCACAGTGTGCTTAGGAAGTTATACGCATGCCAGTCTGAGGCTTTCTTCCATTTTCCGACAGAGTGCCCCAGGAAGCTTAGACTTCCACCGTCTGCAACTCTCATTACTTTGAAACCTTTTGCAAAAACTGTTATCAATGAGAAAATTATGACAGTGAAAAAATCCTGATCTAACGCACCCTCTTCTTGCCTTTAGCTTACAAGCTACCTTCATTATTCCTGGGTTTAGGCATAGCTAATTTTGGAAGACTTTTAGGTTCCAGATTAGATAATGGGCCTTTCCCAAAGCTCAACCACCTTTGTAAAGCTAATGAGAGACCCACCTTCAGGCTAGGGAGAGGAGAAGAGCCTGAATTCTGCTAAGGTATAGACATAAAGGATTGCCAGCCATTATTTCAGAGGTCCTGCAGGTAACATCACTAATGTAGAACCTAATATTGGCCTTTTCAGATCTCTTTTCAGGTTTGTTTTTTTTTTTTTTTTTTTTTTTTTTTTTTTTTTTGGCATGGCTGACACCTGGCTCTACCTGGACCCGGGTGGACCCACCTGGACCAGACCACTCCTGTGGACCTGCTTAAGAAATCTGGGTGAGGAAAGTTATGAATGAAATTATACAAGGGAGGAAAACAACAAGCCTACAAAATGTCTTAAATCCAATTTTACTTAGCAACATAACCCATGTCGTAACCAACTGATGGGTTCTTCCTGCCCTCTGCAGAAAGAAAGATCACAGCACTGCAGTAAAAATTCAGCTCAAGAGGACCACTTTGACCCATCATGATTTCATCTCCAACCCAACCAATCAGCAGCAAGCACGCATTTCCTACCTACCACCACCCCATCACCCAAACTGCCTTTGAAAAACCGCCAACCAAAGAGTCTTTGATGAGATTGATTTGAATAATAACTCCATCTCCTACATGACATGGCGTCATGGCTGGTCCTTGCTTCGTTAAAATCTTTTTTTTGTTTTTTTTTTTCTTGAGACAGAGTTTTGCTCTGTCACCCAGGCTGGAGTGCAGTGGTGCAATCCTGGCTGACTACAGCCTCTGCCTCCTGGGTTCAAATGATTCTCCTGCCTCAGCCTCCCAAGTAGCTGGCATTACAAGTATCTGCCACCACGTCTGGCTAATTTTTTTTCTTCGTAATTTTAGGAAAGTCGGGTTTTCACCATGTTGGCCAGGCTGGTCTCAAACTCTTGACCTCAAGTGATCCACCCACCTCGGCATCCCAAAGTGCTGGGATTACAGGCATGAGTGACTGCACTGGGCTAAATTCTTTTTTTACTGCAGTGCTGTGATCTTTCTTTCTGCAGAGGGCAGGAAGAACCCATCAGTTGGTTACGACATGGGTTATGTTGCTAAGTAAAATTGGATTTAAGACATTTTGTAGGCTTGTTGTTTTCCTCCCTTGTATAATTTCATTCATAACTTTCCTCACCCAGATTTCTTAAACACATTTAATCCTGATAAGGACACAAGTTGTTAAAAATCAAAGAATGTGTGCAATTAGCTAATTTATTCAGAAATATTAATAGTATTCCACAGGCAATATGACCAAGGAACAGAACACATTTTTTTTAAACAAAAACAATTGACAGGCATTTTCACATTTTCCATGAGGTTAGACTCACACTTCTTACTGAGACGTCCAAAATTCCATAATTAAATTTCATTCTGGCCACACGCAGCGGCTAAAGCCTGTAATCCCAACACTTTGGGATGCCGAGGTTGGTGGATCACTTGAGGCCAGGAGTTTGAGATCACCCTGGCCAACATGGTGAAACCCCACCTTTACTAAAAATACAAAATTAGCCAGGCATGGTGGCGAGCACTTGTAATTCCAGCTATTTGAGAGGCTGAGGCACGAGAATCACTTGAACCTGGGAGGCGGAGGTTGCAGTGAGGTGAGAACACGCCACTGCACTCCAGCCTGAGCAACAGAGCGAGACTCTGTCTCAAAAACAAACAAACATACAAACAAAAAACAAAACAAAAAAAAAAACACCAAAAAACACTATGCTTTTTAAAATTAGGAGTAATAAGTCTCTATCACTACTTCTTAGTTCATCTGTGTGCTTAATCTAAAATAGTTAGAATTGCATGTGATTATCCCCTAAAGGCATAATTCAGGAATTGCTGAGTAGCCACAACTTGGGGTTTTCAACACTCTTGTCTTCCGTGAGATATAAGAGCTTTCTTACCTTAAAGACGTTAGGCTGGTTGTGAATAACTGTATAAGAACCCCTCTAGGTTCTTACACAGTTTCGCTTTGGAAATCCTTTTAGTTTTCATCCGTATTTTCTTTCATCAAGAGTTTAAACATAAGGACATTTCTCAAAAACATATTTTCAATGCCAAAAAGTGATTTACGATGTTTCCGACTTCAATTGTTTTTATATTGAGTTGAAGTTTGCTTGTGATTAAAACATCTGAGCCACTTCGATATTTTTACCAAAAATATAATATTCATGAATGAAACATATCTATAGATATATATGGCATATATATGCACACAAGACAATTAAAAAGTCATTTAAAGTAGTTTTATTTGTTGATGCATATAATAAAGAGAAAATATAATTCCAATATTTGAAGACATGATATGCGGTATCAGCCACTAATTGTCAACTTAAATTATAGTTTCTTGTCTTTAAAGACACTGAGTATCAAAATCGTTTTTGCGTTAAAACAACTTTTAAAAATAAAAATGTCATATTGAACAAGAGCTATTTGCAAATTAATTGAACTCACTAACAATTGTTATTCCATGGAGAAGGAGAACTATTTATTAGCTAAGGCAGGCCACCCTGCTTTTCCCAGAACTGATGGTCATTCTTTGAAATCATTAATTTGGGGTTAATAATTATGTCCCAAAAATGTATCATGCAATTTTAAGAGTATAATTCAAATTAAAAGACAAGAAACTACACACACACACACACATACACACACACACACACACACACACACATTTCTGCTTGGCAATGGATGGAATAACATTATGCCAATGATGAATTGACTTATAGGTATTGCCAATTTTTCAAATAGATCACACATTTAACCGTTTGCTAAGTTATAGTCCACAGGCAAGGGATGATAATTGGCAAATTAACAGCCCAAGTACAGATGACTCAAAGAAAGAAAGGCTTGGAAGCCATTGCAATGCATTCACTAGAATGTGCATGGGTTTGGTCATGCTTCAATAATCTTCAAGGAGATTTATTTTTATTATTTATTTATTTATTTATTTTTTGAGATGGAGTCTCTCTCTGTTGCCCAGGCTGGAGTGCAGTGGCAAGATCTCGGCTCACTGCAAGCTCCGCCTCCCGGGTTCACGCCATTCTCCTGCCTCAGCCTCCCGAGTAGCTGGAACTACAGGCGCCCACCACCAGGCCTGGCTAAGTTTTTGTATTTTTAGTAGAGACGGGGCTTCACTGTGTTAGCCAGGATGGTCTCGATCTCCTGACCTCGTGATCCACCCACCTCGGCCTCCCAAAGTGCTGGGATTACAGGCATGAGCCACCACGCCCAGCCTTAGTTTTATTTTTTAAATGAAAGCATGTAACACATGGTTAAGAAATGATTACAGACTGAGGCAAAGAGTTTCTTTAAATTATTATTGTATTAGAAATTAAAATTAGATTGTATTAGAAGTACTATTGCTTCCATCGTCCTTCCACATCAAAACAATATAATATATAATATGTTAAAATAAATGTCAGTGAATTCATAATATAAATACAATGAATAAAATTAAGATATTTAGAAGAATCAGTGAATGATATGCATATGATCTATAAAAAGAAAGGTTTATTTTATTTATTTTATTTTATTATATTATGTATACATTTTTTGAGACTGGGTCTTGCTCTCTTGCCCAGGCTGGATGGAGTACAGTGGTGTGATCACAGCTCACTGCAACCTCAGCCTCATGGCTCAAGCAATCCTCCCACCTCAGCTTCCCAAGTAGCTGGGACTACAGGGGCACACCACCACCTTTGGCTAATTTCTCTCTGTCTCTTTCTCTCTGTCTGTTTTGTAGAAACAGGGTCTCACTATGTTTCCCAGGCTTGTCTCAAACTTCTGAACTCAAGTGATTTTCCTGTCTTGGCCTCCTCAAGTGCTGGGATTACAGGTGCGAGTCACCATGCTTTGCCAAAGTTCATTTTAAACAAGATAAAATATATACAAACCATTAAATAAAATAGATATTTTAAAATATAAGGGCATCTGTTATGAAATCTACTCATAAAGAGATATAAACAAACATAAATTTTACGTTTTTATTAACATTTAGAAAAGTGATGAGGTAAAAATATTCCATATACATTGTTCCATATTCCAACAGTATTCCATATATGGAATATTCCATATTCCAAATAAAACAGACACTGGAGCACACTAAATGTACCATTCTGAATAAAGATTTTGGTAATATTTTACCTTCTTAATTACACTATCTCACACATTCCAAGATTTCTACAATGGATCTGCAATAGTTTTCAATTAGAAAAAGGTGCAGTATCTCCTGTGAAATATAAAAATGTGGCTGTTTTTAAAAATTGTAAAATTACATTTACGAACTCATGAGAACATGTATTATGTTAGCAGTGTTAAAGAGTTTTCTGGAAGCTAAACTTCTTTATAGCAGAGTTAATATTTCAAGTTAATAATTATTTTGAAGGCAATAGGGTATTCATTAGATTAAAAACCTCATTTCATCTCTGCATCAGCATGAACTACATAGCATTTCATGGCTCAGATGTTTGGTGAGCACAGACTCTGGGTGATGCTGGATTTTGACTGCAGCTCCCAGAGTTAAAATAACAGATATGAGTTATACCTTTTCGGAGGTTTGGGTATGAGAAACATGCAGGATGACATTCTTTCTCTCTCTCGTCTCTGTTGACTCTTTGCCTTTTTTTCATCTCCAATTTCCTGGGTTTTTTTTTTTTTTTGTTAGTTTGCTTTTTGTTTTTTTAAGTTTCTTCTGATATGATTTCCCCTCCATGCAAGGTGTCTAAGGATACTTGCATCCAAGCTTTCGTAGAACATCTTGCCATAGAATGTTCAAATGCCCAAATGGTGCATTGTTGGGACACCAACGAATGTTTCTCTAATATTAAACAGATAATCCGACAACCTCTGTGCTGAATTTTCTATTGTCAACATATCTTTCCTACCCAATACCACATAAAATAACAATAGGAACTGCCTTCATCAGATAAAGTTCCAGGTGAGAGATTTTCACGGTAGAAGAGAGGATGGATTTTTGTTTCTGCAGGGCCCCTGAAGTCAGATGCATGAGCAGAGGGTGAGTACGAATTGTCAAGTTTGTGCTGCTAGAAGCTTCCACTGAGAATTTTTAAATCCGCCTTAGCTTCAGGGTAAACTTCTTTCTTCTCTTCCAAGAGATGAAATTCTCTGTTTCCCTGCAGGGAAACCTTCCTTCCTTGAAGTACCTACAGCAGCTTCTGTTTAGTTGGCAAAACCCTAACAGATGCCAACCTAAATTGATGAGGATAGTGAATTCTGTGATTCAGAAATACTACACTACACTTCATGGATGAATGAATGTTGAACTGTGGATAATAAAGAGGAAACATGGAACTGTGTTCCATTGGAATGGAAAGTCTTCATTGATGGAGACAACTCTCTGATTTAGTTATTTAATTCTAATTCATTAGGGTTATTTATTTTAGACCAATTAAACAGTTTGAATTCACATCTTCACACATCAAAGGCATCGATAACAATCTTCACTGCATTTTAAACGTCTAAGTCAAGTTTACATCAGTATTGGAAAGACCTATTTTCTAAAGCAAACAAATGTATCTCTGCCTTGCCATGTGGTAGAATTTGGGAAATGATATGTACTTTAGAAACCGTTTTATTCATTACCTTTATTTTATAATTGGAGGAAAATAATATTGATCCATAAAGAGTAATTTGTTGTGGTTGGATTCTGGCTGGAATACTTGATTCTGAACAATCAGGACAATAATTTTTATATCCTGATTTTGCAAAATAAGTCTAATATAAGTAGT
This sequence comes from Pan troglodytes, assembly GCF_028858775.2. Taxonomy (NCBI): domain Eukaryota; kingdom Metazoa; phylum Chordata; class Mammalia; order Primates; family Hominidae; genus Pan; species Pan troglodytes. The sequence continues at coordinate 5,718,736 of NC_072421.2, read as the reverse complement.
TGTAATAATGGGGTTTGTGCAACTGCTGAGTAAAATTTGAGAAGCATTATAAAAGCAATTGTAACTTGAAAATATTTTTTAATAGTGTTTAAAACTCCTGAGTTTTCATTTTCAAACTTTCTTCTTTATAGAGTATCTTTATAGAGCATAAATTTTAAATTACTAAGCAAGTGATTCCTAAAGCCATATGTAATTAATTTTATTTGTTGTGCTCTGATTCAAATATATGCAAAATTGAGATTGAGACTATATAAGCTTCTACTTTAAGAAATTAAATGTTAAAATAAATTATGTGTTTATTATTATTAATCTTCTCCATAACCGTAGATAGATGTCTATTTTCTAACCTATTTTATGTGATCTGATATTAACTTAAACAATAAACTAGTAGCTTTTGCAAAACATTTGAATGTTTACATTAATTCAATAAATAAGAAACATTTTTTTCCAAAGCCAGTGCATATATACCTCAATTTTGAGTTGACAAAGGTGCCCAAAATATTCTAATACCCATAGAAGGTAGTAAACAATATAAGAAAACTTATTTTTAACTCAATGAGCGTACTTAATTTCCACAGACTTTTTAAAGCAAGTTGACTAAAACCAGGTGGCAGATGGGGCCATTATATACTGATGCTTTAAAAATGAAACAGTAAAGTGATTAGATTTGTTACCACTGCTGTTATTTTTGAAGCAACATAGACGCTTCATCATGCCCTAGGAAAAGTAGATTTGATAATTACACAAAATAAAACATTCAATCAGCTCTGTTTGATTAGCAGAGCCATGGTGTGGCAATGAGCACTGAAGACCATTTGAAAAATGGACAATTCATTGCCAAATTTCTGTGAGCTTCTCTACCATGGGATATGTTCTGGGCCAAGTGTGAACAACGGGTTCAGATATAAACACACCCATCGGTTTCCTTAAATGGGTTTCTATGACTGGCATCCAATCTCAGCCAATCCTTAGTGCACTTTTTGCACTAAGGGCAGTTGAGTACCTGTGAACACACACACATACACATACACATACACATACACATGCACACACACACTTCATCAAAAGAAAACCAATCACTCCATCTTCTCTAAGCCTTGGTCAGCAACATCTACTTTGCTGGAGATGTCTCTTTGACTCTTAATAGATGTGGTGGATCAAGGATTTTCAAGGTCATGGGATTATCAAAGATGGACAGGAGAAAAGTGAAAACCCCAATCTCAGTCTCAATTTACCCTCTATTCTCTTTCTCTCTTTTTTTTCTCTCTCTCTCCTGTCTCTCTGTCTCTCTCTCTCCCTCTCTCTTTTACTTTCTTTTCTCTCTCTCTCCTGTCTCTCTGTCTCTTTCTCTCTCCCTCTCTCTTTTACTTTCTTTTCTCTACCACCCTCCCTCTTATCCTCTCTCTCCTGATTTCCTCTCTCTCTTCTCTTTCCCTCTCTCCCTCTGTCTCTGTTACTCTCTCCCTTCTTTTTCATTTCTGTTCCTTTCTGTATCTTATATTCTCTTCTCTCTCTCCTCTCTATCATTTTTCTTTCCCCGCCTTTCTCTCCCTCTTTCTCCTTTCCTTCACCTTCTCCTCTTTCCCTCTCTCTCTCTCTGTCTCTGTCTCTCTCTCTTTCTGTGCCCCTGCCCCCAACTTTCTCTCTTGCAGAGATAGAATACTGGTGCAGAGATAGAGATTTATGAGAAGAATAGGCTCACAAGATTATAGGGGCCGAGAAGTCCCACAATGGCCAGTCTGCAAGCTAGAGAGCCAGGGAAGCCAGTGCTGTGGTTCAGTCCAAGCCCCAAAGCCTCAGAACCAGGGACGCTGATGGTGTAATTCTTGGTCTGATAATCTGGTGGGGATGGGGGTTGCTGCAAGTCCCAGAATACAAAGTCCAAAGAATCTGGAGTTCCAATGTCCAAGAGCAACAGAAGAAGGTTGTCTCCACTCCAGAAGAAAGTGAGCAAATTTGTCTTTCCTCTGTGTTTTTGTTCTATCCAGGATCTCAACAGATTAGATGTTCCTGTTCCCATTGGATGACAGTGGATAGTATTAGCTCAGTCTACCGATTCAAATACCAGTCTCTTCTGGGAACACCCTCACAGACACTCCCAGAAATAATGCTTCACCAGCTATCTGGATAACCTTTAATTCAGTTGAAGTTGCCACTTAAAAGTAACCATTACAGGCCGGGTGCGGTGGCTCACGCCTGTAATCCCAGCACTTTGGGAGGCCGAAGCAGGCGGATCACGAGGTCAGGAGATCGAGACCATCCTGGCTAACAGGGTGAAACCCCGTCTCCACTAAAAAATACAGAAAAATTATCCAGACGCCGTGGCGGTTGCTTGTAGTCCCAGCTACTAGGGAGGCTGAGGCAGGAGAATGGCGTGAATCTGGGAGGCGGAGCTTGCAGTGAGCCAAGATCGTGCCACTGCACTCCAGCCTGGGCAACAGAGCGAGACTCTGTCTCAAAACAAACAAACAAACAAACAAACAAACAAACAAAGTAACCGTCACACCTTGGAAGACAAGGAACATCCAAGAGAGATAAAACCCAGAGCTTCTCTGCCATGAAATTTGGATACGTAGGTCATTTTCCCTCAACCTCCCATGCTCTCCTGCATCAGAGGATGAAACAAAATGTGCATTGCTTAGTTGTCTTCTGTTTGCTTCATTTACACATCATCCGTATGAGCTCTCCTCCTACAGGGGAGACACAGTCACTTTATCTATTCTCCGATACATTGGAAGAGTCTGTGTTCTCTGAAATGATAGAGCATTCCTCCCTAACAACCATTTTTGTGTCAGCAAACTAGAAATACTCTCATGAGGAAGAATTAACACATATATTTTCAGTCTCTAAAAATTATGCAGTTTCTTTCACAGTTTATAAAGCCTTTCTATAAAACATCTCTGCACCAATTATTGGCCACACTATGTATCCATCAATATTGCCGTTTTTTTCATAAGTCCTTCTCTGCCGATAGTAGGAACTGAACAAAATTATTATTATTTTTAAACTCGTGAAGTAATGATCATTAATCCAGTAGACAGGCTTCCTTTGGGAAAAATGATTGCAAACAGAAAGTGTTATTATTAAGGGAGAAAACAATCCTATGATATTTATATTGTTATATGATGTATTTAAGAGTTTTCCTTAATCTCTGTTTTATAGAGGAGAAAATAGAGTTAACTTAACTTTATATAATCTTAATAGATTTATTGGGCTAAATAGTTGAACTATATTAAAAACAAACAGTAAAGCATTTTAGAAAATTTCTATCCATGACTATATTGTATCTGTTCTATCTTCTACTACATCAAACTCTTTCAGGAAGACTAAATTTGCCTACGTGCTTTTTTAAAAGAGTGATTTAGGAACCATTTTTTTAGTCTGGTAGACTTCTAAGGAGTAAACACAGCCAAATATTGAAAATTCGTTAGTCATCTTAATGTTCTTCATTTTATATCATTTCTTTAAAAAGTACAACTTTTAATTGTATCTTTTCTAAAACCTTTATTATGTCAAACAAAAATTAGCATGAAAATATTATTACATTCCTTCATCTAGAAATGTACTTACTTATAAATCAAACATTTATTTTTGCATTATCCAAATGGAACTCTCATACTTAAAAATAACTCCTTATAAATTATCTACTTGCCTACATAGTTTTCATCTGATATCTATTCATTATTTGTAGCATAAACAAATATCAAAGAACTACGGTGGGCCATCCAAATCCAAAACCTGAAATCAGTTGTGCTGTATATTACAGTGCAGAAGTCTGAATTTGAATTCTGTTTGTCTTAGAGCTCAGAAAATATTCCCAGCACCTCTGATTTGGCTTGCCTTTTGGTATCACAGAATCAGGGTATACCCAGAGATTAAGTTTTCTAAATATCTTCCCAAACAAATTGAAGCTCTTCATATTATTAAAATCGTTGTTATATAAATATCTATACATCAAGATATATAGCTTTAAAGATTGGGGTCTTGCTGTGTTGCCCAGGTTGGAGTGCAGTGGTGCAATTATAGCTCACTGCAGCCTTGATATCCTGGGTTTAAGCAAGCCTTCTGCCCCAGCCTCCCAAGATATGTATTTTTAGAAATCAGGGTCTTGCTGTATTGCCCAGGCTGGAGTGCAGTGGTGTCATTATAGCTCACTGCAGCCTTGACCTCCTGGGCTTAAGCAATCCTTCTGCCCCAACCTCCAGAGTAGCTGGGAACACCAGTATGTGCCACTATACACAGCTAATTTTATTTTATTTTTCTTATTTTTGTAGAGTTGGAGTCTTACTATGCTTCCAAGGTTGTTCTTGAATTCCTCACCTCAAGCAGTCTTCCCACCTCAGCCTCTCAAAGTGCTTGGCTACCATGCCTGGCTAAGACATATATTAAAGTAAAAACATAATAGGGAAGTATGGCAAATAACAGGTATTATACAAAGCACACATACATTACTTCTTCCAGTCTTCACAGTAACTATTGAAGGGAGTCACTATTAATATCCATAGCAAGATGCTGAGACTCAGAGAAGTAAAAACAATTTGTCCAGAAGTACCTGAATACTATGAAGTACAGACAAAATATGAACCCAAGACATCACCCTGGAAAGATCAACACGTGTGTTTGTTGTGCTACAGGCACAAGTTTGCTTTATGGTAGCTATCTGGAGACTTACCTCAAAGTTGCTTCTATATTGCATTTGAGACAAGTAGCTAGCAATTGGATATATTGGAATTCTCTCTGCTGTTAGAAAGTAACCATGTATTCTTCCATGTATTTTTAATAAAACATGCAGCATAATTTCTTTTAATCCCTTTTAGGTTGTCTCAACTAAAGGAAGAGGGTTTTTATCAGGTTGCTTCTTCGTTGTCCTGGATGGATTTATAAAATTTTGTATCAACCAGGATAGAGTCACTAAACAATAAAGGAAGCGATGAGAACTCTCCCATGCAGAAAAATTGCAAATCATTTGTTTCGATTCTCTGCCTTCGTAAGTCGCAACTCCCCTAGTGTGCTTTGGGCATAGTAACTTTCTTCCAAAGAGTAATGTATGGGAAGAGGAAAACAGATTACCTTCACAGTGGAAAAAACGTGAAATAGTACTATCTCAGCCTGGAGTTCAAATTAACATCAACAGTGACAAGTCTTACTGAGAGTGTGCACTCTTCACAGCATAAGATGAGAACAGCGCTTTACCTCTGTGGGCCTCTTCTCAAAACCCATAACTCAGGTCCAATCGTGAGAAAGCAAAATCAGACGAAGCCCAATTGAGGGTGTGAACCCCGAAAATTTGAGACAGGTCTCAGTTAATTTAGAAAGTTTCTTTTGCCGAGGTTGATGACACGCATCTGTGACACAGCCTCAGGAAGTCCTGACGACATGTGCCCAAGGTGGTCGGGGCACAGTTTGGCTTCATACATTTTAACCAGACATGAGCCATCAATCGATATATGTAAGAAGTACATTGGTTCCGTCCAGAAAAGGTGGGGACAACTCAAAGCAGGGAGGAGGCTTCCAGATCACAGGTGGGTGAAAGACAAAACAGTTACATTGTTATGAGTTTCTGATAAGCCTTTCCAAAGGAGGCAATCAGAAGTGCATCTGTCTCAGTGAGCAGAGGGGTGACTTTGAATAGAGTGGGAGGCAGGTTGCCCTGAGCACTTCCCAGCTTGAAAGGGCCCAAGATATTTTCCTTTCACAAGGGTCATTCTGCCAAATATCTGATTACTACTCCTTACAACAACAAGGATATCAACAACAAGAAAAACCTGGAAAAAAAAGCTAAGATTTTGTTCAGTTGTCATTGCGTATGGGAAAACTCCCATGAACGTGTTGCCAAGAGCGATAAACATAGTCCCTATCTGTGAAGGGCAGATTTGAAGAACTAGAGATGTGAGGGTGCTCATGGGTCAGCGTTTACACTGAATTTTCAGAGTCAATGGCATGTTTTTAAGTAGATGGCTCCTTTTTTGTTGTTGTTTCTTAAAGGGGAAGCCTTCACATTGGCCTCTATACAGTCCTTGTAACGTTCCTAAATATCCCGAAACACAACAGAGAGCTCTGAAGACTGCCTGCCACAAACATTTAATTTTACAGATTAGAGTCCTGTGAAGTATATGTAATGCCTCTCTTTTGTTGCACGTGTCCATTGGAGGTGTCCTGTGCCATTTGGCTATATTTTTACTTTTAATGGCTGTAGTTTATTCTCACTGCTAGAAAAAAGATGTTGGTCATTAAACCACATGGTCAAATGTGATGTTATAAGAGAGCCTATGAACTTCATTTTGTCTGGGAGGCAGGCAGCATCTATCTGTCCTGTCTCCCTACTCTGGTGGTCTTAGAACTTATTTTACTCGAGATTGTAGAAGACCACATCGCAGGGCAGCTGAAAGCAGGGTCACCTTAAGGCACCTTAATCTGTAATGTAGTGAGCTCCTCACTGAACCTCTAGCTCTATCTCTGCGTCACAGATCTCCCTCTTCAAGAGTCAGCCAATACCAAGCTGCTGGAGTTTATTTTTCAGCCCTCCTACTTAAACCTAGTTTGATATCACTTTCCAAAGTTCATTTCTTTCACTGCCAGCACTAAAATGAGTTATTTACAACTCTCGTATTCAGCAATCTTCTATGCATCACAGTTTTATTAGATACATCAAAAATAGGGCAATTAGTAGGATGGAATCATAAATTCCAAAGATGATCAAATAAACTCTCTGTCTTCAATAGCCTGCTAGCAGAAAAGGGATCTTTAAAACTGGAGCATGCATTTGCATTTTTTAAAACTAGGTATTTATAGCTGTTCTCACCATGACCAGAATCAGGACAAGCAAGCAACTTTAAAAGATCATCTAATCCCAGAAATCTGCCAGCTTGAATGGAATGAGTTTCAGATGTATTCCTGATGGGGCACAACCTGGACTGTGAAAACCATCTTCTTTCTTCATGTTGAAAGGAAGATGCCATTAATCACTTCTGTTTCCTATGGATAACAGTGGAAAAAGCATATTTTTAGTTACTGGACTCTGTTGCATTTGTGGTTTTATTTTACTTACGCTCCAAAGAAAACAAATTTGAACTTACATAATGACGCTCCCAGTCACCTCCTACTTTCTCTCCCTCCTTCCTTCCCTTCCTCTCTTCCTCCCTTCCTCCCTCCCCTCCCCTCCCTCCCTCCCTTCCTTCCTCTCGTCTTTCCTTCCTTCCTTCCTTCTTCCCTCACTCCCTTCTTTCATTCCTTCCTTCCTTCTTCCCTCCCTCCCCTGCCCTCCACTTCCCTCCCTCCCTCCCCTTCCTCCCTCCCTCCTTCCTTCCATCCTCCCTTCCTCCCTTCTCTCCTTTCTTCCCTCCTTCCTTCTTTCTTTCCTTCCATTCTTCTTTCCCTCTTTCTTCCTTCCTCCTTGTTTAGATTTTTCTCATTTAAAAATCAACTTGCTAATTGGACTGATTCTGTGACATTTGAATCTCTGCAAAATGAATTAAGTTTTGGATAAAACTTTTTTCATATAGTAAGCAGAGTGCAATGCATTAGAATTAAATAGTACATTATAAAAAGCACTATAGTAAATGCATGTTGTATGGATAGGTTGAGTTTTTACATCATACTAATTTTTAAAAATTAGCTAGGTGTGGTGGTGCATGCCTGTCATTCCAGCTACTCAGGAGGCTGAGGTGGGAGGGTCACTTGAGCCCAGGAGGTCAATGCTGCAGTGAGCTGTGATTATGCCACTACACTGCAGCCTGGGAGATAGAGTGAAACCCTATCCTTAAAATAATAATAATTATTATTATACCATTTCATTAATTACTACACTTGTAGCTTTGAGAAATTAGATGATCATATATTTTTCAGTGTCTGCCCACATAATTTAGTTAATAATAAGCCTCCTTTTTCTTTTTTCCTTTTTTTCTTTATTTGTATATTCTTAACTTTATTTCATAAAGGAACAAAGCGAAATGACTAAACTCTAACCAACCTAGTGGAATATATATTAAAAGAATAAATAGAGTCTGGAGGAAAAAGGATTTTGACAATATCTGTGAATTCAGTCCTGGTTTTTTTATTTCTCGTAATTGCTTGTAACAAGACTTGGACTCCTCATATGTACAGAGAAATAGCATATGTAAATGATGTGTCTGTTTAGCCATCTGCTGAACGGTTCATTTATGCCGTAACCAAATGGCAAATTCGCAGTGTTAGAAAATTTTAGGTCAAAGGGAAAAAATGGAGAAAAATAAATTTTGTGTCAAAGAACTAAACACAGAAAATCCCTGGCTTGGAAGTTGCCTTCTGAGGCCTTCAGCAGAAATGTGGGGTTCTTCATCTCACTTGCAATTTGTAGCCAGTATATTGATGGATATTTTCTCTCTGCTTGGTCTCTGTAAAAGACTAATTCACATTTACTCCACATTTGAAAAATGAACACCAAATAAACTGTAAAATTGTTTTCATGATACAGGGGCTGCTTTTTAATTTCAATGCTAAAATTATCACCTCCAAGATTAAACATTTTAGGTTCTGGTAACCAAGGCAGATTTTATCAGGGTAATTTAAACAAAACAGTAGCCAATAGCAAATATGAGAAAAAGGAAATAAAAAGACTATAATAAGTGTTCTAAGCTCATGTTTCTTGACACCCACCCTATTGGGAAACTGAAACAAATACTGTCTGTGAATTCCTACACGTATTTCAAGAATGGAGTGTTCATATACCAGAAGGATGGATATATGCCTCAGCCATACCGTCTGACAATTTTTATTGGCAGATTTTATTGGATAGATTTGTAAAATTTTCTAAAATAATAATGTTATTTGGCCTTTACCTATTATAAAAATTGCAAACATTTTATTCTAAGTTAGGAGTCAGCAAACTAGACCACTCTTTTGTAAACAAAGTTTTCTTAGTACACAGTCCTACCTAGTGTTTATGGCTATTTTCAAGTGATAACAATGGCGATTAGTGGCTGTAGAGACTATATGGTTTGGAAATTCCAAAATATTAACAGCATTATCTGACCCTTTACAGAAAAATGCTTGCTTACTCTTAATAGGGTATGATATTTGGTTTTCAGTTTAGTTTGGAGTCTTTGGGCATGGATAAATTTTTAATTAGGTTTTATGTAGTTATATAAATCATGTTTTTTTCCTTTATGGCTTCTGAGTTTTCTCTTTTGATTTTCAAGGTCTACCCAATTATGATTCTACCCATTCCTCTCAACTTGATTCTGCTACACTTTATTCATATGTAGGCATAAATATGCATGGGTATGGCTTTTATGTGAAAGGTGTTTGCCATATTGGAATTATATATATATATATATATATATATATATATATATATACACACATACACATATATATGTCATCAGACATATTGATGTATACTCATATTTCATAAAATACACACAGATAAAATCATCACTGTATATTACAATGTTACCAGTCCTGGTCAATAGTGTAAAGAAAGAAAAAATGAACTAGTTGAGTAAAGATCAAAAAGGAAGAGTTAAAACTTCCCTTAGTTGCAGAAGATGTGATTATCTGCAAGAAAAAAAAAGATATGACTTAGATTTAGTAAGAGAGCTTAGCAAGAATACTAGATAAGATTTGTAAGATTAACTTAACCAACTCATTTGCATTTTTCTGCTCCACAGTAATGGTGTTCTAAGTATAATACAAATAACATTCATTGCAGTGTCAGTTTAAAGGCATTAGAACATTGAGAATTAATTGATCTAAAGAACATACAAGGTCAAATAGATGAAACAATTAAACTGGCAAAGATGAACATTTATATCTTAAAAATCATCACTAATGCATTCAATTCTCCTACAAGTGTACTCTACACTATTAAAGCAATATCAGTGAAGATTCCCGTTGATTATTTCAAGAAATTCTACAGAAATTTTCTGAAATGTATATGGACCACAAAAAAGTGCGTAGTAGGTGAGCCACTCTTGATAAATAAGAATGAATAGGGCTGAATGCCTTACCAGAGAAATATTTTACAAAGCCACGTATAATGTTAAAGCAACTTGTTAGTGGTGCAAAGATATAAATAGACTAGTAGACTAGCACAGAAATCTATAGGATTATGGCTTTATGGGAATGTCATATACAATTCAGTTGGTGTCATGGATCAATGCCAAAAGACTGACCATTTAGTATATGACATCAAGAAAACTAACTCTAGATATGTAATAAATAATAGTGTTTCTTTCTTTGTTTCCATATACAAAGTTAGATTCTAGAAAGATAAATCAACATGCAAAATAATAAAGAATAGAAGAAAATGTAGAAAGCACGTATGTCGTTTAGGGTTGTGAAAACATCTCTGTTTTTTGAAAATGCAGAGGACAAGAAAATTGATAAATATTTTTATTATAGAAATATAAAATATGTGGGTAAAAATAAAAGAATTGATTAATTGAAGAAATATGTTTGCAATGTCGAAACATGACAGCAAAGAAAAAATATTTAGAGAATTAAAAATGTCTGCAAGTCTATAAGGAATCCAATGGCCAGAACAATAATGTGGAAAAAAATAAATGGAAAATAATAGAAGAAATCCAAAGTGCACACTGCAACATAATCATAATGCTCTTATTTCCTGGGGCTTGCAATTAGATGGCTCAACCTGTACACCAAATTGCTTCCTTTACATGCCTGCACAAAATAGGTAATAATCACTACTTCAGGCAAAATATTCAGAGAAAAGTCTAAGATAGTTTCAGGTAATTGGAGAAAATTGCTTCACTACTTTTCACTTAAAACTTTCTACTTATCAGAGAAATATAAGGATGAGGACAAATTCTGAGAATGCGCTTTAGTGATAAAAAGCTATCAAACCAATACCATGTGAAATGTGTTTGTTGCAGGTTTATTCGGCCAGGAGTGTTGGCAAGACTCCTGTCTCAGGAGCCGAGCTCCCCAAGTGAGCAATTCCCGTCCCTTTTAAGGGCTCACAACTCTAAAGGGGTGCACGTGAGAGGGTCGTGATCGATTGAGCAAGCAGGGGGTACGTGACTGGGGGCTGCATGCACCGGTAATTAGATCGGAACAGAACAGGACAGGGATTTTCACAGTGCATTTCTATACAACGTCTGTAATCTGTAGATAAAATAACCGATTAGGTCAGGGGTCGATCTTTAACTACCAGGCCCAGGGTGTGGCGCCGGGCTGTCTACTTGTGGATTTTATTTCTGCCTTTTAGTGTTTACTTCTTCTTTCTTTGGAGGCAGAAATTGGGCATAAGACGATATGAGGGGTGGTCTCCTCCCTTAGTAACACCAATCTTATTGCTACATTTTCTAATTTTAGAAAATATAGTATAGTCAGGTGGGGCGCAGTGGCTCACGCCTGTAATCCCAGCAATTTGGGAGGCCTGAGGCGGGTGGATCACCTGAGATCAGGAGTTTGAGACCAGCCTGGCCAACATGGTGAAACCCTGTCTCTACTAAAGATACAAAAATTAGCCAGGCATGGTGGCAGATGCCTGTAATCCCAGCTCCTCGGGAGGCTGAGGCAGGAGAATCAATTGAACCCAGGAGGTGGAGGTTGCAGTGAGCCAAGATTGCGCCACTGTACTCCAGCATGGGCAACAAGAGTGAAACTCCATCTAAAAATAAATAAATAAATAAAAATGAAAATATTGTTATTAAAATGTTTTGAATGATAACAAGGAATAGTAATATTTTTGTTTAAATGAGTTAATACATTTGTATTTTTCAGTTGTAATATCTAATATGATAAATATGAAGTAATATACCCCAACATAAGGAAATATTTGGGGGTTGTCATCAATAATTTTTAAGTGAGTTAAAGTGTTGAAAAGTTCATCACCATTGATTATCTATCTATCTACCTGTCATCTATCCTTGTATCATCTGTCTACCTATAACTATGTCTATCTATTATCTATCCTTGTATGATCCATCTAATATCTATGTATATATCTACCTACCTATCCATCTATCACTCTGTCTACACACATACCTATAAGGATGTGTACATAAATTTGGTGTTAGCACCTGCATTAAAATTTATATGTTGATATTTATCTTTTTTTTTTGAGACAGAGTCTCACTCTGTCTCCCAGGCTGGAGTGCAATGGCGTGATCTTGGCTCACTGCAACTTCTACCTCCTGGGTTCAAGCGATTCTCCTGCCTCAGCCTCCTGAGTAGCTGGGATTACAGGTGCCCACCACCAAGCCCCGCTAATTTTTGTATTTTTGTTAGAGATGGGGTTTTACCATGTTGGCCAGGCTGGTCTCAAACTCCTGACCTCAGGTGATCCGCCCACCTCGGCCTCCCAAAGTGCTGGGATTACAGCATGAGCCACAGCTCCTGGCCTGGTATTTATCTTTAATGCACCAATGGGGTATATGTAGTATATTGGAATAGAATATGAGCTCTGGATTTCTAGCTCTGTATTGTTACCCTAGGTTTGTCCCTAAGGTGTGATTTTGGATGACTTATTTAATCTCTCTGGGCCAGTCTCCTCTTGTAAAAGTGCAGTAATCCTGTGTCATAATGTTGTAAGCATTAAATGATTCAACGTAGTTAAAACAACCAGAATAAGGCATGTAAATATTAGCTAGCCTTAATTTTAATAAAATGCTGGTAAGGAAAATCCTAGATCTGTTTTAATAACAAAAAATAAAATCCCACTAGCACACAGAATTAAAAAGTAGCAGACCAAAAAATTACAGGGCAAGGAGGTACATTACAAAGCAATTTAAATCTTACTGTAACATTTTGGCATAATGTTACACACAGAATTTCTATATTTGTCTATATCCCTCCCACACTAGCCATTGCCACATAATCTAGTGGTAATTTAATATTTCATAGCTTCAACTGTATAGGCAGGACTCAATTCAGTGAATGGAAAATTAAAAAAAAAAACAGAGAGACAAAGAAGAAGGAAGGAAGAGAGAAAGAAAGGAAATAAAGGAAGGACAGATGGAAGGAAGGGAAGAAAGGAAGGAAGGAAAGAAGAAAGTAAGGAAGAAGAAAGAGAGAGAGGGAGGGAGGGAAGGAAGGAAAAGAAAGCAGGGAGGGAGGAAAGAAAGAAGAAAGGAAGGAAACAAAAGGAAGAGGGGAGGGAGGGAGAGAGGGAGGAAGGAAGGGAGGGAGGGAAGGAAAGAAAGGAAAAAAGAGAGGGAGGAAAAAAGAAAGAAGAAGGAAGGAAGGAAGGACTAAAGGAAGGGGGGAGACAGGAAAGAAGGAAGAAGAAAAGAAGGAAGGAAATAACAAAAGAAGAAGTGAAGTGAAGAAGGAAGAAGGAAGGAAGGAAGGAAAGAATAAAAGAAGGAAGGGAAAGAGGGAGGGAGGAAGGGAAAAGGGAAAGAAGAAATGGAAGAAGGAAGGAAGGAGGGACGGATGAAAGGAAAGAAGGAAGGAAAGAAGATTGAAGAGGAAAAGAGGGAGAGGAGAAGAAAAATAAATTTACATTGGCTCCCTCAGGCACATCAAAGAGGATGGGTTATGGCAATCCTTGATGAACAGAAGGCCCACGAAACACGAACAGGTATTCTTTTTGGTATCCAGTGAGAGTTATAGCATCGACTTGGAGTTAAAGGTTGGTATTTTGAACCTTAACTCTACCTGGATTGGTAGCCACGGACTCTGTAACTGTCACACCAGGTACTGCTTTAGCATCTGGGTGAGCACCAATACATCCATGCCTGTCTGTTCCTATCTCTTGGGCTTGGCCATGAAAGAGAGAGATCAGACACTCAGCTCAGCTGAAATTTGCTTTGTGTTTGCTCATTAGGAGAATACATGGGGCAGTTGGCACCTAGCCCTAAGAAAAACTCAAGGCTGCTTGGTCAGGTTTAGACTGTTAGAACTGGCAGCATCCTCACCACTGCTAGTTAACCTTATTTAGGGGAGAAAAGGCTATGAAACAATTCATGCTCCGAAGTATCATAATTTTGCCTCTTTAACATGTACAGACACTAACCATACACTTGTTGAATCTGTATTTCAGGACATTCATCATGATCTTTTCCAAAGAGAGAGAAATAGATAGGTGGAAATATTTTCTGCAACAATGATACGCTTGTTTTTTTAAAAAATCCTTTCTTATTCAAAATAAATTCATATTATTTTATTTCATTAATCATTTAAAGAAAAACTAAGATCGGGAAAAAGACTGTACCGATTTCTAGAAACTCTTTTTTACAAAGGTGTTACTAGCAATATCAAAGGTGTGAAGGTAAATGATGGGATGATATATTCTCAGGTAATTAACACTATGCAAGCTAATTGGATTCTGGGATGGTATGCAGCTACTCCAAGTTCTGAAATGGACAAAGAAAGAAAGATATGGTTTACGTGACCACAAGATTTTTAAGACAATATCAATGGCTAATGTTTCTTTAAGCAGGCAATAACCATTCACAGTGCTATACACCTACACAAAATTCTATAAGGAGTTATTGTCCTATTATCTCAGCAACTGGTACTATTTAAGTAAAGTTGCATGTGTGTACTGTGAGTCAAACAGAACATATTCACTGTGCAATGCAAAAAGTTAAATTCCTGAAGAAATGTTATTTTACTCTTAGTTTTGGTGGGACCTCCCATATCATGTTTCTTGTAGTTCACATTCATCACTTGAAAGAAAAGGAGCTTAAAATATGAAATGCAGAATATGCACACACAAGCACATTACAAATTCGTAAATGTAATTATATACACATTTATTATATATACATAATATAGTATATATTTATTATATTATACATTGTATTCTATATGGAAAGAGAAGGATCAGACACTCAGCTCAGCTGAATCTTGCTTTGTGTTTGGTCATTAGGAGTATACATGGGGCAGTTGGCACCTAACTTAAATAGTACCAATTGCTGAGATAATAGAACAATAACTCTTTATAGCTTTTTGTGTAGGTGTACAGAACTGTGAATGATTATTGCCTGTGTGAAGAAACATTAGCTATTGATATTGTCTTAAAAATCTTTTGGTCATGTAAAACATATCTTTCTTATATATTCTATATAGAATATTATGTATATGTGTTGTATTGTTTTCTTGCTACCAAATTTCAAAATTTAAGCAATGACTTGCAAGTGATACAATATGTTAATTTTGCAAAAGTAACTGCTTTGTGAAAATGTTGATTTTTAAAATTTTATTTATATAATAAACCTGTAATATTTTTCTCTGATATTTACCTTTAAAATAAATTTTAAAAGTTAACCTGTTTTTCTAAAATAAAATTACAAAAGAAATAATATCAATTCAAGAAGACTGTATCAGGCTAAATAATTTCTCAATGTTGGCATGGAAATAGAGAAATGTGATTAATTATTAATCCTTGAAGCAGAGTGGATACCTCCTACCTCCTTGCTAATAAAACATGTTTTTCTTAATATTAGGACCATTTTCTCACACTGGATGAGATGGATTTGCATGGATTAGCTCTGTCTTCAGATGGAGGACAACTTATTTGCAGGGAAAGATAACAGCATCATTTTCTGTACACTATGTGGTTGAGGGACTGTCTCTCATCAAGTGTTTAAATGTTCTCTTGATTATTCCCAACTACTTGATAACAATGTCTTTACGCCTGGTGGCATCAGGATTAGTTAGAATTCTTTTGAAAGTAAGTGATAGACAAAAAAGTGAATGCAATGTGAAAGGAAAATATCTTGGGCCCTTAAAATGACTAAGCTAAAGGGAAAAGTCTAGCTGGGAACTGCTTAGGGCGAACCTGCCTCCCATTCTATTCAAAGTCACCCCTCTACTCACTGAGATAAATGCATATGTGATTGCCTCCTTTGGAGAGGCTAATCAGAAACACAAAAGAATGCAAATATTTGTCTCTTATCTACCTATGACCTGGAAGCCCCCTCCAACTTCAAGTTGTCTCACCTTTGGCGGGTTAGCCCGCCTTTCCAGAGCGAATCTTGTTGATTGATGTCTCATGTATCTCTAAAATGTGTACAATCAAAGTGTGCTCTGACCACCTTGGGCACATGTCATTAGGACCACCTGAGACTATATCATGAGCACGAGTCCTCATCCTTGGCAAAATAAACTTTCTAAATTAACTGAGACTTGTCTCAGATTTTCAGGGTTCACAACAACATGGAGAGAGAGATACTCACAGAGAGAGAGAGAGTGAGAGGGAGTCAGTCATGGAATGGGGGCTGTGGATATTTACTGTCATGTAAATCTACGATAGATAGTACTTCAGTTTCCCGGGACCCTTATTCATTTGCTTGAAATAAATATTTATAAGATTGAAAACAAATAAAAGTATCTGAATAGTATGAGGGATAAATAACAAACTGAGAATAGTAACAATTTAAAGTATTAGTAAACTTGATCATCTGAACGTCACTAAATAAGCTTCGGTTCAATTTATGTTTATATAAGCTATTTCTGTGTTTTTTCAAAAAAATCTTACTTGGTGTATATTTAGATGGTAAAGGTTTCAATTTTGTGACTAAAATTTGCATTACTTTATCATGCTGAGCTCTTGTTGCCATATTCTGGGATGTCAAAACCGCAGGTAAAATTTCATCAGGTTAACAACTGAGATAATTTGGAAATCAAAAAGTTTTAAATTCTGGCAACACTTGACTAAATTAGAAGGCATTCAGGAAAAAATAAAAAGAAAAACTAGTAAAGATTAAAATGATGCAAATAAAATTTGCCACCCTGGTGCAGTTGAATGAGAACATTAGTGTTTCCATGGAAACACATTATACTCTTTTAAATAAGAAATAAACATTTTCATCATGCAAATGCTTATATTTATCATCCCCTTTTAGCTGCTACATTGTCTTTTCACTACCAGATTTCAAAATTTAAGCAATGAATTGCCGGTCATCCAGTGTGTTTATTTTACAAAAGCAACCGTTTCTCTTTTTTTCCTTATGTTTATTTTTTCTTTTTTTAAGACACTAAGGAAAGTGCTTCCTTAATCATAGGATTCTGATACTGGGTGTTTACCTTGTTTACTCTAACGTATTTGTGATTAAAAATGATCCATGACATTGGCATCAACTGAACACTTTTTATACAAGGTGTGGTGGAGCATTTTAATTATTTGTGCAGGATTTTTCTTTTCTGTCTCTCATGGAGCTTAGTGATGTTTGTTTGCAGACACAAACCCACGACATGCTGGTACTAAATTAGTAAGGTGCTTTATATCGTGGTCACCATGACCAAAAACTTTCTGTTAGAAACAAGGTAGTCATAGCAGCGATGCCCTTATGAAAATGGGTTCTTGTAGATCAACCAGTTAATAACAAATTAGCTAATTTACGAAACAGTAAATCTTAAATATAATTGTCTGAAGGAAGAACAAGCTAATTTTTTTCTTTAAAAATAATATAAACACTTTAAATTATTTAAATGGGAAAAGGGGGGTATTACGTGATATTCTGAATACATCTGTAAGAAATATTTTTCTCTTATTTTTCCTTTCTTTTTCCATTTATAATATGGGTTGATGTTCCTTTTTACATTTAAAAAATAATTGATATGACTGTCTACACCACAAGTTTCCACTTGCCAATGATTTAACATAATACTGTCACTTTCCATAAGGGAGAAATAAATCAGACACTGTGCCCATGTGGCATGGTGGCATTTATAAAATACCTAGGTATACTCTTAATGAACACAGCATGAGGCCCATATGAATCAAAAGTGCTTGGACAAAACCTCAAACAGGACTTAGGAGTAAAACTCCATCAAGAGGATGCAGTGATTTTCACGCACGTCCCTGTGAAGAGACCACTAAACAGGCTTTGTGTGAGCAACAAGGCTGTTTATTTCACCTGGGTGCAGGCGGGCTGAGTCCGAAAAGAGAGTCAGCAAAGGGAGATAGGGGTGGGGCAGTTTTATAAGATTTAGGTAGGTAAAGGAAAATTACAGTCAAAGGGGGGTTGTTCTCTGGCTGACAGGGGTGGGGGTCACAAGGTGCTCAGTGGGGGAGCGTTTGAGCCAGGATGAGCCAGGAGAAGGAATTTCACAAGGTAATGTCATCAGTTAAGGCAGGAACAGGCCATTTTCACTTCTTTTGTCGTTCTTCAGTTACTTCAGGCCATCTGGATGTATACCTGCAGGTCACAGGGGATATGATGGCTTAGCTTAGGCTCAGAGGCCTGACAGTGATTTACTCTGGAATGTTCTTTTCCTGCTTAAAGAAATAAAATAATAAAAGGAGAGACCAAAAAACATCACGGAGACTAACAAAACAAGGCAATCATTTCCTGTGATCAGAAGAGCCACGGTACAGTTGACCCTTGGACAACACAGGTCTGAACTGTGTGGGTCCACTTTAAACATGGCTTTTCACTCTCCTCTGCCACCGTTGAGACAGCAAGACCAACTCCTCTTCCTTCTCCTCCTCAGCCTACTCAATGTGAAGATGATGAAGATGAAAACTTTATGGTGATCCACTTCCACTTAATGAATAGTAAGTATATTTTCTCTTCTTTATGATTTTCTTAGTAACATTTTCTTTTCTCTAGTTCATTGTAAGAATACAGTGTATGATGCATATCACATACAAAATATGTGTTAGTTGATGTTTAAGTTATGAGTAAGGCTTCCAGTCAACAATAGGTTATTAATAAAGTTTTGGAGGTGCAAAAATTTTACATGGATTTTCTAGAAATGCCATTTGACCCAGCAATCACACTACTGGGTAATTACCCAAAAGAAAAGTAATTGTTTTATCAAAAAGACACCTGCACTAGTATGTTCATTTCAGTCCTACTTACAATAGCAAAGATATGGAATCAACCTCAGGGTCCGTTAACAGTGGGTTGCATAAAGAAAATATGGCACATATACACTATGGAATATTACACGGCCATTAAAAGGATGAAATCATGCCCTTTACAGCATCATGGATGCAGCTGTTGATTGTTATTCTAAGTGAGTTAATGCAGAAACAGAAAGTTAAATACTGCATATTCTCACTGTACATTCTCACTTACAAATAGGAGCTAAAAAAATGGGTACATGTGGACATAAAGATGGGAGCAATAGACCCTGAGGATTCCAAAAAGGGAGAGTAAGGGTGGGGGATAAGGGATGAAAAACTACCCATTGGGTACTATGTTCACTATTTGGGTGGCAGATTCAATAGAAGTCCAAACCCCAATATACAAAATATATCCATGTAGCCAATCATCATATGTATCCCCTGAATCTACAATTTAAAAATAAACCAAAAGCTATCTACAGATTTTTGTCTGTCGGCCCTCCTAACCCCTGAGTTACCAAAGGGCCAACTGTAATGCAATCATATTGGTGTGGATGAAGCCCCAATATAGCTGGATTTTGTCTAGAAGGAGGCAGAGATGATCCAAGCTGGTTATTTTTGGTATCAAGAATTAGAAGTGCTTCACAGAAAGACAGAAACTTGAGTTTAGGGGTTCCCTGGTAGTGGCAAGGAAAAAAGTAGGTGCAGACTATTGCACCAGGGGCCAGGCTTTTATGGAGTTTCAGAGACATGAGACTTGAACCACACTTGTAGTCCCAGATACAAACTCTAGAATGGAACCAAGCTTCCAAAGTCTCAGAAAATGAGACTGGCACATCCACCAATCCCACCATGTTAGGAGTCTTATTCCACTCCTCGTGAAGTTGCTGATGGTGTTTAATAAGGATACACAATTATTATGGGAATATGATCTGTTTGTCTTAGGGAACATGTTTAATCCCATGCAAGAATCACGTGTCTGTTGTAGTCATATGGGGTGGCTGTGTCCCCACCCAAATCTCACCTTGAATTGTAATAATTCCCATGTGTTAAGGGTGGGGCCAGGTGGAGATAAATGAATCATGGGTGCAGTTTCCCCCATACTGTTCTTGTGGTAGTGAATAAGTCACACAAGATTTGATGGTTTTATAAATGGGAGTTCCCCTGCACATGCTCTCTTGCCTGCTGCCATGTAAGACATGCCTTTGCTCCTCATTCACCTTCCACTGGGATTATGAGGCCTCCCCAGCCATGTGGAACTGTAAGTCCATTAAACATCTTTCTTTATAAATTACCCAGTCTCTCTGGCATGTCTTTATAAGCAGCATAAGAACAGACTAATACATGTAGTTACTCTAAGTAAGCTAGTTGAGAGCTTTAGGTTGCTCCACTTCATAAATTTCTTTTTCATACTTAATTTTTAAAGTAAACTTTTAAATTAAAGTATAGCATAATTACAGGAAAGTGTGCACAAATCCTAAGTGTACCATGCAATGAATTTTTCACAAAGGAAAAGTGCCCAAACTTTTTCTTTGAAAACGCAAATTTATCCTATAAAACAAAATCACGACAAATCAAGAAACAGAACACTATCACCACCTGAGAAATCTTCTTCATTCCTCTTCCAGTAACTTCCCCATAGTAACCACACTTCCAATACCTACCAACATAAATGTGTTTTGTCTGTTTTGAATATTATGTGAATAAAACCCTTTAGAAGATGTCTTTTATGTCTGGCTAATTTCATTCAGCATTATGTTTTTGACATTTGTCCATGTCATTGTAAGTTGTTTGAGTCCCTTCATTCTAATATTCATTTATTGTCACTGCTTGTATTCAATTTTATGAATTCATTAAACATTTATTTATGCTGCCTTGTGGGTGGCCATTTGAGTTTTTTCTAGTTTTTGGCTAATGTGAATAATGATGCAGTGACCATTTATGTGTTTATATTTTCATAAGCATATGCGCTCACTTCTGTTGTTATTTCACTGGATTTTAATTTGTTATAATTATTTTTCTGATGATCTGTGGGGGTGATAAAACAAGCAATATTTCTTTGTAGATCCGTGGATCTCTGTAGGATATCACAGTGAAACATTTTAGTTTGGATAATGATATTTCTAAGAATGCAGAACTTAGAAACACAGCACGATGAGGCAAAAATCTGCAAGTGGGTCATCTAGTAGTAGACATGGCCTCTACTTACTCATGTTTGATTAATAAATGTGAGGATCATGTGAGAAGAACAGCATCTGGATTCTATGTAGCATTCTATGAAAAATCAGCACAGGTTTGAAAGATACTTTCTCCCTGATGGCTTTACCTTGGAATCCACAGAGGACTCTTTCAGCATTCCATAAGCCTGGTGTCTTTGGGGTGACAGAGTGATGGTAAAGCTGTAAATTTCAGGCATCAAGATGCTATCTTATTTCACTATAACATAATTTCCTTCACCAGAAAAAAAAAAAATATGTGGGACAATAGAATGGAGAATAGGCACAGATGAAATTAAAATCACAGGAATGATAGCAGAGAGAGGCAAATAGAAGTTTTGAATAAATATCTGCCACAGAGATGGAAAAATGCTCGTTTCATCTCTGACAGAATGGATCTCATAAACTATACTTTCCATCAGGTGGACACCTGGTCCCCCTGTGTCTGTGATATGGTTGGCTGTGTCTCCACCCAAATCTCATCTTGAATTGTAACTCCCATAATTCCCACGTGTTGTGGGAGGAACCTGGTGGGAGGTAATTGAATCATGGGGGCAATTTCCCCCTTACTGTTCTCCTGGTAGTGAATAAGTCTCGCGAGATCTGATGGTTTTATAAATGGTTTCCCCTTTCACTTGGCTCTCATTCTCTCTGGTCTGCCGCCATGTAAGATGTGCCTTTTGCCTTCTGCCATGATTGTGAGGCCTCCCCAGCCACATGGAACTGTGAGTCCATTAAACCTCTTTTTCTTGGTAAATTACTCAATCTCAGGTACGTCTTTATCAGCAGCAAGAAAACGAACTATTACAGTCTGCTCCTAAATTAGGGGCTCACACTGGGTCACCATTGCAGATCCAGCAGAGAAAGCTGTTCTTAGTTCTGCCAAGGGAAAGTCTGTATTATTTACCATGCATATAACCCACAATTCTAAAACCATGGCTTTATTTTTCCTAAGCCCTTTGGGCAAGCATGAGGTGACTGTTTAAAGAGATGACCACAGAGGGAGGTTGTCAAATTAATCTGATTTTAAGAGACTCTTCCACTATTGGTTTTTGGTAGCATTCCCCTGAGTCACAAATACAACTATCCTCTGAACTCAATTAGGAAGCACCAACCTCAAAACTCTTCTCCAAAGCTCCTTACAAGTTCATTTCTGAAAAATAAAATAGAAAGGGAAAAATCTTCACCCCATGCAATGCATGCATGCAGATTCTTAGTTATTCCCAAATCCAGATATTTCATAGAGGAAGTGTGATTTATCACCACAGGCAAAGGTCAATGACTTCATAAGCCAAGAAAGTGAATAGGAAATGCATGGCAGAAAAAGGTAGAAAGCAGCTACTATGTCTGTATGAAGCATTATGTGAATCAGAAGTGCAGAAGGCATTTAAATCCTCTTACTTGCTTATTACCAGTGTGTATTTGAATACCTTTACCCTCTTCAGATGATTTATTTAAGACTTGTTCAGTGACTACCATGGCCATTTATGTTGCAAAATACTTCGGTGGAGTGACGTAAGAAAATATTTTCTGAGTGAACTAGAAGGAAGTTTACCCAAATTAGAGCAGAAATGTTTTGGATGTTTTGGATGTACTAAGTTATAAGCGCAAATGATGCCCTAAAGTAGGAAGGAGCTTAGGGTGTAATTTGAGAAAATCTATATAAATACCTATTTTTAATAGTTTGAAATGAGGACATAACGAGTAGTACTGTTCAAAAAAGGGGTATGTGAGAACACAGGTAGGTGGACTTTAATTTTTTTAAGAGAGAGAGATGTATTTTAGAGACACATATCAAGATGTCTAGTTTAGGGAGATTTGTTCTTGCAGGACTTTCCTCATCAAAACTTCAACATTGAAAGTTTTTCATCAATGACGAATTACCGTGCTAACTCACACTGGAGCTGGCCAGCCATCGAAAGTGAGTTGATGCATTGCAGATACCAATGACTGCAGGGTTAGAGAGAGCTGGCTTCAAGTGCTGAGAGAAGATCGGGATGTAGCACCACTGCCAAACACCGGCCATTTTATGGGAAACGAAGTCACTCCTGCAGTTGAATTGGGAGTCTATGTGATCTTGTCAAATAAGAAATTGTGGCCCTCTACAGGAGGCATGTGCAACTGCTTTGGAAATGCAACCTGTGGATGGTTGTATGTGTTTCTTTGCATGCCTATGACACACGCTCCTCTCTGCTGCTGGAACTTCAGCAGAACAAGTACACCGGCTTTAATGGGAGAAGGCTTGGGCATGACAATGTGAAACGATTCAGTGTGTTGATGCTGATAGAAATGGTACAAAGTGGAAATCATCAAACCCAGCAGATCAGACGTTTGTTCAACATTTGCTTTTCCTTTTGCCTCTGATTATGGCTCTCTTCAAGTGTCTTTAATATCGACACTAAAGAGTGCCAATGAAATGAAGCAAGGAAATCTGCCTTTAGCGCCGATGTAGCTGAGAGCTAAAAAAAAAAAAAAAAAAAAAAAAAAAAAAAAAAAGACAGAGAGAGAGAGAGAGAGAGAAAGAGAAAATACTCAGAAATGGTCAGAGTTGGGGAAAGAGTCACTATTCTTAGAGAATAGGACAAAAAGAAAACTAGATCAAGTTTCATAGGCTAGTCAAAAGATGTTGCATACCCAGGCCAGGTGCAGTGACTCACGCCTGCAATCCCAGCACTTTGGGAGGCTGAGGCGGATGGATCACCTGAGGTCGGGAGTTCAAGACCAGCCTGGCCAACATGGTAAAATCCCATCTCTACTAAAAATACAAAAATTAGCCAGGTGTGGTGGTGCAAGCCTGTAATCCCAGCTACTTGGGAGGCTGAGGCAGGAGAATTGCTTGAGCGCAGGAGGTGGAGGTTGGAGTGAGCTGAGATTGTGCCACTGCACTCCAGCCTGGACGACAGAGCAAGACTCTGGAAAAAAAAATGCATATTCAGACAGTAATTCATCTCTGTCAAAACAAAAAATGATACATTTGGAAAGTGCTTGAGCCAGTGATATTTAGCAGGTCACCGGGAGAACCATAACCCTATTGGTCTAATGGATGGAAATTATGGCAAGTATTCTTCCCAGTATTCAAAGGAATAGAGAACCTTGAGGAGACATCTAAAGTGACATTTAAAAAAAATCCACAGTGGCATTTTAATCTTGGGAAACTGAGAGAGGGGATAAAATGACAGACAGAGAGATAGAGAGACACACAGAGAGACAAGAAAGAAAGGAAGGAAGGAAGGAAGGAAGGAAGGAAGGAAGGAAGAAATAAAGGAAAGAGAGAAAGGAGGAAAGAAGTAAGGAAAGGAAGAAGGAAGGGAGGGAGGGAAGGGAGGGAGGGAGAAAAGGAGAAAGGAAGGGAAGAAGGAGGAAGAAAAGGAGAAAGGAAGGGAGGGACACAGAGGAAGAAAGGGAGGAAGGAAGGAAGGAAGGAGGATGAGAGGGAAGAAGAAAAGGGAGCGAGGGAAGGAGGAAGAAAGGAAAGAAAGATGGAGAGAGGGAGAGAGGAAGAGAGGAAGAAGGAAGGAAAAAAGGGAGGAAGAGGAAGGAAGGGAGGAAGGAAAGGAGGGAGAGAGGGAGGAAGAGGGGAGGAAGGAAGGAAAGAACAAAGAAAGGAAGGAAGGAGGGAAGGAAGGAAGAAGACAAAAAAAATAAGAGATGTTTATATCAATGAAGTCATGGAGTATTACCAGAGATCCAAAGGCACCAGAGTCTGGAAGAATGAACAGACATAGCATATTCTTCTGAAAATAAGCTAGAAAATGCATGAGTTCACCACTCCATTGCTGTATAGGACCTGCAAGGCCTATAGAAACACTCTACATTTTATAGAACAGATAAATATTTGAAAATTCAGCAATCAAGCAAAAGTATAAATGCAAATTACTGCATTTCCCTAACTATATTCCAGATACTTTTTTGTATGTAAATGAATACAAAATAGAAAAATAGAGGAAAATTTGTTTCTTCTTATGAGGGTGTCTTCTTGGGAACTGCTTTAATGGAAATTAATTTCATTTATAAGAAGCAAAAATACCCAGACGAAAAGGGATGAGGGGCGACAGAACAAGTTTGGAAGATACAAGTTTTGAAGATAAAATGATAACATAATCATTGACTTGGGTGGTTAAATCCTAACTGCATTAAGAAGGATGCATACCCAAGGAAGAAACATACATAAGTGAATTTTCACCTATTAATTGGTCACTAAATTAAAAAGCATTCTGTGGGCAGAAACATTTCTCACAGCCCAGCTCAACGGTAGTTGAATAGATTTCATCCTCAGCTAACTGAAAACTTGTGGTTCTCGGATAGCTGCAGAATATACACCTGTACAAATACCAAAATCCCCACTTGGAGAACCGAAATAGAGAGAATTTCATTTTGGCTATCTGCGGAGGGACTTTACAAAACAGTGCATGGGGGTTTTGGTTTAATGATGACTAGACACATCTACTTGACAGAATCATCTGGACATTTTTTTAGTATCTTCCTCAGATCCTTGCCCACCGAAAAATCTTCTTGTACAACTCCTTATGTAATAAGATAGCAAAGCATGGATCTTAAGCTTACTGCGTATTTAGACAGATCTCTGACCTATAGCAAACATTGTCTAAAAGAATGCTATTTTTGAAAGTACCTTAGATTACATATAATGTAAAATTTTTCAACTGCTTTGAACAATTCAGGGAGAGTTGAATGGGGTGTGAAAGAAAACCGGAATGTTTTCACTCAATTATGAAGAGAATTAAAATAATTATAGATATACAGAGAGTATAAATGATATCTTTCCCAACAATATAAAAATACTAACAGAGGGAGGGGATTAAAGGGAGCTGTGAAAATAGTGAATGTGTTAGTGGCTACATATTTATAGCAACAAGTTAAAAAGTATGGTCTCCATAATCAAGAAATTGAGGTATACGTACACGGTTTAAAGATTAGCAATATAATACTAATAATGTTATAGTTGATATTTTGAATCTTTAAAATCTGCTATGTAATCCACTTAGCCCTTACAAAAATTATTTATTTAAATCCTTTTAACAACCTTATAAAATTGCAACTAAAACGCCAGGCGTGGTGGCTCATGCCTGTAATTCAGCACTTTGGGAGGCTGAAGCGGGCAGATCACTTGAGGTCAGGGATTCAAGACCAGCCTGGCCAACATGGTGAAACCCTGTCTCTACTAAAAATACAAAATTAGCTGGGCATGGTGGCCCACACCTGTAATCCCAGCTACTCGGGATTACAGTATAATATATTACTATAAAATCAACCATGAGCCTGAGGGCAAAGTAACCTGAGAGCAAGGTCAATGTCTATTAACTCATTTCTGCCTGAGGTTGCAATTTTTTGAATTTTTGCAATCAGACCTTGGCGATGACCTTGAGCAGTAAGATATACACAATTCCCACATGCTTAGTATTCTAATAATGGAACACTAGGCATACATGGGTTTTAAGAAAGAAGCTGTTAAATAAACCATGGTGTCTTCACTCAAGGAACCACCAAGCAGCATTATTTAAAATGCTACAGTTTAATTTTTACTATTCTAAATATGATATGGAATGTTGGTGTATTGTGTGTATGAATATAATCATTAGATAAACAAAAGTGGTACACTACCATATATATTTCAACTTACAGAGTAAATATCTGTGATGACACACAAAGGATGGAAACACTAAAAATAAAATAAATAAAATAACTTTA
Organism: Pan troglodytes; assembly: GCF_028858775.2. Lineage (NCBI taxonomy): Eukaryota > Metazoa > Chordata > Mammalia > Primates > Hominidae > Pan > Pan troglodytes. The sequence continues at coordinate 5,692,069 of NC_072421.2, read as the reverse complement.
AAGAGTAAAAACCCACAACACATTTATCTAGAAGTATCTGAGGTGCAGTAATGATTTTACAGTTCTTAAATTATTTAGTACTGCTGAGTTTTCTTAGACACTTTTTATATAGTTCTTGACTTACTAAATAAATCCTCCTTGGAAAACAGTGTTATAGAAGAGTTTATTTTTTTTTCAAAGTCTAGGTATAAATTTTATTTGGGGGATTGCTAAAACATTTGAAAACAAATCTAATAATAAGATAGAAATAAGGTTTATTGTATATAAAATCATGTTATGCTATGCTATATATGAATGTATTAAGTGCATTGTAATCAATTTTGCTCTTCAGATATGTTTTTCTGCTTACACCAAAATATCCATTTTATTAGAAAACACGAGACTCAGTTATCCCCAAATCCATGATGTTGGACACCACTCTAAATATCCGAAAACTGGATCAATGCTTCTTGTACATAGGGAATCATGACACAATTTATTTAGACCAGGGGCCACTGATCTATTTATGAAATAAATGGACTGAAATTTAATATAGCAATACAAATGGACATCCCACATGCATTATTATTAAACAAGTAATTGAAATAACATAAACCACGAGGTGAAAAGTATACAAAAATTAGCACATTTTAACACACAATGTATTGCAGATGAAACAAAATGAGAAATATCTAGTCAGGCTAATATTCCATTCAACATGTTTATGTCTCCAATTCACTGAATTTAACATTGGCAGAGTGGATTGAAATACTCTTTATGTCCTACTTTACTCACAAATGCATTCTTGGACAATTTTACAATTTATCAATTCAATGATTATTTATTGATGATAAATACTGCTTTATTGAACAGTGCTCTAGGTGCCTCAGAAACCCCAGTAAAAAAAAGATACCAAGATCCCTGCTCCCCTCAAATAGCTGTTCTAGACATTGGAGACAGATGATGAATGCTAGCAATTATGCTAAGAAATGAATAGACCGTATATTTAAAGAGGACACACGCTAAGGAAACGGGCAGGAGGAACAAGTCATGGAGGAGTCCTGGGTAAGGAGAGAGAGTTGCAATGTAAACACAAGGAGAAATTGGGGCAGATGTAAAGGAAATGGAGGAGCTGACCAAGCAGGAGCTATGAGATGATTCTTCCGAGCAGAGGATGCAGACACATGGAGATTATTATTATCTTAACGGCAGTCATAATAGAAGAAGAAAGCAGTTGCTTATCAAACTGGGAGACTCCTCTCCTGTGAAGTCACTGAGCTCTTTGAACTACAACTTTATTAATATTGATAGTAGTATTAGTATCAATGTCACTTTTTTTTCTTTTTTAAGACAGAGTCTCACTCTGTCACCCCGGCCAGAGTGCAGTGGTGCAATCTTGGCTCACTGCAACCTCCACCTCCCAGGTTCAAGTGATTCTTCTGCCTTAGCTTCCTGAGTAGCTGAGATTACAGGTGTCTGCCACCATGCCTGGCTAATTTTTGTATTTTTACTAGAGATAGAATTTCGTTCTGTTGGCCAGGCTGGTCTCAAACTCCTGACCTCAGTTGATCCACCTGCCTGGGCTTCCCAAAGGGCCGGGATTACAGGCATGAGCCACCATGCCCAGCCAATGTCACTTTTTAATAAGAAGAATGGTAAAACAAGACTAAGCAAAATATATTTCACATGTATGATGATATACAGTCATATATAGGCGTATCTCAAATATACTTGCAAAATATACAGTGTATATCTGAAATATACAATAAAATATTATATGTATTTTTTTACTCTCAGATAGTTTTTCTTCCCAGTATGTTCTTTCATTACTTAGCAATTTCACAAAATTAAAAAAAAAAATCCTTGTCCCGTGGTGATTTGGATTCATCCTTTTTTTTGGTTAAACCTAAATAAGATGTATATTTCTTTTTCACTTTGACATAGTAAAATATTTTAAAATGTGGAACAGGAAAACGATTATATTTTTTCTTAAAAATTTTCTTCTCTAAATGTAACATTCATGACAGAGATGATGACTATTCACTGAAATGAAATATCAAACTCTGACACTCATGTTTAAACAAAGAGTTCATTTTAAGCTTCCTAAAGAAAGCAATCAGCTTATGTCCCTTCATATATTTAAACAGCTACAGGATACATCTCTTTTGTCAAGATGCTGTTATTAACAAACTATTTTAACATATCAAGTGATTAATGGAATATACAATTTTAAAGCTAACCCGTATTTGAGAATTAGTTTTAGTCGTATGCAGAAAAGAATCATTTCTCTTATTCAACGGACAGAACGGAAATCTCAGTGTAATAAGGTTTTGCTTTTGATAACATGGTCCCATAAGTTATTTGAACCAAACTTTTTCCTAAAAACAACTTGAACTTTGAGGAAAAAGATGAACTTTCAAAGCATTAATATCCAAGTCTAAGTGAAAGTTTAAACATGGAGAATTTTTTTAAAAAGTAAAAATAATAAAATTGTAAAACCACTTTTAATTTTTTTATTAAAATAAGTGGCAATTAATTAAACAGCTTTCTTCACAAAATTAAAATTGGATGTCTGAAGCTAGTGGAATGGTGTTTTCAATGTGATGAATTCACAGGGTTGGAGATTATTATATTTTTACAAATATAGTTTTCTTTCTGAATTCAGTAAAATTATTTTGGATTATATGCCGTTTTGAAGCAACCAAGATTCTTTTATTTAGACATGAAAATACAAAAGTCTATAAATTTAAAAAAAGAAAAAAGATCTTTCACGTTTTCAAGTGGCTATATTAAATCTAATCAAAGAAATGATACAAATATTTTTTCTAAAACATTTGTTAGATTCTGTGTGTGTGTGTGTGTGTGTGTGTGCCTGCACGTGTGTGTGCATGTGTGTTTCTTCATATCTTATTAGGATGCTAATGAAAGTAGTAATGATTTTAGGACACTTTCCAAATGTTCATTCTAGCAAACAAAACAGCAGTTTTTTAATTTAATCATTGTCAGGTTCCGGGAAAAAAAAAATGCAACTTAAAGAAGTATGCTGCTATAAAGTAAAATAATTTGAAGTGAAGCCGGGCGCGGTGGCTCACGCCTGTAATCACAGCACTTTGGGAGGCCGAGACGGGTGGATCACAAGGTCAGCAGATCGAGACCATCCTGGCTAACACGGTAAAACCCTGTCTCTACTAAAAATACAATAAAAAAGAAAAAAGATTAGCTGGGCGTGGTGGCGGGGGCCTGGAGTCCCAGCTACTCAGGAGGCTGAGGCAGGAGAATGGCGTGAACCTGGGAGGCGGAGCTTGCAGTGAGCCGAGATCGCGCCACTGCACTCCAGCCTGGGCGACAGGGTGAGACTCCGTCTCAAAAAAAAAAAAAAAAAAAAAAAAAAAAGAATTTGAAGTGGGAAACAAATTACACCCCTGCTGCATATGTACATATATGATCTGCATGGAAATTAGCCAAGTTTAAAAATGCACGTGCTTCTCTAATTCAAAATAAATTAAAATAAAAGGAGTTGGTCTGATGGTTTTCTAAATCACACATCAGCTTATTCAGCTTATCTTGAAACTCAAACGCAATAGAGCTTGCTATTGTCCTTGGGGCTGAGCAAGGAACATATGTTGATTCATTTAATACACAGGCTCAGAGAGTAGACATATTTTATAATTTATAGATTTTTTAAGAAAGGTTATATTTTGTTTAAAAAATGTTTATTTTAGAAGTGGTTTCATTTTTCTATTTTCTAGAGAGCAGCAATGACAATTAAATTGGTTGTGGATGAATTCATGAGGGTTTGGGAAAGGGAAAATTTAAGGTCCTGTGTCCATATTTCAGAGTCAATATAGAAGCCTAAATGTGATTGTGATTCATACTACAGGAGTTATAAAAGCAAGTTAACTGCCTTTTTTTTCCTGAGAAGCTCAAATTTATTTATTTTTATTCTTTATTTTTGTGGGTACATAGTAGGCAATATGGTTTGGCTGTGTCCTCACCCAAATCTCATCTCGAATTGTAGCTCCCATAATTTCCACATGTCCTGGGAGAGACCTGGTGAGAGGTAATGGAATCGTGGAGGCACATCTTTCCTGTGCTGTTCTCCTGATAGTGAATAAGTCTCACAAGATCTGATGGTTTTATAAAGGGGAGTTCCCCTGCACATGCTCTCTTGCCTGCCACCATGTAAGACATGCCTTTGCTCCTCCTTCGCCTTCCACCATGATTGTGAGGACTCCCCATCCATGTGGAGCTGTGACTCCATTAAATGTCTTTTTCTTTATAAATTACCCAGTCTCGGGTATTTCTTCATAGCAGTATGAAAAAGGACTAATACAGTAGGTGTATCTATTTATGGAGTATATGAGATGTTTTAATGTACATATGCAATGTGTAAAAATCACATCGTAGAGAATGGGGTATTCATCCTCTCAAGCACTGATCTTTTCTGTTACAAGCAATCAGTTATGCTCTTTTAGTTACTTTTTAAAATATTTAGAAATGAAACAGAAAGCCTAAACATTGTTTCTTCTCTCCTGGTCTATTAGCAATACATCTTCTCCTTGATTTTTACAAATGTTTCTCTCTCTTTTAAAAGTCCTTTCTGTTTATCTTCTTACTCAGCCTAAAATCCAAGGACCTCCATTAAAATTACTCCTTTGAGCACATGATTTTCTCTTTGCCCTTCTCCTCTCCTAGTTGCCTGAATAAACCATATATCTGGTTAAACCAGTTATTTGACCAATTTCTGACTGTACTTGAATATTTCAACGTTGCCAAAAATACAGACACACATAACATACAAAACACATAATCATGAAGAGTGATCTCACTTTATAGGCAAAAACAGGTTTATCCAATGGCTTCCCACTCTCCATAAATGCTAATATTTTTCTTTTAAATATTTGAATAAATATAAGGGGTACAAGTGCAGTTTTGCTACATGGATATATTTTAGAGTGGCACAGTCTGCACTCTAGTGTAACCATCACCAGAATAATGTACATGGTACCCACTAAGTGATTTCTCATCCATCTCTCTACTCCCACCCTCACACCCTTCTGAGCCTCCAATGTCTATTATTCCACTCTCTATGTCCATGTGTGCACATTATTTAGCTCCCTCTTATTAGTGAGAATATGTGGTATTTGAGTTTCTGTTTCTGCGTTGTTTCACTTAAGATAATGACCTCCAGTTCTAAGCATGTTGCTGTGAAATATATGATTTCATTCTTTTTTATAGCTGAATAGTATTCCATTTTGTATATATATGATATGCCATTTTCTCTTTCTTCCTTTCTTTTTCTTTTCTTCTTTCTTTCTTTCTTTCTCTTTTCTTTTCTTCTTTCTTTCTTTCTCTCTCTCTCTTTCCTTCCTTCCTCCTTTCTTTCTTTCTTTCTTTCTTTCTTTCTTTCTTTCTTTCTTTCTTTCTTTCTTTCCTTCTTTCTTTCTTTCTTTCTTTCTTTCCTTCTTTCTTTCATTCGTTCGTTCTTTCTTTCTATGGAGTCTCACTCTGTCACCCAGGCTGGAGTGTATTGGTGCAATCTCAGCGCACTGTAACCTCTGCCTTCTGGGTTCAAGTGATCCTCTTGTCTCAGCCTCCTGAGTAGCTGAGGTTACAGGCATCTGCCACCATGCCCAGCTAATTTTTTGTATTTTTAGTAGAGACAGGGTTTCACCATGTTGGCCAGGCTGGTCTCAAATTCCTGACCTCAAGTGAGCTGCCTACCTTGGCCTCCCAAAGTGCTGGGATTGTAGGTATGAGCCACCACACTCAACCTTTTTTTTTGAGAGGGAGCACGGTCTTGCTCTGTCACCCAGGCTGGTGTGCAGTGGCATGAGCATGGGCCACTACAGCCTACAACTCCTGGCCTCAAACAATCCCCCTGCTTCCCCCTCCCAAAGCACTAGAATTACTGGCATGAGCCATGGCATGTGGCCTATATCACATTTTCTTTCTTTCTTTTTTTTTTTTCTTTGCCTTCTTTCCACTTTTATTTTAGGTTCAAGGGTTATATGTGCTGGTTTGTTCCATGGGTAAATTGTGTGGCGTGGGGGTTTGGTGTACAGACAATTTTGTCATGCAGGTAATCAGCATAAGACCCTACAGGAAGTTTTTCAATCAATCCTCACCCTCCTCCCACCCTCCACCCTCAGGTAGGTCCTGGTGTCTATTGTTCCTCTCTTTGTGTCCATGTGTACTCAGTGTTTAGCTCCCACTTATAAGTGAGAACATGCAGTATTTGGTTTTCTAATCCTGGATTAATTCGCTTAGGATAATGGCTACCAGCTTCATCCATGTTGCTGCAAAGGACGTGATCTCATTCTCATCTATGGCTGTACACTCTTCCATGGTGTGTATGTACCACAGTTTCCTTATCCAATCCACTGTTGATGGGCATCTAGGTCGATTCCATGTCTTTGCTATTGTAAATAGTGCTGTAATGAACATACATATGCATGTATCTTTACGGTAGCGTAATGGATTTTCCTTTGGATATATATCCAATAATGGGTCTGCTGGGTTGAATGGTAGTTCTATTTAAATTTGTTGAGAAATCTCCTGACTTCTTTCAAAAGTGGCTGAACTAGTTTACATTCCCACCAGTGGTGTATGAGCCTTCCCTTTCCTCTGCACCCTCACCAGCATCTATTATTTTTTGATTATTATTATTTTTTTTTTGAGATGGAGTCACGCCCTGTCACCCAGGCTGGAGTGCAGTGGCGCGATCTCGGCTCCCTGCAAGCTCCGCCTCCCAGGTTCACGCCATTCTCCTGCCTCAGCCTCCTATGTAGCTGGGACTACAGGAGTGTGCCACCATGCCCGGCTAATTTTTTTTTTGTATTTTTAGTAGAGATGAGGTTTCACTGTGTTAGCCAGGATGGTCTCTATCTCCTAACCTAGTGATCCGCCAGTCTTGGTCTCCCAAAGTGCTGGGATTACAGGCGTGAGCCACTGCGCCCAGCCTATTTTTTGATTTTTTAATCATAGCCATTCTGACTGGTGTGAAATGGTTTTTCACTGTGATTTTGAGTTGCATTTCCCTAATGATTAGTCATGCTGAGCATTTTTTCACATGCTTGTTGGCCATGTGTATGTTTTTCTTTTAGGAAGTGTCTGTTCATGTCCTTTGCACAGTTTTTTGTTGTTGTTGTTTGTTTGTTTGTTTGTTTTTGAGACAGAGTCTCACTCTGTCGCCCAGGCTGGAGTACAGTGGCGTGATCTCGATTCATTACAACCTCTGTGTCCCAGGTTCAAGCGATTCTCCTGCCTCAGCCTCTTGAGTAGCAGGGACTACAGGTGTGCACAACCACGCTTGGCTAATTTTTTGTATTTTAGTAGTGGCGGAGTTTCACCATGTTGCCCAGGCTGCCAGGCTGGTCTCAAACTCCTACGCTAAGGCAATCCGCCCACCTTGGCCTCCCAAAGTGCTAGAATTACAGGTGTGAGCCACTGCGCCCGGCCCTCTTTCACATTTTTAATGGAGTTGTTTGCTTTTTGCTTGCTGATTTGTTTGTTCCTTTTTTTTTTTTCTTAAGCCAGTCAAATAGGTTCTGGATATTGGACCTTTGTTGGATGTATAGTTTGCAAATATTTTATCTCATTCTGTAGGTTATCTGCTTATTCTGTTGATAGTTTCTTTTGCTGTGCAGAAGCTCTTTAGTTTAATTAGGTCCCACTTGTCAATTTTTGTTTTTGTTTCCATTGCTTTTGGAGTCTTCGTCATGAATTCTTTGCTAGGGCAGAAAGTCCAGAAAGGTATTTCCTAGGTTTTTTTTTCTACAGCCTTTATTGTTTTCGGTTTTACATTTCAGTCTTTAATTCATCCTGAGTTGATTTTTGTATGTAATGAAAGATAGGGGTCCAATTTCAACCTTCTGCCTATGGCTAGGCAGTTATCCCAGCACCATTTATTGAATAGGGAATTCTTTCCCCATTGCTCGTTATTGTCAGCTTTGCTGAGGATCAGATGGTTGTAGGTGTGCGGCTTTATTTCTGGGTTCTCTAACCTGTTCCATAGGGCTATGTGTCTGTTTTGTACCAGTAGCATTCTTAGTTACTGTGGTTGTGTAGTTTAGTTTGAAGTCAGGTAATGTGATGCCTCCATCTTTGTTCTTTTTGCTTAGGATTGCTTTGACTATTCGGGCTGTTTTTTGGTTCTGTATGAATGTTAAAAGTTATTTCTCGTTCTGTGAAGAATGCCATTGATAGTTTGATAGCAATAGCATTGAATCTGTAAATTGCTTTGGGTAGTATGACCATTTTGGCAATATTGATTCTTCCAATCGACAAGCATGGAATGTTTTGTCCATTTGTTTGTGTCATCTCTGATTTCTTTGAGCAGAGTTTATTAATTCTCATTGTAGAGAGCTTTCACCTGCCTAGGTAGCTGTATTCCTAGTTATTTTATTCTTTCTGTGGCTATTGTGAATGGCACTGTGCTCTTGATTTGGCTCTCAGCTTGGATGTTGTTCATGTATAGGATGCTATTTATGTTTGTATACTGATTTTCTGTTCTGAAACTTTGATGAAGTTCTTTATCCAGTCTAGGAGCCTTTGGGCAGAGTCTATCATGGTTTCTAGGTGTAGAATCATATCATCGGCAGAGATCATTTGGCTTAGTATCTTCCTATTTGGATGCCTTTTATTTCTTTCTGTTGCCTTGGCCAGGACTTTCATTACTATGTTGAATAAGAGTAGTGAGAGAGGATATCCTTGTTTTCTTCTGGTTTTCAAGGGGAATGTTTCCAGCTTTTGCCCATTTAGTATGATGTTGGCTATGGGTTTGTCATAGATGGCTCTTATTATTTTGAGGTATGTACCTTTGATGCCCAGTTTGTTGAGGGTTTTTTACCTGAAGGAATGTTAGATTTTATTGAAACCCTTTTCTGACTTTATTGAGATAATCATGTGGTATCTGGTTTTAGTCCTGTTTGTGTATACCACATTTGCTTTATCCATTCATCTTCTTAGGGTAACAATGTCCTTCGGAGACAAGTATTTCAGATGTCTTTCTCTCTACTTTAAATATTTTTACTAGAGGACATTCAAGCCCTCTCCCTGAAGACAATGCCTTATACTTCACTGAGAACATGAAACCCACCAGAAGAGGGGCTGATCTCTAATCCATCAACCTGAAAGAACTATCCGTATTTTGACTTTGCCTGACTCATATTTTAATAGATCAAATGTGCCTACTTTTATCAAACACTTAAATCTCTACCTGGTTATGGATTTCTTTCATGTTCTTATTTCACCATGAGTCTTTCTCTCTGTATTTTTCTCATGAGCAAACAAACACACTCTCTTGACTCCAATATGAGAACACAGAAACTTCTGCAGTTTCATTTCTCATGCTCAGTACCATCTTGTTTTTCTTTGTCTTAGAGGAAATAAAATAGTAAGAGAACTGTCTGTGTGCTAACTCAGTGTTCTACTCTCATTCTTTCCTTAACAATGTTGAGTCATTCTCTGTCCTTTTTCAGCTTATACCAGTCTCATTGCACTAATTGAAATATTGCACATATGTCTCTCTGTCCTGATACATTTATTTTAAATAACGTGACAACAACCTCTTTCTGGACAGGTTTGTAGAATTTCCCATTAAATCCAACTCTGCCTGCTGTCACTTCTAAGGTTGCATCTTTGTATAATTAATTTTTTATTCTGCCCATGCCTATTATTATAGTAGGCATTCCAATTCTTCTCAGATCAAACTTGATATTTGCTAGTTCCCCTGAAAACAATTCACAAGAGAAACAACATAGTTGTTTATTCAGAACGATCCTTTGAATAAGGATCCTCTTCATTATTCAAAAACTGACCCTCTTAGAAGAGGATCACTTAACAGGGAGCTATCAATTGTTCTACTTTACATAAAGAATGAAGTCCAGGCAGCTCAGCAGGACTTGGAGAATCAATGGTAGTCAATCCATGCAGGCAGTACATCTAGGCACCTCTGTGTTTTGTTCCAAATCTACCTAGCTGCAGTCTCCACACCCTAATCTCCATCATTTTGGGCTATGCTCAGATGGACTCTCTTGGAACAGGAAATTATGGTAACATGTAAAGTAAGCAATCATAAATATTTATTGGATGAATAGATGGCAGGAGCTTGGGAAATGAATCATGTCAATCACACGAACTCCCAGCTGTGACACCTTTGTAATATCATCTTCAAATAGGGAATCCTGAAGTGTATTTGTGTAAGAATGAACTATGTATTAAAAATTACATGGTGATGCCTGGCATTTAATGATCAAACGGTAATAAAGAGTATTACTCTTTGAATATCCTTTATGCCTTCTCTCCCTAAGTGTTTCTATTTTGATTGTCCAGTAAAAGGCTCAGGTTTTTCAATGATCTCAGTTGCAATCAATTTATCTAACCATTAGGCTTCTTTAAATGTGCCTTTCCAAAGTTCTTATAGCTAATTTCTTAATTGTCTAATCATGATCCTCTTCATGAATAAATATGATTTTGGAGGGCATTGTTCATGTTTTCTTCATTAGAGCTATAATTATATCTCTTATGGTGTTGTATACACTAGGCGTGCATTAGCTTTTGATGACAGAGTGTTTGGATAAATAAATGGGGAAAGTTTTGGGTAATAAAACATTCATGAGATTTTTAGATTAGAAAAAGCTTATTTACAAAATGAATACATTTGATTATTAAGCTGATTCCATTACTACACACAATTGGTTATTATATATATTTATCTATACATATTTAATCAATATATCTATGAATATTATATATATTCTATGTATAGATTTAGATAAATAAATATAGATAGATAAATATTGTTGGGTCAATCAGTCAGGGTTTAATTAGATGAGTGGAACCATTATAAGACACACACACACACGTGTCTATATATATATATATACCTGTATCTATATCTATCTTCATTTATCTCTGCATCTGTATTTATCTCTCTACATTTATCTATATCTATGTGTGTCTATCTATCTCATTTATCTATCTGTTTCTCTTTTTTTGTTTTTTGTTTATTTTTGAGACAGAGTCTCACTCCGTCTTCCAGGCTGGAGTGCGGTGGCACAATCTTGGCTCACTGCAACCTTCACCTCCCAGGTTCAAGCGATTCTTGTGCCTCAGCCTCCCAAGTGGCTAGGATTACAGGCATGCGCCACCACACCCAGCTAATTTTTGTATTTTCAGTAGAGATGGAGTTCCACCATTTTGGCCAGGCTGGTCTCAAACTCCTGACCTCAGGTGATCCACCCATCTCAGCCTCCCGAAGTGCTGGGATTATAGGTGTGAGCCACTACACCTGGCCTTATCTGTTTATCATCTATTTATCTATCTATCCATTTATCTATCCATCTATCATCTACCTATCCATCTATCATCCACCATCTGTCTATCATCTATCTAGCTGTCTATCTACTGTCTATCTGCCATCTATCCATCTATTATCTATCTATCATCGATCTATCAAATATCTATCTATCCATCCACCCATCATCTATCCCCATGTGTCATCTATCTATCATCATCTATCATCTATTTATCTATATCTGTCATCTATCTATTTATCCATCTATCTATCATCTATCTATAACTTATCTATCATCAGTCTATCATTTATCAATCATCAGTCTACCTATCATCTATCTATCATCTATCTATCTATATCTATCTATCACCTGTCTATCTACCATATATCTATCCATCTATCTATCATCTATCTATCATCAGTTTAGCTATCATCTGTCTGTCTACGTATCTATCTCTATTATTTATCTATCAACTATCTATCATCTATCCATCTATCATCTATCTATTATCTGTCTATTTAGCTATCATCTGTCTATCAACCTATCTATCTATCTATCTATCTATCTATACCTTATCACATCACAGGCAAAGTGGAACTCATGGGCACTCGCCAAGCTACAATCCACAGATGACCTCTCTCTCTCTCTCTCTTTCTTCTTTATTTATTCTCTCTGCAAAAAGTAGAAATAATAGGTGTCCAGAAACATAAACTTGAGCAATCACCTACCCAGATCTTTTGTTTCTTGCATTTTTTTTCCTTTTCATGAAATACATTCTTATCTACATGAGAGCCTCCAAGTTCTCAAGCCAAAGGATGACTGATGTCCCAGGCATCTCAGACATCTGTGTGGCTAATTTAGATCAGGGAAATTTCTACTGCCCTTAAAATCCCAGCACTTCTGTGGAAATGGCCTTCCTCTGTGTATGGCAGACTATGGTGAAAGACAACTTTGAAGAATAAAGAAACAAATAGAAATGAGTTGAAGAGAACAAAATATTTGATATTTACTATTTTAGATGGCATTTTAGTATGTGGCTTTAAAATTCACATTCTCTGTAAAACCCAGAGGAAACAGTGAATATTTTTCTTTTATTCCCCTTTTCCATTTCATTTTTCACATTTCATTCTGCTCAAATTCACCCTTGACTTCATTTCTTTCTTGTTTTTGTTCCCTTTAATCTACCTCAATTTGTTTATTTTCTGAGCTAGGATGAAACAACATGAATCTTGAGATAACAGAAAGTACTGAATAAACTACTAATCAAATGATAATTTCTCTTTTCTTGAGTTTAACATGAATACCTAATAGATACAAAAAAGTGAAGAAAAGCTATTGCTGTTGTAATCCACTAACTGCAGAGCTTGAAGTTTGGGAGAAGTTCCTGCATTCAGATTGGAAAAGCTCTTCCTTTCTGATGTTTCTGTGTCCTAAGTCTGGATGACTACATCTCTTGCTCATTTTTACTTAAGGCTCAACATAAATAATCAATAAAATTACATCCAGTTGGCTATAGTTGGTGAAATTCACACACTTTGATGAATGATTAAAACAGTCATATAAAAAAGTAGTGAACAGGTCAATTATTTTCACTAGCACATAGTTTGATTTTGGGACAGTATGCAAATGCTCTGTTTACAAGTATAGAAAATCTGGATAAACGTGAAGAGCTGAACGAAATCATAAAACTGTGCCGCATTAAATACAGAAATATCCCTAGGTTAAGTTCATTCTACATGCTAAAAATGTAATGTTTGGAACTAATTGCTTGTCAGTGGTTACAGTAATCTGATTACCTTTCTTAATAATAAACTAAAAATTGTTGATCTTAAGGAAGGGTAATTAATGTTGCTTGTATACTGTGCTAGCATAAATTTCTAGGAGCTGCAATTTCTTGCCAGTATAAATGACTCAAAAATGAACCAGTGACCCACATGGACCTAACATGCAGAACCACCCAGCCATCTCTGAGAAATTATTTTAGACATGATGTAAATACTGAAAGGCAGATCGCTGAAATGCAAAATTAGTGCTTAGCTTGTTCAGTGAGATTTGTAATCATTTTGAAATGCCAAGTAGCCATTGCAAACATAAGCATTTACCTGTAACATGCTTATGGTGCTGTCAGAGTTTGGGTTGGTTTGGTTTTTCTTTCTTTTTTTTTTTTTTTTGGACTACTGTGTTGAGAAAACAACTGCACTCAGACATATGGATGCTTAAATGCTCAATGCCTAAAGTGTGAGTAGCTAGTGGTATGTCTACATTGAAGAGAAGTCATTTCAAGGCTTCTATCTTCAACAGTAAATAGCAGCTTACTCTTAGGCATATGAACGTCACATTTTATTAATATTTTATTTTAAAAACACAGTAAGACAATTCAATCATCACTCCCTCCTTCCATACTTTAAAGATGTTTATTTTGATTATAAGGTGAAGACATCTTTTAAGTGGCTCAATAATGAATACAATGCTTACCCCAGATCTTGTGTGATGTATTGCTATCTCCCACTTATATACCCAAAATTAGAAATTGGCTGATAAAATATCAGTCGGCATTCTCGTATCTCAAACATATAAACTCTGTCAGCCATGATGGCTCTGGAATTTCTATTTCACAGGAATGTATTACTATTATATTAAATACAAAGTATTAATAATTACATATGTTTTGTATACTTTTATATGCAATATTGTATACATATATTATCTAGTTATTTAACATCACTTGATCTTTTCAACTGTCATGAAGTTGATTTAACCACCTATGATTAATACAAGATAAAAACATACAATCATCTAAATTATTATTTATAAAGTGCATAGGACATTTTCTGAACATAGCAAGCACCATATATTTCTTTATGGGAAGTTTATGTTCACAGTAGTTTTGTAATTCTCTGATGAACACATATCATAGATAGAAGTAAAGCTCTGAGATGTCCCTTTCCTTTAAACCAAATGACCAAGTTTCTTGGCATAGGATAAATGAGAGATGAATATGGTAGCAACTGTTTGGCAAGGAGAGATAGGTCATGTTGGGTGAAGACAATCAGGGACACTTCCTCACACTGGTGTTAAAGAACTTTGACAGACAGAAGATAGAGACAGAAAGAGAACTGAGAGAGGGCAGTGGAACTAGGTGGCCCCCCTGCTGAGGTGGGGGGACACTGTTGGTTGGCAGTTTTAGAAAGAACTAATAAGAGCTGAGTGTTCACTCTCTACATACCATGCCACATCTCTCTCTCCTTTCCTTCCTTGTTTCCTTCTTTCATTCCCTCCCTCCCTCTTTCCCTCTCTCCCTCCCTCCTTCCTTCCTTCCTCTTTATCCTTCCCTTTCTTTGTTCTCCTTCCTTTCTCCCCTCCCTCTCTTGCTTCTCTCATTTCTTCTTTCCTCCCTTCCTTTTTCTCTCTCTCATTGTTCTCCTTCCTTCCCTCCTCCTTCTCTCTACCCCTCCTTTTTTTGAGACAGAGTCTTGCCCTGTTGCTCAGTCTGGAGTACAGTGGTGTGATCACGGCTCACTCTGCACCCTCTACCTCCTAGACTCAAATGATCCTCCTGCCTCAGTCTCCCCTTGGGTGGGACTGTAGGTGTCTGCCACCACACTTGGCTAATTATTAAAATTTTCAGTAGAGACAAGGTCTTGCTATGTTGCCCAGGCTGGTCCCCAACTCCTGAACCCTAGTGATTCTCCTGCCTCGGCTTCCCAAAATGCTGGGATACAAGCATGAGCCATGGTGCCCTGCCCTGCACTCCCTTCTCTCTCTCTCTCTCGCTTCACTAAGTCTATCTTTTCTCTGTTTTGGTCACTCAAAACCATCTAAGGTTTCTTCCATTTCCATTTCTAAGTCTTTTTAACAGGAGTACATTTCCCGTTTATCTTTGTATAGATTGTTTCTCTTTCTTACATTTTAAACATTTTCACAGATTTCATAGCATTTCTTTTATTATGCTGGAACTTTCAGGAATCTCTACAAGTCAGTGTTTGCAAACCATTAGCTTTGACAACTATCTGACTGGTTAATATGCCACCACCTATGACTTACTGTCCATTCAGACACCAACAACATTCTATACTTATGTCTTCAGCTTCATTGCAAATTCATGTATATAATACGTAGCACAACATGTGAACTTTTCCACAATTGAGTGGCAATGAGTCTGATTATCTGTCCTTCTCATCACATGGTAATCTAAATACTGAAAAAAAAAAAAATCACTGGCTGCCTGAAAAAGAGTTTAGCCTACTTATATCCTTCTCATCATGTGGTAATCTAAGTACTGAAAAAAACAAAAATAGAAAATAAATAATCTTTGGCTGCCAAAAAAAGAGTTTAGCCTATGTGTATCTTTTTCTTACAAGTGATTCATGGAAAATAATAATACAAAGTTACTCTTCTCAATGAATTTGTTTCTCAATCCCCTACTCATTCACTGCATACTTTAGGGGCAATATTTTTTTTCTGAAGCCTAGCTCTGTTTCTTATAGGCTCTGTTCTATTATCAGCATCTATCTATCTATCTATCTATCTATCTATCTATCTATCTATCATCTATCTATCATTATCTACTATCCATCTGTCATCTATCTGTATCTATGTATCATCTATCTATGTCTATCATCTAACTATATTTATCTGTCCATCTATCATCTACCCACCATCTTTCTATCTACTATCTATCATCTCTCTATATCTATTCATCTATCAACTACCTATTATCTACCTATCTGTCTACCTATCTATCTATGGTTTGGTTAAGAACTGTTTAGGAAGAAATACCTTCCCTTGGTGATCTCTACCTCCAGCGATGAAATAACACTATGCTGTAAGTCGACAAGCCATACTCTTTAGGAGGTGTTCCACACATGAGGCTTTTGGATACTAAACGCCAATGAATTGTATTAACTGTCTTCATACTTTCCATCTCTTCTAATTCGTGTTTCCAAAGGCTGGTATGAATAAATTAACCATTATTTCTCAATCTGGCTAATTAGTGCATATAATTAACTAACATCCTTAGTTTCTAAATGCTATGAGGTTGTCACAATCCCTCCCCTGTATTATAACACCTGATTATCATAACCACATTTTTATATTGAGATGGGCAATATCAATGAAAATAATATTTCACACATCACTGTGTGTGATATGTCTTCCCCCAAATTCTGATCAAAACGCCTGGAAAAATACAAGTGAAAAATCCAAATGGCTACAAAATGTAACTATTATTTACGTACAAAATTTAATGAGAGAGAAATATACAAATATATATATGTTTATTATTAAAATGTCTGTGGGGCATATGTATTTTACAGTCAGATGTGTATGTAAAAACATTGAACTTACACATGTCAGACAAAACTCATAGTGTGGAACAGAGCAGATATAACTTTCTTTTTAAAACATTTTTAATGGATACATCATAGTTGTACATATTTATGGGGTACTTGTGATATTTAATACAGGCATACAAGGTGTAATGTTCAAATCTGGGTAATTGGGATATCAGTTACCTCAAACGTTTATCACTACTTTGTGTTAGGAAGGTTTCAAATATACTCTTCTATTTTGAAATATACAATAAATCATAAACTATATTCATCCTATTGTGCTATGATGCACCAGATCTCATTCCTTCTATCAAACTATATTTTAGTACCTATAAACCATCCCTTTTTTCTCCCATCTCTCACTACTCTTTTCAGCCCCTGGTGACCACCATTCTATTCTCCACCTCCATGAGATCCACTTCTGTAGCTTCCACATACGAGTGAGAACATGTAGAATGCTTATTTTACTTAACATAATGTCCACCAGTTCCATCCATGTTGTTGCAAATGACAGAATTTCCTCCTTTTTTTTTAAGGTGGAATAGTAATTCACTGTGTATATATACTACATTTTCTTTATCCATTCATCCTTTGATAGACACTTAGGTTGATTTCACATCTTGGCTATTGGGAACAGTGCTGCAATATGAGTATGAGTAGATTAACCATCATTTCTCAATCTGGCTAATTAGTGCATATAATTAATGAATATCCATAGTTTCTAAATGCTATGAGTCTTTTCCCAATTTCTCACCTGTATTATAACATGTGATTATCATAACCACATTTTTATATTGAGATCAGTAGTATCAATGAAAACAATATTTCATACATCACTGTGTTTGATATGTGTTGCACCCCAAACATGGGGGTGCTGGTATCCCTTTCATATATTGACTTCCTTTCTGTTGGATAAATACCTAGCAGTGGGATTGTTGGATGATATGGTAGTGCTATTGTTAGTGTTTGGAGAAACTCCATACTGATTTCCATGGAGGCAGTACTAGAGATGCTGTATTAGTGCCTTTTCATGCTTTTGATAAAGGCATACCCAAGACTGGGCAATTTACAAAAGAAAGGGGTTTAATTGGACTTAGAGTTTCACATGGCTGGGGATGACTTACAATCATGATGGAAGGCAAGGAGGAGCAAGTCACATCTTACATGGATAGCAGCAGGCAAAAAGAACTTGTGCAGGGCAACTGCTGTTTTTAAAACTATCAGATCTCATGAGACCCACTCACTATCACAAGAACAGCACGGGAAAGACCCTCCCTCATAATTCAATCATCTCCCACCATGTCCCTACCACAACACATGGGAATTATGAGAGCTACAAAATGAGATTTGGGTGAGGACACAGAGCCAAACCATATCAGATGCCAAGGAGAAAGGAAGTGCAGTATCTCCTCTCAAGTCTGCTTAAGTGAATCAATGACTTGGTGACGAGGTGCTGTTTCAAAACACCAGTGATCTTATCTAGAGACCATCATGGTCATAGAACTATTTCTGTTAACTTGAGTGCAATGAGGAATATCTTTGAAGAAGGATAGAAGACACTAATCTGACATACTTTGTATCTATCACTCATGATGTTTGATGACAGGTGTCACCCACAGTTTAGGAATTTTTTCCAGGTTTAAAGAGTTGCAGGAGACACTTTAGTACTCCCAGCGGAGACCCCTGCTGCACCTACACGGAATGATGCTTTCCTACTCCCCAGGTCTCCGCCTTTCAATTCAATGCCTGTGAGGGTTGTTTAAGAGCATTCTCCTGGCTGGGCCTGGTGGCTCATGCCTGTAATGCCAGCACTTTGGGAGGCCAAGGTGGGTGAATCACCTTAGGTCAGGAGTTCAAGACCAGTCTGGCCAACATGGCAAAATCTCGTCTCTATTAAAAACACAAAAATTAGCCGGGCATGGTGGCACACGCCTGTAGTCTCAGCTACTCAGGAGGTTGAGGTGGGAGAATTGCTTGAATCTAGGAGGTAGAGGCTGCAGTGAGCCAAGATCGCACCATTGCACTCCAGCCTGGGTGATAGAGCAAGACCCTGTTTCAAAAAAAAAAAAAAAGCATTTTCCCCACCAAATCTCCCACATACAAGTGTTCTTCTCAAATTCTATTTCCCAGGGAACCCTAAGACCAGCTTGGTGTAAATAACTTTATGATTTTAAAATGTGTTTCATTTTCATATAATTCTTTATACCCACAGTATTAGTCAGCTTGGTCTGCCATAACAAAGTTCCACAGACCAGTGTGCTTAAACAACAGATGTTTATTTCCCCACAGTCCTGGAGCTGGAAGGCTAAGATTAAGGTGTAGACAGGGCTGGTTCCTTGTCAGGCCTCTCTCCTTGGCTCATAGATACCATCTTCTCTCTGTGTCCTTATATGATCATCCATCTGTGTGTGGTGTCTATGTCCTAATCTCCTCTTTTTTAAATTTATTGTTATTATTTTTTTGAGACAGAGTTTCACTCTTGTTGCCCAGGCTGGAGTGCAATGGTGCTATCTTGGCTCACTGCAACCTCCGCCTCCCAGGTTCAAGAGATTCTTTTGCCTCACCCTCCCGAGTAGCTGGGATTACAGGCACCCACCACCATGCCCTGCTAATTTTTTGTATTTTTAGTAGAGATGGGGTTTCACCATGTTGGCTAGGCTGGTGTCGAACTCCTGACCTCAGGTGATCCACTCACCTTGGCCTCCCAAAGTGTTGGGATTACAGGCTTGAGCCACCGCACCTAGCCTACTAATATTATTATTATTTTTGGATACAGGTTCTCACTGTGTTACCCAGGCTGGAGTGCAGTAGCACTATCACGGCTCACTGCAACCTTTGCTTCATGGGCTAAGGTGATCCTCCCACCTCAGCTTCCCAAGTAGCTGGGACTACAGGTGTGTGTGCAACACCATGCCCAGCTAATTTTTTTCTTTTTTAATTTTTTGTAGAGATGGAGTTTCACCGTGTTGCCCAGGCTGGCTTCAAACTCCTGGACTCAAGCAATCCAGCCTCCTCAGCCTTCCCAAATGCTGGAATTACAGGCATGGGCTACCATGCCCAGTCAATCTTGTTTTCTTATAAGGACACCAGTCCTATTGGATCAGGGCCCACCCTGGTGACCTTATTTTACCGTAATCACTTTTTTAAAGACCCTATTTACAAATACAGCCACATTATGAAGTCTTGGGGGTTCAGATTTCAATATACACATTTTTCTGGAAACAATTCATTCAATAGCACCTAACAATGATTAAAAAATCTTTTTGAATTTCCAGTTTTCCTACTATATTTTAAGACACTGGGTCCTTCATTGTAAAAACAGAAGATTAAAAAGAACATTGAAATGAGATGTCAAAGTAGGACTGTAAGGAAATAAGGCAACTTACGAATTTACTAGCAATTATTTTCTGTATTATATGAAGTATATATAATACTTTCACAGATATATGCACACAAATTAGTGTAGATATACTAAATATAAAGGTGTTCATTGTTTCATCTTAATACTTCATCTACATTTCAAAAATTAGTATTCATCCAAATGTGCACATTATACAAATTCCAGGACTCATATTTTCACTTACTCACTGGTGAGAAGTTGTAAAATAATTTACAGTTTAATGACATTTGAGAGAAAGATTCCAGACGTATGTTGTTTAAATTGGATTGGGAAGAAAGAAAATTCACCAGCTTTAATCTCATTTGAACCTAATTGACTTAAATTGTAAGTTTAATAAATGCAATATAAATGGTTCTGAAAATGTTTTCAGGTCTTCATAGATGTTACTAGAAACGACAAGAAAAGATCAGCATTTTTGAGCTAAATAGGTCTGGGAAGCATTAGTTCAAGCTATGACATGTTTATTGACTCTCGAGCTTCCAGAGTTGTCCTGGCAAACATAAGAACTCTTCATGGATTGGATAGGATGTGTAAGATTTTCTCAGCAAATATTTCAATAAGACCTTTATTTTTTTCCTGCATGCTGCACGTTCTTTTTGTTTTGTTTTATTTTGTTTTGAGACACGGTCTCATCCTGCTGCCCAGGTTGGAGTGCAGTGGCGTAATAACAGCTTACTGCAGCCTCGACCTCCTGGGATCAAGCAATCCTCCTGCCTCAGACTCTATAGTAGCTGGGGACTGCAGGCACGTGCCATCACACCAGGCTATATATATTTTTTATTTTTTTGTAGAGACAGGGCCTCACTATGTTGCCCAGTTCAATGCTGCACATTCTGAGTGCAGGTTGTGTGGAGAACTCTTTGGAAAGTCTTGCACTGTGGCCCTTATTTTTACCTGGCATGGTACCAGCTCCCGAAATGCTGACTCTTATATCCTTATGTGCATTTTTGGATTGCATAATGGCACATCTCTGCAAAACGATTGTTACTATCAAAAAGACAAGAGATGACAAATGTTGATGTTGATATGGAGGAAAGGGAGCACCTGCACCCTTTTGGCAAGAATGTAGATTGGTGCAGCCATTCTGGAAAACAGTATGCAGGTTGCTAAAGAAATTAAAAATAGAACTACCATATGATCCAATAATCCATATTCTGGGTATATACCCAAAAGAGATAAAATCACCATCTTGTAAAGATATCTGCATTCCCATGTTCGTTGCAGCACTATTCACAAGAGCCAAGATCTGGAACCAACCTAAGTGTCCATCAATGGATGCATGCTTGAAGAAAAGTTGGTATCTACTTATGTACTTACCTATCTATCTATCATCTCTCTATTATCTATCTATCATCTATTTATTTATCCATATACTTTATCTATCTATCATCTATGTACCTATCTATGTATGTATGTATCTATTATTTATCTACCTACCTATCTTATCTACGTCTATTTACCCACCTACCTATCTACCTATCATATCTATAATATTTATCATATCTATCAACCTATCTAATCTACCTGTCTAATCTATGTATCTATCTACCTATTTTTCTGTCTGCTATCTACCTATTTATCTATATCTATCTACCTGTTTAATCTATGCTATCTATCTGTGTATCTAATCTTTCTATCTACCTGTCTATCTATCTTTCATCTGTCTATCTATGTTTCTCATCCATCTGTCTATATCTATCTATGTATCTATCAATTCAGCATTAAAAAAGAAGGCAATCTTTCCATTTGAAACAGCATGAATGGACCTAGAGGACCATATGCTAAGGGAAATAAGCCAGATGCAGAAAGAAAATATTGCATTTTCTCACTCCTATGTATAATCTAAAACAAACAATGAAACAAAAAATGGTCAAATATACAGAAATAGAGAATAAAACAGTGGTTATCAGGGGCAGGGCTGTGGAGATGTAGCTCAAAGGATACCAAGAATCAGATATGTAGAATTAACAAGTCTAAAAATGTAATGTACATCACGAGGTCTACAGTTAATAAATTGCACTTTATTAGAGATTTTGTTAAATAAGTAGATTTTAGCTCATCTTGTCACTAACCTTTAACTGTGTGACAGTAACATCTTAATGATAAGTATGTTAGTTTTCTTCACTATAGTAACCATCTTACTATCTCATAGCATCATGATGTAAACCTTCAATATACACAATGAAATTTATTTAAAATAAAATAGCATTTTAAAAAACCTCAAAGGCACTGGATATATAAGGATCCACGAGGGGCAAAATGATACAGACAGCCACATTAGGAGCAAGAATGTTCTGTAGGTGGTTGTGGAACGTGTGCATTTCCTCTTTCCAAGATTGTGTTTCACGCCTGCTCTGGGAACCCTTCTCTGTATATGCACTGCTCTGACTCTCAAATATTTCCTCTTAACAAGGACCACACCTATTTGCTTTAGTGTCAAGCATTGAAACAATATTTTCTGGCCAGGCACACTGTGGATCACACCTGTAATCCCAGCACTTTGGGAGGCTCAGGAGGGAGCATCACTTGAGGCCAGGAGTTCACGACTAGCTTGGCCAACATAGCAAGAACCTGTCTCCGCAAAAAATAAAAAAAGAAACAATGTTTACAGTATTCTTCATCTAGGTAGACAGGAAAGACAATTAAGAGGCAGGATATTCATGTTTAACCATATTCTCTGACATGCAGGGCATTAAGCTGGAATGAACATGATCTTGTCCTCAAGAATTAATGCTTTTTTGTAGAGGCAGAGCATGTCCAATATTCCATAATTAGCAAAAAGAGGAACCAGTGCTAAGTACCACTTTTACAGTATGCTACTAAGAAAAAAGCCAAAGATATGTAATACGAATTATCTAATTTGTACTAATCAAGGCCAGAATAGATGAACTACAGACCACTTACATTATACTTGCTTTGTAAGTATAAATTTAGATTTTTATTGAAGACTACTAAACATGCATACTTCCTCTGATGAAGCTGAACTTCTATATCTGAAATTAGTCTAATCAAAGAAAAATCATCCTGGTATAGCAAATATAAGTGACTTATCTCCTAATTTCACACATCGCCATCTCCCTGCTTGCTTATTGATATGAAGTTAATCAAACTTAGGAATCTGCATGAATTGATGTCTCTATAAATATTAACAATGTATTTTTCTTCAGAAACACATTTCTTAAATATCTATTTCTTTGTGTAGAACTATCAAAAGATATTTTCCTTTCATTATGAATATCTCCCATTTTATATCTACTGTATATGACACATCTTGTATACACAACAAATAGATAATTATTCACAAAAAAAATGGAGTACAATGTTGTGGAGGATTAAAAAAGAAAGAATGTAGACATAGGATGTAAGCACATTTTGGAGCCAAATTTCTAAATGTGCTCCCATCTTAAATCTATAAGCTTTCCTGTACAGCCAAATATGAAACCAATCTATATTTTTGTCTTATGTGTCAAATGTGGAATCAAAATAGCTGAACTGGGGGAAATTTAACATTTTCCCATTTAGAAAAGTGTAATAAGACCTTCTAATAAATCTATGATGTACATCAGGTGGATCAAGAATGCCATTACACTTCTAAAGGACTTATCTCCATGAATCGGGCCAGGCACAGTGGCTCACACCAGTAATCCCAGCACTTTGGGAGGCCCATGCAGAAGGATCACTTGAGGCCAGGAGTTTGAGATTAGCCTGGGCAACATAGTGGGACCCTGTCTCTACAAAAACAAAAACAGAAACAAACCAAAGCAAAATTAGCCGGGTAAGGTGGCACATGCCTGTTGTCCCAGCTACTTGGGAGGCTGTGATGAATAGTTCATCACCTGAGTCCAAGAATTGGAGGCTGCAGTGAGCCATGATTGCACCACTGCACTCTAGTCTGGGCAACAGAGTGAGACTCTGTTCTCCCCTACTGCCGACCCCTGCTGAAATAACTTATCTCCTTGAATCAAATTTTGTTTTCACCAGTCTTCCCATTAATGATGAGACATACCAAATTTTCTACTTCTTGGTCACTGAGAAACAAATAATCTTAGAATGTTACTGAATATCTAATTTTGGTTGCTTGTGATAACTTTGGTTCCCAAGAACTTTTAAGCCACACACACACACACAAATCTAGGCGCTCAAAGATATTAACTACATGTTCTTTTCAAGAAAGTACCTCCTGAGCTTATTAAAGGACATGCCATTAAAATATTTTCTGAAATTATTCAAACCATATCTAATGTGTGCATATAAATGTCCCGAGGGCAGTTAACATTTCTTCAAGGAAAATGTGAAGCCTGGCTTATGATGCTATGTTTTAAAAATATTTTCATGTTAACTTGATCTATTTATGTTAAGATTATTGGAAAATGTTACTTTATAATCTTATATGTTTCTTGGCTTATCAATCAATTCAAGATCTATTTAAGACGGAAATTTGTTAATATGCCATTTATCCTCTCAGTCATTGACAACCTTGACAAACTCTCAAATTTCAGTGTTTCACTTTCTAATCTGTTAGAACTCTCAACATGATGACGATGGCCATTGAGATGTTTCTTAAATAGAAAGTTTACAACATTAAACTTTACTTAAAACATAAATACATAAATCACTTACTTAAAAACATAAGTACATAAATGACTTATCATTACTTATCTTTGAGTGTGTCTCAATTGTATGTGAGTGTTCATGAGTAAGAATGGCGTTGTTAAATCTTTGTCTATAAATACCTGTAGAAATCTTAATTTACATGTCTTTTACTAACTCTTAATATGCACATCTATGAAATCCATTGCAATCCAATCTGTACTTGCAGCGAGAAGAAAAACAATTAAACCTTTTACAGGTAGTTGAGAGCTTTAGAATAGGGAAATAATTTTATTTTTTACTTTATGCTTGCCTGAGTTTTATGTTTTTGTCAAAAAGGTACATATTAGTCTATAATCAAAAAGAAAAGAAAGGAAAGATCAACTTAAAATGTTACATTAATGCTATAAGAGTAATGATCCATAAAATGTGTAAAAATAATTTCTGCTACAATAGTCTATAAATAAGACAGGGTCTATAGCTGCTTTATAAATAGGATCTCTTAATTTTAAATCAGTAATTTTCCATGAGAAATGACAACTTCTTCTAAATGGGTGATATTAGTGGGCATTTATAACACAATGTTATGATTTTGTTTCCAGGAAATAAATACTTTTGCATTCAAAGACATGTTTTTTTTTCTTGAACTAGTATATATATATATATATATATATATATAGAACAATGTTTGTTTATATAATTATCTTGATGAGTAAATCAAAAGATTTTTAAACCCAACCATACGCAACTTCATTCTATTATAGGATATGTATATATATCTGAATGATTCTAATTTTTTTTTTTTAATGATAGAGCTAGGGTCTTGCTATGTTGCCCAAGGCTGGTCTCGAACTCCTGGGCTCAAGCAATCTGCCTGCCTTGGCCTCCTGAAGTGGTGAAATTGCAGGCGTAAGCCATTGCACCTGGCCAGATATTTTAAGTTACTTAAAATTATAGAAATGCATGTAAGAACAATCATACATTTACACAGAAACCATATGATTATGCAACTCTCTTTAAAAATAGGGTTTGAGCAGTATATGTTTTTGTAATGACTGTACATAAGAGTAATTAATTTAAAAAATCTTGATGAACATTTAAATAATGGTAAAAAGAAAAAATACCTTAAATGCTAATTTTTTTCACAGTTTTAGTACATAAAACTATATAAAATGATATATAATGTAATTTTTCATTGTTTAGCAATAAAAAATCTATATCTTTTGGACAGAAATGTATCTTATAAAATATTGCATATGTAATATAATTAATTGCATATATATGTACACAAAGACAGACATACAAACACACAGCCATATATACTTTATTCTTTTAATTTTTTCCGTGTACTCGTGACATACAGACATATTGGAGGAAGTTATTCTAACATTTTCACAGTATTTTACTTAAATAAATTTGAAAAAAATAGAAAATATTTAAATAGAAGAGTAAGTATTCACTTAATCATTTAATAAGGAAATATTCCAACATCATCTAAAAGCTACTTTCCCAGTACACTTCCTTTTTTACTCCAGGATGATAGGTTTATTCAGACCGTGGTGTTTTACTGGAAATTATGATCTTTGAAAATGGGTAGATTTCAACTCAGAAATTGACATGAATACTTGGTAGATACCTGGAGCTGGCAATTAGCTAGAAATCTATGAACTTCCTTTATCTCACCTGTAAACTGAAGATATCTATTGCCCAGATTTATTACATAATAAAAGAAAATTCAAGAGGAAATTCAATACTAAATTGGAAAGACAATTTTGACTTTTTAGAAAGTCAAAATTGATATGAGACATACCCTTCTTTTGAGAGAGGGAGAAAGACAAAGAGGAAGATCTATGAAAGCAATCTTAATATGTTTCAGTGTATTAGGTTGGTGCAAAAGTAGTTGAGGATTTGACATTGAAAGTAATAGAAGTAATTGAAAGTAACAGAAGTTTTCAACACGTAAAGAAGTTCTCTTTCTTATTTCCAATCTTGAAAAATAATTATATTTTTGAATGACTTTAATACCAAGAGGTCATTAAAAATTAGACTCCAGAAAAAAAGAAAAAAGCAAAATACTAACATTTGAAATATCAGATATCTAGTTTTCTCTTTTTATTTCTTCGTTGCTTGGTTTTTTCTTTAATTGAACCCTTAAAAGAGATTGTTCACTGTCGAGATAACAAATTACAAAAAAAAAAAAAAAAAAGAAAGAAAGAAAAAATAAGCCTTTTCAGGTTCTTTGATTCTAGACATCTAAGGGCTCTGTCTTCTGTATTGGTGCTCAAAGGATTATAGAGTTGTGGAGTTTTTATTAATTCAACCGTTGAATTGCGTTCTCCGGAGGCCACTTACTTAAATAACATGTAGCAGAAGGAGCTAAATTGTGGGAGATGAACTTTGACAGAATCCTGCTTGCTCTTTAACTGGACAAGCAGTTAATGGTTGGGGAAAAATAAAGTAAAGCTGAAAGGAAACGTGCTAATAGACAGTGGAACACTTTTCAATGGAGTGTTTTGTAATTAAATGTCTTTGGTTTGTTAGAGCAGACAGCTCATGTCACTGGGAGCTTGACCGCAGAATGGATCGGTTAGCCTTATACCAGAAAATATTTATTTAATTTGAAAGTTTACAAACTAAAAAATAAGAAATCCCTGAGACATGCAGAGACTACCCTTTAGTAAATTATTGTCCAAAACACAAACTGTTCACAGTTCATAAACTTGTGAAGATAGTATTGTGGATACATTTACAGATAATTAATTACAGTGTTATCTATTTCTGCTGATTTTTCAAAGGGGTATCCGAACCACGAACACATTGTTTTGCCTAGTTTGGGACCCAGATCCAAGGTCATTTTTTTTAAGAAGACTTTTCCTAAGACTGAGAAGCACAGATCATGTATAAACGTCTACAAAATTACCTGTAAATTGTCCATTCTGTAGACTATTGTGATTGTCTTTGCATGTTCTGTAGGCTGCTATGTAGTCAAGACAGATTATTTCCAACTCCTAGAAGCAGAGGGTGGAATGGTGGTTACCAGGCTCTGTGGGCAAGGGCTATTGAATGCTAGTGAGCTAGTAAAAATAAAATTATTATTTGTAGGTTCTATAGTAGCCTGTCTAGAAAAACAGGCGGCAATGAGGAGGTATTCCTGAAACGACGTGAAGTTTCAGTAATGCAGAATGATGCAGTTCTGAAGATTCAATCTATAGCATAGTGACTATAGTGAATAACATATACTTGAAATTTGCTAACAGAGGAGCTATTAAATGTTCTTACCACCCCTCTGCCACACACACACACACACACACACACACACACACACACACACACGTAATTCTGTGAGGTGGTAGTGATGCGGCATCGTTTATCTGGGGAAATACCCAAGGTTCGTTGTCTCACGCCAGGGAAATCGAGGACTCAGACACACAAGAAGTGAGTTTGGGAGTGGATGTTTAATAGGTGAAAGAAAGATAAAAGAGAATAGTACTCTGTCCTGCAGAGAGAGAGGGAAGCCCGAGTGGTTCTTCCGGTTTCTTGGTGAAATGAGTGGGGCTTTAAAGACAAGCTGGAGGAGGTAGTGTCTGATTTTCATAAGGCCCGAGAGATTGGTCAGACCAAGTGTGACGTTTGCCATCCCACCCTAATCTTTTATTATGCAGATGGGGTCTCTCCCTGGCTGGCGCCTTGTTGTCTGTTCCTTACTGTACATGTGGTTAACAAGGAAAAGGGAAGATGGAGCCTCCATGTTGAATGTGTCTGGCCCCCAGGTAGCCTTTTCCTATTGGCACAGCTGCCGGTATTTACCCATGCAAGCTTCCAGCTTGCTTATCTATGTCTGCAGCTCAATTTTACAAGCTGTTGTTTGTTAGAAAAGAAATGATTTGGGGGCTGCTTTTCATTAAAACGGAAACCTTACTGAGGACTTCCTTACCCTCACTATCTGCCTAAATAATTTTTTTAAACTCCTGTATCAGTAGTTACATTATCCTTGATCATGGTAATCATTTCACATTTCACAATGTATGGGTATATCAAAACATTGCCTTGTCCACATTACATACATACAATTTTTATTGGAGCGTTATACCTCAATAAAACTAGGGGGAAAAAAAACACTATAGGAACAACTTGGCAAGTTCTAATAAATAATTGTTAAATAAATGCCTGGGGCTTGCTGGCTGCTCGAAGTACATATTCTGTTTGGAAAATGAAGTTTTTCATGACTTAAATGATAACCATTCCCAGGTTTTTTTTTCCCAAATTAATATCATTATCTGAAGAAGCCTGGATCTTTTTATTGCTATCATAAAATGATTGCCAAAATAGTTTTCACATAGTTTAGAATTTTTTGGAAAAATGTTGATTTAAAAATAAGTATTTTAGAATGTTTTAAAAACAAAGTACTTGAAAAAATATATTTTCAAAGTATTTATTGAATTATTTCACAGTCAATACTTTCTAAAGTACTTTCTCAAACTAATACCCAGCATCATGCTTAACATAAAAATAAGAGGAACAATCCCATTAAAATCAAGGACAAGGCAATAATACCCACAGCCACCAGTATATCAGTGTGATTTAAACCTGCAGGGTAGTCTAGGTGGAAAATTTTAAGAAATGAAACAAGAGTTATGATATTGAACTGGAGTAAAATAAAATTATTATTTTTAAGTGCTATAATAGCATGCCTAGAAAGCCAAAAAAAATAATGATAAACAATTTGGATTAATGTGAGGGTGGCACTCACAAAATTAATGTAAAAATCATTATGCTTATAGTTTCTATCTATCTATCTAGCTAGCTGGCTATTTATCTATCATCATCATCATCTATCATCTATGTATTATCTACCTATCGATCACCTATCTATTTCTTTATCTACTCCATCTATCCATCTATCATATCTATCTATTCATCTATCTATATATCTCATGAATCAGTCTATTTTATCTATCTATGTATCTATGTATCTATGTATCTATCTATCTATCTATCTATCTATCATCTATCTACCTATCTAACTCTCTATCTACCTATCTATTGAGGCTATCCAATATGCATCTATTGATCTATTTATAATCTATCTATCTATATATCTAATCTATCTACCTATGTAGATATCTAATCTATCTATCTACCTATATAGATATCTAATCTATCTATCTACCTGTGTAGATATCTAATCTATCTATCTATCATCTATCTATCTATCTATCTATCTATCTATCTATCTATCTATCTATCTCTCTATCTACCTATCTATTGAGGCTATCCATCCATCCATCTATTGATCTATTTATAATCTATCCATCTATATATCCAATCTATCTACCTATGTATCAAATATGTCTATACATCTATCCACCTATATGTTGAAATATCTGTAATCTATCTATATGTATTTACTTATATATCATGCATCTATGTATCTGTGTATGTATACATGTATCTATCTATCTATCTACTTACCTACCTACCTACCTATGTACCTACCTATCAAATCTGTCTATCTATCCATTCATCTATCCATTGATATATCTATAATCTATCTATCTTTATCTATCTAATCTATCAAGATATACAGTAGACCCTTGAACAAAATGGGGGTTAAGGGAACCAGACCCTTGCATAGTAAAAAATACTACTACGTGCCTACTGTTAACTAGAAGCCTCACAGAACACATAAACAGTAGATTATCACATAAATAGACTAGAATCTAAGAATGGTTTACACATTCATGACCAACTTTTCCCTTTTTCTTTTTCATCAACGTTTCTAGGCTACATGCTTTTTTCTGTGTGTTTTTTTTTCAAATTGTTGCAGATTTTTGAAAATTTTTTCAATACATTTTTGAAAAACAAATCTGTACATAAGTGGATCCATGCAGTTAAAATCTGTGTTGCTGAAAGGCCAACTATACATCTAAATTTGTAGAGAAATACACATGATGTGCGGAAGAAAAGCACAGAATGTTACTGGTAGATATAAAAAACAGCTATACTTTTGTATGTGTGTTATAAAGATTTACTTTAAAGTTAACTAAAGTAAGTAATGTAAAATGACTAAAATAGTATAAAATGACTGTAAGAGTAAGCAATTAGATTAATACGCCAAATTTTGGATGTTCTTGATCAAATATTTTTTATAATGAAATGGTGTCTGTATTTAAATGCTGTAAGAGTAGACCACTGGGTTTAGGCCATGACAAAGTAGCTGATATTAGAATTACCTTCTGTTTATAAACAATCAAAGTAAGACACAACGTTTAGAAACACTGGTTTTGAGTATTTAACAAAATCATTACAGGACTGGTATCCTTAAGGGAGAAACAAAACAAAGCAAAACATCAAGTGAATCCCACATTGACTCCAGGATTTTGCCTAGGAGTGATGGAGGATAATATTAATTCAAGACAGTGATAATTTAAGGATGGGAAGTCGAATCTTTAAATCATCCACTAAAAATTTTATTGCTGCCTAACTAATAGCTTCCCAAATTAACAGCAAATCATCTCACAGCTTCTGCAGCTTGAGGAATCTGAGCTCAGTTTGACTGGGTTCTCTGCTTCCTGGTTTCTTTAGAGACTCCAATCAAAGTTTAATTCAGGTCTGTGATTTCACACAAAGGCTCATTTCTTGTGGGTTCATATAGTTATTGGCAGAATTCCATTTATTGAGGGCTGTTGTACCGAGGGTCTCTGTTTCTACCTGGTTTTTGACAGGAGGCCACCCTATTGGTCTCACCAATACGGTATCTTTCATTTGTTTTATTGAAGTATGCAAGCTGAGAAGGTGATAGACAATGTTCTATTGATATTGGGAGCACATGTAAGCCACAAATAGGCAGATAGCTACATAAGGTTTTGCTTTCTGAAAAATGTAGTGTGGATAGGATGTTCTCAATACTCGGCAGGAGATCAATTGGAGGGAATAATGTAGTCCCACGTAGTGCTATGTGCAAAAAACAAAACAACAGAAACAAAAACAAATGATTCCAAGTATAGATTATATAGAAGTAGCTATAGAACAGAAAATAAAGTTTTTAGAAGGTGTTAGTAGGAGGATTTCTTTTTGGCGTTGAGGTAAATAAATATTTTTCAAGGAAGATGCAAATGTGTTTCATCATTACTTAATCAAGGGATCAGTAAATTGTACTTAGTTAAACTGCAAATATTCTGTTCTGCAAAAGGTGCCATGACAAGAATAAAAGTTTATTCCAGGTACAGCATGTGCACCTGTAACCCCAGCTACTCTGGAGGCTGAAGTGGGAGACTTGGGCCCAGGAGTTCAAGACCAGCCTGGGCAACATAGTGGGATCCTGCCTCACCAAAAAAAAAAAAAAAAAAAAAAAAAAAAAAAACTTTATAGATGTGATAAATATATTCTACAAGGATTTAGGTTTTATGTCCAAAATATATAATGGATTCCAATTGAGAATGTGTGACTAATTTAGCAGATTTTTAAAACAGCATATCTAATATCCCAATAAACAATAAAAATGTCTAACATCAAGGAAATGCAAATAAACCACCATGATATAGGACTAAATACTCAACTGAATTGCTCAAACAAAGCAAAACTGACAAAACCGGTCAGAATGTGTATCTTTTGAATTGGCATATAAAACTTAATGCTGGCTGGGCATAGTACCTCATGCCTATAATCCCAGCACTTTGGGAGGCCTAGGTGGGAGCATCACTTGAAGCCAGGAATTCCACGCCAGCCTGGGCAACACAGTGAGACCCCATGTCTACAAAAACTAAAAAAATTAGCCATGCATGGTGGCAAGCACCTGTATTCCCAACAACTTTAGAGGCTGAGTTGGGAGGATCACTTGAGCCCAGGGGTTCCAGGCTGCAGTGAGCTATGATCACGCCACTGCACTCTAGCCTGCGTGACAGAGCAAGACCCTGCCTAAAAAAGCAAAAGCAAAAACAAAACCAAAAATACCTTAAAGCTGAATGAGTAAATTCCCTAGCACCTGGAATTTTCACTGCAAGACATGTGCCCAAGAAAATGTTGCACACAGTAAACCTACTGACATACGTACAATACATTTCATGATAGTATTTCCTTAATAATCCTAAAATGGAAACAATCAAGGTAACCATCAACAAAGGATCCATAAAGAGATTTTGGGAAGGCTACATAGCAAGAAAAATGAATGAGCCAGTGCCATGCGAAACAGAATGATGAATTTGGTAAACATGAGGTTGAATAAAAGACTTAGGTGGCCAGGCGCTGTGGCTCACGCCTGTAATCCCAGCACTTTGGGAGTCCGAGGCGGGTGGATCATGATGTCAGGAGATCGAGACCATCTGGCTAACACGGTGAAAGCCTGTCTCTACTAAAAATACAAAAAATTAGCTGGGCATGGTGGTGGGTGCCTGTAGTCCCAGCTACTCGGGAGGCTGAGGCAGGAGAATGGCGTGAACCCGGGAGGCGGAGCTTGCAGTGAGCTGAGATTGCGCCACTGCACTCCAGCCTGGGCGACAGAGCGAGATTCCGTCTCAAAAAAAAAAAAAAAAAAAAAAAAAAAGAGAAAAGACTTAGACAGAGCTGCAAAAGAACATAGTGAAGATTTTCATCATTCTATGCCTGGATTTGCCTAGTGCTTTTCCAGCGTCCTGATTTGGTGGCAGTTCGCTGAGCTCTATCTGTGTGATTTGTGCACTTCTCGGTTTGCATATTATAATTCAATAAAGCAAGTTTACTTAAAAATGAAAGAATGCTGCATTAATATTCCCAGGGACATGTCGAGCTGGTTGAAACTAGAATTACACCAAGATGAAACCATGCAAAGAAAGAACTATCTAGTGGGTATTTCTGCTTGTGTATCTACTTCAGTCACAACTTGAGACAGGTCAGAGAGAAGTTCTTGAGAAACTCCATGAGAAAACAACTCTGAATTTAGAAAGAAAGCTTCCAATTGTAAAACTTTACCTTTACTTCCACAAACCTCTTATCCTGACCACCACCCCCTGCAAAAAAAAAAAAAAAAAAAAAGGGGTTTTGAGGGACGGAGGCATTATACATCATTCCGGTCCCTTTCACCTCACACTGATGCAACCTTTTCTAAAAGATTCTAATTTTGTTACCAAAAACAATTGAAAAAAAAATGACAAGTAACTGTATAATTGTTTTTGAAATTTTTGCTGATTTCTTTTTTTTATTATTTATTTTTGAGACGGAGTCTCGCTCTGTCGCCAGGCTGGAGTGCGGTGGCGCCATCTCGGCTCACTGCAAGCTCCGCCTCTCTAGTTCAAGTGATTCTCCTGCCTCAGCCTCTTGAGTGGCTGGGACTACAGGCGCGTGCCACCACTCCCAGCTAATTT
Source organism: Pan troglodytes (assembly GCF_028858775.2). Classification (NCBI taxonomy): domain Eukaryota; kingdom Metazoa; phylum Chordata; class Mammalia; order Primates; family Hominidae; genus Pan; species Pan troglodytes. The sequence goes on along the minus strand of NC_072421.2, from coordinate 5,658,132 downwards.
TTTTGTATTCTTAGTAGAGACGGGTTTCACCAGGTTGGCCAGGATGGTCTTGATTTCTTAACCTCGTGATCTTCCCGCCTTGGCCTCCCAAAGTGCTGGGATCACAGGCGTGAGCCACCGTGCCCAGCCCTGCTGATTTCTTTAGAAGAATTTACAAAGGATTTTCTGAAAATATCCTATTCCTCTAAATTTTATTTGAATCTCCCATAAGGAAAACATCACCCTTTTCTTTTAGAATACCAACTGAAAGCATTTGAAATCAAGTCATATGTTCACTTCTAAATATTTCCATTTATATTCAGAGTCGTCATTTTAAATTACAACTAGAATATTTACCTCTGCTATCATTTAACACAAAGATTAGAAGTGTCAAACAGAAATACTTTGAGGAGGATTAATCATTATGAAAGGAATGATGAGAAAAAAAAGAGATAATTTTTTTGTAGGAAGAGCTCATGAGTATGTTTATTCTAGTTAAAAACATAACTCTTCCATGTTTCATGAATTTTTATATGCATTTTGATGGTTGTAGAAAGGACATTAAGTTTTGTATATTCACACAATGCAGAGTGTAGCTGGAAATAATGTTTTTCTAATATTAGGGACAGCCGCAGTAATTTATGAGTTAAAAATTTGTATATGGGAAGGATGAAAGCAAGGACATGAACAACAGTAGTAAAAGCCTGCTGAGCATGGGGGAGAAAATTGAATTTAAGTTATGGAAGAGTAATTTTAATACTGTTAAAAGGTAAGCAGGACTTCTAGACATTTCTGAGGTGGACACTTCCACGTTGTGATGAACTGATGAAAGAACCCTCTCCAAAGAGGAGGAGAGGACAAATTATTCAAAGTATTTGCGATTTAAATGTACTTTGTGTTGAATGAATTGTATAGTGTTTATTAGCTACAATGAAGAGAGAGCATGGTTATGCAAAGTTTACCATGAACACAGGTCATGAACATAGTTCTAAAGGTTGTAAGTCGAAATTGTTGCAGTTTGACGAATCAAATCAACCTTAGACACCCTACAGTTACAAATGGCAGTGATACTGAGCTGTTTAAATAATTTTATCTTTAAAGATTGTTTTCAAGGGCCTTTCTCAAGTTGACAGTATATTATTCCTGGAAGAGGTATATATTGTAACTGGATGAGTCTGTATCAGTATCAATAGATACAATTGTTACAATTGATGCAATTGTTATAATTGACACAATTGTTACAATTGATGCAATTGTTATAATTGACACAATTGATGAAATTGTTATAATTGAAACAGTTGTTACAATTGTGTCAATTTTAACAAAATCTTAAATAGCTGGCAGAAGGACTTTGTCAAAAAAAAAAAAGAATTACAACAAATGAATCACACTCACTATTTTGATAAGAAACATCCTTGCAGTCCAAATAAAGGGGATTATATAAAATTAACACATGAATCTGACTTTCACTCATTATATCTAAGTTAGCCAAGTTTTGCTGTTACTCGGTAGGTTGTGGTGTTTTTCGGGACTTTTTATGTGTCCCATTTCACTCTATTGCTAGGCAGCCTTAATTGTATTTTGATTGCATGCAGGGAACCTAACTGACAGCCTACGTATATGAAAAATGCAAGTTACACATTTTTCCATAGACTGTACCAACAAAATACATTCAGGGAATAAAAGAGCACATGGATATGAAAATGTACTTCTGGATTTGTTTTTAAAGTAGTTTGGATTTGATGTAGAGCAAAGTCTAATGAAATCTATGCATAATGCTGAATTTCAGAATGTTATTGTGGATTTCCATTTTAAGAAGTACATGCTCATGGAAGGAATGATGTTCAGACAATGGCCATAGGTTCAGAAAAGGACAATCAAAGCAGGACTCCCAGAGAAATTACTGAGGCTACAGTAGCAAAGATTATAGATGGTGATGCAGGAGGAGATAAAGCTATTCCATTCTGATTTATGCCTTCAAATCTTCAAAAACTTTTTGGTCAAAACGAGTTCTTTGAAATATTTAGTCTCAATAAGAAATAACTTATTAAGCAAACAACTCTGGGAAACCATTATTTGCCTCAAGGAATATATAGTCTACTTAGAGAAGAGTATAGAACAAATACATACGTTTTTTTAAAATTTCAAACAGGTTTGTTACAAGGGTATATTGTGTGATGTTGAGGTTTGGGGTCTGATGATGCCATCACTCAGATAGAGAGACCAGTACCCAATAAGCAGTTTTTCAACTCGTGAACACTTCCATCACCTCCCTATTTTGGAGTCCCCAGTGTCAATTTTTTCTATTTTTATGTCCATGAGTACCCAAAGTTAGCTCCCACTTATAAGAAAGAACATGCAGTATTTGGTTTTCTATTTCTGTGATAATGGCCTCCAGCCGCATCCGTGTTGCCGCAAAGGGCATGATTTCATTATTCTAATGGCTGCATAGTATTCCATGATATATCATTGATGGGCACCTGGGTGGATTCCACGTCTTTGCTGTTGTGAATTGTGCTGTGATAAACATATAAGTGCAGCTGTCTTTTTCTTTTTCTTTTTTTTCTTTTGAGATGGAGTCTCACTCTGTCACCAGGCTGGAGTGCAGTGGCACGATTTCGGCTCACTGCAACCTCCGCCTCCCAGGTTCAAGCGATTCTGCCTCAGCCTCCCGAGTAGCTGGAAGTACAGGCATATGCCACCACACCCAGCTAATTTTTGTATTTTTAGTAGAGACAGTGTTTCACCATGTTAGCCAGGATGGTCTCGATCTCTTGACCTCGTGATCTGCCCGCCTCAGCCTCCCAAAGTGCTGGGATTACAGGCATGAGCCGCTGCACCTGGCCTGTGCAGTTGTCTTTTTGGTAGAACGGATTTATTTTCCTTAGGGTAAAAAAAAAATACATTTCTTTCAGAAATATATTAATTTATGTGTATATAAATAATATATTATATATACACAATTAAATATTATAAGAAAGATAAATAACACTTTGCTAATACATTACTAATACAAAGGATGAAAATACATTACCAACGGGCAAAAACTTTATAAGAGGAAAATCTTTAGATTAAATATTGAACATGGATAATGAATTCACAGGCAGAAATGTGGGCGACTAGTACAGAGTGATGTCAGTATCATAGCTTGGAGTCAGTATGTTTCAAACACAGGAACCACATGCAATTTCATTCTTTGCACTCTGTGGATTCCTAAAAATGTTTAAGCAGGAACTGACCTAAGATGAGGTTTACTTACATGGAATTGGAATGAAAATGGACATATGGGTGATAGGTATTGTTTTTCTAAGCTTGCATGTCATTATAGAAACCTGTTCTTGTAAAAATATTTACTTTTGATGAAATATGACAAAGGCACAATATTTTATTTGAGAGCAAATATAGCCTGTGAAAGTTTCAACGAAACTTTTGGCAGTTGGTGTCATCCTACTTCCTGCTGGTCCCATGAATAAGTTAAAGAAACACCATGAATTCCGGTTTTTGTTTTTTGGGTTTTTTTTTTTTTTCTTTGGTAGAAAAAAAATCACTCCTACACAGATCATGAATTAGGTGGACACAGCAAACACACTAATGATTTTTCACTTTACACATTTGGTTTCTATTGAACACGACATTGTCTCAATCATTTTCAATCCAGAACCAAGAAAAATGGCACCAAAAATACTTATTTTAACTCTAGTAACACAAGGAATTGAGTTACTCTGTTAACTAAAGATAAATGATTAAAGAGTTTGGACCTCCTCATACTTACATGCAATTTCAAACCAAGAAAAGGATCAAACACTTTGTTAGTTGCTACATTTTTTACAGCTGAGGTCTTGCTCTGCTGCCCTGGCTGGAATGCAGTGGTGTGATCACAGTTCACTGAAACCTTGACCTCCTGGGCTCCAGCGATCGTTCTGCCTTAGGATTTGACACGTCAATATAATATATTTTAATAATAAGTCAATTTGAAATTGATTCCTAATGAAGACAAAATGAAATATTAGTAAGTAGTACACATATTGGTTAAATTTAGTTTAGCCTAAAACAGCCTCCTGACATATTTTAAGTTCATCCCAAAGGTTTCTCTCTACATAGTGAACTGGAACCTAAGTGGACATAGAAACAGACTGCAACTTCTTTTTGTGCCAATCCCCAAGTTGGCCAATCAAAGGGAGCCAACTGCTTAAATCGTATTCAAATAAGGTAGACACCCTGCTATAACCAATCTGGCTATTCCTGTACCTCACTTCTGTGTTCTGTACCTCATTCTCCTTTTTCTGTCCATAAATCTTGACTATCTGGCTATGCCAGAGACTCTCTGAGCCCCTGTGGTTCAGGGGCTGCCTGATTCATAAATCATTATTTGCTGAATTAAACTGTTAAATTTAATATGCCTAAGGTTTTTCTTTTAACAATAATATGCATATATATACAGTGTAGGTGTATATATGTGTGTATATGTATATAGTGTGTGTATCTACGTGTATATATACCCAGTTTTATATATAGATTATATATAGAATTCTACATATATAATTATATGTAAAATGATTCTAAAAATATATAAAAAATTCTGTATATAAATTCTATACGTGTATATAAAATTATATACCTGATACACACATGTATGTATACGTATGTATGTGTATATATATACATACATGCATATATGTATATATATACATATCAGGTATAATTACTACTCACCTAAAAACTACAAATAACTGCTTCATTTATATCCCTGTCTGAGCCATATTAATCATACTGAGATTTGGGAGAAATTCATTATCATATATGAATCTGATTCTTATATATGTGAAATAAAGACAAAAATAAATACCTACTGTATGGAATGAGTGTGAGAATTTAATAAATTAATATTTGGTAAGTCATTGCAAGGATGCCTGGTATATAGTAAGCTACTATTAACAATATATTAAGTAGTTCAAAAAATATTTTAGATTGAACACAACCATTCAGAAGGATTAGCTGAAATTTTAGCACCCAATAACCTCTAAAGAAAAATTAATTTAAAGGCAATGGAAAATTACTACATTAATTTAAAATTACTGCTTGATGATAATAACCTTCACTACACTGGAATATATAGCAAATTTTTCATCCCATTTGATGAGCTCTGTAGCTCATCATAGAATTAAAATATATGATGAAAACCATGTTCCAGGAAAGGGCACAATCTACCCCAGTCATATAATGACATGCTGGTAGTCAAACTTAGGTTCTTAGATGTTAGTCTACTGAGAAATAATATCCACAATGCCTATTATATGCATAGGAATTGTACATCAAGCGAAGACAGTTTATGAAAAATTAAAATGGCTGTGAAACTAGAGAAAAGAGTTTGGAACTACGGACGGACAGGATTTTTGTTTCTTTGCCTTTTGCTATTTTTGCATATTTTGCATGCTGCAATTCCCTAGAATCACTTGGTGGTCAGTTCTGGCCTTCCTCAGCATTTATGAAATGAACTGTGTCTACTTATTAGTGTCTTCAACAGGACAGAGAAAAATTCTTATTGGTCTTCTCCAATTCAATGATGAAAATAAAAGTTTGATCTCTGAATTATTAAGAGCCACAAGGCTGATGACTGAGTCAACCACATTCCAGTTTCCCAGAGGCTGTAAATTTATCTACAACACAGGTTAGACACTTGGAGAGATCGAAGTTGATTATCCACCATGACAGTTGAGTCTTCCTTTACTTTTCATGAACAGCTAAGAGCTTACTTCTGAGCAGGTAGAAGCTATGAATTCTTGGTTGGTTCTGTAGGATGTGGCATTGTATGGTCTACCTTGCCAATACTTACTTATAAGGAATTATGCATTGTCAAGAATTTTATATTATCAAGAAATTCATTCTGGTTGGCACTAGTGGACTTTAAATGTAAAGTAAGGGTTGGGTTTTGACATTTAATCTCCAAGCTAAACACAAATCACAATGTACAAATGTGATTGTGCAAAGTAACTTCTGTTTATTTGTTTTTTCCCATTATAGTTATTACAAGAACCAAGAAAAAATGTCACCCATAGATTCGTATTTTCTCTTAGCTCTGCTGATTCTTTCTCTATTTTAGTACTTGGTCTTTGACATCTGTTTAATTAAACTAAGTGTTTGTCCTCTGGAGCATATCTTTTGATCCTAATGCTTTTTAAAATTTTATTTTATTTATTTATTTTAGAGACAGGGTCTTGCTCTGTTGCTCAGGCTGGAGTACAGTGGTGTTATCATAGCTCAGTGCAGCCTCAAACTCCTGGGCTTAAGTGATCCTCTCATCTCAGCATCCTGAGTAGCTGGGACCACAGGCACACACACACATCCAGCTAATTAAAATTTGTTTTATATAGACAGGGTCTTGCTATCTTGCCCAGGCTTTGATCCTAACTCTTATTGTCAATAAAATTACCTTGATCATTTGATAATTTCATATTATAAGCCTTCTTTTTTTTATTGTTTGACTTGTAAAAGCAATGTATTACCGCTGCCCAGGAAATTATCTTCAATCTCTCATATTTTATTTTTATTTTTGAGACAGGTTCTTACTCTGTTGCCATGGCTCACTGCAGCCTAGACTTCCTGGGTTCAGGGGATTCTCCCACCTCAGCCTCCCAGGTATCTGGGACTACAGGCTCATGCCGTCAGGTCCAGCTAATTTTTTCACAGAGATGAGGTCTTACTATGTTGCCCAGGCTGGTCTCAAACTCCTGGGCTCAAGTGACCCATCCGCCTTGGCTTCCCAAAGCGCTGGGATGACAGTCAGGAGCCACCATGCCTGGCTCAATCTTTTATTTTTATTAAGGAAAATGCAGGTGTGAAAGAAGTCTGGAGAAATCTGGGAAAGGCTGTGCAAGCCAGCAGTAAGTAAGAATAGTTTAACACAGAATGAAGGAGAAAGAAAGAGAAGCATCTCTGGCTTCGGTGGAAGAATCTCTTAGGCCACCATGCATCAAGCAGCCACCTCTGCAAACATGCTGGGATACATTTGGAAGGGCATCAACTGATCCTGAATCAAACGATAGTCTTTGTAACAAGAAGCCAGAGAGCCACATCCACAAGGCTGCCTCGCTGCTATTTTTCTCTGCTTCTGTACCTATTAATAAGCCCCAAAACACTATTGTACTAATAATAAGCAATACAAAAGTAGGTATTATAGCATATTGCAGCAGTATTGTATTAATAGTTGTTCAACAACTCATTCCATGTTCTCTTTGCTTTTTTTTCCCAGCAACTGAGTTGAACAGGGTGAGTTTTTTCTAATGAGTTCTTCCAAACCTTTACCTGTTTGGGGTCTGACTCACTGATGGTTTTGATTTTGTTGCCATTTTCCCATTGGCAAAGACTATTGGTTTACTGAAATATAAGTGGCACCCCATTGAGTCCCTACACTAAAAACTAACTGCTTTTTGTTCCCTTTTGTGTAGAAAAAACACATTTCCCTATGAAAAATGGGACCAAATACCATGCTGAGTAGTATAACCCTTTCATCTGCTTAATTACTCAGACATTAAGAACCCAAAATCGCCAGGGAATGTACATTAAAATAATTAAACTGTTATGCAGAGGCTTTAAAAGCCCCAGAAAAGATTATCAGCTATAGAAGTTGAAGAAAATATTCCCTGATATTAATTACAATGCACAAATTCTGAAGCTTCTTTGTATTTTAAGTGAGAGAGAGAGAGGGTGTGTGTGTGTGTGTGTGTGCGTGTGTGTGGTGGAGACAGGGAGAGATGAGGTTGTGGTGGATGAAGGAGTGTCTTGCTATAGGCTAGAAGATTGTTGTTATCTGTAATCATTGAATAATAGGATATTGAAGGGAGCCAGCATTTTATGGTGACATGATTCTATCTGAATTTTAGGAAGGTCTCCTAGTTTCATGAAGACTAATGATTCGGAAAATAAGTTAAAAGTATAGATTGGGAAACTGGCTGAGAAGCTGTTGCAATAGTTTTTGGCAGAGATTACAGATACCTAACCTGAGAAAATGACCATGAAATGAAGGAAGGGACATATTTAACAGAGATGAGATATTGAATCCTGAGTTGACTGTCTCTCCAGAAAGACTTGGCAACACATTATTCTCGCTACACAGAATCCTTCAGCTCCAGCGGATATTTCTGTAGATAAACAGTGAGCTGCTGAAGCGAGTAATGAATGTTCCGAATACATTGCTTGATGGTTTCCTTGTAATGACAGCACAGTAGCGAGGCAATTAGTCGTCCATAGTCTGAGCCATAGTCAATGTTTCACAGGTTTGAAAACGATTTTTCTTCAAATGTAAGAATAGACATATTCAGTTCCTAGTAGTTAGATCAGTTATGGATATTTTCGTAGCAAAGCCCACTCATGATTATTTTTCTGCAAAACTAATTTGAAATATTTAAGCAGCTTTTAATGTGTTTTCAAATTTGATGTGATATCCTCTATTTTGCTGGGGCATAATATTATGTTATCCAGGTAATGTTGCATTTTTGAGAGAGAGAGAGAAAGAGAGAGAGAGAGAGAGTCCTGAATCAAATAAATATTCTAGCAATTCAATTCTGGGTTTTCAGAATCCAGCCCAACCAGTTACTAATAGACATCAAGCAAAAAACACATCTTGCCTAAATCTCAGTTTCTACATGTCAAATGTAGACTGCAATACACACAAATCCAAAAGGTTGTTGTAAAAATCAAGTGAAAATGGAAACGTAGGGATACTATCAATGTTCAATATATATTTGCAAATAATGCCCTTGCTTTTTTCTTGTTTTTATTTTTGGAAAGTCAAATACAGCAACACTAACTGTACAGCTAATTAGAATTTAAATTTAGAGAATCCAAAATTCAGAAAAAAAATATTTATTACTTCACAGTATCTAAAGAAACTTCCATGTAATTGCTTAGATACTTTTAATTATCAAATATGCTATAATCAAATCACTATAAAGAAAATCAGACTTTGTATTTTAAAGAAAGTTAAGCTAATAGTTGCCAAAATTTATTTTATATAGTCTAATTAATTTCTCTAAAAGATAAACAAAATGTTATTATAAACATACTTCCTTTCACCACTGCTAGAGGGATTTTTATTTTTAGAAGAATGGGCCGGGTGTGGTAGCTTATGCCTGTAATCTCAGGACTTTGGAAGGCTGAGGCAGGAGGATCACTTGAGGCCAGGAGATATGGTTTGGCTGTACCCCCACCCAAATCTCATCTTGAATTGTAGTTCCTGTAATCCCCACAGGTTGTGGGAGGGACCCACTCAGAGGTAATTAAATCATAGGGGTGGTTACCTCCATGCTGCTGTTCTCATAATAGTGCATGAATTCTCATGAGATCTGATGGTTTTATAAGGGGCTTTTCCCCCTTTTGTTCAGCACTTCTTGCTGCCACCATGTGAAGAAGGACATATTTGCTACCCCTTCTGCCATGATGGTAAGTTTCCTGAGGCCTCCCCAGCCCTGCAGAACTGTGAGTCAATTAAACCTTTTTCCTTTATAAATTACGCAGTCTCAGGTGTGTCTTTATTAGAAGGATAAGAATGGACTAATACACCAGGTCTCAGCCATCCAGGAGGCTGAGTTGGGAGGATTGCTTGAGCCCAGGAGTTCGAGGTTACAGTGAGCTATGATTGCACCACTGCACTCCAGCCTGGGTGACAAAGCAAGATCCCATTTCAAGAAGAAAGAAATAAAGAAAGAAAAAGAGAGAGCACGTTAAAATACAAAGAATAATGTAACAAGTATAACTAACCTTTAGTAAATAAAATAGAATCTGAAAAAAGAATGAGTATGTAACAGGCTCCGATGTTTATTATTAGTTCAATTCTCACACTGAGCTCACAATCTAAAATTCACCTACATTTTTACCATTCACAAACACTCTTTCAAATTTTCCAAAATATTTTCACATTTGAAGGAAAAAGTGTCATTAGCAGTAAGCTAACATCTTTTTTGACCACAACTTCCAACACCATCTGATGAACAATTCATTTACAGTATTTCACACTTACAAACAAGGTTGATAGGAACATGTCACACATTCCTGAATACGAAAGTGAACCAAAGTTTTTCTAGGGTATAGACACTCATCTGAATGTGTTGTATATAAAAACATACATTTCCAGTTATACAAAAACACTTCTAAACTCTTCAACATGGCTATGATAATTTACACATGGGCAGCAACTTATAATATTCATCCTCCCAAACATCCAAAACTGTTATCATAAGATTCTCAAAAATATTCTGAATCATTTGGTTGTCAATATGAAATTATAATACTGTGTAAAAAATATGTTTGGGCTGTGTCTGCACTACTTCCTTCCATTTAGTTGCCATACATTTGTAATATGTATGATATTTGATAAGGCAAAATTATCTTTCAGAGCCTATGCAAATGTTATTCACAACTGTAGAATATTAGATAAGAACAAGTTATGCATGCAAAGAGAGAGACAGGACTAAATCTTCAACAGGAAAGAGAAAATGAGTCAATAGAAATACACCCCCAGGTAACTCAAAGTTTGAAATTATCATATTTATATTAAATAATATAGGAAACAATGATATTCTGAAATATGCTAGGTTTGTTAGCATCCTGCTCCACATAGATCTAGAATCAACAAATATCTAGGAGGAAAAAGGGCAGAAACTCAGGCTTAGCATCTGAGAATTCATTTTTACCAGCATCCTGGCCACTCAAGTCTCTCAATAGTGTCTTTCTTGTGTTACAGGGTCAACAGCTCTGCAGTTTGCTTGCTGGTTATTTCTTTTCTTGCCCAGTAGGAACTTCTGCCTGGGTGCCATAGATTCTTGTCCAGCACTTTGACTTGAAAAATTCCCAGAAGTACAAAAATAGCTGCAGCTCACCAGACTTTTCATTTTGCCATTATTCAGGTAGTTGTAGTGTTTGCAGTTCTTGCTTTCACCACAACCATCTCATGCTTCATTGATTTTTTGTTGTTGTTTTTCATTGTTGTTATTGTTACTATTTTTTAGTTGTTATTAGTTGAAGCAACATTCTCTATATTCAATTTTAGAGGAAAATGAAAATGCTTTTTTATCCATTTGAGTGATTGTATATCCTGTTCCCAATATTTACATCTTATAAAACAACTAATTATGTCTACTTATCATAAGCATATACTAACAGTAACACATGGATATATGCACATACATATATTCAGATAATAAAAATATAGATATGCATATATTAATAGATACATCATATAGATAATATAAAATGCACCTACCTTTACACCATTCAAAATAAAGAACTGTTCAAATTGTCCAATATATTTTCACATTTACAGGAAAATAATATTACTATCAGTAAGCTAACATCTTTGACCATAACTTCCAACACTATTTGATAAACAATTTGTGTATAGTATTTCACACTTATGAACAAGGTTAGATGATTAAACATGTTGCCAGTTCCTTAACTTGAACTTGAGTGACAATGTTTTTAAGATATAGATGTGCATTTCAATTGTTGTATATGAAAATGTACATTTATATGTAGATATGTGTGTCTGTGTCCTATATGTATGTATATGCTGTGTGTGCATGTGTGTATATATACACATATTCTATACATTTTTATATCTGTCATATGTATCCTTATACATATGTATATTCCTGTCATATTTTACTTATGCATCTTTTTCCTTTTTACAATATAAACTTCAATCATATTTATTTAAAGTTTTTAGTTACATTGTTTCATGATCTCTACTTCCTCTGGTGTCAATTCTCTCCCAGAGTGTCCTGCAGATTCTGGTGATGAGCTGTCTTGTCATTTAGATGTCAGACATATTCTGAACTAACCTGTTTGGCTCTCCTAGCCAGGACTCTTTCTGTATGCAGTTTCCAGAGAAGACATTTTGCATTTCTGTAGACCCAGGCACAAGAATACGTGTCATGGCATCACAGTTTAATATAGAAATTCTTTTGGAATATTAGTCTCACATAGACAGTCAATTTCAGTCCCTGCATTCATGCATATCCTAAGCAGTATGCACCATGATTCTACTTGTACTCACCAAAGATAAAACATTTAAGACCAACAATCCATTTCCTTAGGATCAAATATCTCAGTCCTATGCATGCACATATTTCTCCTATATACACATATGTATCCCATACATCTAATGTTTTATTTCTATTGATTTGGAGAAGAAATTTTAGCATGTTCACCATAAGACATGCAGAATCACTGAGAAACGTATTTAAACCAGATTTAACAAAAACAAACAAATAGAAAGATCACTAGCTAAAATGGTCTCAAGAATCCCATTAATATTTCAACAATGTTTCTAAAATTTCACCACGGACTTAATCCCCAGCAGCTGCCAGCCTGCTCCAGTGACTTGTAAACAAATCATTAACGAGCTTAATATTCTTTCAACAAAACACCCCAATTTCCAGCTTCCCCATTTCCAGGGGGGAAATGCTCCAACATATGTTGATTCGTTAGGCAATCTTAACAAAGACTTAGCTATAAATCTGACAAATACCTTTAATTTAATATGTTAGCATACTTCATATAATAGAGGTAGTACCAATTCAAGAGTCCTTAGATTTTAACAAATTTCATTTTCTCCTTTTAGAGAACACATCTTAAAATGTACAACATTTACTAGTCAGATACATTTTAATAAAACATTCCTTAAAATTTGATTTAAACAGATTCTATAAAAACTCAATTAGTGGTGTTTTGTTTCTGTTGAAATTGCAATGGATTTTCTATTTAAATTGCAATGTGTCTTTCATGTACAGTCATTCACAATTTGCACACACAAGAATATCAAATTTAAAGCAATGGGAGGTATACTAGTTATGTATCTGTCCCACTACCAATATCATTAGTAGGAGTTCATAGCAATACCTGAGTTAAGGTGTCTATAGGCTGACCTCCAAATATTTCATGTTATCTTACACCTTAAAATCATGAAGTAAATCAGAAAAGCTTTACATATAGTATAGATTAAGTACAGCAACTAAACATACACATTACATGTACAGAATATCTAGGAAGGGTCAGGTGCTGTGGCTCATGATTGGAATCCTAGCGCTTTGCCAGGCCAAGGTGGGAGCATCTCTCGAGCCCAGGAGTTTGAGACCAGCCTGGGCAACATAATGAGATCCCATCTCTATAAAAAATAAAAAATATCAGAGCATGATGGCGCATGCCTGAAGTCCCAGCTACTCAGGAGGCTAATGTGGGAGGATCACGTGAGCCCAGGAATTCGAGGCTGCAGTGAACTGTGATCACACCACTGCACTCCAGCCTAGGCAACAGAGCAAGACCCTGTCTGTTCAATAATAATAACAATAATAATAATAATAAATAATATCGAGGAAGAATATATAAAATTTAGGAAAGGACAATTTTCTATCTCAATATTTCAACTGTTACTGCAGTACACTCTATATGATATTAGATGCCTGAGAAGATGTTAACTTAACTGTTTTCTGAGTCTCCATATTATCTTTAGACAAGCTGAAAGCAACTGTAATACATGTAAATATAAAAATCATATTAGGAGATGTAAAATTTCAACTGCTCTGGGGATACTCTCAGGCTTATAAATGGACTAATAATTCTTCTTAAGCATGAATTTAAGATCTAGAGATGTTAATGACTGTCAATCCAGGGTTATGATAGAAAGAATTTTCCAAAAAAATTTGGCCAAAAGCCACTTGTCTGTATGGCATGTTAATGAAACTTTTTCTGGATAATTTACATTATTAGATGGTGACATGCACATATATTTTGCATGTTAAAGAAAGAGTTCATATACACAAAATGAACTCAATAACTGCTATTGAACAACTCCTGAGTGAAAAATATTTTCTTTGTAAGTGCTGAGGATATGATATTAATACTTTTTTAATTAAAAAAAAATTTGAGACAAGGTCTTGCTCTGTTGCCCAGGCTGAAGTGTGATGGCATGATCATGGCTCACTGCAGCCTCAACCTCTGGAGCTCAAGTGATCCTCCCACCTCAGCCTCCTGAGTAGCTGGGTCACAGGTGTGTGCCACCACACTTGGCTAATTTTTTTATAGGGTCTCGCTATGTTGCCCAGGCTGGTATCAAACTCCTGGGCTCAAGTAATCCTCCTGCTTTGGTCTCCCAAATTGCTGGGATTACAGGCTTGAGCCACTGTGCCCAGCCAGTATTGATACATTTAAATGAGCCCTATGTCAAAAAATATACAATCTATCACGAAGACGAATGTATGCACAACCACCTCAAAATGACCCAGTGGACACAGCTACAGTTTGATACCCTGAAGATATTTTATATTTATTGAATAGTATTCTATATATTGTATTCTATATTAGTATTCTATAGTCTTACTACGAGAAATGCCTGTGCTCCTGAGTATAATGCATTCATCAATGCCAGACCTAATAATAACTCTTATCGAAAAGTTACAATTCCATCTGCATTCATCTACTTACAAATAAGTAATATATTTTTATATAAACTACTAGATGAAGACTTTGCTTCTGTCTTTTTTGCTAAAAGTCCAACCTACAAAATATTACATGCTTGAAGTGAAAACTCATGGTTTTGGAGAAAAACCAAAACAAAACAAAAACCAGTCTTTAAGGAATTATCTGCTTCAGTCTTAAAAATACCTAAAAGTAGACTTACATTTGTTCTTTTAAATTTCACTTTTATTTTGCTGATCATGGCTACAAGCTGGATTGTACACAGAAAACTACAATTTATTTGAGTAGAGGCTGCCACTGAAATCAGGAACTGGCTTTTTTGTTTCATTGAAACCTCATTGTGATATGTTTTTTTTTGTTGTTGTTCTCAAGACAGAGTCTTGCTCTGTCGCCCAGGCTGGAGTGCAATGGCACGATATCAGCTCACTGCAACCTCCGCCTCCCGGGTTCAAGCAATTCTCCTGCCTCAGCCTCCTGGGTAGCTGGGATTACAGGTGCCCGCCACCATGCCCAACTCATTTTTGTATTTTTAATGGTGACGGGGTTTCTCCATGTTGGTCAGGCTGGTCTCGAACTCCTGACCTTGTGATCTGCCTGCCTTGGCCTCCCAAAGTGCTGGGATTACAGGCGTGAGCCACAGCACCTGGCCTATGATATGTTTTATTTGTACATGCTATTACTCATCTCCATGCAATGGACTCCCGATATTTTTTTAACTTGTATCACTGAACGTTTTCTGTTGCTATAGTACAGATCTTTCTGATGACAAACAAAATATGCTGTTTACCATGGAGATTTACTTAATGTGTTCTATTTCCCTGTAGGGAAAAAGAGAGAGAGAGAGAAAGAGAGAGAGACTTTTAACTCTCCTGAAAAACATGGCTGCTTCTTTCTCTCTGAATTAGAATTAAATTGAAGATGGTATTCAGACCTTGCACTTTATATGTAGGTCTATATCTCTTCTGGTCATCTCCCACACACCTTCAACAGCACGTCACTGCCTTTGGAAACTCATTCTTTGAGATGTTTTTGACACTTGTTTACAAAAGATAGAAAAAGAACAGAAAATTTGAACAAAGCATCTATTAGCTTCCCTGTAGTGTATTTTCATAACATGTAAATTACATATTCCTGGAAAAAAGCATTATAACATTACCTGTATCAATGGCTTCTTTAATATTTCCTTCTGGGACTTTCCAAGATTCTCATAGTCTTCTTCACTTATACTTTTTTTTTTTTTAACTTTTAAGTTCAGGGATGCATGTGCTGGTTTGTTACATAGGTAAACTTCTGTCATGGGAGTTCGATGTATAGATTATTTCATTACCTAGGTATTAAGCCTAGCACCCAATAGTTATTTTTCCCGATCCTCCCCCTCCTCTTACCTTCCACCCATCCTTTAGACCCCAGCGTGTATTGTTCCCCTCTTTGTGTCCATGTATTCTCATCATTTAGCTCCCACTTATAAGTGATAACATGGAGCATTTCGTTTTCTGTTCCTGCATTAGTTTGCTAAGGACAGTGTCCTCCAGCTCCATCCACGTCCCTGAAAAGGACATGATCTTCTTTTTTATAGCTGCATAGTATTCCATGGTGGGTATGTACCTCATGTTTTTTATCCAGTCTATACATTTTTTCTCTGCCTAAGAATCACTGAAAGAAAGGCAAAAGGTGTTACGCATCGGTATCTGTAAAAAACTTAAGTATGCTAGCGAGTTGAATGAATGTGGAAAGTAGGTCTTGGAGGGCACAACTTGGTATAATCCAAATATTTCCTATAATACAGACACCAATTGCCTCGGACCATTCAGGAACTTAAGACAAGTCAATCTTTGATGCTGAGCTTCCTTCTATCGGGTGCAAGCTCTAGAGACACAGCAGGGCACAACAAAGGTAGGACCTGAGAGGCCATAATCCCCAAATGGTAACTTTTTATTTTCCCTCTATCACGCCCTGGTATTTCAATTTTGTTTCCTATCCTACAGAATCCCAAAGGATGACCTGAATATCCCATCAAGCACAATCGCCTCGAAATACGCAGTGGAGTGAGAAACCTTACTATGTATGACAATTCTTGTTATTCTTATTTGTTATGTTCACTAAAGTCACTACCAACACTGCATTAGTGAATATTGAACCATTGTTTTTAAGGAAAATATCGGGTTAGGTTCCTGCAAGCCTCTGGACACAAACATTTTCATTAACTGATCACTACACAACTTTTTTTTCTTTTTTAAATTGAGACGGAGTCCCGCTCTGTCACCCAGGCTGGAGTGCAGTGGTGGGATCTTGACTTATTGCAACCTCCACCTCCCAGGTTCAAGTGATTCTTGTGCTTCAGCCTCCCGAGTAGCTGGGATTACAGGCATGCACCACCATGCCCAGCTAATTTTTGTATTTTTAGTAGAGACGGGGTTTTACCATATTGGTCAGGCTGGTCTCAAACTCCTGACCTCATGTGATCTGACTGCCTCTGTCCGCCAAAGTGCTGGGATTACACGTGTGAGCCACCACACCCAGCCAGTTTACAACTTTTTAAATGTATATTTCTGTTTAAAGATACGTTACCTTATTTGAGATATACTTTCTATTCTTCAACACTGAATCCATGACCAACTGTGCTGTCACTCATGTCTTAATGAATTGTTTTCTTTGTAGGGCAAGTCACAGCCTTCTCGAACTTAGGAACAATAAACATCACTTCAGGGCTATATTTGGGGACCATTTTAAACATCAAAGTCACCAACAAAAAGCACAAAAACATGAAAAACCTGGCACAAAACAGTTCATGAAAAGAACACGTTTATTATATAAGAGTCGAAACAAGAACGCAGAGTCACCTCATTTCACCTCAACTGCAAACATGTGTTCTGATTTTTTGCTACTCTACAAGTATCTGTGAGTGACCCCCAGCCCACCACGAGTATTGATTTGGGGGTTACTGTAAATTTTAGTGAATTTTCAAATCCAGATTCTGTGAATAATGATATTTGACTATATTTTATCAAAGACCAGCCCACCCTTGTTCATTCTTTTAAAAATTTTCCCTTAGAGACCAGGTCTTGCTCTATTGCCCAGGCTGGAGTACAGTGGTACAATCATAGTTCACTACAGCTTCCAGCTCCTGGGCTCAAGTGATCCTCCTGCCTTAGCCTCCTGAGTAGCTGTGACTACAGATGCATGTCACTATGCCCAGCGAATGTTTTAACTTTTTTTAAACAGGGTCTCACTACATTGCCCAGGATGGTCTTGAACTCTTGGCCTCAAGTGATCCTCCTGCCTCAGCTTCCCAAAGTGTTGGGATTACAAGCATGAGCCACTGCTCCCAGCTCCTTTCTATCTTAACCTTACAACATGCAAGCTGTAGCACATCTTCCTGTGGTTACATGGAGATAAGAACTGTCACCAAGGGTAAGAACACTGGACGTGATGGACAACATCTGATTCTGATTTATTTGCAAAATCACAAGTCCATCTTGAAGATGCAATTTTAACAATAGCCATAAAATGAAGAATTTGGGGTTGAGCTGCATGCAGTCATGAACAGACATTTGTGGTATCTGGTTGAAATTGCCAACTGCAGAATTCATAAGGTAATAGCACCCGCATAGATCAGAGACAGGGACAAAACAGAACAGTGATTTATCTGGGAATGAGAGAGTCACCTCCGGGGATCTTCCAGGAATATTTCAGAACAAGAATGCATTCTTTCGTTGTATTCTTCTCTGCAAGTCTCTCATGACCTCCTTCCCTTCTCTACATCACTCCTTGGGGATCGCTGACTCAGAAGGCAGGCAGGCTTTGTTTCCCCTGTGTTTGCATTGTGAACCTCTTCCTCTTAATTATAAATAATGAATACCCATTTTCGTTTTGACTTAACGTCCCTGGTAACAGAATCTCTCTGTTTGCTCTCTAGAGGTAACTCTGCTGAAAAAGATACCGATGACATCTAGCACGTCCTGGCTTTGCCTTCCTTATTCAAATCGACTGCATATATTACTAAGAAATCCTTTGTTGAATGAATAATGCTGAAGTCACGAGGCCTGCATGTGTGAGAGAGAGAGGAAATAGGAACACTTATCGCTTTAGTGGGATTATGCCACTTTCACACTCTCCTGTTTAACGTGTTATTAACCATTCTCCCTAGACCAACTATCCCTGTCTCCTTCTCTCTCCCTTTTGCTCCCTCCCCATCTTTCCTTCATCCCTCTTACTCCCCAAAGCGTAAGAATATGAAAGCTACAAGACCAGGAAATTTTTTTATTGCCACCTTTTTGCCTCGGTGAATACTTTAAGTCTTCTAGTTTTACCAACATTATATCCAGAATGCTTCCACTCAAGTGCTTCTTTAACTGTCAGCCACCTTACGTTATTATGACATTTTGTATAATAGCATGGTCAATATTTTCTATATTTTAAAAAGAAAAAGCAACAGAATTGCGTAACTTTGGAACCATTTAGGCCACTGCTTAATTCGATATAAATATACAGTGTGCTAATCTGCACAAGGCATTCTTCTGCACATAGTACATTTGTTGATACATTTTATTCTCACCACAATCCAGGCAATGTACTTAAGCTTAATATGAATAGAAAATAAGGCAAGTAAACATTAACCTGACCTGATTCGTGAGAATCCTAACACTGGGAAAATTTAAATAAAGATCTTTGTATTAGTTTATTTTCACACTGCTATAAAAAATTGCCCGAGACTGAGTAATTTATAAAGAAAAAGGGTTTAATTGACTCACAGTTCCACATGGCTGGGGAGGCCTGAAGAAACTTACAATCATGGCGGAAGGGAAAGGGGAAGCAAAGACCTTTTTCGCATAGGGGCAGGAAAGAGAGAGCTAGCAAGAGCAGGGAAAACTGCCTTATAAAACCATCAGATCTTGTGAGGACTATCTCACTATCACGAGAACGGCATGGGGGAAACAGCTCCAATGACCCAATCACTTCCCACTGGGTCCCTCCTTAGACGTGTGGGGATATGGGGATTACAATTCAAGATGAGGTTTGGGTGGGGACACAGCCAAACCATATCAATCCTAATTTCCCACATCTAAGGACTGTGAGAGCTGCTCCAAGAATACAGTGATTCTCGTTTGTATATTTTATAACCCTGTGCTACCCAGAGAGACACACCTTTCTCTATAGTGCATAAACATTTTTCTTACTTACTAAATCTAACATCTATTTCTCTTATAGTCACCAAATGAAAGTCTTCAATGTGTCAATCACTGGACTCTGTCTTTAAATCTGCTCCAGTTTGCTTTACTGAAATTCTTTCACCAAGCAGCAGGTGAAAACAACTTGTGTTTTTCTCATCCTGAATCTGATATAAACATCTTATGCAAATACATTCTGGATCTTCATGCCTTCATATTCTCTGGGGAAATGTAAGTCCTAGGTAAAATTTCACTTTCAATTATCCACACCTGGGAGAATTTTGGTTTAGAAGAAGAAGGGCTATGGAGAAGAGATTCTAAAGAAGATTATTGGATCTAAAGGACAGTGATTTAGTTGGCCAATCTCTCTGATATCCAAGCAATTGTCAGGACCTGTGTTGGTGGTTGGTGACAATCCCTAGAAATAAAGATGTCTGACAACTAAAATTTTAAAAAAGATAGCTGGCCATGGTGGTATGCACCTATAGTCCCAGCTACTCAGGAGGCTGAGACAGGAGGATTGCTTGAGCCCAAGAATTTAAGGCGGCAGAGAGCTACGATTGTGTCACTGCACTCCAGCCTGGGTGACAGAGTGAGACCTTGTCTCAAAAAAAAAAAAAAAGTCCAGATAAAAAAGGAGAAAAAACAAGAGAAAAAAGTCATAGATAGTTTTAAAAAAAATTGACAATGAGCACAAATAATAGAATGTAAGTATAAGAAAAATTCCAGCAGAAGTAAGGCTGTGATATGAGTGAAATTTAGACAGTAGAATGTCAAATATAAATTTTATTTGTATTTTATTTATTTTCTCCTCATGTGTATTGTTTTTGCTATTTCTTATGTGAAGTAACAATTAGTATGATTAGTAATAATTGTATATATCTATCCTTTATCAAATATTTAGATACCTGGCAATTTTAAGCTTGAAATAATTACAAAATAATTTAGGCTTCTTTTACGACTGAGGAAAAGTTTTATATTTGGATAATAATTTGCATTCTTTTTACCACTGAGAAAAAAAATTGAATTAATGGCTTCATTGGGTTTTTATTAAGGCTCTAAATATGTAAAATGTGTTTGTTATTTGGTATTCCTGTGACTATCTTCAGTGTTATAAATAATAAAGTCTTTCCTTATATATTTAACTTAACAGGCAATTTTTTTTTTTTTTTGAGATGGAGTCTCGCTCTGTAGCCCAGGCTGGAGTGCAGTGGCACGATCTCAGCTCACTGCAACCTCCACCTCCCGGGTTCACGCCATCCTCCTGCCTCAGCCTCCCCAGTAGCTGGGACTACAAGCACCCACCACCACACCTGGCTAATTTTTTGTATTTTTAGTAAAGATAGTGTTTCACCATGTTAGCCAGGATGGTCTTGATCTCCTGACCTCGTGATCTGCCCGCCTTGGCCTTCCAAAGTGCTGGGTTTACAGGCTGAGCCACTGCGCCCGGCAGAGGCAACTTTAAATGCATGAATAGTTTAGTTCATGAAAGGGAAAAAACATATGTGATTTATAGTAAAGATACAATAGGTACATTCTCTTAAAAATTAGTATAGTTTTACGTAGTCCTGAACACTTTGTTTAAATGTCAAAGGATTATAAGAAATAAACTACCAGGATATGTTTTTAGGAATTCAAAGTAAGAATTAATAAGATGATAGGAATGTAATGGTGATATATTTTGTTCAACCCTCTTAAAAATGAAAAAGCAAACATGACAAGCCAGAATCTTACAGGCCATTTCTTAGGAAAAATTCGAGTCCTAATTCATAGTAGAAATTGGAACAGAATTCTGCCATCCAGCACCCTTTCATGGTCTGAGCTGTGTGCTAATAAAAGGAGATGATAAAATAACAGTCAGTGTTGTACAGGCTTCTAACCATTCTTCTTACCACTTGAGTATGTCGACAGTATTCATTATCCCCGAGGAAAAAAAAAAAGCTAATTCAAGTTACCAAATGCAACTTTAAAGATGTAAGTATGGGTTTTACCAAGCAATGTGCCATCTTCCACTGACAGGTTGTTGAATGTGTATTATTTTCTTTGACTCTGACAATAACTCTTAGTTGGTGTCATTATCACACAGATTGGAGGAAAATGGCATTAAAAGCAGAAGGGACTTACTCAAGTTGACTCCTCTCCCACAGTTGAAGCTGAATTCTAAGTAAAAATCAGAACTAAAAATAATTGGCTCCATGCCAAAGCACTGGAGCGGGGAAGAAGCAAGAATTGTGCAAAATAATTGCCTTCTAAACAAAATGCTTTATGAATTGCAAAATGCCAATCCCTCCACATATTTCAAGAAAGACCCTGTCTTTAGGTTTTGTAAGTTTTTCTGTTGTTTACATTTTTCACTCTCTCTCATTCTCTCTCTTTGTGTCTCTGTCTCTGTCTCTCTCTGTATGTCTCTGTCTCTGTTTCTCTCTGTATGTCTCTTTCTCTGTATGTCTCTGTCTCTGTCTCTCTCTCTCTCTCTCTCACACACACACACACACACACACTTCTCTGGAATTTCATGCCCTTCCTTATTCTTATTTCACCTTCTTTCTCTCTTGTTTTCACCCCTTTCTTTCTCGTTCCAATGACTTCTCACTCCTGAAAGTCTTTGCCCTCTGGTAAATTATCTTTTCCTGTTTTTTAATACCCCCTCCTATGAGCATACTCGACTCTTGACAATATCGAAATATTTCTTTCAATTCTGTGGCATCCTGCTTGGCTTGCCCATTAAGTATGTCTCTAAAGCTCCTTAGAAATGCAATGTTGATTTCTTCCCCCATGTTTACTCCTTATAGCATAAATATCTGGATTAGTGAGGCTGCTTAATCTTACAAATAACCTCGGAATTGCCATATGTCTTTATCCTATGGCTCAATTCATCTCTGTACTACTAGATGCTCTTAGCCACTGTTCATTCCTTTAGAGTAAATGATTCACCCTCACTGTGTCCCCTGGCCAATTATCTACTCCTTTGTCTCTGTGTTAAGTGGTAAAATTTCTCCAGGTCCTGTACTAATTATTTTTTGCATTCTTTATCACTTATTTGTAATGGGATATATTCTGTGCATGACAACACAGAAGTATCACATATGTCCTGAAGCAGGTTTTTTCTGTTCTCTTTCTCTTTTTCTCTCTTTTTCTCTCCATCACTAGCTTCTTTGGAGAAGCTAGCTGCCATAATTTCCAAGCCTAGGAGTTTCTACCAAGGGCATCTACTTTCCAGGAGTTACTTCTACCATCTAGGCTGGGCATGGCGGCACATGCCTGTAATCACAACACTTTGGGAGGCCGAGGCGAGCGGATCACTTGAGGTCAGGAGTTCGAGACCAGCCTGGCCAACATGGCGAAACCCCATCTCTATAAAAATACAAAAATTAGCTGGGTGTGGTGACGCATGCCAGTAGTGGAATTGTGGAAGACCACCTATTATGGACTGAGCTGTGCTTCTCTCCTGCCCTCAAATTCATATGTTAAAACTAATCCTTAATGTGACTATACTCGGAGATAAAGCCTCTAAGGAGGTAATTCAGTTTCCATGAGGTCATGAAGTCATAGCCCTAATCCAGTAGGAGTAGTTTCCTTATTAGAGAATAGAAAAAGACACCAGGAAGGCATACACATAGAGAAAAGACTACGTGAGGTCCAAGAGCATTAGCTCATGCCTGTAATTCCGGCACTTTGGGAAGCTGAGAAAGGTAGATCTCTTGAGTCCAGGAGTTCACGACAAGCCTGAGCAACGTGATGAAACTCCTGCTCCACAAAAAATTTAAAAGAAAAAGTTTAGCTGAATGTGGTGGTACACGCCTGTAGTCCCCACCACTTGGGAAGCTGAGGTGGGTGGATCACTTGAGCCTGGAAGGTGGAGGCTGCAGTGAACCATGATCATGGCACTGCACTACAACTTGGGTGACAGAGAAAGACCCTGTCTCAAAAAAAAAAAAAAAAAAAATAGAAAAAATAAACACATGAGGACACAGGGAGAAAGGGAGAAGATGGCCATCTACAAACCAGGAAGAGAGACCCCTTATCAAAAACCAACCCTATGAACACTATGATCTTGGACTTTCATATTCTAGAACTGTGAGAAAACAACTGTTTGTTTTTAAGCCATCCAGTTTCTGGGATTCTGTTATGACATCCTGAGTTGACTAAGACATGTGGCATAAAGTGTCTCAGAGTTTCACGCTTGTCACCATATGTAATTCAACAAAAACAACTCCATTTCAGACAATTTTCATTTATCATCTCTTTATCATTGGGTCCTGTACCAGTGGTATGTCATGTCCCTGTAATCTAAAAGGAGCCCTCTTGAAAGGTGAAATGGTATTTAATGAGAGACTGTGACCATTCATTGTCCTAAAATAGGTTCCTGGTCAGTGCAAACCAGATCCACTACTAGTGTCAGCAGCAGAATATTTTTCTAATGGTTATGTTCCAATCTTCCTTCTGGAGGAGTTGAAAGTGGGTCAACTGTTGGGAAAAAATTGGATATTCGCCTCTGATATGGTTAGGCTTTGTGTCCCCACCCAAATCTCATCTTTAATTGTAATTCCCACAACCCCCATAATCCCCACATGTCAAGGGAAAGACCAGGTGGAGGTAGCTGAATCATGAGGGGCAGTTTCCTACACGCTGTTCTTGTGATAGTGAGTGAGTTATCACTAGATCTGATGGTTTTATAGGGAGCTTTTTCCCCATTCATTTAGCATTTCGCCTTCCTGCCGCCTTATGAAGAAGGTGCCTTGCTTCCCCTTCCCCTTTCCCTTACACCATGACTGTAAGTTTCCTGAGGCCTCCCCAGCCATGCTAAACTATGAGTTGATTCAACCTTGTTGCTTTATAAATTACCTAGTCTCAGGTACATCCTTATAGCAGTGTGAGAACGGACTAATACAGCTTCTTTTTATAGCATTTGTCTGTGGACATGGAGATTGCTACACCATTTGTTGTTAACTATAAGGATATTGTGTGTTAGAAATCACCTTGGAATATCAGTGATATACTTCTTGTTGGGTAGTGATAGGCAAAAAAAATACTCTTCTGTTATTGTCTTGATGAGATTTGTTTTGAGAGCACTTTAAGTTGAATTAGAAATTTGACCTTTACGTGGCGTGGGAGATTACAATACATTAGAGGTATTTCAAGAACAGTAATATTTATTCAATTGTCTAGTTTCCCTGAGTAATGGGAAATATGACGTAAGACATTCATAATCTAAATAATGTATTATACCTTCCTCCCTCTGTGTTAAATACTTAAAAATATGAGTAGAACAAAATATACTATGGGCATATAAACCCAACAAAATATCATAGTTGTCATGACATCCATCCAAGGAGCCATTACTCAGATTTCACTGACCATTTTCAGAATGATAAGATATGTTATTTTCCACATGTTATTAGGGGACGCATAACTCCAATGTTTCCAGTTTGATTTGTCAAAAGTACAGAACAGAGTCTCATTATCATCAATGGGTTTCCTATGTTGCCTATGCCTTGCCATTCTGGGGGTTTTATTCTCTTGAGGCATCAACTTGTATTGTCGATATGATATTCACTCCAGAATGCATGAGCACCAGAACTAAGACAGTGCTCCAAATAACAAGTGTTCTGTTAAGGCTGGCACCAGCAAAGCCAAATGCTGTTCACCCAGATGGTCTAATGTAAAGGACAATATAGCAGTCAAGTTCATGAAAACAAGAAGAGTAGATTTTGAACTGAGCATCCAAAAAGCTGAAAGCCCCAAAAGCTATTTTAGCTAACAACTAACTAGCTAGATAGCTAGATAGATAATAGATAGAGTGACAGATCATTCTATTTATCAATTATCTCAGATAGATAATAGATAAATCTATTTATTAATTATCTTAGATAACGATAAATCTATCTATTATCTTAGATAATGATAAATCTGTTTATCAATTATCTTAGATAATGATAAATCTGTTTATCAATTATCTTAGATAATGATAAATCTGTTTATCAATTATCTTAGATAATGATAAATCTGTTTATCAATTATCTTAGATAATGATAAATCTGTTTATCAATTATCTTAGATAATGATAAATCTGTTTATCAATTATCTTAGATAATGATAAATCTGTTTATCAATTATCTTAGATAATGATAAATCTGTTTATCAATTATCTTAGATAATGATAAATCTGTTTATCATTATCTTAGATAATGATAAATCTGTTTATCAATTATCTTAGATAATGATAAATCTGCTTGTAAATTATCTTAGATAATGATAAATCTGTTTATCAATTATCTTAGATAATGATAAATCTATCAATTATCTTAGATAATGATAAATCTATCAATTATCTTAGATAATGATAAATCTATCAATTATCTTAGATAATGATAAATCTATTTATCAATATCTTAGATAATGATAAATCTATTTATCAATATCTTAGATAATGATAAATCTATTTATCAATTATCTTAGATAATGATAAATCTATCAATTATCTTAGATAATGATAAATCTATCAATTATCTTAGATAATGATAAATCTATCAATTATCTTAGATAAATGATAAATCTATCAATTATCTTAGATAAATGATAAATCTATCAATTATCTTAGATAAATGATAAATCTATCAATTATCTTAGATAATGATAAATCTATCAATTATCTTAGATAATGATAAATCTATCAATTATCTTAGATAATGATAAATCTATCAATTATCTTAGATAATGATAAATCTATCAATTATCTTAGATAATGATAAATCTATCAATTATCTTAGATAATGATAAATCTATCAATTATCTTAGATAATGATAAATCTATTTATCATTATCTTAGATAATGATAAATCTATTTATCATTATCTTAGATAATGATAAATCTATTTATCATTATCTAAGATAATGATAAATCTATTTATCATTATCTTAGATAATTGCTAAATCTATTTATCATTATCTTAGATAATTGCTAAATCTATTTATCATTATCTTAGATAATTGCTAAATCTATTTATCATTATCTTAGATAATTGCTAAATCTATTTATCATTATCTTAGATAATGATAAATCTATTTATCAATTATCTTAGATAATGATAAATCTATTTATCAATATCTTAGATAATGATAAATCTATTTATCAATTATCTTAGATAATGATAAATCTATTTATCATTATCTTAGATAATGATAATCTATCAATTATCTTAATGATAAATCTATCAATTATCTTAGATAATGATAAATCTATCAATTATCTTAGATAATGATAAATCTATCAATTATCTTAGATAATGATAAATCTATCAGTTATCTTAGATAATGATAAATCTATCAGTTATCTTAGATAATGATAAATCTATCAGTTATCTTAGATAATGATAAATCTATCAGTTATCTTAGATAATGATAAATCTATCAATTATCTTAGATAATGATAAATCTATCATTATCTTAGATAATGATAAATCTATCATTATCTAAGATAATGATAAATCTATCATTATCTTAGATAATGATAAATCTATGTATCATTTAAGGTAGGTTATTCTATTTATATATTATCTATCTATTATTCTATTTGTCTATTAATTTATTTTTAATAGATAAATAGAATAATAGCTCTATTTACATCTATATTCAGATAGAGAGATAGACACATAAATAGATAAAAAATAGATGACAGATAGACAATATAGATAGATGATAGATAACATCTATTTATATCAAGGTAGATAGATAGGTAGATAAAGCAATCATACATCTATATCCAGATAGATAGATAAAATGATAGGTGGTGGATATCTAGATCATGATAGATAGATAGACATCTTTAGATCTACAAATATAGATGTAGACTTTTTATAGATAGATATAGACATAAATATACAAATATAGATTTACAGATGTATATATATATACACAGATATAGATAGATATAGACAGAGAGAGATAGAAAGATATGTGTACAAATGTGTGTGTGTATTTCAAGTGACTATTTTATTACTTTGTGGTATGATTGTATCTGCCTTATTCAACAATTCTTTTTTTATTTGTTTGTTTTTGTTTTTGCTTTAGTTTTTGTTTTTGAGATGGAGTTTCGTTCTGTTGCCCAGGCTGGAGTGCAGTGGCGTGATCTCGGCTCACTGCAACCTCCGCATCCCAGGTTCAAGCTATTCTCCTGCCTCAGCCTGCCGAGTAGCTGAGATTACAGGCGCCTGCCACTATGCCCGGCTAATATTTTCTATTTTTATTAGAGACGGGGTTTCACCATGTTGGCCAGGCTGGTCTCGAACTCCTGACCTTGTGATTCACCTGTCTCAGCCTCCCAAAGCGCTGGGATTACAGGCATGACCCACTGCACCCAACAATTCTTAGTGGCAAATACATTATAGCTTAATTTGATCCTTTATCCAGCATAGATGGATTGCAAGAAAGTTCTCTTTCAAGAACACTTGCCCCATTAGGAGAAATTATATTAATTATTTATCATCAGTGGAGAAATTGTGTGTCACCTTTTGTTTTGTATTTTGTGGCAACATTTCTCAGCATATTTTATGATCTATCCATGGTTTAGCCTGATGTGTGGAATTAGGACTGTAGCAGGTGGTTACTGATTATGGGGTAGAGATACATGTAAATTAGTAAATGCAATACATAGTAATAACTATTATGATCATGTTGAGGCAGACATGAAGCTCACTGAAGGTGTAAAATTTTAAAAAAAGTGATAGGCCAGGTGCAGTGGCTCAAACCTATAATCTCAGCAGATTGGGAGGCTGAGGCAGGAAGGTTTCTTGAGCTCAGGAGTTTGAGACCAGACTGGGCTACATGGTCTCTACTCTGTTTCTACTAAATATTAAAAAATTTAGCCAGGCATGGTGGTGTGTACCTGTAGTTCCAGCTACTAGTGAGGCTGAGGCAGGAGGATTTCTTGAGCCCAGGAGATCGAGGTTGCAGTAAGCTATGATTGCACCACTGCACTCCAGCCTGGGCAACAGAACAAGACCTGGTGAATGGGTCAGGAGATACTCAGAGTGGAAAAGCTGACGAGGGTAGATTCGACTGAAATGTGCTATGTCCAATGAATGAATGAATGTACTAAGTAATATTAAGGAATTTTAGTACTGGTTAATATTTGTGTGGGATTGGTTTACATGTAAATGTAGTATTGACTTACTACAGTTGATTGAGAAATTACTAATGCTTGCTTATATGCTTGTACTGTAGGCTGTTTAGTACTGTATGGTTCATATATGCACTATGTACAGTCAAGCATTGATAGTACTATATATTATTCATGGTGAATAGCAACAATGCACGAAGTACATAAAAGTATTAATGTGTCAGTATTAATGGTCAATACTTATATAGTACTTAAAATTCATGACGAATAGAATACAGAGAGTAGTTTAATTAGAATCTCAGCTTTGGCCGGGTGTGATGGCTCATGCCTGTAATCCCAGCACTTTGGGAGGCCAAGGCGGGTGGATCAGGAGGTCAGGAGATCGAGACCATCCTGGCTAACACGGTGAAACCCTGTCTCTACTAAAAGTACAAAAAATTAGCTAGGCCTAGTGGCAGGCGCCTGTAGTCCCAGCTACTCAGGAGGCTGAGGCAGGAGAATAGTGTGAACCCAGGAGGCAGAGCTTGCAGTGAGCGGAGATCGCACCACTGCACTCCAACCTGGGCAATGGAGCAAGACTCCATCTCAAAAAAAAAAAAAAAAGAATCTCAGCTTTGGGTGTTGATGGTGAAGCTGGAGTGCTTTTTCTCTGAGTTGCCCTGGGGAGAGGGTTCTTCATTTCTGGTTTACAAGACCAGTGTATTGGGTTGTACTACAAGGGCAGTTTCATTTAAGTAGTTTATTTTCGATTAGGGAAATGAGTGGTATTAGGGCAAGAATAGTAGAGAAATATATTATGGATGCTATCTGTCCAGTGATAATGAAGGCCAACTGGCTGTCCTCCAATTCATGTGAGGGCCAATAGGTTGGTGACTAAGAATCAGAACATATATTGACTTTAGTGGGTGGAATATTGTGCTTTGTTGTTTGGATGTGTGAAGTGCAGGAATGACTGCCAGAATAAGAATAGATAATAGAAAGGCTGATACACCTCCTAGTTTATTGGGGATAGATAGTAAGATTCCATATGCAAATAAAAAGTATTACTCTGATTTAATTTGGGGTGGGGTGTTTAGGGGGTTGGCTAAGGTGTAATTATCTGGGTCACTCAAGAAATCAGGTGAAAATAGTACTAGCATTGTT
Organism: Pan troglodytes; assembly: GCF_028858775.2. Taxonomy (NCBI): domain Eukaryota; kingdom Metazoa; phylum Chordata; class Mammalia; order Primates; family Hominidae; genus Pan; species Pan troglodytes. The sequence goes on along the minus strand of NC_072421.2, from coordinate 5,628,255 downwards.
AAAAGAAGGAAGAGGAAGATTACACCTAGGATATCTTTGATTGTATAGTAAGGGTGGAAGGTAATTTTATCGAATTGTGATGAAATTCCTGAGGGGTTATTAGACCCTGCTTCATGGAGGAGTAGTAGGTGAAGTGTTGCTAGGGCTACAATGATAAAAGGTGAGATGACATGAAAGGTGAAGAATCGTGTGAGAGTGGCTTTGTCAACTGAAAATCCGCGTCAGATTCATTGAACAAGGTCAGCCCCGATCTTGTCCATGGGATGGCTGATAGTAGATTTGTAATCACTGTAGCGCCTCAGAATGATATTTGGCCTCATGGAAGTACATAGCCTATAAATGCTGTTGCTATGTTTGTGAGCAGGACAATAATGTCAATGTTTCAGTTTTCTAAGTATGTGAATGAGCCATAATATAAGCCTCGGCTAAAGTGTAGGAAGAGGCAGATGAAGAATGTTGAAGCATCATTAGTGTGGAGATAGCGGATAATTCAGCCATAGTTCACATCTCGATTAATATGGGCCATTGAAGAGAAGGCAGTTGTGGTGTCTGGTGTGTAGTGTATGGCCAGGAATAGCCATGTGATGATTTGAAGGAATAAGCAGGTGCCAAGAAGTGAGCAGAGGTTTCATCATATAGAGATATTAGATGGAGTGGGGAGATCGATGAGTGAGTAATTAATAATTTTTATTAGTAGATTTGTTTTCCTTATTATAGTCATTAGTGTTCTTGTGGTTGAAGTACAACGATAGTTTTTCAATCATTAGTCATGGTTATAACCCATGTGGGAATAATGACATATGCTTTATTCTTGTTAAGTAGTCTTTTGGTTATGAGATTTGTAGGTTTTTCTTCTAAACCTTCTTCTATTTATGGGTGGTTAGGGTTAATTATTAGTGGTCCTGTAGGTTGCATTATTGTGTTCAATTATGGTGGGGCTTTTATAGGCCTAATAGTCTTTTTGATTTATTTGGGAGAGATGATGGTTGTTTTTTGTCATACTATGGCAATTGCTATTGAGGAGTACCCAGAGGCGTGAGGATCAGGTATTGAGGTTTTAGGGAGTTTCTTATTGGGTTTAGTAATAGAGTTGATGCTAATTTGGTGAACAGCTGAGTATGATGGGTTGCTGGTCATAGTTAATTTTAATAACATGGGAAGTTGAGTGATTTTTGATGGTGAGGGGTCAGGGTTGATTCGTGAGGATTCTGTAGGTGCGGGTGCTTTATATGATTATGGATGTTGACTAGTGGTAGTTGCTGGTTGAACATTATTTGTTGGTGTTTATGTTGTGATTGAAATTACTCGGGGTAATAGATTATATAATTAAAAGTAGAGTTTAAAAGGATGGAATGAAGAAAGAGAGGAAGTAAAATTTAATTAGGCTTTTTTGAGTAGTTATAGTAGAGGAGGCTGTGACTCCATTAAGTCACATTGGACTCCATTAAGTCCATTAAACAATAGAGAATAAATTCTTTTGGGGTACTGAAGACAAGAAGAAGTCTTCTACAGGAAGCATTTGAAGGCACTGAGACACATCTGTCGTGCTGTGTCCAGGCACATTTTTGCAGCATCTATAATGTATCTGAAAACAGAAAGATCTCAATGCTGGAGTGTTCTGTATAAAAACGTCTAAAAATGACCATTTCCACAACCAGCATCCAAATGGCATTTTGGGGCTTTTATTTGTTTGTTTGCTTTCTTTCTATTTTCTTTTGAAAGTGAGTAGCTTAAAAGATACAAGTGTGAGGCGAAGCTTGGTGGCTCAAATCTGTAATCCCAGCGCTTTGAGAGGGAAAGGCAGGAGGAACGCTTGAGGCCAGGAATCTGAAACCAGCCTGGGCAACATAGTGATACTCTGTTTCTACAAAACATTTTAAAAATTAACCAGGAGTGGTGGTGAGTACCTGTGGTCCCAACTACTCAGGAGGCTGAGGCACAAGGATGGCTTGGGCCAGGAAGTTCAAGGCTACAGTGAGCTGAGATTATACGACTGCACTCCAGCCTGTACAACAGAGCAAAGCCCTGTCTCAAAAACAAACAAACAAACAACAAACCATACTAGGTGAGTAACACCACAAGAATCAGATCAGGATCAATGATAGAAATTGAAAAGGTTGTCCACAAAAGCCACTATGGAGGCAATAGTGCAATGCAGAGATAAGGAATGTCTACAGTCAGAGTGAGTATGGAGTCATGACTGCTTATGAGAGTATTTTGAGATGGGTAGACAAGAAAGGGAGCATCAGCCATCCATCATTACTGTAATCCCACCAAGGAAATTCTTCAGCCCAAACCACAGCTGCCTTAAGACTCACAGATAGGCAGGGAAAGTGAAGTGGCTGCAACCTCTGAAAGGCAGAGACATAACTCCGATGCAGCCATGTGTGGTCCATGCTCTCATTCGTATCACAGAATCAATACTTGACCTTAATTTTGTTTTTCCATTAAGAAAGATTTTACGTTTTTTACTTTGCTTTCTAGTACTTCATTCAATCAGGAATACAGCACAATGTGGACCACCGACTAGATGGGCACTAGAGCAGTGGTCCTCAAGTGGGGCCTATTGTGCCCCCCGCCCCCTACCAGGAGACATTTGACAATGTCTGGAAACATTTTTTGTTGTCAATAAAAAAGATGGGGTAGGTCCTACTAGCATCTTGTTGGTTGAGGCCACGGATGCTGCTAAACATCTTACATTGCCCGGCACAGCCCCCACCACAAAGGCATATCCACTTCAATAAAAAGAATGAAACCATGTCTTTTGCAGCAAGAAGGATGCAGCCGGAAGCCATTATTCTAAGTGAATTAATGTGAAAATGGAAAATCAAATACCACGTGTTCTCACTAATAAGTGAGAGCTGAACATTGAGCACACATGAACACAAAGATGGGAACAATAGACACTAGGGATTCCAAAAGCGGGGAGAGAAGGAGGGGAGCGTCATTTGAAACAAAACAAAACAAAACTAAACTAACAAACAAAAACAAAAAAAACTACCTATTTGGTGCTATGTTCACTTTTTGGGTGACAGGATCAATAGAAGCCCAAACCTTAGCATCGTGCAATAAACCCTTGCCACAAACCTGCACGTGTAATCCCTGAATCTAAAGTTTAAAAATTCAATATTGGTTTCAAATGCCGATGATGATGAGGCAGAGAAACCCTGTTCTAGAAGTTTAACAGCTTTTCTGGTTGATGCCAAATCACTGATTGTATGGGTGGACTTATGGCATCCAAATGATTTGGAATCTGAGACACATTAAACTAACCTTAGAACCCGGGAGCACAAGTGTGAGTGAGTCATGTGACCTTTGCAGGTTTCTAACTTTGTGCATCTGTTGCTTAGTGTCTCATAGAAGAATGGGCTTCTGAACTAGGAATGACTGCATTTCTTAGGGGACACCCACTTTTCCTGCTCATTGCTCAGTGCTTTTCAGCAGGGTGGGTACATACCATTAAAAAAAATAAAACAAAACCTACACCCACACTTATTTTAGAGACAAAGATCTTAAGGCAAATACCAAGACCCATCTAGGGCAAATGAGAGTCTGCCTCAGTCCAAGTTCTTTGTGTTTCTTTCTTAGCAACAGATAGAACAGATAATCCACTGGTCCATAATAGCTTCCCAAGACGCTGGGAGTCAGTATCTAATTTCCGGTTATGCCCCAAGATCAAAATGGAATGGGAGCTGGGCATGGTGGTGCGTGCCTGTAGTCCCAGCTACTTGGGAGGCTGAGGCAGGAGAATCGCCTGAGCCCCAGGAGTTTGAGGGTGCAATGAGCTGAGATCACACCATTGCACCCCAGCCTGGGCAATAGGAGTAAAACTCTGTCTCAAAAAAAAAAAAAAAAAAAAAAAAAGGAGGAGGAGGGAATGGAAAATGCCAAAGAGTATGCAGCTTTGAAGACCTCACTGGAGACAATGTTTGAACAACCTGAATATGTTCAACTATCTTGTTGACCCCTGCCTCTGTTTATTTTATTTTTTTTAATTTGACTCCAAGTCTGGTTTTCTAAAATGTGTTTAAAGATGCATGTGTCAACATATATATGTTTTACATACATGTATATAATGTACTTTATATGCTTATACAGAAAATGCTATGTAAACTCTTTAGAGACCAAGGGCAAACTTCTTTGTCTCTAAAGAGTTTCTGAAGGTTCATTGAAAGTCAACTGATAAAATGCAGATTAATCAGAGAAAAGGCATGCAAATTTATTTAATGTGTATACACAGGGGCCTTTAGAATAAATACCCCAAGATACATAGGAAAACGTCCATTTTTAGAAATAAGATTGGACCAAAAGGGCCTGATCTAAAGCTAATGGACGGAGTGGGAAAACCCAGCCAGGCCTGTCTGTCTAGGCTCTTTTTGTCCTCTCTGAGCATTCTTTCTTCCTTCTGGGTGTGGGGCAGGACCCTCTCTGGAATGGGGGGTCTTACGACATACAGTCAAACAAGGTAGGTCCGGGAATTTCTTCATGGCCAGTTTCTACACAGAAAGTTAGGGTCATGTTTCTAGGTTTTATGGCTGGCTTTGGGGAAATGGGGTTCTGATTTCTAGGACCCACCTTGAGGAAGAGGGATTCTAGTTTTTATGGCGCCTCGAGGGAAAATGCAACCAAGAGACAGGAGGGCAGAAGATGATCAGAGAGAGCTGCTTCTGTGGCCTGTTTTTTGGGTCTTGTTTTCTAACCTCCAACAAGAATATACTTGCTTTTGCATTTATCTATTACAAGAACTAGCAGAGCATTCATAAAAGGAGCAAATTTATTTCTGGAAAGCGTGGAAGTAGATTTTCTTACACTTTAAGCTTGCTATTTATCCTTCCGAGTTCATTGAAAGAACAAAGCCTCTCTATCAATCATTGTTTACTCATGCCTTGACAAATATTAAGTATCAGGAAAGAACTCGAATCTAGATGAAGGATATTGGAATGGTGTCTCTAAAAGCAAAGGACCTTCATTTTTAACAACAACAGGCAAAACAAAACAAAATTAGCAGGTTCTAATAACCAACTTCTTAGACTAATTTGCTCAGAAATTTCACTTCTTGTATCTTTCATTCATAACAGTCCAGGGAAGTGTTCAGATACCTCCCCCAGTTTGAAGATGTCATAAATGAATCTTGGAAATTTGCTAATTACTCTGAGGCTAAAATCTCAGGAGAAAACGAGATGTAAAATTCCCTTTCTTCCTCTAAAGTAGCCTCTTTGGAGTCACTAAGATAACACCATGTCCATATGCTCAAATGCTTTGTTTGAAGTTACTGAGATAGACCATCAACTTCTGTGGCTGTTTCTCTTTCCTTAACATCTGTATGAGAATCTGTAATCTGTAATACACTGTTTATTGACTCAACTTTTCATTAGAACCACTGTAGAAAGAAATGTCATTGCCTCCTCCCCTAATTTTTGAAAGTTAAAAGGAGGAAATCATTTCCCCCTGTCTCTATAGATGCTGTTAGGTAGATAGCAGTTGGAAAGAAGAAAGAAACAGAACTTTTAAGACATATTTTTATACGTTCACATTTCCTTATTTATTTCTTGCCAATATATTATAAGGCAAAGGATGTTTACTTCTTTCCTTAGTACAAAACAAAAATGGCTGTATGATGAAAAATTTCCAAATCACATGAGTGCAAAAATGGACACTTTTGACATAAAAGATCCTTCTTTTTATTTTATGTTATTATTTTGGTGGGGGAGGATAGGGTCTCACTCTGTCACCCAGGCTAGAGTGCAGTGGCACAATCATAGTTCATTGCAGCCTCCATCATGACTGGCTAATATTTGTATTTTTCATAGAGATAGGATCTTTTCTTGTAACCATACTTGTTGTTTTAACGTTTTGTCTATGGCTGCTTTCATGCTACACTGGAAGAGTTTGTGGCCTGTTGGCCAATAAAGCCCTAAATATTGATTATAGGAAAACAACGGCAACAGTAACAACAAAATAAAACCCGTAGTAGTATGCAACTCAGTACCTCTTCTATACATTTTATTGAGAAGTATAGAACATGTTGAGGTTTGAAGTTACTGTATCTATTGCAAAGACAAAGAAGAAAATGCCTCTTTGCTCTCTGAAGGTTCATTGACAATCACTGACAAAAGGCAGATTAATAGCAGAAAAGACACACAAATTTATTATGGTGCATGGAACTCTTATGAAATAGAATATCTCAAAGAAATGGCCAGATGGTTATTGCTTTCATACCATCTTGAGTTTACAGAAAGAATGGGGGCTTGGGTCCTGGCAACACAGCTTATAAGAGGAGAGAAGAGGAGGCCTGGCCAGCAAAAGTGGTCTTGTTATGCAGATGAAACCTCACAGATAGCAGCCCTTGGAGAGAATAGATGGTAAATGTCTCTTTCAGACCTTTAAAGATGTCAGTCTCTCAGTTCCTCTTTCTTAAATCCCAACAAGGGAGTCCATCAAAGAAAGCCGGCTGCCTCAATGCACACTTTCTCCACAGATGCAAATCTCCTCCACAAAAAACAGCTTTTCTGCTATTCTTGTGTTTCCAGCACTTCTGACTAGTCATCTTGACATATATCAATGAAGTGTATTTTGGAGTAAACTTTTTTTATTTCCTTTACTACCTTGGAAGCCAGCAGGTTTAATTACATTCCACAAAAGACAGGCAACACTGTGATTACCATTTCATTCACATAATCAATATTATTTCATAGCTTTCTGTGAAAGAAAAGAAATAAGTGAAAGCGTAGGTAAAAAGAAAAAAACTGATCACTATGCTTTCTGAATGTTTATAATATTTTAAACGTTTTATTCATATTGAAATAACATAGATGACAGATTTTGCAAAAACAGTATAGAGAGATTCTGTGAAACTGTAGCAGGACGAGCCGCAGACAAAACCTCTCAGACACCGAGTTGTAGAAGGAAGGGCTTTATTCAGCTGGGAGCATCGGCAAGCTACTGTCTTAAAATCCAAGCTCTCCGAGTGCACAATTTCTGTCCCTTTTAAGGGCTCACAACACTGAAGATTTCACATGAAAGGGTCGTGATTGATTTGAGCAAGCAGGCGGTACGTGACAGGGGCTGCATGCACCGGTGGTCAGAGAGAAACAGAACAGGGCAGGGAGTTTCACAGTGTTCTTCTACACAATGTCTGGAATCTATGAATAACATCGGTTTCTAAGTTATGAGTTGATTTTTAACTACTAGGTTTAGGTCAGGCAGGCCCAGGCCTGGTTTCGGGCCTGGCGCCGGACTGCCTGTCTTTGGTTTTACTTTTTTGTTGTTTCTTCTTAAAACAGGTACTGAGTATAAAACAATATAAAACAATATGAGAGGGTCTCTCTCTTGCTTCAAAGCCATTATACACTTTTGACTAATAATGATAGTTTACATAACAGTAGGACATTGCAGAGGAAAGCGAATTCTTATACACTGTTCTTGGGGATGTAAGCTAGTACAGCCAGTATGGAGAACAGTATGGAAGTCCGCAAAAACTGCAAATGAACTACCCTATAATCCAGCAATCCCACTAGTGTGTATATACCCAAAGGAGAAAAAAAAATCAATATATAAAAGGGGTAATTGCACCCCATGTTTATTGTAGCACTATCCACAATAGTCAAGATACAAAATCAACCTAAGTGTCCATTGATGGTTGAATGGAAAAAGAATATGTGGTGTACATACACCATGGAATACTATTCAGCCATTAAAAAAGAAGAAAATTCTGTCATTTGTAGCAGCGTGAATGAGCCTGGAGGACATTATGTTAAGTAAAATAAGCCAGGCACAAAAAGATAAATGCCAATTTTGTCACTTATATGTGGACACTAAAGAAGATCTTATAGTAGTGGAGTGACATGATGGTTACTAGAGGAAGAGAAGACAGGGGAGATAGGGAGAGATTTGTTAAAGGATACAAAATTGTGTTGTCTTTAGATTCAAAGTAAAACAAAACAGAACCCTCAGAATATCTCTCAAGTAATTGTGTAAGTATTCTTAAATCCAGTCTATTTCAGCACCATTTTGGAAAATTTTTATTTATTATTATATCTTATCCATGTAATCCAATATCATTGCATAGTAATTTTAATACTGCTGATAACAAGGCAGTATGTAATAAGTCAGTTTTTCTAGTGAGTACTGAGTCTGAGACAATTTCAACCAAACTAATTTTTAAGCTCACTTTTGATGATTGAAACACTATCTTTTCTAAAGCATTACTATACACTGCACTGCCAAATTTGGGAATAGATGCACCAATACGTCTTTGGGAGAGTTTTATAGATACATGCTATTTTTAAAGAATTTATCCTTTTTTTTTTTTTTTTTTTTAACAAAGACGGAGTTTCCCTATGTTGCCCAGGCTGGCCTCAAACTCCTGGACTCAAGCTATTCTCCCATCTCGGCCTCCCAAAGTGCTGGGATTACAGGCGTGAGCCACCATGCATGGACTAATACACGGCAGTCTTAAAGATCTGAAGGATTCTGAGGCTGTAGTCCTTATATTCCCATTTATCTCATATTTCCTGCAGTGTAAAAATCAGGTAAATCTACAGGATGGCCATGGACTAGGCAAATTCAAACAAGTACTAGCCATAATTACAATTTTTGTACTAGATTTGATATTCTGTTTTTCTGAACACAGATGAACATAGGCGTAGTTACATGGTATGCAATCATTGCTTGGTGGAATGTATTATTTTCTATTTCTTATAGGATGAAGAATTAAAAAGAGTTTCCATCAGTTGGAAGAGAAATCAGTTGACATTCAGTCTCTCTTCCCGAATGCATTGTCTTCTCTTCTGCCTTATGTTATAGCAAGGGCCTGGGCTCCCTCCATATGCTACCATCATATTAACATGCTATGTCTATGGCATCATACTATTTAGACTAGAAGCTCAAGGAGTGACCATTGGCCAGGCATGGTGGCTCACACCTCTAATCTCAGCACTTTGGGAGGCTACGGCAAGAGGATCACTTGAGTCCAGGAGTCTGAGACCAGCCTAGGCTACACAGCAAAGTCTCACCTCGACAGAAAATTAAAAATAAAACACTAGTCGTGTGTAGCGGCATGTATATGCGGTCCCAAGCTACTCAGGAGGCTGAAGTGAGAGAATTGCTTGAGCCCAAGAGGTCAAGGTTGCAGTGAGCTATGATTCTCACCACTGCATTCCAGCAGGGGTGATGTAGCAAGACTCTGTATAAATAGATAAATAAAAGAATTAAAAAGAAAATTGTGTCGTTCATACAATGGAAAACTAGGTAATCAGAAGATCTGACAAATTTATATGAGCAGACATGGAAAACTGCAAGTCATAATTTAGATATAATATGATCCCAATCTTTTTTTAGATAGAAATGTATTGCATATTGATACACAGGTGGGAATGATATGCAGAATGTCAGGATGGACACTGAAATGTTGACGATGAGTCATTCTGAAGAGAGGAGTAGGACTGGGGAGGACAGGGAATAAATTCTGTAACACTGCAATCTTTTCCATGGGAATTTAATCATACAACTAATAAGAGTGCAGACTAAAAATATAAATGTACTAACGAATTCCAGATTCAATTTTTTAAAGATCCAACAATGTTTTTAGCAACACCAGCAACACTAAATCAAACACATACTCTCTCAATGTGACTATTATGAAAAGAAGGCTTTCACTGAAATGTATAGAATTGTTGTCACTTTTTTCCCTTAAGTAATTTTATTTTATTTATTTATTTTATTTTTTCACTTTTATTTTAGGTTTGGGGGTACATGTGAAGGTTTTTTATATAGGTAAAGATGTGTCACAGGGGTTTGGTATACAGATAATTTCAACACCTAGGTATGAAGCCCAGTACAGAATAGTGATCTTTTCTGCTCCTCTCCCTCCTCCCCTTTACCCCTTTGCAATTTTAATTTTAACCATATAGTTAGAGCCATAAATTTAAATTATTTAACGTTTTTTTCTGAAAAGTGGAAAATGTCTACTTGTAGAGTTTTGCATAGACAGATAAATAGTTAAGATTTTTTAGTCATATGGTTAGGATAAAACTTATTTTAAGCAAAAGACAGATGAGCTTAGCTAAGCCATCTGATCTCAAAGGGTAGGATGAGTCATGAAAGTAAGGAGTATTTTTGTCAAAACCAAGTTGAAGTTCATTGTGGTAATGCACACATCTTCTACAAGGTCTGGGAATCAAAAGTAGTGGGTATAGAGAATAAAACACATCACGCCATCACCAGAAAACTGCTGAAATGTAATGCATATAATCTGAACACGACTCATCTTCAGGCCACATGGCATGGAGTCATAATTTCGTTATGAATTTAAGCAATTTTGCGCAAAAAGAATGTGGACAGAGCTCAGTAACCCAACATCTTAGAAGTTAAGCAAAACATCTCCCTGTCTACAGATCCAGCTTTGCAAAAAGGTCTTATAAACCACCAGGTAACATTGTCTTCCAGCATACTTTAATATCTTTGGGTTTATTTAGTTTGGGACCCAGTAATTTATCTTAAAGGAAAGCATTTTACTTAACTTGGCCGGTAAATTATCTTAAAGAACACTACTAACCCTCCGGAAGAGACAAAAATGGTTGTTTAATGAAAAATGTCTGTGTCAGATGAATATACCCAAAGCATTGACACAAGAACCTTTGCTTTGAGAACATGCCACTGTTTGGAGATTATTTTCTCTGCTTGGTTTCTGTACTTTCCAAAAGTTTTTAGCTCATTGAATTACCTTTTATTTTGATTCTATGACTTGTCACTTGCTTTCTTTATTTCATATAGGGTCAACAAGGATTGAATGATCTGAATGCTTTCTCTCCATTTCTCTCTCTTTGCTTTTGAGTTTAGAAGATTTTTAGTATACCTTTCTATATTTTTGTCCTGTATCATCTTTCATTGTAAAACATTTAAAATTAAATACAAATAATGCATAAAATCTTGAAATCATGTTCAATATCACCTGCATAATTTGTGTAATACCTATAAGGAGACATATTCTAATCATTCCAACATACAGACTCAATCTACTCCTATCCTTTCTGGATCCTCTTACACATATGTGTGTTCCTTATATTTTGTATTAAAGTTATAACACCACAAATTTTTGGACATAATCTCTGATAGCATCTTCACTGGAAATAAAACTCACTTAATAATGCTTAATGATAGTCTGAAGATAGAACTCAGCTTTCCCTTTCATGTTTGTCCAGATGAATGAAAACTCCTTCAACAGCTCTTTCACTTTTTCCTTCAGTTCCCTCTTCTGTTGTATTTTATTCGGCACCAAATTCTTCTTTGATGTAGTAATCACTTGAATATTTCTCTTTTACATTTTCTTCAGAATGCTTTACGGACAAATAATTTAGATGTCATGAAATGCACAGATCTTAACTGCATATATCAATTGATATTACCGTATTTATGCAATATATTGCACAACCCATTTGAATATAGAACATATTATCACCCCACAAATTCCTTCATGCTCCTCTCCTGAAGAAGCCATTGATTACATTTCTATAGCACTTCCCACCCTACAGCTTAAAAGTAGAATCAACATTATGTACTCCTTGCCTATTTCATTCTTCCTAATATATTTTAGATTTTGTCACATTGCTGTATTTATTATTAGTTATTTTCTTTCTATGACTGTGTCATAATTTTCTCATTCATTCACTTATTCATAGATAACAAGCATATTTGTAGTTTTGGACTATTATGAACAAAACTGCTATGAAGATTCTTGTAGAAGGCCTTTTGAAGACATGTCTTTTGGTTTTTCTTGGATAAAAGCATGGCAGTTGAATTGTTGGATCATGGAAGTTCTATATATGTTTAACGTTTTAAGAAACAGGCTGACAGTTTTCTAAAGTATTTGTACCATTTTAAACAGATCCTTGCCAATATCTTTATATTTTAGCTATTCTAATGTGTCTTGATGTTATCTCATTTTAGTTCTATAGTGGATGTCCATGATCCCAACAATATTGGGTTCATTTTAATGTGCCTATAATTCACTTGTTTATCTCCTTTTCAGAATACACTAATGCATCACTTAACAACGAGAATGCCTTCTCAGAAATGCATCATTAGGCAATTCTGTCATTGGACGAACATCATAGAGTGCACTTACACAAACCTAGGTAGTATAGCCTACTATACACCTAGTGTATAGGGTCTAGCTTAGTGCTCCTGGGCTACAAACCTTTACAGAAGGTTACTGTATTGAATACTATAGGCAATTATAATACAATAAGTATTTACACACCTAAACATAGAAAAAGTGCAGTAAAAACATAGTGTTAGAATCTTATGAGACCCCCCCCCCGCACCACTCCATCATCTATGTGGTCTATCATTGACCAAAACGTTTTTATAGGGCATATGGTTGTACTTAATTTTGCAAAAGTGTAATTGACCATTTTTACCTTTTATGGATAGCGCTTTCAATATTCTCCCTACAAAATGTTTGCCTACCCAAGGGCATGAAGGACATTGCCTACCCATTCTCCTATTTTAGTTTTTTGAGAAAGGCCATTGTTTAACTTTCATGATTAAGTCTATAATTCATTTTGAATTGATTTCTGTGCATAATCTGAGTTGGCAGTTGAAGTTTCTTTTTAACCATAAGGATATTCAAACATTTCATCAACATGTGTCAAAGATGTTTTTCTTTCCCATGGAATTCCTTGATCAACTGTGTTAAAAAGAGAGTTTAACTATGTGTGAGTCAATTTCTGGACTGTCTCTTTTCTTCCTTCAAGCTATATTCTCTTCTCTGGCCACTATCAAACTTTTTTTGATATCAGTAGATTCAGGCAATATCTTGAAGTCATAGTGCATGATGTTCTACTTTTATTCTTTTTTATCTATTGCAAGGTTTTGCATTTTAATAAATTATAGAATAGGCCTTTTAATTCTTGCACAATATTTGTCTAATATATAGATTGAGAGGACAATGAATCTATGAACCCAAATGGGAATAATTAATACCTTAGCAGTCAGCATCTTCCAGTTCATGAGTACAGTCTATCACTTCATTTATTCAGGCATTCCTTAGTTTCTCATCTCTCAAAAATATTTGTGTGTGTGTGTGTGTGTGTGTTGACTAAGAGTCAAGCTCCGTAAAATATTTGAAGAGATGTATTCTTAGCCAAATATGAGTGACCATGGCCTGTGACACAGCCCTCAGGAGGTCCTGAGAACATGTGTCCAAGGTGGTCGGGGTACAGCTTGGTTTTATGTATTTTACGAAGGCATGAAACATCAATTAAATACATTTAAGAAATACATTGGTTTGGTTCACAAAGGTGGGACAACTCAAAGGGGAGGCTTCCAGGCTATAGGTAAATTTAAACATTTTCTGGTTGACAATTGGTTGAGTTTATTTGAAGACCTGGGATCAATAGAAAGGAAATGTTCAGGTTAAGATAAAAGATTGTGGAGACCAAGTTTTATTGTGCAGAGGAAGCTCTCGGATTGCAGACTTCAGAGAGAGCAGGTTGTAAAATGTTTCTTATGGGACTTAAAAGGATGCCTGGCTTTTAGTTGATTATTTCCTGGATCTGGAAAAAAAGGAAAGAAAACAAAGGGGAAAGGGGCTTCTCTATAGGATGTGGGTTTTTGCCACAAGAGACTTTGCCGGGGAATTTCAAGGTATGGCAAGGAAATACATTTTGGGGTTAAACATTCTTTCCTTGTCTCATAATGTTATGCCAGAGTCAGGTTGAAAAGTAAGTCACAATATATAGGATCAAATAAAACCCATCTGATGAGAATTTATGGTTTATAGGGCATGACTCCCTAGACCCCTTAGATAGGAATTAGGGCAAGATAAAAAAAAATCAGAGTTTAGTCCTCATATATAAAATTTTAAGCCATGAATATCACATTTTTTGGTCACACATTTTGCAAAATAATCCTTATACTATATTGAATGACTTTTTTAAATGTTGGATTGTTTCCTACTAGAAAATAAAAATAGATTTAATTTCTGTACATTGAATTTGTATCCTGAAACCTTGCTAAACATATTTATTAGTTTAGAATTTGTTTTTGTAGAAGTCTTGGGATTTTTCCTGTAACAATCTGTAAATAAAGAAAAAAATAACTTTTTTCTCATTCTATGTACTTTTTTTTCCTTTTTCTTTGAATAATGTACTGTCTCAAGCCTCCAGCACAATGATTTGTAGAAGTGGTGAAAATTAACATTTTTGCATTCTTCTCAATCTTGTGTACATTTTTATTATAACTTTTAAAGTATATTTTTTAATTATATTAAAGAATGACATTTTAATTTAATAAAAGTATGTCTCTCTTGTTATTCCCATTCTTTTCACAGATTCTATACACCTTTTAATGTAAAGACTGCAACACAATTATAAGATATATTTTATGTCTTTGTTTCATGAGTCAAACATGTATCTTTCCTTTAGGCCAGGTGATATTAACTTTTCCTGTTCTTTACAGATTTAGTTATTTTCTATAGCATGTGTTTCCTTCTGAAAGGCAAGGTCTAGAGACTCTTGAATTTGCTGTCTTCCGCTGAAGAGGTTGAGGTCTTTCAGGAAATTACACTACTATCACCTTCCATTGATTCTGCAGAGAGTTGGTTAAATTCTTTTTAAAAAATGAGTTTCTCTTTATTTTCACTTGGCCCTTATTCCTAGAACACAGTCTTTTTGCTTTGCATGCAACCCTTGCAGGGTTTTAGCAAAATCCCGGGATTTTGACCCAGCTATTTTAACTGAGCTGAATTTGACCTTCAACCCGTGTCTCCCCAGCAACAAGAAGCTGAGAAAACCTCTCCTCAGCTCTTTTAGCCTAAATTGATTGCTCTCTGTGGAGATCCTTTGAGTCTCACACTGAATATTTGAAATTAGTTGTTAGGCAAGGATTTGAAGGAAATTCCTATAGATTTAGGGACTCATCACACTGTGATCTCTACCTTTGCATATAGCCAACTTTGCTTTACAAATTAATTCATGGGCACTATTGAATGTAAATCTGACTCCCCAAACCTGTCAAACAGCTATTTCTTCACATGTTCTTTCTGTGTACTTTGCAAATTAAGTGCCCTCATAGGACTCTCCATTATATATGAGTGTCATCTGCTGTTTTTGCTCTTTACACAAGGGTGTTGACACCTCAAATTTATACTTGACTTCCATTGCATTCTAGTGACCTTCAGAAATGAATAAATATTTCTCTATATAATTTTTATATAAACTATATATAGTTATGTTAAACTGTATATATAAAAAACTATAAGTAAAACTATATATAGTTTATGTATATTAGTTTTATATAACTATACCACTATATATAGTTATATAACTATAACCATATGTTGTATTATATTATATATTTATATAGTTATATATTATTTTTATAAAGAAGTTTATGTAAAAATAAGTTTATACAAGTTTAATAAGTTGACTTTAATAAATTCAATTCTATAAGTGTAATAAGTTAATAATATATAAACTTATTTATATATATAAACACATATAAATATATATAGTTCTATAGTCTATATATTATATAAAAATAATTTTATTTATAATCGCGCCAGTGCACTCCAGCCTGGGCAACAATAGTGAAACTTGGTCTCCAAAAAAAAAAGTTTATTTACATATAAACTTATATATAAATAAACTTATTTCAATATATAAACTATATAAACTTATTTACTTACATATAATATATTACATATAATATTAGATATATTACATATAGTTATATAAAACTATGTATGCTTATTATATGTTTGTGTATCTTTGTGTGTGTGTGCGTTTGTGTGTATGTATAGTTTTGCTTCGTGTTGCCAGGAAAAACACAGTCCAATACAAATCCTTCTGCCATCACCTTTAGCGGAATTTCTTGTCATATTTTTAGTCTTATAAAATGTTATACCTTTAAGGTAATTCTACTAAATTTGAGGGAGGAACAAGAATAAGATAAGGAAATGCATAAAATTAATTATCTTTCATGAAAAGTTACTTTTAAAAAATTAATTGGGAATGGATTAAATATTATTTAATTAGACTCTGTCCATAGCCTGCAAATTGGATACCAAAGTTCTCAGCATTTTAAATATTTCATGGATCATAATTTGCATTTTAATTTCCCCTTTACTAATTTATAATAACTTAAGGTAAATACAAATGTAAGATATATATACCTATGCAAGCACCACCAGAGGAAGGTACAGACAGTTTCTATATCTCCAAATATTTGCCTATTTCCCATTATAGTCACTATTCTTGTCATCCAGCAGCAGCCAAACATTGGTCTAATTTTGTCCCTTTAGATTAGATTCATTTCTTAGAATTTTAGATGAATGGATCATGTATCATATATCCTATCGTGTCTGGCTTACTTCATTCAGCATAATGTTTCAGAGACTCATGAATGTAATTTTGAAGTTCAGTAGTTATTTTACTTTTTTAATTTAAAATACTATTTTATGTCAGTTTTAGGTTTACAGAAGAGTTGGGGAGAAAGTACACGCAGCTACCGCATACACCCTCTCCCTCTTAAGACAATTTCCCCGTTACTAACATCCTATATTAGTGTGGTGCATTAGACAGAATTAATGAACCTTCGTTGATACACTATTGTAAACTAAAGTACTTCGTTTACAGTAGGGGTTACATTTGGTGTTGTACAGTTTTTTGGGGTGTTGAAAAATGTTTAGTGTCATTTACCATACAGTGTCAGATAGAATAGTTTCACTGCCCTAAAATTTCTCTGTAAGCTACACCTTTTTATTCCTCTTCTCTCCCCTCCAAACTCCTGATAGCCACTGATCTTTTTACTGTCTCTGTAGTTTTGCCTTTTTTGACATGTCATATATTTGGAATCATGTGGTATGTGGACGTTCAGACTCTCTTTCTTACAAATATGCATTTATGGTTCCTTCATGTTTTTTCGTAGCTTGATAGCTCATTTGTTTCTATTCCTGAATAGTATTCCATCCTCTGATGCATCACTGTTTGCTGATTCATTGACCCAATTAAGGACATCTTGTTTGTTTCCAAGTTTGATCAATTATGAATGAAGCTGCTATAAACATCCAAGTGCAGATTTTTTGTGTGGATGCAAGTTTTCAACTCATTTAGGTAAACATCAAGGTGCACAATTGCTGGATCTTATGGTAAGATTAAACTTAATGTAATTATTGATACTGTTGGATTAATATGTTTAGTTCTGTAAGAAACCATCGAATTGCCTTCCAAAGTGGCTGTACCATTTTGCATTCCCATCAGCAATGAATGAGAATTACTCTTGTTCCACGTCCTTGTCATCCTTTAGTGTTTTCAGTATTTGATTTTAGCCACTCTAAAAAAGTGTCTAGTGGTCTCTCATTGTTTTAATTTTTAATTCTTTAAAGGCATATGATGTTGAGCCTCTTTTTATATGTTTATCAAACCTGTGCATATCTATTTTGGTGAGATATCTCTTCAGATCTTTGGCTGACTTTTTGTTGGGTTGTTTTTTTTCATTTCTTATCCTTGAAATTTAAGTGTTTTTTGTAAATTTTGGATATAAGTCTTTATCAGATATGTGTTTCAAAAATGATTTCTCCCTGTCAATGACTTGTTTTGTCATTCTATTAACAGTATATTTTGCACAGCATAAGTTTTCAATTTTAATGAACTTCAATGTATCACTTTTTTAATAGATGATAAAAAAGTGAATATGAAATATGAAAAAAAGTGATAAATTGAACTTGTGATACAAATAATATTCAGGAATAGAAAGAAATGAGCTATGTATTGTACCTCAAAGGTCATTGCCAAATCTAAGGTTATCTATATTTTCTCTTGAATCTTGGTGATTTACTGTGCTAATTTATGTTTTATTTCATTAATTTTATCAATGATTTCTTTTTTAGTCTACAAATATTACATGCTTTACTAAATTCATCCTAAGTGTGTCATATTTTCTGCTGCTTTTGAGTATTACACATTGTTTTAATTTTCCTTTCCAAATATTTATAGCACAAGCATAAAAATAAATTTAATTTTTTTTATTTAACTTGTTCCTTGGAAACTTGCTGAACTCATTTTCTTGTTATTTTGTAGATAACTTGGTATATTCTTCATAAATGATCATGCTGTGTATGAATAGATGGAGTTTTAGGTCTTTGTAATCTATATTCATTTTTTAACCCCTTTTCCTCCTTTTTGGTACTGCTAATGGCTCTAGCAAAATTTTGTCTGAAAGTGACAGAAACAGACATCTTTATTTTGTTCCTGATTCATGAACAAAAGCATAGCCTTTCACCATTAAATTTGGATGTTAGATTTAAGATCTTATTTGATAACTACATAAAGTTCTGCAGATTTTTTCTGTTAGAATTTTAAAAATTAACATATTGAAGTTTGTCAAGTGCTTCTTTATTTATTGAGATAATTACAGGCGATTAATTGGTCAAGTCAACTTGCCATAACAAAGTACCACAGCCTGGGGGGCTTAAATGACAAAAAAGTTTATTTTCTCACAGTCCTGGAGGCTGGAAGTCCAAGACTAGGAGTTGGCAGGGTTGATTTCTTCTGAGACTGCTCTCTTTGTCTTGCATGTGGCCACCTCCCTGCTGTGTCTTCACATGAACTCTTCTCTGAGTATCACTGGTGCCTCTGTGTATCCAGATTTCCTCTTCTTCTGGGGACAGTAGTCATATTGTATTAGGACCCACCCTACTATCCTCATTTTAATTTCATCACCTCTTTAAAGGCCTTATCTCCAACTATAGTCACATCCTCAGATATTGGGGAATCAGGACTTGAACCTATAAATTTTGGAGTTTGGGGGAACAAAATTTAGTCCATAACTAGAATCTCTTCCTTATTTCTGATAACATGGTCAATATAAATGATTAATTTTCAAAAGTTTGCACAATCTTATCCTCTGGGATAAATCACTTTGTCATGAAGAATTCACATTTAAATATATTACTAGATTCCATCACGAGGTCAGGAGATCGAGACTATCCTGGCTAACACGGTGAAACCCCATCTCTACCAAAAATACAAAAAAAATTAGCCAGGCATGGTGGCGGGTGCCTGTAGTCCCAGCTACTCGGGAGGCTGAGGCAGGAGAATGGCGTGAACCCAGGAGGTGGAGCTTGCAGTGAGCTGAGATAGCGCCATTGCACTCCAGCCTGGGTGACAGAGCGAGACTCTGCCTCAAAAAAAAAAAAAAAAAAAAATTACTGGATTCAATTGGATCATATTGTGCTATATATCTCTTCAAATACTTTTGAGGGCTACAGCTCTGTATAATATGTATTATATTATATTATATTATATTATACAATTAAATCAGCAATCCCATTACAGGGTATATATCCAAAGGAATATAATTTGTTCTATCATAAAGACACATGCACACGTATGTTAATCACAGCACTATTTGCAGTAACAAAGACATGGAATCAACCTAAATGCCCATGAGTGGTAGACTGGATAAAGAAAATGTGGTACAGATATACCATGAAATATTATGTGGCCATAAAAAAGAATGAGATCATGCCCTTTGCAGAGACAAGGATGGGGCTGGAAGCCATTATTCTAAGTGAACAAATGCAGGAACAGAAAACCAAACGCCACATCTTCTCACCTGCAAGTGGGAGTTAAATGATGAGGACATATGGACACAAAGAGCGGAACAACTGACACTGGGACCTGCTTGAGGGTGGAGGATGGGAGGAGAGAGAGGAGCAGAAAAAAATATCTATTGGGTACTAGGCCTAGTACCTGGGTGATGAAATAAACTGTACGACAAACCCCAGTGACATAAGTCTACCTATGTAACAAATCTGCACATGTACCCGTGAATCTAAATAAAAGTTAAAAAAAACAAACAACAAAATGTCAGGTGGAGAATCTTTTGTATGTAGCCATTCACATTGAAGTGAAACTTAAAAGTAACTTTGTAAAACCTGTTTCCAATGTACATAAAATCTCTGAAGAATAAAACATGGACCCTGAGGATATGACTGCCACTGGGATGAATTTCAGGGTTCCGAGACAGGATTCTCTTCTTGCTGCCTTCATCTCTATTTCTCTAGTAATAAAACTCCAACAAAGCTGCTCAACCCCTATGCCCTCTAAGAAAATACTATGTGGTGTTATGCAGGGCTTCCCTGCTTATGCTAAGACTATACCACAAACGAAGAGCACCGTCCTATGAATAAAGTTCAGAGACACAGATTCTTGAACATAATCCAGACAAATTTGAGACCAGACAGCAGTAAGAACATGAAAGAACAACAATCAACAGTTCTGTTACTTTAAGTGGGGGCAAATTTTGCTTACTTCATGTAAAAAGTGAAGATGAGTGTTTCACATCCATTATGGCATTCAGTCCAGTGGATATAACTTGTTAGTGGTCAATTTTCCTGTGTCTTCTCTACATCACCGGTCACCATGGAAATGATGTACTTATCCTCTGCAACCTACAGAGGAAAGATCCCATGAGAAAGGTTACTCAATCTCTTTTCTATTTTCATAGTCATAATTTCTACTTTATGTCAGGAATACAGAAATACATCTACTCTTCTTGAGCAAAGCAGAGCTCCACTCACTGCCAAGTAGAATCATGTAACATGAAATAGTGATTCATACTCACATATAAGGCTTAGAATTGAGCGCTTCTTGAAATAGCTAAAATGATGTCATCCAATGCTATGGAATCTCAAAATTGTCATTTTGGTACACTAGATTTTTTTTAACCTAGAAACCAGTAACATGGAAAAATCTAAAGAGCTGAAAGACAGAAAGATTGTCTTATGAATATGTAAAGAAATGGATTTGCATATAAAATTTGATACATCCATGTGAACTAGAGTGACACACACACAAACACACACACACACATACACACACACACACGCACACACAAGATGTCCCAGGTCAACTTAGTCATGGTACCAGTGAGGGGTCTTGCTCACATGGAGTTTTCTGGTAAGCGCAAACGAGAACAAGTACAAGACACAGCAGCAACTTCTTTATCTCATTGGTATTTGTCTTCCCTCCCCCGGAGAAACTGAGAGTGGATCAGATGTTGAAAAGAGTCTGAATTTGTGCTATCTTTTATAGTATTGGTCTGCTGGCATGATGTGTAATGGACCAATTGTTCATCATAGACCTTGGTTAAGTGTAAGTCTTATAATACCCTGGTTGGCGGTGATGAGTTTTACATGACATTCTGTTGTTTTACTAATGAGATGAGTTTTAAGAGAAGATTCAGTTTGGATGGATATTTGACCTTTATGGTAAGTAAAAAGGCCTAACACATTTGAGGTATTTCAAGAATAGTAATGTTAATTTTTTCTTTTGTCCGAAGTTCTGAAACAGAGTATACAGTACAAGACATGTTTATCCAACTCCTGTACTATTTCTTTATCTTCAACTTTGAATAGGTATGTTTAAACTTTCTTTCTTTCTTTCTTTCTTTCTTTCTTTCTTTCTTTCTTTCTTTCTTTCTTCTTTCTTTCTTTCTTTCTTCTTTCTTTTTTTCTTTTTCTTTTTTAATTTTTATTTTGGAGTCTTGCTCTGTCACCCAGGCTAGAGTGCAGTGGCACGATCTCCGCTCCCTGCAACCTCCCCGTCCTGGGTTCAAGCAATTCTCCTGCCTCAGCCTCCCGAGTAGCTGGGATTACAGGTGCCTGCCACCATGCCTGGCTAATTTTTGTATTTTTAGTAGAGACGGCATTTCACCATGTTTGCCACGCTGGTCTTGAACTCCTGACCTCAGGTGAGGAGTTCCCAAAGTGCTGGGATTACAGGCGTGAGCCACCGTGCCCGACCTTAAACTTACTTTCTAAAACTAAATATGTTCTTGTGGTTTAACAACATTAAAATGTGGCATCTATACCATGAAACAGTTATCAAGAAGTGTCTCAGAAAAGCTTATATTTAAATTTAACAAAACATTTCAACAAGAGCAAATTCTTACCTCCTAGTCTACTTAAAAATCCCTTCCAAGTCTACATCTATAATTTAATTTTGCCATGTATATACAATCACATATATAAGATTTGATTGTAGTCTCAATCCAATTTATGGGAGTTCTGCCTTGCTTCTAGTTTCTGATATTGATTTCATGTTCTTTCTAGCCACCCTCTTCAACTGTCCATCTCGTAACCAACCTAGATTAGAGAAACCGTGGACAACCATGCTCATAATAATACCCAGTCCGACAATTTGCTATCAGTATACACCAGCCCTCACTGAGGAGATCGTGATAATTATAAAAAAGCAGATGAAAGTGTAATGATTCAGAATATAAAATAAAGATGGAAACTGAACTGAACCTCTGTAATTGAGTACAAGTCTATAACTAAACTGAAAGATAAATTTTTAAAACTTAAATTGGGGTATAAATAATATACAAAAATGTTTACATATTCAAAGGGGACTAATGATAAGCTTTGACACATGTAGTCAACTGTGTGACTTTTTCCCATTCAACACATTGAACATGTCCCTCCACTTCCAATGTATCCTTTCACTCCAGCTACCCCCACTTTCCTGTCCCAGGAACTGACCCTTCCATTTTTTGACACTGTAGATACATTGGTACTCTGTGGGATTTTACAAAAATGGAATCTGAGTGTATGTGTGGTTTTCTTTCCTGGATTTTTTTGCTCAGCATAATAATTTTGATATTTAGCTATGTTGTGGTTTGCATTATTCATTCCCATGTATCACTGACTAGTAGTATATGGATATATCATGGTTTAAATACTATTAAATATTGGTGGATAGGCATTTCCCGGTCTGGACTATTGCAAACAAAGAGGAGTACGTGAGTCTAGACAACCGTCTATGGAGTAGCTGTACTTTCACCACTTTACTCTCTTAATAAACTTGCTTTTGCTTTGCACTGTGGACTCGCCCTGAATTCTTTCGTGCATGACATTCAACAACCCTCTCTTGGGGTCTGGACCAGGACCCCTTTCTTGTAACATAATTATGAGATAAAACATCCATTGCCTAAGAACTTAGGGACATCCTGAAAATATCTGACTAGTATGCCACAAAACGAACCAAGTTTTCAGAAGCAAGAAAAGTTTCAGGAATTGTAACAGTCAAGAACAGCTTAAGGAGACATAAAGACTAAATGTCATGTGGTATGCTGATTGGGATTGTGGAACATAAAAGGGATATTACGGTAAAATAAATGCAATCTGAATAAAATACAAAGATGAGTTAATAATCATGTATGAGTATTGTTTATGAATTGTGACTAATGTACTATAGTAAAGTAAAAACATGGGAAACTGAAGGAAGAGATTTATAGCAACTCTGTACTACATTCACAATTTTTCTGTAAATCAAAGCTATTTTATAATAAACAACTACCCATTAGCAGGGCCTTATACGCTCACATGCCTAGCCCTTTGGGAGGCTGAGGCGAGAGGATAGCTTGAGGCCAGGAGCTCAAGACCAGACTGGGCAACACAGCCAGATTCTCATCTCTACAAAAATGAAAACAAATAAAAATTAGCTGGGTATGTTCACACATGCCTGTAGTTAGAGCTACTTGGGAAACTTAGTTGGGGGGATCGCTTGGGACCAGGAGTTCAAGGCTGCACTGAGCTATGATAGTACCACTGTACTCCAGCATGGGTGAAAGAGTGACACTCTGTTTCAAAATAAATAAATAAATAAAAAATAAAAAACACTATGAACTTTCCTTTCATTGTTATTTCTCTACCCAGACCATAAGGATTATGAAGTTGGCATAGAAATACTAGATTGCGGAGAGGTAAGTGAAGAGTGACCAGTTGTATGTGTGACAAACTATCCTGGTAACAATACGTTGTCTTAGATGAGGTTATTGGCTTCAAAGCCACAAGATAATTTCTCTCCCATGAAACCTAGAAAGAGTTGCTAATTTTTACGGGAAATAGACCATTTACCCACTAAATGTACATTTCAGTCTATTTTGTCACTCTGATTCTGGTAAGGGTACAATGATGTTAGGTCTTATTTGAGTACATGCATGCTAACTCCACAGCAAACTTCTACAAACAACAGGATGTGAATGCATGGATTGAAACGATCTTTGAAAACAAGACCAGGGCTAAACTGATTTGACAAAGGGGAACTTTAAAATCCCTGAGACTGTGATTTTGTGTTGGACATTAGGAACAAGCAACTATGTTTTGCTTTGGATCAGGAGGCCTTAGCATTCAACTCTCCCAAACAATCAAAGAACTCTTTCAACATTTTCATCCTTGTGTACATATATACATAGAAATAGCACTCTTATCTTGTAATAATTATGTCCATAGCTCTGGGGACAGACTATAGGATTTAAACAACACTCAGTGGAGAATATGGCACTGCTAGTACCCCTTCAAAATATTCCAAGTTTTCACCCAATGTATAGAGTACATTGAATATGAAAAATCTTTAATGAAATAATGTTTAAGTCTCACCTCACTCAACTGCCAATATCAGAGAAAGCACAGTAAGAGCCAGCTATTTTAAATCTCACTCCTGAGACAAGAAGTTTTATTCAAATGAGTTCACTCCCCAAACTTCATTCAATACATCTTCCTCCACCTTTCCAGAATTTCTTAAAAACACACCAAATGCTTGTTGGGCTTATCCTTACTTAAAAAAAAAAATAATAACTTCTCATTTTAATTCAAATAGTTTTCAAATCTTCTTTCCTTGGGAAGTCAAAAATGGGCATTTTTATGCTATTTCCTTTTCATTCTATTAAAAGTTGCATTTTTGATGACTGTCTTCATTCCATAAGTACTCTTGAATGCTCTGTATACATTCAAGAATATATATATTTTTAGTGAAACTCCATGAAAGTATGAAAATTTCCTGTAAACAACTCCTTGTAACAAGTAGTTTAACAATGAACCATTTATTTTTGCTTCACTTTCAGGTATGTTTAGTGATGATTACAAGGGACAGAATTCAAAGGCCTAACTTTATTTATTTATCTGCTTTTAAAAAGTCTAACTTTAAATGCATTTTCATGTACCGACTGGGAAAAAGAAGGGTGCTACATCAAAATTTCAATGAACTTAACCACTCATCCATATTTTAAATTTTAATATACAAGAAGGAGAAACTATGTTCAATTTTCCCTGTATAGTTGAGATTTTAGCATTTGTAGACTAGAGGTGAATATGGAAATGATAAATAAGTCCAAATTGCAAGTCCAGTTTAAATACTATGTTATCTTTTTATTTAAAACAGTTTTAATGAGGGAGAGAGAGTAAATAGCTAATACTGTAGTTTCACAGGAAAGAGCCGTTGGTTGAAAACGCTGATTTATTTTATAAAAAGTAGGAAGAAAAAAAAAGTCCCACGTTAATTTTAAAATAAATATTTCAGCTTTGGCTCTTAATATTTTGTTTAAAATAAACTAAATGCAATTTTCCCTGAGTGCTGCATAAAGTATTAATGCAACGTTTTGGCACAGGCTAAAATGTAAAAGCAATCACATCTGTCTTTTCGGGACTGTGCAATCGTTTCCAAAGCATCCATATTTTAAATTGTTTGCTGTGCACACATATTCCCAACACACCATTCACCATGACCACTGAAGATACACACATTTGGCGATGTACATCATCACTACAAATTCAGAAGTGTTCCCAGGGGCTCCTTCTCCCCTCTGCCCATCTTCTTTCTCTGGAGATCTGATTAGATTCTTCCCGCCTAACATCACCCTCCACTCCTCTGTCCCTCCCCTCCACCCTCATCCATCATTAACTGCTACCAGCTCTGTCTCCCTGTTCACCTTGTTTCACCCCGGGTGGTCTAGCATTTGAATGACCACAATGCCTTCCTAGGTGACCCCTCTTTGTCTCTGTTGCCCCAAGAATCCTTCTAAGCACAGCAGCAATCCTTTTTAAAGCACAAATGGGCCCATGGTTCTTCGTTGTCTTCTGTCTCAGTCACAGGAAGTGCCAACATCCATGTGAATCCTTTAAGGCCACACCTGACTTGGTCTTCCCACCATCCCTAACCGGATCTGTTCCCACTGTCCATTCTATTCCTTCCACTGGCAGCACACAACTCAGCCTGCCGCATCCATACAAAAGAGAGATATATTTATCCGGGGCATTTGTTGCTATTCTTTTCTCTGCCTGGAGTAATCTTCCCTCAATTAAGGCTTCCTCCATGGAAGTCACCCGTCTCTTTCTCAGCACTATTCTCTCTACTTCATTTTTCACAGCCCTCTGGTTGACACCTGACATAGGATACTTTTTGTTATTTACCTGTTTGTTGACCTTTTCCTATGCAAATGGGAAACTCCATACGAGAAGGGGCTTCTAAGCTTTCTCCGCACTTTACGCCCAGTGCCTATCAAAGTGCCCAATCAGCATTTGCAGAATGACTGCATGCAATCGTCCCACCCTCTTCATGATTTTTGAAAGGTTTTCATGCTTCCATTGTCTGAGCGTGCACATGGACAAGCAAGCTGCTGTGGCACAGGGAAGTCTTGATACAAAAGACGTCCCCTCCCACGATGCAATCCAGCAAGTCCACTTCTAAAAGAAAATAGATCAATTTATCAGAAAGATACCTGCAGCTGTATGTTCATCACAGCACTATTCACAATAGCAAGGAAACAGAATACAACCTGTGTCCATCAATAGATGATTGGATAAAGAAAATGTACATATACAAAATGAAATACTATTCAGCCATAAAAAATAATGAAATCATGTCTTTTGCAGCAACATGGAACTGCAGGTCATTATGTTAAGTGAAACAATGCAGAAACAGAAAGTCAAATACCATATGTTCTCAGTTATCACTGGGAGCTAAATAATGTGTACACATGGACAGAGACACTGGAATGACAGACATTGGAGACTAGGAAGGCTGAGACGGTGGGAAGAGAGAGGATGATGTGAAATTAGTTAATGGCTACAATGTATGTTATTCCAGCAATGGGCAAGCTAGAGCCCTGACTTGACCACTGTGTAATCTGAGCATGTAACAAAATTGCACTTGTACCCCATAAATTTATACAAAAAAGTCTCCTCCTGTAGATTTTTCAGGAATATTAGCAATGATGTGGGTTGCTGAGAAAGGTCATGTCTCCATCTATTCTTCCATCTTATCTTCTAAATTTCATCTTGCCTCTTCACTCTGAAGCTCTTGTCTTTTTCCATAATTTTTTGTATCTTTATTTCTGCTAAAATTACAAATTAACTTTCCAGGTCTTAGGCTTCCTCAAAGGAAAATATAAAGCAATTTAGAAATTACTCTGAAAACATATATCTATATATTCTCCATTGATTTCTTTCAGTGACTTCTGTTCATATATTTATTATTTGCTTCCTTGATTTAATGTTGGGCTTAATTTGCTTTCTTCTGCTGGCTTCTAAAAAAGAAAGAACCTTGACTGTAAATCTTTAAAAGAATCAAAAACCCTGTAAAGCTGTAAATATCCCTCAGGGTACTGCTTTAGCTGCATACCACACATTTTAATAAGTTGAATGTTGAAAGCTTCTTGCACTTTTGTCTATGACCCTTGAGCTATTTAAAATATTTTCCTTAAATTGTCAAATATTCAAAAATTTTCTATATACTCATTTTTCTTGGTGTTTAACTTAATTGATGAACCAATATATTTGCTAAAGTTTTGAACTTTTAAAATGTATCATCATTTATTTTGTGGCCCAGAATATAATCTATCTTTGTGGATGCTTCATGTGCACTTGATAATAAGATGCATTCTACAATTTGGGATGAACATTCTATGGATGTCAACTACTGCAAGTTTTTTGATAAGATTACTTGAGACATCGCTACCCATACTGACGTTATATTTGTTATATCAATTACTGAGAAAGGGGGACTACAATCTGATCCTGTAATTTTGGATTTGCCTGTTTTCAACTCTAGCCCTGTTAGAATTGTGCTCTATGTATTTTGAATCACTATTATTGTGTTCATATATGTTTCATATTTGCATGCTTTCTTGATGCATTGGCTCCTTTCTCATTAGGGAATATCCTATTTTATGTTTGGGATTCCCTATTTTGTTTTTTGAAGTCTATCTTGTCAGATTTTAATATAGCTACCTCAGATTTCTTACTACTAGTGTTTACAGAGTGTATCTTGCCAGTCAACTCACTTAGAACCTAATGGATTCTCATCATTAATACACATCTCTTGTAAATAGTATGTTGTTGGATTTTTATTTTTATATAGTCTGTTTATTGCATCCATATAATAAAATGTTTAGGGCATTCATGTTTTTCATCTAATTTACTGAGGCATAATACATACGGTGAACTGCAACCATTTAAAATGTATCATTTAATGAGTGTGGAAAGATGTATACATTAGCATAACCACATGCTTACTGCAATAAATATGCAGAACATTTCTATAATTTCAAAACATTCCTTCACTCCCTTTTCCAGTCAAACCCCATCCATTCCTGGGGCCCCTGGTAACCAATGATCTGTTTTCAGCCAACATAATTTAGATAGCACTTTCCAGAATGTCAAATATGTGGAGTCATACAAAATATACCTGTGTGTGTTTATCTTCCTTGGCTCAATATATTGTTTTGAGGCTTTCATGCCTCTGTTCTTTTCTACAGATAAGTCCTAATCTGGTTGCAGGTATATACTACATTTTTAATCTATTAATCTATTTTGTTGGGCATCTGCCTTCTTTTCAGTTTAAGCTGATTTGGGGGTACTTGCATAAATATTTGTGTGCCTTTATGTTTTCTTTTTTTTTTTTGAGTAATTATCAAGAAAAAGAATTACTGGATTATATGGTAAATTAATTTAAAAATGTGTGCATACTTTCAGTCTGTTCCAACCAGCAATAATTGACATATTAATTGGCAATCTCTGAATTGGATTCTTCCAATCAAGAAAGTATGGTAGATCTTTCAGTCTTCTCAATTTTTGCAGATTTTAAAAACATTTTTGTTTTATGTCTCTCTCTATCATCTATTTATTATTCATCCATCTATTATCTATCTATGCATCTATCATGTATCCATTATCTATCTATCATCTATCTCTATCACCTATAAACATATATATATCTTCTATTTTCTTTCTATAATCCTACTTATCTATTATATATCATCTATGATCTACCATCTGTCTCTCTATCATCCTATCTATCTCTCTATCCATCCATTATACATCTCTCTCTCTCTCTCTTTCTCTCTCTCTCTTATCTATCTACCTAATCTTTAACCCAATTCACTTGTAATGTTTTGGTTCTAATTTTTTACTCTTATTTTCTCAAGAACTCATGTATTTCAAAATGTAGAATGATGTCTGAATAAATTATATCCTAAGATTTAAAACTGTCAACTCTCATCACCACTGCTTTCAGACTGTTGATCAAATTAGAAAAGAATGACCTTCTATCTACAAATTTAATCTGACAGTTTGACCCTTGCACATAGGGCAGGATGTCAACATTTCACTTCTACTACTCCTTCAAAACCAGTATTTGAGTTCTAATGGCCAAGTCCATTTTTCAGTTCTATTTTAATTTTTAATATTGTATCTACTCTTAAATTACCTTTATCTCTAATTTCAGAATTAATCTCTGTCATCTAGATTCTATCATCTTTCCAAATTCTTAGAGACCTCACTTCACCAATTTTCCCTCAAATTTGTTTCCTTAAATCATGTCTACTTTCAGGCCTTTCACAATTTAAAAAAGACAAAATGATGCGCTATCAACAATCCACCTTTTTCTAGTATAAATCTTACATTTGATCATTCTCCTTCTTTTCCTTCACAGCTCATCTTTCTGAGTTGAAGCATCTCCTGTCTCAGCTTCCTTCTGGCTCACTCAATCCTTAACCCTCTTAAAAACACACCTCTTCACCTGTCTCACAAGTGAAACATCTCTTGGCAAAATCACAAATTGTTTCCATCTATGCTCCAATTCATACCCTTGCCTTATCATTTTCAATCACTCTAAAATATTCTAGATATATTGTGAATCTCTTTGCAAGGCATATGGCTGTGGTGACTGTTTTGCCTCTGCTCACTGTGTGTGTTCGCTTATGGCATGCCCTGGCTCACACTGGGTCCCCCGAGTTATCACCAGCTATGCTAATGAGATCTGCTGTCTCAAATTCTCATGCCAAGGAACACATCCCTCCCTCTCTGTCATAAAGCATCAATCCACTTCCCTGGTTAATGCCTTGTCATCCTCATGGAGTCAGGTCAGATGGAATCTCTTTCACAAATATCCCCTTACACTTTTTCTCTGAGTTAGTGTCCTTTCATGCATCATGCATAAAAATGTATCAGTATTGTAATCAAATCATATATTTTTTCCAGCACTTGATTACCATCCTTGAGGGAAAAAACCCCGAACGTGTCAAATTTCTTACTTGGGCCTTCCCACTTGGAAGAAGACTTTGTCTGGTATAAGCACTCACATTTTATTTAAGATTGGATGATATTAATAAGCTGTGCCTTTTACCTGGGATAAAACTGTGCACTATAACTACAATCGTGAATCAGGAAAATGAAATAGAGGAACTTCACGTTATTATTGCACCTGAGTTGGTAGACTGCACCAAACTTTGGAGTATTGGGAGTGAAAATGTACCCAGATAGTACCCATAACAGTGAAATTCAGGTGGGTGTGGTGGCTCCCACCTGTCATTCCAGCACTTTGAGATGCCAAGACGGGAGGATCCCTTAAGGCCAGGCATTCAAGATCAGCCTGGGCAACATAGTGAGACCCAGTCTCTATAAAAAATGAAAAATTATCTGAGTATGGTGGTACACCTGTAGTCCCAGGTACTCAGGAGGCTGAGGCGGGAGGATCACTTGTGCCCAGCATTTCAAGACTGCAGTGAGCTATGATCATGCCACTGCACTTCAGCCTGGGTGACAGAGCGAGACCAGGTCTCTCTATAAAAATTTTTTTAAAGTGAAAGTCAATCAGTTAAGTGGAAGCTAGACCAATCCTGCAAATGATCTCGTTTACTATGAACTATTCTACCCCTAATTCACACTGAACTAATATTGACCACCAAGATGACCAGAAAATTGTCAAAATATCCAGTTAAATTTTGGCCTTTGAATCATAAATTCCATCAATTTCATAATGAGGGATCTATCAGTTTGTTCTCATGCTGTTAATAAAGACATACCCAAGACTGGGTAATTTATAAAGGGAAGAGGTTTAATTGACTCACCGTTCAGCATGTCAGGAAACAGAAGAAGAAGTAAACACATCCTTCTTCACGTGGTGGCAGCAAGGAAAAGTGCAGAAAAAGTCCCTTATAAAACCATCAGATCTGGTGAGAACTCACTATCATGAGAACAGCATGGAGGTAACCACTCCGTGATTCAATTACCTCCCACTGGGTCCCTCCCATGACATGTAGGGATTATGGGAGCCACAGTTCAAGATGAGATGTGGGTGGGACACAGCCAAGCCGTATCAAGGGGTTTGTGAACTCTGACCATATTGGATAATTCCAGGAATCTCAGAGTAATTATAGTAGTAATAAACCACAAGGAAAAGAGGCAGAGAGAAATTATAAACAACAAAGAGGACTTAATATCCTAAAGTCTAAAGAAAGTGTACGGGTGTAACTCCTCGTCTTCTTTACGATAAGGATCTTGATTTATACAGAAAAAGAGCTAAAGTTTCTTAAAAACAATAAACTGTATGCATGACTTTTTAAAGCAGTCTAAAAGGTTCACAAAAGCAGTCAGCATCTATAAAAGAAGAAAATAACATCAAAATACAATAACTGAGAAAAACAACGATGAGAAAACAGCAGAATGTAGATCATAAGCTAACAAAACCTAGTAAAGAAGAAAGAACACCAATCATAGAAATGAGGATGGTAAAGAACAGGTAGAAAGAATAAAATCTGTAGGGAAAGTATGAAGAACAACCAGAAGCATAGATGTAGCAAAAATAAGTGCAATACAATTTAAAGGCATAAAAAATGATTAGTGTCCAGAAAACAGAACCATGCCACCAATCAAACATTACCAATGAAATTCAGACAAATGTGTCCAAAATAACATAACAGCTGAAATCCATCTCTGAAAAGACTCAAGTTGTGTCACGAATACTTAATCAGCTATAATTAAAGAAAAAAAAAATAAACTAGGGTATAAATATCCTTGGCAAAAAGTTAGGCTGATTTGTATACATTAGTGTTTTTAGACTGGCTTCAGTTTTGTTCTTTGGTAATATCCATTGCCACCTAAAAGTGAATGCAACAAAATCCAAGGAATGGAGTGAGAACCAAACATTTTTGCAACCAGCACCCAAAGTTTTTGCATTTTGCACGCATCTCAAAATTTTGCATCTTTAGCTCTCTTGGGTGTAAAGACAACAGGAAAATATTGTTCACTCTAAAGAAACAAAAAACTCAAAAAATAACATAATCATGATATTTTATTGTGGACCTTTCTAGAGGACAAATTTCAGGCAAATATTAAATGGTCAAAGGGAACACATACACAAACATCTTATTAAAGATTAGAAATAGACCTTGCTATATAATTTAAAAGTGTAATTCATACCAGGAAACACTTTTTTGAGCCGTGAGTTCTTTGAGGTATAGTCTTAGTGACCTCCCTCAGAATATATTTATTACAGTGCCATTGAGACTAAATCAATGGAACTTCATGTCCTATTTGTAGTTTGCTGGTGTTAGAAAAATAAAATTAGAAAAAGAAGCGTTTATGTTTTTATGTTTATCACAGCACAATTCACAATTGCAAAGATGTGGAACCAACCTAAGTGCCCATCAACTGACGTGAAGATAAAGAAAATGTGGGATCTGTGCACCATGGAATAGTATTCAGCCATAAAAAATGAAATAATGTATTTTGCAGCAACTTGGATGGAACTGGACGATGTTGTTCTAAGTGAAGTAACTCAGGAATGGAAAACCAAATACAATATATTCTCACTTATAATTGGGAGCTCAAGCTATAGGTACACAAAGGTATACAGATATAACAGACATTAGGGACTCAAGGGGGAAAGATGAGAGAGAGAGAGGGATAAAAAACTACATAGTGGGGGCCGGGTATGGTGGCTCAGGCCTGTAATCCCAGCACTTTGGAAGGCCAAGGCAGGCAGTTCACCTGAGGTCAGGAGTTTGAGACCAGCCTGTCCAACATGGCAAAACCCCATCTCTACTAAAAATATAAAAAGTTGTCAGGCGTGGTGGCGTGTGCCTGTAGTCCCAGCTACTCAGGAAGCTGAGGTACAAGAATCATTTGAACCCTGGAGCAGAGCCGAAAGTGCACCACTGAACTCCAGCCTGGGCAACAGAGCGAGACTATGTCTTGAAAACAAAAAACAAAAAAAACTACATACTAGGTACAAAATACACTACTCCAGTGAAGAGTGCATTGAGATCTCAGATTCTCCACTATACAATTTATCCAGGTAAGCAGAAACCACTTGTACTCCAAAAGCTATTGAAGTTCTTAAAAAGAAGCCTTGCAGTTTAGTATTTACATATGAATTAAAATTTATACTCCCCCCCATTGCTGCCATAAATATAACACCCAAGATTGAGAAACATTCTAAAGAAAAAGGAAAGAAAAAAAGCAATGTAATTTTCTCCCATACTTTCTCTATAGCCCCTTTAATAACAACAAACCTAAAAGCTATAAAAGTGGACACGCCAAGCCACAGTGGATTCATGACAGAGCGCACTCTATAGATAAGAGAGTCTTACACTGATTTACCAGGGAAGACTCCAAAATAAGCCTCCAAAAATCTCATTGGAGATTTCCATTTCCCTGAAAAGCTACGATTACAATATTGGAAGCCCAGGAAACCACAAAGCAAGGTGACCTGGAAACACCAAGAAGCTAAGAGGGACATTGGTCATCTGGGAGAGACCTGGTGCTGTATCCCCTGTGCCAAGATGGTATTTCATCATCTACAACCTAGTCTGAAGGCTGAGGAAGACTGCCCTGAAGTGGACTGAAGGCATGGCACACTCCACTGATCTCCAGAGTGAAATAAAATGCTAGTCATTATTCCAGCCACACAAAACTCTGGAATCAGAGGTCACTCTCCTGACCATCTTGGTTTTGGTGGGATTTGGCCAGCTTCTTTACTGCAACCTGTTTTATCAGCAACGTCTTTATAACCTGTATTTTGTGCTGACCACCTATCTCATACTGTGACTTTATATCTATCTACCTATCTATATATAGATATAGACAGATATAAAGATATATGTACACACATATATTTCTATATAAGAGTGTCTGTGTTTTTACAAACATGTATATATATATATATATATATAAAAGAATGAGTGTGTGTTTACAGAAACAAATACAGAACTCAAAGTTCAATATATTATTCTATAACCAGTAAATAGTAGCCAAGTTATTCTAAGTAATCTTTATATTTCACTTGCAAAAAAGGTAACATATCCTATATGTAAAAGTGGTTTTGATTTCAATTCTTATATAACAACTCAGAGAAATTTTGATGATTCTTTTTACCCCAAATAGTATCTTCCTTAAGAAAAATGTATTTTCACGGAAAATGTCTGCAGAATTTAAATATGTCAGAAAAAATAGTTTACTACAGATAAGTCATCATAGTGTTGATGTCATTTCAGCTTGGAAGTAAATACTTACAGCTTTCCATTACTTTCACAATTGATTTTCTTGCAGAAGAAATAAAATAAAACCAGTGCTGTATGGAAACCCAATTTAAATATAAAGTCAGCTCCAGAAACACAGCTAAAGTACAGAATGCCCTATTCACCCATAGCTACAACTAAAAACTTTCAGCATCTAAAAATCTACATCGGGGTGTTGCAATATAAATGTAACACATTCATTCTGAAAGCTTAGAACCTTAAGCCTCTTATTTATCGCCACGTTGTCTTAGAGATACACATATTTCAAAAAAAGTACAATCTTTGGAGATGATGTCCACAGATGTATTTTTGCAAACTATGTATCCTCAGTGCTAACAATGGCCATTTGTTATGAGTGAGCCAGTGAAAGTTCTCATTTTCTTTCTTCTTGAAAACAAACATTTCACAGTTCACAGTCTTTATTTGTCATCTGCCTTCTTAGGCAGAATCTCCAAAATACTTGGCATTCTGAGGGACTAGATAACAGCAAATCTTATGTGGACTATCCTAGAGTGATCACTCAGACCTTTAATCT
The DNA here is from genome assembly GCF_028858775.2 of Pan troglodytes. NCBI lineage: Eukaryota > Metazoa > Chordata > Mammalia > Primates > Hominidae > Pan > Pan troglodytes. The sequence goes on along the minus strand of NC_072421.2, from coordinate 5,593,076 downwards.
GGCAGTCAGTCATACCTGCACAATTCTCTCTGTTGAGATCTTGAAGTTCATTAGCAGTTCTGTGAATTCTGAAAAAAAAAAAAAATATATATATATATATATATATTGCAGCAATGCTGATGTTCTCCTTTATTTGCTGTGGTATTAAACCATTGTCAGGCAATCCAGTGAGTGTGTCTATATGCAGCAGTTTTACAAAGAGGCTGCAAATCCTTTGACATTCATCACATCAGAAATTAAAAGATAATTTCAAGAGATCTCTTGTATATCATGGTGACTATAGTTAATAACAGTGTAGAGAGTACTTGAAAATCACTAAAAACAGTAGATTTGAAGTGTTCTCACCACAAAAAAAAAGTATGTGAGGTGATGCATATGTTAATTAGCTTATTTAGCCATTCCGCAATGGATACATATTTCAAAACATCATGTTGTACAACATAAATACATAATTTTTGTCGATTAAAAATTAATTAATCCATTATTTAAAAGTTGAGGGTTTAAATTTTTTCACCTTGAATCAGGAATGAACTGTGGCTGCCTGGACCAGTTGAGTAGGTCAGAAATGATGCTTTGTGGCCATAGTGAGTCCCTGTTTTTATTTATAGTAAAATTTACTTAATAAAATCCAGCAAAGAAAGAGGCAGATGTAAGAAACCAGAAATGAGAAGCTTCGATAAATAAACTATTATTAAGGAGTCATCCATTTGAATAAGCAATAGAGATAAACTACCATAGATTTACAAAATGTTTTAAATCTTACAAATGCAACTTTACTTCCTTGGGCCACATGTTTTTGGGGTGCTTTCTCTTGGCATGCAGTCACCCAGCCTTCATTCACTGAGAAATCCCAGCCCCATGGTGAAGCCACATGTTTGTATCTGGTCAACCATCCCAGCTGAATCCTGGTTTCAGTTGACTCCGTCCAGGCAGTCAGCAAGGCACATGAGCAAAGAAGCCATCCTGAATACAGACCAAGATGTTCTATCCTAAGTGCTGTTCCATCCTCTACCTGTTGGCCTCAGCCCCAAGAGAAACAAACCACCAGCTCCTTACACTTTGTCCAAACTTCTCTTCCTAAGAAACCACAGTCACAATTAAAGCAAGACTTTCACCATTGAAATTTAGACCGGCACATCTACGAATTCTGTCTCAGAAAATCAGCCCTGAATTGCCAATTTGTACCTTTTTCAAGACCTTCCATCTATACAACAAGGCTGTACCTTCTCTAACAAATATCATTAGAAGAATAATCACACACACACACACACGCATACACCAAGTGGGAGCCCAACTGGGGAGTCCCTGCTTGTGGCAAATTGCCAGTGGCCCCACCGTAAAGCATCACAGTCCTCTGCTCAGGTTTCCTTATCAGGGAGGAAGTCACAATAGACAGTGACCCAGGACCTCCAGCAGGCCTAGGGTTTCCCCTGAAGCCAAGATGACCATGAGCACAGCCAGATTCTCTGAGTGGTGATCCCGTCTCTTAGATAGAGCCCAAGGTGTTGTCAGTTTCAGTCATTTTCATGAGTCAGTAACAGCTTAGTAGACAGATGGGAATTAAGGTGTGGATTCCATTGTGATAAATTAGCTATAATGCAAAAAGAGACAGACAGAGATTCATATTTGTAAATAAGCCCTAAATCTTCATATATGACTCCGTGTGTTGTGTTTCTACAGCATGAAGACTTGCTTTTCTGTGAATAATAAAACAAAGTGGCTAAAGTATTTCTGTGATAAAATTGCTAATATTCATTATATATATGGCTCATTATTTACCTTTCTATACTGCTTTTCCTTAATGCCTAATCGTATTTCTCCTCCTTTTCAAAAAATCCTAATTGACTAACACACTAATAAAAGAAAATAAGAAATAAAAATCAAATGTTTGTTATTTCTTTTCAGGTAGGTAATTTCAGTTAGGAAAAAAAAATCATATTATATTAAGGACAACATCCTAAACCATGTGTCAAGAGCATTGATTAAATTAAATGGTTTCTGCATGTGGATGCTATACATCAGTAATTTTAGGTAAATACTTGTTGTGTTGAGGACAGAATGCTTTATGCATATTCGTTTTGCCAAAGCAAATCGTTCTGAATAGCAATAACCTTGGATGAGATTTGTTTATAGACCATATGAGGAAAATTATTGTCTATGATCTTTAATCTTTTTTAATATCCATTCATATTTTGGCCACTCAGCACTATAATCAATGCATAAGAAATAGTACACTTCAAACAAAATCTATATTACATATTTGCTTTTACACACACACACACACACACCCCTTCCAGTTAATGTTAGATCTACATGAACAAAACATGTTAAGCTGTTCTGTGAACTGTGCTATAAATAAATTCAACATATTGTATGTAGAATAGCGTCTTCTGATAGTTACTTTTAAGAAAATTATTAGATCGAAATGGAAAGCCTGGAAAAATGAAAGCCTCCACTTTCAATTATAGAAAATTATCTGTAAAAAATAATCATCACTCATATATTTTAAAACAGATCAAAGGAATAAGCAAGTAAATTTAAGAGATATCCATGCCTTATCAAAAAAATCACTACCTTCTAGTTCATAACCTACATATAAGCATAAATTGTGGAATAGATCTTTAAAGTATATCTTACATGACATTATTATCATCTATGTTTTCACTATCAGATTTCTATGTCTCCTAAGTTTACAGAAACAATCTTAATAATGCATTTCTTATCACTAAAGTTCTTATTTAAAAGGTAACCAATGAATACAATATGAACTTCTCTGGAACACTGATCTCTGCATTCAGTCATAGCAATGACACCTGAATTCAGAGTATAAATTCATACCAACCACAAATGTTCTCTTTAATTTATTTAAAAACACATTTAATATGAAAACTCAGTAGAGTTATTTGTAATGTAGGCACCAATGTAATAAAATATTTGATAATGTCAGGGTGACAGTTCGCATTTTTCATTTTCCATCTGCATTTATGTCTCAAAATATGGTGTTTTCTCTCTAAGAAGCCGACAGTTAGGAACAGTAGAAACATCCCAACAGAAGGCAAATGTGCAATGTGTCCTTTTTGTTCATCTGCAAGAACTGTATTTGGCAAAAATATATAGAACTCAGCATAATATAAAATATCTTCAACTCTCTACCAAGTTTATGTTTTTCCTTTAGCTCATTTGTTTCACTCTTTAATACTAAATAATATAAATTAGCAATGCTATGCCATTTAAATAGTGTATATGTTTATGCTTTTAATGAAACCGATGGGCTGGGCACAGTGGCTGACACCTATAATCCCAACACTTTGGGAGGCCGAGGTGGGTGGATCTCTGGAGCTCAGGAGTTCAAGTCCAGCCTGGGCAAGATGGAGAAACCCTGTTTCTACAAAAAATACAAAAATTAGCCAGGTGTGTCGGTGCACACCTGTAGTCCCAGCTACTTGGGAGGTTAAGGTAGGAGGAAAGCTTGGGCCCAGGACGTGGAGGTTGCAGTAAGCTGAGATCATGCCACTGCACTCCAGCCTCAGTAACAGAGCCAGACCTTATCTCAAAAGAAGAAAGAAAGAGAGAAAGAAAGAAAGAAAGAAAGAAAGAGAAAGAAAGAAAGAAAAGAGGGCGGGAGGGAGGGAGGGAAAGAAAAAGAAAGAAAGAAAGAAAGAAAGAGAAAGAAAGAAAGGAGGGAGGGAGGGAGGGAGGGGGGAGGGTGGGAGGGAAAGAAAGAAAGAAAGAAAGAAAGAAAAGAAAGAGATGCAGGCAACCCCCTAATTTGGGGCTTAGCCTCGGAAGTTTCTTGGCTTTGCCCAGGAAAGAATTCAAAGGTGAGCCAGTGGTGTTAGACAGCAATTATTTTGAGGTGGCAGTGTGCCGCAGCAGCAGAAGTACTGCTTCTTGCAGAGAAGGGCTACCGCATAGGCAGTGTGCCCACAGTAACAGCTCAGAGGCCATTCTGTAGTCATATTTATACCCACTCTTAATAACATGCAAATTAAGGGGAGTTTATGCAGAAATTTCTAGAAAAAGGGTGGTAACTTCCAGGTTGTTGGGTTGTTGCCATGGAAAGGAGTGGTAACCCCTGGGTGTTGTTATGGCAATGATAAACTGACATTGTACACTGGTGGACATGTCTTACGGAGAGCTGTTTCCACCTTGTTCCTGTTTTAACTAGTCCTCAGTTTGGTCTGGTGTCTAAGCCCTTCCTCTAGAGTTGAGTCCTGCCTCCTACCTCTTTGTTTCTGAGACTGAAAACACAGTACTGAGACATATCCTCACCATTTTTATATCTGGGCTAGATATTGACCTGGGGAAAGATTTGTTGACAATTGTAACACTGAAGATGCTTTAGGAATTACAAAGGAAGCTTCTAGATGAGAGGAACCTGGGGTGAGATTTAGGATTTGCACCTCAGCTGTGCTGACTGCATTTTCTCTGATCTTCATTCATAATCTCCCATCTCCAGCTTCATCCTAATCCAACAGATATTCCCTTTGCACATGACTAGGTTTCAACTCCAGAATCTTCTCTTTTGACTCTACTAGTGGTATTGCCAGGAGCTCGAATATATCACCTTCCTCTCAGAGATGTGCTTGGTGTCCTGATCAATAAATTATCTTTTAACAACTAGCCGTGTCCATAGGAAAAACCATAATGGAAGTCAAAATCCCTCTGAAGAGCCTGAAACATCAGAGATCCCCAGGAATCTGGTGTTGGAGAGCATTTCTATCTAGTCATTTCTTTAAACAATTACATCAACATCCTTCATTCCATGCTAACATTTTCTCCATGGAGGGAGGAAAAGAAAATCTTCCACTAATGGTCAAAGAACTACTCCAAGATACTATATATTTTCTTTTTGTTTTCTAATGTGAATGATGGCTTTTTTGTTCAATTACATTATCATATCAAAATGCAAGTGATTATCAATATGGACTATAATTTAGTAGAGGGGGCACTTCGAGGAAGGAATTGTTACTTGGGGCAGGGGAGAGAGATACCTGGTAAGAGTGGGCATCCTTTGGGATTTGTCACTGAAAACAAAGAAACAAACTGAAAAAACAAGAAGTAAAAAGTGTCAGTCCTATGAAACCAAAAGTACATTCCAGAACTTGTGCTCTTTTTATCAAACAAAACAACAGAAGAGAGCACAACACAATAAAATAAACCAAAAAAAGCCGTCTCCTAGGGCAACTTAATTATATGGACACGAGAGGGTGTCCGTGAATTGAAAAACCTAGTAAGCCATAAATAGTCCCTCACCAGTCCCTCATAAGTCAAAACACAATTTTCCTGATGCTACAGGAAAATTGCACACTGAAAAAGAAACAGGAAAAAAAAAGGATAGAATTCACTGGGAACTACTATTAAAATAAAAACCAAAGTAAAACTCAAAAATTTTTAGTTAAAGAAGATGCTTCACACAATACCCAACAAAGTAAAGAAAAACTTTGGCACAGAACAATAATACCAGTAATGGTTCTTTCCTCAAGTGTTTCTTGATTAGAAGTGCATAGATAAAACATATAAATAAAAACCCCGTGGAGAAAAAAAGTATTAGTTATAACCAAAATCACTCACTCAATATCACAAAAAATAACACAAGTATTTTTATAAATTTTATTCCTTTGGAATTGATACAGATTTACTTGGTCATCATCAATTTTCATAATTTTTAAAAATGTAACTACAGATTAAGTATATTACCTATTACTGAAGGGTGCATTTTGTATGTCCCCATAAGGGCATCTCGCTGATGAATAGATTATTTGTTTCTTTTTGTATTATTTTGTCCCTTTGATAGTATGACTCTATCTCTTTCTCCTTGCATATCTTAAATATTTGTGTTATGAACATTAGTTGCCCTCTTATTTAAAGCATAGATACTCATAAATATGTCTTTAGTGTTAATTGGAAGCTTTAGTATTACACTTATTTCCTTTTATCACTGGTGTTTTGGAACCTAAATTTTATCTTTTCTTACATCACAATTAAAGCAGAAATTGATGAGAGCAGTTAAGCCATGTACTATACAACAAAGTAACTGTTGGCACTTGGAAACAATGAAAAATATGGACAAACAGTTACATTTTTAAAAATAGGAATAAGGTACAGATACAAAAATTAAGAAAGAGCAAGTAGAAAAAAGACTACTGAAACAAACAGAAAATTGAGACATCATGAGAGATTGATTTGTATAACTTACTGCAAATATGCTTGAAAACTTGCGTGAAATATCTAATAAAAAGTAGCTATTTACCAAATGCAAATCATGTACAAAAAGAATCCTTCAACAAAACAATTTCCATTTAAATCATAGAAAAATTTCAAACTAGTTATCCTCCAAAAAGGCACTTGGCTCAATGGTTTTATAGATTTACTCCAAAGCTTCAAATAATTGACAATCCTAATATTCCCTATAAAAAGTCCTAGTCAAAGAAAATGCAATATTTATATGAATTAAATATGACATATATTCCTAAACCTGATTTTCAAAAAAAAAAAAAAAAAAAGGCATAAATTTGAAGTCCTGTAGTGTGATGCCTCCAGCTTTGTTCTTTTTGCTTAGGAATGTCTTCGCTATATGGGCTCTTTTTTGGTTCCATATGAATTTTAAAATAGTGTTTTCTAATTCTGTGAAGAATGTCAATGGTAGTTTAATAGGAATAGCATTGAATCTACAAATTGCTTTGGGCAGTGTGGCCATTTTAACGATATTGATTCTTCCTATCCATGATCATGGAATGTTTTTTCCAATTTGTTAAATAATATGAGGGTACATTTTCTTGAGTGTCTATGTAACGTGACATATCATCATCGTTGTCATCATCTTAATCATCACTATGATCATGATGATGATGATCATCATTATCACCACCACCATCAACATCATCTTCATCATCACCATCATCATCATCACCATAATCAACACCATCATTACATCATCATCATTTTCTTCATCACCATCATCATTATCACCATAATCAACACCATCATTACATCATCATCATTTTCTTCATCACCATCATAATCTTCATCACCATCACCAACATCATGATCAACACCCTCATCACCAACATCATTATCATATTCATCATCACCATCACTACCATTATCATCATCTTCATCATAACCATCATCACCATTATCACCATCATCGTCACTCTCATCACCATCACCACAATCATCATCATTATCATCATCACCATCAACATCATCATCACCATCATTATCATATCACCATCACCATCATCATCCTCATTATCATCAACACTATCATCACGATCTCCACCATCATCATCATCTTTATCATCATCATTATCTTCATCATCATCATCATATTGTCATATACTACATATTACTGGCCAATGGAAATTGAACCAAAAAATTCATTTATGAGAAGGGGAAATTCTTGCTTAATGTGACAGTTATGCTACTAAATGCCAAAATTGCATATCAAAGGTAATTTTGAAATGTCCCATTAGTGCTAGTTTCTTCACTTGTGAAACAGTGTAGCTTTGTTTAAAGATATAGGCCAGTAGGCAGTAGAGGACTTAAGTTCATAAAACTAAGAGCAATAATTGATATTAAAATTAGTCCAATTTATGCCATTAATTATTTCATAGAAAACTAAATTAACTGAGAACTGACATATTTCACTCTGTCATCCAGCCGAAAAGGAGTGAATGTAATATCTATTGTTAGTTTTGTTTGATGCAGTTTCATCACATTGCCTACAAAACCAAATTCAGTGACTTAAATCATTTAAATCACAGTAAATTAGAGTGGACTATATTCAAATCCTCAAATATACATGTACAAAAAGTTTATCTTTCAAATTCATTACTCACAGAATTCTTTTGAAAGGCGAGTCAATCATCTCCTTTGGAAACTTCTCTGACCAGCCACACTGTATACTGAACTGCTCCCAAGCTCACAATCCCAAAGACAGAGATCACTCATCTCTGAAGCATGAGCTGATTAAAGAAAATGATATCTTTGTTGTTAACTCTGCTCTCAGCACTCCTACAGTACTTTCAATCAGCAGTGATCAAAAGCTGAAATTCAGTGCAACTTAGGGGCACAGTTTCATGGGCACGGTTCTATCTTATTGGAGCTTAGTGAAAAGTGCTTTTTGATGTTACAATCTATTAAAATAGGAAAAGTAGACTTTTTTCTAGGTCAGATGTTATGTACTTACATCAAGGTAACTAGTGTGCCTGTACAGATGGCACGATAAATCATTGCATTAATATCTTGGGCTGTAATACTCTGAGATCATGAACAATTTCCCAAGAGCTATTGTCTTAATAATGTCCATTTTAATTATCTTTTCAATTAAAATCATGATGTTGTATGTGATAATGGCATGAAAAAATTAAACAAGTTGCAATACAGTGCTATATTTGAAAAAAGTCATCATTTCTTAAAATAAAGTTCATTTAAAAATTATTTAAATAAGTTTATGCATTTAAACAATTTTCACAAGGCACAGGATTCCTATTATCAGTTTCACTGAATGAGTTTTATCAGTATCCCATATAAAATACAGCAATCTGCCAATTTTTTTACACATGTATCATTTTTAAACAAAATTATCATGAATAAATATAGAATTGGATGTTTTCTGTTAATATTCCAATAAGAAGGAAATCTTGAATATAATCATTAGTTTTTTTTTTTTTTCATTTCCAGAATGGTAAGTTGTCCTTGTCTTTACTTGACAAGATCATGCATGGCAAGAGGAAAAAAATCTTAAAGTATTTTGAAAACTTCATTTTAAAGTAGTACACAGAATGCTTGTATGGCCACAGTGCTAAATGGATGACCTTGGACAAGTTCTTTATCTTTTTAATGCCTCATTTTCCTGGAAAATAAGATGATTTCAATGGTTGCTTTTAGTACAATGAAGCTACACTTCATGCAGAAGGAGAAGAAACCTGATGGACCCTGTGCGTTAGTATTTATTTCAAGATCTAAAGCAACAGAGCATGAAAATAATGTTCCTGTGTTAACATTTTATTATCTGCAGACACCAGGTAGCTTCAGGTGCCTGTCAATTACAGAAATTTGGAAGCTAATGAATCAATAGTCAACACAGGGCTGGTAACTCTCCGAGTTTAATAGTTACATTCAAACATTCATGTGAGAAATAATTAACCTGTTCTACCTAATAGATCGTTTTTTTCAACACAGGTGGCTATTTTTATTTTCTATGTTCATCTTTAGCAAGTGAGTTTATACAGTGGGAACATACTGTCAATTGCACCCAGCAGTTGAATGCCGGCATAATAAGAAATGTTACAATGATGTAGATGTCAGGGCTCTATATTTGCATAATGTGCCTAAGTGTCAAATCATCCGTGGGTTTGTTTGTGTTAGGTTTGTGTTGTTGTTGTTGGTTGGTTGGCTGGTTTTGAAACAGGGTCTTGCTCTGTCACCCAGGCTGGAGTAAGGTGGCACCATTGTGGCTCACTGTAGCCTTAAACTCCTGGGCTCAAGCGATCCTCCCACCTCAGCCTCCCAAGTAGCTGGGACCAGAGGCACACGCCACCATGCCTAACCAATATTTTTTTATTTTTTACAGAAATGGGGTTTCACTGTGTTGCTCAGGCTGATCCATGGGATTTTTAAAATAAAAATCCTCTTAAATAAAAATTAACCTTATATCATAATTTTAAATATAAAAATGTCTATCTAGAATGTATGCATATATTTCTTACCAGCCTTAAATGTATCAGTATGTCAGACTGCAATGTGTTCTCTATAATTGAGTGGCTGGTTGACTAATATATAGTTGGTGATGATTAAATAATTTATTCTGGAAGATCAGCCTCATGGCTTTTAATCAGGCATGCACACAGTCATAGATTCATATATTAAAGGAGATAGAACAATTATACATAGCATCACTTGAAATCCATAGCTCAATCCCTAAAAATGTATTAAGATTTTTTGACAAACAAATATGCCAAATGATAAATATATATGGGTAGATTACCGATCCTAATATTTAAAATAGCTTTATAGTCATGTTTGCTACATGGCAAATTTTAAGCATCATTCTAGTTCCAATTGTTTTTATATTTGAATTCAAATATTATTTCTACATCTGCACATTACGATGATTCAATAGGACCATTCATTTCCTATTTCAAATTTTACAAATAGTGGTTAATTTTTTATATTCCAAACTTCTTCGCCATCCATAAATACCGGTACTAAACTCACCATCCATAAACACCAGGTACTAAATACCAGGTAGTAGGTACACTACTATCTTCCTGCACAAATTAATTCACCTTAGTGAGCACATGGGGATTGGCGAGTATGCCTGTGTGCCCATATGTTTTAACTTGTCTGTACTTTCTGAATTTGCACACAATCCTGTTTAATTTTCCCATTGTCTCGATTGGATAATTTTTCTCAAAGAGTTGAAATGCTGTTATTTACGTTTATTTATAGAATAAGTCAAGGTGGACAAGCAAAATTGCCTACCCCTAATTTCCCTTCTCTCAATTTTTACTAACGTTTGTGTGAAGTATGTGCCCATACACATACAAAGAATAATATTCACCAGACTGTCTCCATAGTTGCATCCTCTGTGATAGGCTCTGCCTCTATTTTATTAATGTGGAGGGTGAGCAATTTGAGTTCACACTTTTTTATATTTAAAAATGCACTTTACATAGAAACACATTGTCTTTTGGAGAACGGTGTGGTTAAACAAGCAAACTACAATCCCCAAATCTCAGTTTTCGGTCTCAGTTTTTATGGATCTTTCTGGAAAGAACCTTGCCAAATCTGTAGTTTTTCTTTTCCATTATCTACAGTATATTTCATTTACCACTCTTTAGATGCCCTCTACATTTTAGAGTAACTCACTAGAACAGTGATTCTCAAATGTTAGTGTGGGTAAGAACATTATGGAAAGCTTTTTAATACACGGATTTCTACAAAACCTTCTGATGCAGAAGGTCCAGGTTGGGTCCATACATTTTATTTTCTTTTTGTTTTATTTTGTTGTAAATTGATAATTTGTAATTATATAAATTAATGAGATATGAAGTATTGTTCAACGTAGAATAATTAAATCAAACCAGTTAATATATCCTAACATTTTTGTGGTGAGAACATTTACAGTTTACTCTTTTATCAATTTTGAAGTGTAAAATACTCCATCATTAACTATATTCACCACAATTTGTAATATTAATAGAACTCAAAAAGGGGAAAAGATTCCTTCTATCTATCTGAGATTTTGTATCCTTTCACCAAAGCTTTCATTTCCCCCACCCCAGCCTCCAAAATTGCCATTGTATTCTCTGCTTCTAAGAGTGTGATGTCTTTACATTTCACATACATTTAATTTCTAACACATCCCTGGGTTTATTACTCTGCTGAGCTGCATATCACACTTGGATTATGAGAATGAGGACTGAGTCATATTTCTTGTTAAAAAGTTAATCCCTAGAGATTCATACCATGGCAAACGCACTAAATACTTGCTTATGCCACAACATGAATAGATCAGCTTGCTAAATCTATAGACACAGACTAATGCTTAACTTTCTTTGGCCAATACGTTGTTTTCACTCAAGTTGTTTCTTCCACATTTTTGGCTCACGATAGAATGAAAGTATTTACAATAAACTCAGGAAGATGCAATTTTGCTATAAGATGAAGACAGACAAGTGAGAAAAGAAGAGTAAATATGGTAAAATACAATCTGTCTATTCATCACATCCTTTTTAAATAAGACTTTCAAGTTCTCATCCAAAAAGGACAAAGTGGAAGGTTTATGGGTTTGTGACATTGCAATTGGGATTCTATAGGGCAAAGGAAGTAATTTCTGAATATCCTTAGGCACTCTCCTTGAGAAATCATTTTCTTAACCTTTTTCTGAAGCTAAGAATTTTGACATGGCATATATATTGACTTGGGACACGACTTTTTTTTAAGTCATGTTATGCACTTATTTGGAAGCTTTCAAAGTCCATAAAAATATAGATATACAAATAAAGACTTATTTACATAATTTGTGTTGGATTATTTAGAACTTCTGCTATTTTTCTATTCATAATAACTCTTCACTACTTGTAGAAATGATTGCTGAAATCTGGTCTTCAAGTAATTTGAACATTGAAAAAAATTTAACATTTTAACAGTCCTAGTTATGTTTGCGAAATAAAGAAACAGTGGAAACAACAATGACCTCTTCTTTCTGGCTTGACATTTGTTCAGCTCACACCATCTGCATGGTCTGGATATAGAAAAAGATAGACCTGAGGTCATTGAAGAACCACAGAAAAAATGGCAACTACCTTGAAAAAGGAAAACATGGCAACTGATTTCTACACACACACACACACACACACACATCTGCCTACGTTATCTATTGATAATTGCAAATTAACTTACTGTGTCAAATTAAAATAAAGTTTTGGTCAACCAAATGCTTGAACTGAATCCACTAGGGAGACATGAGGGGGGATGATTTCCCAAGAGACCTGGTGGATGTGGCTGGATTACATCACAGTGCTCTGTTTTCAGTATGCACCTTCATGCAGATCTTTCAAACAAACTGATTTCACAGACCACCATCAACGGTGGTCAGTGGAGATCAATACTGGCCAAACTTTGGAAATAAAATAGTAACGGAACTTAGAACCTAGCGATATGAGTTTGCTAGGGCTGCCATAACAAAGTCCCACAGACTGTGCAGCCTAAACAAAAGACATTTATTCCCCCACCATCCTGGAGGCCAGGAATTTGAGATCAAGGTGTCACAGGGCTGATCCCTCCTGAGGCTGTTCTCCTTGGTTTATAGATGCCGTCTTCTCCCCGTGTCCTCACATGGTTGTCTTTCTGTGTGTCTGTGTCCTAATTTCTTCTTATAAGTCCTATTGGACCAGGGCCCACCCTAATGGCCTCATTATACTTTAATTGTCACTTTAAGGGCCCTATCTCCAAATACAGTCCCTTTCTGAGGTACTGGGGGTTAGGACTTTAATATGTGTATTTTGTGTAGACACTGCTCACATGCAAATGAAAGCAAACTAATGCCAAACAATTGGTGAAATGCCAACATTTTTATCAAACACCATGGGTTAGATATACCACTGGTGAAAATGTACTATGTATATATAGAGACAGAGAGTTTAGGCTGCACAGTCTGTGGGACTTTGTTATGGCAGCCCTAGCAAACTCATATATAGCTAGGTTCTAAGTTCCATTACTATTTTATTTCCAAAGTTTGGCCAGTATTGATCTCCAGTGGCCACCATTGATGGTGGTCTGTGAAATCAGTTTGTTTGAAAGATCTGCATGAAGATGCATACTGAAAACATGTATACACACACACACACACACACACACACACACACACACACCATGGAACACTATGCAGCCATAAAAAAGAATGAGATCATATCCTTTGCAGAAACATGGATGGAGCGGAAGGCCATTATCCTTAGCAAACTAACATAGGAACAGAAAACCAAATGCTGCCTGTTGTCACTTTTAAGTGGGAGCTGAATGATGAGAACACATGGACACATGGGGGGGAACAACACACACTGGGGCCATCGGAGGGTGGAGGGTTGAGGAGGGAGAGGCTCAGGATATTAATGGGTACTAGGGTGATACCTGGCTGATGAAATAATCTGTACAACAAACCCCATGACACACTTTTACCTGTGTAACAAACCTCCACATGTACCCATGAACCTAAAAGTTAAAAAAAAGAAAGAAAACGTACAATATAAATTTTATTTTTAAGTTTTTTCCTATTTTAGTAACTTTTAGTAAATAAAGCTCAACAGCAGACTTCACTTATTTTTATGATGTTGGTAGTAATATTTTCTCCTTCATCCTGTTTGCCTGTTTCCATATCTTTCCCCAGATCATACCCACTTTTAGCATTATTACCAAAATAATATAATTGAACACAAATCTTTTCTAACAAGTAGAGAAGGCCCATCCAGGCCCATCCTCCCATCTTTCCATCCTTCACTATCTGCTCCCAGACTCCCCATTTCAAACTTCTATTGTTCATTGTCAAATGCTTTAATAAACTTTCCATGTGCTAGTTTTCAATTTACTTTCAATTCTGTAACCAACCCATTCCAAATTCCACAATAGAGAAAGAAATATTTGGGTACTTTCTATTTCCCAATTTAACCTCTATGCCAGCAAGATTAGGACAGGTCCAGAGGTGGGCTTTTCAGTGGGAATGACCTTCTAAACACCAATGAGTGAGTTACAAATGGAGACTTTCCTGTAAAAACTTTTAAAACATTGCTGTATTACCACTGGCAAATTAATCTCAATGTCATGTAATATTTAACGTATTTTTCACGAAACAGGATTTGGGAAATAGGAAATACCTGCATTCTCATTAACAATATAGTACTTTTTGTTTAACTTTGAAGTTCAGGGGTGCATGTGCAGGTTTGTTACACAGGTAAACTTGTGTTATGGGGGTTTGTTATACAGATTATTTCATCACCCAGGTATTAAGCTTAGTACACATTAGTTGTTTTTCCTGATCCTCTCCCTCCTCCCACCCTCCACCCTCCAATAGGCCCCAATGTCTGTTGTTCCACTCTATGTGTCCATGTGTTCTCATTATGTAGCTCCCACTTATAAGTGAGAACATGCAGAATTTGGTTTTCTGTTCCTGTGTTACTTTGCTAAGGATAATGGTTTACAGGCTCCATTCATGTTCCTACAAAGGATATGATCTCCTTCTTTTTTATGGCTGCATAAGGATAATGGCCTCCAGGTCCAGGCACATTCCTGCGAAGAACATGATCTTGTTCTTTTGTATGGCTGCATAGTATTCATATTGGGTTTGATATCAGAAATACATGCCTTGCACATACTTTTTGTTTATTTAATTACCACAGAAAACTCAATGACATAGATTCTGATTACATCTATTGTAGTATCCTGCAACTTACACTGTTTTAAAAAATTGTTCATCATTCCCACGTTTTACTTTAAAACTTTGCAGAGAAGGCTCAGCACGGTGGCTCATGCCTGTAATCTCAGCACTTTGGGCGGCCCAGGTGGGTGTATCACCAGGGGTCAGGAGCTGGAGACTAGCCTGGCCAACATGGTGAAACCTTGTCTCTACTAAAAAACACAAAAAACTTAGCCAGGTGTAGTGGTGTGTGCCTATAATCCCAGCTACTCAGGAGGCTGAGGCAGGAGAATCACTTGAACCCAGGAAGTGGAGGCTACAGTGAGCTGAGATCGTGCCATTGCACTCCAGCCTGGGCCACAGAGCAAGACCGTCTCAAAACAAACAAACAAGCGAACAACAGCAACAACAAAACTTTAAAGAGAGAATGAAAAGTAACCACCGTTGATAATTTTCCTCCTCACCATTAGGCATGATTATTGCAATTGTCTCTTCATCTAGGATATAGAAGTCAAAAACATACAAATCACCAAATTATTAGTAAAATTGCAGGAATTATAGACATCTGTTCTTTGCACATCCCAGGCAGAGAAACTGCATCTCTACGGTTTCCAACTCATTTATCTAGAGTTGTTATGATAAATTTTCCCAAATGATCCCAAATTGCTGGTCCACAAATTCCTTTAATAATACATTTAAACCTCAAATGTAAATGCAATGTATTTGTATGTAATAGTTTGAGTAATCGAGGTCCACCACAAAAGATACCTGTGCCTATTTTAAAAACATTTTAATAACGTACTTAACAAAAGAAAATGAATGCTTCAGAAAAAAAAAAAAAAAAGAAGAAGAAAGAAGAAAAAAGAAAAAAAAAGATAAACAAAGAAAAACCAGGTTCAAATCGCTGTGTTTGGACAGCATCCCATTTTTGCATGTTTCGGGAGCAGGGTACAGCTTTTTTGCACCCTCAATTTGTCCAATGTATTTAATGGCTCTGCCAATCTAGGAAGCAGAGAATCACCCAGAGCAGGAACGTCCTTGACTTGGTCATTTAATTATAGACAATTATAGACCATTTTTGCTCCTTCACAGGTTTGAGTAAGCAGCGTGCAATGATGTGATAGTGATTATTAAATGTTTAAATAACACGCTTATAATTCTGATTTGGGGGATGATTTTTCTGTCTTATATAGTGTATATTGACCCTGCCTGTAGATGGCAATGTTGTTCAAAAGACAACAACATCACCTTCTATCTATTGCAGATTCACTGTGCATTATACACAGGTGAAGTGATGTTGTGTCTCAGATGTAATATTAAATACATATATTACCTTAATATACTTGGGGAGTTAGCTTGCGGGAAACGGAAACAGATAGAAAAGATGGAATAAAACTGGCAAAATCCTGATAATTGTTGGAACTTGGTAAAATAAACTTAATAGACAGAAAAATGCTAGATATTTCCTTTCTCCCACCCTCCAATCTCAAGTAGGCCCCAGAGTTTCCCTATAAAACAAACATGCACATAGACCTCTGAACCTAAAATGAAAGTTAAAAGAAAAATAAATAAGTAAAATAAAATGTGCACCTCTTTTCCTTAAAAAATAAAATAAAACAAAAATGCTAGATAGATAGATGATGGATAGACATTTTGTGTGGTTGAAGTGGGCAGAGATAAAACGTGTGGATCCAATTCCCTGTGACTTAATAGATGTTTTTGTTTATTTTATTTTGTTGATGTCAGAAATCAATATGTTGCAAAAGAAACGTGTTTTCCCACTGTTCACCGATTTAGTGTCTGCTTTTGAATTTGTATAAAAACAAGCGATGGTTGATAAGCTGAGGAAACTCTAGAACATGTTCTATGTTAAAGTTCACTAGAGAATAGTGATAAATAACTTGGCTTTAGCTATGAAGATGGTGGTTTTATTTAAAATTTTAAGTCAGTAAATCACTGAGCTACAACACAGTGCGTGGCACAGAACTGCAGAAGGGCCCAGCACATATTTCTTGGACACTTGGATTAGGGAAATACTTTGGAAGTGGTTTGTGAAATGCACCAAGTATGATGTCATGAGCACACGGGCTCGGAGAGTGGAGATAAGGGATTTGAGTGGTGTGCTCATGCACCTCTATGCACCACAGTTCTGCAACATCTACAGATGAGTCCATCCTAGTGAGTAGAAGTGGGCCAAGCATCTGAGAACCTCAAATTGCTCTTTCTGTGTGTGCTTTTAAAGTGCACAACAGCATGGGACAGACAGTCTGTCAAAAATTGCTGAACATGAATATCCTTTGCTTCTTGTATATGAAAATGAAAAAGCAAAATTTTGTAGCACTGCATGGATGATATGGATGTGTGTGTGCGTGTGCACAAATTATATGTATGTGTGTGAGTGTGTGTGTGCATACACAAGCTTATGTGTCTCTGTGACATCCCTGCAAATCAAGTCAAAAAGATCATATTATAATCCTGTCATTCTACAAATTATTTATAATGTGTGAATTTTTCTTTGTTATGCTCTGAATTCTGCCTATCCCCTCAAAATTTGTATGTCCAAGCTTTAACCCCTAGGACCTCAGAATGTGACCATATTTAAAGACAGGGTTTTTTGTTTTTTGATTTTTTGAGACAGAGTTTCACTCTTGTTGCCCAGGCTGGAGTGCAATGGCGCAATCTCGGCTCACAGCAACAACCTCCTGGATTCAAGCGATTCTCCTGCCTCAGCCTCCCAACTAACTGGGATTACAGGCACTCACCACCATGCCCAGCTAATATTGTGTTTTTAGTAGAGACGGGGTTTCTCCATGTTGGTCAGGCTGAAGACAGGGTCTTTAAAGAGGTGATTAAGGTACAGGGAGATCACTAAGGTGAGCTCTGATCCAGTAGGACTGGTGTCCTTGTAAGAAGAGGAGATGAGGTTACAGACACACACAGAGGTACAAACAGGTGAGGACTCAGGGAGAAGATGGCATCTACAAGCCCAGGAGAGAGGCCTCAGGAGTAACCAGCCCTGCCCACACCTTGATCTCAGTCTTCCAGCCTCCAGGGCTGTGAGAGAATCAATGTCTGTTGTTTATAAGCCACCCAGTCTATGTATTCTATTATAGCAGCCTGAAATGGACTAAGACACCTCATAAGAAGAGGAGATGAGGACACAGACCCACACAGAGGGACGACCCTGTGAGGACACAGGGAGAAGACAGTGTCTACAAGATAATGAGACAGGCCTCAGGAGGAACCAGCCCTGCCCACACCTTGATCTCGGACTTTCAGCCTCCAGAACTCTAGGAGGATAAATGTCTGTTGTTTAAGCTGCTTAGTCGGTCGTCCTTTGTTACAGTAGCCCTAAGAGTAATACAAGGTCCAAATAATCCCAATGTATTATTTAGAGGAGATACTGTAAATACATTATTCAAACAATTCTCGATATCCATTCATTCCTTAAAAATTTTGTAGCAATCTAGTGTTTCTTCTTTAATTAGGAAATAAATAAGATAAAAACAAAACTCTTGCTCAAATAATGGAAATGAACATATAAGATTATTATGCTAATATTAAAAGGCATCTGCAATTGTATTGAATTTCACTTTTTATATTTTGTCTTTTGCATTTAGAATGTATCAGTAGTATAGTTAAGAATATTAAATTCTAAAGTATAATCCTTACGTGAAAGGAAGGTAGTTATTATTTGAATTTAATAAAGGTGTTTTTATAATCAGGTATGTTCTACATTAATCACAATGTAGGTGAATGCAAAAAGATGGTATTGTGATGAAAATATTTATGGTGTTAAAATTTTATCTTTCCTTAGAAATTATATTTTCTCTTCATCTCGAAATATCCACAGACTAGAATCCTGATCTATTGTGCTCAAGTGATAAGACAGACAAAAAGAAGAATGTGACATTAAATGGCCTGCTGTCAGAAATATGCAGAAATTACTTTTCGTAACGATGTCCAAAATAATACACATCTCTTAAAAGAGGAAAGATAAAATATTAAAAATATTTTTAAGAAAGCTGACATGTCAGATTAAACGATGATGTTTTAAGATGCATTGTAGCTGTGAGATGGACCAGTCACAAAAATAAGTGGAATAAATAAAAGCCTAAGTCACTCATATTAGAAAAATTACAAAGAAATATTTCTTTGTTTTAAGCAACAAAATTTTAAAATGTGGAACCTAGATGATAATGCATGAACAACTGGGAAAATGTGACCTCACTAAGATTGTTTATTGCTAAGGATAATTATACATTTTATTGTGCTAGATATACGTATACCCTAAATTTGCTCTTTTAACCATTTTAAGTGTACAATTCAGTGGTAATAATTACATTCACAATGCTGCTCAACCATCAAGACTGTTTTCAAACCACTTTCATTACCCCAAAGAGAAACGCTGCAGCTATTAAGCAAAGACACCCCCATTTGCCCTCTCCCCAGACCCTGGTCACCATTATCCTATATTTTCTCTCTATGATTAGGGCTATTCTAGATATTTTATGTGAGTGGGATCATGCAATATTTGTTCTCTTATTTTATTTAGCATAATAAAATATTCATCTACATGGTAGCATGTGTCAGAGGCTCCTTCCTTTTTTAGGTTGAATAATATTCCACTGTATGGATAGGCCACAGTTTGTTTGGCGACTCATCCGCTGATGGACATCTGAGTTGTTTTCACTTCGTCACTATTTAAAGAATGCTTCCATGAATACTTTTGTATAATTTTCTGTTTGAGTCCCTGTTTTCAACTCTTTCCACCTGAATTTGAATAGGGAAATTGCTGGGTCATGTGGTAATTCTACTTTTAATTTTGACAGGAACCATCATACTGTTATCTGTAATGGCTGCAGCATTTTATGTTCTCACCAGTGATGCACAAGTGTTCCAACTTATCCATAGCCTCACCAACACTTGTTCTTTTACAATTAAACATTATTTTATTTTTAAAATTTTTGTTAAATTTCTATTTTTTTGTAGAGATGGGGTATCACTGTCTTGCCTAGGCTGGTCTCAAACTCTTGGCCTCAAACTATTCTCCCACCTTAGCCTCCCAAAGTCGGGGATTATAGGCATGAGCCACTATACCTGGCCAACATTATTTTCAATTCTAAACATGTACTAAAGAATTGCTCCTAAATTAGACATGACTCACCAGACCCTGGATGGGAACCTATCAAAGATGTACCTCCCAGGTGGAAGGTAATGTTTGGGTTGGAGAGTAAGCATTGCCTTATTTTTCTACACCTGAAAGATGATGGTTGGTGAGTGCACTAGTCCATTTTCTATTGCTTATAATGGAACACCTGAAACAGGGTATTTATATTTAAGAATAAATTATTTCTTACAGTTATAGAGGCAAAGAAGTTTCAGGTTGAGGAATGGCATCTGGTGAGAGCTTTCTGGCTGTTGGGGAATCTCCTGAAGAGTTTCCAGGCAGTGCAGAGCATTCCATGGTGAGGAGGCTGAGTATGCTGGCTCAGGACTTTCTTCATCTCTTATAAAGCCACAAGTCCCACTCCTGTGACAACTCAAAAATCCATGAACCCATGAATCCATAAATCAGCAAATCCTTTCATGAAGGTGGAGCCCTCATCACCCAATTAGCTCTTCAAGGCCCTCTCTCTCAACCTTGTCACATTGAGGATTAAGGGTTTTTTGTTGTTGTTGTTGTTGTTGTTGTTGTTGTTTTTTGACCGAGTCTTGCTCTGTTGCCCAGGCTGGAGTGCAGTGGCGTGATCTTGGCTCACTGCAACCTCCACCTCCTGGGTTCAAAACATTCTTCTCCCTCAGCCTCCAGAGTAGCTGGGATTACAAATGCCTGCTACCACACATGGCTAAATTTTGTATTTTTAGTAGAAACAGGGTTTTACCATGTTGGTTAGGCTGGTCTCAAACTCCTGACCTCTAGTGATCCTCCCGCCATGGCCTCCCAAAGTGTTGGGATTACAGGCGTGAGCCACCACGCCTGGCCTGTGATTAAGTTTTAACATGAGTTTTGGAGTGGACAAATATTCAAACCATACCAGATTTGAAAATAGTGGTGATATTTGCACAGCACTGGGAAGGAGAAAAAGAAGAAAAAAGTAAGTAAATTCAGTTGTCATGAGACTCAAAAGGAAGAGTTTTATAAAGAGTCTGACAGTGTGAAAAAAATTGGAGCAGGGTTGAAGGACAGCTTCAAATTAATGGACACATTGGAATATTTTACAACGATATTATTAAATCTGTTACTTTATTTCATTAGTGAGGGTTCTCCAGAGAGATAGAATCGATAGGATATAGAGATAGATGATACAGATACAGATATAGTAGGACAGATATATAGATAGATACTGATGTAGAGATAAAGATACAGGCTGGGTGTGATGACTCATACCTGTAGTCCCAACACTTTGGGAGGCTGAGGCAGGAGGATCTCTTGAACCCAAGAGTTGGAGACCAGCCTGGGCAACATGGTGAAACTCTTGTCTCTACAAAAATTATCCAGGTGTGTTGGTGCAGCCTGTAGTCTTAGCTCTTGGGGAGGCTGAGGTGAAAGGATGGCTTGATCCCAGGAGGTTGAGGCTGCAGTGAGCTGAGATCACACCACTGAACTCTAGTCTGAGTGACACAGCAAGACACTGTCCCCCCAAAAAAGATATATAGATTACAGATATAGATAAAGATGGATATTGATAGGCATAGATATAGAAATATGAGAGGGAACTTATAAGGGGAATTGGCTCATGCAATTACAAAGAATGAGAAGTCCCACCACAGGTCATATGCAAGCTAGAGAACCAGGAAGGCCAGGAGTATGGCCTATTCCAATTGTGAAAATCTCAGAACCAGGGGAGCTGATGGTGTAACTCCCATTCTGAGGCCAAAGGCCTGAGAACTTGCAAGGCCACTTGTACAGTCCTGGAGTTCAAAAGCCAGAGAACCTGGAGTTCTCATGTCCAAGGGCAGGAGAAGTGTGTCCCAGCTCCAGCTCTAGAAGGAAGGCAGAGAAGGGGAGAGAGAGAGAGAAAGAGAGAGAGTGAGTTTGACTATACTTCCCTTGCCCTTTTTTTTTTTTTTTTTTCTATCTGGGCCCTCAGCTAATTGGGTGATGTTTGCACACACTGAGAGTGGATCTTCCTTACTCAATCTCCTGATTTAAATACCAGTCTCTTCTGGAGACACTCTCACAGACAGACTCAGAAATAGTGCTTGACCAGCTATCTGGGTAACCCTCAAGCCAGTCGAGTTGACACTTAAAATTAATTATCACAATTCGGCACATAAACCTAGTCCTAATGCATTAGCGAATAAAATAAATGCTTGTTTTTCCAGAAAGCATGTTTGAAAATATCAAGTGTAATAGATCACACTATAAAGATAAAGCTACCAAAGGTCAATATTGATGCTCAATTAAGGGAAATTCAATGAAATGATTAATTACAGTGGTAGATAGTAAGTTTACTATTTTTTGCTGTAAGTTTTCTGAAACACTGTTGCAGTTGTACTTACTTTTATCCAAGAAGAAACATAGTCCTTAATTGTCTTTTAGAATGATTTACTACTTGATATTTTATATCTTATTTTCAAACTATGGCAATTTAAAAATTTGAGTATTCTGATATACATGAAAATAAACAGATCAATGGACTATTCCTTAATTTCATCCCTTAAAACTCATTGTACTGAATCCTGGGTTTATTGGCAGGGAGGGAAAAAAAAAACAGAACCCAAACCCTCCAGTGCATAGTAGAAGATAATGTACCTAAACCAAAACTATTGGTAGATTATTATCCTATGTCTGAATAAAGATTTCATTTTCTCCTTTTCTACTTTCAGGATTACAATGAAGTCTTCACTTAAAATTGTGAACAGGTTCCTGGAAACAGAGACTTTAAGCCAAACAATGTATAAAGAAACCAATTCTGGCCGGGAGTGGTGGCTCATGTCTGTAATCCCAGCACTTTAGAAGGCCAAGCCCAGGAGTTCGAGACCAGTGTGAGCAACATAGTGAGACCTCATCTCTACAAAAAATATTTCAAAATTAACCGGGTGTGGTTGTGCACAGCTATAGTCCCAGCTACTTGGGAGGCAGAGGTGGAGGATTGCTAGAGCCCAGGAAGTAGAGGCTGCAGTGAGCTGACATTGTACCACTGCACTCCAGCCTGGGTGACAGAGTGAGACCATGTCCCAAAAAAGGATAAAGAAAGGAAAAAGAAACTAATTTTCTCTTAAGGTGATTCATATAAACAAGAGTTAAGTTCCTAAGGGATATTTCTGGTCCCCAAAACATCGTCAAACTTCTAGATAAGGACTTTTTACACTTGTAATATTAAACATTGAAATACATGTGAGATAAACATATATTTAAGAAAGATTAATAAAACAAGATAATTATTTACCCAATTTTTAGTGAGCCAATGAGTGACGGTGGTCATAGTGCTGGTGGGTTAATTCAAGGAATAAATGTTTGCCAAGTGAAAATTGTCAGGCGATTCTTCCTCCACCACCACGCAATCCAAAAGCAAATGATCACAAATACAGCAGCTCACCAAGCATTTTGTACCACAGAGGTAATTGTTGTACATTTGGATGATTATCATAGACTTAAAAAATTTTATTTTACAGTAAGTTGTATTCATTCATTTATTTTCCAATCTACTTATTCCAGTTCAGGGTCTCAGGTGGCTGGAGATTTTCCCAACTGCTCAGTGTTCTAGGAGGGAACCAGCCACGGACAGGGTGCCATTGCATAGCAGGGCACACTCACAGGCACCTACATCCACAATGGAACTATGTAGACACACCAATGAACCTAAAGTGCACATCCTTGGGATACAAGAGGAAACCAGGACACTTGGAGAAAACCCACAAAAAATGGGGTCAACATGCAAAACCCACACAGACAGTAGCCCTACCTGGAATCAACTTTCTTTAGACCCCCTCTCATCAATGTTGTAATAAAATGACATTTAAATGAAAGATTATTTGAGGATCTGCTGTATACCCTACCAACATACCATGACTGCAGTTCAAAGATGTCTGAAGTGGTTTTGTTGTGTCCCCACCCATATCTCATCTTGAATTGTAGCTCCCATAATTCCCACGTGTTGTGAGAGGGACCCAGTGGGAGATAATTGAATCATGGGGTCGGTTTCCTTCATACTGTTCTCTTGGTAGTGAATATATCTCAGAAGATCTGATGGTTCTGTATGGGGTTTCCCCTTTTGCTTGGCTCTCACTCTCTCTTGCCTGCTGCCATGTAAGATGTCCCTTGCCCTTCTGCCACGATTGTGAGGCCTCCCCAGCCATGTGGAACTGTGAGTCCATTAAACCTCTTTCCTTTGTAAATTACCCAGTCTCAGGCGTGTCTTTATTAGCAGCATGAGAACAAATGAAAACAATGTCTATGCAGGCAAATTGCCCAGCATTTTTTGGAAATAAGAATTCAGAACGAAAGTCTAAAAATCTGGTCGATAGCACAATGTTTCCATAAGTTATAGCATGGGATGTGATATGGAATACTCACTTGTATTTTCCAGCTTTTCAATACTACACTATAATTAAAAGCTACTAGAAAGCAATCATCGTATCCCAGGACAATGCATTTCATTCTCTTGCAGAATGCATGTTAGCCAGAGGTCAACTCGTGTCCTGTGTCTTGCCTTTCACAAGCTACCTTCCCAGGCTGAACGATGAGTGTGCATCTTTGACATGGCCATTCTTCTTGCAGAGCAAAGGGTGAGAAGTAGGCGGAACTAAGGCAGTGGCTCCCAGAACGCCTGCTTGGAAACAGAGTATGTCATTTCCACTCACATTTCAGTGACCAGAGCAAGCTGTAAGTAAGATCATGCCTGGTTTTAATGGGACGGGGAGTATCATTCTTGCATGGGAAATTCCTGGTAATGACGGGTCAAGTTATGTTTGCAATAATACACTCTGGAACACATTGTGTAGGATGATAGGAGAACCAGTTAGAGTAAGAGGGAAAGGAGATAAAGAATAAAAGCTAAGGTTTCTTGAGAGTTCTCCATGGGCTAGTAACCATTTTTCTTTCTTTCTACGCATTCCTCTTGCTTACTGACTCTCGCAGCCCACTCACAGTAGGTGCCGAAGAGTTTAAACCCATCCAATTTAAAATCAAAGCAACTGTGCTATGCACTAGGAGACATGTGTGTAAATCAATTGAAATGGCAAATTGCAAACATGTATATATATATAAAACAGTTGCCGAAAGCTACAATCTTTTTTTTTAAATCCTCAGTATAATTCTTTACCCATGTTTGTTGGTGTGTATTTCTATGAAAGCTGATAAAACATCTCTAGATATTTTCAGTTAAAGAATGTAAAACAAAGGTACCATTTTTCACATCTAATGAAGTGATATAAAGTATAAAGATTTTAGAAGATTCTAGCATCAAAAAAGGATGATATATAATCCCATAGTATCAGTTTATTAATATAATCCTTATAATCAAATAAGAAACTGAGAATTCTGCTGGCCTGAACAGAAGTCTCCCCCCAGATTCTCAAAGGTACCACAAAATAGACAGATAATAAAGAAAATATACAAAAAAATAGATGCAGGTTAGCATAAACAGTGTAGAGAAAATTCAAGTTAAACCTTTAGTCTGAAAGTAAAATTAAGAAATAAGATAGGTAGAGAAGAAAGGTTCTCAGATATAGTAAGATTTTGGCTGAGTGTCCTACTATAGTCCACTACACAAAATTTCATTCATTAAGATTCAATTTTGGCACAGGCTTATTATATAAAAGGTTTTAATTGGAAAATATTTATCATCCATGATTATGTATCTATACATATATATTTTTCTTTACCTTCCTTATTTGTGTTTTTATGTACTTCTGGATCTATCTATATTTTCTAAGATGAAAATTAAATATTCCTTTGGAAAATGATGATTATCTCAATTTAACAATCATGTATTCATATTTATATCTGCCATGAATTATGTGTTTTTTCATGGTAGGTCACATGACTAATGTGTTGTGTGTATTGGTGTGTGTGTATATGTGTGCACATACATGTTCATGGGAATCAATGAGGTGATGCATGTGAAAACATTCCACTTGCAGAATAAAAAACATTTATTCCATAAATCCATAAACCACCAAATATACACATATATAAAGAATATAAGGCTGGCATGTATAAAGTAACTCTCCCCTTTGAGTCACAAATGAGACCTGTGTCTATTAACCTTTAGTCTCCTTTTCTTCCTGTGTAAGCATAAAAATGTCATTTTTAGCACACTGCCTTGGGTTTACATGTGTATAGCAATCATCGCCCTCAGACGTGATGTCCAGCATGAATAATGAACATGGCTGTGATGTGCAGGCACCCTCCTGGTGACCAAAAGCATTCGTTTTTCTTGAAAATACCTACCCTTAATTTCAATCACTTCAGTAAATTACTGCCATCACTTCACAGCTATTACATAAAAGATCAACATGGTGAGTACCAAATTCAATAATCATTTGATAAAGTGAGATATTAGCATATAAGATGCATTAATTTTCATAATGCAATTAAGCCTTAAAATGTTCTGAAGATCCATTGTTAATTGTTTTAAATTGTTTAATCAATGTGTACCTCTGAACCTCTAATTTTCAGTTACAAGCAATATGAATTTGCCACAATAACAGAACTAATTTCAAAATATAGCATCTAATCTCATAATGGTTACATGCAATATCAAATTTAAAATAAGTTGGCACCCAGAAGGAAAAGGGTTTAAAATACTGCTTCATTAGCATTGTACTGTGTAAGCCTAAAATGTTCCATAATTCTGGCAGAGTACCTAATTCATATTTAATCCCATTTAAAATATTCCACTGAATAAATTAGACTTTAAGGGAGCTATTCAAATTAGGTCTTAAAAAGATAAACAGCATTGGAAAATTCAGGCAAAGAACAACTACCCTGTTTGGCCACAAGTCATTATTGTGTTCAGGTCTGCGATCAATATGGACTCAGTTACTAGAAATAATGAAAATCGTAAGACTTCACTCCAGTAGCTTAATATGTTTGCAAGATTTATTATGCTATATTAACCAAAAAGAGACTATACTATTGTATGTGAAGGTGCTATTATTTTAGAATTGAGAAGGCTCCCATTTAGATACATGAAAAGAATATGGATAGATGGAGAAAGGACATTCGTTCTCATAATAAACCGATAAAGAATTAAGCAATTGTGGGCAACAGCATAATTCTGACATTGAGGCTGGGCGTGGTGGCCCCTGTAATCGCAGCACTTTGGGAGGCCAAGGCAAGACAATTGCTTGAGCCCAGGAGTTTGAGACCAGCCTGGGCGACACAGTGGGACACTGTTTCTGTAAACAATTTTTTTTTTTAATTAGGCAGTGGTGGAGGCACCCACCTGTAGTCTCAGCTACCGGGAGGCTGAGGCGGGAGCACTGCTTGAGTCCAGGAGGTCAAGGCTGCAGTGAGCTATGATCACATCAGTGTGCTCCAGCCTGAATGACAGAGCGAGATCCTGCCTCATCCCTCCAAAACGAATAATTCTGACAATGTTTATTAAGACGTTTATCCCTAGTAAGGAAGAGAAACATCATAGTATATGAAAAACAGAGTCCTGGGTATTAGTCCTTGATTGAATTGTTCCTCCTTTATTGTGAGCCCCACAGTTCTCCTCTTTGACCTTTAGTTTATTTGGCTCTTGCTGGGATTGAAATGCATTTCAACAATCCCTTTTTTGCTCTAAAATCATATAGTGCTATAATCACTTTCAAGTAAAGTTATCCATGTGAGCAATAAATTGTTGTTTATAATCCACAGAGTCTATGGTTTTGTGTTAAAACAGCCTGAACTAGCGAAGACTGGTCATCACTCTTTTATTGCATCCAACATGTGAGTGTGTATTTATTCATTTTTTCTCTGTCTGTTTTTAGGGTCAGGAGAAAGGATAGGAGACAAGGGGCGATGGAAAGCAACACATTGCGGAGGCTCAATTGTATTCCTGGTTGTGGCTTTGCAGAGAGCCTTGAAGCCACATGAGTGGGTCTCCAGATGCATGGTGCCTAAAAAACAGAAGAGAAGCATTGTGTGTTTTTCCAATTGCAGCTGCCACATGTCACCACATGGACACTGTGCACCTCGAGGATGGGAAGCAAAAGAGATAACCCTGAAATCAACAAGATGCAGATATTAATCATCCCTCTTTGAAGGGAGTCTTCCTACTTCCCATCTATTCCTCATTAAGAGGAAATGACTCAGCGTTCCTCACAGTGCTTCTCCGGTTCTCCACTAAAGTTTCTACAAAGATGAAGTCAAACTTCCCTATATCCAAAATAATAACAACAAAGCACAAAAAATAGAAGAACATCCAAAACCGAGGCTTGGGTTAGTCCAGTGGACATACAAGAAAGCTTACCAGTAACCACCAGGCTACACAAGATGACTGAGACATACAGTTAGGGGCAACCCACACACACCCATAACAGGTGTCCTCAAACCCTGGTCACGGACCACTACTGGTTCATGGCCTGTTAGGAACCCGGGCACATAGCCAGTAAGCAGTGAAGCTTCATCTGTATTTACAGCTGCTCCCCATCACTTACATTACCACCTGAGCCCCATCTCCTGTCAGATCAGTAGCAGCATTAGATTCTCATAGGAACTCCCATTGTGAACTGCACATGTGAGGAATCTAGGTTGTGTGCTCCTTATGAGAATCTAATGCCTGATGATCTGTCATTGTCTCTCATCACCCCCAGATGGGACTGTCTAGTTGCAGGAAAACAAGCTCAGGGCTCTCACTGATTCGACATTTTCATGAGTTGTATAATTATTTCACTATATATTACAATGTAATAATGATAGAAATAAAGTGCACAATAAATGTCATGCACTTGAATCATTCTGAAACCATCCTCCCCCATGGCCCCAGTCTGCGGGAAAATTGTCTTTCATGAAGCCGGGCCCTTATTGGGCACTGCTGCCCTATAAGACCATGGGTTCCATGACAGTAGATGTATGTGTGAGTGCTGGAATGGATGGACCGCCTCCCACAAACATACAGCACTCACTATGTGTTCTTTAATTTAATGTATGCTAATTGGCCCCATATTAGTTTCTTGCAGCTCCTCTTACAAATGACCACAGACTTAGTTGCTAAAAGCAACACAAATGTATTAACATATTTTGAACACTATATTACATACTTGAAGTTTGCTAAGGGAAGAGATGTTCTCACCACACACACACACACACACAAACACACATACACACACATTTCTGAAGACCAGAAGTCAAAGTGGATTTCACTGGACTGAATCAAGAATGGAGATTATGGAGGGGAGGGGGACGTAGGGAGATGCTGGCCAAAGGATCCTAAGTTTCAGTTCTGCACTATGAATAAATTCTAGAGATCTGTGTACTGCATGGTGACTCTGGTTAATAACACTGTTGATGGCTGCTGTGAGACCTCTGTTCTCTTCTTAGTTTAAGAGAATATAAACAAGAGACGTACAGCAAAGGAGATACAGCATAGAGTAATTTATTGCAAAGGAAAAAGAATATTTTGAAAGTTAAGTGCAGAGTAGACAGTACATCCCGAGAGAGAGAGGATTCAGGGTGGGCTGCTCTTAAGGATGAGAGAGTATTGATTATTGCTGGAGAAACTCCCTCTATGGGAGTCTTACATGATGATTCATAAGGAGATGGGAAGAGGTGTTGTCAGTAAGCATATTCCAGGTGGTCCTCTGGGTGCACATGCCCAGTAGCTGCACATGCTTGTTCATTCATTGCAAGTCTCATTAGTATCTTAAATCTCCACCCATGGTTATGTATTTTACTATTATAACGAGCCAAGGGTCAGTTGATGACAGGTAAAATCAAAGTGGGCATTCTCTGTACAGGGTAAAGT
The DNA here is from genome assembly GCF_028858775.2 of Pan troglodytes. Lineage (NCBI taxonomy): Eukaryota > Metazoa > Chordata > Mammalia > Primates > Hominidae > Pan > Pan troglodytes. Next base: position 5,563,250 of record NC_072421.2, on the reverse strand, counting down.
CCCTACTGAAGATAGTTTGCTTGAATGAGCTTAATCACAATATCAATACGGAGGCTTATTGTGTTGATTGTACAGTCCCCACGATTGCTGCATCCCCAGGACATGGTCACTTTCTTAACTACCTATCCTGCCTAAACACTATATTACATACTTGAAGTTTGCTAAGAGAATAGATGTTCTCACCACATACACACACACACACACATGCGTGCGTGCACACACACACACACAGATAAGTATGTGAGGTGGTGGACACGTTAATTAGCTTGATCATTAACATCATTTCACAAAGTACACATATATAAAAACATAACATCATGTACTGTAAGTATATGTGTGACGGTCAATATTGAGTGTCAACTTGATTGGCTTGAAGGATGCAAAGTATTGATCCTGGGTGGGTCTGTGAGGGTGTTGTCAAAGGAGATTAACATTTGAGTCAGTGGACTGGGAGAGGCAGACCCACACTCAGTCTTGGTGGGCACCATCTCATCAGCTTCCCATGTTGCTGGGATAAAAGCAGGCAGAAGAACCTGGAAGGACTAGACTGGCTTAGTCTCCCAGCCTACATCTTTCTCCCATGCTGGATGCTTCCTACTCTCAAACACTGGACTCCAATTTATTCAGCTTTTGGACTCTTGGACCTCTGACCACAGACTGAAAGCTGCGCTGTTGGCTCCCTTACTTTTGGTGTTTTGGGACTCAGACTGGCTTCCTTGCTCCTCAGCTTGCAGGTGGCCTATTGCGGGACTTCACCTTGAGAAGTCATTATCCTCTGAGTCAATACTCCTTAATAAACTCCCCTTTATGTATCCATCTATCCTATTAGTTCTTTTCCTCTAGGGAACCCCGACTAACACAATATGCAATTCTTATTTTTTATTTACACTTCAATAAAGCTAAAAATGTCAAAAAATAATAAAGGCAAAAAAGTGTGAAGTAGATGCTACTCCACCCCCTAAAACCAGAGCTGAGGTAGCTAAAGTCGCCCATAAGCACTAAAGTGAAGGAAGTTGTGCCTATAAACCACACATGGGCATCATTCATTCCCAAGAAATTGAAACAACTGAAGCCAATGGGAAAATGTGATAAGCAGGACTAATATGGACTGAATGTCTGTCTCCCTCCAAATCCCTGTGTTGAAACCTTCACCCCCAAGGGGATGGTATTAGGGACTGGGGTCTCTGCAAGATGATAAGGTCATGAGGGTGGAGTCTCATGAATGGGATGAGCGTCCTTGTGAAATGGACCTCAGAGAGCTCCCTTGCCCCTTCCACAATGTTATGAGACAGCAAGAAGGTGCCCTCTATGAACCAGGAAGTGGGTCCCCATCAGCCACTGAATCTGTCCCACCTTGACCCTGAACTTCTAGTATCCAGAACTGTAAGCAATAGATTGCTGCTGCTTATAATCCACCCAGTGGATGCCATTTTGTCATACTAGCCCCAACAGACTTAGACAGGAACTTCAGCACATGGTTGTATATTCTCGTTTAACTCTCTGTGTAAAAAACTGCTATTTGATCAGAGCAAATTTTCTAATTTGAGAAACATGGCTTCTAACATTTGTCTCTGAAGATTTAGCCAAAGGGTTAAGATGTTTCTTTTAATCTTTAAAATTAATTTTTTTACAACAGTAGTTGTTATCTCATTACAGTTTATCTTTGTACCAAAATATTATAGTAACAAAATGGAATGCTTGAAAGAAAAATGTCCGATGGAGTCTATAAAAAATCATCCTCTTTTAATATTTCTGCACCGACTGAAGCAAAATGTTGGAAGATTAATGTGGTCAAAAAACCATTTTGGGGATAAATTGTTTGAAATATAAGTGTACTTTGCATAAAGTCCTTTCTCCATTAAAAAAATGTTCTTGGTCACGGAGGATACACAATTCTAAGGAAATCAAAATAACCATACCTGGGTCCTGTTGTCTTCAATTACTCTATCTGGATTGGTAATGACATTGAGCATCTTTCCTTTGTACACTTTTGGTTCCGATGTAAATAAACATTTTCAGTTTTTCAAATCTTCAATAAAATCCAAGCCACTATCTGGGTCTCAAAGGCAGGGCTGGAGATAACAGTAAACATGTTTTTTTTTGTGTGTGTGTGGGCCACAAAAAAGCTCTTGGCCCCCAAAAGGTTTGCTAAAAAATCACCAGCATGAGGTAGATTGATTAATAGGAGAAAAGACACACAAATTTATTTAATGTGTGTACATGGAAGCCTTCAGAATGGAGACCCCAAACCCCACGGAGGTCCAGAAGCTTAAATACAGTCTTGAGGTTGTAGAAAGAATGGGGGCTTGGATCCTGGTAGAGCAGTGTATTAGTCTTTTCTCATGCTGCTGATAAAGATATACCCAAGACTGGGTAATTATAAAGAAAAGAGGTTTAACAGACTCACAGTTCCATGTGGCTGGGGAGGCCTCATAGTCATGGCAGAAGGTGAAAGGCACATCTCATGTGGCAGCAGGCAAAGAGAGAATGAGAACCAAGCCAAAGGGGTTACCCCTTGTAAAACCATCAGATCTTGTGAGACTTTTTCACTACCATGAGAACAATATGGGGGAAACTGGCCCCATGATTCAATTATCTCCCACCCAGTCCCTCCTACAACAGGTGGGAATTATGGGAGCTATAATTCAAGATGAGATTTGGGTGGGGACACAGCCAAACTATATCAAAGAGGTTATGAGAAGGGGAGAAAAAGAATTCTGTGGAAGGGAAATAAATGATTGTTAGGGAGGATAATTGAGTATGATTGAATGGGGAACAGAGATTAACCTATAAATACTTCTTTTTGGGTGACTTAATTTAAATGATCTTTAGAGCTAGTCATTATAAAAAGGTCTCCTCAGGTGTGGTCACACCTTGGCCTTCTTTTCTGCAGTAAATAATGAGAGAGTAGAGGAGTGTAGAAAGAACAACTGTTCTCTTTGGTGGCTCTGAATCTTAGGCAGACAAAGGAACTTCAGCTTCTTTGGGAGAGACAGCAAGGGGTGTGGGGAGAGGTCAGAGAGACCTTGAAGATTCTTCGCTTCAGCATGTCAAAACAACATGGAGAATAAGTTTCTAGGCTTCGATGTTTTCAATAATAATGTTTGGGAAGAAGCCCGTGTATAAAATAATCCTTAGCATTCAGAAGACAGACATGAGAACATCAAGACTGGAATAGAATTTTGAGCTCCTGGCCAGGCATGGTGACTCATGCCTATAAATCTTGGAGGCTGAGGCAGGTGGATCATCTGAGGTCAGGAGTTCGAGACCAGCCTGGCCAACATGGTGAAACCCTGTCTCTACTAAAAATACAAAAATTAGCCGGGCTTGGTGGCATGCACCTGTAATCCCAGCTACTCAGGAGGCTATGGCAGGAGAATCACTTGAACCCAGGAGGTGGAGGCAGCAGTGAGCCGAGATCATGCCACTGCACTCCAGCCTGGGCAATAAGAGCAAGACTCTGTCAAACAAAAAACAAAAAACAAAAAACAAAAAAAACGAAAAAGAATTTTGAGCTCCAGCTTTATTTGGAATTATTTTCATCAGCAATTTATGGAAAAGCAAGACGATTTATGCTAAAGTTCATTGATTAACTCTGATTAACTCATTTAAAAAAAATATCCTCAACATAGGGTCATGGAATATTCATGAAACATTGCATTCCTGACCAAAGCATGTTCTTCTAGGGAGATGTTCGAGAATGTGTAAATACAAATGAATATATTTCACATGACCTTTCATACATACAAATGAATGCATAAAATATTGATAATCAATCCATTGTAATTCCCCAATTGTGGGCAATGAACAATGGAAGTAGGGGGTCTCATGAAGTGCATGGGGCTGTTCACAGTGATTTAATGCTTGACATTTGAGTGACAGAACATCCCGTCATAGGTATATAATAATAAACAACAGTGAAAACATAGACACGAAGCACAAGCCTGGTTTGGGGATAAGCCCCAGTTTGGTGTTGCTAGAGACTCAAACCATTGGTATAATCTGTTTTGGAACTGTGTCTCTATTAACCACCAGATATAGAAAGGCAAACCTGAGATTAAATGGCATTCCCATAGTAAGGGGATATTGCAATGAATTAATAAGATCTCAGAGCATCTGAAAGCCTTTGCAGAATCTGGGAGTCCAAAATCAAAACAATAGCAACAAACTTCAGGAAAAATAACTGTGATAACCGTGCATTTCAATAGGTACAGTAGTGGAAAATTAATATCTCTAACCAAAATGTTTCTGATTTTCTTGAGCTATCTTTTTACTTTCAAATATCAGCAGTGCTAATGACTGTCAGCTTTACTGAGGTCATGAGTAAAATCAGAAACTCTACATTTCTCATGCTGATTCAATATGGAGGTTGTTTTCACACCAGCAGCTCTACAGGGTAGGGAACCTTAGGGTTATTCATGTGTGCTTATGAGACGGAAACAGCAAAGAACCTGTACTAGTCCACTTCATACTCATATAAAGAACTACCCATACCTGAGACTGGGTAATTTATAAAGAAAAAAAGGTTTAATTGACTCAAAGTTCCACATGGCTAGGGAGGCCTCAGAAAACTTACAATCATGGCAGAAGGTGAAGGGGAAGCAAGGCACATCTTACATGGTGGCAGGAGAGAGAGAGAGAGAGACCGAAGGGGGAAGTGCCACTTTAAAAGTATCAGATGTCATGAGAACCCACTCATTATCATGAGAACAGCATGGGCGAAACCACCTCCATGATCCAATCACCTCCCATCAGGTTCCTCTCCGGATACATAGGGATTACAATTCAAGATGAGCCCAGGGTAAGGACACACAGTCAAACCATATCAGAAGCTGTTTCTCAAAATGCAACACCATTACAATTTTGAAATAATGAGTTCCAATCCCACATTCTCTATTGCATTCCCATTCTATTAATTCCCTGAAGGTCCCTGATTCCTGTGAGCAATGCCAGGTGATAGGGCTGGTCTATAAATCTATCTGAAAGGTAAAATTCTGTAATTCGAAATTCTGGTTGTTCATAGGAGTAGTCCCAGGGTGATCTGCTCTTTGAGAACAGCATAATCTGTATTTAAGTATCTAACAGAGAAAGTAAAAAGTCAAATCAGTGCAATTTACTACTTGCGGCAGTAAAATCATATAATAACATCAGAGATGGAATCTATTATAAAAGTAATCCCTAACATTCCTTTATTTTCTTTTTAATTCAAAAACAATAATTGTATATACTTATGGTATACAATATGATATGTTTGTGTATGTTTACACTGTAGAATGATTACATCAAGCTAATTCACAAATCCCCAGCTCACATACTCATCATTTTTTATGAGTTTCTTTGTAGAAGGTGGAATTTTCCATGGCATATATAATTAATGTCTCATTTACAAAGCCTATATTTTTATGCACAAACTTGTTTTAGCATCTGTCTAACTTAATTGGTGTGGCAGTTCAAATTGGGCATGTTTGTCAATGATGATAAACAAAGTGGTACAGACTTAGGACAGAAGGCAATGTGTATACTGCTGGTTCAGAAACCATACTTTGAGAACCCCTGGTTTAAGAAATAGGGAAATCAAATTTTTGAAAAATTTGTAAAATGATAAGAATGTCATTTGATTTAATTAATGCATGAATTTTTCCCCAAGATTATTGGATATAACTGACTGCCTTAGCTGGGTAATTTCTTAATGACTACGACGTGAAAACAATGTTTTTACAATTGATATTGCCTCATTTCAGGAAACATCATTATTAAACCCATCAAACATATTAAATAATATCAGTTCAGTACCACCTCTGAAATGTAATTAAAATAACAATTTGTGCTGACTCTTACTTACAGAAAATGTTCTTTGCTGAGGAATACGTTTAATTACTCTATGTAACTATTCTTATAAAGTCAAGCAGTAATATGTTCTTTATGCAAAACAACCTATGACAAAAAGTATTATTCAGCATCCATCATAAAGGAAAGTTTTTCAAACTAAATTGAAACACTAACAGTCAAAACACGTTAGCTGGGTAAACCGACAGCCATACCTGTATGACAGAAAAACTGAACTGGTAATTTAGGCATAGAGCAAAACTCGGGAGCAAATGACACAGCACTTCTGGATGAGTACAAGGACGTTCTAATAAAAAGCCCTTCTGAAAAGTCGAGCCTAGTGTTATTCTAAATATTATAGGGAAGCTTGCTGCTTTAAATAAATTTCCAGAAGATTATTTCACAGCATAATTAATCCGTTCATCATCTCTCCTTTCTAAATTAAACTGAAATCATTGCCTCAAATTTGTAGAAATGCAAGGAAATTAAAATAGTTTTCTAAATGTGGAATATACGCACAGTAGACCTTCCCAGTTCAAAAAAAAAATCATTTTCTATTTAATATTAAAATTTTGCTTTACAGAATAAAGCTGGTGTTTGATTTCTTTGAACATTCTCCTCTTTCATGACAATTGCCTCTATTTTTACTTCAATATTCTGGGAAACCTCGATTAGTCTGAAGGGACTTAACTGCCATCTGTAAATAACATTTTCCAAACATCTGCTGATAAACTATTCTCTTTTGTTTATGCAATGACAGTGGCATGTGTGTGCATGTATTTATCAATGCAAAATGTAAATACCAACACTTGACCAAGGCAAGTAATCAGCAGACCTTATTTCTTTTTCTTCCCAACACTCTGTTTCCATAACACGGAACTAAACATGTTTTCAAGAAAATTCTCCAAGATATTTCTGTAAAGACACTGCCATCTTCCTATAATTGCATGAAATATGTCCTCAACCATATATGTTACACCTACTGCACTAAACATCAGAGCGTAGCCTAGCTTACCTTAAATGTTATCAGAACACTTACATTAGCCTACAGTTGGACAAAATCATCTAACACAAAATCTATTTCATAAGAAAGTGTTGAATACCTTGCATAAAAAATTAATATTTGTGTGCTGAGATTGCAAATAGGTACTTGTTCATGCTTTTTCATTTTAAATTTATGATTATTTTACTGAATGCATCTCCCTAAAGTTAGAAACCACTATTTCCCATGTTCCTAACTAAAATTTGGAGAAATCAGAAAGAACACAAAGCAATATTTTGCTGCTTACATGAATGAGTCAGATATAGAATATTTCTAAAAATTTTCTACAAAGCATGCTTAAATCAAAGAGAGATGTTTATTTTCGTCAATGGTAATATAGAAAAGTAAGAATTTTGTGGAAAAGTCATAGTTTAGTTTTCCCAGAAAACTGTCCTGAGTCAAGGCATCTCTTTTAGAAGTAGTTTGAAAAATCACTCCAGGAAACATCATCAGTGCTGTAGTGGAGGGACACAGGAGCTCAAGCGAAGTCAATAATAGGTCCATTTTCATATTCTTATCCACTTGGGGTAAGTGGGGAACAGTCTGTCTGTGAAACTCTGGAATCCAGTGTAAATGAGTTTTGGAATTAACTCAACTGAGCAGCAAAGGAGTTAGGGGTGTATATCTACCAACTCTCTGTCATTGATGGAGGGCTGTTTCCACGACATTAATTGCCTGGGTGGCTTCAGGCTTGCCCATTCTGTGGTCAACCATGCTATGCTGGCCAGGAAAACAACAACACAACAACAGCCTGGGCGTGGTGGCTCATGCCTGTAATCCCAGCACATTGGGAGGCTGAGGCAGGCAGATCACTTGGGGCCAGGGGTTCGAGACCAGCCTGGCCAACATGGAGAAACCCTGTCTCTACTAAAAATACAAAAATTAGCCTGGCATGGTGGCACACACCTGTAATCCCAGCTACTCAGGAGGCTGAGGCAGGAGAATCGCTTGAGCCCAGGGGGTGGAGTTTGCAGTGAGCCAAGATCATGCCACTGTATTCCAGCCTGGGTGACTGAGCAAGACTCTGTCTCAAAAAACAAAACAAAACAAAACAAAACACAAAACAAACAAAAACACAACAATGAAACAAGAACAAAGAAAATTACCAGGCAAAGAGTCATGTTTTTCACAGTAAAAAAATTTTTAATGGGTGTGGTGACTCGTGCCTGTAATCCCAGAAATTTGGGAGGCTGAGGCAGGAGAACCTGGGCGACATTATCAAAACCCCATCTCTACAAAAAGTAAAAAAATAAAAATTAGCCGGGAGTGATGATGTGTCCCTGTAATCCCACCTACTCAGGAGGCTGAGGCAGGATGATAACTTGGGCCCAGGAGGTCGAGGCTGTAGTGAGCTATAATCTCACCACTGTATGCCAGCCTGGGTAACAGAGTGAGATCCTGTGCAAAGAAAGGAATAAAGAAGGAAGGAAGGAAGAAAGGAAGGAAGGAAGGGGAGGGGAGGGGAGGGGAGGGGAGGGGAAAAGAAAAGAAAGAAAGGAAGCAAAAAGAAAGGAAGGAAGGAAAGAAGAGAAAGGAATGAAGGAAGAAACAAAGCAAAGGGAAGGAAAGAAGAAGAGAAAGGAATGAAGGAAGAAACAAAGGAAAGGGAAGGAAAGAAAGGAAGAAAGAGAGAAAAAAGGAGAAAAGTTTTTCTATATATAGCTGAATGCCATGAAATATGAGCATCATTTTCATCAAAGTTACCTTTGTTCCAAAGTTGGAACTTCACTTTCCCATTTTCCTTTCATTCTGAAAATGCCAGAGTAAACAAAATAGTCAGCATCGCTTATGTGTTTAGAGAATTACATTGGGAATGGTAGAAGACACAGGAGCAGACGGATAAAAAAAACCTAAGGTTATCTTAGGAGTTGCCTGAAAGAGCAATGAATGATAAGAATCATCAAATAAGAGTGAAAGCAAAAGGAAAATAAAGAAGGGAAATTGGCAAAAGGAGGGAAAAAAAAGATCCTATTAGTTTGGGACACTGCCAATCTCTATGGATGTGAAACAAATATCTTTCTTAGGACTCAGAAGTTCCATTCCTAGGGATAGATCCAACACAATGAAAGGAGAGTCCACCAAAAGATAAGTGTGCACCATACGCTGGGCACAGATGGGCAATGGCTCTCTTCTGGTGCTTTGTTAAATACTGTATATGGCTCCTGCTCTCCTTCAGTGTTGTTGGTTGAATTTTGTATTCAAATATAGAGTATCTTCCAGGTTCTTCAAGTCCTTCCCAGGCTCCAGATCCTTCCTGAGATTCCATGTCTCAGTTTTCTTCTTCCTATTATTTTTACCCCTCAAGACTAAGGAACAGGTGACCGAAAATATTTAGGAGTCCTGGCTCTGTGCTCAATCTCCTGCTCTTTAGAGCTTTATGCAAAAATATTCCCCGTAACTTTCTTCATTTTGCTTCAGTGTACTTAGCATTTGGGGGATGTGTCAAATTGCTACAGCTTTTGAAATTTGCACGTTGTTGTGTCTATACTCTGAGGGGACACAAATACCCCTCAATCTCTTGTTGACTAACTCTTGATTACCATGTACTAAACTATTTCACAAGTATTTACTGAGCATCAACTATTCTCAGGCACTGCCATACAGTCTGCGAGTATGGATGTGAATAAACAGGCATAATTCTGTCATTTACGGAGATCTTATTTTACTGGAAGAGGCAAGAAAATCAGCAAAAAGTAGATTAGGTAAAGATATTCTATCTGCCTATCTCTCAATCTATCAATCCCTATATCTATCTATCTATCTATCTATCTATCTATCTATCTATCTATCTATCCATCTGTCTATCTATCCACATATCTCTCTATTATCTACCTAAGTCTGGTTCTCTATCATCGATCTAAACATCATACCTATCTATTCACTATTCTATCTATCCATTTATCCTCTTTAAATATAAGTCTATCTAGCTATCCACCTATTATATCTATCTATTCATCCATCATATCTATTATCTATCTCATCTATCAATTTTCTATCCATCTTTAGATCTGTCTGTTCATTTTTCTATCTATCCACCCATTAACCTAGCTAGCTGGCTATCACCTATCATATCTATCTACTTAATCGTCATATCTCTCATCTATCTATGTGCCTATGTATCTATGTATTTATGTATCTATAGATCTATGTATGTATGTATGTGTCTATCTATATATCTATCATCTATTATCTATCTATCTATCTATCTGTCTATCTATGTTTGTCTTTCTCTCTATATATCCATCTACATATCTACTTATCAACTTACCAGTTATCTATATATTTAACATATCTGTCTGTCAATACATAAATACATCCATTTATCTATTTGTCCACCTACTTATTTTCTTTACTCTTATTTATTTCCAACCTAGTCCCCCTTCACTATGATCAAAAACATTTAACTAACTCATAATAGGTATCATTTTCCTAAATCTAGATTTCTTTATTTTTATTTAAATTCCAACATTATTTTACACACTTAGTGACTGCACAAAATTTTAATGGCATTTCTAGTATCTCAAACGCTATGATTAAATTATCAAAATGTAATCGTAATAATAATATTACCTAAATCTCAAATCAGAATTTTATAAATGAAACTGTGAGTAACGACTTAGAGTCATTTCAGTTGATGAAATTCAACATATCATTTATTGTTAGTCATTCTGTCATTATTCATCACCAGTAAAGAATGTTCATCACTCTTTGGAGTCAGCAAACAAACAATGCTTTGCCTGAAATTCTCTTCCACTGTATGCCTGAAGGTATTTAAATGTATGAAAACAATGTATTTTACATTTCAGTGCAGATGACAAAGTTTTAAAGTCTATTTAAATCGTGTTCATATCGTTCAAAGAACAAGCTGAGTTTTATGCTCTCATATACATTTTCAATATTAAACAAAAATAAATAGAAATTCCACTAACTTTAGTTGAATAGAATGAAAAGAAAAAACAAAAATGACAGTTACTAGGTCTCCAATTTTCTAGTAAAATAATATAATATTTAAAGTAGTATTTTAGCTAAGAAGGAAGCACACATATATACTTAAGTGTGTCAGTTTTTACAATATCTAAGTTCATTTTCACACACTATGGGGGGAGGAGTATGTAATTGCTGTCAAAATATATTGTGTTTATAACACTTAACACTTAAAGAGCTGATGGATGGTCTCTGAGAATTGGTCATGCTTGCTTGAATTCGAACTCATTATTGTCACAGCCAAATCTCTTATAGTTAAATTCTTCTCTTTAATTTTCTCATCTGGATTGAAGATATTAATGCTTTCAGTTATTGCAACTTTAACCAGAGGCTGGCATAGTGACAGAGTCTCATTGTTCTGTTGAAACAACTTCTCCCACTTTATTTTCTTTTTAAACATTTTTATGAACTAATTTTAAAAGATTAACTTCATTCTTCATATTAATTTTTTGCATTGGGAATTGAAACACTAATCTTAATAGTAATAATAAGAAGAAAGTATCCTGATATAGACACATTAAGGAAGGAAAAGTAAAGCAAGAACACATTTTTTTTTATTTTGAAGAGCTCAAAAGAGAAGCTTAGAAAAATGAAAAAATCAGAAAAAGTGGAGAAATCAGAAAAAGAAAACTTATTCTTGTAAAGCTAATTATAAAAAGTTAGACAACTGTAGCTAATTTTAGGAAGACAGAGATTTGGCCATTAATTTGGAGTGTTGTCAGTGGTAAGATGTCTAACATGCATTTTGGATAATTAGTGCATTATGTCGATATAGATACACAGTAAGTGCATTAGTAACAAATTAGAGACATAAAAGTTGCCAGCAGTGATGGGAAGTTCAGGAAAAGCCACCTAATGCAGTTGAAATACCTCACCGGCATCTCTTTGCAATGAATTGTGTTCAGTCATCGTCTCTTTGTTCCCAGACCACATCCACAGTATACGTCTTTTATTCTCAACAGGAATTTCTACTAGCTAATTTATCATGCTGAATCCAGACTATTACCCCTAGCTATTCTCTCCCTGCCTTTCATGTCATGATCAATGGCTTAGGTGCAAGTTTCACTCCCAAATCACCCTGCTTTTATGTATTATGATGTGGACACATTATTTAATCACCTCATTTTCCTATGTCAGAATATGCGGAAAGTAATTAATGTATACAAAGGATTGTTGTGAGAAATAAATAACATAATATAGATAAATGGTTTATGCATGTTGGGCACATAACAAATATCCAATAGATATTACTGTAGTGAGGAAAAATTAAATTTACAAATGATGTAAATTATACAAGAAAACACACAATTATATTTACTTAAAAATCAAGATGAGGGCCGGGCGTGGTGGCTCATGCCTGTAATCCCAGCACTTTGGGAGGCAGAGGTGGGTGGATCACAAGGTCAGGAAATTGAGACCATCCTGGCCAACATGGTGAAACCCCGTCTCTACTAAAAATACAAAAATTAGACAAGCATGGTGGCAGGCGCCTGTAGTCCCAGCTACTTGGGAGGCTAAGGCAGGAGAATCGTTTGAACCCGGGAGGTGGAGGTTGCAGTGAGTCGAGATTGCACCACTGCACTCCAGCCAGGGTGACAGAGCAAGACTCCATTTCAAAGAAAAAAAAAAAAATCAAGATGGGCCTGGTGTGGTGGCTCAATCCTGTAATCCCAGTAATTTGAGAGGCCCAGGTGGGTGGATCACTTGACGTCAGGAGTTCAAGACCAGTGTGGCCTACATGGTGAAATCCCCTCTCTACTAAAAATACAAAAAATAGCTAGGCATGGTGGTATGAGCCTGTAGTCCCAGGGACGCTGAGGCATGAGAATAGCTAGAACCCAGGAGGCAGAGGTGGCAGTGAGCCGAGGTCATGCCACTGCACTACAGCCTGGTTGACAGAGTGAGATGCTGTCTCAAAAAAAAAAAAAAAAAGTCAAGATGAACGGGAAAGAAGATATCAGGGATTTTTGGGCAGCCTCTAGTCAGGAGAGCATAAGATTTAAGGAATAGGTCACATGAAGTATTCAGGAAGGGTGCTACTTATCTTTCTGCAATATATGCCTTTGCTATATACCAGACTATATAGCAGAAATAAATCCAGCAACCAGATGGCAAATGTTGGCATTAATGACAGATGATTTGCATGTAGTATTTTTCTGTTAAAATATTGGATGTCTAAAATATCATAGAGATTCTAATTAAGTTATCATTCTCATGTTTAGTTTGTTTTGTAACACCAGACAGACACAAACACACATACACACACACTGATATGGTATGGATTTGTGTCGCCGCCCAAATCTCATGTTGAATTGTAACCCCCAGTGTTGAAAGATGGTTCCAGTGGGAGGTGTTTGGATCATGGAAGTGGATTTCCCCCTTGTTGTTCATGTGATAGTGAGTGAGTTATAAGGAGATCTGGTTGTTTAAAAGTGTGTAGCACCACCCTCCCTCCCTGTCTTCCTCCTGCTCTAGGCACGTAGGATGTGCCTGCTTCCCCTTCACTTTCTACCATGATTATAAGTTTCCCAAGGCCTCTCCAGCCATGCTTCCTGTACAGCCTGCAGAAGCAAGCACCCATCAAACCTCTTTCTTTTATAAATTATCCAGTCTCAAGTAGCTCTTTATAGCAGTGTGAGAACATTCATGGCAGAAAAAAAAATTTCTATTCTGCAAGCTAAGATCTCACCTATATAAACTGGAGAAAGAAGAACAATTACACTCAAAGCAAACAAATGGAAAGAAACAATAATTAGAAAAGCAAAAAATCAAAGAAATTAAAAACATAAACAAAACACAAAAGCAAAAAGATAATATTAAAAGATTGACACTATAAAAAAACTAAAACAGTTAAATGGTTAATCATCCATGTAATATTACCAATGAGGAAACAATAACAAAATAATACAAACAAATCACTATCAGAAAAAGAGGGGACATCACTAAGGATCCACCAGATATTAACATAGAATCAAGAGAATACTACAAAAAATCTCGTACTTCAAAAACTTAGGCGAAACTGAGCAATTTCTTGAAAGACACAATTATCCAATCTCAATCAAAATACTATCTTCAATGTTTTATGCATGTACTTTTGAATGATTCGACAGATACTTCTTAATCTCTCCACTCTCATGCAGGTTAGATGTGCAGCTGGGAAACAAACAAGATGATTTCAGAGAGTAGCAGTGATATTTTATAAGACACAGGAGAGTATAATGGGATATTGACTGCAAGGGTTACTCCGTAATAGATAGTCAGGCAAAACACGTCTGAGAAGGTGACATTCGAGCTGAAATTCTTAAATCATGAAATTTGAAAGGAAGATGACAGCAGGTGATGGGGGTTTTCCAAAAGTAGAAGCATTACCAGAAAAGGAGTCCCAATCCAGACTCCCAGAGAGAGTTCTTGGATCTCAGGCAGAGAGGAATTCAAGGTGAGTAACAGAGTGCAGTGAGAAGAAATAACTTATTAAAAGCTACTGCATTACAGAATAAGGCGTCTTCAGCAAACAAGTGGAGGAATGTCCTGTCTTTGTTTTAAGTTTTTCTTATCTAGAGGTCTTGCCTATGCAAAGAAAAAACTAAGCTGTGCTTACATGCAGGTGGGCTGACAGCATGACAAAATGTATTATCCTATTGATTTAAAGAAAACTATCCTTGACATTTTCGCATGTAACTACAGCAAAGCATAACTATAATAATCTTGAAAGCATATATTGTTATGGGTTTCAAATAATTAACAATCTATAGCAAAAGACTAATATTTTAGAAGTGATTGCAAAACTAAGTGCAGCCAGGTTGAAGGGAGACACTAGGGGAGGGGACTAGATGCCACACACCATCACCACCTACAAGTCGTTAGGACGATCTCAATCTCTTTTTTGGTTCTTAACCTGACAGTGGAAAATTAGACAACACCCATAGCCAATAGCCCAGTGGATAGACTGAAACGTGAAACGATTCCAGTTGACTTCCCAGATAGTGGACAATCCCAGAAACGATAGAAATCCAGACGTTAAAACACTCAGGAGTACTAATTGGAACAAATGAATCCGATTTGCCATTGGTGATTAGAAAATGGTGGGGGGAGGGGGGAGGGATAGCATTAGGAGATATAATGTAATGTAAATGGCGAGTTAATGGGTGCAGCACACCAACATGGCACAAGTATACATATGTAACACACCTGCACTTTGTGCACATGTACCCTAAAACTTAAAGTATAAAAAAAATATAAAGTAAATAAATGAAACAACAACAACAAAAAAGAAAATGGTCATCCTTTATGTTTTCTCTTTCAATTTCAAACGTTTAGAAAAAGTTACCCAGCAATCTGTCCTCTGCGCTATTGAATGCAACTCATTGATGCTGCACTTTCTACACAGTTTAATAGTCAAACGCTTGGGATTTGATAATCACAGCATTGGAGAACAGGAACGTTCCTTACATAAGTGACCATTAGCCCCTAAGAGTGGTTTCTCTCCAGGGCTATTTCCAATGGTTTTAAATGACATCATTTAGGTCTCTTCTCTCCACTGCCCCTTGGGAAGCAATTTCACACTCAAATAGATCTTACCTTGAAGAATGTCTTGAAGTTTAGCCTGAAAAATATTTTTTGAGGATGACCTCATTACACTTTGAACTCTTTCTTATGTAATTCTTTTATTTCCCCCCTGGCAAGTCAGAAGATGATAAAGATCACTCCCTGAACTTTATAATTTTAGACATGAAGCGAGCTGTGTTAGCTTTGGGAAGTTTACATTTTAACTTTAGTTAGTAAAACTTTCATATTCTATTCTAGCATTAATGGATTTCCATACAACCTGCTTTCCTTACTGTGTGTAGGTTATTCTCACTTTATTTAAAAAAACAAAAAACAAAAAAACCTAGGTTCTTTATCAGTTTGTTAGACAGACAAGTATTGTATTCTTTTTGTTTGTTTGTTTGTCTTTGAGACAGAGTTTTGCTCTTGTTGCCCAGGCTAGAGTGTAGTGGCGCGATCTCGGCTCACTGCAACCTCTGCCTCCTGGGTTCAAGCGATTCTCCTGCCTCAGCCTCCAAAGTAGCTGGGATTACAGGCACCTGCCACCATACCTGGCTTATTTTTTGTATTTTTAGTAGAGACAGAGTTTTGCCATGTTGGCCAGGCTGGTCTCGAACTCCTGACCTCAGGTGATCCACCCGCCTTGGCCTCCCAAAGTGCTGGGATTACAGGCATGAGTCACCATACCCAGCCTCAAGTATTGTATTCTTATGACTATGAAAAATGCAAAAATAAGATTTCTAAATACATCTTTAAATGTTAATAATAAATATAAATGGTACTTGTAGATGATGTATACAATTTATACATATATATGTATATGTATATATAACTACATGGAAGGGTAGAAGGTGGAAGTCTAAATTCCCGCTTAGATAAAATCCATATTTCTTCAGGTAGTCTACTCAGACTCAAAGGTCTAGGCCCCAAGAGTAAATGAAAGGTCAGACAATTTACACAAGCAAATATTTACATTTGCTAATTGTCTTGTGAGAAAGCTCTTTCTTCTATAAATAGCAGAAATATCCTATGCTTTCCTACCAATCCAGGCTTCCCTGGTAAGAGGGTTTTTTCATTCCTATAAATTTATGCTTCAGCGAAGGCTATGGGAAATGTGGACAGGTGTCCCAGAAAAATGTGTCTTTTAATGTACATTTTTGGTTGAGTAGAAGCAGTAAAAGAAAGTTATACATTTGGAAATAATCTTCTAAAAAATGTGAGATCATGAATGCTGCACTAAAGTAGGTATTTCTTTAAAAAGGCCTACTGGAAATTCTGCCCTGAAAAAAGTCATATTTCTCTCACTCCAATGAAGCAACATGTTGGCTTAATGGAATGGAACTTTAAATAAAGTTAATTTTTTCACTAGAAAACCAATGATCATTATTTCCTGGGTGTTTTCCCTAACAGGAAAACATTTTAGCTGGCATAAGACATGCCTCCACTTAAAAACAAATTCCAATGTCTGCTACATTTTCTTAGCTAGCTTGATCATATTCTTGTATGGTTTATTCACAGATATTATAATGAACATAATTGAAATGTGTCATATGAACCATATTTTCAGAACTGAATAGTCGTTCATTCAACAATGACCAGAGTGGGAAAAACCACTTTACACTTAACATTTCATACTTTACAAGTGGGAGATAGACAATAGATAATGAACATAATAAGTGAATACATTACATAGGCAATTGAACACTCTTGAGAGGTGTCAGGGGGGAAACGTGGAAAATGGAAACTGCAGATACCTGAGGATGCATTCCTATTAATTTCTATGATGTAGAGATATAAAATAAAACATAATAAAGCAAGAATAACACATTGTATTAAAATAATTGCAACACTAAAAGCAAGGTAAATTGTTTTCCAGGAAAAAAACCAACAAACGCTGATGAGGCTGTGAAGAAAAGGGAACATATATACACAGTTGGTGGGAATGTAAATTAGCACAATTTCTACAGAAAATAGTATGAAGATTTCTCAAAGAACTAAAAATAGAACTGTTCTTAGATCTTCTCCTCTTCATGCTTAATTTCTTTGGAATAATGGAGTTTGTTTCATCTTGTCTCCCCATGAGTAACAGAGCTTGGTCGGTCACTGCCTCTTCATGTTCTTTAGGCTTCCAAAGAGAAAGAATACCGAAAAACCCTGAGACTGGGAATAGCCCCTGCCTTGGGATCTAAAATAATCTAAGCTAGTGATATTAATTAGGGTGTTACTCTAATGGTCTAAAGCCAAGATAGAACTGCCTATACTCAGAATGTGCCCCATACAGTGGAAATTTTGCTGATTGAAACAAAACAATCAACATATAATTAATTGTTAGAACTGAAAAAAAAAAAAAGACACGACCAACATCTCAGATGATAAAATCCAACCATGGCTGGGACCAAATTACTAGAACCTCTGGAAGAAATGAGTAGTATGGATTCTGTTTTAGACAAAGCCATCTTCACACTTTCTAGGTTGTGGACTACAAGTGTCTCTCCTTCCTTCCTGAACTGAGCTGGACCTCATGTGATGGGTGCTATCCTCTTTGGCCAAAAATAGATGAACTTGTGAGCAAACTGTCCTGATAGTCCTCCCCAATAAGTTTCTTTTGATGCCATATGACTTTCAAAGTAGAAGCAAAGAGTCGATCATGAGGTACTAATTCGTAAAAACCAAAAGAAGCAAAGCAAATGGAAAGACACACACACACGCAAAGAGAAAGAGAGAGAGAGAGGCTGTGTAACAAAGATGTGGGCCTCATTCATTCCTATTTTATCGTAGTCATCCATATTTTAGCTCTATCTTCTAGCAGTGTGATGTGTTTGTCTTCAAGGAGTCAGTTTGCACCTTGAATGACAATGGAATCTGATTCTTTTTTTTTTTTTTTTTTTTGAGACAGCCTTGGATGGAAACTGATTCTACGTGGAGAGACAATAGACTTGCATGGCCAGTGGATATGATACAGGACCATCCTCCTGCAGTGTTATCTACAATTGTATGTGTGCATCTCCATGTAGGTAGAAACATATGAAAGAAAATGCAGTGAAATATTAGCAATGGCTAAATACTATGTTATGTGTTACAAATGAATATATTGCTTAGTTATATTTTCCCATGCTTTTCTTTTTCTACATTGAGCCTTTATTGTTTTTGACCAATAATCAATAAAATATTTTTACAGGGAATTTTTCTTATAACTATATTGCATTTTCCCTTTGTGAAAATGAAATTCAGCATTTTACAATATTGAATTATCAAATGATTCTAATTATAACACATATATCATTTAATCCTCAAAAGGATTCTAAAAAAACTAAGTAGTATTATTTTCTCCATTTTTCATAACAGGGGATGGATCCTAAGACAGTTTTAAAACTTTTAAGAAGAAGGCTGGGCTAGGTGGCTCATGCCTGTAATCCCATCACTTTGGGAGGCTGAGGCAGGTTGATCACTTGAGGTCAGGAGTTCGAGACCAGCTTGGCCAACATGGTGAAGCCCCCATCTCTACTAAAAACATACAAATTATCTGGGCATGGTGGTGTGCGCCAGTAATCCTAGCTACTCAGGAGGCTGAGGCAAGAGAATCGCTTGAACCCAGGAGGTGGAGGTTGCTGTGAGCCGAGATTGTGCCACTGCACTACAGCCTGGGTGGCAAAGCAAGACTCTGACTCAAAAAAATAAAAAATAAAAAAAAATTTGGAATATCTGCCTTTTAGTAAATGATAGAACTATATTTGGGGAACTAGTATTAATAGCTGAATTTTAGAGCCTAGTTCATAATAGCGTTGTGTCTCAAGCAGTTTATATAGTAATAA
Source organism: Pan troglodytes (assembly GCF_028858775.2). Lineage (NCBI taxonomy): Eukaryota > Metazoa > Chordata > Mammalia > Primates > Hominidae > Pan > Pan troglodytes. The sequence goes on along the minus strand of NC_072421.2, from coordinate 5,544,041 downwards.
ATGGAGGTATGCAAGTATGATGGAACCCTTCCAATATTAGGGCCAGAAATCTGTAATTCTCTAAGCATCCAAATCATGTCTGATATAAGCAGACCCAGTACTATATTTGGAGATAGATTACTGCAGCGTGTGGCCATGAAATGATTCCATATTAATATCTCAGCCCTGACTATAAAAACACAGTCCCAGAAAGAATGCCAGTGCATCATAGCTGTGTTGTGATGATGCCCCTCAAAGCACTTTGCAGTGTACATGTCTTCTTCCTACATCAGTGGAACTTTGCACTTTAAAATGAAGACACTGAATATTCAGACCATGTCCTGACCATATATAAAAAAGAATTCTGAACTGCAATCTGCAGTGATCAGTCTGCAAAGTTCAACATCATCCATTTCTGAGGAGCTGATTTTAACTATCATCTCTGTAGCAGTCCCAAACCACCAGGACTTGATTAATGACTGACAGCTTCCCTAGTTTCCTCCCCTGTTCCTCAAGCAGGACGAAACACAGAAAGCCAGATATGGACCTCCAACCAATCACACAGGTTGCTTCATTTTCTTGTGAGCCACCTAGGGCTTCCCAACACCAACAACCTCCAATGAGGGCACACCGGGGGCCTTTTGTTTTCACACTGTAAAACTTTCCGCCTTCTCTGCCTGCCTTTGAATACCATATGCAAGTGATGATGGGTGCCTCCCTTGCTCTAGCAAACCTGGAATAAACATTCTCTCTTTGTCCTCATTTCAGTGGTCTTCGTTTATTTCCACAATAATGAAATGAATGCTTCACGAATAACAGCAGTATCACTCCATGACTGGCAAAGTGTCTTAAAGACATTCTAAAATACAGCGAATTGCAGCTCATACTACTCAAAGGATGAAAAACCCCATAGAGCAGTCATGCCATAATTAGAATAGAGTGACTATCAGATTCCAAATGTTGGATGAAGCCTGCGTTTTGTTAGACTCACTGACCATCCTCCGTTCCATGTGATACTAAAATCAAATTCAGACAAAGTCATTGCTATTCTGAGTAGATGTAATTAATGGCTTCATAGCTCAGAAACTTCTAATGAGTTTGGTTAAATAAGTAAATAAATAGATTGGTGAAGTACTTGATTGACTAAAGAGATTAAGGAAAATAATTTAGCATGAAATAAAGCTTGTTTAGGAAATCACCTAAAAGTTCAACTTCACCATTGGATTAGTGGTGCTATAAAGAACTGCCCAAACACTGAGTAATATGTAAGAGAGAGAGATTTAATTGACTCACAGTTCAGCATGACTAGGGAGGCCTTAGGAAACTTACAATTATGATGGAAGACAAAGGGGAATCTTACCTTCTTCATAAGGCGGCAGGAAGGAGAATGAACATAGGAGGAACTACCAAACACTTATAAAACCATGAGATCTCGTGAGAACTTACTCACTATCAAGAGAACAGCATAGGGGAAACTGTCCCCATGTTTCAATTACCTCCACCTGGTGTCTTCCTTGACACATGGGGATTATGGGGATTATGGAGATTACAATTCAAGATGAGATTTGGGTGGGGACAAAAAGCCTCACCATATCAACCACCATATTGGTAGAGTCAACTCCAGTATGTCATTGGGAGTGAACTTAAACATTTTCTAAAGTGAATATTATCATTATATGTTATAATACATTTTGAAATATTGTTATATTTCAGAACTTTTTTAAATTTAGGGAAATATAAACAGAAAAATGGTAGTTACTTCACATCTCACTACCTGGAGATAATTCCTGTTCATGCTTGCATAGAAAGATCTCTGAAAAGAGGAGGAGGCTGGGCACAGTAGCTCACACCTGTAATCCCAGCACTATGAGAGGCGGAAGCAAGAAGATCATCTGAGAACAGACTGAGCAACATAGCCAGACCCCATCTCTACAAAAAAGTTACATATTTAGTTAGGTATGGTGATCCATCCCTGTAGTCCCAGATACTTGGGAGGCTAAAGAGGGAGGGTCACTTGGGCTCTGAAGGTCAAGACTGCAGTGAGCTGTGATCATGCCACTGTACTCTAGCATGGTTGACAGAGCAAGATCCTTCCTTAAAAAAAAAAGAAAGAAAGTAAAAAAAGGAGAGAGATTTTTTCAAATGACAGACAGAATGAGAGAGCAAACTGTACTGGCTACTTTATATTCTGCTTCTGTAACAGAGTCATGTATTCTTTAAAGTGTATCTTTTAATGACTACATAGTATTCTGTGCTTTGGCTTAGACCACAGTTTACATTTTATAAAATTTCTTTGTTGCATCTCTCACCATTTATCTTCTGTTTCTGGTGTGGGGATGAGAGAGCTGCAGATTTTATCGCTGACAAAGCAGAGGGATTGGCATGGAACTCCTTGGGTAATTAGAAATTCTTAATGACTAGCTTCATTCGTGAGGCAAGGTAAATAAACCATCTGTGACTGAGGGCAAGAAATCTCATAGCTCCTGCAAGGTGATAATACTGGAGTGCATTTTCATACCTAGGGAACCATATGATTTAAAAAAAAAAAAACTGGAAGTGAGAACTGAACAATTTTGTAAAAGGCAAGATGGAAAGGAAGAACTGTGCAATAAAAGTACTTTGCACGGATGAAGCAAAGCCATTTATGTCATAACCTTAGCTTTACACACTGTTTGTTTCAGTGATTTAACATTTTACTTACCACTATCTCAAAGTACAGTCAAAGTGATATTGATCTATAATTTTCTTAAGCATAAAGTTCTGGTTTATGCAGGCAAAAAGCTTTCACTAGAAACATGAAATTGTAGTGGGTTGCCCAATTTCTATTTTGTGGAAGAGTTTCTGTAATTTTAAAGGTAAATGTAGCTTGAATGTTTCAGCTGGACTTAATAGTATAATATTATAGCCACAACAAGAAAATTTAAAATTAACAAGTCAACTATTTTAAAGGTTGCAGATCTATTCAAATTTTGTTTATATTTAGTATAAATTTTAAAAGTTATATATTTCTGAGAATATTTTATCTTCATTTCAAATTTATTGCCTTACAGATGTTCATAAAATCTCATGCCTTTAATTTTGCTGTGTATGCAATTTTGACCACATTTTCACATGTAATATTGTCCTTTCTTTTCAGATAAGGACAATAAGGTTCCAGAATGAATGCTTTTGGAACATAATTTCCTACAAGCATTTGGAAGTAATTGTATATCCAAGTTTTGGTGGGCATTGTTTTATATAAGTCCATGATATAAAAATCTTCAACTGTACTCTTTCAACAAATAACTGTTTTGCTGCTACTTGTCCTGAAATTCAATTATTCCTTTTTATCCAAAGGTTATAAGCCCAGCAATGCCTTCAAATGCTAAAAGATCAGATAATATATTCCATATGGGCACCCTTAAATATGTTTTCTGCAATGATAACCAATAACAAATATTGCGTTATTAAAATTTACAGCAACAAATGTTAGTTTAATATTTTAAGGAGGAAGGAAATCACTGCAGGATATCTGTTGCTTACAAAATTGTTGGAAAGACTAAAGGAGCATTTCTAGACTCCATCTATTCAAATAATTATCAAAATATTACAAAAATACCCCACCTGAGGAACAAATGCCTGTGAGGCTGGAAGTTAGAACCTTCTTTACAGTTGTTCTCAAACATGTAGAACCTGGAGAATGAAGATCCAAACTGTAATACAGACACTAGGCACAGATGAAGAAATCCCTGAGGTGGTCATGACTGATTACCCTCTTTAAAGAGTGTATATGATTAAAAAAATAAGAAAACTGCCTTTGCAAAACCTCATGTTTCCATAAACGTGTTTACCTACAACAACAGCAGAGACCTGAAACCTCCACATCTAGAAAATAGCACTTTGGTTTAGCCAACCTGGAGATGTAACCCACCTTCCTATTCGGAGATCTGTCCATTCCTTCAGGCTGTTTATCTAATTCTCTACATCTAACAGTCTTTTCCATCTTCTACATATCATATCGCTATTCGTCTGCCTATGTATCCTGTCAATCTATTTGTTCATCTATCTCTATCTACTTAGCTATTTAGCTATCTACCTGTCATCTACCAAATAAATCTGAATCTATCCATTCAACCATCCAACCAACCACTCTATCTATCTATCTATCATCTATCCATCATCTATCTGAAGCTATCTGTCCATCTATATTCCAAATGTATTTATACTTACTATACGAATCTATTATTTATCCTAATCTGTCTATCCAAATCTATCTATCCATCTATTTCATCTGTTTCTTTCTGTCATTTATCCAGCTATCTACTCATCTATCTTATCTATCTATCTATCTATCTATCTATCTATCTATCTATCTATCTAATCTATCACCATCTATCATCGATTAATCTACCTATCTACCCATTTATGTTTCTATCTATCCATTTTCTATCTATTAATCTGTCATATCTATACATCTATCTATTGATCTGTCTTCTATCTATCCACCTTATCTATCTACCTATCTATCGATCTATCAATCTATCTATTAATTATCTATCTACCCATGGCATCTATCTACTCATGCATATAAATACATATCATCTCTTTAGTGTATGTAGTTCTATCGATATCTGTCTAAGTGGACCAGCTCAAGTGGAACTTTCTCTATGAAGCTTCAGTTAGTTATAGCAAAGTAATATAAGAAAAAAACAAAGAAATCATGATTCTGGTGTTCAATTTTCTCTAGTGCTTTTGACTCTCGCCTCTGTGAAAATACATATATTAATATTCATTGGTTCTTTGAGAACTTATGTCTTTCCATTGACATTCTTGATATACTAAAATTTTGAAATCATCTCAAAATTGTGATTCTAAATGAAGTCATTATCTTCTAAACAAGCTATTTTCCTTATGTTTACTGTTTGTTTTTTAATGCTATACTCATGTTCCTAGTAATTCATGAATAAAATATGAACATTTAAAACTTGGCCACTTTTTACAACCTATCCATCAAAAAGACTTTAAAGTGTCTTTCAAATCTCTCCTTTCATTTTTATATCTGCTTTAATTTAGATACTTGATGCTTATTGTCTATTCTCCCACAACAGTCTTCATTCTTTCTCGCCTTAAATACTTTCTTCATGCTATTAGGACTTTAACATTCCTAAAATAATTTTTTTTTGTAACATCATTGCCTCTTGGTCAAAGTTATTCAATGTGTTCCTGTTATTCAAAAACAGAATTTATCCTTATGTGGATCCAGACTATTTTTCCAATCTTGGTGTTGCTAATTAATGAAGGTTATAGAACTTAATCGGTATGTGTATAGTTTCTCATAACAGCTATTCTATTAGTTGGAACATAGCTTCTTCAGCACTACTCACGCCACATTGGGAGTCATGTATCCTCTTTGTTATTGGTTACTTATTCTTTTAATATTTGTAATGACAAGTCAGGAAGTAGGATGGCTATCGGCTCTATCCCAGAAGCCTGAGAACATTAATAAACTCATCAGTTTATACCATTTGGGGTGAAGAAATGTTATCTTTGACTCTATGTGCTAGGATGGTGAAAAAAAGATTTGGAAACCTTAAGTTAGGAATAGTTTTTACTAATTAGCAGTTGCCAAGAACATATGCCTTAAATAAAATAAGAGGACTTTTATTTCTTATGCAAGCTTTCAAGACTTAGGTGGGAGATTCATGGCATTGGAATCCAGCTTTCTCCTGTATTGCTGTTCAGCTTTAACTTGAGCTGTTGAGAAAGAAAAGTTAAGTAGTTAGGGTGGGTCCTTGGTAAAACTCCTTTAAACAGAGAAACAGCCTGTAAAACCAGGCTTCAGGCACAGATAAGGAAACTTGCACAAACCTCTGGCCCACCGAGATAAAGGAATGAGGCCCAACATAGAAACGCCTTTGTTCTTTGTGCCTAAGACGTGCCCCCAGCTACACTGATAAGGAAAAAAGATGCAACATAGAAATGCCTTTGTTCTTTTTATAACCAGCAGGCTTACAGGAAATAGTCTCTTCTCCTTCTGTGGGCATATACACAGCGGTTCCAGTGGGTTCCGGTGGGCACTTTCCTTTCCTTTTTTGAACATGCTTTGGATTGTGAGACAAGCCTCCATGAATCATCACTTTAGCATCTGATTGGTCCTGGGCCAAGTTCCTGCTAAGCTTTCACTTCAGCTCCTGATTTGTCCCGGGCCAAGGTCCCAGGCCAAGCTGAATAGCCTCTATGTGTCATCACTTCAGCTGCTGATTACTCCCGGGCCAAGCTGAGTAATGCCTTCTCCAAGACCAATCAACACATTCCTTACCTTCCCAGTCCATAAAAACCCCAGACCCCAGCCAGGCGTGGTGGCTCACCCCTGTAATCCCAGCACTTTGGGAGGTCAAGGTGGGCGGATCACGAGGTCAAGAGATTGGGACCAGCCTGGTCAACATGGTGAAACCCCATCACTACCAAAAATACAAAAATTAGCCAGGCATGGTGGTGTGCACCTGTAATCCCAGCTACTCAGGAGGCTGAGGCAGGAGAATCGCTTGAACCCAGGAGGCGGAGGTTGCAGTGAGCCAAGATTGTGCCACTGCACTCTAGCCTGTGTGACAGAGCGAGATTCCATCTCAAAAAAAAAAAATCCCAGACCACAGCCTCATAGTGGGCAACCCACTCAGGACCCCCTCTCTGCTGTGGAGAGCTTTCTTCTTTTCCTCATTAAACTTTTGTCCAACCTCACCCTTTGTGTCCACACTTCTTAATTTTCTTGGCCGTGAGACAAAGAACTCGGGGTGATACCTCATGAGAGACTGCTGCATTGCGGTGCATTGGCAAAACTGCAACACTGTGATTGTCTTCATGCATGATGTAAAATGCTCGCTAACATGCCTATATTCTTGCCAGGAAGGAATTGGCTGATACAGAGTGGATTGCACACAGAACCCTTCAAGAGCTTCCCTGGGGCTTCACACAGCCTTTCTGCCAGTATCTTATTGACCAGAAACTACCCATACTAAGCTTCCAGGGCACACGCACACACAAAACAGTCTCTATTTTCAGTAGTTTTGTGTCTAACTAAAGACACAGGAGATTTTTTGGTATTGTTTTGCTCTGTTTTCCTAAATTAAAAAGTCAGAGGAAACAACTGAACTTCTCTATCCCAACTATCAATCACCCACAGTAAAATACATGGTAGATGAAATTCATACTTGAAGAATCCAAGGATTTAAAATGTTGGATTTTAGACCAGTATTGGTTAGAGTTCATTATACTGAAAGTAAGAGTAAAAAGTGTTTTTTCTTTTTAGAAGTCATAGAACTATCTCTTTTTAAGAAAATGGACTTCGATATAAATGTTCATGTATTAAAAAGTAAAGTAAAAGATTGTATGCCTCCATATGCAATCTCTGGGAGGTTGCGAAGCCAACAGTAGGTATTACCATGGGAAAAAGATTGCTAGAGCCCTTTAGAGTCTATTTATGTCATACTAATTTGGCTTTGCTCATGGTACTTGTGCATGCACAGGTAGTGTTGGAGGAATGATAATCGGATGGTGTGGCTTGCAGTCAATGCAGACTTCCAAGACTGTACTGGAATACAGATATAAAATGTAAGAACAAATTGAAGGCCCCAAAAATATCTTGTGACACAAACAGAGGCCAATACAGCTGCATATCAATATTAATATTCCCCTATGAATTTTTAAAAAGGTAGCCATAGAAATAGAATGGAATATAACCATGTTTCAGCATGGGATATTGTATTGCTTCCATTTTCTTAACATCAAATTGATCAAAATGCTATATTTTGGTTTAGTGAATCTATGATTACACAGTTCTTTAAAAAAAATTAAAACCTTGCTTTCTAGTAGACCTTTAAAGTTGCACTATGTTTTGTTGTTTTATTGGTAAAATGGTCTGAAAATTAAGTACATTCAATAATGCCTACTGCTAGATCCTTTTACACAAAGAAAAATGTGTAAGATGCCATAGGGTATTAAATATTAATGTTTGGCAGAGGAAGTGTATTAGGGTTCTCTAGAAGGACAGAACAAATTATATATATATATATAAGTTTATTGAGGAGTATTAACTCACACTATCACAAGGTCCTACAACAGGCCATCAGGCCATCTGCAAGCTGAAGAGCAAGGAAGCCAGCCTGAGTCCCGAAGCTGAAGAACTTGGAGTTTGACGTTCCAGGGCAGGAAGCATCCAGCCCGGGAGAAAGATGTAGACTGGGAGGCTAATACAGTCTAGTCTTTTCACATTTTTCTGCCTGGTTTATATTCTGGCCAACCTGGCAGCTGATTAGATGGTGCCCACCCAGAGTAAGGGTGTGTCTTCCTTTCCAACCACTGATTCAAATGTTAATCTCTTTTGGAAACACCCTCATGGACACACCCAAGATCAATACTTTGCCTCCTTCAATCCAATGAAGTTGACGCTCAGTGTTAACCATCACAGGGAGAGAGTGTCAAGATTCCCTGTGAGAAGAAACCTATATATTATCTCTCTACAAAAACGTACTTTTGAACATGCATACATTTTCCATATAATTTGAAGGGCTTAGTGATAAGTGCTCATGTAGCAATATTTGTTTTTCACAAAATCAGATAGAACTAGATAAACCTGACGGCAACACTTTCAATTTCCAACATGCTCGTTCAGCAGAGTGCAACCATTATCCCTTCCCAGTGTTATCAAGAAGATTAAATGAAATCACAAAATAAAAGTAACTACAATTATTTAACATCATTTTTAAAAATTCTACATTATAGTAAAGTTTCCATTGCAAGAATTAATGTGTTATTCAGATTCACTAACTTTGTGTCTATCTCAAACTCTATCACAAATTTCATTAACCTCTAGGGCTTGATATTAAAGAAAGAATATTTATTGGCCGGGCCTGGTGGCTCATGCCTGTAATCCCAGCGCTTTGGGAGGCCAAGGTGGGCGGATCACAAAGTCAGCAGATCGAGACAATCCTGGCTAACACGGTGAAACCCCATCTCTACTAAAAATACAAAAAATTAGCCAGGCATGGTAGCACGTGCCTGTAGTCCCAGCTACTTGGGAGGCTGAGGCAGGAGAATCGCTTGAACCAGGGAGGCAGAGGTTGCAGTGAGCCCAGATCATGCAACTGCATTCCAGCCTGGGTGACAGAGCAAGACTCCATCTCAAAAAAAAAAAAAAAAAAAAAAAAAAGAAAAGAAAAGAAAAGAAAAGAAAAGAAAGAATGTTTATTTTGCTGTTATGTAATTTCCCTGATGCCTCAAATTTTGGATAGAAAATAGAAAAGACATAAAGTAATTTTGAATCAAGTAAGAATCATATAAATTATCAGACTACTTTCAGTAGGTAAAGCACCTCACACTTCTGCATGTATGTAAGTAAAAATAATTGTAATGTTATAAAGATTTGGAACTTCAAGCAATTATGGCAGGTGTCCAAATTTTCTCTATATAAAAGGGTTAATCTTAATTGGGGTCAGCCCAGTTTAAAAGCTTTAAGTTATTAGTTTATTCTATCTATAATGCCTTTTGTAACACTCTATTCTACTTAGTCTACAATGAAGACACCCTAAAGCTGTGTCTGCTCTTGAAAATACATTATTTTTAAGAGTTATTTTTCACATTTGAGTAATTTTGTTCTGTTGGGATTACATCTAGAATGTTACATATAGGATGATGATCTCAACTTTATGAATAAAGTTATTGTGATTGATTACCATGATAAGCATAGGTTATAATTATAGCTAAATTAATGTGATGACTTACTATTAGCTAGATCCTCTCCAAATGCCAGTAAATGGAATATTAAACTCTCAGCAGATCTCTGAAAATGACTATATATTGAGCAGATTGAAATTAATTATGTTTAGAGAAATTTTGGAACTAGCTCAAGATCACTGACTGAGTCGAAATTCAAAATTGATTTTATCCAAATATTTAGCACCTCTAATACCTTTAAATATAGTGAAACACACACACACATATATAGAAACAGATACACACATACATACACACTTATACAATTATCTCATATACAGAAATTTTGTTACATATTTTTATTTAAAGTCTCTTGCAGAAGTGATGATTCCTGTTCAGATAGAAAATTGTGTAAGCCATTTGTTCTTCTGAGTTGATCAGTTATATCATGATAGCTTTGCTAAACCTATTGGAGAGCAGAGATTGCAAAAAATAAAAAAAAAATCTGAAGCAAACCGTTTGTACATAAACTTATCTTAGGAAAGAGGGGACACCAGCCATAAAACCACAAGTGATGAAGGAGTCAGACACAGCTAGGTCTAAGGAAAACCCAGCTTAATGCCACAGATTTTGAATGACTGCACATCGATAGGTGTGAAGAATTATCAGCATCCACAGCCATACAGAAAATTGACAACCACCTCCCAATATTTTTTTCCTTTGGACCGTCACCCAGTGCATATGTGGCATATACTGAAGGATGGAGGAAGGGCAGAAGGAACCACAGGATGTTATTCTAAGGCCAAGCAAGCCCACATAGCTCTGAGATCCTTTGAGGAAACAATAGGTCTTCTCTTGGTGGACTATGGCCCCCTGCGAATGCGGTGGGCAGTGCAGAACAGGCGAGCGAGATTCCTAAGAGGCTTCCAAGCCTTAACAAAAAATAAAGACAGCATCAGTCCATCCCTAAGGCTTAGTGCAGGAGAGGAAATTTGCTTGGGAAATGAGAGTACCTTTCCCTATTTATTTCAATCATCTGGAAACAAGCAGGCATTCTCACCAAACTATCAAAGACATCTTTATTGATTTGCATGCTTTCTCAACATTTATTTTAAACAACTGTTATATTAGAGTGATGTGCTCTTTAAAATTCAAATGAAGCTCATATGGAGACATTCAGAATTAGAATTGGTCAAAGGAATACACACACACACACACACAAATGTATATATACAAGTATATACATTATATTTTTCAGAGTGGACATATATCTGTTCAAATATCTGTTTGTATTCATATATTTATATGTGTATATGTGTGTATATATATACACATACATACATGTATATATTTTTCTTAGAAGACACGAGTCTGTTCAAATATCTGTTTCTTATTCATATACATCTTAACATATGTGTTTATAATGTTGCCTCTACAAAGATTTGTCTTCTGTTTCTGAATAGGAGAAAGAGAGAAAGAGAAAGAAAGGAAGAGAGGGAAAGAGAAACAGACAGGGAGAGAGGAAAAGAGAGAGAGAATATTCAGTTGTGAAAAATGTCTGGTCATATGACCATATGTATTACAAATCTTTGCCAGAACTGTTCATGTTTATCCTCCTGAGAAGTGATCTGTTTCTCTGTTCTTGTTTTCTGTTTTCATCTAAGAATTTTCATGTTTTACTTCCCTGACCTGAAGATCTAGCTTTTTTCAGTCTCCATTCAGCACACTGCAGTGACTTTGTCTCACCTTATAAAGTATACAGTGATAGGCCAGGTGCGGTGGCTCACGCCCGTAATCCCAGCACTTTGGGAGGCTGAGGCAGGTGGATCATGAGGTCAGGAGATCAAGACCATCCTGGCTAACACGTTGAAACCCCGTCTCTACTAAAAATACAAAAAAATTAACCGGGCATGGTGGTGGGCGCCTGTAATCCCAGCTACTCAGGAGGCTGAGGCAGGAGAATGGCGTGAACCCAGGAGGTGGAGGTTGCAGTGAGCCAAGATCACGCCACTGCACTCCAGCCTGGGCGACAGAGCAAGACTCTGTCTCAAAAAAAAAAAAAAGAAAGTATACAGTGATAAAAAGCTGAATTACTCTCATGAGCATATTGGTTGTTTGTTATTTGCTTCTTTTGTGGGTAAACAACTCTGAACACTTTATGTACCTTCTTTCATTGGATTGTACACTTGTGACTTTTAAATTTTGTTTTAATATTTATTATGTATATATTTCAGAGCTACATAATTTGATGCACAGAAATACAGGATTACCATAATTTCCTATTAGATACTAGCTTTTGGTTATGGATTTAATGATATGTTTTCCTACACTTTTACTTTTAAACTGTCTTTATTTTTAAAACACACTTTTTCAATCAGTATAATGTCTTACTTTTTGTTGCTGTTCTTTTTAAATCCAGATTGACAAGCTAAATATTTTGCTTGAAATTCTTAGTCCATTTATATTTAGTGTAATTGCTGATGAGATTTTGTTTTGTTTTCTGTCTGTACAATCAATCATATAACTTCTTTTTTATTTGGTTCATCTAATTTATATTGTCTTGCTCCCCGCTTTTAGACATCTTTTATATAGACATCTTTTTATTATTTATTTGTACTTTCTTTTAACTTTTTATAAATTTGAAATGATCTATAGTTAATCTAAAGATTACAGCCCACATCCTAGATGTGTAAATCTCTAATATAAAATATTATATTTACAATTTTCCCAATGCAGCTAAAACCCCACACTCTCCAAATTTATTTACCTACTTTACCTCTTTTGGTATTACTCTTCCTTTCATTTTTAGTTTCAATAAAATTTGAAGTCTAAAGACACCAGAATTATTATTTTGTAATTAATAGTTGTTGACATATATGCATCTATTAGATTTTTGTTTTTCCTTTGTATTCTACTGCTTTTCTATATCCATGTAGAATTATTATCAAAAATTCTCTGTATTATTTCCTTTCTTATAGATGTCTGCAGTAACAAATTCCATCAGTGTTTATATGAGAGTGCCTTTGTTTCCCATTCACTCTTTCAAACATATTATTGCTGGTTAAAGAAAACATAAATTTTCTTCAGCACTTTAAAAGCACTATTCCATTACCTTCTGCATTCCCAGAAATTTCAGCTGTCAAAACTATGACCTTGTTATATACCCATGAGAAATCCCTGGTCATATGTACCAGAAAGTTAGCAAAAACATGATTTTAGTAGCATTACAGAATGGCACGAAACCTAGAGGAACCTCAATGCATCTGAAATAATGAATACCTAGTCTGTGTTTTACTTATATAGTGGAATATTATAAAACACTGAAAACAAATTATCATTATTACATGACTGCTTGCAAACATAAATGCACATTAATAACCATGTTAATCCATAAAAAAGTTCTAAGACAACATAGAGTATAATGTTCCTTTAAGAGTAAAAAATTTATAAAGTAAACAAGAGTACCTGCACATTCCTTTTCACATATTTGTTTACCCACACATAGATATATGCAATTACACATGCATGCACATATGCATATGTATGCCTGTACACATATATACATATATATGCATGTCTATATGTATGTGTGGATACATGCACACATACATACATGTGCATATGCATACATAAATGCAAGTATGCATTTCAAGAATTTGGTTACCTATGAGAGGAAGACATCATGGCTAATAAACTAGAGGATATACAAGCTATTCAGTATAGTGTATTTAAACATTTTTATTATACAAATTATATAAATAACTAGTTCTGATATCCAGCCACACACAAAACACTGAGAATGATTTACCACAAACTAGCCATTGCATTCAATTAAACTTTCTTTCCTTTTTTTATTTTTAGACAGAGTCTCGCTCTGTCACCCAGGCTGGAGTACAGTGGCATGGTCTCGGCTCACTGCAACCTCCGCCTCCTGGATTCAAGTGATTATCCTGCCTCAGCCTCCCAATTAGCTGGGATTACAGGTGTCCACCACCACACCTGGCTAACTTTTTTTCTCTTTTCTTTTCTTTTTCTTTCTTTCTTTCTTTTTTTTTTTTTTTTGCATTTTTAGTAGAGATGGGTTTTTACCATGTTGGCCAGGCTGGTCTCAAACTCCTGACCTGAAGTGATCCACCCATCTCAGCCTCCCAAAGTGCTGGGATTACAGGTATGAGCCACCACACCCAGCCTTCAATTAATCTTTCTTATTTGACTTAAACATAAAACATTTAACTTGGATCTTTATATTATTCATTTTGTGGAAAACAATTCCTAACACTTGACTCTAATTATATTTCTATTACATTGAAGGAAAAGATAGATTCTTGTTTAGATGCTCTTACAGGACAAAATTCTCATTTTAAAAATCTTGATGCTTAATATTTCTTTGAACAAGCAGTTTTGTTGACATTGTTCTTTATTTAAAAAGCCAATGGTTTTTTATTGTTGTTTCTATTGCTTTTATTTCTATCTCCCTTCCCAACTTCCTGTTTTCAATATTAAGATAGTTCACCAGCTTCTAGAGCCATATAAATATACGACCATGACTTAGAAATCTAGAAAAGAGAGAGAGTTCCCCAGTGCTTCAAATAAACTCACTCTAATTGCACTTTATTTTCTTCCATTCATCCTAAATTCTGTAGCAGTGAAGCTCATCCTCAGGAATGATTCAAGAGCCTTAACCTATGGTTTCCACAGTCATTACGATATGGTTTGGCTGTGTCCCCAGCCAGATCTCATTTTGAATTGTAGCTCCCACAATTCCCACGTGTGGTGGGAGGGACAGGCATGGAGGGGAGATAATTGAATCATGGGGGCAGGTCTTTCCTGTGCTGTTGTCATGATAGTGAATAAGTCTCACAAGATCTGATGGTTTTATAAAGAGGAGTTCCTCTGCACAAATTCTCTCTCTTCCCTGCCACCACGTAAGATGTGACTTGCTCCTTCTTACCTTCTGCCATGATTGTGAGGCCTCCCCAGCCATGTGGAACTGTGAGTCAATTAAACTTCTTTTGTTTATGATTGCCCAATCTTGGGTAAGTCTTTATTAACAGCGTGAGAACAGACTAATACACATTATTTCTGAGTTAATTGTAGAATAAAGAGTTAACAGACTAGGTTAAACTTATGAACAATCTTTCTCACCTAGTTTTCATCTCCATCATTTTTCCGCATTACTCTTTGTATGCATAAGGCAAAACCAGGTCATTTATGGTTATCTAATGGAAGCCCATTTTCCCATCTCTGTCCATAGATTAAGTAATCTCTGCAACTGGGACTCCTCCTTCTCTATCAAGAACACTGTTCTTGTTTCAAAGTCCTGCTTGCTCACCAGCCTTAACTTAAAGGAGACCATTTGTGGGTTGTGTCTGTCTTGCTGTTTCTCCAAATCAATGTATCCCCACTGTGTGATCTTCCACCCAGTGGTCTTCTGCTCCATTCTGAACTTATCACATTGCCTCTTGCAGTGAAAGTCTGGGTTCAAGTCTTTTCCATTCATTCCCAAAGCCCCTTGTGAACAACAATCACTCATATTCACAGAACCCTGTGAAATGCTGGTTTAATTGAATTGCCTGTTGGAAAGGCTAGACTCTGAATAAAATCATACAAAGCTCAGATAAAATATTCCTGGAACAGCTTCGAATTCAAGGTCAGACAACAGTTCTTATGTTGCAGTCTGAGCCCATACCTGATGTGCATTGTTGGGTAAACGAAGTTAAACTCTTCAGCAATCAATTTCTCTATCCGTTCAACCAGAACGTTAACTCTGATCATTTTAAGGTGTTCTCCATTCCTCATATCTTGTGCTTTTACGAAGCTTATAATTCCTAAAGGGTTGTTAACTATGAAGCACATCTTTTGTAAAGAGGATTGAATATTCCATTACATGAAAGATCCATGGATTGCTTGTGAGCGAGTTTTCTTAAAGCTGGGTGGCATATCAACATTTCTTATCCACACTGAACCAGTATCTGTAATTTTATGGTACTTACATGATAGAATGATCAGAATTTTCCTAAGCTCATTTGCAAAAAACGAGGGTAAATTTTTTTAATTACTTTTTTTTTTAATTTTCCCAGACGGAAGTAAAATAAAACTTTCTTTCTCAGGAACATTAGAAAAGCCTACTAGGGAATATAGAATCTAATAATATGATTTTTCTTCCTCTTCTAAGGAATGCAGCTTCTGATCTGAGTACTCTACTCACAACAGAGAAATACCCACATTTGTCATTAGAGGTAAAATTCTAAAATGTGAAACTTCCTATTGTGTTAGTGGTGAAGATTTGCATCTAGTGTGTTCTAACTTTAGACGTGCTTTGCTTTTAAAGATTATCACTCAAAGAAGCTACAAGTACCAAAAAGCTTTAAGAAATAGATGGTAGGTAATTCACACAGATGAGTTCAGAGATTGCAATGAAACAGCTAAAGATTAATTGACAGTGAGAAAATCGAAGATGTCAACTCTACCCTGTGACGTCAAATGACTGAATACAATGTGTTTTTTTTTTTTTTTTAATGAGAGCATTTCGGTTTAGTTTTTGTTATTTATTTATTTATTTATTTATTTATTTATTTATTTCTGTTTAGGAAGCCTCTTTGAACAAAATGACTCCCACTGAAGAGATGTATAAATGACCCTGTCAATTTCACTATAAAATTATGCCATTAAATTTGCTTTGCAAAAGAATCCATGCAATTAACCTACCACATAATCTATGCTTCATGAATTATATGTCTCTCTTACGGGATGCATCACAAAACAATCAAATGTTATAAAACAATTTTAAACTGGCTGATATAGGTTATCATCCCCTGAATTATGCTAGATATTGTATATTATGCATCTTACAAAATGAAAAAGACATTAAAAATGAAATGGGGAGTTTTTATAGCAGAACACCAAGTGAAATTAGGAAAATAGAAAGTAGGCATTATTTTATATAGATGACACAAATATTTATGTTAACCGTATACTCTTAAATAGGGAAAATAAATTCCATTAAATAAATTCCATTCATTTTTTAAGCATAAAATTGAAATCCAGAAAGGCTAAATAACTTGTAAAGAGTAAAAATATTAGCTAATGTCAGGATCAGACATACAATTTAGATTAATGACATCTATATACTAATATTTTCATTAGGCATGTAAAATTTAAATGTTATGTATGTTAATTTAATGTTTGCTATATAGGGCTATAAGTTCAGAAATTCAATATATCAAACCTCTGGATTTTTTTTTTTTTAATGGAGTTTTACTCTTGTTGCCCAGGCTGGAGTGCAATGGCATGATCTCAGCTCACTGCAATTTCTGCCTCACCGGTTCAAGCGATTATCTCGCCTCAGCCTCCTGAGTAGCTGGGATTACAGGCGCCCGCCACCATGCCCAGCTAATTGTTGTATTTTTAGTAGAGACGGGTTTCACCATGTTGGCCAGTCTGGTCTCAAACTCCTGACTTCAGGTGATCCGCCCGCCTGGGCCTTGTAATTTTTTTTTTTTTTAATTAATTTTGACAACAGTAGACTATCTTAAAACTTATGTTACAAATCAAGATTGTAACTTCCATTATATAGGTTGTATTTTTGTGTTATTATACTATGATAACTTTAGTGATTATATTCATAGAATACAATATAGGCAGGGTAAACTAAAATCATTTCACTCATTAGAAAATTATATTCATAATATTGAGATTAATTCTAAAATGTAGGCCTTATCTTTTTACACAAGGATAGATCTTAGCTAGGAAACACAACAAATAGGTTTTTAAGGTCCAAGTGCTCTAAATGTTGTGCCATATTAATCTATCTATCTATCTATCTATCTATCTATCTATCTATCTATCATCTATCTATCTATCTTTCATTAACTTGTATTTAAAGGTAGTTTATAAAGTGTTGCTGAGATCTAATAATGTCTTTGTATTTTTAAACTTTTATTTTAGGTCCATGAGGACATGTGCATGTTTCTCATGTAAGTAAACTCATGTCTCAGAGGCTTTCTGTACAGATTATTTCATCACCCAGGTTCTAAGCCTTGTTCCTAAAAGTTGTTTTATCTTATTGTCTCCTTCCTCCCACCTTCCACCATCAAGTAGGCCCCAGTGTCTTTTGTTCCCCTCTATGTGTCCATATGTTCTCATTTAGCTCCCACTCATAAGTGAGAGCTTAGGGTATTTGGTTTTCTATTCCATGGTTAGTTTGCTAAGGATAATGGCCTTGGGCTCCATCCATGATCCTGCAAAAGACATGATATCATTTTTTTTATGGCTGCATAATATTGATGTCTTAATAGCAGTACTTGTATACAATTAGTTAACCAACAAGTCAAAGTCCTATATAAATTGTACACAACAAGCTTCCTCCTAATTCAAAATGAGGGGCACTGTTTGCAATAGGAATCACAGAAGATTTCCAGACAACTAAACTGCAACATGGGAGAGAGAGGAATTTTGACACTGGTGATAAGAAATAGTATTGACTGCAAAAGGAAGTTGTGATCAGAGGCACAGTGCAAAAAAAAAAAAAAAAAAAAAAAAGTAAAATTTTGTGTGCACGCAGAAGGATGAATTATCTCAATACATCTGTTAATGTTTTAAGGACATATAAAGATGTTCCTTCTATCCCTATCTTTCTCCATATGTGTGTGTGTGTGAGTGTGAATGAGTATGGGTGTATGAGTGTGTGTGCACACACACGTACATACAGAGATCTTGTTTATGATTGGACCCCAAAAGATTCTGTACCAAAGAATGACTCCTATATTCCTCGTAGATGCAAGTTGTAGAATAATTTTCCATTGGATTTGTAGGTTATCACATCATATTGGTTCATAAAAGCTATTTAAGAAAGCCTTTGGGGTTCATAACACGTTAAATTAGTGGGTGAGTAATGAATAGTGTTATTGTAACTAAATTCCTTCCTCTTTAATTGGCTTAAGAGAATTTCTGTATCAAATAATTATGCTGTCAATTCTACTAAAGTAAAATTCAGCCAAATGTACTATTTTATTATTTCAGCCAAAAGTACTACAGTGGCCATTTTAAAAGTGTAAATTTTAACTAAACTTGTTTTTGACATTTATGATGAGAATTACAAATAAGGTATAAAATTATGTTCTTGGAAATATAATTTTTTTGTATTGATGGGAGAGTAGAATTAACTGTAATGAATGAGGAAGTTAGCAAAATGGCAGTATGCATTTTTCATCTTTTATCATTCTAGTATTTTTTGAAAGCTGGTGGTTACTATTTAATACATATGATCCAAAATGTGTATGAAGGTTTGGAGCTAAGTGGATTGTGGTCACAATAGACTAAGGACTAGTTGTTAAAATGCAACTGCATGTTTCTATATGATATTCTTTAAAAATTTTGCTAGATCTTCATAATCAGAGAGAAAAAATTGTCAGTTCTTTGACATTTTTGCAGCGTAAACAAATACCTTTTGCTGGTTGCATGTGATACACACTAAAAAGTTTTACTGTTAATATTAAGTCCAACTCTTAAAAAGAGTAGTCACATGGGCTCCTTATTTCTGAATTAACCTTGAATTAGCTCTTTTAGTGCTCAAAAATTAGTATTCTTGATAAACCGGGATCAATATTTTTTAACTCTTATATCAAGGAGAAGAAGAAATTCTTATATCAGCAGGCACGAAAATTTATGTTTTAGGTAAAGCAGTATCAAATTGTATCTTCTGTGTTGTGTTTATGAAGGACTTGGAAGCCGTTGTGCCTTCAAGGAAATTTACTTTTCTTTTTTTTTTTCATTCGTAGCTTCTGTTAGGGGAATTCTTGGATCAAGAGTTCTTACACTAAAACATCAACTATCACATGCAATCTTTCAACACATGCATTTCTCCTCTTCAAACTTCTTCCAACAACTATTTTTTGAGACACTTAGGTTGTCGCTGGGCAGAGTAGAAACTTATAAACAGCATTTGTTTAGCTTTGGGGTGATGGCTTAGGATCACAATATCTCATTCTCAAAAAGCAAATATCACATACCATCATTTAACATTTCAGAAATCTGTGTAGTCAATTGTGGTTGTCGCAAGGATGGCGGGGTCTTCTCAGCAATACAACACCTAAAACAAGACGCAGGACAGTACTGAACACAGAAGAATTGTCCCTTGACTTCAGTCTTTTCACAAATCTTCCTAGACATGTAGGTGAAAAATCTGTTTATAACTCTTCAACTCTAAACCCGTTTCACAGATGAAGATAAATAACGTTTTGCACGCTTCTCATACACACCGAATTTTCAAGAAGCACATATAATTATGGAACTCTAATAAAAATATTGTTTTGTTTCATCTAAAGTTCCTTTCTAATTGCATTTTTCTTTCTGGATAAAATAGTCCCAAAGTTCATGTAAGTTGCAAGGAAATTCTATTTGAAATAATGACTCTTTCTATACTACTAAGATTCTAACGAAACTGATAATGAGTTTCCTGGTTACCGTGAAAATCTAATTTGAATTCTGGTACTGAATGAAAACATTTTCTGTATTTCAAATCTAATCATGTTGGTAGGTAAAGGTGAATGTTCACTTGTGATTTCCTGTCACCCATTTTCTTTTCCGTTAGCATGGGAAATATTTTCTTCACTGAAGAGGATTATTTAGGAAAAAATAGATCCTTGACGATAATGAGAGTTTTATTCAATTTTTATAATTTCTCCTTTACATGCACCGTCACAATGGGAAAATGCCAAATGCTTCTATTTTCCATTACTTCTATCAAGTTTTACTATTTTGGATATTTAAATAGCATAAACACTTTGTAATGGATGATTACATGGTTTCCCATTCTACAAAAACAAAACAATGAAAATAATGTAATATGGGATACTCAAACTTCCACAGTTTACTCCTCCTTTAAAACCTCACTGGCTAGAATAAGAAGCAACACAAAATGATTTTTGAACACATGGCGAGAACTTGACCCAAGAGACGAATATACTATATTTTTTCATGCAATTTCAAGAAGGCTATTATCTGAAGAGGTGGTCTTAAAGCAACCTGTGATTTAGGAATTGCTCCAAATGTATTATTCCAAAACAACTGGAATGTCCTTATGAAACACTTGCGCTGACCAGATGCGGCTAGGGTCAGAGTAGTTTCAGATTTTAAATCACCATATGTACCCATCTCTAGAAAATTGCAATAAAATGACACTGAAAGTATAATTGCCTTGAAATAGTTACAGAATCTTCCTGTAAAAGGGTAAAAAGTGAAAAGAACATAACAGAAATAGGAGAGGAGAATTTTGCCTGGGAAAATGGAGAATGAGAGTAATTTAAGCCCCAAGCAGCATAGCCGTGTTTTACCATGCTTTACCTTCCCCTGCCTTTTATCTTATTCATGCACGAGAAAGGAATGCAGATTTGATTTCCA
This sequence comes from Pan troglodytes, assembly GCF_028858775.2. Lineage (NCBI taxonomy): Eukaryota > Metazoa > Chordata > Mammalia > Primates > Hominidae > Pan > Pan troglodytes. The sequence continues at coordinate 5,522,975 of NC_072421.2, read as the reverse complement.
TACAAACTGCCAAACAGCCACCGTTCTAGAATGTGGAACAGCTTGGAAACTTTCTTCATTGGCCACATCTCCAATCAATGAGGCTGCCCTTAGCCGTTGAGAAGACGGTGTTTAAGAGACAAAGAAACATGGATGAACTGGAAAACATTAGGACATTATGCTTAGTGAAGTAAGCCAAACACAGAAAGACAAATGCCCTGTGATCTCACCTGTTTGTGGAATCTTAAAAAAAAAAAAATCAAACTCATAGAAGCAGAGAATTGAATGGTAGTTACTGGGCTGGAGCAGGGGAGGAGATGATGGGGAGATATTGGTTAAAGGAAACAAAGTTATCAAGAATATTGGTCAAAGGATACAAAGTTATCAAGGCTATTGGTTAAAGGAAACAAAGTTATCAAGGGTATTGATTAAAGGACACAGAGTTATCAAGAGTATTGGTTAAAGGAAACAGAGTTATCAAGTATATTGGTTAAAGAAAACAAAGTTATCAAGGGTGTTGATTAAAGGATACAGAGTTATCAAGGGTATTGGTTAAAGGAAACAGAGTTATCAAAGATATTGATTAAAGGAAACAAAGTTATCAAGTATAATGTACACAGTTAAAGGACACAAAGTTATAAGGATATTGGTTGAATGATACAAAGTTAGATACGGTGAATAATTTCTGGCGATCTATTGTACAGTATGGTGACTATTGTTAATAATAATGTATCGTATTCTTGAAAATTACTAGGAGTAGATTTTAAATGTCCCCATCACAAAAAAAAGTAACTCTGTGAGGTGATGGCTATGCTAATTAGCTTGATTTAATAATTTCACAATGTACACACATATCAAAGCACTGTGTTGTACTCCATCATTAAATAAATTTTTCCTCATTTGTCAGTTAAAAATAATATTAAAAAGAAATGTATAATATTAAAAGGCCAACAGCACAATAGCATAAAGAGAAGTCAGAACATTAAATGCGGCCAGGTGTGATGGCTCACACCTGTAATCCCAGTACTTTGGGAGGCCGAGGTGGGCAGATCACTTGAGGCCACCCTGGGCAACATGGTGAAACCCTGTCTCTACTAAGATACAAAAAATGAGTTGGGCATGGTGGCTGGTGTCTGTAGTACTAGCTACTTAGGAGTCTGAGGCAGGAGAATCCCTTGGACCCAGGAGGTGGAGGTTGGAGTGAATCAAGATCGTGCCACTGCACTCCAGCCTGGGCAACATTGAATGCTGTGGAGTAGACCATACAGTAGGGTTGGGGACCAAAAAAAGTCTAATACCAAAGTAAAAAAGTGAGACATGGGAGATGATGGAACAGGGAGAAGATATATTGTTAAGTATGAATTATGCAATCATTTTTTCAGAAGGGAGCATGCATAAAGATGAAAGTGAATGGCCCTCAGAGTACAGGGATTTATGAAAGGTAGAATTCACAGTAGATAATATATTTATGTTATTTTTCAAAGTACCCACTCATGGTAACTTGTTTTTACTGTTTATTTTTGTTTGTTTGTTCATTTTCACATAATTACGGCTCTAGAGGAGAGAGAGTAGAAGTCTTGGCTGGAGCAAGTAGTAAAGGTAAGTTTAAAGTCATTTCCTGATTTCAAAGCAAGAAAGGGTCTGTAGAGGGAACAAGATAGGATTTTGATTCAGGTACATCTGTTGCATTGCTTTGTTGACATAATTCTGCATGAAAGAAAAAAAAAAGGAAAAAAATAATTACCTACTCATGATTTTTGTAAGAACTAGGTGGGTTATATAACAGTCCGTGATATATCACAAGTGTTCAGTGTGCTATTATGATTATAATGATGGTTAGACAACTGGTATGGGGGACTCATTCAAAGTTCAATACACATGAGGATCAAAGTGCATGAGAACTTGACTTAGAGGAAATCCACAGTCTTTTAAAGATATCTGTCACTTGGGTACATCTCCAGGCCCCACTTCCATCACCATTCCTCCCATTAATTAGAAGGTATTGCATTAAAAGGAAAATGTACTGTTCCTTGGTGCAACCCTAAATGAGCTGGGTGTGGTGGTTTAGTCTTCTAAATACTAAGAATAAAGCTGCACAATAGACAAGAGTATTACCACCACAATAATTGCCTGAACCATTGTCCAGGGACATTCAAGATTATGAAACCCAAACATCAGCACTGAAATCAAAGAGAATTTGAATGATCTCTAGCAGCAGGAAAAGTATGTCTGCTCTCTGCACTAATCCCAAATTCCTACTGCACTTAATAGGTCCCACTTTTAAAGGACACCTGTCAGGACTTGGTCAAATGTATTAAATAGGTAGTTTTCCCCTGACATAATCAGACAACTTACATTGGCAATGCATCCATAACTAATACTTAAACGAGGAACATTGAGAATTAACTGTTGCATTTGACTATAAGAATCCCTGCATGTTGTTTTGGTCAATTCACTCGCTGGACAAACCAAGAAAGTGATTGATTAGTTTGTACAAACCAATACGTGATCTATTGTTGAGAACGAATCACTTTTCTTGAAGCTTACTGACTTCTCGATCTACTTTAGAAATGTTTTATGCTAGTAAGTGGTGAGATGCATACAATAACCTGCAGAGTGTGCAGAAAAAGGATGATAGGTCTAATAGAACATGGAAATACTTTGCTCTGTGACCATATGAAAGAGTAGACACTGGATCTATCATGTCTAAGCAAAAAGCCCCAGAGTGCTGAAAAATGACTATGTGATTACAGTGTTTGGAAGTGTGTCAACGATATTAGAGTTGAAAAAGTCTAGAGTAGGGCATTAACCAACATGGTGCCCTGAGTGCCAAATTAATGTTGTTAGTAGCAATGTTTACCAATTATCTACCATGTATTAGAAATTGAATCACTGCAATGTTATGATGCACAGATTAGAGGTTGTGTTGAGAAATGGAAAGAATCTGAAAATTTAGCTCCTAAACACATGGGGTTTTCACAGAATAATTATTATTGAGTGCTATTAGAAATTCTTCTAAATTCTCAAGTATTTACTTCTCAATAATAATTATCCTCTTTTTCCAGTCTGAACTGATTTTTTCTTCAGACAATTTGCCATCCTAAAGCTTACCTTCACTGTTTCCTGAGTTGAATCCATTATTTCTTGGAACCTGGGTTGTATTTATTTGATGATTTTGCTTTTTTTCCTGTAGAGTATTCTGTGAAAATCCCACGTGTGTAGGAGCTAAATTTTCAGATTCTTTCCAATTCTAAAAGAAAACTGAGTTATCCAGCAAGACACATGACTAAAGTTGGTATCAGCACCATTTTGCATTGCCTTCTGCCAAGGCTCTAGCCATCCCACCTCTCTTTTTATTTATCTCCACTCTTCATTTGATTTATGCCCCCCTTATCTTGTTTCAGATTTACTAAAGGACTAAGAAGATTAAGTATCAATTAATGAACTAGCTCTATTTGGCTCTTCATAGGTTCCTGGATAATTTTTTTTTCTTACTTAACAATTTAATACTGTCAAATGTGGCTGGCTCACCCGACACTACTCTAAGTAGAAAATACAGAGCTTCCATCTCTCCTGAAATCAGCATTTTAATTAGCAGGCCCTCCGTGGAGGATTGACAATGCATTTTCTTAATTTTGGGAGGCAGTCAGTGGATAATTCTCCTAGGAAAACTCCCATGTCAGAGGGTCATATTTGGCATGTTTAAGAAATACTTTTAGATGCCTCTTTAATTAGCTTCTGAAACCCTTCAATCAAGGTGTCATGGGTAGTTGTATTTCACTTACTTTATAAAAGGAAGAGGTCCACTTAAGATGCAGAAACCCTGTGTCTCAAATATAACAGCTGCTTTAACAGAAACTCTTCAATGGGTATTTTCACACAGTTAACATACGTCTAGTTTTCCCACATCAAACACACCCCATTTTGGAGATTCAGCTGCGCGGTACTTGTTTTTTTTCCCTCTTTTCCTGAATGTTGAATTAACAATTTGAATCACTGCAATTTTAAGACGCAATGATAATTTTGGGGAAGTATTTACTTTTAAAATCTTATGCTCAGACATCAGGCCTCTGATTTCTGGCCATTGCTTAAGAATATAAATGCACTTATGAGTAAAATATCAAGGAAATATTGGCTTGTTTTTACTTTGAACACAATTATGGTGTTACATTTTATTGAAACCATGACACTTTAATGCCTGTAATCCCAGCACTTTGGGAAGCCAGGGCAGGCAGATCACCTGAGGTCAAAGTTTGAGACCAGCCCGGCCAACATGGTGAAACCCCGTCTCTACTAAAAGTACAAAAATTAGCGGGGCATGGTGGTGGGCACCTGTAGTCCCAGCTACTCGGGAGGCTGAGGCAGGAGAATTGCTTGAATCCAGGAGGCGGAGGTTGCAGTGAGCCGAGATCGCGCCACTGCACTGCAGCCTGGGTAACAGAGCGAGACTCCATCTCAAAAAAAACAAAAAACCAAACCAAACCAACCAACCAACCAACCAAACAAACAAACAACCTGCCACGAATACATTGTGTATATTTCTTGGTACATATAATGCAATCATTTCAGTTTAACGTATACTCAGGCATGGAAATTCTGGGTGATATGAGTATGAGAAAATGCCAAATTGTTTTTCAAAGTTAGGCACCATAGAAGTCCATGGAAGTTCCCTTTTCCCATATACTTGACAGCACTTGGTGCTGTCAAACTATTTCTCTTTAGGGTTGTAGATGTTGTTCCTCATTGATGTTATAAATTGTTTTCTCCCATTTGCTATGAACTGGACTGCCTTTTGATAAGTTCATGGTCATTCTAGTGCTCCCTTTTATTAAGTTCCTGATTATTTCGAATTTTTTCGAGCAGTGCGTCTTTCTTCTTCTCGCTTTGAAGACAGTCTTCATAAGCCATCTGTTCGGTGTATGTGTACCAAAAGCCTTATCTCACTACATGGTTATGTTTCCCTCTCTTTAAGATCATATTTGGCAAAGACAAGGTCTGAAATGTGATACCCTCAAATTTATCGATGCTTTTCCAATATTTTGCACTTTTGTGTCCTGCCTAAATATCTCACTTTACCCTGAATTTCTAAAAGTATTCTGTAAAGCTAGGAGTAGTGGTACACACCTGTAATCCCAGCTGCTTAGGAGGCTGAGAAGGGAGGATCACTTGAGCCCAAGAGTTCAAGCCCAGCCTGGGTAATACAGCAAGACCCTATCTCTGAATTTTAAAAAATTCTATATTATTTTATAAATGACCACTGTCCAACAGAACTTTCTAAAATAATGAAAATGTCCTAATCTTCGTTACGAATACAGTAGTCTTTACTACATAAGGCTATAAGAACTTCAGTGGGGCTAGTGAAAATGAGAATGCAACTTTCTTTTGCTAATGTTTTTAATGTTGATTAATTTACATTTGAATTGCCATACAAGGTGAGTGGGTATCCTATTGCATCATAAAGTTCTAGATGCTTTATAGTTTTGCATTTCACATTTTGATTTCCTGGGAATTGATTTTCTCTATGATAGGAGTCTATTTTCTCCCCCATCTTCCTCCTCTAGCTTTTGTAACCTGATCTTCTTTTTCATAATCTTAGTATTGGTACCCAATTAAGCAAGTCACATTTATTGCATAAAGAAAGGTGTACACATACTATTGCTTCTCTTTCTCTGCCTCACTCTGACAAATACGTCTTAAAAGGAATTAATGTTTACTGATAAATGTGAAAGGAAAATAAATCTTGGGGTCGCGAAATCACTAAGCTAAAGGGAAAAGTCAAGCTAGGAACTGCTTAGGGCCAACCTGCTTCCCATTCTATTCAAACTCACCCCTCTGCTCACTGAGATAAATATATATCTGACTGCCTCCTTTGGAAAGGCCAATCAGAAACTCAAAAGAATGCAAACGCCGTTTGTCTCTCACCCACCCGTAACCTGGAAGCCCCCTCTCTGCTTGAGTTGTCCCGCCTTTCTGGACAGAACCAATGTACATCTTACATATATTGATTGATGTCTCATTTCTCCCTAAAATATATAAAACAAAATGTGCTCTGACCACTTTTGGCACATGTCGTCAGGACTTTCTGAGGTTGCGTCAATGGTGTGCATCCTTAAGCTTGGCAAAGTCAACTTTCTAAATTAACTGAGACCTACCAACTCAGATATTTGGGGTTCACATAAGTAACTGAAGTGATCACAATTACCACCTGAACCAGGCTCTCAATTAGTTAGAAAAGTGGTCATCATAGTAAATTGTTAACATTTTCACGTTTTCTTCTTTGATATTTTAATCTAAAAAAAATCTTTAAGACATGATGTTTAAATTCATCTTCGGTCTCATCAATCTTGTTATTAAATTCCCTTTCATTTGCTTACTTGAGCTTTTCCAATTTGATCACATACTTGTGGTTTTTGAACAAGCCCACACCTGTTCCTACTCACAGAATCCCTATTATATCTGAATTTCATCATTGTTTTATCAGTTGACAAACTGGACCTCACCAAAGGTCTGGCACTAGTATTAATACATGTGCCAAGATTCCACTTGCCATCAAAATGTGAATTAAGCGATCTTGAAATAAATACCTTTATAGATTAAATGCTTTCATGTATTATTGCTGTCCTCACCATGGGGAACCTTCTGAGCGGATGTGGCATCTCAGAGGGAAAGATCCTCTTTTACTTTAGTGGTAGCATGAATTATTAAATGTGCCAACAGCAGCATGTATTTAAAATTATTTCTGCTGGTTTGAAATATTTCATCAATTACAGAATAAACGATATGGAGCAGGTAAAGTGCTACAGTGTCTTATTGCTTCAGGTGACTGATATTGATCATGTGTCATCTTAAGCACAGCCTTGCTATGGAGCAATGAGTATAACATAATATTCATAATAACATAACATTCAGCACAAGTCAAGGCTGTTTTTCATGCAGGTATGAAAAACTGAACTCAAACTAGTGAACAGAAAGTGAAAAAAAAAAGAGAGAGAGAGTATTGACTTGTATATGAGAAATTCTAGGAATGATGCTGTCCGTCTAATAAAATATGCCAGAGTCTTCAAATTGGTATTACTTTTTCTTGTATCAGCTTCAAGCATAGCCAGGTTTTTCCCTTGGAGATGGGGACAAGTTGTTCACCAAGAGCTTAGGAAAAGTAAACCTGGTGGAAAAGATTTTCTTCCTTAAGCATCTTGGCAAAATTTTGGGATTCACTCTTGGATCAACTTGGATCACTCCTATGGACAGAGCTTGTTATTGATTAAATGGGATCTGGTGCTTCGGTTGAATTAGCCCTGGGTTATGTACATTCCCAGGGTCTCTGAAGTAGGGCCAGCTTCACTCAAAGCCCTGAAACTGGGAGTGAAGAAAAAGTGAGTAAATATGTAATGAAATACATATGAATATTAACTATATTTAAAGTATTCACATATGTGAAATGATATATGAAATATATAATATATGTAAAACCTAGTCACATTGACACTGTTATACCTAAAACAAGACATTGAAGAATAGACTATTAGCAGTATTTATGGGGCCCTTCCCATGAAGGCCTCCCGATGAAAGTGAGAAAAGTTTGTCCATTGGTTCTTTTCTCTTGGTTAGGATTGCTGGATTTATGGGTGTATCTTCAAAAATTATACCTGTAATTTGGCTTTGGATTTGAATTTTATGTAAATTTACCTTACTAGATAGAAACCCTATATTAGTCCATTCTCACATTGCTATAAAGAAATACCTGAGACTGGGTAATGTATGAGAAAAAAGGTTTAATTGGCTTATGTTTCTGCAGGCTGTACAAGAAGCATGGCAGCATCTGCTTCTGGGGAGGCCTCAAGGAGCTTTTACGCATGGCAGAAGTAAAGCGAGAGCAGGTGTCTCACACAGCAGGAGCAGGACTAAGAGAGACAGAGAGGGAGAAGGAGCTACACACTTTAAAACTACAAGACCTCATGAGAACTCTACCATGAGAACAACACCAAAGGGATGGTGCTAAACCATTCTCGAAGGATCCACCCCCATGATCCAATCACCTTCCACCAGGCCCCACCTACAACACTGGGGATTACAGTTGAACATGAGATTTGGGTGAGGACACAGATCCCAACTATGTCAAATGTATACCAATTTCATTTATTTTACTCAATGTTATGCTTATAACTCCAATTTCATATAATAGCCGACGTGATAATTACCAAAATATAATATTCCCTCATATGAATAGAACACACTTATGAGTTCTCTAGTATTTCTACAGCTATGTCATTTTTAGTTTTCTTCCCTAAAATAATAATAGCTGATGCTGGTTTGACGATGCTTGTCCATGTCTCTCACTGCATTTCAATAAAAGGTAGTCAGGGTTGTATACTCAGGAGTGGAAGTGTTCGGTCACAAGATACATATTTAAATCATATCAATATATCCCCAAAGTGTTTTGTTCCCTCTGCCCCATGCTCTCATGTTCTCACAAACATCTGTTTCTGACGGACAGTTTAATTTTTGTCCAACCTGTCAGTGAAAATGGATATCTTTCTGTAGATTTTTATTTGCACTTTTTCCTAATCCTGCTGAAGATGACAACCCTTCCATTCTGACCAAGTATGGCTTCTTTTCTGTGAAATGTCTACTATTGCCTTAAAATGTGTTTCTGATTTTTTTCTTCTATGTTTGCAAATTTGATTTGCTTAATCCCTTTGTGTTATACAGAATAACCTGTTTTTCTTTATTAAACATTGAAAATTCTACATATAGATTGGGATTTTTAAAGACAATTTTTATAGCATCTATTTATCAGTCACTTTTTTCAATGAGCTTGTATGTCTTTCAAAACATCTTCTGCTACTATAATATAATGCACAGGGCCTTCTTTATCCATTCCAGTAAGTATTTCTTTCTTTTTTTTCTTTCTTTCTTTCTTTTTTTTTTTTTTTGATAGAGTCTTGCTCTGTGGCCCAGGCTGGAGTGCAGTGGCACAATCTTGGCTCACTGCAACCTCTGCCTCATGGGTTCAAGCAATTCTCCTGCCTCAGCTTCCCAAGTAGCTGGGACTATAGGCTCCTACCACCATGCCTGGCTAATTTTTGTATTTTTAGTAGAGGCAGGTTTTCACCGTATTGGCCAGGTTGGTCTCGAACTCCTGACCTTAAGTGATCCAACCACCTGGGCCTCCCAAAATGTTGGGATTACAGGCCCATTCCACTAAGTCTTATTTCCCACAATAACAAAGGCTCTCGAGTCACTCCTCTGTATCAGGAATATGCGAGACACCTTCCTCTGTTATTGCATAATATAAATAAAAATAGTATTTCTATGTCTAAAATTATGCTATTTTTACGGTCTTTCACTTTGAAACTTAAGGCAACAATATTTTGCAAGCATTACTTACAAAATGCAAATAATTCTGAAAAACGATTGTGATTTGGCTAAAATGGGAATGTTAGTTAATTAGTACTGACAGTGCTTTTTATTTTTTAGTAAAAATATTTATCTTGGTAATCAATAAAGAAACTTTCTTTGCTATGGTTCAATGGAAAACAATTCACCTACTAGTTTAAAATAAAAATGCATCAGGCAGGTTGATGTAGAGTATATAGAGGATGTTGTTACTCTAGATGTACTAATGCCTAGTTACTTATGTGTATAGTTTTGTTTATTTACATGCATAGTTTTGTCAAATGTTTTACAACACAATTATATATTTAATATGTGTATATTTAAGTGTAAGTATACATATCTGTTTATCGTCTATTATCTATCATCTACATCCATTTATCTATTATCTACATATCTACCTATAACCTATATATTATCTATCATCAATTATTTATCCATTATCTATCATATATCTATCTATATCTATCATCTATCAAAAAATAGAAAAATATACAATAGTATTAGCTATTGTTGTCTCTAGTGAAGTAATATTTCTTTTCTCCAATTTTCTGAATTTCTGAAATGAACTTATCCAGCTTTGAATGAATAAAGTTCTAATTTAAAGTATAAGTATTTACTTGCATATGAATAGTATGAGATCGGATTTTGTAGACGATCTCTGTGAAAACTGTCCTGTGAAGACTGTTTCTATCTTTTCCATAACATCAGTGGAAATAAACTCTTTTCTTGTGTGTTCACAGGAAGGCTGGTAGATCAGCTGATACTGAGGAAGAGATTTCCAATATGGGTGGGAGAAGAAAATCAAGCCCTATGGAGAACTCTCCAATATGCATCTTGGCTTCTATATAAAAAAAAAAACGCTTATGTAAAAAATGCTAAGTATAAACGCTGGCAAATAAGTTTCATACCAAAGAAGTCAGAGAAAAGGTTATCAGTTTCTACAAAGTAATATAGTTATCAGTCCAAGAAAGAAGAAAAAGAAATGAAAAAGACATTTCAAAACAAGTTGTCAACTCTAAGAGTTTATGCTTTTCTTCTACTTGTATGGTGTAAAATATTTTTCCATATTTAAGCCATAACTGATTTTAAAACATTTTCACCTTTCTAGAATTTCCATTAAATTTCTAAATTTTCCATCAGTAAAATTAAAACTTCACAGATATTGCTAACAATAATATTAAGAATACAAACTAGTACAAGTCATTATTATTTTTCCTTAAAGGTTTTGCCAATGAATGTGCTCACTGTTACATACACTCACACATCCACACAAAAACACACACCATCATTTCCACCATCAATGAAAATAAATATTAAAAATATATTTTACATATGTACCAAATTTTTCTTAAGATATAGTCAATTTTCAGGTTGTAAAATGTTAGTTTGCATTAAAACCAGGTAGACTATGTCACAAATTAAAAACAGATGGCATTTGCTTGTATTATATACATTTAAAATTCTAACAATGAGTATACATGTATTTAATGTCTTGGAGGGAGCATTCATTTGACATAGTTAACAAACATTTTGGATTTCTGGGAGACAGTTGCTTGCAGGAAACAACTAAGTCATGGTTTGGGCATAATTAAAAGACACTTTAGCAAGTTTATCAATAAGGGATTGGGCAGCTCCATTTGAGGTGATGAATTACTTTCCATTATATTCTTGTAGTCCCTTTAGCAGAATGAGTAAAGATTACATAGAATTGTGTCCTTCTGTAATTCTTCTCCTGCAACAAGGAAAAGGGTGAACTACTTTATATCAGGTACATTAGGTGATAAAGTTTATTCTACAATAAAGATTTTGTCTAGTTTTATCTTCCATCAAGGGAAAAGCAGATTACTTAACATTTGTCAGATCCGATTCTCATGATTAGAGCAAGATTTCCTATGAGAATATTAAGAAATATAGAAAATTAAACCAAGTATTTTGTAATTTTCTCTTTAAACTTTTTAAGATTTTAGAATTTGGAATTCCAAATTTAGAATTTAGACTTTTAAAGTTTATTGATAATCTCTTCTCTATCAACTTTCTCTGAGCTTCTTAAATGATGAGTCTTCTCTCTCTCTCTTTTTTTTTTCTTTTTTTTTGAGATGGAGTCTCGTTCTGTTGCCCAGGCTGGAGTGCAATGGCACTATCTCAGCTCACTGCAACCTCTGCCTCCTGGGTTCAAGCAATTCTCCTGCCTCAGCCTCCTGAGTAGCTGGGATTACAAGTGTGTGCCACCACACCCAGTTAATTTTTGTATTTTTAGTAGAGATGGGTTTCATCATATTGGCCAGGCTAGTCTGGAACTCCTGACCTCAGGAGATCCGCCCGCCTCAGCCTCCCAAAGTGCTGGTATTACAGATGTGAGCAACTGCACATGGCCTTTCTTTTTAAACTCTAATTTCAAATGTTTCTTAGAAAACTAGTTCACTTGATAAAATATGTGTTTCTCTGGAGCAACATTTCTCTACCTCAGCACTACTGACATTTGGACTGGTAACTCTTTTTTGTGGAGGGCTGTCCTGTGCATTATAGAGTGTACAACAGCACCCCTGGTCTCTACTCATCAATAGCAATCCTGATCAAGCTGTGATGATCTAAATAAAACATCTCTGTGCATTGCCAATTGACTCCTGGGGGGCAAAATCATCTCCAGTTGACATTCATTTGTCTAAGCTCTACCAGAAGGTTATGCTAACTGTAAAATCACACAATTATAAATTTGTACAGGGAACTTTATTTTTATTTTATTTATTTATTTTGTTTTCTGAGATGGAGTCTTGCTCTGTCACCTAGGCTGGAGTGCAGTGGCGTGATCTCAGCTCACTGCAACCTCTGCCTCCCAGGTTCAAATGATTCTCTTGCCTCAGCCTCCCAAGTAACTGGGACTACAGGTCCACACCACCATGCCCTGCTAATTTTTGTATTTTTAGTAGAGATGGAGTTTTGCCATGCTGGCCAGGCTGGTCTCGAACTCCTGACCTCAGGTGATCCACCCACCCCAGTCTCCCAAATTGCTGGGATTACAGAGGTGAGCCACCACGCCCGGCCAGACTTTGTTTTTTATAGAGTTCAAGCCTGTAAGGTGGTCGTGCTGAGGGGCTGGGAAGCATAGCCTCTAGTGCTACACCACCTCGCCTTTTTCTAGCAGCCACCCCTATTGTGTGTGCATCAACAAGAAGGCTCAAGCTACATTCCCTGAAGTCATCTTGGTCCATGGGAAAATTTTGTAACCTTGTTAAAACAACCAGACCGCCCCTCTTACTAGCTTTCTCAATTCTATCTTTTATTCAACTAGGACAGTGGAAAGGTGGCTGCTGAACCAGGCATTGGAATGAGATGGGTTGTTCCTTTTTCATAGGCACCTACAGTTCTAACAGGAGGAAACTCTTTATCTTCCGCTCTGTTAGTTGTGGTTAAAGGAGAAGACGCTATCCAATTTCGCTTTTCATTTCATAGTCACATTACTATGAGACCCCCCGTCTTTCTTAATTCTATTATCCCACATTCTTGGGGTTAAAGCTATATTGGCAGGTCTCCTTCTCTATTCTGTGTTGAGTAATATAAAATTTATTGTCTTTGTACAAGGCATTAATAATGCATGCCTCTTGTTTTAAGTGGCAGCCAATGCCCTGCTGCAGTAGTATATTTATTTCATTGTGAAAATGAAATGAAAATAGCACTGCAAAGCCCTAGGGAGTCTATCAAAAAGTCAAGAACAAGTGAAGGATAAGATAAGTTACATGATGCTTTAGTCCAGCAACTAAAATTGGCATAAATTTGACGCAAACTTAAAGCACATCACCAAACTTCTAGTGTTATCAGAATTGTTATTTTATTTAATCAGCAGAGAGAAAGGGTGAAACAGAAGTTCAGGAATAAAATTAAGGCCGAAGAGGTGCTTAATGCAATTAATTACTCAATAAGAAAAACAAAAGTTTGCTGGAAACAAAGTTTGTGGTTGCTCAACAACCGTATCAGAAAATCGTGTTCTGTTTGATCTGAGAATAACTTTGAGGTCAATCATTTTTGTGATTAATCCCAACTCTCGAGTCCATGTCCCTGTGAATTTCCACACATATTCGTGCAACTATACTTTAGAGTTTATACCCCAGCTCTGTGGATGGATTTGCAAGGTCTCTTCCCACTCCCTGTAAGTGTATACCCTTTTCAACTTCCTCATCTAAAGTAATGTCATGAATAAGTTATGGGGAGGCTGAGCTGTTACTCTCTAGGGAGCATCTCCTACTCGTCCTAAGTTAGATAAGATTCCAGATTCCCTTAGAGCATCATTTGCTCACTCTGCTTATAGTCCCTGTCTGGTGTGTTTTGAGCATCTTAGTACTTGTCTGCTACCTATCCAGGATGAGAGCTCCTGGAATTTCAGGTCGACATTTAGCTAACACTGAAACATGAAAAGCCCATCTCAGTGTCTGGTTGGAAGAAAATATATATATATATTTCCCAAAGGATTAAGTCAATAAATACATGATTATTACCTTTCATTTTTACCTAGGGGTATTTGTTTTAGTCTTACTCTAGAATCCAAAGACCTCTCCTATAGAACAGCTATTGCTCCATTATAAATGAGTGAATGAGCTCATCCTCACCTATAAATTGTTCTCACCAAGAACCTTTGAGACTCTACAGGACCTATTAGAGAACTAGCTTCAATGCAAGAGATTATTAATGCTCACAAATTCACAAAAATGAATAACCTAGATATATTGCATGACTGAAAAGAGTTGCCTCATCAGCCCCTGGCAGAGTAGCCAGTTATGATGCAAAATTAATGCAAGCTAGAAGAACATGTGTCTAATAGATGCATTACAAAATTTGTGTATCTTTATAATAATCTACATTACTCATTTTTTTCTCCACAAACTGCTTATCAGTCAATATGGACATCTATATGTATTTTGAACTGATACTCCCCCTAGATCAGGCACAGTATTGGAAGTAGGCATAGAGACGTAAAGAAGAACAATATGGTTAATGCCGTGATAAGGTGAAAAATTCAATCAATAAACAATATATTTAGAGATTGCTATAAGAATTTACTATAAAGTTAATAATGGTGGTTCTGGTGATTCTAATGATGGTAACGACATTACAGGTAGTAATGATGGTGACTCTGGCATTTGTGATGATGATGGTGGTGGTGGTTATGATGACGATGAAGGCGACAATGTGATGATAATGATAATAATGATGGTGATGATGGTAATCATGATGGTGATGATGGTGATGATGGTGTTTATGATGATGATCATGATGGTGATGATGGTGTTTGTGATGATCATGATGGTAGTGACGGTGATGGTGATGATAATGATGGCAGTGGTGATGATGATGGTTATGATGGTGATGTGATGATGGTGACGGTGATGATGATGATGATGGTGTGGTAGTATTGATGATTATAATGGCGATGATGATGATACTGATGCTGTTCATGATGATGATACAGCCATACAGTGTTTAAAGGTCATTTTTAATAAGAGCTCACTACTTGATTTAATGTATTTCACACATATAAAACATGCATGGTCAGACCCAATCCCTAAGTAAATGTAATTTTTCAATGCGTGTGAGACAGTGCAGTCCACTTTGCTTTTCCTTGTGTTCCAAGAAATGTAAAAAAGGGGTGTGGTGGCAGCCACCTGTAATCCCAGCTACTTGGGAGGCTGAGGCAGGAGAATCGCTTGAACCTGGGAAGGGGAGGTTGCAGTGAGCTGAGATCGCACCATTGCACTCCAGCCTGGGCAACAAGAGCAAAACTCCATCTCAAAAAAAGAAAGAAAGAAAGAAAGAAAGAAATGTAAAAAAGAAGAAGACCCCAAGCCTACCCGTCTCTCAAACGTTACAGTACCTGCTTAAACATGAAATTGACATATCAGCAGTTCTTTCATTTATTTGTAGTTAATAACACATCAGCATACTGTTTTTTTCTCACTTTAGTGCAAAGAAATGTTACTAAGAATTGGTTTATCAAAACATATCCATTTAGCTTGTAAATAGTTCCTTCATTCCATAAAATATTTTTTGAAAGGTAAACATTTCCTGATTAGCATACAAAGTGGTTATTAACAGATGAAGAGATTATTAAGTATAACTTCGTGAATTATATATCAAATTTGAAGAGCATGAAAAAAACTTCAATTAAAGCCAATCATGAAAAACTTTTATTTTTTGAAATACTGAATTATTAAGCACATATATACAGATCTATTAAACTTATATCTATTTTCGTGCTCAGAAGTATCAAAATTTATCCAAATTCCTTTCAACTGGGGCTGTAAAAAAGACAATAGTAAAATTTGTTCTTCACAGAAGAGACATGACGATATAGTGGATGCACATATTGAAGTAGAGATATTAAAATATTCTGTATGAAGCCCTATAATTTATCCTTGCTTCATTTAGTTTCCCTGTCAAATTTTCACCTATTATAAGATGTATCTAAATTCTTCTTGCATAAGGCTTTTTTTGACCACCCATAACTCCTTGTGCAGTTGGTTGGAGCTTTTCTAATTTAATGTGAAATTTGACTTCCTTTCTGCTTAGTTCTCAGAAAGATGAGAAGATTATTGAAAATAGAAGTTTACCTGCCAAACAGTTGACTAAATATAAGGCAGGCAGTTAACTTTGCATCTTTTAAGCCAGTATGCTTTTCTGGCTGAGTCAATATTCATAGTGAAGAAATTGGCAAGTGAAAATCAGCATGAATAGCTATTAGCTATAAGGAAATTACCTTTCCAATTCCCAATAGATTTTTGCTATCTAGAGGAGCATTATATGTAAATAGTCAATATAAATAAGATAGATGTTAGAAAGAAGAGAAATGGGCACAGTGCTGATTAAAAAGAGGGACCTCAGTGATAATGCTATGCTAGTTAAAAAATAAATAAACTCATACAGGATAACCCTACCTGTGTCCTAACTGGAATTCTATTTCAAGGAGGAAGGCTGATCATTATTTTTGCTGGTATCTGAGCCCCAGTTTTGTCTTCCTAGGCCCCTGACTTCCCAAATTTCTTCTTATGTTTTACCCTTTTTGCTACCAGTTCTCCGACATGACTGGCTTATGTCATCAATTACCACAAACGGAACAGATTCAGAGAATATTGGGCTGATCTCAATATGCATTTTTTATGGATTGTATGGCTTACTCTACACATCAACCTCATTAAGATTTTGAAAAACTTCTTCTTACAATTTAATGTGTAGGAACATGAAACACTGATACTCTAATACTTCCCTAATACAATAGGGCAACGGATGTGAGATCCAAAATTGTCACTGAGGCCTTCAGATTCTATACCTTTCCATATTAACTCCAGCAATTCTATTAACATGGGCATTATGAACGAACAGCGCCATACCTGTAAACAGAGAACATCCTAGTCTCTTTCAGGTTAACCTTGTCTCTTTGGAAAGAGTCCTCAGTGTTTCCTGGATTTTGCCAAATACCCCCACTCTGAGGTAAGAAGACAGGCAGAATATCTCCGCTTTAATGTGGGGGAGGAGACCTCAAATCGATAGGTCGTTTCCTGTGATGCTATCTGGAACTACATTACTAAGGTGCACTGCTGAGTGGCACCTGTGGATGAATTTCTAGGCTTGTAAAATAGGTTCCATGTTCCCTCTGTTCAGAAGATGGTGAGGTATCCAAATGCTTGATCTTTGACCTCTTCCAATTTTGTTTTTTGATTGTTAAACATGTTTTGAAAATTATATTATTTGTATGTAAATGGTTGGATCATTCAATCTCCCATAGAGTTATCATTGTGGATGGAAAAAAAGAAAAGAAGTGAGGTTATGGATGTATGGATAAGCTAATGGATGGATGGATAGATGAATGGATGGGTGGATGGATCAGGGGATTGATGGATGGATGTGTGGCTGGGCTAATAGATAGATGGATAGATATGTGGATGAGCTAATGGATGGATGGATAGATGGATGGATGGATGGATAGATGGATGGATGGATGGATGGATGGATGGATGGATGGATCAATGGATGGATGGATGGATGCGTGAATAGACGGATGGGTGGATAGACAGATGGATGGATGGATAGATAGATGAATGGATGGATGGATGGATGGATGGATGGATGCATGGATGTGTGGATGTGTGGATTGGCTAATGGATGGATAGATGAATGGATGGATGGATGGATGGATGGATGGATGGATCAATGGATGGATGGATGGATGCGTGAATAGACGGATGGATGGATAGACAGATGGATGGATGGATAGATAGATGAATGGATGGATGGATGTATGGATGGATGTATGGATGTATGGATGGATGTATGGATGTATGGATGGATGGATGCATGGATGTGTGGATGTGTGGATTGGCTAATGGATGGATAGATGAATGGATGGATGGATGGATGGTGGGTAGATGGATACATTGCAGACTATTTATATCTCAAAATTAACCATAGCATGAAAATTAGACCATGTTTTTCTTTAGAAGAATATTTAATGTATTTGGACATTGATATTTTAAGCTGAAACATGTATAATTTTTTCTTTTCTAGAAAAATAACAAGAAAACATTTTTCAGGGAAAAATCCATTCTTAATATTATGGTGATTTGTACTGTGCCAAGAGGCATAATGAAAGTCCATAATGTCAATAATTTTGTTAAGTACAAGGAAAATATGTTTGGGGAATTATTGTTAACATTATAAAGAACAAAAACTTGATTCTGTAATATGTGTATATTTTCTCCCCACACTAACCAAATATAAAATGGAGAATCATCAATCATGGATAACTGTCTTTAAGAACTTTTTTGATTTCAGTTAATATAATGCTGCCTGGAATTACCACTGCATTTTCAGACTTTAGGGATTTTTTTAAACCTGTTGGAATGGTGTTATTTTACTGGCTTATTGGTCTTCTTTGGATTCAGCCTCCTATGAATCACCACAACTCAATAGCAGCTATCCTAACAGTATTAGATGGATCAAATCTTCATTACCCTGAGAGAGAAAAGCTGATTTCTCAGGTAGCGTGTGGAGATTCAAACATTTGGTAAAAATAGTACTACACACACAGTAGCAAGAATTTGTTGTACTTTGCATACAATGAAATATAATTAAATTCCTGTTAAATTGCATATATAGTGATATGGAAATAATAATAAAATATTTAATATAATACAGTAGAAAAGTGAATGAACTATAGCTACACATAGCCGCATGGTTGGAGCTCAATAACATCTAGTTTAGAAAGAAGCCTCAGAAGCCTCTCTAACCCATGATGCCATTGTTTTAAATGTTTAGCACGAACAATGCCAAGTGTATTAAACCATTTTGCATTGCTATAAAGGGATATCTGAGACTGTGTGATTTATAGAGAAAAGAGATTTAATTGGCTCATGGTTCTGCAGGCTATACAGGAAGTGTGACACTGGCATCTGCCCAGCTTCTGGAGAGGACCTCAGAAAGCTTTTACTCATGGCAGATAGTGAAGTGGGAGCAGGCATGTCACATGCTGAGAGGGGGAGACACAGAGAGGAGGGAGGTGCCAGACGCTTTTAAACAACCAGATCTCACACGAATTCAGAGCAAGAACTCACTCATTACCTCGAGGAGGCACCAAGCCATCCATGAGGGATCCGCCTCTATGACCCATACACTTCCCACCAAACCTCTCCTCCAACACTGCGGATTACAGTTCAACATGAGATTTGGATGGGACACAACATCTAAACCATATCACCAAGTAATACCAACAATGGTATATATGGCATTATATAATATTTATAACAGTTTATTTTTAAAATGATTTTTGAAGTTAAAATTTGAAATATTGATCACCTCGATTGCAGAGGTAGGCAGATAGTTAAAGGAAATAGCACATCGGCTGATCAAATTTATTGCTAATGTTCTTATTCTTGGGTTGGCTTATGAGTTCATAAGTGCTTTTTAAAATGAATGAAAAAATAATTGGGGAAATGGATAGATGAATATGTGGATGGGCTAATGAATGGATAGACAGATGAATGGATAGATGGATGGATGGATGAATGGTTGGAAGATGGATGTATGGAAGGATGGATGAATGGATGCACAGATGGATAGATGGATGAATGTGTGGATGAGCTAATGGATGGATGGATGGATAGATGAATGATAGATGGATGGACGGATGGACAGATGGATGGATGGATGGATGGATGGATGGACAGATGGATGGATGGATGGATGAATGGATGAGTGTATGAATGGATGTGTGGATGAGCTAATGGATGCATGAATAGATGAGTGGATAGATTGGCGGATGGATGGATGAGTTGATGCACGGATGTGTGGATGAGCTAATGGATGCATGAATAGATGAGTGGATAGATTGGCGGATGGATGGATGAGTTGATGCACGGATGTGTGGATGGTCTTATGGATGCGTGTATAGATGAATGGATGTGTGGGTGGGTTAATGGATGGATGGATGGATGGATGGATGTCTGTATGAGCTAGGTAAATAAATGGACAGATGAATTAATGGATAAAAGAAAAGCAAACATGAACAAATGATGCTAGTGAACTGTCATTATTCCAGTTCATTGCACTTGAGTTACTAAAAGACAAACAAGGAAAAAGAAGCTGGGTAAATTCTATATGCATAAGCATGTTTCATTCCAACACATGTGTCCAGATATCCAAGGGAAATTGTTTAATACTAGTAATGTCTGCAACATACCTGTCCATGGTGAAGCGACTTCTTTTGTTAATACTTACTTCACTTCTGCCAAATGCTGCTAGATGGGGCATGATATAGAATGCAGTGGCTTCTCAGAGCCCTGGCTATCATGGCCCGAAGTCACACTTTGGGTAATACATTAGATAGTAAATCCCACCAACACCTTTCTTTGTTGATGTTTTCAGATTGTCTCCAAATGTGCTTTTCTTAATATACCACATCGAGCAATCAAATTCAAATCCAGAATACTGTGGTTTTACAAAAGGAAACGAGATGTGTTTTCTAAAAGGAAAGGGCAAAAATAAAGTTGAATGAAGTGCTTGCACCAACTTTCTCTTAGTCTCATCACCTACCCAGAATGTCTGAATAGTGTATTCTCAAGGCTGGGTGCTCTGTCTGCATAAGCATGAACTAGCATCACTGAATTCTAAATGGCAAAACACATGCAGGAAAACTTGACCATTGAGTTTCTTCATCCACAGATGCTTGTTTAAAGGAAGCAATATGATATTAAGTCCATGCTCATTGCCTCAGTTGAAGGAGCCAGAATATGCACCTCAGTGGCCTTGCCTATAGTTGGGATGCATATTCTGGCTCCTTCAACTGAGGCAAAGAGCATGGACTTACCATACCTCCTTGTGTTCTAGAGAGTATGGTCTTATTTTAACTGCTCTATCTTCCCCACGACTGTGCTATTTCAACTCAAGGTTTAATTCTCATTAGATTTATTGATTGATACTATATGATCAGGAAAATTGGTATCTTATGGTACAAAGAGCTGCAAGGCAATCCCCAGTGCCCTACATCTTTGTATAATTCCCTCCCCTTCAGTGTAGGATGGGCCTGACAATGAGATGATGAAAGCAAAATAACTAGCCCAGTGATTAGTTTATGCTACAAGGCACAGTTGACCTTAAGAGAGAAAGATTACCCTCAGTGGGCTTGATCTAGTCATGTTAGACTTTCAAAAGTACAGCTTTATTCCTCGAAAGACAGATTCAAAGCATGAAAAATATTTTACAGGAGAGAGAGTCTTTGCTGCTGACTTTGAAAATGGACATCTGTATTTGACAAGGAACAGACACCAAGGAGATGAGCCCCGCCCCTTGTTAAAAGACATAAAGGAAATGGAGACCTCAGTTCTACAACCGTAGGAACTAGATTCCGCCACCACCACTGAACTCAAGAAAAAGATGGGGCAATGCCTTAATTTCAGCTGTGTAAGACCTTGGGCAGAGGACCCTGATATGCATTGTCCAAATTTCGGACCTGCAGGATTGTGAGCTAATGACTGAGTATTGTTTTAAGGGCCTGGATTTGTAGTGATTTGTTAAACAGCAGTAAAAAATGTATACTTAATAATTAGTGTATCAAATGAGGCTTTGAACAAACCTTAGTGACAAAAAGAAAAAAATTACGTTATCGTGACCATGTTTTCTTTGGACATAACGTCGTTTCTCTTTATCTAAAAGAGCTGATTTCACATCAAAATGTGACTTCGAATTCTTTTTAAAAACTGATTTAAGATCCCCTGCATTCTTAAGGAATTTCTCATTCATGGCTGACATTTATGTTTCTTTTCAAAATTCAAAATGCTATATAAATATAAATCTATTTTATGAAATATTTATAACTGGTTTATATTGTATTAGAAGTTTGGAAAACTGATGTTTGAGAAGATTTTTAAAAATTAAAACTGCTGGATATAAGAAGACAAAATATAAATTGTACTATAGGTAAGTAAAAACATTTAAACTTTTTATTTCTGTAAAATGATTTCAACTACAACATCACAGATACTGAGATTATATTTCAAATGTTAGTGATTCATTGTCCTTTTACTCAGACACTAGCATATACATAGACTAGAGTATTAATATTTTTTGGATGATCCTTTCCAATGAGATTATTTTATTTTTAGAGTTAACTTGGTAATCAAGTTAATTTTTAACCATGAAGGGCATGGTTAAGAATATTGATTCCTTAATATTCACCATATTGCTAATAACTCATGTGAATATACAACTTTAAGTTACATATGTGTGCATTCACAATAGGATATTACAGACGACATACATTATTTTTAGCATTTTAGCTGATTTGAGAAAAATCATCTGTCAGAGATGACAGATCCATTTGGCTCAGATTTATATGCTCAAGAAATGTCCACATCAGATAATTATTGCAAACTACTATTTGATAGACTTCTAATTCAAATTGTTAGTCAAGGAATTGTAATTAGAAGACCTATTTATACTATTTAAAAAATGCCACTAACACCTAAGTAGATCGATAAAGATCTATAGTGCTTACCATTGTGATTCAAAGATTTAAGGATTTCTAAAACATATTGATTAATAAAGTTGACCAGAAGGCTGGGGAGAATGTAAAGATTTAGGAAAAGGCTTTCCCTATATCTGGTCTCTCTTGAAAATACTTGATCTAAGAGAGAGCACCCAAGAAAGGACACTCTATTTCTCTCACTCTCACACTGCTGAAGAAAAGAAATCATGTCCAGAACTGCTTCTAATTTACAGAAGAGGAGAAACCAATTAGCTCATGACTCAGATCAAAGGGACAGAAAAATGCAACTCAAATTAAGTGCCCATCCTGGGGCTAACAGGAATGGCCAGAGGGACTCTAAGGCTGTAATAACAAAGCAGTTACTGGAATAGCCATGTGGGTTGGGGGGCAGGGAGCAGGGGTTCACATAAGTCTGTTTGGATGACATGAGGTTGATGTCCATACAGTAGTGGTGATACAATGAGTGCAGATTATAAAATTGGATTAATTCAAAATGTGGAGTACTCAGAAAACAATGAAATTCTTCAGATAAACCTTTTGGAGATGATATGACTTGAAATGGACTTCAAGGAGAGTAAAAGAAAGATAATAAAGAAGAATCTGTCTGCTCTGAAAACCATGCAAATGAAGGTAGGATTCATCAAAGTGCCTTTTAGAGAAAGTCTGATGGGACAAAATATAATTTTCAAGAAATGACCATGGCGATTTCTTCTTTTATTTTTTCAGGTGCATTTCCTGATGTGATTTGTCCTTCTCCAATCAGTCCCCTAAGTCCATGCATATTCTCAGAATTTAAGGAGGGGCAATCCACAGAATACAAGGTACAAAGAAGTCAATTAATGGCTACTGAGTTTCAGCCTCCCAGAACAGCTGAATGAATTGAAAGAATACAGGTCGTAAAATGAATGCTGACTGGGGTGAGATGGTATAAATCATTCTACCATAAAGACACATGTAGGCACATATTCACCGCAGCGCTATTCGCAATGGCAAAGAAACACAACCAACCTAAATGTCCATCAGTGATAGACTGGAGAAAGAAAATGTGATATATATACACCATGAAATACTATGCAGCTGTTAAAAATAATGAGATCATGTCCTTTGCAGGGACATGGATGGAGCTAGATGCCATTATCCTTAGCAAACTAATGCAGGAACATAAAACGAAATACGGCATGTTCTCACTTATATGTGGGAGCTAAATGATGAGAACACATGGACACATAGAGGGGAACAACACACACTGAGGCCTACTTGAGGGTGGAGGGTGGAGGAGGGAGAGGATTAGGAAAAATAATTAATGAATACTAGGCTTAGTACCTGGGTGATGAAATAATCTGTACAACAAACCCCCATGACATAAATTTACCTATAAACAAACTTGCACATGTACTCTTGAACTTAAAAGTTCTTTTTTTTTTTTTTTTTTTTTAAAGAATGCTTTTCCACTGTGCACAGAGTAAAGATTCCAAGGACTGCGTGAGGAAAGGTGAATTAGAACAGTCTGGAAAGGAAGCGGAAATGCCGATTTCACTGGGTAGGGGTCTTGCTGTTGGCCCTCTGAAGCAGATCAATTCTTTCTGCCCTCATTCCCAGATACAAATAGTGGAATATTCCAAGATCTTAGAGTTTCCTGGAGAAGCATTTCCTTTGGCAATAAAATAATAGAATATGCTGTATCTAGGCAGAGGGATTCATAATCATGTCAGATTGGATCAGCATGGCATAAGAGCTTTGGAATGGACCCATGTGTTGAGAGCATACGGAAAATTGTAGGGGATAAGTTTAACCTAAAGTGGCCAGAAAATAACACAGTGCACTGGCCAGCACAGCCGTACTTTTGAAGACTAGATAGAAATGACCATATCTTAAAAGATGACTTCTTGGCAAAAGTGTAACACCAAAGGCCAGGTGTAAAGTCATTTTCTATCCTCCTCTCCTTTCTCATAATCAGTCAGTCACTAAACTCCTTTTCAATGTTTTTACTCATTATTCCACTACCGGGTACTGTTGATAAATTAAATCCTAATGCAAAACATGGTAAGTGGTCATTTTCAAATTGCTGACCAGTAGGAAAATCAGTAATTTATTTTCAGGGGGAAGTTTTCTATAAATGGTATAATGTAAATGATTGACAAGATGAATGCTGAAGGTGATACTGAGACTAAACTCGGAATTTCCTTGGAAAGCAGCATTCAAGAATTTTGCCTTTGTTAAATGTCTCTAATACTCTGCTAGTAATTAGCTATTGATTCAAGCTGTCAATGGTCATTGTACCTTGTGTCTTTGCCCATGAAATGAGAAATGTATCCAGTCAGAATTAATCCTGAAGCCAAATGCAAAAGAAAACATTTTATTTACATAATGTCTGTGGTGGAGGAAAAGCAATCTAATTAGAAATTAAAAGGCAAAGATAACTTTCGAAAGTAAATTAAATTGATGAGAAATCTAATATGATTTTTCTCATACACTTGCTTTTCTATGAAAACTCATGTCCTCTTGCTGAGGAGAAAAAGATGGTATGATTTCAAGGACAATTGGGCAGTTGTAAATTTTACCATCTTTGATACAGAAGGGAGCCAACGTGCTACAAAATGAGGCATGGAGCGTGTACTTGCAAGAGAGGAATACTGAAAGCAGGACATGCATTATTATTCACATTCTTACTTAGATTATTTCAAACTGTCCCCTGTGCTTGCTTTACCTTATGCTTCTTTTTAAAATAATAATACTTTTAAATAATATCATTTACCATTTTTATGGACATATTTTATTCTCTTTATCATGGTCGCTGGGCTGGCACCCCTTGTTGTATCCTGATATTTGGTTCACTCTATCATTTATTTCACAAATATCATTGCCATTCTGCTATGTGTAAAGATTGTGGTAGATGCAAGGAAAATGTAATTGAAAAATGTGATCATTGTGGTCAGATATTTCAAATTCTTGTAGTTGAACAAATACATAATTGATATGCATCATCTATATTTCATACTTAGGAGAAGGGTGAACAACATGCAATAGAATATAGAGCCCATGAACCTAAGACCTGGAGACACTAGAGAGGTTCAAAGAAGAGGTGATCTTGCATTGAAACATTTTTTGTTTTTGTTTTGTCCCAAACAAAACTGCTGATATCATTCAAGGCAAAGGCAACTAGTTATGGATACATGCATTAATATCTGGTCATGTATTAGTGTTTCTTCCCTTTGTGTCTTCCATATTGACATCATGGACTGATGACTTTTTTGCTACCAAAACAATCTCCCCTGAGCTTTACCACAAATCAGGGTCTTGATGCTCTATTGTATTAGTCTGCTGGGGCTGATATCACAAAATACTATGGATTGTGTGGCTGAACCACAGAAATGTATCTTATCAGAGTTCTGCAGGCTGGAAGTCTGGGATGAAGGTGCTGGCAGATTTGATTTCTAGTGAGGGCTGTCTTCCTGGCTGGCAGATAGCCACCGTCTCACTGTGTCTTTATGTGGCACAGAGAAAAAGAGAATGATAGCTCTGGTGTCTCTTCTTTGTATAAGGCCACGAATTCCATCAAGAGGACTCTACCCTCATGAACTTACCTAAACTAAATTACCTCCCAAATGTGCCATCTCTATATACCATCCTGTTGGCAATTAGGCTTCAACCCGTTAATTTGAGGGTGGCACAATTCAACCCATAGCACTGCTGAAGGCACCTGAAATGCTAAAATAGCTAAAATTTGTACCTTAAAGACACAAATCAAAGCCTATGTATCTGGCCATAACCACCAAGTCCTTAATAAGCACTGATATTATATATATATATATATATACACATATATATATGTATATATATATATGTGTATATGTGTGTGTGTGTGTGTGTATATATACACACACACATACACACAATTGCTGAAGAATAGATCTTGGCTGTCTATTCCAAGTAAAGTTAGGAGGGCGTTCTTGTCCTTCCTGGCATCATATGCCTGTTTTTACATCACCTTGGAATTTAGAATAAATGATTCTAAAATACAACGATAGTATTTTTATATTTGCATCACAGTAAGGTAAAAGTTTGTCAACAGAAATAGCAGACAGAGAGACTCACTGCAAGAAAACGATATTTATTTGGGAATGGACATTGCAATGGGCACATGAACACCACAGTAAAGTATGCGCATATTCAGGAAGGTAAAGAAAGACAAAGATTTTTGAAGGAAAAGTTGAGGAGGATGCGTAATTGTTGACATAATTATCTTTGTCTATAAGGATCAATAACAAGTATAATGTCAATTGGAGTTGCACAGGCAGTTGCTGGGCAGATGTCCTTGCAGAAGTACTTTAAGGTTGCAGTGGTCTTCGTGCAAGCTTGTGGATTTTGCAGTCTTATGATAGTTCTTGTTATTAGGGATTTGTGTGTCACCCTTCCCTTCTTCATGGCCTGCCTCAGCTCCGTTTCCCAGGATCTTTAACACAAATCACCCCACTTTTATTCTGACAACATTCACAAGTTTAAATAAGACACATATGTCCAATTTTATTACACTTGTATCAACATTTCAAACTGACTGTTATGGTATTCCTGAAAATAGAGAACTGATAAATCTATTTCTTCTTCAACTTAATAATCAAGCATTTTATCCAGAGGTCATGTTTTCCTGTGCATCTTCCTGGTTCAACTAGATACTTTCTTTTTTAAAGATGAAGTTCTTTCATTAATATTCAGAGTCATGCTTTCCCCATAAACAGCAATTTAGTTGAGAAGCATTAAGTGGAACCAAGTCCAAAAGGCAATAATATAAATGTTAAACAAACAAACCAAAACCCTCCACCTGACCAGAATATCATCTTTGCATTTGATTTTCTAGAGAAAGAGATGAAAAATTCCAACGTTAAAAATTCTTCTATCTACCGCAATTCCCCAAAAATACATACATGAAATAAATTGTAGTAAATGCCTATTCAGTGCCTTTAGTAACAACAAGGTTTTTTTTTCCCTTTTGCTTTAAGTTGACATGTAATAATTACACAATTTATGGGATACTGAGTGATAGTTCAATACATGAATACAATGTGTCAGGATCAAATCAAGGCAATTAGCACATCCAACACCTCAAATATTTATCATTTCTTTTTGTTAGGAACATTCAAAATCCTCTCTTCTAAATTTTTGAAAATATACAATACATTATTTTAACTGTATTCACCCTACTGCGCTATCAAGCATTAGAACATATTCCTATCTTGCTATAATTTTGTATCCATTAACCAACTGCTCCCCATCCTTCCTCCCTCCTACCCTTCCCAGCCACTAATATCCACAATTCTACTCTCTACTTACATGAGGCATTTCTTTTTTCAGATTCTATAGATGAATGTGAACATGTGATATTTATCTTTCTGTGCCTGGCTTATTTCACTTAGCATAATATCCTCCAGGCTCATCCATGTTGCTGTGAATGGCAGGATTTTATTCTTTGTGGCTGAAGAATATTTTATTGTGTATCTATATGACATTTTCTTTACCTATTCATCTGTTATTGGGCATTTAAGTTGATTCCATATCTTGGCTGTTGTGAATAGTGCTGCAATAAACATGGGGGTGCAAAGGTCTTTCTGACATATTGCATTCCTTTCCTCTGGATACCAGGTAGTGGGATTGCTGGATCATATGGTAGCTCTATTTTTAGTATTTTGAGAAAACTTCATATTGTTTTCCATTGCAATAATTTACATTTCTGCCAACAGTGCTAAAAAGTCTCTTTTTCCCCTCATCCTACTTAGCATTTGTTACTTTTTGTCTTTTTGATAACAGCCATTCTAACTGGGAGTATATGATATCTAGTTGTGGTTTTGTTTGCATTTCCCTGATAAGTGATGTTAAGCATTTTTTTCATATATTTGTTGAATATTGGTATGGTTTTTTTTGAGAAAAGTCTGTTCCAATTCTTTGCCCATTTTTAAATCAAATTATTAGTTTTTGCTGTGAAGTTGTTTGAATTCCTTATGCATTACAGATATTAGTCCCTTGTGGAATAAATAGTTTGCAAATTTTTTCCCCCATTCTACAGTTTCTTTCTTTACTTTGTTGATGATTCCTTTGCTATGCAGCAGCCTTTTTGTTTGATATATTCTCATTCGTCTAATTTGTTTCTATTGCCCTTGTTTTTGAAGTCATACCCATAAAACTTTTGCTTGGATCAATGTCTTGAAGCATTTCCCCTGCATTTTCCTCCAGGAGTTTTATATTTTCAGGTCTTATGTTTAAATCTTTCAGACATTTTGAATTGGTTTAGTGTATGATGAGAGATAGTGGCCTAATTTTATTCTTCTGCATAGGGATGTCCAGTTTTCCCGGCACGATTTATTGAAAAGAGTGTCCTTTCCCCAATGTATGTTCTTGGTGTCTTTGTCAAAAAGTAGTTGGCTGTAAGTATGTGAATTTATCTCTGCATTCTGTCTTCTGTTCCATTGGTCTACGTGTCTGTTTATATACCAATACTGTGCTGTTTTGGTTGCTATAGCTTTGCAGTACACTTTGAAGTCAGGTAGTGTGATGTCTCCAGCTTTGTTCGCTTTGCTCAGTATTTCTTTGGCTATTCAGAATATTTTCTGGTTCCATAAACATTTTAGGGCTGTCCATTTTTTTTTATTTCTTTGCAGAATGTCATTTATATTTTGATAGGGATCACATTGAATCTGTGTTAGCCATTTTAACAGTGTTAAATCTTCCAATGAATTAGCATGGGATGACTTTCCCATTTGTGTGTCCTTTGAAATTTCTTTCATAGGTGTTTTCTAATTTTCATCGTAGAGATCTTTCACTTTTTGATTAAGTTAATTTGTAGTTATTTTATTTTTGTAGCTATTGGAAGTGATTTCTGATTTCTTTTTTAGCTCATTTGTTATTTGTATATAGAAACACTACTAATTTTTGTATGTTGGATGTTGGATTTCTCTCCTGCATCTTACTGAATTTATCAGTTTTTTTGTTTGTTTCGTTGTTTTTTGAGACGGAGTCTCACTCTGTCACCCAGGCTAGAGTGCAGCGGCACTATCTCGGCTCACTGCAACCTTCATCTCCCGGGATCAAGCGATTCTCCTGCTGTAGCCTCTCGAGTAGCTGGGATTAGAGGCGCCCGCCACCATGCCTGGCTAACTTTTGTATTTTTAGTAGAGATGGGGTTTTGTGCCCAGCCTATCAGTTTCAAGAGCTGGGTTTTTTTCTGTGGAATTTTTAGTTTTTTTTTTTTAATCATATAACATTATATCATTTAAAGAGGGGCAATTTGACTTTTCTTTTCTCAATTTGAATCCCCTTTCTTTCTTTCTCTTGCCTGATTGTTCTGGTTAGGACTTCCAGCACTATGTTAAATAGGAGTGATGAAAGTGGGAGTTCTTGTCCTGCTCCAGTTCTTACAGAAAAGTCTTTCAGCTTTTCCTCATTCATTATGATGTTAGCTCCCACACTAGTTTTTGGAACACAAACTTCCAGCTGTCTGGCAATAAATAACGGAAAACATAGAGTAAGTAATAATTCATGTTTATGTTGAAATATATTATTAACTTCAAAATTCTCATATTTTTGCGTCATATGTATAGCCATGATAAAACTAACACCTTACGTTCAACACAGTCCTTTTTGTTTGTTTGTTTGTTTGTTTGTTTGTGTCTTTGGGAAATGACTGTGGCAATGTTTTCTTTGAAGTCTAAGAAAGCCCCTGCCTTAAATGTAACATAAAAAAAAAGAAGAAAGAAAGAAAGAAAGAAAGAAAGAAAGAAAGAAAGAAAAAAAGAAAGAAGAAAGAAAGAAAGAAAAGAATATCAGTCATGAAAGACATTAGGGAATGTTATGAGCTGGATTTCATTTTACCTCAAATTTATATCTTGAAGTCCTAACTTCCATTATCTCAGAATGTGACTGTATTTGGTAACGGGGTCTTTATGAGATAATTGAGGTAAAATGAAGTCATTTTGATGCGCCTAATCCAATAGGACTCGGGTCCTTATGAGATGAGGAGATCCGGACACAGACACACTCAAAGGGATAACCACATGCGGACACAGGGAAAAGATGACATCTACAAACCAAGGAAAGAGTCCGCAGTAGGAACCAGCTCTGTGGACACCTTGATCTTGGACTTCCAGCCTCCAGGATTGTGAGAGAATAACATCTGTTGTTTAAGCTACCTAGCCTGTGATCCTCTGTTATGGCAGCCCAAGTAAACTATTAAGTAGGTAATCATGAGTAATATGTGTAGTGATATTCATTATGATGACTGATTAAGAGAGAAAGAATGTATAGTTTAACATAGAAATTATTTCAGAGACTCATTAGAAACCCTAGTCTTATTTATAACAGAGAATTTTCTCTAAAGGAAAATCCTTCTGGCATCCAAGGCTACTATAATTCCAAGGCTAATTTTCTTTCACCAAATTGAAGGCATTAATGACATCTTTTGAGGGTTTGGTCCCTTCTGCTCCTCCTTCATGGCTCCTCCTTCATGGATCCCAAAGAGGAAGAAAAGGACTCTGCTTGTCCATTTAGGAAACCCTTCCGTATTTTTGTGGATGGCTGTCTCTCATGTAGGTTGCTCTGAAGTTTTGTTTCCTTATCTGAAGATGGCCAGTTGCGTGGCTATATGTTGTTCGTTTGCTCATGTGTTCAATTTTTAATTAAAGTTTCTTTTTTATTCTGAGATAATTGTAGATGCTCATGTGATGTAGGAAATAATAGACAGAGATCTAATTACATTTTTACCAAGTTTCCTTCAGTTATGTCATCTTCATATTTATAATATAGTATCACCTCCAAGATACAGACCGTGGATACAGTCAGATATTGACCATGAGAAAAATCCCTGCTTTTAACGTTTCATAGCCACTGGTACTTTCCTTCCTCTCTCAACCTCTCCATTATCCCAAGCCACCACTCATCGGTTCCTAATTGATAAAACTTCATTTTTATTTCAAAAATGTAGTATAACTGGGAACAAGCAATATATAACTTTTTGGGATTGGCTTTATTCTTTTAGTAGAACTCCCTTGAGATTCATCCAAGCTGACGCATATATCAATAGTTTGTTTCTTTTTAATTGCCAACTGATATCTTATGGTATGGATACACCATTATTTGCTTAACAATTCATTTGCTGAAGGACAAGTTGGCAGTTTTCAGTTTGGTACTATATGAATAAAGCTGCTAGGAATATTTATGTATGGGATTTTGTGTGGATATAAGTTTCCATTTTTTCTGTAATTAATGTCCAAAAGTGCTGGGTTGAATAGTGGTTGCTTATGTATTTATTTGCAGAAATTGCTCAACTGTGTTCCAGAGTGGCTGTTTCACTTTGCATTCCCATAGAAATATATGGGTGATTGAGTTTCCACATTTTTGCCAGCATTCAGCATTTAATGTTGTCACAATTTTTTTTTGGTCAGTCTCATAAGTGTGTAGTGATATTTCACTGTAATTTTAACTTGCATTTCTGTAGTACCTGATAACATTAAACGTGTTTTCATCTGTTTATTTGCCATCTGTAAAACCTCTTCGGTGAAAATTCCAATTTTTGCTTATCCATTTTCTTTTTTCTTTCTTTCTTTCTTTTTTTTTTTTTTTGAGTTGGAGTTTTGCTCTTGTTGCCTGGGCTGGAGTGCAATAGCGCGATCTCGGCTCACTGAAACCTCTGCCTCCCAGGTTCAAGCGATTCTCCTGTCTCAGACTCCTGAATAGCTGGGATTACAGGCACCTGCCACTACGCCCGGCTAATTTTTTGTATTTTTAGTAGAGATGGGGTTTCACCACCTTGGCCAGGCTGGTCTTGAACTCCTGACCTCGGGTGATCCACCCGCCTCAGCCTCCCAAAGTGCTGGGATTACAGGCGTGAGCCACCGCGCCAAGCCTGCTTATCCATCTTCTAACTGGATTGTGTGGCTCATTCTACCACTGAGTTTAAAGAATTCTTTATATGCACTAGGTACTAGTTTTTTGTCAGGTATGAGGTTTGCAAACAGTTTCCCAGCCAGTGTGTTTTCAAAATATCATTTTCTTATTTATTTAATTTTCTATTAGATTTCAAAAAGGAAGTATTTTGAGACCTGGCTTCCTTGCAATTTTATCGTGTAACATTCAACATTTTGTGAAGAGTACTATATATATTTTGTTTTCACACATTTCTATTATAAAAGGAGATATGTTTGCTTGTCATCTAATTTAATAATGCAATTTTATTCAAAACCTGAAATGAATTATTGTATAATTCACATTATATTACTGTCTAAGGATGTTTGTGAACTCTCAATAAGTTTTCTGTGATTCAAGTTGCTATAATTATCTTATTTCATAATTCAATATACACCTAAACTTGAACATGTTAAAGAACAAAGCCATGCAGTTTATATTTTGTTATTATAACAGCACTGAAAAAAGTATTGTGAAAAATAAGCCTCAAATATATGTATTCATTAGAATATCTTATTTTGTTATTGATTTTTGTTGAGAACTCTGACATAAGATATGTGTGTATGTTAGGGGTGAGGTGGGAGGGCCAAAAAACGTCTATTCACTTTGACTGCTTGGTCCTTCTAATGAAAAGTGTTCTTAACTCTGATAATCAAGTACACAACTCTTTTTAAATTGTACTATTTTAAAATTGTATAATTTAAAAATAGTTGTATACCTGATAATCTATGACATCTGTATATGTGTTGCATATTTTGATGATTAAAATGGATATATCCAAATGATGAATGAATGTTTTCTAATATTAACACAGTAAGCAAAACCAAAATGCTCATCTCAAAAAATGCAATACTCCTTGATAAAAATTGGATGCTATTTCTATATTTTAAAATAAGAAAAATGATTAGGACATTAGATTAGAAGAAAATAACCCTCACCTTATGTTTACACTTGATGATGGAACATGCAACCTCTTCCTTCAAAATCAAGAAGAAAGCAAGCACATGTATTATCTTGTACATGTTCAATATTGCATGTAAGATCCTAGTCAGCTTAGGAGAAAACATCGAAGTTGTGAAGAGGAAAACATGAAAATAATTTTCATAGATAAACTGAAGTACAAATGATAAAAATAAACAGATACATTGTAAAATCAATAGTTTAGGCATCACTTGATATAAGACCTTACGATCACACAAAAAAGAAACCCGAATACTTTCCCACTGGACAGAAGAAAGATACAGAATGTTGGTTTTAAAAAAAAAAAAGAAAATCATTTACAATAACAATGTACACCATGCATGGAAATTAATCTAGTAAAATATTTGCATGGCATATTGTAATTTGGGGAGAAAATTATAAATTTGTATTAAAACCTAGAAGAAACATGTGTATTATTCCTTTTACTTCTTTTTTGTTTTCCTGATTACTATCTAATACATTTTTCCTGCAAGGGACTGAGTCACGAATGTCCATAACATGATTAATGCACATTACAGAGAAGGTAGACAAGTCTGTGGGAATATGGCATAATTACAATACGAAGAGACAAAACTTAGCCACAGAGGAAAGGACTTTTGAATAATGCAGAAAATTCCTGCAAGAAAATCTCTTACAGGCTTACATATTGTCTCTGTGTACAATCCAAAAGCCATAATAGCTTTCTCCTCTGTAAACAAAAGACGCTTGTGGAAATCCTATTTTTATAAAATCCATATTTTCTAAAGCTCATACATTGAGTAGACTTCTTTGGTATGTGATGCACTGAGAACAGAAGCAGAAATACAGATGCTGGCCTTGGTAGAGGTGATGTAGAAAGGTGATGTTTAAGGGATTGACCTTAAAATCACTTCAGACATCCAAGCTGAAAACACTCTGTAGTTTAGAAATCAACACAAATACAAAGTGTTTACAATCCAGGCAGAAGCATGAGCTAGTATGCTACATGAAATCAGAAAATAATAAGTGAAAACAATTCTGTCAATTCTGATGAAAACAGAAACATCTTCCTAGTTATGGAATACATCTATTAACAAAGATGAAATATTAATACCAAAGGCAGGCTAAAATATCACTGCTTAAAATGTAGTATCTCAATCTATTTTTTTCAATAAGCCCAATTATTCTTAATTTGTTCCCTTATAGACTATATCAAAGATTTATTAAAATATTCAAGCAATTTTTCAGCATACAATCTGCAAGAAAAACATTTTATCACCTTCCATAAGACGGCATGATTTGTAAGAACATGAGGTGACCAGTTCTGTTAAAGATTGATAAGGTTGGGCTGTGTCCCCATCCAAATCTCATCTTGAATTATAGCTCCCATAATTCCCACATGCTGTAGGAGGGACCCTATGGGAGACAATTGAATCATGGGGGCAGTTTCCTCCATACTATTCTCATGGTACAGAATTAATCTCACAAGATCTGCTGGTTTTATAAGGGGAAACGCCTTTCACTTGGCTTTCATTTTCTCTTGCCTGCCACCATGTAAGACATGCCTTTCACCTTCTGCCATGATTGTGAGGCCTCCCCAGCCATGTGGAACTGTGAGTCCATTAAAACTCTTTTCCTTTATAAATTACTCAGTCTCAGTCTCAGGTATGTCCTTATCAGCAGCATGAGAACAGACTAATACAAACATGTCCCACTAGTATGTGTTGACCACCTGGACATGGGTTAAAAATGAGAAGAAGAAAAAATGAAAGATGTTTATTTTAAATCTGCCCTAGTTATCTATTAATATTCAAATAAGTCCCTAGAGCAACTTGTTAAAATCCAGATTCTAATTCTATAGGTGAAGGGTATGCTTCCAGCTTATATTTTTGTATCTTTCAGTTTTATTGAGATATAGTTGACAAATAAAAATTGTATATATTTAAAGTATTCTACTTGATGTTTTGATATATGTATACATTGTGAAACAATCACCACAATCAAGCTAATTAACAGATCCATCATCTGACATTGTCTTCCCCTCCTCTACTTCTTCCTCTTCCTTTTTCTTCTTTAGTAGTGAGACACTTACAGTCTATCCTCTTAGTGACTTTCAAGTATACAGTACAGTATTGTTTCAAATGGTCTCTACGCTGTGCATTAGGTCTTCAGAACTTACTCGTCCTACATAACTAAAACTTTGTACCCTTTGGCAAATAGCTCCCTATTCTCTCCAGGGTCCAGCCCCTGATAACCACCATTCTACTCTCTGTTTCTATGAGTTTGATTATTTTAAATTCCACACAGCATTAGTCTGTTCTCACACTGCTAATGAAGACATACTCAAGACTGGGTAATTTATAAAGGAAAGAGGTTTAATTGACTCACAGTTCAGCATGGCTGGGGAGGCCTCAGAAACTTACAATCATGGCAAAAGGGGAAGCAAACATATCCTCCTTCACATGGTGGCAGCAAGAAGTGCCAAACAAAAGGGGGAAAAGCCCCTTATAAAACCATCAGATCTTGTGATAACTCACTCATTATGAGAACAGCATGAGGGTAACTGCCCCTTGATTAAATTGTCTCCCACTAGGTCCCTCCCACAACATGTGGGGATTATGAGAACTACAATTCAAGATGAGATTTGGGTAGGGACACAGCCAAACCATATCACACATATACTTGGAATCATGCAGTATTTGCTCTTTTGTTCCTGGATTACTTATAAACCACCTGATATGGTTTGGCTCTGTGTCCCCACCCAAATCTCATGTCAAATTGTAATCTGCAAAGTTGGGAGAGGGACCTGCTGGGAGGTGATTGGATCATGTGGACGGATATCCCCCTTGCTGTTCTCATGATGGTGAGTGAGTTCTCATAAGATCTTGTTGTTTAAAAGTGTGTGGCACCTCCTGCTGCGCTCTCTCTTTCCTGGGCATGTGAATACGTGCTTGCTTCCCCTTTGCCTTCTGCCATGATTGTAAGTTTCCTGAGACCTCCCCAACCATGCTTCCTGAACAGCTTGCAGAGCCATGAGCCAATTAAACCTCTTTTCTTTATAAACTACCCAGTCTCAGGTACTTCTTTATAGCAGTGTGAGAAAGGACTAATAGACTATCCTACCAAAAAACAAAGAAAATCCTTTTTATAGCACGTTCTTCTGCCCCTACCTTGAACTCTCATTGCTAAGACCTTTGGACTGGCTTTGAAAACCAACTGTGAGTAGGCTTCACTTTTGTATCCAAGCTTACTTATCTCCTACAACGGCTACATTAGTGTTCTGTGATATCAAGTTTGCATTCATTTATTTGTATAATTCCTTCTTTCCTTCCACAAACCCATTTTGAGGGGTCGCAGCTTCCCAGGTACTATGTTAGATAATTTATGAGATCATCTGCTCATGCTTTGAAAACCAATAACCTTGATTTCTTTAGGACTACCTGTGAGGGAACGTCCACTGTGGCTTTATGAATGGAAGGGAGAGGCTGTCTTGGCATCAAGACATTCACAACGAGAAATTTGGTGTGAAAGACTATAGTTACAATATTCAAAGTTGATTAGACATAAAATTGATGAAAAACCTTGAAAACCAAACATTCTTGCATCTACAAGAAAGACAAATTCCTCTGTCCCTTAGGCTAAACTTGACAAAAACTACAATACAATTGCCCCACAAAATAAACTTTTCTAAAGATTATATAAATAAAAACATAGGTACACAATTACTATCTGCACACTGTGTATTATAAGTGTATGTGCATATATTTACAATTCTACATACAAAGTATACAATAGAGCATATTGTATTTATATTACAACAGGGTATACATATATTGATATATATATATTATATATAATATGCATGGGTACAATACTATATAATATATTAGACATAATATATACATGTAATATAGTTATATAGATAATACAAGTGCAAAAGTGTATAGGTAAGATATTACATATTAAAATGATAATATATTATATATTATAGTATTACATACAGTATGCATATATATGTGTAAACAAAAAATGATATAGATAATTTTATTTTATCCTTTGGACTAGAGGTTGTAGTTTAAAAAAGTTATTTTATTCTTATATACAAACATGCACACACAATGATTTTGTCCATTTAATAATGTTTTCGGCCAAAAATAAAGTAGTCTTACTACATTTTTCTGCAGCAACCTTTCCTAATAAGTAAAATTTTCTTCAGAATTCCTGATTAAGCCCAGCCAACATAAATTCAGAGGAAGGTAATTTGACTCTCAACATTTTAAAAAACCCTGCAAATATGCTTTATGATTATTAAAGGTGCATCTGCATCCGACAAACTCCGTCTCGTCTTTCTCATTTTTATTAGGCACGCTGACTTCATAGCAGCCCCTGTGGTTCTCATCTTCCCCAGTGGCTTCTGAGACACTGCAAGCCTTCAAATCAAGGCAGGTCTACTCCTCTAGAATGAGAATGAGGAGATTTATTTCCTGCCAAGTATTCAGGAGTGCTTGAGAGGACAGAGTGTGCTTTCTCAAGACTCTTCAACAAAATATCTCTAACAAACACGTGGAGAGGTTAAAAGAGAATTATATATCCCTTCGTGTTTCAAGAAATGCTTAAGAATTCCCACTGGGTTGGATCAGTCTATAATCTGTAAAATACTGAAGTAGTGTTTACAACACCATGAACATTTCTTTTTAAATCATGGAAAGCGAATACCGTCAGTATTCTGATTTATAATCTAGAGATAAGCAGAATTCTCCACAACATGTCCTGCAGCAGCAAGAACTTCAACAATGTGTATGTGCTTGTGGTAGACCTAAAATGTATGCTCCCAAAGTCCTAGACCTCCTGATTTTTGCAGGTGTGTGTCCCCAACCCTACATCTCCAACTCCCTGGATATTCCTGCACCAAGGCTCACTTTCAGAGTTCCTCCACTATCTCATTTTCAGACCTGGGTCTTGAGCTTGACACATATCTTGTATCACCATTTATATATTAATATATGTATACATATTATTAGCCTCAGCCTCCCTGGCTCAAGCAATCCTCCTGCCTCAGGCTCCCATGTAACTGGAACCAAAGACGTTCGCCACCATGACTGACTCATTTTTGCATTTTTTGTAGAGACAACGTTTTGCTATGTTGCCAATGCATTCTCAAACTCCTGGGCTCAAGGGATCCGCCTGCCTTGGCCTCCCAATGTACTGGGCTTACAGGCCTGAGCCACCCTGCCTGGCCCACTTAATCCTTAATGTGGCATGTGCTTCATACTCTCCTGGCTCCCCAGGGCTCTTTGATCTGGGCCACTATTTATGTCATTACATAGTGCTACTGTCTGAATATCAATGTCCCCGAAAAATTCCTGTGTTAAAATCCTCACCCCCAAGGCGATGGTGTTAGGAGGTGTGGCCTTTGGGAAGTGATAAGGTCATGAGGGTGAGCTTCACAGATAGGACTACTGCCCTTATAAAAGCCACTACAGAGAGCTTCCTTGCCCCTTCTGCCAGGTGAGGACACAGTGAGAAGGCTCTATGTACCAGGAAGCGGGTTCCCACCAGACTCAGAATCTACCATTACTTGATCTTGGACTTTCCGGCCTCTAGATCTGTGAGCAATAAACGTCTGTTGTTTAAAAGCCACCCTATCTATGATGTTTTGTTAGAGAAGAAACAAACAAAAAAATGAATGGAACATACTTCACCACCAAAATCATTAACAACGTTGAACCCCATGCCAAATTATTCCGTTTCTATACATGCAAAGAATCCCATTGGATTTAGGGTGGAAAGAAAAACATCTACTGCAGTTTTTTCACCAGGGAGAAAAGAGTTAGCCTATTTTTTTTAAAGCAGACTCTTAGTCTACTGAGTTTCATTATTTTGGATATATGGTATGGGAATAAAATATTCAATATTTGTCATAATGTTTTGATACATTGTTTTGATTCATTCTAAAATATTTGTTAGTGAAAGATTATACATTTCAAAATAATCCAAATCTCTTTATATCCCTCTGTCTCTGTCTCTCTGTCTCTGTCTGTCTCTCCCTCTCTCTTTATCTCTCTGTCTCTGTCTCTCTTTTTCTCTCTCTGTCTCTCCTTCACTTTTTCTCTTGTCTCTGTCTCCCCCTTTGATTTTTCTTTCTCTGTTTCTGTCTCTTCTTTTTCTCTATCTGTCACTGTCTTTCTCTCTCCTTTTCTGTCTCTTCTTTTTCTCTGTCTCTTTCTCCTTTTCTGTCTCTGTTCTTCTCTCCCTCTCTTTTTCTCTTTCCATCTCTGCCTTTTTCTCCTTATCTGTCTCTGTCTCTCTCTCCCTCGCTCTTTCTTTGTCTCTCTCTCCCTCTTTTCCTTTTTCTCTCTCTATTTCCTCTCTCTCTCTCACACACACACATACACATACACACAACTTTTAGAACTCTCAACCGTCTTGAGGTTTCCCAAAGGAAAATTCCGATTCAGAAAGACACTGATGGCTTTTTTAGCAGCATCCATTCATCTGCTCCCCAAAGGCATGGGGTCATGTGATTTTGAGAGTATTGACTGTATTCGCAATGCATAGCAGTCATGTATAATAATTTAGGGGACAGTGACTCCGTTCACAGTTCCAGAGGTAAATCCCTCTAGAATTGACTAAAACCAATCAGAACATCCTACTCTTGCCCGGGATCGTTTCAGAGATGGGCAAAAATCTCATCCTAAGCCAATCAGAGCACAGCACTTCCCTCGGCTATGGTAACTGATTCAGAGATGGGCATGTGACCTGTTTGCTCAGTTAGAGTGAAACCTAGGATTTTGTTTGGTAGTTGAGATAAAGACACTTTTCTTCAGGAAGATGTGGTGTACAGAACTGTTCCAGACATTTTGTCACCATGATAAAAGTGAGTCTAAAAAGTAAACCATCATGTGAAGGAAAGCAAAATCAAGAGAACTGCAGAGCAATGGAGTCAGCACCCTGATCAAGCCATTCCTGAAGCTAGTGTTGACCCATTTTTATTTACATGAATCAATAAACTCCTTTCACTGTTCATATTATTTTAAGCTGGGGTATTCTGAGAACTCTGTCATGAGACAGCACTAGGGGGATGGTGCCAAACCATTAGAAATCACACCCATGATCCAATCTCCCCCCACCAGGCCCCACCAGGCCCCACCTCCAACACTGGGAATTACAATTCAGCATGAGATTTGGGTGTGGACACGGAGATAAACCACATTAATGACTCAGCAGATTTCTTTTACTCTGGTTTTCAAGATGTTTGCCATCAAGGTAGCTAATGTCAGAGGTAATTATTAGCAGAATTGTGTTCCTTAAAGAACTATTGGGTTTTTCAAAGGATGTAGTTGTTTTAAGCTATAGACCAGAAATGTGTTTCTTTCAAATCAAAAATTCTAGACATTATTCAAAGACACTGTCTTCTTGGAACCTGGGTCACAGAGAAAATGTGATTTTACTAAAATGTTATTATTTGGCCTTTCGGGCTATATATCAAGTGAAATAAAAGTGGTTTGTTAAAATAGAACAGCCTCACTCTCAGTTAAAAGAAACATCTTGTTTATGTTGTAATTGTTTTGTCCATTATTTTTGCTTATGGTTTTGTCAATTATTTGTCAATTGTTTTGTTTAATTATTCTTCAGATGAGCAATAAAAATTAATATCAGAGTTTAAACGGTCTCATTATTAAAAAGGAAACATGATCTTCAGCACTCCATCGGCCTGAATTAGACTCAATAGAACAGATTCATACCACATAACAACCTAACTTCTCTCTGCTTTGCAATGATACATAATTTTAAAACATGATTAGCAAAGAGTCTATGTACTATTTGTGCTGCCTTGGGAAATGGACTGCTAGCGTTCTGGTGAAATCGCAAATATCACACATTTAATAGACAGAATATCAACGGTTCATAATTATTGAGGAAACAGTGAAGATTTTAGCTTCACTGTGGTTTTTAGATTTGAACATCAGATATGAAAACATCTGTTGGCCTGTAATTTTTTATTTGCTCAACTTTTGATATTTTGGGGGAGTTTTAATAAATATTTCCATGAAAGTATTCAAGTAAAGTGCCATGAATCTTTGCACAGCGATCACTGCCTCATCAGGGTGCTGCAGTGCAGCAAGATTTATTTATGTGCTGCTGCACTGACAGTGTTCTCAAGAGGGAAGGGTTGGTTATTCCATTCTGCCACAAATTGATAAATAACACTCATGTGTTTTGCCGTGGAACTTCTTCAAGAAGATGGATGTGATGTCTGTATCAGCTCAAACTTATCAGCTTGAGTGAAGATGAGACACATCCATGTTCCTGCAGAACTTGAGTCTGGTCCAAGTTCAATCACCTGGATGCAGGTGTAATGTCCCCCAGTGGAATGGGTGCACCGTGAACTGGAAATCAGCTGCCCACACACCACCATGGATGGGGCATGTGGTTATGCATGTACCCTTGAATTTGATATTTTTTGTTTGTTTGTTTTTATCTGTAAACTGTGCATAAGGGAGTAGATGTTCTCTCTGTTTCCCTCACTCTCTAGCATTTGCCCCAAAGCGGAGGGGGGAAATCTGATAATATTAATGAATTAAGCATTATTTTATCATTCCATTTTACCCACAGGTACATATCCTCTTCCGGAAGAGACTGAATGTAGCACCCTCTTCAATGCTGCCTGTTAGATTTAGAAGGCACCAGTGAGGTTCCGTTGGGTTATGCAGTGCTGTGGCATTCAGTAATTATGTCTGCGCTTCCTAGGAAGACCATCCATAGTGCTGTCTGACTTCAATCCACATGTTAGTTTATGAAAATTTATTTTCATCCTGTATGATGAAAACAAACATACAGCAACTTCACTGAGAAACAGAAGGTAACGAAAAGTATTTTCACGTAAGTAACGGTGAAGCAGAAAATGGGAAACAGTCCATAACTTGGAGATATCTTTTTTTTC
The DNA here is from genome assembly GCF_028858775.2 of Pan troglodytes. NCBI lineage: Eukaryota > Metazoa > Chordata > Mammalia > Primates > Hominidae > Pan > Pan troglodytes. Next base: position 5,480,745 of record NC_072421.2, on the reverse strand, counting down.
TTTCTTTCTTTCTTTCTCACTCTGTTGCCGAGGCTGGAGTGCAGAGGTGTGATCATAGCTCATTGCAGCCTCTTGTTCCTGGGCTCAAGTGATTCTCCCACCTCAGCCTCTCCAGTAGCTGAGACTACAGACTAATTTTTAAAAATATTTAAAAGTTAGGCACACTTGGCTAATGTATAAAATATTTTTCTTGTGGATACACGGTCTCACTGTGTTGCCCAGGCTGGTCTGGAACTCCTGGACTCAAGTGATCCTTTCATCTTGGCATCCCACAGTGCTAGGATTACAAGTGTGAGCCACTGCACCCAGCCAATATCTTAATTATAAAAAGTGAATTGCAGCTTCCTAAAAAGTGGGGCAGTCATCAAGGTGATGCAATATGCTAATTTTTGTATATATGTTGGTCAGTGTTTATTTTCAAAGCAATGGAGTGAAAGGAGAATGGTGGCATTTTCAACTAGCCATTTTCAAGGTGTGGTTTATTGATTACTACTTCCATTAGATTCACCTGAAGGCTTTTAAATATCCACTTCATTAGCTTCTTTTTAAACTTGCTGGACCAGAAATACTGCAGAATGATTCACGTGGCCCTGCGTGTTTAAGAAGCAAGATATACATGCCAAGTTTCGAGAGACATAAAACTTAAAGGGTCATGGGTAGAGTTGGAAAGCAATGTCCAAAGTTCTGCATGGCCTCCTTGTGTCTAGAATCAGCTCCCAAAAAGGGGAAGGTGGTAGAAAATCATGTTGACTCTTGGGAGGCAGGCCCTACCTTCTGAAGATTTGGAACTTCAGGACTCCAGTCAAGTAGCCTGGGGATGAAAATTATTTCTCTAAACCCAGCAAGGGAAAACAGAGTACTAGGAAGATGTAAGGGCTTGGAAAACACAGATGAAAGGGCAATATTGTTTTGGAAGTTTCTCTAGAGGGAGTTGAGATTTGCCTCAGCCAAGGCACCCAAAGTTTGAAAAGCTCATGTCAACATGAGCTTAAACTGGGAGGTAAGCCGATTTACCAGGGACTTTATGGAATTTAGGATAAGGGGGGATGGGTTAAAAAGTCAGTAATCAGAGGCTAGACCACCAAGGAACCTACATACTCCTGTTCCAGCCTGGGTGTGATAAATCCATGGGAAGATGGCAATAGGAATATGGAGGATTGAGTCTCATGCTTGAGATCTGTAGTGCAGAGTTTCTTGTAGAGTCTATCAAAATGGTGCATGACAAAACTTAGCTGGGTGTGGTGGCATGTACCTGTAGTCTCAGCTACTTGGGAGGCTGAGTGAGAGTATTGCTTGAGCCCAGGAAGTCGAGGCTGCAGTGAGCCAATATCACATCACTGCACTCCAGCCTGGGCAACAGAAGGAGACCCTGTCTCAAAAAAAGTGGGGGGAGGAGTGCACAGAAGGAAATTTTTTTTAATGGGCAAGGAGAAATGGGATTGATATCTTGCTCCTATAGAAGAGGTAGAGGAATGAGGAATAGAAGAGTTAGGCTTCAAAATTTACTTTACTTAGCAGCTGTTTCTGGGTAGCAAAGGCAGCTTCCTGATACACACTGATCATTTACATAAAAATAACAAACCCATCAGCAATATCCTTGAATATGAAAGAGGATTATAAATACATAGAGTCTTTGATTTGAAAGAAATAACCTGGTACTCTATTGTCATAAATAACTCTATAATTTTACAATGAAACAATAAAAAATTGATGCAATTGTACTACTTAGCATCTCTTGCAGTTACAAAAACATCACTATTAAAATATTGTATCTTTATCACATGATGGAGTTTCTTTGAAGTGTTTATGGCTGTCACAGAATTAACACTGACTTGTTATGTTGTAAACTGTCCTATGGGGTAGTATTATAGTCATAGTAACGCAATGAAATATAATGCTTTTTTAATGGAAGTTTCTTTTTGTGATTTTTAAAGTGACTCAGTTTTCTTTTTCTTTGAAGAAAACTGACTGTTACTTTATAATACATTGTACTGAAAATATGGAAAAAAGACTTAAACAAAACACCTAATGGGCAAACACATTCAATGAATACTATGGGGAAAAAGAAAATATATTAATATGCACAAATCATCTTGTTAGAGTCCTCTCTGTGAGCCTCAAATGGTACACCAGGTAAAGTCAAGTAAATCTTTCTGTGTTATTTTCTTTGTTTGACCTAAAAATATGCAAGGAGATGGAATTATCATTCTAAGTACCTTGTATTCTGTGAAGAAATCACATATAGGACAATGCTAGTTGTTTTCAAAAAATAGAGGAATGTGATCATTCAGTTCTGGGAATTCATAATCTATTTTAGAGTTTGGTTGAGGATAACTATGAATGCAATAGACAAGATGAAAATGAAAGGAATCAACATGTAGTGAATGGGCTGATACTAACAAGATGCACTGATTATGTCAAAGACATGTATACATGTATATTTGTCATATATATGACTTGCAAAGGCTCTATCAATGATATACATGTATATGAATATATACATCTGTGACATGTATACTTTTCTGTTTTAACTGTACAAATATATGAATACACACACATATGTACCTATTTATTAATATAGTCACATGTGTATTTATTTACCTTTATGTATAATTATATAATTATATAATTATATATAATTTTATTTATGCAGTATTATAAATTTTAATTTATAATACTGCATAAATAAAATTGTCTTAGAGACATAAGATTAAAATAATATAAAAATAATTATACACATTATATTTAATAGATATAAATATAGAAATGATATATTTATAAAAATACATAAGTAACTGTTATATAATCCTATATAAATAATCATATATATTACTTATATAAAACATATATAATATCATATATTTTATTTACAGGGATTTCAAAAGGGATTGTGGTTTTCTGGTTTATACAATTAGCCATAGTGAAAGGGATTAACTAAAACAAAGTCAGAATAAAGCAAGTCCAGAATACAGAATAGTTTCTTACTGGAATAATTCATGTTATTGAATACAAAATTTTGTGTTTCTTGCAGCTACGGTAGAAATTGAACCCGGCAGGAATTTTTTATTTTTTATTTATTTTTACTTTGTAGTTATTTATTTTTTCACTTTTGAAAATTCACTTCTTGCCTTGGAAGAATTTACCTGTAGGAATTTTTATTATCTGGTGAAGAAAATACACATTTGTCACAAAAGTCATTTTCTCTGGTGTTTCATTAAACAATAAATCAGTTTCATATTCCAAACATTGGAGTACTGGCAGATAAAATACGTCAATAAGAAATAAAGGTATAGCTGAGTTCAATGCCAATAGAAATTTTCCATGTGCAAAACGGGGTCTCACTGGGCTGCCTCGTGAGAAGCTGGGGAGTCTTTGACTAAAAGCCAGCAAAGGCAGCCTCAAGCCTGGGTCTTTTTAGTAATTGAGACCAAATCATCCCACCTGTGGAAGGGAATGAAAGCTACCCTCACTGTGTGACCTTGAGGACCCAGGATAGAACCCTGAAGGGTGCAGGAAAGCAAACGAGCAAAAATAGCAAAACCAAAATCTTTGCACATTTCAATCCAATCTCTCCTCATGCTCAAGATCCCAGGACTGCACTCCTTAGAGATGCTGTACTAGAAACAAAGGTTTTCCCCTTGCGACACCTGTCATAAAGTTCAAGAGGCGTGATGAGGTGCTTCCTAAAGTGATTACAGGAACATTGAATAGTGCAGAGAGATCCTAATGCACCATTCACACTGTGTGGTGCACTTGAAAATATGGTTTATGTGGAGGAGTAGGATGGGAAGAAAGAAAAGGAGGATAGGAGCAAAGGGAAGGAAGAAAAGAAGGAAAGAAGCAAGGAAGGAAGGAGGAGGGAGAAGAAAAAAGAAGTAGGGAGGGAGAGAAGGAAGGAAAGAAAGGAGGGAGGGAAGAAAGAAAAAGAAAGAAAGAAAGAAGAAGAAGGAGAGAAAGAAAGAAAAAGAAAGAAAGAAGGAAAGAAAGAGGGAAAGAGAAAGGAAGGAGGGAAGGAAGGAGGGAAGGAAGAGACAGAAGGAGGGAGGGGAGGTAGGGAGGAAGGAAGGAAGGAAGGAGACAGGGAGAGAGGCATAGAAGATAGGAAGGGAAGAAGGGAGGGAGAAAGGAAGGAAAGAGAAAAGGAAAGAAATAAGGAAGGCAGAAGGGAGGGAAGGAGGGAAGGAGGAAAGGAATGAAATAAGGCAGGAAGAAAGGGAAGGGGGAGGAGAGAGGAAGGGAGGGACATATGAAAAGAAGAAAAAGTGAGAGGGAAGAAGAAAGTGGAAAGAAGAAAAGGAAGGCAGGCAGGAAGGCAGGCAGGAAGGAAGGAACTGACGTTTTCACCGAGAGCGTTCCTGTTCCCTTTTAAATCTATGCCTTCGATATCTTCCCGACGGTAGAACCCTGGAGGCCTCTAGTTAAGGGGGAAGCCATCCAATTAGGAAGCGGCTCAGTGTCTGGTGTAGTCTGGTGTTCCAATAAAATATTGACACCTGCTAGGTTACTGAACAGGGGAAAGAGAAAGAAAATTTCATTAAAAATGGATAACATACGGATCAGGTATTTTTGAAATTGTTGTGTATAAATCTAAAGTGATCTGCTGAGGATGTATGAATAGGTTGTCAATTGCCAATGCAATTCTTTTTTTTTTTTTTTTTTTTTTTGAGACTGAGTCTCCCTCTGTCGCCCAGGCTGGAGTGCAGTGGCGCGATCTCGGCTCACTGCAAGCTCCGCCTCCTGGGTTCAAGCCATTCTCCTGCCTCAGCCTCCCGAGTAGCTGGGACTACAGGTGCCCGCCACAAAGCCCGGCTAATTTTTTGTATCTTTAGTAGAGACGGGGTTTCACCGGGTTAGCCAGGATGGTCTCGATCTCCTGACCTAGTGATCCACCAGCCTCAGCCTCCCAAAGTGCTGGGATTACAGGCATGAGCCACCGCGCCAGGCCAGCCAATGCAATTTTTGTCCGGTGGGATAGCCGGGATGTTGAGGAATAAAGTTCACATGTTATTGCAGATACAGACATTTCCAAGTGGTATTGTCATATTCATTCATTATAAAAGCCCTTAAATGAGCAACAAATAATTAAATAACTCTTTTAAATCTTCCTCAGCCCTAGGAAGACATAAGATTAACGCCACAGAATTATTATAAATAATGATAATAAAAAGAGCAAATGAGATAAAGCACCTATTTCAACCAAAGAAGAAACTTAAAATAACCCCTCACATGGTTCGTTGTTAAAACTGAGTCTGTTCATTTGCCAAAATGATATATTCATAAAATACTTTCTGAAATATACAATAATTTCCTAGGGAATTACTTATTAATGTCGATCCCATCGTGTTTTCTAAGATCTATTGTTTTTGTTTCAGTAATACTGAAGCAAAGGTCATTTTCTTATAAGAATTATATGAATGCTCAAGGTATTCTTAAGGGCAGATTCTACGTTTTAATAAAATCCTATAATCAAATAAAAATGATGTTTGTTTTCTTACTTGCTATAGCTGAAGGACATTTGCAGAAGAAACCAAACTGCTGTATTTTCAAAAAGACATTTTTAGTTAAAATTTCTCTGCCTAATTGCCTCAAATAATTTCCTCCTGAATGTACCACGGGAAAGTGAAATGAAAAATTCTAAAGCACAGCAGTTTTGTTCTTCCTTAAAAGCATTTTTTATTCTTGTATTTTCCATCTTCGTTAAGGTCATCAGCCTTCACTCGGCTAAATAAGAAAGAAAACAAATTCATCTTCAATTCCTTTTGTAAATATACATTTTTTTTGTTTTCAATAGCTTCAGGGGTCCAAGTGGTTTTTGTGTGCATGGGTGGATGCACAGTGGTGAAGTCTGGGATTTCAGTGCACCTGCCACCCGAGTAGTGTACATTGTACCGAACAGGCAGTTTTTCATCCCTCATCCCCATCCCAACCTTCCTGCTTCTGAGTCTCCAATGTCCATTATACAATTCTGTAGGCCTCTGTATACCCATAGCTTAGTTCCCGACTCCTTTTATGCTTTTTGTGCAATAACAATCAATTGCAGATTCTACATTTGCTGATAATTGAAATAACTCTCTTTTGCTCTATTTACAACACCTCTGATGTAGCTTATGTTTTTATGTGGAATTCTACAATACTGTCATCATTTTTAAAAACTAGATTGAAAATGGATTATTCACTAAAACATCATTTTTAGTGAGAAAAATGGATTCCATAACCTTACCGTTTTCTAAAAAATACACAAAGTTTGATGTCAATGAACTCCCTTGAAAATGCCCCACCAATAATACCCATTATTAATAACCTGATGTGCAACTTCGATGTGCTTTTTAAAATGCATATAACCAATGGACACACACACACACACAAACACACAAACACATGCATTCCTACTATTTTATTATTGGCCTAATGGTGGCCTAGTAACAATCAACTGTAGAGTTTCTTACTATGAAATGTTCCTGCTATACACCTTTTAATGCACACATGTAATTATTTTTATAAAACTTATATAAAATATATCAGTGGTGATCTATTTGACAATTCTTACTATAATACATATTACCAAATTATTTTCTATGAAATTTGCCTCAATTTACAGTCTTTCCAGCAATAAATGAGAAGGGTGAGAAGGAAGGAAATAAGGAAGGAAGAAAATAAAGGAAGGAAGGAAGAGGCAGGAAGGAAGCAAGGGAGGGAGAGAGATAAGGAAAGAAAGAAAAGAGGGAGGGAGGGAAGAAGGAAGGAAGAGAGAAAAAAATTTCTACTTTTTCTTCTTCATGACATTGCATCATAGAAAACTTCTTTCCAATATCATAGATTAAAATCCCTTATTACTATTTTTATTTACATTTTTTGACTTCCAGTAAACCTGAGAACTTGAATGTATTTTTAAAGATAAGTTCATTGATCTTTCGTCATTCTAGTTACTTTTCTATTGTAGAAACATCTTTGCATATTAGCATATTAGTGAAATCTATCATCTATCTATCTATCTATCTATCTATCTATCTGTATTTCTTTACATGTTTCTGTATTATGGTATGTTTTATTTCTGTATTATGGTATGTATTCTGTATTTCTGTATTATGGTATTTCTGTATTATGGTATGTATTTGACATAATTTCTTATAGTCTGGTGTTTATGTTATGATTCTATAATGCACTATTTATGAAACCCAATTTGTGTAGTCTTCTAAAAGGATCCTTTTGTCACCCTTCATCTCCATAGTTTTTGTAATTACAAGCATGATAATTTTGTTTTTAAAACACAATTATTCTCTTATTTTCCAGCATATAAAGATCACTCAATCCCCATTCCTATTTTTCATCAATCCTATTCACTTTGATTTTTCAGCTTTTTGTGATCAAAAGCAGGAGATAATTTCCATGTTAGAGAGAGCTCCTCGATTCCCATGAAGCCATCCAGAGCTAATCCTGGGGAATGAATTTTTATGTCAGCCACCTCTCTCCTCTTTGCCTCCAGACTTCAGGAATGAACTTTAGGGCCGCTCACAAGCAATACCAGGTGCATACTTATTAATAATCAGTTGCCTACATTTGCTCACTTACCAAAACATTCACCAAGGGTTTCACACTCTGTACTCAATTCCATGAGTGTTAGACTTCATATTTTCGACTAGTGGGCATTCTATGACCCTTTTATTTGCGTCTTTTCCATTATGCAATCAATGATGTTTGCTTACTTATCTTGTTTTCACTCTCTTACACTTTTCTTATGTCTTACAGGTAATTCTTTAAGAAAATTAAGGTGAATGGGGATAGATATACGACCAGCATTTTCTACGTAAAAGTCATTTGTGTGTTTCAAAGAGCTGAAAAAATTCAATATAATGTTAATGGGAAAAGGAGAACTGACTCTCCCAGATATAAAGAGTTGCGTAGAGTTGTTCAAAGTTTCACACCTATTGGGCCACTGCTTTTTATGTAATTGGTTGCCTTTTAAATGTCTTGGGAATGAGGCAAACTCTAGCCCAATGAGTTCCCTAAACTCCACGGAATAGATATTAAGCCTTCTGGGAGGTTCTATTTCATTTTCCGTGCCCAGAATTAAGGCAAGAAGTGAGCCTATTCCTCACAACCTCTCCCTATGTACCAGATGGGAGTAAAGCCCAAAGACTTGAAAATAACATTTCACTAATTTTTACTCCTAACTCTCTTATTTTCTCAACATATGGGATGAGCTAAGAATCACAAGGCTGATTTTTGCAACTACTGTATGAAGATCTTATAACTTTCATTTTATAATGGAGGAGTACTTGTGTTATTTTTTCTTGAGATCTCAGCAGAAGCCAAGACTAGATTAGTTCTATTTTAACATCATCTTTCAAGAAGGACATTTTATGGTATGATTTTGAGCAAGTAAATGTGTTCGTAAAGAGAGATTGTGTCTAATTTATCATTAACAGAATACTGTGGTCATCATTGTCAAGTCTGGACTACTCTTTTTTGAATATTTGAGAACGAGCAATTGATTTTGCAATTGAATATTGTCAATTGGGAAAGAAAAGTAACTAATTTAATCAAAGTGTGTTTTATATTCTTCAACACCTATTGTTTAACTTGCTATAATATTTTCTTATATGGAAAATGTATTTTACTGGTAAGGATGCAAGTCAAAATAGGTAAAAAAGTCAAATTATATCATCATAAAAGTAGTTTCAGCATAGGATACAGGCAGATCACAAAAGCAAGACAACACTAAACTAACTAAGCTAAGGATTTTAGACATAGTAGTTTTTATAATGGTTATTTGATCAATTATCTGTTTCAAACTTATACCTATATTTTCAGTATTGTTTACGTTATCAAAATTTGAAGGTGAAATAAATTACTATACATGCTCAAGGGAAGGGAGTGTGTTCTGATTTTTTTAATTGATTAGCCAAAAATATAAGTGGTGCTCAAAGATGCAAGTCAGCCGATTGATACATGTTGTAAGAATGTGAAATACTTTTATGCTTCAAAGAGCTGAGAAATGCAACACAGCAGGAAGGGAGGTGAAGTGAAACCTCTCAGAGGTCTCAATAGCCATTCCCTATAGTTAAGGGGGCTCAATGGGCTAAGATCTGACTTATACCTAAGACATCTGAAGAACAGATAACAAGATTCTTAGCTAAGAAAGCAAAGGATATATGGACTATCTTAAGCTCATAGAGAGTCCATGATGCAGTCTTTCCTGTGGATCCTACAAAAGAGAAATCTAACCTGAAGACAGCTCATACCTTGCAGATGATTGAAAAGGTAATATAATCTAGCAAGAAGAGGCTCTATGGAGAAAGGAGATACAAGTGAAATATTTCCAGGCATCAAAGGCAGAAGAGAAACGGGGAATGCTACCATCCCCAAAGAACCTGTGTGAGTGTTGCATAAAAAAACAAAACACCTTTAGACACCTACCCAGCCAACAGCATATGCTGTACACGAAACAGCAGTTTTGAGTATTACAAGAGTCTGATATTTTAAAATAAAATCAAATTGTCTTTTATAATTAGAAGGAAACCACAGAATTCTTGTTTGTTTTTCATGTGATCTGGGAGTCAACAGAATAGTTGAATCACTGAACCAAGTCAGGGAAAGCTTTCTAGCCCAAAGAATTGGATTCAATTGAATGCCAACATTTTCCTTTATTACATTTAGGATTCTTGTTCAATGTAACAGCGACAATATCAAGTTGTTAACAGACATTATAGAACTAAAACCAAACCTCTTCGTGTTTTCTGTTTGAGCATATCATACACAGTATAATTAGACTAGTCAAATTTTATGTAATTACAAACATTAGAAATTGTTTTGAAATTGAACATTAAATTACTTTAATTTCCAATATTTTATGTAGACACTAATTAATTTTTGAAATTTAAGTAGAAAATGTAATCTGGAAAATAAACCCTACCATTGTGTTTAAAAATATAAACAAAAATATAAATATTATTTTTATTATTTAAAATACAATCTATTATAATTATTACCTAGTAGTTTTGACAATTATATGTTTTCATCAATATCACACTTTTAAAAGTTAAGGTAATACAATCTTAAAATAGATGTTAATGAGACTTTTCTGACAATTTTGTAAGAACAGTTATGTACTGGTATTATAGTGCTTCTTGGTCTTAAGTACTGACTCACTAGAATAGGTTACTTAGAGCAGCCTACTTTTGAGCAGCTGGAGATTGCTGTAAAAATAGGTTTTCGCCTTTGTTTAGCTTGATTACATACACCAACAACACAACATACATATATATAAATATATATAAATTAATATATATTTAGCATGCTAATTTTAATTGTCAATATAATATTTTAACTTACTTTGAAATAATGTTTGCAAGTAAACTTACTTTGATTTACCATAATACTTTATGTTATAGAATATATATGTTCATGGATGTCATAAAAATGATTTTAAACTATCTCTTTCAAATTTTACCTGTTCTCATTTCCTTTCCTTTTGAAAACACAGATCTGGTTTCCAGAAAAGATGTGAAAAAGAAATGTCAAGAAAGGTCCTCATGTTGCTTTTTTGCTTTTTCCTTGGTTGGAATTTCCAATTCACCACTGATCTAAGAAGCTTTGTTCCTGGGTGTACACGTTTGTCATGTGTACTATATATAGTATCATTGGCTTTTTTTTTCACAGTGCAACTGTACTTTACCACACGGGACACACTTACATGAATAAGTAGCCATTTGGATTTTTAACCAGGAAACCCTGGTAAAATTCTTGGTCCTGTTGCATGCATGAGAAACCATAAAACTTTATCTCCCTCATTTGATTTTTAATTCAATAAAGCACAAATTCCCAATAAGCAAACAAAGCAAGTGAAAGGACATTGTAAACTATAGTGTTATATGAAAATCTAAGTTTATATCACTATAGAATGTGGGATTTACATGTAGTACACTATCTTGGATATTGAAACAGGTTATTTAAAGATAAATACATAAAATGGAAAACAATAATAATCATACATTTTGTAATCATTTATGAACTAATTCTCTAATCTATCATTTAAAGAAAGCTTCTACCTCCTGACCCCTGAAAAATGAGCAAAAATAAGATGAATGACTAGATTACAGAGTATTAACAAGAAGGCACTAGAAATTATAAGGCACTCTATCTACCTGCAAGCCTCTCTTCGAACCCCCTTATCCACTGAAATCGAGGGTTGGTATAATGATCTAGAAACTTCAGGAAGTTCTATGTTGTTTTTGTTTGTTTGTTTGAGACGGAGTCTCATTCTGTCACCCAGGCTGGAGTACAGTGGTGCAGTCACAGCTTACTGCAGCCTTGACTTCCTGGGCTAACACCACCTCAGCTACCTGAGTAGCTGGGACTACAGGTGTCCACCTCCACGCCCAGCTAAGTTTTAAAATTTCTTTGTAGAGGTAGAGTCTCACTATGCTGCCCAGGCTGGTGTCAAACATCTGAGCTCAAGTTATCCTCCCACTCTTCAGCTTTCCAAACCACTAGGATTACAGGCATGAGCCACAGCACCCAGCCTGGAGGTTCTATATTGCTGCATGTATCTTTACCCTACCATCTTTTCACAAACTCATTCAGTAGGGTTCATCTCTTTGGAATCAATGTTCAGCCGCTACTTAGATTCAGCCAGTATGAGAGGAGAAGCCCAATTTCCATCTTAAGTCAAAATTGCATATCCTAGCAAAAGTTACAGTGTGTGTTAGGTACCTGGTCAATCATAAAGTGGAACTTTTTTGGATCATTCATGGGTAGTGACAAGCATGATGATTAGAGATTCAGCCAAAGGAACATCTGGACACACATCTCCAATAATATGTTCTTTTCCATGATCAATGAAGACATTTACCATGGGAATGAAGGAGACCAAATTACCATTTTCTACATTAATTCATCAACTCACAATGCGAACCCCATGAAATAGTTCTCTTCTTTTGCTCTTAATAATTTGTATCTTTTAACTCCCAACTTCTTGACTGTGTCTGACTTCTGGCTACATACATTGGGTGAAATTGTCACATTTTATTAATATGTCAATTTTTCATTTACATCCTCGTTCACCTCTTTCTTGTTTTATGACTTTGGACATAACCCCTGTAAAATAGCATATAAGAGCATTAGTCTTCTAATTTTTTTTCCCCAGAATACTAAGTAGACAATAATTTTAAAATACACACAGGCACTTGAAAAATAATAGTAATTACAAATAAAATATATGTATATATATAAAAATATGTGAATCAATGATATATATATCATATATATGCATATGTATATCCACAAATATACACTTCAATGAATCAATTTCAAGTGCTATAAACTCAAGAGCACATTATCTAGAAGTTTATAACTTACCAACAATTTGATTCTTTAAGTTAAAGGAAAGAATGAGTCTGCCCTCTGGTGTGAACTAACTAGAAGCAAACAGTTTATACATTTGAGAGAGTAAAGATAATACCCTATGTATCTTATCCATGTAAATCTGTGTAATTATATCAGATTTAAATATTTTTAATGACTTGGTTTTATAGCAGATAGGCACATCCATATGAGCACTGAGAAACAAAGACTAAAGAAAATACACAACAACACTGATTCACTCCACCACAAGCTAGTGGCACATTCGTGGATTACACCATCCAGCCTCATTGGTGATCACTTAGGGAGCTGAAAACCATACCCATTGGCTTGGAGTCTCATTCAAACCCTGTCATGGTGGGAGAAGTCACAGATTCATCCATCTGGCCAGCCAGAATGTGCTGCATTCACCAACAGGATGCATCATACCCTCTTGGAAAATGAGCTGGTCATTCCCAAGTTGCATAACCATTTGGACTTAAAGACGTTCCGAACTTAGCAATGGCAGTTTGGTGACAAACTCTTAGTGCAGGTTGCCAGTATGACAGGTGAAGCAGAATAAACTTGAAATTGTCTGAAAAGTATCGCAGAGAAAAAAATCTCAGGAGAATTCCTTAAAAGTCTGATATACATCCACAGGCTAAAGAGATTAACCCCTTTCTCTGGGCTAAAATTTACATGAAATATAATTCTCATATGCATGTGAGTAGATCACAGAAACACATTTATATGTCTTCCCAGATCACAAAACTCTATATTCCCAAAGTAATGTAATCATTAAACACTAGAGTCACATAAACTGTTACTGGTCAATGATTCAGAGTAGACTATCAAAATGTCTTCACATAAGGGATTCTCATTCCTGTCAACCATATGGCTTCACACAAGGCTTTAAAATTTGTGTTTTATCTGCCTTCATCTGTAAAATGGTTGCATTAATAACTCAAAACTCGGTGAGGGAAGGTATTAAAAATCTAGAGCGGTTTTCAAAAATAACATCTAAGCAGTGCAGTACCCACAAAGAGTTATCATTATTCTTCTACTGGATCATACAGAATGAACTTGGTAGATATTCAAGTGTATAGAGTTCTATAACCTTATAGTAAATAACCTCAGATTGTTGTTTCTAAAATGGCTTTTCTGTCTTTTTCCACATGGATCAATTGATGCATATCCATTATAAGCTTTAAAAAAATTTTTTTCCTCTTAAGGTGTTTTTGTAGACTCTTTATTTGACTTAGGTCCTGAGTGTGGCCACATAGAGAAAGTAAATTATTAATTACTCAGAGGCTACTTCAATTACATTCTTGTCTTGGTTCTTAGCTGCGTTGCATTAGGAATAATTTATAGAAAGTCAGATCTTGAAGGAAGTGAAGTGTTGCTACTGAGACATGCCTCACCCATTCCAGTCATTGCTACCATCTGGAAAATGATTATATACTTCATTGTGTTCTCAGTCAATATTTTCAAAATGCAGCTTCAGATCAAAGATGAAAGAATTATTCAAGCTATCAAATATTTAACTTTCACCAGAACACAAAGTAGAACATGCAAATAAATTGTGTTTAATATTAACATAAGACACTTTTTTAAACGATATATAACATTGTTTAATGCAGAAAAAACAATTTTAAAAGTGTAGGAAGATTTGAAGTTCTAAGGAAAACAATTTTGAAGGTCTACAATTTATTGAATCCTCTCTAGTATTAACTTACTGTGCTCAAAATCCCCAGAGTTTCTGAGTAATCAAACTGAAACTTATTCTTAGAAAGTCTCTCTGAAGCCTTTGTTAGATTGGAAACAGGTATATTTGACTGTTACAAATTATAGTCTGTGGATAGATAGTCCATTTGGTTTGTAACTACATGGATTTTATTTATGCAATTTCATTTGATTCAAACAATTATGTGGTCAAACAGAAATATGTAAGGGGATTTACTTTGTGCACGCTTGCAAATTTGTAAGTGAGTTTGCAGATATTTTTCAGTCATACTGAAAAAGATGCAATACTTCAAATTTGTGATTCTGGGACAAGATGGAGTAGATGCACTTCTCCTGGTTTCCACCACTAAATACAGCCATAAAACCTGGACATTATACATAAAGTAAGTATAAGAAGTTCCTGACAGATGAAGAGAAGAAGAAAGAAGACCAACTAAAGACCTGAGTACCTGGGGAAAAACACGGGAATGAGTTATCTGGATTTTCTGTGTGTCCAACGTATACCTCAGACACACTGTGGTTTCCCACCCACCCCATCAGCAAAGACCGATCTTCAAGCATAAACTCCCACCTTTGCCCATCTGTAACAAATTATAACTCTCCAACAACCAGGTGGATATCAGACAAGACTAGCTGGTCTGGACTTTCACTCCTACCAGGCAGAAGCAAGGCAAATATAATGGTTAATTTTTTGTATCAAGTTGACTGGGTCACAGGGTGCCCAGATATTTGGGAAATCATTATTTTGAATGTGTCTGTGAGGTGGGTACTTGGATGAGATTCCCATTTGAATTCATACACTTAATACAGTGGATTGCCCCCCTGCTGTTGGTGGGTCCTCTCCAATCTATTGAAGACCGGAATAGAACACAGAGACTGAGTAAGAGGGAACCTCACCTCCCTGACTGATTCAGCTAAACATAGGATTCTCCTGTCTCTAAACTGGCACCTACACCATTGGTTCTCCTGGGTCTTGGGTCTTCAGTCTGGACCCCACACCACCAGCTCTCCTAGGTCTTGGAATTTCAGACTGAGATTGAAATTCACACCCTCAGCTCTCCTGGGTCTCAGATCTTCAGACTAAGGCTGGAACTCACACCATCAACTCTCCTGGGTCTCAGGCCTTCAAACTCAGACTGGACCTCACACCCTCAGTTCTCCCAGGTCTCAGGCCTTCAGGTTCAGACTGTAACTCACACCATCAACTCTCCTGGGTCTTAACTCAGTCCTTCAGACTCAGACTAGAACTCATACCCTCAGCTCTCCTGGGTCTCAGGCCTTCAGACTCAGACTTGAACTCACACCATTGGCTCTCCCGGGTCTCAGGCCTTCAGACTCAGATTGGAACTCACCCCATGAGCTGTCCTGGATCTCAGGCCTTTAGTCTCAGACTAGAACACAGACTACCAACTCTTCTGAATCTCCAACTTGCTGCCTACAGATTTTAGGACCTCTAATTTTCCATTTTGTGAACCACTTTCTCTTAATAAATCTCTTTGAATCTATCTATGTATCTATCTATCTTCCATAAAGTCTTTCTCAGAGAACCCTAATTCAAACTCTCTCTCTGTCCCCACTGGGGTGGTGTCAGAAGAAACCCAGTGGAGAGTCAGGGTGAGAAGTTTGCCTGTTTCCCATTGTGGTGTCATTGCAGTCATTATGAGACATCTCTTTACCCTCCTTACAATCCCACAGTGGCCTTATCAACATGGATCACAGAGATTACAGGGAAAATATGGACTTCCACCCCTCCTTCCTGTAGTGAGGTGATACTCCACTTCTCCCATAGGCATGATCTCAGAAGAGGTCTCCTACAACAAAATAATTAAACAATGTGCAAAACCTCAAACATAATCCTAAATGTCCAGGATATAACTGAGAATCACTGTCCATACTAAAACATAACATTCCTTCAATGAGCAATTAAAAACTCTTGAGACAGATGAAAGAGTAGAAAGTTTCAGAGAAGAAATAGAAGACATAGAGAAGAACAAAACGAAAATTTTAGGACTAACAAATATAGTAACTGAATAAAAGATTACCAGACAGGCTTAACAGAAGAATGGAGAAAACAAAGGAAAGATAAGTGAGTTTGAAGATAGAATAGAAATTGTTTTAATCCAACTTAAATAGCAGAAAAAATAGAAAATTATGTGTAGATTTTCAGGGACCTAACTTTATATGATTGGAATCCCAGAAGGAAAGGGGAAATAATTTGTCATGAAAAAAATGCATAACTGAAAATGTTTCCTAATTTAGCAAAAGTAATAAATGTACAAATTGAAGAAACTGTGAACTCAAACAGAATAAACTTAAAGACATTCACACCAGAATGCAGCCTGGTTTAACTACAGAAACTTAAAGGCAAAGAAATAAATCTTGAAAGCATTGGAGAGAAATGATGCATTATCTATGTAGGACAAAACGCATTGTCTAACAGTGTATTTTTCATTAAAAACCATGAAGTCCAACAAACACCAACACAGGATTTTTATGTGCTGAATACAAATCACTGTCAACACATGGTTATATATCTAGCTAACACATTTGTTTATGAATTAATGTAGAACCCTAGACATAGGTGAAGGAAAACTAAGAGATGTTGTCTCCAACAAGCCTACCCTTGAAGAACTACTTTATGTTTTAAAACATAAAATAAACAATAAAGAAAGAAAATTGGAATATCAGGAAGGAAGAAAAAACAACAGAAAGAGAAAACATTTCAGTTAATACAATGGCCTCTTCTTCTTTCCTTGATTTTTCTAAATTATGTTTAATAGTTGCAGCAAAAAAGTATAGCATTGTATTATGTGGTTGTGAATGCATGTTGAATATATAATTAAGATAATAGTATTATAGATAGGGAAAGGTAAAGAGAGATAAAGGAAAGGAAAATTTCTACCCTTCTCTCAAACAAGTAAGATGCTGAGACTAGCAGGTGGTGATGAGCAATATGCATATAATCACTGTAAATAAACTAATGTTTAATTAGAAAATAACTGTAAGTAACCCAGAGGAAGGCAATTAGGAAAAAAAAAAACCAGGGAAATGAAGAACAGAGGAACAAACTGAAAAGGAAACAAAATAAAATCAATTAAGCACTTACATATCAATAATGTATCTTTTAAAAATTGCTTTTGATACTAGCATAAAATTGGAAACAACCAAAATGACACTGAATAAGTGAGTGGTTAAACAAACTGGAATACATCCATGCAGTGGAATATTATTCAAAAATAAAAATAAATGAATGACTAGTTCACACAACAACTGGATGGATCCTGAGGGCATTTGGCTGAATAAGTAACACCACTCTCAAAATGTCACATACAATATCATTCCATTTATATAACATTCTTGAAATGGCAAGATTTTGTGATATATGCCACCACATTTTTAAATATCATAAGTTCAAACTTTCTAATAACTGATATATCTTCTTTATACATACTAAGCATTTTTTAATATACTACCACTCATTATTAAAACATTTGAAATAGTCATTATAAAAAATAAAACAGGCTGGACACAGTTGCTCATGCTTGTAATCCCAGCATTTTGGGGAATGAAGCGGGGGATTGCTTGAGCCTAGGAGTTTGAGACCAGCCTGGGCAACATAGCAAGACCTCATCTCTACTAAAATAAAAAATTTAAAAAAATTATCAAGG
This sequence comes from Pan troglodytes, assembly GCF_028858775.2. Lineage (NCBI taxonomy): Eukaryota > Metazoa > Chordata > Mammalia > Primates > Hominidae > Pan > Pan troglodytes. Next base: position 5,462,995 of record NC_072421.2, on the reverse strand, counting down.
CATGATGGTGTACACCTGTAGTCCTAGATACTTGGGAAGCTGAGGTGGGAGGATCACTTGAGCCTGGGAGGTCGAGGCTGCAGTGAGCCATGATCATGCTTGCACTCCAACCTGGGTGACAGAGTAAGACCCTGTCTCAAACAAAATAAAATAAAATAAAACAAAATATCCATGGTTTGTCTAGCAAAGTCCTAAGCACAATAAACATAGTGAGAATAAAAAACATTTTACAAAAATCACTTCTTGTCATTAGTTGTAATTGACAGGGGTACATCTGTGGATAGAATAAAATGTAATTATAAAATCATTAACCTGATATATTATCATTATTTATTTAATTAAAATATTATACGGTAAAATTTCTAGGTAATATTGACCTACACATGTGAATGGGTATAATAGAAATTGATGCATTATAAGGGAAGTGTGTGTGGTGAGTGGTGTATAATACAACTTCCAGCATGAGAATGTCAGGGCAAGGAAATTCAGTGAAATAATAAAACAAGTAAATTTCAAACAACTCAAATTAAAAAAAAAGAAAACAGAAACAGAAAAATTAAGATATTTAGAAATTCACAGCATAAGAGGACAAAAAAAATCCAGCTTTTTAAGAATAATACTCAATGTAAATGAAAGCAGTGTGAATGCTTTCTAATTAAAGATAAAGACTGTTGAGCAGAACTAAACATTTTTAAAATCTAGCTTTTCACTTTACAAAAAGGAAAACTAAATCATGAGGACACAAAAAAGACAAAAAAATCATGATTATTATTTTAATGGGATATCATACAACTGTGAAAAAGAAAGAATCCACTATACACATCAACATGGACCAATTTTTTTAAAAAAGGAATATTTGAACAAGAAGTCTTTGTGCAGAAAAACATATTCACCTAACTTTATTCATATAAATTTTTAAAACAGAAGAATTCATTGACATGGAATTTACAAAAGCATTCATGCAAGCTAAAATGTATGGAAATGAAAAATTCAGGTTAGATGCAAAATTTTGGGGGGACACAGGAGGAATCTGGTGAAAATTCATGATCCAGATACAAATTTGAAGTGGCACATTGTATTAGTTCATTCTCATGCTGCTAATAAAGACATACCCGAGACTGGGTAATTTATAAAAGAAAGAGGTTTAGTGGACTCGCAGTTGCACATGGCTGGGGAGGCCTCACAATTATAGCAGAGGGCAAATGAAGAGCAAAGTCATGTCTTACATGGTGGCAGGCAAGAGAGCGTGTGCAGGGGAGCTCCCCTTTATGAAATCATCACATCTCATGAGACTTATTCACTATCACGAGAACAGCATGGGAAAGACCCTCCCTCATGATTCAATTAGCTCTCACCGGGTGTCTCCCATGAAATATGGTAATTATGGGAGCCACAGTTCAAGAGGATATTTGGGTAGGGACACAGCTAAACCATATTACACATGGATCCATTTGCTAATGTTAAATCTTCAGTTATTCATTTCATTTTTTCCTTTTTCTGATTTCCTAAAATATTTGGAAGTTTGTCTTGCCACAGAAGGCAAGGACATTTTCAATGTAAGGAATAAAGCCAAGAGCAAGGCTGCAAGTCATAGGCTGACATTGAGCATGAGGAAGGCTTGTCACGCTAGGCAGATCCTTCCCTCACCACTGACTATCTGCACTGGAGGAACCCAGGAGAGCTGCAATATTTCTAATCATTGAATGCCCCAGGACCCTTCAACACAGGAAGTGATCAATTGCACCTGAGTAACCTGTGGCTGAGGACAGGGAATGTGTCATCTCAAGCTGATTGGAGCATGCCTGACCTCTTCAGTTTGATGGTTCTTCTTTCCCTTGAATTAGAAATGACCTCCCTATACATACCTTCCATGAAAGATCCTGTCTCAGCCTATTCAGGCTACTATAGCACAATACCATAGAGACTGCATGACTTATAAACAACAGATGTTTATTGCTCACAGTTCCGGAGGCTGGAAGTCCAAGATCAAGGCATGGCTGATTCAGTGTCTGCTGGACTCACTTCCTGATTCACAGAGATGGAGGCTTCTCACTGTATCCTCACATGGTGGAAGGACAAGGGAACTCTCAGGGGCCACTTTTATAAGGGCACTCATCCTATTTGCAAGTCTCCACCCTCCTGACCTCATCAGCTCCCAAAGACCCCTCGTTTTAATATCGTCATCTTGGAGGTTAAGACTTTAACGTATGAATATCTGGGAAGACATAAACATTTAAACCACAGCAGATCCTCAACCTTTCACACAAAACATCATCTTCTATGTGATAGCATTTGTGTAATTTGTAGTGTTGGAAGGTTACTAATTTTAAACCATGAATTTATAATGGTTACACCTACAGTCTAGTTAGCCTTTTTTTAAAAAAAGTCTTTAACATTGTCTATTTGTAACTAGGGATTTGCCTCTATTTAGAAACATCTATATCAACAAATATTTCATTTCAGTTGTGGAGAAAATAAATCTAGGGCCACCTTGAATAAGGAAAAATAAAGTAAAACTTACTTGTGTTTTCATTTTTTATTCTCTTCGCAGAATTGACCCTATATTTAAGAGTATACATGCACACACATATATGTAGTATTATTTATTTTTATTTTTTTATATAATTGTGCATACATATTCACAAATACTAATTCTGTTTGTCTGAATAACTACATCTTCAACTTCAGTGTATGTTTTCCTGAAATATTTTATAAGCTGTTCAGGGAAAACAAAGGAGCTTTTCACTGAAGTCTAATCAAGAAGACTTGCTCAATGTAGAGTAATAGGACAGCATCCTGATAGAAATATAACTTTCAAAGGCTGTGTCATTAAAAGAAAGCAAGCTGTTGAAGGCATGTTGCTATTCATAAAATTGAAGATAAATAATTTGTGATTAATAAAATTGCAATTTTTTAAACTTTTAGGTTCAGGGGTGCATGTGCAGGTTCGTTATGTGCCACGGGGGATTGTTGTACAGATTATTTTGTCACTCAGGCACTAAGCCTAGAACTCACTAGTTATTTTTTCTGCTTCTCTCCTTCCCCCCACCCTCCACTGTCAAGTAGATCCCAGTGTCTGTTGTTCCATTCTTTGTGTCCATGAGTTCTCCTCTTCTAGCTCCCACTTATATTTTTAAAAATAATCCAAGTTCAAAGTTCTTTCTAATCTTAAAGCATCGTTAAGCCACATTCCCTGAAGCAACTGACCCAAGAGAATTAGAGAAGAGTTTATGGCTTGATGTTCCAGGAGAAAAATACAAAATCAGATTAGAAGAAAGAAAGAGCTGAGCCAATTCTGTGTTTACTATGCCTGTCTAATTTCTCCTTGACAATTGGCAGCAGAATGTTTTCGTTCCATGATGCAGATGAATTCTTACTGAAGTTTCTGCTATCCATCCAAGGCAACATAGCTTGTTCCAATATTCAGAGAACAGCAGCCCTAATAAATAAACACACAACCACATATAAGGATTGTTGGCTTAAAGTCATGACAATATTTTTGCTTTTTGATGTAAAATATATCTTTTCATCTTTATGCAGAAATTAAAAGTTACTCTCCACCCACTTTTTCTCCCTCTTAAAAAGATTGTTTCTTGGGCAAGCATCTGGGGCTGTGGTGGCTGCTACAGGGATATTCTGACAGTGAACGATGGTGGGGTGGGTAGTGTTAACAGAAGATGAGAGGCTGCAAACTCCAGTGTGGTGTGGACAGCATAAATCCCATGACAACATAGCTACTGTTCATATATCTTGCATTTCTTGAAAGCTGACACTGAGATTAATGATTTGAAATGCAGTTGTGCTATTCATTTATTACCAAAATTTTCTTTGCAGAAGGCTAGTCCTGAAAATAACTGTGCTTGATCCATTTGGCAGCTTCTTAGTAGGTTACGTCGAATCTTTTTTTCTGAAATATCAAAATGATTCATTTTGTTGAATGTCCAGCATGATGCTTGAGAAAGAATAGAAGACACACTAAAAACATCATCTTTAGAATTTCCATTGTCATCAGAGAAATATCTGATTTTTCTCTTTTACTAAGAGGGAAATTATAAAACAGAGACCCATGTAGATAAATTTTATAACTCATATAAACTGGTAAAGAAAACCACTGATTGTGCTAAACATGATAGCTATAGCAAAAGTTGTAGTTGATTCCCTTTTTAGCTATTTACAAAAAGGCACAATGAAGAAAAATGTAATAATTTGTAAAATGGAAAACATCTTTTTTTGCCAAATATGATTTCCATAGAAAAAATAAACTATTCATATTAATACCCAATTTGGATGGCACATTTCATGTGAAATGCACTTTACTAATCATTGCCATAAAATGAAAGTGAGGACATGTGCAGTGGCTCATGCCTGTAACCCCAGCACTTTGGGGAGGCCGAAGCAGAAGGATCACTTGAGCCCAGGAGTTGAAGAACAGTCGGGCAACATAGCAAGACCCCTAACTCTACAAAAAATAAAAAATAGCTGAGCATGGTAGTGCGCACCTTGGATCCCAGCTACTCTGGAGGCTGAAGCAGGGGGATCACTTGAAGCCAAGAAGTCGAGGCTGCAGTGGGCTATAATCTCACCAGTTGACTCAGGGCTGCACAACACAGCAAGACCCTGTCTCTAAAGAAAAAAAAAATGAAGTGAATATGCCTAGCCTTAAGGAATTTATAGAGAAGTTTGGCCAAATAGAATATTTGACTTTTAGTGAATATTAATAAGATCTCCAGTGGAAAAATCCTTTAAATTAACATTTATGAGCCCTTTTCCAAATATATTTATTATAAAAACTGGAAAACAGTGTGGAGTTGGCACTGAATCCATAGTAGGAAGATGCAGTCATTTGTTCTCGTGTGACCATATGTGTCCATGTGGAAAGCTACATTTCTTTCGTGGAAGATGTAGGAAGATATATTTCCAGGAAGCTATATATTGTCCTCTTCCTTACAAGGCAGCAACACACACATGCTTTGAATTGTCTCACTGTGTTGTTCAACTGGCAATTCCATTTTCAACTCAACCCTTTCTCATGCAGAGCAAAGTTGCTCATTTCAATCAGCTTTTAAATAGGGAAAAACTGGAAAAACCTTAAATGTACATCAGTGGAGGAATGGAGAAAAATATCTCTTATTTATTCATATAGTGGAATATTATACAGAGTTATTGGAGCAAATAGGTTTATGTTTACCAAGACCAAATCTCAGAGGCATATATTTGAGCTAAAGAAGCAATCAGCAGAAACATATGTGCATAAATGGAAAAGATAATATGTTTCATATGCCAGAATTGAAATCAATCAGATATGTTTTCTTTAGGATACATAAATAATTTTAAATTTTTAAAAAATATTTTAAAAAAGAGAATAATTAGGAAAGTAGTAATATGTGGTGGGAGTGAGGAGTGGGAATTTTGGGGGGAGTTATATCTTTTAAAAAATGATTAGAAGCAAAATTAGTTCTTAGTGTCTGCACATTTAATGTTTAAAATATTTTCTTAATCAGCTAAGATTATAACAAGAATGTACAAGACTTTTAAAGAGAAAGCTCCCAATATTGTTGAAAAGTAGCAGAAAATAGAAATAAATGGAGAAGTATGAATATATGTAGATAGGAAAACTCAATAGTGTAAAAATGACACATCATCTTATATCAAAAGCAATGCAATCCCAAAGAAAATGTTTATTATTTTGTAGAAATTGACAAGATATCCTAAAATTTTGAGGAAACATTATGAGGTAATAGCACCCGAGGACAATATGAAATTAAAGAATGAATGCACGAAAATGGAACTTTCAAACAGCAAAATATATAGAAATTTGAGTAATGTGGTGTTGGCAAGAAATAAAGAAACAACATCAGTTTGATTCTGAAAAAAGTGTTGACATCATCTTCAAACACATATTTTATTGCCATGTTAGCAAAAAAAGGAAAAGAGAAGAAAATTTTTAAAGGAATAAAAAATGTTTAAGTTAAAATATGTCTTTTTTTTTTTTTTTTTTTTTGAGACGGAGTCTCACTCTGTCGCCCAGGCTGGAGTGCAGTGGCATGATCTTGGCTCACTGCAAGCTCCACTTCCTGGGTTCACCCCATTCTCCTGCCTCAGCCTCCCGAGTAGCTGGGACTACAGGCCACCACGCCTGGCTAATTTTTTGTATTTTTAGCAGAGACAGGGTTTCACTGTGTTAGCCAGGATAGTCTCGATCTCCTGACCTTGTGATCTGCCCGTCTCGGCCTCACAAATCATGTCTTTTTTTAATGTCAACTTTTTTTTAAGTTCTGGGGTACATGTGTGGGATGTGCAGATTTGTTATATAGGTAAACGTGTGCCATGGTGGTTTGCTGCACAGATCATCCCATCACCTAGATATTAAGCCCAGCACCCACTAGCTGTTCTTCCTGATAGTCTCTTTCCTCTCCCCCTGACTGACAGGTCCCAGCGTGTGTTGTTCCCCTTCATGTGTCCATATGGTCCCATTGTTCAGCTCCCACTTATAAGTGAGAACATGCAGTGTTTGGTTTTCTGTTCCTGCATTAGTTTGCTGAGGATAATGGCTTCCAGCTCCAACCATGTCCCTGCCAAGGACATAATCTCTTTCCTTTTTATGGCATAGTATTCCATGGTGTATATGTACCACATTTTTTTAATCCAGTCTATCATTGATTGAGATTTGGGTTGATTCCATGTCTTTGCTATTGTGAATATTGCAGTCAACATACACATGCATGTATCTTTATAATAGAATGATTTAGGAATATTTTAAAAAAATAAGATGAGGTTAAATTCATAAAATTCATAAATACAGAAAATACAGGGTCAACTATGAACATGTGACTTTTTATCCTCTGGTAACATAATATGTTCACTGAGAACACATTGCACTCAAAACATGGGTCTAATTTACATAATAAATCATCACATATTCAGCATCTTAAAATAACCTCCATTTATCAGTTCACTGTTTTTGTGGGTCAAAGGCTGGGCGCATGGTCACTAGGTCTTCTGCAAGGTTGCAGGTAAAGTATTAGCCAGGGGTGCATTCTCATCTGAAAGCTTGACTGTGGATAGAATCATTTGCAAGCACACTGAGGTTGATGACACAATTTATTTCCTCATAGCTGTAGGACTGAAGAAATCCTGCAGTGGCTTCTAGCTGGCTGTGAGCTGGCTGTGGGCTGAAGGCCACTGTGAGCAGAGGCCACATAAGCTCCCCATATGTCCATCCACAACATGGTGTCTTTCTTCTTCAAAGTTAGCAAGAGAAAAAAAGGCAAATTCAAGAGTCAGTCAACTAATACAATGAAGTCTTATTTCATCTGTCTTAAGCAACTTGGGCTGTTGTAACAAACAGCATAGACTGAGAGGCTTAAACAACAAACATATTTCTCATAGTTCTAGAGGCTGGAAGTCCAAGATCAAGATCAAGGATTCAGTTCCTGATGAGGCCTCCCTCTTCCTCTTGTGTCCACCTTCTTCCTGCATCCTCCCATGGAAGACAAAGACAGGGAGAATAACCTCTGGTGTCACTTCTTCTTCTTCTAAGGAAACAAATCCCATCATGGGAGCTTAATCACTTCCTGAAGGCCCCAACTCAAAATATCATTACCTTGGGGGTTAAGGTCTCAACATATGAATTTTGAGGGGACACAAATATTTCATGGACAGCACCATCATAATTGCCATAAAAGATAACCTAATCAAAGAATTGCCATAGAAGGTAATTTTAATCAAATTATATTTGGCAGTGTATGGGTTAGAGCAAGAAAAAAGTCCCACTCACACTGTAAGGGGATTACACAAGAGTGTGAATACCAGGAGGTAGGGTCATGGAGGCCACACTGGAGTCTATTCACCACATTAGTTACTCAGTTATTGTGTTTATCACCTATCTATCTAATCATCTATCTATCTATCCAACTATCATCAATCTATCTGTCTTCTATCAACCATCCATCTCTTATTTTTCTATCTTTTCATCCATATCTATCTATCTATCTATCATCTATCTATCTATATCTATCCACCATCTCCATTTATCTTGCATGTACTTATTCATTTTATCTATCCATCCATCTCTATCTTTCTATTTCTCCATCCATATCTATCTATCTATCCACCTATCCATCTCTATTTATTTATGAATGTATTTATCTATTCATTCATTCATCTATGCATTTATCTCTATCTATCTCTCTATATATCCATCTATATCTATTTATCATCTATGGGTGTGTATCTCTTATCTATCTAATTTTAAAAACAACTACATAAGCTAGAAAGTCATGACTAAACTTAGATCAGCAGATTTTTGATATGGTGCTTATTTCTAATGTTAAACACATATTATGGTTCTTCTTTTAGGATATTTTGACTTGATGGTGGATAATATATTTATGTTCATTTTATAAACATTTTGTGTAGTGTACTGTCTTTAGAAGTAAGATGGCATTAATGATTCTGTCTTTTCAGATATTGTCAAAATCCTAAACACAAATCATTAGTGTTGGGATGTAACCAGCTGCATGTTGTAGCAGTGAGAGGAAAATGCATATAGGGCTCATAAAATCCTCCTAAGAAGTCTATGAAAGCATTACTAGATATCATGTGTATAAGTTGGTTGAGAAAAGTCAATCCTCTAAAAAAGTGGTCCCCAACCTTTTTGGCACCAGGGTCCAGTTTCTTGGAAGGCTATTCTTCCATGGACTGGGAGTTGGGAGAGATGTTTTTGGGATGATTCAAGGGCATTACATTTATTCTGTACTTTATTTTTATTATTATTCTATTGTGACACAATGAAATAATTACACAACTCTCCAGAATGTAGAATCCATGGGAGCCTTGCATTTGTTTTCTGCCAACTAGACAGTCCCATCTCGGGGTGATGGGAGATGGTGACAGATCATTAGGCATTAGATTCTTATAAGGAGCACATTGCACAATAGGGTTTGCACTCCTATGAGAATCAAATGCCTCTGCTGATCTTGCAGGAGGCAGAAGTTAGTTGGTAATGAGAGCAATGGGAGTGGCTGGAAATACAGATGAAGCCTTGCTTGCTGGTCCGCCTTTCACCTCCTGCTGTGCTGCCTGGTTTTTTTTGTTTTGTTTTGTTTTGTTTTGTTTGTTTTGACACAGAGTCTCACTCTGTTGCCCAGGTTGGAGTGCAGTGGCGTGATCTTGGCTCACTGCAACCTCTACCTCCTGGGTTCAAGGAATTCTCCTACCTCAGGCTCCCAAGTTGCTGAGATTACAAGCACCTGCCAGCACACCTGGCTAATTTTTGTATTTTTAGTAGAGATGGGGTCTTGCAATGTTGGCCAGGCTGGTCTTGAACTCCTGACCTCAAGTGATTTGCCTGCCTTGGCCTCCCAAAATGCTGAGATTACAGGTGTGAGTCACTGCACCTGGCCGTGGTCTACTTCTCAACAGGCCACAGACTGGTACCAGTCCATGGCCGGGGGTTGGGGATCCCCTGCTCTAAAGGAATCACCAAAACATATTAAACAAAAATCCATAAGTTGACCATAGTTTTAGGATTCAAAATATTTGTGGCCACAATAGTAATAACATGACCAGAATATTCGTGATGAGGGGCAAACCCCTATTATATAATTAGGAAAATGATTCAGAGACTGCACATGGTTTTCATGAAGATAAAGCAGCTACACTTGAAAATTCAAGTTAGACCATTCCGTTTCAAAAAATGCCTAGACTTCTGATATTTGCAAGCATGCTCCATATCACCATCACCTCAGCCAGCTGTTAGCTCAGAGATTAGCACCACACACGGTAAAAACAGTGTGTATAAATGTCCACAGGTCCTGAGAGCTCTTTCCAACACTTCCACTCCTGTGGCCAGCATGCAAATGCCAAATCATGATGCGATCCCATTTTAATAGCATTCTCTTCTTAAACCCCTGCCTGTGACATTTCTGTATACGTGTAATTAAGACCCTTAAAGGGAGCTAAAAGAGGCCAACTTAATAAAAATGGCAAATTGGATGAAGTAACTAAAGAAGAAGACAGAACGATGTTGTAGGGCTGCTATAAACTTTTTATTGGTCCATGCTTGAGAAATCCTGAAGGACTCATTTATAGCCTCCCTCCTTAATGCATTCGCAGCCACCTTTAGCTCCTGGCAATAGAAATTCAAAGAATCTCCACATAATCACTTCATTTTCCCCATTCTCTGTCTCTTGTTCAGCTTCGTATAGAGACTTTTAACAAATCTTGTGTGCCTCTTTTATGCCTTCTCACTGTACAGAAATTAATGAAGCAGATTAGTTACTCTGGGAACACTGGTGTTGGCTCAGACAAGGCTCAGTGCCATCCACAAATGCGGCACAAAGTTAATTTGGGTTAGTGTTTGAAATACACATGGCAGTTTGGGAAACGTAGGCATTGATCATGACCATTGGAGCCATAGGTAATATAATTGAAATGGAGCATATTTTGCTGCTTTGCTTATTTATCAGCAGGGCAGCTAGGTAGCTCATTTAATACAGCATTATTTTTGGAATGTACAATGAGTGCTTAGACCTAGAAAACTGGAGATTCACCTGCAGGAATACACACAATCAGAATCTAGGGCACCATGAAACTCATATATTTAGCCACTCCATGAATACCCTAGTTTGCATGGTACCAGTCTATAAACTCCAAAAAAAAAAAAAAAAAAGCAACAACAATAGACACAGGTTGGAACATTTAACCTCGAAAAGTCATCTCTGGAAAATGCTCTTGAAAATCCACATTATAATAAGGACTCAATGATTTACAAGCGCTTGTAAGGGCTCCAGCACACATGTGACATTGTCGTTCGTCATATTTGCCATGAATCTGGACAGCTTCACAGTGACTCCCTGACAGCAACACTTTTGTGCTAGCAGAATGCCCTTGAAAGATATCATGACATCAAGTATGCCTGTAACAACCGCCTAGGACAGACCAAATTGCTCATGGTGGGAGTGGACAGTTAGAACATAACAGAATAGAAAACCATATTTAACAATCTTGTGTAAAGAAGGGAAACGTTATCATCTAAGTGGAGGGGGTCCCTGTACATGCCACTAGCAACTATCATCTCCACGATTTTTCACACAAGCCTGCATGGCATCTGTGTCCATCAGCCTTTATTATGATTTGACTTATGTACCCTGAAAAATATATATGACAAAGCCCTTCCCACACCCTACCTCCCAATACCTTAGAATATAACCGTATTTTGTAGTAAGGTTATTGCAGATGTAGTTAAGTTAAGATTAGGTCATATCAGAATAACATGGATCCTTAATCCAACATGACCAGTGTCTCTTTATGAAAAGGAAACATTTGGACATAAAGACTAACAGGGAGAAGGTCAAGTAAGACAGAAGCAGAGAGTGGATTTATTCCACTAAGAAACTACCAGAAACTAAGAAAAAAGGCTGGAACAGATCTTGACCTCACACCTTCAGCGAGAGCACCCTCCTGATCTCACACTTCTGGCCTCCAGAACTGTATGGCAATAAATTTCTGTTGAGTAAGCCATTCAAATGGTGATATGTCGCCATGGCAGTTCTAACAAACACATGCAGTCTTTTTTTTTTTTTTTTTTTTTTTTTTTTTGGTGCAATAAATAGAATTCACACTTACTACCTTAGGCAGCAAAAGATTTTCTTATCCAACAGTGCAAAATTCAGAGAATATCCTGGGGTATCAGAAAGTTAGGTTTTAAAGCTTATGCAGCCTGAAAAAGAAATTCATCCACATTTTGGGAGCTTTTATAGTACAAATAGCAGGTTGCTTGCCACCTTTGACTCTTGCCATTGGAAAGCAGAAATGCCATTTCTGTTGCTGCTATTCAGCCTAACATCTTCCCAGGAGAAGCCAGGAGCCCAGTGCTCCGGCCAGCAAGTCATTCACTTCTGGAACCAAATCTCCCTGTAGGCTGTCCAGTATCACTAGAAATTGGGTCATCTGGTGTACACCTGACATGCAAGGGAGTTAGGACACCATCTGACTTCTGCATTGTGAGTCAGCTCAGACCTGGAGAAATTCATAAACTAGGCAGACGGTTTCGATTGGAAGGCCACAGAGAACAAAGATCCACAGATGTGTCTGAAATTTCTACCATTAGAGATATAATTTTGTGATTAATTCATCTTTTTATCTTACTTACTTAAAAAATCAATGTCGCACCATCATAGTTTCAGCCACTGGGAATCCAAAATGAACAAGATAGTTGCATTCCTGTTCCTCATGGAGCTTATATTCTAGTAAGGAAAATTATTTTAAGACATTAAAATATGTTCTTATTCATAAGTGGGAGCTAAGTTATGAGGATGCAAAGGCATAAGAATGATACAATAGACTTTGTGGACTCAGGGAGAAAGGGTGGGAAGGGGTGAAGAATAAAAGACTACATCTTAGGTTTAGTGTACACTGCTCGGGTGATAGGTGCGCAAAAATCTCACAAATCACCACTGAAGAGCTTCCTCATGTAACCAAATACCACCTTTCCCCCAAAAACCTATGGAAATACATTTTTTAAAAAGACATTAAAGTAGAATTACAGTTATAATTAATGCTTTGAAGGATAAGTATAACTGGTGTTTATGGGCGGAGTTGTGTTAAATTGTTGGTCACACAGAGGATTGGTGCTTTGAAGGAAAAGCCCACAGATACAGTTGTGTGGGTTTACAGCTGCTGCAAAACACATCAGACAGGGACAAAGGAAGATTGAATTCAAGGTCAACTCTACAAGCTCTGCCCTGGTGCATGGTTGTGTCTGTCCGGAGTGAGGTGCGCTGTTCCTAATAAGCACTATGCACTGCGTTGGCTAAGGGGAGCTAGCTGTGTGCAGGGTGTGCTGCTGAGGCTCTACAAAGGAGAAAATGTGGAAAGGAGAGACAGAAACAATGCTGTTTATATTGAGAGCAAAAGGATGAAGAGATTCACCCTGACGTCTAATTCTAATCTTCTAGTTTGTTCACTCAAATTTTCTCTGCAACCCTGTATGGATATATATGGAGCTTGTGATGGTGATCAGGATGTACTTTTTTTTTTTTTTTTGAGACAGAGTCTTACTCTGTCTCCCAGGCTGAAGTGCAGTGGTGCAATCTCAGCTCACTGCAACCTTCGCCTCCTGGGTTCAAGTGATTCTCCTGCCTCAGCCTCCTGAGTAGCTGGGATTACAGGTGCTCACTACCACGCCTGGCTAATTTTCGTATTTTTAGGAGATACGGAGTTTCACCACATTGGCCAGGCTGTTCTCGAACTCCTGACTGCAAGTGATCCACCTGCCTCAGCCTCTCAAAGTGCTGGGATTACAGGCCTGAGCTGCAACGCCCGGCCATGATGTACATTTTTGTACCTGTCAAGACAAGTTCTTTTACCCTGCACACCCTGTAGCCATTATATTTTTCCGCATTTTGGCTATTTGTGTGATTTGTTTTCTCAATGCATTTTAAGATTATTTTGCCCAAGTTAGAAATAAAATCATTACATTGGAATTGGATGGAATGACACATACATGCATTCATACACATAAACAATTTTAGTTATAGTTTTTCATCAAAAGCTAACTTTTCATATACTTTGATACTATTCACGACTCTTGACGACTATATTATTTTCTTACTATAAATCATTACTGTGTTTCTATTTTCCCCTTAATTACTGGACTAGAAAAATATTATGTTTTAAAGGTAATTAATTGTGGCCAGCTAGTTTTCCAAATGCTAATATTAATGCTAGTTTCTACTTTTTCTTGTTACTCAGTTTGTCTTGTATATGATTATATCAACAGAAATAACTATATCTTTTCATTTATACGGTTCATGCTGTTAACTTGTTCTTTAATCTGTTTGCTAAAATCTCAAAGGTCATGTTAAATAATAATGTTGAAAGTAAGTATTCTCTTCTTTGTTCCTTTTATTAAAATTTCCTTTAATGTTTGCCGTTTAAAATAGTTGCTGTTGATACATGTGTAGTTCTGGCCCCTTATTCAGAGATGTTTTTAAATGTGTTTTTGTTGTTTTGTTTTGTTGTTTGTTTGTTTTGCTTTGCTTTTTGACACAGGGTCTGGCTCTGTCACCTAGGCTGGAGTGCAGTGGTGCGATCTCTGCTCACTGCAGCCTTGATCTCCCAGGCTCAAGGGAGTCTCCCACCTCAGTCTCCCGAGTAGCTGGGACTACAGGTGCACCATCACATCTGGTGGTCATTTTTTTTGTATATTTTGTAGGGACATGGTTTTGCCATGTTGCTCAGGCTGTGCGAAACTCCTGAGCTCAAGCAATCTGCCCACCTTGTCTTCCCCAAATGCTGGGATTACAGGTGTGAGCCACCGCACCCAGCCTGTTTCCCTTTCCTTGTTCATAAAGAGGCACTCTACTTAATATATGGGATTGCAGATTAATTAAGGCAATGCCATTAATTAATTTGAAGACACAATAATTAGATTAACAATAATAATAATAAAAGGATCTACCCATGGAAAATAAAAGTAGGAACAAAGAGTAGAAATTGTGATTTATGGATTGAGTACACATTTTGTATATCATCAGTACAATTTTAAATAATGCCTACTGGGGTTTTTTTCCTTTTTTTTTTTTTTTTTTTTTTGTTGGTTGAACTTAGTTGAGAGGATTCATTTCATGTTTCTTTCCTCAGTTTAAGTTTGTTCTGGAAATGGGGTTGTGTGCGTACCTGTTTAACGGAGATCAAATTAGGTCAATCTGTGTTCACACCATTTGGAACTGTAATTGGTTTCTTTAATTGACTCCTGTAAACCAGCACGGAATCAGCTCAGATTCTTCTGTCACTACTCCAGAGAGGGCTTGGTCTCCTGGGAACTTGAGTAATTAAAACTACCAAAGGGATTTAAATCCCGCACTCCATAGAGATGATCAGCTACAATAAGTTTCATGAAATTGAAGTTATTTTTCTTTACAGAGTCCTCATCTCAGTCGCAAACGTTCGCAGCTTCAGTTTGAATATGAAAAGAAAAACTGAGATACAGCATTCTCAAGAAAGATATATAAATCCATCTTTTTATCTTATTTCCTCTCAAAAGCAAATATATGGATCTTTTTTTAACCATGACTCTCGTGTCACATTTAAATAATGATATTAACCATCACATAAAAGTGAAAGGAATTAAACAAATGCCCCTCTCATGTCCTCAGTTTGTACTTGCACAATTTTTCTGTGCTTTATTTAGTTGCTTTTAAAGGCAAACTTACCAAATGCTCCCAAATCAAGTTTACTACCCACTGTTATGTGGGCTATTTTCTTAGCCATCACTAGAGCTGCTTTTGTTAACCTATTTGTGCCAAGCACTGAGCTAAATCTTTCACATATAGCCCTTATCACTAGCTCATGTTGCCTATGAGGAAATTGGGGTTCTTAGCATTAAAGAAACTGAACAACATTGATCATTGTACGCATTGGCGCCAGAATGGAACACATTGCCTGCCCAACAAGTACTTGATTTTTGAACTACTACTCAGTGCTTTTCTCAAGATTACGGATTCTTCCAAATCAACAAGTCACAGAATTGTGTCTTATTTTCTTATATGAACAGTTGTACCATTAGTGCATTATTCCTGTCATCTGAGTTGAGATAAACTCCAATGTCCCTGGCATTCTTGAAGGTGTTAAGTCTAGTTCAAAACAGCCCAATAGAAAATTCAAAAACCAACATCATAGGCGAACCCAGACCAAGTCATGGAGTTAAACTACTTTTTGTTTTATTTCATCACTCTGTATTTTCTTCTCTGCATTTGGATAAGTAAGCATCCCATTAAACATTTCTCTTTTTTTTGAGATGGAGTCTCGCTCTGTCACCCAGGCTGGAGTGCAGTGATGCGATCTCCTCTCACTGCAACCTCTGCCTTCTTGGTTCAAGTGATTCTCCTGCTTCAGCCTCCCAAGTAGTTGGGATTATAGGTGTGTGCCACCACACCAGCTAATTTTTGTATTTTCAGTAGAGATGGGGTTTCACCATGTTGGCCAAGCTGGTCTTGAACTCCCAACCTCCAGTGATCTTCCTGCCTCGGCCTCCCAAAGTGCTGGGAGTATAGGCATAAGCCACGATGCCTGGCCCGTTAAACATTTCTTTTAAAACATTTTAATTGTTTATATCTTTTTATCTTTTCTATGTCACTTTTGAATAATAAGTATGCACTCGTTGTTAAATTCTAAGCTATTTTATTTAAATAAAAAATGTAGAATGACTTCATTCATTTCACACTAAAATCTAAGCATTTAGAGATGACAAACTCTTCAAAGAGTTCTGTTTTGTTGAAACATGTCCTCTTTCTGCATGGCTATAAAATTTGAGTCCCTAAAATTATAGAAGTCAGATGATTAAAATATCAGAGGGAGAAATTAATTTATTTCTAAGTCACTTCTATGCCCGTGGCTTAATATTTGGTTTTGAATACATCTTTAATTAATTATTTTTGGAAAAGTTTTGGTCTTCTCTAGTTGCTAAAACAGGCTATACTTAAATACTAAAGATGAACATGAGATTTTTATATTTTCTCTCCCACTTAGCAATAAATACCTCTATCAAGTAACAGTAAAATTATAGCTTTATAATTTTCTGTATGCATTATATTAGTTTAATTCTTTTTATATTTTATTAATGAGGGAAGAAATGGGTAATGTAATAATACTTTGCAGTGTTTTACAGTTATGCAGAAAAGTAAAATTAAGGGAGTTTTAATTAACTGTGTACGTGTATTCACATCAAATTGTGTTATAAAGATTGTTTCCAAAAGATGGAAAAGAATTCCACCAGCTGTTTGCTCTCCTATGACAAATGGGACCGGTGTATGCATGGTGGCAGTAATTTATGTAATTGTCACATAGCAGACTGGTTTCATAAATTGACTATTGGTTTCATAAATAGACCAGAAAGAGTTTGGAATATTTTGTTACTATTTGTCATAAAAGCCCTTTGGAAACACAGCTTCTTATTCAAGTAGGATCATTTATATATATACAGTCCATCAAGTTAAAAAAAAAAAGAAAAGGAAAGAAAGGAAGAGAGGTAGGGAGGAGGAAATGAGGGGGAAGAGAGACAGAAAGAGAAAGAAAGATGAAAGAAAGAAAGAAAAATTTTTTTAATGTAAATCATTGATTTGTGAAAACCTTCTCTAAATAGCTTTTTTTTCCCCAAGGTCACTGACTATATATATATATTTTATTACACTTTAAGTTCTAGGGTACATGTGCACAATGTGCAGGTTTGTTACATCTGTATACATGTGCCACATTGGTGTGCTGCACCCATTAACTCGTCATTTACATTAGGTATATTTCCTAATGCTATCCCTCCCCCCTCCCCTCACCCCACAACAGGCCCCGGTGTGTGATGTTCCCCTTCCTGGGTCCAAATGTTCTCATTGTTCAGTTCCCACCTATGAGTGAGAATATGTGGTGTTTGGTTTTTTGTCCTTGTGATAGTTTGCTGAGAATGATGGTTTCCATGTGCATCCATGTCCCTACAAAGGACATGAACTCATCATTTTTTATGGCTGCATAGTATTCCATGGTGTATATGTGCCACATTTTCTTAATCTAGTCTATCATTGTTGGACATCTGGGTTGGTTCCAAGTCTTTGCTATTGTGAGTAGTGCCACAATAAACATATGTGTGCATGTGTCTTTATAGCAGCATGATTTACAATCCTTTGGGTAAATAGCATTTTAGGTTAGCGATGTTGGTATAGAAATCTAGCAAAGCTCAAAGCTCAATTTTTGTTTTTATTGTAAATTTAGTTGTAAATATTGGACATCTTACCTAAATGTATTATGATATAGACAAGCTTAGGAAATTTAATCACAGTTTAAATCCAACTTACTACATTCTAGTATGCCATCTCCAAGAGGAAAGTCCAATATTTCGCATTGCAAGATAATGATCAGATACAATGAACATACTTGATTCATCTTTGAACCTCACTAGTAATTTATCAATAAATTATGGTTTATTCATTCATGCCTTCACTGAGCATATATTTATTGAGAACTCACTATGTACCAGGCATACCTTGCTCTTGTAGAGGTTACATTTTCTTTGGGGGAAATGATTATGTAATGAAATGAAAGAATTGGTATCAGTATTCTTACAGGAGGAAGGGTTGCTGTTCCACAGATATACTGTTTCTACTGAATTTATGCAGCAAATTAAAGAGATTCAAACTTAATCAGTTGTCACATTATTTTTACATAAAAATCTGGTTTTAAAGATTTTTATTATATTTTTAAAAAATTTATATACTATATATGAAAATTAAATAAAACTTTGGGATTTCAGATTTTGACATAACTACATTATAAATCTCTATTTTTAGGCCAGTGCAGTGGCTCGCGCCTGTAATCCCAACACTTTGGGAGGCTGAGGGGGGTGGATCACAAGGTCAGGAGGTCAAAACTAGCCTGACCAACATAGTGAAACCCCATCTCTACAAAAAATACAAAAATTACCTGGGCATGGTGGCGAGTTCCTGTAATCCCAGCTACTTGGGAGACTGAGGCAGGAGAACTGCTTGAACGGGGACCCGGGAAGCGGAGGTTGTAGTGAGCTGAGATCGAGCCACTGCACTCCAGCCTGGACTACAGAGTGAGACTCTATCAAAACAAACAAACAGACAAACAAACAAAAAAACCCAAAAATGCCTTTACTTTTTCTAAAATGATATTGAAAGTTTAATACATATTAATATTACATATTAATAAGGTATTTTTAGAATTTTCTCTGGAGTTATGAATATTCACTTTAAAATACAATTTTCTTTATCCTATGTTATAATTCAGCTTTTTTAAAAAACTCTTAAATATAGATTTAAAAGCTACTAATTTAAGTTTCCATTGGAATCAAGCAGGATAATTTAACAGGAAGGCAAGAAACAAGTTATGAGTTGATAAATTAGAAAACCAAGTTTCAGTATTCATTGTGATTTGTGATTATAATGGGAGCTTTCAGATGAGATTTAAGTGTCTCATGATATTTTATAGAGTCTCTAAATCAGTGGATTCTGAGCTGGTTTTAATTTACAGCAATAAGGTTTTAATTTAATAATGATAATCTTTAGCAATGCATGCAGGAAGTATTTATGTTAACAACTTTATTATGTTGACATTTTTAAAACTGTATAGTTTTAATATCAGCATTAAATTGTCCTCATATTGCTGAAGTATTTTCTTTTGAAAAATACTTCACATTCTAAAATGAATACTAAACACACAGATAATTTAGCAACAATCGTAGTCGTTTTTATTGTTTCATTCTGATGTGTCTGTGGTGTTACTCTGTTAATTCAGGCTGCAAAGTGCTGAATGTGCCTGTTAATGTTTAAAAATAAGTTAACTAGAGAAAGGTATGCCTTTATATACGGTATATGAAAATTCAATAAAACTTTAGGATTTCAGATTTCAAGATTGTTTTGAAATTTAACTGCTTCTTTCACAAATCAACCTTGGCTTGCTTCAAAATCAACACACACGATTTATCAGCATTTTACGTGCTAATTAATGTCCTGGAGGCTTGGTAATGCATGCTGTTGCCTTACTGATATTACACTAAATAGGATTTATTCATACAAAGTTGATTATTTCTTGACTGGAATATACTGAAACAGCATTTCTGGATTTCTGTGAGTACGTTTTCTTTTGTCTGATGCTTAGATCTGCTAATGCTGAGTGCTGAAGACATCCAAGCACGCTGCTTGTGGCCGTCACGTCTGGAAAAGTCAGAGATAGAGATAGCAACATTGAAAAATTTCAAGTTGGCAATGCATGAGCAGAGGTGAGCAGAATTTGGGCTTCATGACACCATAGCATGGAGATTACTATGTTGACTCATGAAAACCAACATTGTGGTGAGTGAGATTTTTTGTTGTTTTGTTGTTTGCTTGTTTTTCTCTCAGTGGGAGGAAAATATGGGCTTCTTCCTCCATTGTAAAAAGAAAACTTATACTATATTTTGTGACTGAGTTGGTAAAAAGATAAGTTACTATCCTATATTCAAACATTTCTTTGACTTAAAAGTTCAATTTTATTCTCTGATTTTTTTAAATTTTAAATTAAAAAAATTTTCCTCTGATTTTAGAAAGCATCGAAACATTTTCATAAGTCCTTGTATCTCATGGATAAGCTAGACATGGGATCCGGGAATGGGTTTTCCCATGAGTTTTCCAGGTGATTCTGATGAATGGCTGGCAAAAGTCGAAGAGCCTTTGTCTTACCTGGAAGTAGGAGGCTATAGCATTCACAGATTAGGAACATTTGCGTTTTTACACTTGCATGTCTCATCCCTTTTCTCATGGCCAGCATAAAGGATCTTTTCATGAGGCATCTTGAGCAGATCTAGGAACCCTCACAATGACTCAAGAGACTTAGAGAGGACATTGATGGATTTAAGTGTTCTCTATGTGGATGTCCTGCTTCTCTTTCTTTCAGTAATTCTCTCAAACAAAATGGCCCTTAACCCAGAAAAGACATGAGGTTCAAACGCTCATTTCCTGTAAACACTGGTAATAACAGATGAGGACCCAGGAGTTCATGACAAGGTGATTTAATTCATCATCCAAAATGAAGCACAAAGACGCCAACCATTTTTTCCTTAAGATGATGGTGATTGAATATCTGACTCCACTACTGAAGAAAATCACAAACTGGTTTGTTCAGGAAAACTCTAAGCCAATAATATACATCTTTATGCATCTGTGCTGCCTTCAGTTGTTTCTTATCTGAAGCTTAAGAAACCAAAAACAATTTTGGAGTTCTCATCGGGTCTATGAGACAGTTAAATCACATTCTTAGAATCTTTCCTCTGATAACCATGTGACTTCATTAACAAAAAATAAATACCCACCCATTTTACAATTTAGAGAGTTTCTCTTTATTTCCATTATATTGAAATTCTAAAACATTTAACAATAAGGTGTGTCATGTTAGTTACATGCACAACCATTGGCAGATGTTCTGTATGGAAGGATCCAGGGATACATTCAAAATCTCTTTTAAAATATTTTATTTTAGGTTTGGGGATATACGTGAAGGTTTGTTACATAGATATACACATGTCATGGGGGTTTGTTGTACAGATTATTACATCACCCGGGTATTAAACTCAGTACCCAATAGTTATCTTTTCTGATCCTCTCCCTCCTCCTACCCGCCCCCTTCAAGCAGACCCCGGTGTCTGTTGTTTCTTCCAGGGTTTTTGTAGTTTTGGGTTTTACATTTAAGTGTTTAATCCATCTTGAGTTGATTTTTGTGTACGGTGTAACGAAGGGGTCCAGCTTCAATCTTCTGCATATGGCTAGCCAGTTATGCCAGCACCACTTATTGAATAAGGAGTGTTTTCCCTATTGCTTGTTTTTGTAAGCAAAGATTTCAAAAGTAGTACAACATCTATTACTGTGTAATAAACTTATCTCTTTCGACCACATACCATAAAAATCTAGATAGGCTTTCATTCATGTGCATGTACAGAAAAGTTAAATGTGTATACTCATTAGTCCAATTTAAATATTGAAGAGTGCCACACTGGGTTGCAACTACATCTGATATTTTGGAATCCTGGAAAGGGAGTCCCTTTAAGGAAGTAAATGGCTTGGATACTTCATTAAGCCTTTTGTGTTCAACAAGCATTCCAAATTGTGTTTAGTTTTGCCATTGGTCGAATGTGAAAGAAGCTCTGTGCCTAAACACACGACATTTTATAATTGCCATGAATCCAAATTATTGAGCTTCAGTAACTCTATTTGTACCTAAAAGAGAAACAATTTTTTAAGGAACATAATATGTAGACACAGATAAATTGGCCAGTTTATAAGAAGCCTGAATGTTATAGGTGCATAGATGAATTAGCTTTTCTCTGGCCACACCTCTAACTGGATCTGGTTGAATAATTCATTCCCATCCCATAAAGACCTGGCCTGAGTGGCCTGGCATGATGGCGCATGCCTGTAATCCCAGAACTTTGGGAGGCCAAGATGGGTGGATCAAGGGGGATAGGAGTTCAAGACAAGCCTGGCCAGCATTGTGAAACCCCGTCTCTACTAAAAATACAAAAATTAGCCAGGTGTGCTGGTGCATGCCTGTAATCCCAGCTATGCAGGAGGCTGAGGCAGGAGAATTGCTTGAACCTGGGAGGGTTTTCAACTTTACAGAGTTTTAACATGTCATCTTCAATTTTATCAGTTGCTTTATTAGTGGTTTTTTTTTTTTTTTTTTTTTGACAGAATGTGGCTCTGTCACCCAGGCTGGAGTGTATTGGCACAATCATGGCTCACTGCAGCTTCGACCTGATGGATGCCAGTGATCCTCTTGCCTCTCCTCCAGAGTAGCTAAGCCAGCTACTGGGACTATAGGACTACTTGGTACTACAGGTGCATGCCACCATGCCCAGCTAATTTTTTGTATTTTGAGCAGAGACAGAATTTCCCTACATTGTCCAGGCTGGTCTCAAACTCCTGGGCTTAAGTGATTGGTGTACCTCGAACCGCCAGAGTATTCAGATTACAGGTATGAGCCACTGTGCCCAGTCAGTTTCTAACATGATAATCATGTGTTGTTCTTCACAATTGTGTTGATAGAATCGTGTATTTAAATGAAGCACATGATTTCCAGTAATACCCTCTATTTGGACAATATCGTATTGCTTTATCAGCATATTGTTGATGGTGATTTATTAAAATGTATTCAGGAATATATATTAGTTACTGATCTGTAGTTCTTTTATTGTTATCTTGATTGGGGTTTGGTAGTAATTTATAATGATTTAATTAAATGGATCAGGGAACTCTCCTTTAAATAGAATTAAAATTATCTGGTTTTGTGTACTTGTAGAGTAAAGGAATCATGTATAATTTAGCTTTGATACTCTAGTTGTGAAACACTTTGCAATGAAAATCAATAAAAAATATTGAAAATCGTTTGTGTTAATTGGTAGTTATAATCCTCCTTCTACATTGTGTCAAAACTCTTCTTTATTTGTGCTTCTTTTTTCTTTTTATTTCTAACACCTTACTACTTTGTCCACTTTCTCCTTATTCCTGAGTCTGTATTGATGTGATTTCCCTGATTTTTTTCGAAGAACCAGCGTTTGTACTTATACATAATTGCTACTATTTCTTATTTTCGGTACAATGTTTTGTCATTCTTACCTGAACCAATACTGCTTTCCCACAACCTTATTTTATAATTTTTAAAGTGACTATATCATTCCTCATGTTCAAAAATTGTCTTTAATAAAATATCGTTCATAACATTTGCATATGCATAATCTCATTTTAGTGTAGATGTGACCGTGTATTTTAGCATTCAGTGTGAATTATGCAACTTTGTATTCTAACACTCAGAGGAGTTTATTGTAAGCACTTTGATCCAATGAATATTTAGGAAAATGTTGCTTAATTTGTAAGCAGTGAAGACCTTGACTGCCTTTTATTGTTATATTCTAGTATGATAATTTAAGCTTAATAAATATATCATATTTGCATTTAATAATTTTATAATCTTTCATACAAACTTCTTTCACACATATTCTATAGATGTAAAATAACTAGGAACAGTTTTCCTTTTTATTTGTTCATATGCATGTTTGTTGTATTACAAACCTACTTACCTTTTCCTTTCACTTACTTCAAAATTGGCTTGTGTTCAAAACCAGGGAAAGAACCAAATATAACTCTTAATCTTAGGCAAAAAATAAACCCTCTTTTTTTTAGAGTTTGTGTTTGTTCCAGAAAAATTAGTGTTTTTAGAATCAAACTTCATGTTACAGCACTAAGATAATTTCATATAAGCCATAGTATATTCATTTTATATTTCTTGTAAACATTTAACCGTTTGTTTCAAGAGTTGGTATTTTGTTGATCCGTATTTTTAAAACTTAGACATATTTAAATACTTATAAATGCCCAAGCCTGTGGTTTGAAATAGGAAGTACAAGAAGTGAGTAGGACATCAGAGTTTATTCAAGAACATCAAAGTTTATCCAAAGGATAGGATAAAAAAGCACTACATACCATGATTCAGACATTGATGAATATGTTGAAGGGGTTCTATTTTAAAATACTGTTTGGCTGGATATGGTGGCTCATCCCTGTAATCCCAACACTTTAGGAGGCTGAGGCCGGCAGATTACTTGAGCCCAGGAGTTTGAGACCAGTCTGGGCAACATGGCAAAACCCCATCTCTACAAAAAATATTAAAATTAGCTGGGTGTGGCGGTACATGCCTACTTGAGAGGCTGAGGCTGGAGGATTGCTTGATCCCAGGATGTCGAGGCTACACTGAGCCATGATTGCACCACTGCACTCCAGCCTGGGCAGCAGAGTGAGACCCTTTCTCCAAAAAAAAAAAAAAAAAAAAAATCTGTGTTATATTTCTTCTTAATAAATTCTGCAGAGCAGAGACATTAGAATGAGGTAAACCAGACATCAGGAGACTTCAATGAACTGCAGAGGATGTCAGCTGAACAGCTGTAAATTCCCTGAAAATTGGAAACTGCCAGGAGAGATTTGGCACCTACACCCGATAGCTGTAAAAGATGCCCCCTGCTATCAGTTAATGGTATTTTTTATGAAAAGCTGAATTGAACATAATTTGCAGTTTCTAACATGTAATCTCTCGTAAGGACATAGTGATTTGCAGATCTGCTAACTTTTTAAAAATGTACATATTGCCTTAGCAAGGTACTCTTAGTAAGCCACACAAGGCAGTATCACCTTCACATTGTAAAACCGAAAAGTACCTGAGACAAGTCCCAATCAATTTAGGAATTTATTTTGCCAAAGTTAAGGACATGCCCAGGTCAGAGCCTCAGGAGGTCCTGAGCACATGTGCCCAGGGTGGTTGGGTTACAGCTTAATTCCATACATTTTAAGGGGATAGAAGTTACAGACAGACATCAATACATACCTGTAAGATGTATATTGGTTTCATCTCAAATTGGTGATGGGAGGTCTCCACATCATAGGGAGATTTCGAAATTTTCTGATTCTCAATTGGTTGAAAGATTTATTATCTAAAGACCTGGAATCAATAGAAAGGAGTGTCTGGGTTAAGATAAGGGGTTGTGGAGATCAAGGTTCTTACTATGCAGATGAAGCCTCCTGGTAGCAGGCTTCAGAGAGAATAGATGGTAACTATTTCTTATCGGACTTTGAAAGGTGGCATACACTTAGTTAAACTCTCCTGGATCAGGAAGACACCTGGAAAGGGAAAGGCATTCTCCACAGAATGTAAATTTTCTCCACAAGAGACAGCTTTGCAGGGCCATTTTAAAATACATAAAAAATATTTTGGGGTAAAATACTTTTATTTTAGTGTCCACTATCTGTCATGTGATGTATCTTACTACATCACCTGTAAATTAGCCAGGTGAAGAAAAAAATGATTGCTATGGTGTATTAGTCAGGGTTTTCTAAAGGGACAGGACTAATAAGATAGATATATACACGAAAGAGAGCTTATTAAGAAGTATTGACTCACACGATCACAAGGTGAAGTCCCACAATAGGTCATCTGCAAGCTGAGGAGCAAGGAAGCCAGTCCGAGTCCCAAAACCTCAAAAGTACAGAAGCCAACAGTACAGCCTTCAGTCTGTGGTCGATGACCCTGCTAAAGCACTGGTGTAGGTCCAAGAGTCCAAAAGCTGAAGAAATTGGAGTCCAATGTTCAAGGTCAGGAAGCATCCAGCACAGGGGAAAGATGGAGGCCAAAAGACTCAGCCAGCCTAGTCCTTCCACGTTCTTCTGCCTGCTTTTATTCTAGCCACACTGGCACCTGATGAGATGGTGCCCACCAGATTGAGGGTGGGTCTGCCTTTCCCAGGCCACTGACTCAAATGTTCATCTCCTTTGACAACACCTTCACAGACACACCCAGGAATAATACTTTGCATCCTTCAATCCAATCAAGTTGACACTCAATATTAACCATCACACATGGTGGAGCATAGTAGAAGCTTAGAAATTGGGGATAGAGACCAGAGTCACATTACAAGTTACAAAGAGTCTGTTTTATCAGTCTTAAGGTCTCTGTTTTAATGTGAACGCTGGCCAGCTGTGCCTGAATTCCAAAAGGAGAAGTGTGTAATGAGGTATGTCCAACCACCCATTCCCATCATGGTCTGAACTATATTTTTTAGGTTTATTTGGAATGCCCTTGGCCAAGAGCAGGGACCATTCAATTAGTTGGGGAGCTTAGAACTTTATTTTTGGTGCACAACATTAAACTCACTGATTTGCTGTTCTATTTAAAGGTGCTTGTAGTGAAATGACAGAAGATGCTCCAGTCATAAACCTATTACCATGCAAAGGGGATTTATAAAGCATTGGCATACAATGCATTTCTATGAAGCATGTTGTAAGTGTATTTATACTGAACACAATAGGTATTTAATTTGTAAAGTCTCTAAATCACATGTTAAAATATCACAACCAAATATATTTATTATTGCTAGAGAAAAATCAAAATTATTAAAATTCTGTATTGACTTCACAAATATAAGTAGTATTTAGGATTTTGCTGGGAGCTAGAATCATGTTAGTCTCATGTATTTCAAAAAAAGTATTATTTCTACTGCTTTGAATGCACAAATTAAAATTGGAGTTAAATGTATTTCTGCTCCAAATATAAATTTCAGAGCAAGCTATAAATCATTCTGATTTTTAAATATAAATCAATTATGTCAATTGCTTCTCTTTAATTAACAGTGAGACTGTTTTGCAATCATGAATAAAGACTGTTATATCAGTGGGACATTTTGATATATTGATCAAATAATTTGAGCGATTGCGAGTAGAGTTTTGATTTGATTATGACTGGAGTTAGTCATATGATGTTGGGAAATACTATGTTTCCATTGCAGACATTATAATAGACTTATCAGAAGTGGTGTCAACACTTACTAATTCATCATAGCTATACTTAACACAGGTAAAATGGAATTTATTCATGCTTTACTTAGTAATCAACATCATGCTATGATAATATTTCTAACTAAAATAATTGGGAAATGTCTCCCCATCTTCATAGAATTTTGCTATATTTATCTTAAATCAAATCAAAATAAAGGATAATTTTGTGCACTAAAATAGAATTGCATAATTTATATGAGCTCATTATCCGTTTAAAATTCACATGGTAGCTAGTGTTCTCCTCATATATACATGTGCGGCTAAATCTTGATTAGTGAACAACACAGACATTCCAACACAATTCACTCAAGTATATTTTAAAGACTCACGGTATGATGTCAGCCCTTATTCTACTCAAAGTATAAACGGTAGAAATATACAGCACTTTTCTCCCAATTTACTCTAATAAGAGAATTACAATGCATAAGAAAATTAACCAAATGAAGAAAAAAGAAATGATTGTCATGGTGAAGAATACTTAAAGAAGGGTAGAAGCGTAGAGATTAAGGGTAGACACCAGATACATTACAACTTATATGGATGGAGGTACTTTTGCTTCTGTGGGGAATCTTCCTCTATTAAAAACAAATACTGCAAATTATATTTTATGACCACTTTAGCATAAAAATGAATAGACTCCCAGAGTTGAATATTATGTGAACCTGGACATTTGTGTTATTTTGAAATCAGATTAACAGCCCTTGAGATTTCAATAAGGGGAGGAGATTTCATTACCTGAGAAAACTGCCTGTTGAATAAGGCTGAAGAAGAATTGAAACACATGATTAAGGCAATGACAAAAATTACTTTCCACTTGTATCTTACAAATTCTACTTCTATGGTATGAACATGCTAGACAGAAGTAACAGGAAAACCCAATAGATTGGTTTGGAATAAAAGTTTTAATAACCTATTATATATATATATATATATATATATATATATACATATGTTTAAAATATAAAAAAAACCCCAACAGTTGTCAAGACAGTGAGCAAAAGGCAATGAAAGATGGGCAAAACATGGACACAGGAAGGGGAACATCACACACTGGGGACTGTTGTGGGGTGGGGGTAGGGGGGAGGGATAGCATTAGGAGATACACCTAATGCTAAAGAACGAGTTAATGGGTGCAGCACACCAACATGGCACATGTATACATATGTAACAAACCTGCACGTTGTGCACACGTACCCTAAAACTTAAAGTATAATAATAATAAAAAAATAAAATAAAATAAAATAAAATAAAAAAGAAAGATGGGCAAAACAAGGAGTTGAACCCCACAGTTGCCCCAAGCTCACAATCAGGAGAGAGTTTCCAGGCTACTGCATATGAAAGTGGATTTCAGAAGAAGCCCAGTGAAACTCCATGAATCGGGGAGACGAAGCTCAGAATCAGAGAATCATAGATTCAGAATCAAAGAAAAATATGGACATCCTTTGCAGGAGAGAGCCTTGAAGAAGAGAAGGAAATCTAGAGACCTACCATGGGTCCCCCCCACTATTCAGCAGAAGAGTGTATTGGGAAACTCCCTGAGGGCAGGAAAGAACCACCTGAATGAGTCAGAGCAGGGAGTTGTTTGGGCTTAGCCACATCTAGGAATACTGGCAGTCCTCGCCAGCTAGACTAGTTTAACAGTTCACAAGTCAGTGGGATTGGGTGAAGTACACAGAAAGGTCTGGCGTCTTTAGTAGTGGATGGTTTTGCCTAGATTAAGTGCTGCTCTGGTACCACCTAATATGCGTTGCTCAAAAAGGACCAAACTGTTTTCAACGTACCTAATTGAACCCCAGAACAAAGCTCAGGACTATTTATTGGGATACACACATGAAAATATTAGATCATCTTGTCAGATGATCTTGAGCATCCAACAAGATCAAATCTAAAATGCCAGGTGTCCAAATAAAGTTTAATTGATATGTAAAGTAACGAGAGCATAGAGTTGCAGAAATAAGAATACTATCACTAGAACATTGTCCTGTGTAGGAATCATGCCTCCTGGGAACACTGGTAAGGATTCAACTCAGTAAAGCCATGGTCAAGATCAATGAGTAGAGTGCTCTCAACAGCTGCATCCATGCATTGAAGGGAAATATTACTTATATATATTTTCTTTTAATTTTCTTGTAGTGTGCACAGTTTAACATCTTCATTCTAATACGTACCTGCTACAGTGCATAATAAAAACGTAAATGAAAAGACAATTGGATATGTTGAAAACTAAATGAAGATGTATGTAAATGTAGGAAAAAGGCATACCAGAAATGCTGCTCCCCGAGCTCTCCAAAATCATCAGGAACAAGTCTAAATTGTCACTGTAAATGGAAATGTAAACCACATGACAGAAACTCCAATTAGCTATTTTGATTTTTTAAAAGTAATTAGACTTTTGAGAAGAAAATTCGTTGTTACAGTAATTTCAAAAATAATTATAATTCCATCTGTGCTAAAACATGCAATGACCTTTCCTATTAGGAATATAAATTTACTCCTCTGTTCTATTATTTTTTTAATTAGAAAACAAATTGCAAACTTATTAATATGAAGATATAATCAGATTCAGGTTATGTCACTAAAATTTTTGAGTGATGGCCAAGTGTATTGATTTTTTCAGAATTACCTCTTGAATTCAAAGTTTCTGCTCATTAAAGTCACATGAAAAAATACAAGCAAAAGATAACTGCAGTTAAGGAAAAGAGCCATAAGGTTATGAAATTCTCATTCAAGGCATTCTATGGTAATTATGTTATTTTAATATCCAGAGAACAAAGTGGAAACTTAGCTTGCCTGGCTATGCCTCTCAGCCTCCTGCTCCTCTTCATGCAAAAATCTGAAAAACAATAGAACACAGATAAAGAATAACTGATAAAAACACAATAGTATCTTATGTGTTAATTTTGCAAATAATTCTGCCGGTTTTTGAATGAATGTGTTTCTTGGAAATTGCCAAGTTTTCAGTGCAAAGGTATTGCTACTATATCATCCCTGGAAGAGTAACAAAGGTTACAGGAAGAAAGTAAAAATTTAGTGTGATGTTCCAGGAGTCTACTTGCACAACCAAGTATAAGAAAATGAAGACTTCCTTGAACCAAATTGGATCAGGAACTGGTGATTGTTTATTTTTGTGTAATGGCAAAGGATCCTCCAATGACATAATTAGCATGAATTGTCATCACATATGCTTTCATCTTTTAATGTGTACGTGAGATATATATCTAATAGCCATTTCTGGTTATTCAGTTATCTGGTTTTGTCCCTGCTCAGGCCAACTTTTCCAAACTCCCTTCTGTAACACTGGGGCTAGAAGTCAGCAAACTACATTTCCCAGGAGTCTTTGCGAGTTGTCTTCCTGACAGATTCTGTCTCAATGACAGTGAAATCAGAAAACAGGAGAAAGAGAGATTATTGTATGGGAGTGCTGTCATGCCAGTGGTTGGCAGTCTTTTGTAGTAGCTGGAGTGTGAATTTGGGCAGGCAATTGTGGACTCTGTAGCAGCCCAGGGAAATGCTTGCCTGCTCATTGCAAAACCTCATTAGCAATTCCAGAAGCCACTGATCAGACATTTTCGTCACTGCAGAAGCAAGGCTAGAGCTTGGGAATTCAGGCCAGAGTTGATAGAAGCGTCCTTATTTGGAAGATATCATCACCTTCCTCACAACGTTTCCCTTCTCTGTTTTCCCTGGTTTTTGTTTTGTTTTGTTTTGTTTTTGTTTTTGTTTTTTTCGAGACGGAGTCTTGTTCTGTTGCCCAGGCTGGAGTGGAGTTGCATGAACTCGGCTCGCTGCAACCTCCATCCCCCGGGTTCAAGCGATTCTCCTTCCTCGGCCTCCTGAGTAGCTGGGACTACAGGTGTGTGCCGCCATGCCTGGCTAATTCTTGAATTTTTAGTAGAGACGGGGTTTCACCATGTTAGCCAGGCTGCTCTCGAACTCCTGACCTTGTGAACCACCCACCTGGGCCTCCAAAAGTGCTGGGATTACAGACGCAAGCCACCATGCCCGGCCTTCCCTGGCATTTCTAACATTAATTTTAATTTTTATTTTTTGAGACAGAGTCTCACTCTGCTGCCCAGACTAGAGTGCAGTGGTGTGATCACGGCTCATGGCAGACTTGACCTCCCACGTTCAAGTGATCCTCCCACCTCAGCCTCCTGAGTAGCTGGGACCACAGGCACAAATCACCATGCCAAACCAATTTTTTATTGTTTGTAGAGACAAGGTCTAGCTATGTTGCCCAGGCTGGTGTCGAACTCCTGGGCTCGAGTGATCCTCCTGCCTCAGCCTTCCAAAATCCTGGGATTACAGGCTTTATCCACTGTGCCCAACCTAACATTGATTTTTTAAACCAAGCCTCTATATTAAAATCCTCAGTTTGAAATAGCTTGCATGTTTTTTTTTTTTAAATTTCTAGTTAATACAGCACTTTTGTGAAGCTTTATGTAACTAAAATGGGTATCCAGGTAGTCAGGATTTATGAGTTTGAAGACAAAAATAAAGGGGGCATGGTGTGGGATATGAGAGGTTCCCTCAACCTTGATTACGTGTACGAGTAGGACACTTGTTATGAAAATGTCAAACAGGGCACATAACAAATTATAAAGTGAAGAGAGACAATATCTACAGAAATTTTAGTTTCTTAATGGAGGATTTATATAACATTTAACACATGCTTACCATTCTGACAATTTCAAGAGTCATAAAATAGGTGGAACCAAAAAGGGAGATGATGTATATTTTGATCAAGAACCAAATTTATTGAAATGTTAAAAAGAAATGTAAACGTGTTATGAACACTTTATTCCTATAACTCCATGATGAAGATATAAAGCAATGCTGTGTGTGTCAGGCATGTATCTGGGATTATGTCTCATCTATATTTTATATGAGTAGCTCAACATCTTATTTAAACTACATGCATATTTTAAAAGTACATTGATTGTGGACATGACACTTAACTGAATAGAAAGACCATGAAATTTTGACATGTGAACAATGAAATAGAGGTAGCGACATAAAGCCTGAAGAAACAGCAAGAGGTGAATGAACTAAGGGGTCGGATTCGTTGGAAATTTTGAATAATATCTTGCAAGGTCCGACATCAACAACTAATAAACAGCATATTTCTATTCTCTCCACAAAATGTTTTATAATTTAACACTCTGAACATGGGTAATTAAAAAATAAGATGAGTTTGTTTATTTGATGGACAAAACAAGGGAGAGAAAAAACATTTAACGAAATGATTCAACAAGAAAAGACGTCAATTCTGGACTTGCCTGTCCTAACTTAATAAGTTAAATTAAGCAAAAATGTTGAATCGCAACCTGGCAATTTAACAATTGTGATGAAGACTTTATTCCGTGTCTTCAAGAAATGGGTAAAGTTGACAAAAATTGGTAAAAACCAAGAAGATATAAATTATGCTAACTATTGTCATCGATGTGCAGCTATGGTCTTGTCAACTGTTTACAAACCTGAATTCAGCTATAAGAATATTACTTGCTTTTCTTAAGCGTTCATAGAACATTTCTCAAAATCAACTTTTTGGTTTGTTCTGAATAAAGTTGCCAGTTAAAAGACAGTACACTCAGTTTAATTTGAATTTAAACTAACAAACAAATTATAGTAAACCTATGCCAGAATATTGCATTAGGCATACTTATACTAAGAAACTATTTGCTGCTTAACTGAAATTCAAATTTACTTAGGCATCTTGTATTTTTATTTGCTAAATCTATTAACTCCAATTCTGAAGGAAATCTCAAAAACAAAAAACAAACAAACAAACAAAAACATAAAGAATGGTCAAATATGCCATTTCCTGTGATGGTGAAGTGATGGAGTTAGATATAAATAAAAAAGATCTACGAACCACTTATGTTTAAATATTAGGAAAATTCTACATAGCTCATTTGTTAAACAACTCACAGTAGAAATCACTTATCTGTCTGTCTGTATATCTACCTACTTACCTATCCATCCATCTAATCTATCCATCTCATCTATTTATCTGTCTGCCTGCCTGCCTATCTATCTATCATGTATCTATCTATCTATTTATCTATCTATCTATTATCTATCTATCTATCTATCTATCTATCTATCTATCTATCATCTATCTTAAAATTGGAGATCTTCCCCAGCATAAAATTTTAATCATTATTCCTATGATACAAGTACATGCACAGAAAGTATCAATGTGTATTAGAAAACCAACATCTCTGCTTAGGTCTCTGTTTATCTGCTTGGAACCCACTTTGTCCAGAGTTTAACTATATAATGCCTAGAAATGATTAAAAAAAAAAAAGTTGACTGTTTTGGTTCTGAAACAAACATCTTTATTCTATGCTGTCTGAATTACGTGGCTTAAGTGATATTTTCCAGGGAGCACTGTCCCACAAATCCATAGATTCAAACTTAATTTATCTGAGTAATTCTAGTATATTCTGCTGATATATCCTGCTGAAAACATTGTGAAAATAAGGATTTTCCCACTGGCAAATATGAACGCTTTGTCAGCAGGCCTGACATTTGTTTTAATTTTATTATATGTAATTCAACTTCTATTCTTTCTTTTTTTTTTCATCTTTCCATCTTTCTTCCTTTATTATTTCTTCCTTTCATTTTTCTTTTCTCTTTTTTCATTCTTGGTAAATGAAAAGAGTGTATTGCATGTTAGCTACCAATTTTATCATGTTCCAGTAATAAACAAGAGTCGAGAGAAGAGTAGGGAGAATTTTTTTTTCTAATTCTAGTTTTTTTAAAGTTATTTTTTAACCAAAACATTTTTGTCAAAATAGGTTTTCAGTTTGTTAAAGTAATCATTTTGAAAAATAATTTTAAACTTATTGTTGTTTCTTTTATACTTTGTTTAAAATATAGTCTTCTTAAAACAGTATCCATTTTTTGATACCTTTATGACAAATTCCTTTTCTTCTTTTTCTCGACATAAAGATTCATAATAAATATAAAATAATTGATAAATAATATTAAAATTATATTAAATAATACTATATAAAATAGGCAAAACAATGTGTTATAAATTCTTCAGTGACTTTTAAGGACAAATGTATATTTTTTTGTTTTATTGTGACAGAGTCTTGCTATATTTCCCGCCACTGATCTCCAACTCCTGGCCTCAAACGATCCTCCTGCCTCAACCTCCCAAAGTGCTGGGGATTACAGGTGTGAGCCACTGCAGTCATTCTTTTTTTTTTTCCCCAGAATAAAGACAGAAAACACAAATAAGTGTTTCTGAGACTATGTTACAAGGCTCTTACCTCAAATTGATATAACATATAAAAATGTAAAGAACATTAGGATAGGGACAATCAATTTGAAAATTTTTATAAAACAAGCAGTCTTGTAGAAAATATCATTTACCAGAGGATAGTTCCTGGTTCAGTTAGATTTTGGGGGGTTTTAAAGTCCCAGAACATCCAGTGGCAGACCACAGTACTGCGAGATGTTCTAATTGTAGGTGGCCCTTCACCCTGCCTGGGCTCACTCACCCATCTGGGAATCAGCTTTCAATCATTTAGCAACCATAGTCTTGGCTGGGAGGCTTGGGGCAACTCAGTTGTTTCTCTTATCTTTTATTTTCAATCAGTCTTGCCCAGGATTTCCAAATGGCTTAGCCAAAGGTAGACCAGCAAATTAGCCCCAAATGAGCAGAGCCGTTTCACATCTCTGCCGTATCACATCTGCTAATCTCACCATGGCCAAGTCCAGGGTCTTGCAGGAGCCTTGCATCCATAAAGCCAACATCCTATCAAATCCAAAACACGAGTGCCAGTGAGGGAAAACACGCAGACTGATTCTCCTTATTGGCATAGAAACAAACATGCTGCAAAGTTGAGCAAATTAAGTCAGGTAATAATGGCGATAACCCCAATGAAACAAACTTGCAAACATGATACAACATGCAAAAATCAGCAGAATCAATGTATCCTTTTAACAGATTAAAATAGAGAGGCCTGACTTTTTTCAAGAGATATAGGAAATTAGTTGATACATTGTGACATCATGCTACACAATGAGCCTATAAAATTTGAAAGATAAAGGAACTCTCTTGATAAAACAGATGCAACACTATATTAAAGGAAATATTGGTATTAATGGTGAAATATGAGAAACATTCCCTTTAAATCCATAACATGACAAATGTCTCCACCATGACAATTTTATTTAATACTAAATTGGAAGTTCTATTGGTACAGAATAGAAAAAGAAAGAAACAGTTATTATTGGCAGATGGTGCAGATGATATAACTTTTACATAGATATATTCATGAATAAAATAACATGATAATTTTTATAAAGTATGCTCAGTGTAAGATCAGTGCACACATATTAGTGGCATTAATGTACACCAGCAACTATCAAATACAAATGTAACTATTATTTATTTGGAAATCACAACTGCAATTGCACTAAACCTGTAAGTTCTTTGTGAAAAATGGGATTAAAAATGAACAAGAACTTTATATGCAAAAGAACAAAAGTTTAAAGAGCAACGTAACAGAAAATCAAAATAAACTGAGGTATGTCAGTATTTGATACAGGTTAGGATCAAAAGTGTAAGCATGTAAATTTCCTCCCAAATGAGTTTAGAAGATGAAAAATTTCCACTCGATTGGTTTTAAAATTCTAACATATTTTAACTATATTTTCTTGAACTGACAAACTTCTCCCCAAAACGTGTATGGAAATATACCAAGCCAAGGGTGTCCAAGAACATTTTGAAGTACAATGCAGAATAGTTGTTATGGCTTTTCTCCTTGGATGCCAAGATTTATACAGTGGTCACTGTGGAATCTAGGCAGGGTGAATAAAATAAATCTCTGTAAACTACAGAGCTTAGATGGAGATAGATGGAACATGGCAATTCTCATATGACAAAGTTTCCATTATAAGCAGCTGTCACAAGAACATCTCACATACAAAATAAAGAATGATAAAATGGCAAGTTTTCTAACAATTGCTCTTGGCTATTATAGTTTGACAGCTATCCATATCAATTGCTTAAACAAATGGCACTTTATTTTTGTTATATAATAATAAGCGTTAAGGTATGGAAAATGAAGTGCTCAAGAAAGTCATTCTGTACCAAAAATTTTGCAGTTTTCTTCTTCATTTTTGTGAAACCCAGGATTGCAGGGTTATAGCTCCAAGAAGCTCTGTATAAATAATATTCGCACTACAGCTAGGACGAAAGAGGGGAGCAGGTCACACATCTGAAAGATTCTTCTTGTAGGAGTGAAGTAATTTTATTCCAGCTGACTTGAGCCTTCATTGCGTTTTTTGGAAATGCATCTCATAGCTATACCTAGGTGTTAAGAGAGTTTGCAGAGGAGTGTATATCAGATTATAAGTGTCGATCATCCTGAACAAATCAGACCTGTTTATATGCAAACATATACGGATGGAAAAGAATAGATACTGCGGTAGCAAATAGCAATATTGTCACAGTTCTCAATACAGGAGGGAAAGACAAATAGAAATCTCCATGACGCACAAATTAATTAAACTCCAGGTGAACTTAAAACCTTGATGTGAAAAGCAAATGCTTCAAAAATTCAGAATGAAACATTGGATAATGTCCTTATGATATTAATGTAGAAAAAAATGCTTTACACCAAATACTAGAGCATTTTCTATGAAAGAATACATGGGGAATAGGGCTATAGAAGAGACAAAGCACTGTGATTGCTTGGAAAAACATACAAACTTTGGAATTAAGCCACTGGGCTTTTCTCGGCCTTTGGTTGTTGAGCATTTTATAGAAATTTTCACTTGTCCTAGAAAAAATAGATGATCTCATAGGCTGAGTTGTCATGAAATACGCTGTGTGAAGACAGCTTTTAATGCATTGATTTATATGCTTCCCTCTTTTTTCTTTTTGTAACTGTTTACAAACCCATACCTGATTAAATTACATGTATTTGATTGACTTTTTAAAATATAGCAAGTGGTGAATCATGATTGCAAAGACGTGACCCATTGTGCTCAAATAAACCTGATTGAGGAAACATAGCATAATATTTGTCAAGAATCATTTTATTTTTCCCTTTCAGTGACTCTGTGTAAATACCTCAGGTGGGAATCAATATTTATAATTTTCAGAGCATTGCCCATAAAAGAGTGAAAAGCAATTTGTCGACATGATTGTGTATTAGGTGGTAACATTTAGACCCAGCCAAGTCTCACAATCGAATAATTTGAATGATTTCCACAAAGGGAAATAAAGCACTTTAGAAAGAGATTGGCTTTCAGCTCTATATCATAAATGGGTCCATTTTGTAGAATTAGGTATTTATAGTAACATCTACTCAGAGCGTGGAGGAAAGGAAGTATTCTAGATCATGCTGTCACACATTTTTATGTCTATTGCACTTAGATATTAGCAGCAGAAGATGGACATTTTTCTCATTCGTCTTTTCTTCCTCAATATGTGCCAATACCCAGTAAATCACTGTTGAATGAAATCATGCAAAATTATGTTATATACTACTCTGGCTTAGTGAATAGGATCTAAAGCTTTAATATTTATTTCAGGTTCTGAATTGGTCAAATATTCTATGGGATGGAGTGAAATATGTCCGGGGGCAGGAGCACTTTGGATATTGACTGTCTACACTAAACAACTTTTTATTAAATGCTTGGTTTTGGAATGCTTAATTTATCACAGCATACCCATCTTAAAAGTGTTTTTAAAAAAGCCTTCATGTGTAGTATTTTTACCTGGAAGAAAATTTTCTCTAGTGCTTCTTTACTACTGATGTTTCAACATTAGGGTCAACCTAGCAAGATAGTGTTCTACTCAAATCCAAGCATTATTTAAGATGAATGATGACATTAATTTATGGTCCAGGGAATTAACAATTTTGTGGTCTGTTATGAACTACTAAAGTTTAATTTTAAAAAATCATTATTACTATAGCAGCTATTGTAACAGCTGTGGGTAATAAATACTTTTTTTTTTTAGACAAGGTTTCACTCTGTCACCCAGGCTGGAGTGCAGTGGTGCAATCTTGTCTGACTGCAGCCTCTGCCTCCTCAGCTCAAGCAATCCCCCCACCTCAGCCTCCCGAGTAGCTGGGACTACAATTACACACCACCACACTTGGCTAATGTTTGTATTTTTTGTAGAGACAGGGTTTTACCATGTTGTCCAGGCTGGTCTCGAACTCCTGGACTCAAGCAGTCCTTCAGCCTCAGCCTCCCAAGGTGCTGGGTTTACAGGTGTGAGCCACTGCATTGGGCAGCATAAATAAAATTTTTACCACACCTTTGGCTACTAGTAGAACAGAATAAAACTTTAACATTGCATATTGAATAAGAATTTGTGAAAAGAAGAATGTATTTTTTTAAGCGATTTTCAAGGTAGTTTCCTGAGGGACATTTTACACATTTTCAAGATAACAAATCCGTTTGAAGACAGCATTGGCTTGGACAACACAAGTTAGGAGAATGACAAGTCCTCTTCAGAAATGTCCAACCTGTCAACATGTTAGTATAGCTTCAGGGGAAAGTATTTTCTATGAGAATCTTATTAAGTTTCAGAAAAACTTGTTGTAAACATTGGATAAAAGAGGCATCACAAATTATTTCTGAGGTAGAGATACAGCCAATGCTTCAAAAAATGAAGAGATACTGAAGTGCTTTGCAGTGAAAAAAAAAATCTCTCTCCTACTTCTGAAACCATATCCTGTATCCTGTGCCCTGAACCAGCACCAGGCTGCACTGTCTGCTGGTTTCTGGAGATTAACTTCTTGTTTTTTGTTTTGTTTTGTTTTGTTTTGTTTTTTGAGAGAGAGTCTTGCTCTGTCACCCAGGCTGGAGTGCAGCGGTGTGATCTCTGCTCACTGCAAAATCCACCTCCTGGGTTCAAGAGATTCTCCTGCCTCAGCCTCCCAAGTAGTTGGGACTACAGGCACACACCACACCACCATGCCCAGCTAGTTCTTGTATTTTTAGTAGAGATGGGGTTTCACCATGTTGGCCAGGGTGGTCTCGACCTCCTGACCTCAAGTGATCCTCCTGCATTGGCCTCCCAAAGTGCTGGGATTACAGGCGTGAGCCACCATGCCCAGCCTGGTTCCTGGACATTGACTCTTCATTCTTCTCTATCTGGAGCCTGGCCCAACTTCAAGAAGCTTCCCCAACCCTCTGATTTCTGCTTAAGTTTGGCCAATGGATATCAGAAGATTGGGCAGAGCATGCAATTGAGTCATCCATGCCCTGCAGCTGTTTCCTGGGCCTTTATGCAATGCTAAAGTTCCTCTTTTCAGTTTTTTTTTTGACAGCCACAGCCTATGTTCAGAATTTGATAACTGTTCTCTTCATTGACCCCATCGGGGTACCAGATCTTCCTGCTATAACTAGTCCTGGTTACCCCTCCTCATTTCCTGTAACCTTCCTCACATATTTGCACAATGTCCCTTTATCTAGCAATCCTCAATTGCCCCTACATGAGAGTGCCCTCTGTTCCCCTTAAACCCTGACTCAGACAAGTAGAGCTACATATGTTAGTGTCTTATGAATCCATCCAAAAAATTCTCTGTGCAATTGCAAGCAACTACAAACACCAGTGTTCATTTTCCACATTCCTTTACACAAGAGATGTCATACAGCTTCATTCTGTTCTCTGCTTACTAATCTTTTGTTTTTTTACTTAGCACTGTATTCTGACCATCTTGTCATAATGCTACATGGTAATTCCTAAATACCGTATTTTTTTTACAGCTATGTAATTTCCTTCATACATATGGAAAATGATTCATCTGTGTAACCAATTCTCTGTTTAAAAAGTGCAGCTATAAATAACCTTGTGCTTATTTTTCATAAAAGTGTGTATGTATCTGTAGGATAATTTCATAGCAATAAGATTTCTGGGTCAAGTATAGGTACACTTGTAATATTCTTAGATATTTACCAATTGACCTTGGTAGGAATTGAATTGTAGCTAATTTTGTAGCTCATTATAATCTGACACACTTCAGAGATTATAACAGAGACTTAAGTCAAAATTTAAGCAGATTGCAAAACTGATAGTTAAAAAAAATGATCTTAGTGTACTTTTGAATAATTTCTCTGCTAATTAATGGGTTGTACATATTTTATGTGACTAATAATTCATATTTTATATTCTGTGTACTCTATGTTAATTCTATTATCTCTATTTTATATTATATAGCTGAGTTTTTATATGTATTATACAATTCTAAGAGATTATATATATATAATCATTGCAAGAAATTTTATTTTCAGACATTAAAATTACCCCCAAGCACCTTCTTGACATTGGCTTGTTTCTTGACCTCCATGATAATACCTTCTCATGGTACCTTGGCTTCTTATTTTTCCATATTTCCCCTCTACAGTCATTTCAAGGCTTGTCTGTCCCTTTTTGTTCTTTACTAATTCATATTCTAGGCTGCTATTTCTGAAAGATTGTTCTTGGGATAGATCCATGAAAGTCTCTTGGGGAACTCAGTAAAAACACATTTCTGGGCGCCATTTTGGATGTTCTGCCTTGACATAATTGGCAAAATCACCTTGGAATAAGAAGTGTTAACAAGCTCTGGGATGGTGGGAAGTGAGATAGAATGTGAAAATCTAAAGCTTTGCTCTACAGAAACATGATAAACTGGGTATTTTAAATTTGTAGGTCCAGTTGATATCTTCTGTTCTTCATGGTGGCAGATATCAATGATTAAGATAAGTTCTTCTGCAGAATTTAAATTTTAATGGGAATTCTCTTCAATAGAAAGAACAAATAGCTCTACCCAAAGGCAAACTTGAAATCCACCTTCAGTTAAAAAATGCTGAACCTAATTTTGGAATGTTATTTTATCACAAGATAATTTCAGCCCCAAATCTATGTGGTTATAGTATAGAAAAGATACAGATATAGATAGATATATATCAATATGCATATTTGTAATATTATTTATTTTGTTTAGTTATTGAAAAATATATAGAATATTTAAATATTCTATACTATGATCCAGAATATTTATATAAATATTTTATTTGCTTTCAAAATATTTAGAGTACATGGGTTTGTTTTAGATAATCATTGAGAATATATGTTTGTATTATATAGATAAATCATTGAGAATTGTCTATTTAAGGAGACAATTTATATATATGTATTTATATATGAGAAGGCATATACATATTCTCAATGCTTATCAGTATAAAACAAACCCATGTACTCTTAATATTTTGAACACAATTATATATATAAGTAGTATATAGTATGCAATATTAATTATACATGCTTTCTATATTATTATAATATAGTATTATAATCAATATTTAAAGAACATCATCTGTCTGCCTGTAAACAAATCCTTTAATTTAAACTGGCCTACGTGGTTTTGAAGGGCAAATATGCTTATTTAGGAATGGTTAAGAACTAAGAAAAAATAGGGTCCATTGCATTCTTTTAAGTGCAGTGATATTTTCATGACTACTAAATGTACTTATTTATAAACATGGCATAATTTACTTCATAGACATGTAGTTGAACATTTAATTCTGCTTAGATGCATTCTTCTCTGAATGCGATTGCAGATTTATTTTGTAGTTTAGGTCCTGAGAAAGCTCACAGGTCCAGGTAGCCTTCCTACAGCAGCTAATGGAAGAATTGTTCTTGACTGTGGTCGTCAAGCTATGGTGGATGCTGATGGACAAATGACTGACATGGTTTATGTCAACTGCGTGAGCTGGGGGCAGTAAAGCTGCTCAGTTTACAGCCCTTTAATAGCTTTTAGGAATAATTCTTTACTAAGTGCTTCATATCCGTAGTTGGGTGCCCCAATAAAACATCCGATAAACCATTGATGAGAAACCATAAACATTGTTTTAAAACCAAATTGAGGTGTACGCATAATGCAGCCTTTTATAGAGGAACAGCTGAACGATCGTCAAGTTTCCCACCCCATCATCCCATTTTCTGGATCTAACAATGACGTGTCATCCCAGGGCATTCACGAACACTGATTCTCAACACCACAGCACACAGAAACATACTCTGGGTATTTGTTGTGGATATGCACTTTGTTCTCTGTTGCTGTCTGCTTAAACCAGCAACAAATTCATCAATAAAATTAAGCCCTGAGAATCAGTTATTTTGGAAATGAATTTCACAACATTTGGGGCATAGCATGATTCATTAGCAAAACCTTAAGTTTTGTTAGCTAACAAAAGAAACACCAAGACTAACAGCATGCAGATTGGTCCACTTGCCTCACCATATGTGTCTTGAAGGATATTTTAAATAGTTTTGTTTGTTTAAAGCGTTTTGTAAGAATGTAATCACTCAGAGAGCGACCCCTAAACATAAATGTGTGCGATTTATGACACATCGGAATGGTGCTTGTCTTCCTAATATTTGTGGTATATAAACAGAAACTATGATTCCAACTAGGAAATAAAAACAAATCACTATGTAATGGAACTCACATGTAGAAGAGGCAGTGTCTTAATTTAAAACCACAAAGGAGTCTTTTTCTTGTCAAGATGTTTGTAGCTGAGTTTCTCAAGCAGTTGTGATTTAACCCCATCATCCCTCAGCTCACTACAGACCTAAAATGGATGGGAAATGTCTGGGGAGGTACTCAGGGAACTGATCTTTACAAAGCTCTACCATCAGATGCCCACAGTGGCTCACACCTGTAATCCCAGCACTTCAGGAGGCGAAGGAGGGAAGCTTGCTTGAGGCCAGGAGTTTGAGACCAGCGTGGACAACATAGCAAGAGCCCCATCTCTATTTTAAAAATAATAATAATTAACTATTTAAAACTTTTTTAACTCTATGATGTGTCTGATACTCAGCATTGCAATCTGGTGGATTACGTATTCAGTTACATTTATAAAAGTAACTTTGAATGCACTCATTTTGCTTAGTCTGTTTAAAGGCTGGGGAATACACAGATCTCACTGGGTATGTGCATGCGGATCTCACTTGAGTATTTTTCCTTAGCCCAACAAGTTAGAAATAAAAGGATACAAGTTGTTCAACTTATAACACAACCTATCTTAATTGTCTCCTTTTGTTTTCTGTTGGTGGTCTGCTTTGTGCTTGATTGGTGGGGAAAAAAACTCATCAGGGAATCTCTCTAGCATCGACTCTCCTCTGAATTACAGCTTTGTTTTAGTTCTGTAACTTTGTCGAAACAATGTTTCCATGGCATTATTAAAAGGTAGATGTGTCATCTGTTCCATGAGGAAGCTAAGGTTCATGTCTGGTTTAAAACTCTAAAGATATGCAATTATGCTTGAAAGATTTAGATGTGTTCTGCATGTCTAAAGGTTTTAGAGCAGATAATGAAAATAATAAGGATAAAAATACAGTAGCTGTAACCTCATAATGTATTGACTGTATATAAATATCATAAATATTTAACCTTTCAGGTATATTGAATTTGCAGAAGGAAATATTTTGTCTGTAT
The DNA here is from genome assembly GCF_028858775.2 of Pan troglodytes. Classification (NCBI taxonomy): domain Eukaryota; kingdom Metazoa; phylum Chordata; class Mammalia; order Primates; family Hominidae; genus Pan; species Pan troglodytes. Next base: position 5,419,608 of record NC_072421.2, on the reverse strand, counting down.
TGTAGTATATTTTGAAAACAATAATCATTCTAAGACATTTTATTTTATTTTATTTTCAGACGTTAAAGTTGCCCCCCAAAAAATTTAATGATAAGAGAAATATTCTAAGCCAGGGGTTGGGAAACCACAGCCAAATTCAGCTTGTCCCTGGTTTTGGTAAATAAAATTCCATGAAAACTCAGCCATGCTCATTTATTTACTTACTGTCTATCCTTGCATTTTCAATGCAGCGGCAGAATTAAACACTGCAGCTTCAAGAGATATCATATAGCCTACAAATCCAAAAAAGGTTTACTACAAGGCTGTCTACAATAAAAAAAAATGTGCTGACTACCTGCTGTAAACTGACAAAGATATCTAGAAAACATTTTTCTAACCCATGATATTATATCACACCAAGCATGGTGAATTTCTTAGTAATATACCTATATTCTAATTAATTTGATTTTTAAAAGCATATAATTAATTTAACAGGTTACACTTTCTACTCCATTGCTATGTGCTCATTAATAAACTTATCTTTATTTTCATTGAAAAAGACTTAAAACACACATTAGAGGCATCTTTTATAAAAATGTGCATTGGTCAATTGTTGGAAACATTTCTTTTAAAATAATGCCAATTTTTATTAGAAAAGTAGCCATATTCATCATTAATTTATTCCTTTGTTTAATATTTGTTAAAGACTATATATTACATAAGGAATCAGGAACGAAGCTAGGAGAATCTATCAGATGAAATCTTGATCTCATGTTCGTCTATAATAATAGAGGGCATATACACAGAAAAAGTCAGTAGTAGAAAAAAATAAGTTGTGAAACTTCAGACAGTAATGACTGCCAGAGAGAAAATAAAATAGAGCCAGCTGTGGGAGGAGTGACAGGGTAAGTGTTGTCTTGTGTGGTGTAGTCAGGTAAGTAAGCTACAATCTGTCACCTGAAGATTGAGAAGGTTCCATACATGTGAATTTTTGGGGTGTGGGGTGAAAGAGGTTTCTTCCACAAGAAGGAAGAGCAAGTATAACGTCTTCAAGGATAGGACAAGCTTTTTATGTTCCAGGAAAAGCTAAAAGCGCCTGGATGGAGCTCACTGAACAAAGACAGGAGGAGTCGGAAGAGGATCAGAGAGCCAGGCATGGGTCCAGGTGTGGACAGCTTCCCACGCCACCGTAAAAAGTATACATTCCATTCTGAGTGTAATGAACTGTGTTGAGTTCAAGTCAGGCAGTGGTCTGACTGGGATTACAGGCTCAACAATCATTCTGTGTGCTCTCTGGAGAACGCACTACAGGATTCAAAAACAGAAATGGAGACGCCCACAGGGAGGAAACAGGCAGGATTCAGGATATGTGTGGGGCAGGAGCTTAAAGCAGTGAGTGAATTTCAGAAACATTTTAAAAACTACTCATACAGGGATCATTCAAAAAATTTCTTTCTTTTCCTCTTCTTTTTTTTTTTTTTGAGACGGAGTCTCACTCTGTCGCCCAGGCTGGAGTGCAGTGGCGCGATCTCAGCTCACTGCAAGCTCCGCCTCCTGGGTTTACGACATTCTCCTGCCTCAGCCTCCTCAGTAGCTGGGACTACAGGCGCCCGCCACCACGCCCGGCTAATTTTTTGTATTTTTAGTAGAGACGGGGTTTCACCGTGTTAGCCAGGATGGTCTCGATCTCCTGACTGTGATCCGCCCGCCTTGGCCTCCCAAAGTGCTGAGATTACAGGCGTGAGCCACCGTGCCCTGCCGCAAAAAATTTCATTACTAACATGTTTGTAAATGTATCTGGTATTGTTTTTACATAGTATTTATTTTTAGTATGTATGTATTTTTTTGAGACAGAGTCTCACTCTGTTGCCCAGGCTGCAGTACAGTGGCACAGTCTCGGCTAACTGCCACCTCCACCTGCCAGGTTCAAGCGATTTTCCAACCTCAGCCTCTGGAGCAGCTGGGATTACAGGTGCGCCACTACATACAGCCAATTTTTGTATTTTTAGTAGAGATGGGGTTTTGCCGTATTGCCCAGGCTGGTCTCGAACTGGCCTCAAATGATCTGCCCACCTCAGCCTCCCATAGTGCTATGATTACCAGCATGAGCCACTCCGCCTGGCCCATAGCTTTCTTTTTAAATATATGAGTCATGTTGAGATATATATATATATATATATATATATATATATATATATATGCACGTGTGTGTGTGTATGCCTTTTATCCATATAAGTACATACCCTACCTTTAGTCACTTTATGTTAACAACATTTTTCTATGGTACTATGCATCAGCTTAATGGTTAAATATTCTTCCATGAGGTAGTCATTGCAAAATTACATACAAAATCCCTTGTAATTCAACGTCAGATTTTTTTTCTTTTTTTTCGATCACTAACATCTACAGCACCCACTAACAGCATTACGAATCTGTTTTTAATATTATTTTTTTTCAAAATCTGTTCCACTTCATTGAGATATATCAAAAGAATTGAAATCATTTGGTGAGACAAATGAACATTTAACAAGTTTTTGGTACATATTGCAATACTGCTCTTCACAGTAGTATTTGAGAATTCCCATTTCACCTTCAGCAAAATGAGAAAAACACTTATGTTCAGAAAAATGCTGTAGAAAAGTTAATAGTTTCATTGACCTGGAAAAGAAAGATTAACATATGTAGAGGAAAATTCTGTTGATGTGTGAAATGCTTTTTTCTAATATGCTGAATTTTCCTTTGTTTACTTGGGTTCAGATAGGAAGAAATTTAAGTAAAAATATATGTATATATAAGTCTTTAAAGAAACATATATCTTTCTTTAAGCAATAGAAGTTTTAAAATCTGTGAGTTAATCAGTTTTATAGAGTTATGATTCTTGTTTTCCAATTGTTTTATATAAATTTGTAAATGATCCATTTCAACCAGTAGACCCTCTTAAATTTAATTTTATACACAGTCTATCCTCAGTTCGAACATGTTCTGTAAATAATTAGTGGGCCAAAGAAAGCTCACATTTAAGAAAACGTAGGGTGATTTTTGCAAAGTTGAAAATCTTCTTACTTGTCCTTTCTTACTTCACCTTTTGTGTTTCTTTTAAATTGTGTGTGTGTGTGTGTGTGTCTATGTATTTGTGTATTTTTTTAATAGGGTCTTTGTCTCCCAGGCTGGGGTAAAGTGGCATGATCACAGCTCACTGCAGCCTTGACTTCCCAGGCTTAAGCAATCCTCCCACTGCAGCCCCCTAAGTATCTGGGACCACAGCTGTGCACCACCACACCAGCATTTTTTTTTTTAAATTTTGGAGAGGCGGGGGGGGTCTCACGATGTTACCCAGGCTGGTCTCGAACACCTGGACTCGAGTGATCCTCCCCTCTCAGCCTTCCAAAGTGCTGGGATTACAGGCCTCAGTGACCGCGTCTTGCCCATACTATACTGTAAATGGATAACTTTATATTTCAAAATGGCAAGAAAAAAATAAAAATTTAAACAGTGCTTGGTGATTCTATGGTCTTTTAGTGACTTATCAGGCATCTGATCTAGAATTAATTTGATTAATCCTATAATAAATTGATATAATTTATTCTACTACAAGCTATAAGATGGTGGATCACTTGTCCTAACAGTCATACATATGTGAACAAAATGCCTGCCCTCGATGGGTACTATGAGAGAAAGAAAGAAACAATGGGTGAAGTGTTTCTTACACTTCAATTCCTTGCATCCCAAGAAAAATTCTATAGATTTGCTCAGAGGCAAGACAATGAATTAAAACTATGAATAAACACATTCTTGGTCAAAATTCCAGCCAAATTTGTTTCGTGAATATTGACAAGTTAGTTATTAAATATATGTGGAAAACGAAAGGAATTAAGCCAAAATAATTTGGCAAGCAATAACAAAGTTGGAGGACTCCTTTCATCTGTTTTGAAAATTTACATAAAGCTGCAATGATAAGACAGTGTAGTGTTTGTGGAAGGGTAGACACAGATGTTGGCATAAGAAAAGATAGATTGCAGAAATAGGGACAGGATAAGTTGTCAGCAGCTGGGTTTGGGGAGAAGGATGAATTTATCAGAAAGAAACATGATAGAGTGCATTGGGTTGAGGTAATTGTTCTATATTTTATCTGTAACGATGATTACATAAATGCATGTATTATATTTGTCAAAATTAATAGAACTATAGAACAAGTAAATTCCACTGTGTGTAGATTAGGTTATACTATATAAATTACTTTTTAAAAGATGGCAAAGCACGAACTTATTAACAAATCAGGAAACACTGAAGAGGGAATTAAGAAACTGAAGGATAAATAATTGAAAATATGCAGAATAAAATATAAAGGGGTAATAAGATTGAACATACAGAAAACCACATAAAGGGCATGAGAATAAAGTAAAAATGTCCAACACATGTATGTCTGGATTCCTATAAACACACAGCAGAAAGAAAATGGGGAATCGGCAATGTTCAATTAGGCCAAACTCTATTCAATTTTGACAATACGTATCGCAGTAGGCACAAGAAATAATTAAAAAGGAAAAAATAATAATTTGTAGAACTCCACATATATAGCATATAATAGTAAAATACTGAGAATTAACCTACAAAAATATAACAATAAATAATAGAAATTTTTTTGTTGAATTACCTTCCATGTAGTGATTATATTTAGAAGAGCAGCTATGAAACTTATGCATCACCTTTCAACAGAACAAGTGGAGCCAAGAAGAAATTGGAAAGAAAGAAAGAAGAAAGTAACTTCCAACCTAGAATTCTGTACCCAGTTTAAACACATTTCAGAAAAAAATAATGAGAAAAGACATTTTGGAAGACAAAACTCAAGGAACTTTACCAACAGTAGATTTTCACTCAAGGTAACAATTCGGGCTGAAAGAAAACTCTCTAAGATAAAAGTTTTGAGATGTGGGAGAAATTTAGAGAATCCAAATGGTGGTGGTGGTGGTGGTGTGTGTGTGTGTGTGTGTGTGCAAAATTGATGTATAATTGTTATGTATCACAATGCGTCATTGATATATAGCAAGCTAATATGTATTATGGTATAACATTGGTATATGTATAAAACGCATACACTTATATGTATGTATTTATAAATGTTTATGTAATAATAATATTGGCTTTTGGGTTTTAAAATGTAGATATAATTGACAAATAGAGTAAACAACAAATTTTGTTGGTGTGGTGTCAGATCTTTGCACTTTGTGGGAAGAAGTTGTAAATTATGATACAAGTTCTTTTCTATGCAGAACACAAAATAATCATTTAAATTTTTTACAGCATAACTTTCAAGAAGATAGCTGGAAAAAATAATAAAATGCAATTTTTCAAAAGCATCAAGAAATGAAGGAATGAAGAGGTTGGAATTGATGGGGGACAAGGCAATGTAAATAATAAGATAATAGATTTAAAAACCGATATATCAATAATTAGTTTTAATATACATGGATTTAATGCTCTAAATATGAGAAAGCAAATGTTAAACTATGTGAATAATTGTATTTTCCATAGAGGTCCGTGACAATATTTCCATTCTATAGTGTCTCCTACAATATGAATTTCTCACACCTTGATCACGAGACGGAATCAGTTTCCTTCCCCATGAATCTCAGCGAGTTCTTCAGGGAGGAAGTGAGACTGTGTTACTTTTGAGGGTGAGTCATGTAGGAAGACTTCCATGTGGTCTACTGGAATTTTGCACTTGAGACCCTGAACCTACTTGTAGGAAGAATAACTATTAATGCTGTGGGGAAAATATGCCACATGGAAAGGGCACAAATAGGAGCTCTGGTTGGACGTTCTCATCTTTAACTCATCTCATGACCAAGCCTTCAGCCCAACTATCCAGTGACCTCTGACATCACGCTTCCCAGCTGAGGCTACTATATCACAGTGCATACTGCTGTGTCTGAAGTCCTTATCCACAAAGCCCATGAGCATTTGGAGTTATCTGTTATACAGCCATAATATCTCTAACTGACTGTTGATTAAGAACAACAAAAACTAACAGATGCTGCTTACCAGAGGCATTCCTGAAATACAAACTAATTCAGATTAAAAGAATGAAAAATAGAACGTATTTTCAGCACTAAATAATGTAGCTGTCCTGGTCATATGAATAGCTGTCAAAGCAGACTTTAAGAAAAATATGGGCTGGGCATGGTGGCTCACGCCTGTAATCCCAGCACTTTGGGAGGCTGAGGCAGGCAGATCACCTGAGGTCAGGAGTTTGAGACCAGCCTGGCCAACATAGTGAAACCCCATCTCTACTAAAAATAGAAAAGGTAGCCCGGCGTGGAGGTGTGCACCTGTAATCCCAGCTACTTGGGAGGCTGAGGCAGGAGAATCGCTTGAACCCTGGAGGCAGAGGTAGCAGTGAGCCAAGATTGCACCACTGCACTCCAGCCTGGGCAACAGAGCAAGACTCCATCTCAAAAAAAAAAAAAAAAATGTGGGGAGGGGTTTTACAATGAAAGGAAATTTTACAGTGAAAAAATATTCAAATATCAAAAAGTAGTAGCCGTTCTCAAACATTAGGCACATAAACAGGAGACAGCTACTGACCATACAGGACAATATTGAAAATGGCTATGTGCATGGATGGACAGGCATTTCTTTATGCCCTTGTTTTTAATTCTTTTGAGTATATTCATAGAAATGGAATTGCTGGATCATATGGTAATTATATTTTTTATTTATTGAACAAGCATCATACTGTTTTCCACGGTGACTGTTCGGCTCACTGCAACCTCTGTCTCCTGGGTTCAAGTGATTCTCATGCCTCAGTCTCCCGAGTTGCTAGGATTATAGGCGCATGTCACTACACCTGGCTAATTTTTGTATTTTGAGTAGAGATGGGGTTTCACCATGTTGGCCAGGCTGGTCTTGAACTCCTGACCTCAAATGATCCACCTGCCTTGGTCTCCAAAAGTGCTTGGATTACAGGCATGAGCCACTGCACCTGGCCTATTTTATCATAATTCGAAAAATAATTTTACAAAATAGCAGTGACCAATTAAAAGTGATTATAGCTACAGAGTGGGAGAACAAATCTGTGGCACGTGTAACAGATTTATATATACTGCTATGCAGTATATATAAATAACGTGTACAAACAAATAAGAGGAAGAGAGATAATCAATTACAAATATAATTTCTTTTTTTAAATAAAAGGGAGAGGACTGAAACAAACGTCTTCCAAAGAGAACATAGAAATGGACATTAAATTCAACAGAAGTCCCTCAACCTGTTTATTTAGCATATATAATGTATTAATAAATTAATTAACAATAGAAAGTAATTAAATACTACACAATTATATTCTATTGTATTATATTATAATAATTATTATATCACATTATATATTGTTATAAAGAATATTATTGTATCAACTTAGTAAAGGAGGTAATAAATTTATTGAATAATGTCCCAGTGAAATATCATTATAAACTCAACAAAGCCACTTTGAAAAATAAAAAAAAGTAGACAATTCTGAGTGTGGATTTGAATGTAACATAAGTATAATTCTTATGCATTGCTGTGGAAAATGTAAATTTCTGTAAGTTGGGAAAACTGGCTTGGCAGTACCTCTTAAATTGAACTTGCCCATTCCTTATGAACCATCATTCCATGACAAGACCTATACATCACAGCCAGTCATGAACATGTGTTCTAGGTGGCACTACATGTATGTATAACATCATTATCTTCATAGCCAAATATAAACAGCCCAAATGTCAATGAGGATTTGATTCTGTCAATGCACTGGGTTACTCCACAGCACTGAAGGAGTGACTTATATCTGCGTGACCCAAAATTGATGCATCTCATGAACACGTTGGTGAGTGCCCTAAGCCAAACTCTAAATAATGTGTCCTCCAGATGTGCTTATATAAATATGAAATACAGCAAAACGGATTCATAATAGGAGAATGAAGGAAGTCTACAGAGGAAGAAGCAGTAATTGTAAGGGCACAATTTCTAACATGCCCTAAATACCCTTTTTTTAGTGAGGTATATTCACTTTGTAATAATTTCCCAACCCACACAGTTTGTATTTTTACATTTGGCTGCCAAAGTTTACTTTAATAAAAAAATTTTCAGGCTGGACGCAGTGGCCCAGGCGTGTAATCCTAGCAGTTTGGGAGGCTGAGGCAGGAGGATCACCCGAGCCCAGGAGTTCAAGACCAGCTTTGGCAAAATAGAAGGAGCCCATCCCTACAAAAAAAAAAAAAGAAAAGAAAAAGAAAAGAAAAAATTAGCTAGGTGTGGTGGCACATGCCTGTAGTCCCAGTTGCTCAGGAGGCTGAGACAGAAGGATCACTTGAGCCCAGGAGTTTAAGGCTACATGGAGTAATGATCACGCCACTGCACTCCAGCCTAATTGACAGAGCAAGACCATGTATCTAAAACAAAAATTCAAAAAGTAGTGTAGGCAATATTACCTTGCATTTAATCCTGTATCACACACATGCATGTGAATATCTACATATTCGTATATATATGTATATATATGTGTGTGTGTATACATGATATGTATATACACACACACCCCTACATAATTTAAACATATTAGCAACTGTAGCAAGTATGTGCACATAAATATTCCTAATCAATCCAGAAGTGCATAGTATGTATTTAATTACTGCAACCATAGTAATATGATTACTATTACTATTAATATGATTAAATACATAGTATGTATTTAAATTACTGCAACCCATACGTATATGTATTTATGAAACCTAACATAAAATACTATTTTAATTGGCTTTAATTTCTCAATACAGATTTAACAAATTACTACACCTTTAGTGTCTTAATACAAATTCATACTCTTACAGCCTTGGAGTCAGAAAGTATAAAATCAAGGTTTTAACAGGTCTGTGTTTCTTCTCAAGGCTCTAGGGAGACATCTGTTCTCTTCTCTTTCAACTGATAGAGTCTATCCTCATTTCTTGGCTCATAATTGCTTTTTTGCTTTCTTCCAACCAGTTGCATTTCTTCTGTATTCAAATCTTCCACTACCAACTCGGATTCTCCTACCTCCCTTTTCTATATTAGTACCTTCATGATTATATTGGGCCCACCAGGACAATCCAAGATCATCTCCCCATGTCACAATCCTTTACTTAATTATAGCCGCAAATTCCTTCTTACCATGCAAGCTCATGCATTTGCAGCTTCTGGGAATTTTGTCCAGGATACAGCTTTGGAAAACCATCATTTGGCGTACTATGGGGCTCATCGTTTAGGAGTGGCATTTATTATGGGAAGTTTTCTTTTTTAATCTCATGTTTATGACATGGTTTCTACCATAATCATTAAAGACTTCTACAACAATTTCTTTGGCTGTAGGAATATAACTGATCTTAGAATAACAGTTTCTTTCTCAACATATAGCCATGTCAACATCCCTTTCCCACTTCTGCAGTTGGGGCTCACAGTTTTTGGGGGGGTCTCCCGGGTCCTGCAGGAGCACTCCGCTTCCTTCAGAGCGTCTGTGGGTCCCCTCAGGATTGCTGGTTTGTTATTGCCAAAATGTCAGGTTTCTAATTTCAGAAATCTAGACTACCTTCACAACCATTTAATCTCAGTATATTCTAAGAATTATTAAATTAAAACCATATATTACCCATTTTTCTCTATTCATCTGTTATTCCTTTGTTCCTATACTTTTTACATTTATCACATGATTAAAAATAACTGGATTGAAATATAAGTTGCTTCTGTCTTTATTACTAAATAAAGTTTTTGGGGAAAAGAATACCCACATGTTCTTTCTAATTTGGAATTCATTTGAGATGCACATAGACATTGTTTAATTTGGACTAAACTTGTAATACTTAATCATTTTTCTAATGTTCAATTTCTTTACCATCACATCTTGTTAACTCTCAGATGTACCTGGCAGACGCTAAGTCCATGTGCCATGGATTAAAAATGTGCTCTCATAGCCCCTGCTTTTTAAATATGAGACACTTACTGGTGTATTTTTAAATTTTTTTTTGCGGGGGGGGGTCATGATCAAAGATACAACAAGCAATAGAGTTAACACTAAAAGGTATATCTCGCCCAGGCATACTAAGATCTCATCTGAAGTTCTCAAGACCCGTCTAGAAGTCTTCAGGCACTAATTTTGCACTTGAGAGGATTTTATTTTAACCCTCCTATGCACTTGTCGTGAAGCACAGACATTAGAATCTGGAGACATCGCTCGGGATGAATGAATTCCAGGCGGAGAGAACATCCCTCACTGACTGACACATATGGCTGAGAGGCCTCTGAGTATTGCTGGCCCTATTCGATTGTTCCCATGCAGAAGGAGAGACTTGAATGTACACATGATTCTGCCATGGAGTACCATCAACACCAGGCATTGGGAAGAAAAACTATCTTTAAGCTTACATGTTCAGTTAACTACTAATTTTACATACCTACTCTCTTCCAGGCATTGTGTATATAAGAACATAACCCTTGCCTTTAAGGAAAAGTTTTATTTATTTGCTTTATTGCATTTCTCCGATACCTATTCATTCTACCACCGTAGATTGTGGACAAGTCCCCTTTGACTTCTACATTGTAAAACAAATAGAAATTTCTGTGTCCTTCTTGGCCTTTTGGTCAATATTTCCACGCTATTGCCCATTCCCAGTGATTGCAAAGAATTGCTTCCCTTGTCTTCAAAGACGCAACTCTTTCCTGATTTTCCTTTGTCTCTCGATCTTAGTTTCCCTATCTATGTTGAAGTCCACCTATTCTACCTGTCTTTCAGATGCTGTCTTCCATACTGCAGACTTCTACAGTTACTTCTTTTGGCATTGACATAGTCTTCTTTTTTAATCTTGGGTCTTTGCTGGCCATCCTTGAGCTCTTATGAAAGCACCATGGTGCCTCCACTACTGATGGATGTCAGCACCTCCCTGGAATTCTTTATCACATTGCTACTGAGTTGACTGCTTTCATCTTTCAGGTCATAAAAGAGATGTATGAATAATATTTTCAGCAGAACATCTCCTGACTGTCTTTATGTGAGCAATCCTTTCATCTCGCCATTCACACTCACAATATCTTATCTTTCCTTCAGATTGTCTGTAAAAGTTGCAATGTTGTTCATTTATGGACTAGTGTTTGCCACACTACTAGATTATAAGCTTCATGAAGGCAAAAGAGTGTCTATAGTATTCACCTTTTATCTCCTAGGTTGTTGTCCACCAATCCCGTAGACTGATGTGCTGATATATACTCTATTTATCAGAGCCTTGCATGATTATAATCATGCAAGTTTTGCTTTTATTTGTAATTATGGGAAATATGGGAGTTCATATAAGTCCTTTTATTGGGAATTATGATGGAGGGAAACCTGCAAACAAAACCAGTGAATAAAGCATCATGCATGATGTTGTGTACAATACACGCAGAGTTCATAAGTGGCTCACAAATGATGGTGTAGCCAGTTCTACTGGTGACAAGAAAGATCAGGAAAGACCCAATTAATGAGACTTAAATAATAAGACTTGATTTAACTCAGCTGAGTTATAGTCCAAGAAAATACAGTGTTATGGCAACATAGATGGGCACGGAAATCAATCCAGAAGAGAGGAAAATAATTAACAAAGGGATTCTTATGAGCAAGTCACCATGGTTTCTGCCTAGGGGTCTCAGAGGTGTGGGTACTAAGGAGAAGACTGCATCACTAGGGCTTGACGAAACATGTTCAGAAGACTGAGTGCTCTAGCATTGCTGACATTTCAAAAAGAAAGGAATGTACTGAAATGTATTGTTTAGGAAGACCATTCCATCTACACTGCCAGTGATTGTTGGCAGAATTCTGGAGTTAAATGCATGGTATCCACTGTAGTTCAAGAGAACTAACATACAACAAAAGTAGGGCTTGCATTTGTTGTCTGCAGTTTCTGTAACAAATTGCTACAAACTCAGCACCTAAAACAATGCAAGTGTTTGTCTTACAGTTCTGCAGAAGGGCTGGCGATCAAAATTAAGGTGTCAGTGGGACTGCATTTGTTTCTGCAGCCTCGGGGGAGAAACTGTTTCCTTGCCTTTTCCCAAGTTCTAGAGGAGATATGCATTCATTTGTACATGGTCCTATCCACGATTTTCAATGCCAGTAGTGCTGCATCTCTTTTTGAGAATTTTTCCATAGTTATATCTCCCTCTGGTCACAGCTGGAAAATGATCTCTGATTTTAAGTTCTCGTGAGTTGAAATTGGGTCCACTTGAATAATTCAGGATCATCTCCCCATTACAAAATCTGCACACTTGATTACACCTTCCAAGCTTCTTTTTCCATGTAAGGTGACACATTCAGAGTTTGCAGAGGATGCAGGCATTTTGGGAGGGCCATTATCCTGCCCACCACAGGGTTTGTATCTGATTATTTGGGTCATAACATGTAAGATAAGGAAGAGGCCTGTAAATTTTATTGATGGTTTGTGTGTGTGTGCTTTGCTTAACTCCATTTCAGGTCGTGTCTTGCATAGTCTTACTAAATGTCTTGAGGAATACATTGTACCTTAATTCAGCAGCACAATGTGTATACATTTGGCTTGCAATGGGCATTCTGATGACTGGCGTATAAAATAAGAGAATAAAGAAAAAACACTTTGTAATTTGAGAGAACATGACTATTAATGGCAGGATACACATTTGTAAGGTTATCGGAAGGTTAGTCTCTGACTTTACAAGAATATTTTAAGTATAATTGCCAAATCAGAACTGATGGAAGAAAGAGAAAAATTCTAGCATTCAAATTTTAAATGCAATCAAGAATCTCAGCCATTTTTTTTAAAGAATTGGGTTTATGAGAGAAAGAGAGACAAAGCCAGGGAAGGAAAAATCAATAGCTTGAAGTTAGTACTGACACACACTTATAAAATTTCTTACCTAAAATTGATAATACTTAAATACAGTTTAGTTTGATGGAAAACACATTCTGTTAATAATTCAAAAATATATTACTTAAAACCAAATTATCTTTTCTAAAAATACATTTCCTTACATGAACTTGAAAGATACAAAAAAAAAAAAAGTTAAAATACATCTTCTAAGGGTCGGTCTCACTAGGTGAGCTTCTCTTTTTTTCTTTTTTCTTTCTTTTTTATTTATTTTTTCTTTTTTGAGACGGAGTCTCGCTCTGTCGCCCAGGCTGGAGCGCAGTGGCGCAATCTCGGCTCACTGCAAGCTCCGCCTTCTGGGTTCACACTATTCTCCTGCCTCAGCCTCCTGAGTAGCTGGGACTACAGGTGCCCACCCCCACGCCGGGCTAATTTTTTGTATTTTTAGTAGAGATGGGGTTTCACCGTGTTAGCCAGGATGGTCTCTATCTCCTGACCTCGTGATCCACCTGCCTCAGCCTCCCAAAGTTCTGGGATTACAGGTGTGAGCCACCGCACCCGGCCTAGTTTGAGCTTCTCATGCTAAACTTTAGTTGCGGAAAGATACTCCAACTGTCTTCAATTATTTAAGAGATGTAATCAATGTGTTTGATTTTTGCAAGAAGACAGTATACCCAGGAGCCCATTTCATTTTATTCTGTTTCTCTTGTTAAATAGAACAAGCAACACCCGTCGTCATTCAATAATATTTTATAGGAAATGAATATCAATAAAATGAGATTGTTTTTCCTTATGAGGAACTTTTAATTGAACTCAAATTGGGAAGTATGTTAATGCAGGAATTAAACCTGCTACAATTGCAATAGTCTGTATGGAAAGAAAGAGATAGGACCAGCTTCAGGTCAGTGGTATCAGTTCCTCTGGGAACAAAATGACTCAGCTCATGGTTTTCCAAGATTGCCATCAAGAAATGCCCCATGATTAAAAACATTGATGATAGCCCACATTTATCTGATTCTTGTGAAGGAAATTGAATTTTTGTGTTAAATTAAGCAACGATGAAGGTCTCATTATGATCTATATAATTAATTGCCTTCTCCATAATTAATGCATCAATATGCTCAGAAATGTCTTGAGTTTGAGAGTCTATTAAAGCCTGAGGTAAACCTGACATGGAAGAGCTGTTTCTAGCGTTTTTCAACTTAAATCTTGTTGGTACTAAAGACATTAAAAGGAATAGATGATCCCTTCCTAGGGGTGTACTAGTAGTACAATCACACCCTAAAAAGGTTGCACTTTTGTACCAAAATAGACATATTTTTCTTTAATAGCAGTAATAAATTACTCCTAATTGAAACTCATGGGATATAAAACAGTATGCACTCTAAGAAACCGACACCAAATGCTATACAGTTTTTTCTTTCTTATTTTTTATATAATGCGTGCATGTGTGTGTGTGCGTGTATGTGTCTCTGTGAGTGTGAATGTGCATGTGTCTGTGTGTGTGTTTGTGTGTCTTGTGTGTGTGTCTGTGTGAGTGTGTGTGCCTGTGTGTCTGTGTGTGTCTATGTGTGTGTCTGTGTGAGTGTGTGTGTGTGTGTCTGTGTGTGTGTGTGTGTGAATGAGGGACTCCTTTACTAACTGTAGCTTGTGCATTTTAGTCCAACATAAACTGTTGCTCAAACATAGAAAGTTTTCATAGGAACAGCACTAAAATACAATTACTACAGAGGCAATACCAAGAGACAATAGAATACATTGTTCTCTTTATACGGAGTGAAAGAAGACCTATGTTAAAGCAGGGGTGATTTTTTATTATGGGTTAGGAATAAGTTGCATTCACCTGCGGTCACCCTGAAAGGGGTGGGAAAGAAGTGAAGAGAAAACAAGTAGATTTAAAGGAAACTGTGAGAGAAGAGATTCTATCAGGGGTCAGTAATGTAGGGGCAGAATGTAGAAGGTAGTCATGTTAGGCTTTCCAGGTCTCTGTTACAGCTACCTAACGCTGTAGTTGTAGCACAAAAGCAGCCAGAAATGTAAACCAATGGGTGTGATTGTGCTTTTATGAAATTCCATCTGCAAAAATAAGCGTTGAGACAGACATAACCCACCAGCTATGGTTTGCAGACCGCTGGTCTATAGTTAAGGTGCAAATAAGTTTCTTTTCTTTTCTTAGACATTCAAATCCTCAGCCTTATGGCTGATTATATTTTTGTTTGTTTGCTTTGTTTTGTTTTTGAGACAGCATCTCACTCCATTGCCCAGCCTGGAGTGCAGTGGCGCGATCACAGCTCACTGCAGCTTCAACCTCCAGGCTCAAGAGATTCTCCTGCCTCAGCCTCCTGAGTACCTGGAAACAGAGGCATGCCACTACCACACCCAGCTAATGTGCTTTTGTATTTTTTGTAGAACCGAGATCTTGCTATTTTGGCCAAGCTGGTCTCAAACTCCTGGGCTCAAGTGATCCACCCACCTCAGCTTCCTAAGTGCTGGTATTATGGGCATGAGCCACAGTGCCTGGCCTGATTATCCATTTATTGTAGACTTTAGTTTTCCACTACTTAAGACCATGCCTATCCCTAGGTAGAGAAAAGTTTAGTAGTCATGTGCTTGGAGGCTTGCCCCTAGGCCACGAGTCTTGAAGCTGGTTACACTAAAAGGTTGGCTGTCTCCATAGATTTCCCATGATTTTGCTCTTTCTACAATTCTCTGAGACCCTTCACCTGAGAAACTCAGTCATCATGTCCCATCCAGGGCAGATATCAGCCTTTACCTTTGATGCTCGATGTCCAGTCTCCCAACACCAAGATCCTGCTTCTCTGTCTCTTAGCTTATTGTTGTTTCATTTAGATGCTAAATGACACCTTCCATGGGCAGGCTTGGCCAGGTGCCTTTCATAGTGATGTCAATTTGGTTTTTAGCCAACAGTACTAAATATAATCTCACCATTCGCGCTTCACTTCATTGCAAAGCTATCAGTAGGCTCAGTTTCTGTAAGGCTAGGAAACTTCAAAGCCACCTGCCCTCCCTTGCTCATCCTTACACCTTGGCTTGGTCCTTACTTGTCCTTAGACCCAAGCCCCCAAGCCACAGCCGCTTCTCCAGTGAGAGAAAATTTTTTTTTTTTTGACGGAGCCTCGCTCTGTCGCTAGGCTGGAGTGCAGTGGTGCAATCTCGGCTCATTGTAACCTCTGCCTCCCAGGTTCAAGTGATTCTCCTGCCTCAGCCTCCCGAGTAGCTGTGACTACAGGCACATGCCACCACGCCCAGCTAATTTTTGTATTTTTAGTAGAGATGGGGTTTCACCACGTTAGCCAGGCTGGTCTTGAACTCCTGACCTCAAGTGATCGGCCGGCCTTGGCCTCTCAAAGTGCTGGGATTATAGGGCTGAGCCACCACATGCACCCACCAAGAGGTACTTTTTAAACCCTCACTAACCTCCCATCATCCCCTCTTTTGGAGACTCCAGTGTTTATTATTCCTCACTGTTGGTCCATGTGTACCCTTTTTTAGCTCCCACTTATCAGTGAGAACATGCAGTATTTCACCTTCTGTTTCTGAAATGTCACTTAGGATAATGGCCTCCAGTTCCAGCCATGATGCAGCAAAATATATTATTTAATTCTTTTTTATAGTTGGGTAGTATTCCATAGTGTCTCTATGCCACATTTTCTTTAGCCAATCATCTGTTGATAGAAACTTAGATTGAATCCATATCTTTGCTACTGTGAATAGTGCTGTGATAAACATGAGTTCAGGTATCATTTTGGTAAAACAATTCTTTTGAGACAGAGTCTTGATCTTTTCCCCAGGCTGGTGCGCAGTGGTATAATCTCGGTGCACCAGCTCACTTCAACCTCCACCTCCCAGGTTCAAGCTATTCTTGTGCCTCAGCCTCCTGAGGAGCAGGGATTATAGGCGTGTGCCACCACACCTGGCTAGTTTTTTTGTATTTTTGTAGAGATGGGGTTTCACCATGTTGGCCAGGCTGGTCTTGAACTCCTGACCTCAAGTGATCGGCCTGCCTTGGCCTCTCCAAGTGCTTGGATTACAGGTGTGAGCCACCACGCTCGGCCTCAATTTCTTTTTCTTTGGTTAGCTAGCCAGTGGTGGCATTGCTGGGTTGACTGACAGTTCTGTTTTTAGCTCTTTGAGAAATCTCTGTACTGTTTTCCATAGGGGTTGAAGTAATTAACATTTCCACCAACAGTGTGTGTTTCCTTTTCTCTACAACCTGCATCCTTGCTAATCCAACCCAAATTTTTATGTGAAATTTTGATGAGTATCCACAGCCGAGCCAATGATTTCATCAGCGCATGAAACAATATATTTTAAAATATCAAGAACAGTTACTTTTCTACATCTTCTTGCCCAAGTCCAGTTGAATCTCCCATTTCAATCCTGTTCACTTCAATGTTGTCCTCTTTTTTCTCATGAGTAGCAGATAATTGCAGACTTCTTTTTTTGTTGTTTCTTAAGAGATGGGATCTTGCTCTGTCACCCAGACTGGACTGCAGAGGTACAATTCTAGCTCACTGCAGCCTCAGCCTCCTGGGGCTCAAGCCATCCTTCCAGCTCAGCCTCCCAAATAGCTGGGTCTACAGGCATGCACAACCACGCCTGGCTAATTGTTGTATGTTTTATAGAGATGGGGTTTTGTTATTTTGCCCAGGTTGGTATCAAACTCCTGGCCTCAAGCTATCCTCCTGCCTCAGCCTCCCCAAATACTGGAATTACAATTTTCAGACTTCTTATGTTCTTAAAATGAGCTTTAATTATATTTTGAATAATAATAATAATAATAATTACCTATAATAGAAATTAATTATGTGAATCTCTTCTTTTGAATTCAAAATAAGCATATCTTCTTACCTGGAACTTGAAAGCCACTTTCCAACTGGTCTTTCTACTTCTCAACACTTTAGTCCTAACATAGCACCCAGAAGATTCCTAATAAAATATGTGACTTCATGTGACTCCTCTGCTGAAATTATCCAGTGTTTCTACCTCCTACTCAGAATAAAGGTCAAAATGCTGAAAATGATGTAGCCCACCATGATCTGGTATCCCCCTTGCTTATCCAATAGCTGACCCTACCAATTTCCCACTTATTTAATTCAGCTGTTGTTATACTGATCTTATGGCTCTTCCAGAAAATTACCAAGCATGGTTTCTCTTTTGCATTTTCATTTTCATGGTACTCTGTCTTCCCAGGGGGTTTGGTTATTCTAATTTTTGTGCAATTATCACCTGGACAGTAATCTGTCGCCCACGATTTTTAAAAAGTGAACCACACACACACACTGTGTGCAGCTCCATCTCCTACCACACACTTCCCTATTGCATTTTCCCACATCTAAAGAACTACACACATTACTCATTTATTTAATGTCCTGTCAGTTTCCACAATAGAATAAAATCTCTGTCAAGGCAGGAATGCTGGCCTCTTTTAGTCACTACTGTATCTCAAGTACTCTAAAAACGATCTAGCTCATTGTTAATAATAAAAGAAAATTGCTGAATAAATAGAAGAGTATTTTAAAATTATATTTTACAATTTTTCTCCCTGTGTTCACCTCCCCAGAACAAACAATGTGTTCTTTAATTTTAACCAATGTGTTTTATGTATGTTCTTGTTTAGCATAAAATATATTTTGGGTGATGTGGTAGGTAGAATAAAACCACTCTACAAAAAAAAAAAAAAAGAGAGAAAAAAACATGTGCACATCCCAATCCCTGAAACCTATGGATATGTAAATTTACACGGCAGAAGGGATTTTGCAAATGGAATTAGATTAAGGATTTTGAGGTGGACTGGTTTTCGTGGAATTATTGGGGTGAGCCCACTTTGTTATTTATTTATTTATTTATTTATTTAGACAGAGTCTTGCTCTGTCACTCAGGCTGGAGTGCAGTGGCATGATCTCAGCTTACTGCAACCTCTGCCTCCGAGGCTCAAGTGATTCTCCTGCCTCAGCCTCCCAAATTGCTGAGATTACAGATGCCCACCATCACACCTGGCTAATTTTTGTATTTTTAGTAGAGACGGGGTTTCACCATGTTGACCAGGCTGGTCACGAACCCCTGACCTCAAGTGATCTGCCAGCCTTGGCCTCCCAAAATGTTGGGATTACAGGTGTGAGCCACTGCACCCAGAGGAGTCCAGCTTAATCACATGAGTTCTTAAAAGCAGAAAAGGGAGGCAGAAAAGAGTGTGTGAGATGGCATTTGAAGAAGAACTCCATGTCCCTGTATTAGTCTGTTCTCAGGCGGCTAATAAAGACATACCAGAGACTGGGTAATTTATAAAGGAAAGAGGTTTAATTGACTCACAGTTCCCCATGGCTGGGGAGGCCTCAGGAAACTTACAGTCATGGTGGAAGGGGAAGCAAATAAGTCCTTTTTCACATGGAGGCAGCAAGGAGAAGTGTTGAGCAAAAGGGGGAAAGGCCCCCTAGAAAGCCATCAGATCTCATGAGAACTCACTCACTTTCTCGAGAACAGCAGCATGGGGGTAATTGCCCCTATGATTCAATTACCTCCCACCAGGCTCCTCCCACCACATGGGGATTATGGGAACGACAATTCAAGATGAGATTTGGGTGGCAACACAGTGAAGCTGTATCAGTCCCTGCACTGGTTCTGAGAATAGGAGGCTACTTCCAAGGACCAGAGAGAAACTGGCCTCTGTGGAAAAGGTCAGAGAATCGATTGACTTCTACAGACTACAGAAGAAAACACAGCCCTGTTGCATCTAGCTTTTAGCCTAGAGAAACCCAAGTTGGACTTGGACTTTCAGAACTGGAAGATAATAGAATTATGTCATTTTAGGCTACCTTATTTGTGGTAATTTGTTACAGCAGTCATAGGAAACTAATAGAGATTTTTTTTTTTTTTTTTGAGACAAGGTCTTGCTCTGTTGCCCAGACTGGAGTGTAGTGGTGCAGTCTCAGCTCACTGCAGCCTCAAACTCCTGAGCTCAAGTGATCCTCTCACTTCAGCCTCCCAAATAGCTGGGACTACAGACACATGCCACCATGCCTGGCTAATTTATTTTTATTTCTGTAGTGATGGAGTCTCACTATGTTGCCCAGGCTAGTTTCAGACTCCCGGGCCCAAGCAATCCTCCCACCTCAGCCTCTTGAAGTGCTGGGAATACAGGAATGTGCCACTGTGTACAGCTTTATAAATGGTAATTGTATTGTTGCTAATGGTAGGTTTTTTTTTAGTTTTATATTTTACAAAGAGATGTGTAAACACACTCAAATTAAAAATCACAAACACTCCTTTTTTGACATATGAAAACTGGCTAAAACCTTGAATCTCTCACTGTGGACAAAAATGTCAGAAATTGTTTTCCAATTGACTTCTTAGGGACATATAAAAAATAAAAACCATTGATTGTCAATGAACACATCCTCTTGAAAATCCTGGGCAGCCTCTCACATGAGAGAGTTGGTCCCAAGAAGAATGAGAAAATGTTGGACACTTCAAGCAAAGCCTAGACCAGCAGTTCTAGATTTGATTTGGGTTGTTCTTTGGTTTCATGGTTTTTAACAAAATTCATCACTTCAGGTGGAGGCGAATGAAGAGACTCCAGTCAATTTTTTCCTGGGGACTGGAACAAAGTTAGAAATATGGATAAGCTGTAGAGGGAGGTCCCTCTCATTACAAACCATATTCAAGCACATCCCTTCCACACAGTTTTACAACATGGGAAAAAGAACAAGACCCAGAGTGAAGATGAGCAGAACTTTTTTGTTTTTATTTTTTTGAGATGGAGTCTCACTCTGTCACCCAGGCTGGAGTGCAGAGGCGCAATCTTGGCTCACTGCAACCTCTGCATCCGGAGTTCAAGCGATTCTCCGGCCTCAGCATCTGGAGTAGCTAGGACTACAGGTGTGCGCCACCACACCCAGCTAATTTTTGTATTTTCAGTAGAGACGGGGTTTCCCCATGTTGGCCAGGGTGGTCTCGAACTCTTGACCTCAAATGATCTGCCCGCCTTAGCTTCCCAAAGTGTTGAGATTACATGCGTGAGCCACCATGCCTGGCCAAGACAAATAGAACTTAAACTAATTTTGCTCATCCAGCTTTCCCAGTTAGACAATCTCATTAGGTCCCTGTGTTACATTCCATGATGTCTCCAGAGAAACAGAAGTAACAGGATATGTAGAGACATATAAGAGGAGATTTACTATGGGAATTGGCTCACACTATTATGATGACCAAGAGTCCCACAATCTCCCATCTGTGAGCTGAAAGGAAGCCATCGATGTCATTTAGCCTGAGTCTGGAGGCCTGCAAACCAAGAGCTCACATGTCCATGGTCAGGAAAGGATGAATGTCCTAGCTCAAGAAGAGAGAGCAAATTCACTGTTTCTCCAGCTTTTTCTTCTATTCTGGACCTCAGTGAATTAAATCATACCCACCCACATTGGTGACATTGGATCTTCTCTACTCAGTCTACAGATTCCAATGCTAATCGCTTCCTGAAACTCACAGAAACACTCAGAAATAATGTCTCACCATCTACCTGGGTCTCCCCTTGCCTAGTCATGTTGACACATAAAATTAACGATCGCAACTTCCCTTAGGCACCTTCAGACTTTCCTTGGAAGTGTCAATGTCTTCTTTGTAGAAGGAGAGGCCCTAGAAAATGAACATTTAATGAAATAAAATGAACATGCTTAAAAGCCTATAAATGTCAAGTAATCAATGGATAATGAAAAAGTATTATGAAGACACGTTAAAATGTTCACATTAAGTGATACAGATTGGTATAACTCGTTCTAATCCTTTATTTGGATGAAGGTTTGCCAATCTTAGCACTGTTGACATTTGGGATTTGATACATCTTTGTGGTGGGAGCTGTCTTGTGTATTGCAGGATGTTTTGTGGCATCCCTGGACTCGACCTACCAGATGCCAATAGCACCTAATTTCCCCAATTGTGACACCCAAAAATGCCTGAAGACATTGCCAAACATCCCCTGTGGGACAGATTTTACACCAGTCGAGATGTGCTGTTACATTAAAACCAGGACAACATTTGTGGTCATTTGTTCAAATAACTGGAGATCTTGAGTGTCATTTTAACACTCTCTATTTTATAATATATTAACTACAGTGTTTACAATACCAAGTTTCAGCAATGTTTATGTATCAAATGAAGTGCGAAGTGTCATTACCTATTTTAGGAAGATCGTAACTTCTCCTTTTATGTGCCAGTATCTTGCAGCCATTTCAACATGGGAGAGCCACTTCAGGGTTTTCAATCGGAGAAGATTTTGAAGGGGGAAGTGTTCACAAATATATTTGACCAAAAATTAGAGAAGGGAAGGAATAGTTAAAGAGAGAAGCAGAAACACAGGGGAAGAAAGAGAAAGAAGAAGGAGAGAGAAGCAGAACAAAAAGAGAAGTAGAGAGAAAGCCTTGCTAAATAAATTGAGCTTTTACTTTCTGTTCAATTGGAAGTAGTTTCTTGTTATTGTTCTGGCTCTGGTGGCGGTGGTTAGAACCAGTTCAAATATAACCTTGATTAAGCCGAGGGGAAACAACTGCTGGTAAAACAAACAAACAAACAAACAACAAAAACAAAACAAAACAAAAAATCAGAAGGAAGTCTTAGTATTTTTTGGCTAACTTTTCCTTTAACTTCCGCAAACATTTCTGAATACTTAGATCGGTATGTTCTATTGCTGTGTTATTTATAATATTTTTAATGGTATAAATGCTAAACTTAAATTGAGGAATCATCTGGTAGAGATGAGTAGAAAAATATTTATACGTAGGAGAAACTGGTCTTAAAATATCAGCTAGGTAAATTTGGAAAAAACATGTAATATTCATAGAAATAGGTATTGCTAACTTAAAGCAGGCTGAGAATCAATGAATT
The DNA here is from genome assembly GCF_028858775.2 of Pan troglodytes. Taxonomy (NCBI): domain Eukaryota; kingdom Metazoa; phylum Chordata; class Mammalia; order Primates; family Hominidae; genus Pan; species Pan troglodytes. The sequence goes on along the minus strand of NC_072421.2, from coordinate 5,396,857 downwards.
AATTTTTTTACAATTTGAAATAATAGTTTTACTTTTTAAAGAAATAAAATGCACAAATTTCAATCAAAATACTTTTGGAATTGTGCTGATTTGTTTAGTTATTCTGGACTGTAAACATGTCACGTTAGTTTTCTCATCTAATTGTTAAATAAATAATTCAAGGCTTTGTTTTTAACTTGCTGGATAACATGTAGATGAATAAAAGCAGTTTTAGAATTTTATTTACTGATGCTAAAATGATTGAAATAACATGATTAATGTTTAGTAGGGTTCGTGAGGTAACAGTATTGATTGGGCATTGTGTATTTCATAATTTTATATAGACATTTTGTACTTTCACATAACTACTTTTTTTTTTTTTTTTTTTGAGATAGAGTCTGGCTCTGTCACCCAGGCTGGAGTGCAGTGGTGCCATCTCGGCTTACTGCAACCTCCACCTCCCAGGTTCAAGCTATTCTCCTGCCTCAGCCTCTAGAGTAACAGGGATTACAGGCATGCACCGTCATGCCCAGCTAATTTTTTGTATTTTTAGTAGAGATGGGTTTTCACCAGGTTGGCCAGGCTGGACATGAACTCCTGACCTCAGGTGATCCACCTGCCTCGGCCTCCCAAAGTGCTGGGATTACAGACATGAGCCACCACACCCAGCCACATAACTGAACTTTTGTTTGGCAATGTTTTACTTTACTGCCTCCAGTGATGTTCTAACTTAGGCAAAGGTACTTGCACACGTTTCATGAAATACAAGTAAAGCATTTATTTTTTCCATTTATTTGGACTTGTAATAGTACAAAAATTTAATGGATAGTATTTTCATCCCACAGCTATTTCTCAGCAAGGTATAAATTATTTTTTGAGTGCAATAGAATGTTCTTCTAAATCCACTAAAACAGGTCCTTCCCCTACAATTTTCAAGCTGGGTCTCATGAAAAAATGATTCAGTTTGATGGAAAGAAATGAGGACTTATTTTTTTTAAAAGGAAAAGGTGAAAATGTGAAAATGATTGACTATTTTCTAGAACAAATAAAAATACACACAATATATCTTTTAGTGTTTTAGAATGTCTATACCTGCAAGAATTTTGTAGAACATCATTTTTTTCTCTTTAAGAAATTAAAGATTAAAATAAATGTTTTGCTATTATTGATGATTATGTTTTATCAATAAACATCAACTGGCAGCTGGACAATCTGCTAAAGATTTTTTTTCTTTTTTGAGTGAAGCTTTTGCTTATCTTACTTATTCAGAATTAACATAGTGAAAGATTTGGCAAAATGAAGTTTTTTTAAATGAGTAATTTTCTTTTTATACTAGGTGATTCTTATGTGAACCAATTAAAATATCATACAACCATACCTAGCTGTAACAACATAATTTCTGTTTGAAAATGTGTATCTATAATGCTGGTGGTATAAAATAGAATAAGTAGAAGCAGGTTTGAAAATAAAAACAAGTATGTAGAACTTAAAAAATTTCTCAACCATGGGCACCGAAACAGTCATATTAAACTGGAAGTCTCCATGATTTCAAGTTGCTCACGTTATTGTCCAAATGTAATAAAGGGAGAAAGGTTACTGCGTTGGGTCATTGGATGGTTAGTTTTCTGCATCCACTTGCCTAGGTTTTATACACACACTATCCCATCAAACACTGATATAAGTTTTGCACTGACGTTATTTTGTGTGTGGTTTGCACCCACAATCAGCTGACTTTAAGTCAAGGTCAAGCAAATTATCCTAGGTAATGTGAGTGGGCCTCATCTAGTCAGTTAAAACAGCTTAGAAGGACACACTAATGTTTCCCTGAGAATGGAGAAATTCTGGTCCAAGACTGTAATAGCAGCTCCAGCCCAAGAGCTGGCAGCTTGCCCTGCATATTTGAGACTTGCCAGCCACAGAAGTTGTATCATGTACTCCATGAAATTTTATAGAGATAGATAAATAACAGAAAGATCAATGGATGGATGGATGGACGGATGAATACATGGACAGATACTTAGGTTAAGTAGACAGATGATAGATAGATAGATAGATAGATAGATAGATAGATGATAGATAGACGATAGATGGATACATAGATTCATAGATACCTAGATAAACATATAGAGAGATAGATAAATGGATAGATAGATTGATGGATGGATAGATAAGATAGATGATAGATTGATTAGATAGAAAGATAGATAGAGATAGATAGAAATGGAGAGATAGATACAGATAGATGGCATATCCATAGATATATCCTATAGATTCTTTTTCTCTGGAGAACCCTGACTGGTAGAGCAATACAGGCAGGAGCACCCTGCACTAATTATTCCAAAGAAGCACAGCTGCTACTACAGAAACCCCTGATGCTGCCACACCTAGTGAAAAAGCAAATGAAAGCTTAGAACGACACAATGCAAGCAGATCCTCCAGGGCTTGTGATTGCTCAGGCATTCCACCTGAGGTCAGACCACCAGTGGAAGACCCTGAGGGCAGGAGCCATGGCAGCAGTGGTGGCACGGTGTAGGGAAGCGATTGCAAATGTTAGCGCTAGAGTCATTGCGCGTGTGTTCTTTCTCATTTGGTGTTTTGTGTGTGTGCCTGTGTTAGTCCCTTGCCTTATTTATTTTATAGAGAGCATGTTGTACTCAGTTATCAACTTATACTTGAGTTACAATCCATCATAATGGGGTTCAGAAGAGAAATGGAAGATTCAACCTACGATGGGTGCAAAGCACTGTTGATGACGGCTCCCTTTATAAGGAAAAGGTGAACACCCTTTCTGTGCCTCTTACAGTTCATGGACTGGTTGTTCTTCTCTCCATTTGGGCTGCTTTTCTGTACTGCGAAGGCTGAAGAGCTAGTCATTACCTCCACCTGCATTCTTTCCAGATATGGTGCTGAGTGAAAAATAGGTCCACCCAGTTTCTTGCATTCCTTCGAGACTTGGAGTGTGAAATATGAACGAGACCTTCTCCAGACATTTTCTGTGGTTTATGGCCCGTCTACAACTTCCAAGCAGTTGTGTCTGCCAGACTAAGAGTGTCGGGGTCCAGTCTCCAGCTCGGCGGTGGTGGCTGAAGGTCGGCAGCTAAGGTAAGGTAGCCGCATTGGCTGGTCATCTATCCCCAATCCAAAATCCCAGAGGTTTTAGTGGTGACTTCCTGATGCCTCCTTCCTCTAATCCCTCCAGCTAAGCACTAAGTTTCTTGCATTATATTTTGTGGTACTTAAAACCTCTGAAAGTGGTTTCCATTTCCTCCCCTAAATTTTAGATGATGCAACTTGTGTTTTGCTTGGTAATATTTCATCTCCAGTGTTTTCTTTAAACATAGTTATATAATAACATTTAATTTACATGGTCAAACTCTTATGATTTAAATTTTAGTTGATACGTTAGTCATTCTATCAAATCATAAACACACATATTATAAATATATATATATTATGTATATATATCTATATACGTAACAAATATGCCCACATATATCATTGTGTGTATGTTATGTACTACCTTTTTATAAATGTATATATGTAATATATATACATATATATGTTTATATACACATATATATAAAATTGTGTATACATAATTTTATATATGAACACAATTATACACACATACACACAATTATGATTAGATATTTAATGGTGGGAAATAGTAAATAACAAAAATTTATTTTTAAAAATTACAACGTATCTTTGTTACCAGATTTTCTTTGAGTAATACATTACAATTGAGACCTTACCAAAACAATATGTCATTTTCTCAGAAGTAAGAGATGGGTTTATAAACTCTGTTATAGGAGGAATTGAGTGAAAGAAATAACATATTTTTGAGAGAGCCTAAGTCATATCTTAATGTTAAAGTAGAAAAGAAAATTTGGTGGGCCAGAGTTGGGCAATAGTGATAAATAATTTTCATAACTAAGAGGAATGTCATTTTCTGCTTGGCTACACAGTGCAGATTCAGGGACAACGGAGGAAAATTTGGCCTTCGCAAAATTATTTTGACAGAGTCCTACTGCAAGAGTGAGCTCTGCATTCTCAGGTAGAAAAGAACCAGGTTTCAGGACTCTGATGAAAACAATATCTGCCTGCCTTAGGAAAGTGCTGCTCTAATATTAAGAGTGTATTTTATGGTCTTTATATGTTATTTTAAAACTATTTTTGATGCTGGGCACAGTGGTTCACACCTGTAATCTGAGCACTTTGGGAAGCTGAGGCAGGAGGATCACTTGAGGTCAAGAGTTTGAGACCAGCCTGGCCAACATGGTGAAACGCCGCCTCTACCAAAAATGTAAAAATTAGCTGACCGTGGTGGCACATGCATGTAGTCCCAGCTACTTGGGAGGCTGAGGAAGGAGAATCGCTTGAACCTGGGAGGCAGAGGTTGCAGTGAGCCAAGATTGCACCTCTGCAGTCCAGTCTGGGTGACACAGCGAGTGAGACTCGGTCATAAAACAAAAAACAAAAAACTGTTTTAGAGAAAAATAAAATTCAGATTTTCATAAAATGCTGTAACTTCCCATGGTCTATTTCTGGCTGAATTTTCATGTCCTCTTGGTGGTTCCTACCAATGGCTACATTTTGGAGGTAAGATGTCACTTTCTTTGAACACTATTGTTTTATTGATGAATATCATTCTCAATATTTGGACTTCTCCAGCAATTGATCTGGGGGTCTCTGAATTTCAAAACAATGTGGTTTGCAGGCATCTTTTCAATTACAGCATCCAGTTCTCCAGCTGCTGGGAGTGTTGGTTCTCATGGTTCACAACAGCATTCTTCTCCAGGAGACGCCTTGAACAAGTTCATGCCTCCTTGCACTCCCAAAGAGCGCTCAGTTGCTCAATGCTATGGTTCAAAGATCTGGCCCCTCACCTCATCTTGTCACACCTTGAAGTGAAAACCTTTCTTGTAAGCACACTTCAGTGCATATCAGTTGAATCCTCTGATGCAACTACATCACATTTATTGCCCTGCCCAATCCTGCCTCTTGCATTTGGTTCTAAGCATCCTTCCTGCAAGCCCTCTTTCATAAAGCTCATGTATGCCCACTGCTATTCCAGCATCTGTTTCCAAGGAACCTGTTTTAGGATGCTGGTGAGATTTGCCCTTCTAATATCAAAATAAGGAGGAAAGGTGGTGAGCTGCACTGAATAGTGCCTCCCAAAAATATTTTATCTTATTTTATATATTTCTTGAGATAGAGTCTTGCTCTGTTATTGAGGCTGGAGTGCAGTGGTGTGATCATAGCTCACTGCAGACTCCAACTACTGGGGTCAAATTGATACAGAAGCTAAAAAGAAATTATTTAGGTAGTTAGTGAGGGTAAGAGAGTCCTCATAAAGGCTTCCCTTTTAACAAAAAGCAACCCCCAAATCATTTCTTTTCTAACAAAGAGCAGCCTGTAAAACCGAGCTGCAGACATAGATAAGCAAGCTGGAAGCTTGCATAGGTGAATGCCGAAGCTGTGCCAATAGGAAAAAGCTACCTGAGGGCCAGGCATGTTCAATATGGAGGCTCTATCTTCCCTTTTCTTTGTCAACCACATGTATAGTAAAGGAATAGCCAACATGGCACCAGCCAGGTAGATAACTCATCTGCATAATAAAAGGTTAGGGTGGGGCGGCCAGCTTCTTTGTGTGCTATGGAAATGGCACACCTTGTCCAACCAATGTTTTGGGCTTTATGTAAATGAGACACTGCCTCCCCAGGCTCATCTATAAAACCCCATGAATTTCAGCACCGATCTGAGTCCCTGGTGAATTTTCCACGACCAATTCAAAATTGTAATTATAAGACATTATTCACACTTAGGACAATGTCTTCCTAATTGTCTCTATGAATTTGACTACTCTAAGGACCTCATATAAGTGCAATGATACAGTATTAGTTCTTTTGTGATTGGCTTATTTCACTTAGCACTTAGCACAATGTCTTCAAGCTTTATCCATGTTGCAGCGTGTGTCAGAATTTCCTTCCTTTTTAAGGCCAAATAACATTACATTGTATGTATGTGTCACATTTTCTTTATCCATTCATCTGTAAATGGATATTTGCGTAGTTTCCATATCTTAGCCATTGTGAATTTGACCCCTACCTTACAGCATACATAAAAAGTAACTAAAAATAGACTAAAGACTTAAACGTTAAAACCTGAAACTATAAAACTCCTATAAAAAATCATGGGGAAAAAAGCTCCTTGGTCTTGGCAATGATTTCTTTGATACGACACCAAAAACACAGGTAACAAAAGCAAAAATAGACAAGTGGGGTTTCATTATATATGCATTTTTAGGAGGACTCAGGATGTTTCAAAGCAAAAAGATAACTAAAATTAATATATGTATCTTTTGTTCTAAGCAAATCCCTCTCTGCTAATCAGTGATTTATGCTGATATTGACCAAAGCACGTCCCCAAATATGGGAACTATATGGGGTCATTCACCTTTTGTTTCAGGGACCTGGGGAAGGAGACATGGAGAAAGGTTTATTTAGGGCCATAATGGTGTTAGCTGGGACAGCGAATGTTTAGATGCATGAATTTCCTTTAGTGAATGTGTATGAGTGTGTGTGTGTGCACCTTATGTGGGACTTTCTCAAATCAAAGAGCTTTCCTGGCTGCTTTTGGGGCAAAGCTGCTCTGTTTTTAACTGACTCTCAGGGTTGTTTCTTCAAGAGAAAACAGAGCCCCATGTAAGGATTGCAACACAGAACAGGCATCTGTACATCCTAACACTATTAATGCCGTGTAATGTTGAACACACCTAGGGAGCCAGCTCCATGCAATAGTTCATCTATATTTCACCTATGCAAGGAGAAAAGTCAGTGTAAACATCCACCTGTCATAGACATCTGCTTGAACATGAGGAACAGAAAATTGCCTTGTTACTGCATTTAGTTCATATGAAGAGATCCTCATTTGTTGACAATTTATCTCCCTTGTTCTTTTTGTTAGCTTAAAAAAATTCTTTCTTTTTTTTTTTTTTTTTTTTGAGACAGTCCCTCTGTGTTGCCCAGGCTGGAGTGCAGTGGCACAATCTTGGCTCACTGCAACATCTGCCTCCTGGGTTCAAGTGATTCTTCTGCCTCAGCCTCTTGAGTAGCTGGGATTACAGGCATGTGCCACCACACCCAGCTAATTTTTGTATTTTTAGTAGAGATGGGGTTTCACCATGTTGGCCAGGTTGGTCTCAAACTCCTTACCTCAAGCGATCCACCCACCTTCATCTCCCAAAGGACTGGGATTACAGACATGAACCACTGCACCTAGCCTAAAAAATTATACCTTATGTATTTTCTCCTCATTCCACATATTATTTGGCCTGTAGGGTCAAAGAGAAAATACTTCCCCTTTGCCCTATAAAGATTTGCTGAAAATGAACTGAGAATAGGCAGTTTCACAGGAAAAAAGGACACACAACATTTATTAAGCATGCATAAGCACAGAGGAATCATAGAAGTCCCGTGTGCTTATATACCCCTTTACATATGGGAAGGGGAGATGGGGGCTGTAGGAGTAAATGATTTTCAGGGGAAAAGGATAAGCCCAAAGAACAAAGGTCTGGGAGGAAGTTCCTCTGATCTCTGGGAGGAGGAGTGAAGGTGAGGGGCAGAACTTCACTGTGAACAAAGGTTGTCTTATCATGCAGATAAAGTCTCTCAGGCAATATATTGGGGTTGTGCTCAGAAGAATAGATGAAAGGTTTTCTCTTCTCCAGTGATTAAATATTTCCTGGGTATTTGATGATATTCCTAGGGGGAAAGTCTTAAGATGATTGCATTTCTTGTGGATAAATGTTTTCTAGAGATTTCCACCTGGTGCTTTGGGAAGAAAGAGTATCAGAGAGATGGAGGGTGGGTAGCAGAAAGTTAGAGAAAGACTTTGGTCTGGAGGCTTATTTCTGAGACCTTTCAAATTCCTTTAATCCAAAGCACTCAGCATGCCAAAGTGCCTTTTTTCTTTTCTTTTCTTTTCTTTTCTTTTCTTTTCTTTTCTTTTCTTTTTTTTTTTGAGAAAGGGTCTCTCTCTGTTATCCAGGCTGGAGTGTAGTGGCATGATCTTGGCTCACTGCAACATCTGCCTCACAAGTTCAAGTGATTCTCCTGCTTCAGCCTCTTGAGTAGCTGGGATTACAGTCATGCGACACCACGCTGAGCTAATTTTTTTGTATCTTTTGTAGAGACAGGGTTTCACCGTGTTGGCCAGGCTGGTCTCGAACTCCTCACCTCAGATGATCTGCCTACCTCAGCCTCCCAAAGTGCCGGGATTACAGGCATGAGCCACCATGCCTGGCCCAAAGTGCCGAATTTGGCATATCATTTTCTGCACACCAACAGACCACTGTTTAAAATTACAGAAAGTCAGCTGGGGTTTATTCATGTATGCTTCTATGACATAAATTCCACACCACATTTTAACACATGGAAGGGCTGACTCATAGAATCACATGGTAATTAGCATTTTTACATTTTAGTGTTTTGACGTTTCTTAAGGTGAATGTGAGATTCACTTAGTCTTATGTGAATTCAATTAAGATTCAAATGGAAGATTGAAGCAGGGCTTTTGGGATATGAAGGCTGAAATCAACAATCAGGAAGAGATAGCATCTAACAGAAAAAAGAGAGAAATTTGGGATGTGAGAAGAGTGAAAAAGAAAGAGAAAACATGAGCATTTAATCTATAAGGAGTTACTATAGATAATGCAAGATTTTCAAAATGTATTAATGAGATTTTTTCCCTTAAGAATTCTCAGCATAAAACCCAAGGGAGAACTATATCAGTGAAATTTAATGCATTCTTACAGCCATGGGGTATAGATTTTCCTTTTCATATTTTTCTTATTTGTTTCTCTTAAATGAAAAATATTCTTTATAGCACATAGTAGGGACTCTATAAATTAATTCATATTTTTTAAAATTTTTAACTTTTCTTTAATGCATCAACATTAATTCCCTCTTTTTCCCCATGCCTATACAATCATCTACTATCCTTAAAGTACATCCATCAATAGCTGATTTCATTCTGCAGCATCCTAGACTTTCCTTTATTCTACCCCTAAATAAACCTTCCTTTCTTTTCTAGTGAGGTATATCTATCAACCTCTATACCCTGTCATATGACATCTTCTTCCTCTGTGGTCTAACATCAGGATTATTAACACATTTGGCACAAAACATATAATATCTTATCTTTTCTTACATATTTGCCTTGTCATGCCATAAAAACATCATTCTTCATTAGTAAGATCTCACCATAACATTTACATACTTTCTATGTGTAGAAAGACACTCCATATTTTCTGCTGCTGGGACAGATTTGTACGAAATATTCTGTTTTCTGGGGGATGTTGCTAATAAAGTTTAAATATAAAAATAAATATACTTTAAACTCCATAAAAAATACATTCATCCACAAATAGAGTTCTACTAAAGATTTATATGAAGGAAATGCATCCAGATACTATTAATATATGAACAAGTAATATCTTCATTGAAGTGCATACATTGATGGTTCTTTCCAAATGAACCAATGCAAAGTAATACCACTACACCACACAATTTGCTGTTTCTAAGAAATTACGTTATTCCATCGTTCATGGATATGGCTTGGCTCTGTGTCCCCCACCCAAATCCACCTCGAATTGTAATCCCCACGTGTTGAGGGAGGGAGGTGATTGGATCATGGGGCCAATTTCCTCCATGCTGTAGTGTGACAGTGAGTGAGTTTTCATGAGATCTGATGGTTTTATAAGGCAGGTTTCCCTACTGTTGCTCCTCTCTCTCCTGCCACCATGGAAGATGTGCTTGCTTCCCCTTGCACCATGATTGTAAGTTTCCTGCAGCCTCTCCAGCCATGCAGAGCTGTGATTCAAGTAAGCCTCTTTCCTTTATAAATTACCCAGTCCCAGATATATCTTTATAGCAGTTTGAAAACCGACTAATACAGCCATCAATTTAAACAAAAGATGGGGATGTAAGTTAAGATCTTAATAAGCCTTTGAAAATAACCCAACAATAAAATATTACAGAATATTAGGAAAATGGTATCCTGAATTAAAAAGGATACATGCTTGAGGGGATGGATACTCCATTTTCCATGATGTGTTTATAATGCATGGCATGCCTGTATCAACATATCTCATGCAGTCCATAAATATATAAACCTACTCTGTACCTACAAAAAGAAAATTTCAATAATCTATCTTTGTCCTTTCTAAACCTCAGCTAATACACCACTATTGATGTCTGCATTGCGAAATAATACTGTGGGAAAAAGAATCCTGAATCATATGGAGTATTTCCTGAGCTCATCTGTAAAAATGGGCCATTTCCCCAAAGTTAATATATTCTAGGCATGAAACAAACAGAGAAGCACTCTAATTTCTCCCCCACATTTGCTTCAATGTATTGCTAATCAAGATCCATTATTCAGCTCTCAATTTAAATGATTATGCACACACCCTGACTGTTCCTAGTTAAGAATAATCATGGCTGATTTATATGTAAGGAGAAATAGATTTTTATCCTGGAATTGTCAGTGCCTGAATTTTAACTCGAAAGAATAAAGAACAGGGTGCGGATAACTGCCACCCCCAGACCTTTGATGAACACTTTCCATTTCCCAGCTCTGATATCTTGGCCTTACTGAATTTCACCATCTTCAAATGTACATTGACACATCTCCATAAGAGAATTTGCAGAACTTCTAAGATCATTAACATTTCACATTAACAATACCAACTATTAATAATCTTGTCCTCATTATTTGGATTACTTAGTCACTACTTTTTAAACACTATTACTGGGAGAAAATTGACAATCAAGAAACGTTGGATTATTATTTTGGTTTCCTCAAACATAGCCCTAGGGCTTAGAATGGAGGGCAGAGTATCTGATCTCTCTCACATACTAACAAGTGAACCAGTCAAGACTGCAAGCTCCAGGATCACTCACATTTAAAATTTTCCATGCAAAAAAGCAAAGGGCAGAACATGCTAACCAAGCATTGTGATGATTCCCTCTAGAGCTACTCTGCTGAAAAGGGACTCTCTTTGGGGTAAGCACATTTGTAGGAGAGACCCTTCTAACTTAATGGTAGTGAGAATCAGTCTCATTCAGAAACTTATGGGGCACACTCTGAGAAAGAAGGCTGAGGCAGTAGAAGGATACAGTAGGAAAGGGACAACTATGGTAGTGTTGAAACCTTCCAACCAGAGAAGCCATATGGCCAATAGAAAGCATGTGACACTGGAACCCATGCCTAAATTTGACCCCTGATTCCACCATTTAGTGGTCTCATGAACATGAGATAATTGCATCACCACTGAATAATAATTAATGCACATTTCTGAATTTATACGCACCAGTCACTATTTATTAATCCATTGTAGAGCAAAAATAAAATTCTGAGCCCCTCGGTCATCTGAACAGATCCCTCCTCTCAGCAAGGGCATTCCAAAATTAACCTGAAAAACTAGTTCAGGTCATTATGGGGAGTGGGATCAAACATGGCTCATTATATCCTCCTTCCTTTTAGAATTCTGGAAAAGCCAACCAGCATTCACTTAAACACGGATCTTAAGTCTGATAAGAAACATTCGCAATGTATTCTCTCTGAAGCCTGCTACCTGGAGGCTTCATCTGCATGGTAAAACCTTGCTCCACAACCCCTTATCATAACCCAGATATTCCTTTCTATTGATTTCAGGTCTTTAGATAATAACTGTTGCAACCAATTGACAATCAGAAAATCTTTAAATCTACCTATGACCTGAAAGCCTCTGCTTCAAGCACTCCCACCTTTCCAGATTGAACCAACATGTGCGTCCGTGTGAAGAGACCACCAAACAGGCTTTGTGTGAGCAACAAGGCTGTTTATTTCACCTGGGTGCAGGCGGGCTGAGTCTGAAAAGAGAGTCAGCAAAGGGAGATGGGGTGGAGCCGTTTTATAGGATTTGGGTATGTAAAGGAAAATTACAGTCAAAGGGGGTTTGTTCTCTGGCGGGCAGGAGTGGGGGTTGCAAGGTGCTCAGTGGGGGTGTTTTTGAGCCAGGATGAGCCAGGAAAAGGACTTTCACAAGGTAATGTCATCAGTTAAGGCAAGGACCCGCCATTAACACTTCTTTTGTGGTGGAAAGTCATCAGTTAAGGTGGGGCAGGGCATATTCACTTCTTTTGTGATTCTTCAGTTACTTCAGGCCATCTGGGCATATACGTGCAAGTCACAGGGGATGCGATGGCTTGGCTTGGGCTCAGAGGCCTGACATTCCTGCCTTCTTATATTAATAAGAAAAATAAAACAAAATAGTGTTGAAGTGTTGGGGTGGCAAAAATTTTTGGGGGGTGGTATGGAGAGAGAATGGACGATGTTTCTCAGGGCTGCTTCAAGCGGGATTAGGGGCAGCATGGGAACCTAGAGTGGGAGAGATTAAGCTGAAGGGAGGTCTTGTGGTAAGGGGTGATATTGTGGGGATGTTAGAAGAAACATTTGTCGTATAGAATGATTGGTGATGGCCTGGATACGGTTTTGTATGAATTGAAAAACTAAATGGAATAACAGAAGGAGAAAAACAGGTATAAAAGGTCTAAGAATTGGGACGACTCAGGATATCTGATTAGAGAGTGCTTAAGGAGATTCGGCATAGTCCTGCCAGCAAAGATTATTTATTTACTTCAAGAGTTAAGAGTGGCAGTTTGGGGATAGCACCAGGAGATATCAGCTGTGATGGCTTGGAAAAACAGTGTAAACCGGCAGTGTAAACAAGAGCAGGGCATGTATGAGTAGTTGAGAACGGTGAATAGGAGTATGACTAGACAGAAAATAGTAGGGATGACAAGTTTTTTTTTTTTTTTTTTTTTTCGGGGGGAGGGTGCACAGTCTAAGTTGGTCTGGTGTCTGGAATGAGACTGGGGCCTAATAAAAAGGAGCGTCTATACAGGAGCTCAAATGGGCTGTACCCTGTAGCATTCTGAGGACAGGCCTGAATTCTGAGAAGGGAAAGTGGTAAAAGTATTGTCCAGTCCTTTTTAAGTTGGTGGCTGAGCTTGGTGAGGTGTGTTTTTAAAAGACCTTTAGTCCATTCTACTTTTCTTGAAGATGGAGGACCATAAGGGATATAAAGGTTTCACTGAATACTAAGAGCCTGAAAAACTGCTTGGCTGATTTGACTAATAAAGGCTGGTCTGTTATCAGACTGTATAGAGGTGGGGAGGCTAAACTGAGGAATTATGTCTGACAGAAGGGAAGAAATGACTGCGGTGGCCTTCTCAGACCCTGTAGGAAAGGTCTGTACCTATCCAGTGAAAGTGTCTATCTAGACTAAGAGGTATTTTAGTTATCTGACTGGGGGCATGTTGAGTAAAGCTAATTTGCCAGTCCTGGGTGGGGGCAAATCGTCGAGCTTGATGTGTAGGGAAGGGAGGGGGCCTGAATAATCCCTGAGGAGTAGTAGAATAGCAGATGGAACACTGAGAAGTTATTTCCTTGAGGATAGATTTCCACGATGGAAAGGAAACGAGAGGTTCTAAGAGGCGGGCTAGTGGCTTGTACTATAGCATAACCTGCCTTTGCTGGTGTGTGGCAATTAGGCCTGGTGGAACCACCATCAATAAATCAAGCGTGATCAGGGTGAGGAACAGGAAAGAAGGAAATTTGGGGAAATGGGGTGAATGTCAGGTGGATCAGAGAGATACAGTCATGGGGATCAGGTGTGGTATCAGGAATAATGTGGGAGGCCGGATTGAAGTCCGGGCCAGGAACAATGGTAATTGTGGGAGACTCAACAAAGAGTGAGTACAGCTGAAGGAGCCGGGGAGCAGAAAGTATATGCGTCAGGTATGAGGAAGAAAATAGATTTTGGAAGTTATGAGAACTGTAGAGAGTGAGTTGAGCATAGTTTGTGATTTTGAGGGCCTCTAACAGTATTAAAGCAGCGGCAGCCGCTGCATGCAGACATGAGGGCTAGACTAAAACAGTAAGGTCAAGTTGTTTGGACAGAAAGGCTACACGGTGTGGTCCTGGCTATTGTGTAAGAATTCTGACCATGCTAACCATGCGTAGGAAGGAAAGGAGTTGTTCTTTTGTAAGGGATTGAGGTTTGGGAGATTAATCAGACACGATCAGCAGGGAGAGCACCTGTGTTTTTATGAGAATTATGCTGAGATAGGTAACAGATGAGGATGAAATTTGGGCTTGACTGAAGTAATGGGGGCTGTCTGTGAAGCCTTGCGGCAGTACAGCCCAGGTAATTTGCTGAGCCTAATGGGTGTCAGGGTCAGTCTAAGTGAAGGCAAAGGGAGGCTGGGATGAAGGGTGCAAAGGAATAGTAAAGAAAGCACGTTTGAGATCCAGAACAGAATAATGGGTAGTAGAGGGAGTTATTGAGGATAGGAGAGTATATGGGTTTGGCACCACGGGGTGGATAGGCAAAACAATTTGGTTGATAAGGCGCAGATTCTGAACTAACTTGTAAGGCTTGTCTGGTTTTAGGACAGGTAAAATGGGGTAATTGTAAGGAGAGTTTATAGGTTTTAGAAGCCCATGCTGTAGCAGGCGAGTGATAACAGGCTTTAATCCTTTCAAAGCATGCTGTGGGATGAGATATTGGCGTTGAGCGGGGTAAGGGTGATTAGGTTTTAATGAGATGGTAAGGCCTGCGTGATCGGTCGCCAAGGAGGGAGTAGAGGTATCTTATACTTGTGGGTTAAGGTGGGGGATACAAGAGGAGGACGCAAAGGAGGCTTTGGGTTGGGGAGAAGGGCAGCAATGAGATGCAGGTGTAGTCCAGGAGTAGTCAGGGAAGCAGATAATTTAGTTAAAGTGTCTCGGCCTAATAAGGGAAATGGGCAGGTGGGGATAACTAAAAAGGAGTGCGTAAAAGAGTATTGTCTAAGTTGGCACCAGAGTTGGGGAGTTTTAAGAGGTTTAGAAGCCTGGCTGTCAATACCCACAACAGTTATGGAGGCAAGGGAAACAGGCCCTTGAAAAGAAGGTAATGTGGAGTGGGGAGCCTCCATATTGATTAAGAAGGGGACGGACTTACCCTCCACTGTAAGAGTTACCTAAAGCTCGGCGTCCGTGATGGTCTATGGGGCTTCCGAGGCGATCGGGCAGCGTCAGTCTTCAGCCGCTAAGCCGAGAAGGAGTCAGTCAGAGAGCCTTGGGCCAGCGTTCCAGGGGCTCTGCGAGTGGCTGCCAGGTGAGTTGAACAGTCCGATTTCCAGTGGGGTCCCGCACAGATGGGACACGGCTTAGGAGGAATCCTGGGCTGCAGGCATTCCATGGCCTGGTGGTCAGATTTCTGGCACCTGTAGCAAGCTCCTGGGGGAGGAGGTTCTGGAGGAACGCCTGGCCGCTGCGGTTCAGGCGTTTGGAAGTTCTTGTGTGCTGGAGATGTGGCTCGGGTTTGTCTCACCGTGGAGGCAAGGAATTGCAACTTTTTATTTATTATTATTGCACACCTTGAAGGTGAGGTTAATTAAGTCCTGTTGTGGGGTTTGAGGGCCAGATTCTAATTTTTGGAGTTTTATTTAATGTCGGGAGCAGATTGGGTAATAAAACGTATATTGAGAATTAGATGGCCTTTTGACCTTTTAGGGTCTAGGGCTGTAAAGCGTCTCAGGGTTGCTGCCGAACGAGCCATGAACTGGGCTGGGTTTTATATTTGATAAAAAAAAGAGCCTAAATGCTTCTGATTTGGGATAAAGAAAAAGGAGCATTAACCTTGACTATGCCTTTGGCTCCAGCCACCTTTTTAAGAGTAAATTGCTGGGCAGGTGGGGGAGGGCTAGTCACGGAACGAAACTGTAAGCCGGAGCAGGTGTGAGGAGGGGAGGCAATAAAAAGATTACAGGGTGGAGGAGCGGAGGCTGAGGAAGAATTGGGACCTAGCTTGGCCTGGCGAGGAGGGGAGAGGTCAGATGGGTCTGTAGAAAAGGAAGATTACAAAGACTCAGCAACGCTTGGGGTTGGGACTGAGGGAACAGGCGGGAGGGAAAGAAGGAAGATTTGGGACGAGTTGCACTGGGCACAGAGACTAGGAAGGGACTGATGTGTAAAAGAATGCCTGGACGTCAGGCACCTCAGACCATATTTGCCCATTTTACGACAAGAATTATTTAGATCTTGTAGGATAGAAAAATTGAAAGTGCCATTTTCCGGCTATTTGGAACTACTGTCGAGTTTGTATTGGGGTCAAGCGGCATTGCAGAAGAAAATAAGACGCTTAGATTTTAGGTCAGGTGAGAGTTGAAGAGGTTTTAAGTTCTTAAGAACACAGGCTAAGGGAGAAGAAGGAGGAATGGAAGGTGGAAGCTTACCCATAGTGAAGGAGGCAAGCCCAGAGAAAAGAGTAGAGTCACGGAGAAGGGGTGGGGGGTTCTTGCCCTCCAGAAAAGCAGAGAAAGGGTTGGGGCATGGAAATAAGGAATTGGGGCACAGAGATAAGAGGTTGGGGTGCAGAAATAAAGGATTGGGGCACAGAGATAAGAGGTCAGGGTGCGGAAACAAGGGATTGGGGCTCAGAGATAAGAGGTTGGGGCACGTAAATAAGGGATTGGGGCACAGAGATAAGAGGTTGGGGCGTGGAAATAAGGGATTGGGGGTTCTTGTCCCGTAGAAAAGCGGGACTTGCTGCTAAGGGTGAAGGAGAAGGGGTTGAGGGGTACTTGCCCCTATCCCAGAAAAGCAGAGAAGGGGTAGAGACAAGGAGAGAAGGGGTTGAGGTACTTGCCCCTTCCCCAGAAAAGCGGGACTTGCCGCTAAGGGTGAAGGACCAAGGCAGGCGTCCCTGCGTATTCTGACACCCTTGAAACATGGGTGTATAATCAGGGAGGTATCCCTGCAGTGATTAAACACTAAGGGAAGGCTGCCTTCCCAGTCCGTGACCGGCGCCAGAGTTTTGGGTCCACGGATAAAATGTTTCTCCTTTGTCTCTCCCAGAAAATGAAAGGAATTGAAATTCAGAGAAGGGAGAGATTGAAGAGTGGAAAGGAGAAAGTGGTTGAGGGACAGTGAGAGAGGTTGGAGAAGAGAGTAAGAAGAGGCCGCTTACCTGATTTAAAATTGGTGAGATGTTCCTTGGGCTGGTCGGTCTGAGGACCTGAGGTCATAGGTGGATCTTTCTCATGGAGCAAAGAACAGGAGTACAGGGGATTGATCTCCCAAGAGAGGTTCCCCGATCTGAGTTCCGGCACCAAATTTCATGCGCGTCTGTGTGAAGAGCCAACCAAACAGGCTTTGTGTGAGCAACATGGCTGTTTATTTCACCTGGGTGCAGGCGGGCTGAGTCCGAAAAGAGAGTCAGCGAAGGGAGATAAGGGTGGGGCTGTTTTATAGGATTTGGGTAGGTAAAGGAAAATTACAGTCAAAGGGGGTTTGTTCTCTGGCGGGCAGGAGTGGGGGTTGCAAGGTGCTCAGTGGGGGTGTTTTTGAGCCAGGATGAGCCAGGAAAAGGACTTTCACAAGGTAATGTCATCAGTTAAGGCAAGGACCCGCCATTAACACTTCTTTTGTGGTGGAATGTCATCAGTTAAGGTGGGGCAGGGCATATTCACTTCTTTTGTGATTCTTCAGTTACTTCAGGCCATCTGGGCATATACGTGCAAGTCACAGGGGATGCGATGGCTTGGCTTGGGCTCAGAGGCCTGACACTGAGAAAGATGGCTGAGGCAGTAGAAGGATACAGTAGGAAGGGGACACCTATAGTAGTGTTGAAACCTTCCAACCAGAGAAGCCATATGGCCAATAGAAAGCGTGTGACACTGGAACCCATGCCTAAATTTGACCCCTGATTCCACCATTTAGTGGTCTCATGAACATGAGATAATTGCATCACCACTGAATAATAATTAATGCACATTTCTGAATTTATATGCACCAGTCACTATATATTAATCCATTGTAGAGCAAAAATAAAATTCTGAGTCCCTCGGTCATCTGAACAGACCCCTCCTCTCAGCAAGGGCATTTCAAAATTAACCTGAAAAACTAGTTCAGGTCATTATGGGGAGTGGGATCAAACATGGCTCATTATATCCTCCTTCCTTTTGGAATTCTGGAAAAGCCAACCAGCATTCACTTAAACACGGATCTTAAGTCTGATAAGAAACATTTACAATCTATTCTCTCTGAAGCCTGCTACCTGGAGGCTTCATCTGCATGGTAAAACCTTGCTCCACAACCCCTTATCATAACCCAGATATTCCTTTCTATTGATTTCAGGTCTTTAGATAATAACTGTTGCAACCAATTGACAATCAGAAAATCTTTAAATCTACCTATGACCTGAAAGCCTTTGCTTCAAGCACTCCCACCTTTCCAGATCGAACCAAAATACACCTTACATGTATTAGTAGATATATTATATCTCCATAAAATATATAAATGGAGGGTTTACTCTGATCACCTTGGGCACACGTCATCCAGACCTCCTGAAGCTATGTCACAGGCACGTGCTTAACCTCGGAAAATAAACTTTCTAAATTGATTGAGTCCTGTCTCAGATACTTTTGGGTTCAAACTTTTAACTCTCAGAATAATCACCAGTGAAATGTGCAGAAAGGAGCAGAGTAGATTTTTCATAAACAGAAGTGGCTTTGATTCATTTCTGTTTTACATTGAAAAATATATCATGGGGAAAGGAAAAGAGGTTCTTCCCCCTGTGGAGGGAAAGACGTAGTTCAGTTGCTGTCATGTAAATTAAGTTTCCTGTTGCTGAAGTAACAAATAATCATAAATTTGGTAGCTCAAAAGAACATTGTTTTATCTTACAGTGCTTGAGGCTAGAAGTCTAAAGCCAGTCTTTTTGGGCTATACTCAAAGATTTGGTAGGACTTGTTCCTTCTGAAGGCTCTAGGAAGGAATTCATTTTCTTTTTCAACTTCTAGAGGCTGCTTGCATTTAAAGCCAGCAGCATAGCCAATTCAGATTTCTCTCTGACTCCTGTAAGGGCTTTCATGATTACATTGAGTTTACCTGGATAATTCAAGATAGTCTCTCCACCTCAACATATTCAATTAAACACATCTGCAAAGTCCCCTTTTGACATATATGTAAATCATTCTATTATAAAGATACATGCACACATATGTTCATTGACACACAGTTCACATAGCAAAGACATGGAATCAACCTAAATGCCCATCAATGATAGACTGGATAAAGAAAATGTACATATACACCATGGAATACTATGCAGCCATAAAAAGGAATGAGATCATGTCCTTTGCAGAAACATGGATGGAGTTGGAAGCGGTTATCCTTAGCAAACTAACACAGAAACAGAAACCAAAGGGCATTAGAACATTGTGGCTGGGTCTTCCTGAGGGTGGGTCTTCCTCTTCAGTCCTAACCCCCACTACAATGTATAAATTTGAGGGAGACACAATTCAACTCATAACTATACCTGGTGTATTAGTAAATGTTCTCTAGAGGGAAGAAACTAATGGAATATATGTATATATGAAAGGGAGTTTACTAGGGAGAATTGACTCACATGATCACAAGGCCAAGTCCCACAACAGGTCGTCTGCAAGCTGAGGAGCAAGGAAGCCAGTAGTGGCTCCGTCCGAGTCGCAAAACCTCCAAAGTAGGGAAGCCGATAGACAGTGCAGCCTTCAGTCTGTGGCCAAAGGCCCGAGAGCCCCTGGCAAACCACTGGTGTAAGTCCAACAGTCCAAAAGCCGAACTTGGAGTCTGATATTCAAGGGCAGCAAGCATCCAGGATGGGAGAAAGATGAAGGCCGGAAGATTCAGCAAGTCAGCTTCTTCCACCTTCTGCCTGTTTTTTCTAGCCGTGCGGGTATCCAACTGGATTGTGCCCACCCACATTGTGGGTGGGTCTTCCTGAGGGTGGGTTTTCCTATCCTGGTCATCTGACTCAAATCTCTTCTGGCAACACCCAGAAACACCCAGATACACCCAGAAACAACACTTTGCATTATTTAATCCAATCAAGTTGACACTTCATATTAACCATCACACCTGGCAATGTCTCAGCCTGAGATGAGTCTGCAAGAAATGGCAGCCCCATAGGAGACAGCTTGAGCCCAGGATATCTGGGCCCTGGGAGCAACTGAATCTCGAAGGCAGCTGCATTTGGAAGTTGTATTTTTCTTATTTTATGCCCCAAATTTCAGTTAAGCCATATTAGAGGCTGAAGCTTGTTCTCAAGGCCAGTGATGTCCATTAGCCAGTGACCGTAGGTCAGTGCTCTGAAGTAAAGCCGTCGCTGGTGCCCAGAATTTTTCAAAAATTGCTTCTTTAAATAAAATTACACAGTCTAAAATATCCAGTGGGAGGCAGGTTCCCAGTTCCTTATACAGTGGGATTGGTATTCTATACATGTGAATGATGTGGCACAGAAGTCAATTCATTAACTAATAAGCATGGAAGCAAACTCAAAAGCAAACTAATCAATGAAAGGAAGCAAAAGTAGCAACTAACTAGGTGGCTGTGAATTTCTTCAGTTTTACAGTCTTGCAGAATTTATGCAGTAAGATCTGGGATGCTATTGCTGCTGATAAATGTAATAGGGCTTCATCAGCTTAAAGAGGAAGAAAACAAAATCATTCTTAGGCTGGGTATGTAGCCCTACTTATTGGTGATTAAAAGAAAAGGACAACCCATGTTATTTCTTAACTTCCTGCTTTTAATTGCTTGAGATTCCACTTGCTGTGAAGTGCATCTTGTGGGTTTTGAAGTTAAGGACAAAGTTGTCATTTCCAATCCTACCTTTATTTGTTGAGTTACCTCTAGCAAATAGTCAAACTCTGCGCCTTATCTTTCTCATCAGAAGAAAAGGTCATAATAATCCTAATTCAAATAAATAGATGGAAATCAAATAGGTTACCAAATTTGAGACTATTTGTAAAGCGTAAAAATAAAGCATACAACGTTATTTCTGCTATCATTATGACTATTTCTAAGTGTTTTTGTGGCCTTTGTTAATACTGAAATCTGTAGGAGTTGCATGTTTACACTCACCCTGGAGAGGTATAATGCAAGAGATTGTATTTGCATCAATTCTTTTTTAGTATTTCCAGCTGATCTACACACAAGCATAGAGAGCCTACTTTAGGGCCTATTCAACAAGGTGATTGGAAATACATACTGTCTGTATGCCATTGGCAACGTGAAAGAGATAGTCAAAGTTCCTCAGGCTTTGCTGAATAGTGCATTCCAATGATATAAAATCAAGGAAAGTGGGGGTTTAAATAAAGCAGATATTGCTATCATGAATATAAAGCCATGCCAGAAAATTAACAAAAGGGAAAATGATCTTCTGAGAGAGAGAAATGGGTTATACTATTTGGATAGAAGACAAAGTGATGGAGCTTACATTAGTAAGGAAAATAGTGAAGGAGTTTTACAAAATTTTTGTTGTTACTGAAACAATGCATGAATGATTAATTGGTTTATTTTTAATATATTTTCTGATTATGCCCCAGGGTCCCAAAGTACCTTTATATGTGTCCGCATAGCTTTGTGATGAGGGAGTAAGAAGAGCTGGATATCGTTTGTGAAATAATGACAACAAGAATACTAATTATGGCCGGGGCCGGTGGCTCACACCTGTAATCCCAGCACTTTGGGAGGCTGAGGCAGACAGATCACTTGAGGTCAAGAGTTGGAGATCAGCCTGGCCAGCATGGCAAAAAATCCCATCTCTACTAAAAACACATAAATTAGCCGGGCGTGGTTGCATGTGTCTGTAATCCCAGCTACTTGGAAGGCTGAGGCAGGAGAATCACTTGACCCGGGAGGTGGAGGTTGCAGTGAGCCAAGATCGTGCCACTGCAGCCCAGCCTGGGCTGCAAAGTGAGACTTTGTCTCAAAAAAATAAATAAAAATAAAAATAATATAACTAATTATTAGTGATCAGTGCTACCTTGTACCAGGAACTTAGCACTCATCTTGTAGAATCTTGTAGATTCTTTAGATTCTAATCTTTAGATATCTTGTAGAGGCTTTACAGAATTAAGTCATTTGTCCAAAGTCACGTAGCTAGTAAGTGGCTGAGCCTGGTTTCAAGCCCAGATCTGTCCTTCTCCAAAGCCCCCACAGTGGATTACTGAGAATGAAGGCATGCATTTGAGCCAGAGATAAAAATCACAAATTATAACATCTCTTCTACTATGTAAAATCCAGCTAAGATGATCCTGTGAAAGGATAATTTTCACAGGGATATTTGTATTTTTTTATAGTCTCTAAAATCTGTTCCATGAGCCCACTATCAGTCATCTCTTTCAGCTGAAAGGTTAATAGGTGAGCACCTGTTTCTTATTTATTAAAGCATGGTGCAGGTGTGTGACCCAAAGACATGACCCAGAATTAAGTTAACACATCTGCTTCATGTTTCTTCTCAAACAACCAAAATCACAGTGCTGCATTCCAGCTAAGGAACTACTGCCAACATTTATTCTAAGTGAGATTACATATTAATTACTTAAAATATAAATTAATAATACTAATTTTTATAATTTAAAATATAAAAACATTTGTAAATGTATTCTCAAGTTGAAAAAAGCATGCATTTCATTTCTCAATTTTATCTGTGATGTTTTCTTTCTTATTTTTTACTTTTGCTTTTGTATTATATACAATAGTTGTACATATTGTGGGGATACATACAATGTTGTTTTGATACCTATATGCAAGGTATAATGATCAAATCAGGGAAATTGGGATATCCATTACCTTAAGCATTTCTTTTTTCTTTGTATTGGAAGCATTATAATTTTCCCCCATAGTTATTTTGAAACTTACAATAAATTATTGTTAACTATAATTTCCCTACTGTACTGTCAATTATAAGAAGTTATTTCTTCTAACTGTATTTTCGTATCCCTTACACAACTTCTCTTCACAGCTTCTGGTAACCACCATACTAGTACCTACCTTCATCATCTTCATGAGATCCACTTTTTTAACTCTCATATATAAATGAAAACATATGGTGTTTGTCGTTCTGTGCCTGGCTGATTTCTAAGAGATCACGTTATTAGACTAAAATTACATCAATAGCAAGTTTATTTTAAGAAAGATGTCAAAAAGAAAAACAAGATTCAGTTATATTAAGGTCAAATTTTTTAAATGAGTATATTTTTATACAAATTTAAGTTAATGATATGTGAGATATTTAAATATTTAAATTACACAATTTTATACAAAGCCTCTAGTATACTACATTTAAATAAATTTGATTTATTAATCTTTCACCAACAACATACAGACAGAAACACACACACACACACACACACACAACACAACACATCCCTGGCTTGACCAACGTTGTTATGGGAATGTAGAGTTCTGAGCAAGAGAGGATCTTCAATCACACATGCTCCTTAACTTAAAATGGGGTTATGTCCCAATAAATCCATTGTAGTTTGAAAATATCATAATTCAAAGATGCATTTAATACAACCAATCTATCATAGCTTAGCTTAGCCTACCTTAAATGTGCTCAGAACACGTACTTTGGGCTACAGTTATGTGAAATCATCTAATGCAAAGAATTTTTTGCAAGAAGATGTTGACTATCTTACATAATTTATTGGATATGGAACACTGCAGAGACAGTGTTGGTTGTTCACCCTCCGATCGCGTGGCACACTGAGAGCTGCAGATCACCACTGCTGCACAGTGTCACAAGAGAGCATTGCATTGCGTATCATTAGCCCAGAAAAAAGAGCAAAATTCAAAATTGGCAGTAGATTTTCTAGTAAATGCATATCACTTTTGCACCATCATAAAGTCATCGTAAGTCAAACCATCATTAAGTCAGGGACCATTTATAATATAAAGGAATTCTGCAGACAAAATATGAATGAATTGTTTTTATTACAGAAGCAAAGATACTTTGAACCTAGTGAATTCCATTTGTGATTAGTCTAAGACAATATTTATTCAAATTTTTGATTATGCAGAAAAGTATAATTATTAAAAATCAGAAATAAGACAAAGAAATAGACTTCTGTTTTCCTTATTCAGTACATAAAAAATGCCCATATGGTCTTCTTTGTTAGAATTTCATAATGCAAATATTTTTACTAAAATTCAAGAGAGAATAGCCTTGTTAACAAAACACAGTATTAGAATAAAGGCAACTCCTGTTTTCTTGAATTTGCATTTAGCTCACTGTAAGCTAAGAGTTCTTAATGGAAAACTCATTTTTATCATTTCCATATAGACGTGTACGTTTCTCATTTAGTTTCCTTTGAGAACATTGATTTTTATGTTCTCACTGTGCTTTTCAGACATTACAGACCTGGTCTGGTCATTCTTGAGAATTTGCTTGAAAGAAATGATGATCACTTGTCTCTTCTGCCACCACCTTTTTAAAGGTGGTGGAGAATTTGAGATGAATTTTAGAATAATAATTATTAATAACCTAGCACTCGTATCGTTATCAAAATTTGACTGACTTACATGAAATCTGCTAGTCTGTAATACAGGAACCTTAAGACAAAAAATGCCCAGTGTTTTGCACCTTTGGGTCACACATCTCATAAAGTCTCTGAAATTAGTATTAGAAAGCCATGGTTTCTTATTAAATTACAAAAGTCTAGCAGGAATCACATTTTACATGGAAAACAAATTTGTAGGCCAAATAAAATGGAAAATTTCTTTAGACTATGAATTACATCATTTCACTGTTATAACAATCATTATTTCATGCCGATCAGAAACTGATAAGCAATTTTCTTTTATAGATGTAAAATAGGAAAATGTTGTTTCAATATAAAATATTTGTAAAAATCTTTTAAAACATTAAGTTTATAGAGGGAAATATCATGAGGCTCTGTTCCATTTTATTGTGGAAATATGATCTAATCCATTTGTCTTTATTAAAAAAATAAGTTACAAATTATTCATTTTATCATTATGTAATGTCCACTTTCATCCATGGTAATTTTATTCTGAAAGTATTTTGTCTAATATTAATTCAGCCACCACATAGATGTAAAACATCCTGTGGAAGAAGGATAGGAGAGATCAATAGGCTATTCCCTGCAGGGTACCCACTTTCTGGAATTCCAACTCAATAAAGAGGTTTATAGAGAGGATTTTTTCTTGGTTCTTTGTCTGTCCATGTCTGCAGCAGAGTTTTAAAGGTCAAGTTTGCCACAGGTCTGAGTCAGGAGAGACGGGAGGGAAAAAAAGAGAGGGACTATCATGAGCAATGCAAGGTCAGAGATAACCCAGTCCATGCATGTTTGTGTCTTTCTACAAGGTCACATGTATTGATGCTATTTCAGTGCAAAAGCCACAAGCCACATGGAGTTTCCAAGGAGGGTATTCTCCTTAGTATTTCTTGTTCACTCAGTGGTCAGAGCTGCAGGCACAGAGGCTCAAGTCACTCCACAAGTCAGTCAATACTGTAAAACCATACATAGTATCATACTTAACCAATACATAAAATATTATAGATTAAGCACTCCACAACAAACAATGTAACATTCAACATCAAGAGTAAAGAGATAGGAAAAATAGTTAAGCAAACCAGTCCAGGGAGAATAATATAGACAAAAAGAAGATCCTGGTATGGCCTGCTCAGTCCATCTGTCTTGCAAGGAAGAAATTTTAATATGGCCAGAGCCTTTGCTAGCAGACGTCAGGTGCTTATTACAAGTGACAGCAAGATGGTGCCTGTTAAGACAACCATTTCAAGTACTTCAGTGCTGAAGTACTGCTGTTTTTATGGCCACAGAGTCCTCTGGTGAAGACTGATAGTGGAAGAGTGTGCTTGGTTATGTCCTTATCTGGTTGGGTGCAGTCTTTATTGATTAGGCAAGACATCTGGTCCCCGTTGGCAAGGCAACTTTTGAAATGTAAGATTGAGCCTTTCTCTAAGATGGAGTCACTTATGTCAAGGGCACTCTATGCAGAGCCCACTGCTCTTTGGTCATTCTTTGAGTTCTGATTTTCCTCTCTAATCTGCTGGTTACTCTGCTTCTTGGAATCTACTTGTAATTGTCTTGTATGTTCTGTTCAAGCTTTGAGTTGTAATCAGAGGCAGACTTAGTGTGGAACATGCTTTCTTCATCTGAACCAGGCCTGCTTTGCCAATTTATTCTGCTCTACGTGCACTTTTTTCCTGGCTCAAAGAGCTTTGAAGGAATTTATCCATCAAATATTTATCTCCTGAAATGGAAAATGGGTTTGGACCCCTGCATTAGCCTGGAATTCAATTTTGAGGAGGTTGTCTGAACTCTCAATGACCCACAGCTGAACTTCAAATGGAAATTCCCCAAAACGACATCGAAGTCATCTCATATTTGTATTGTTCGCATTTAAGGCTGGGTGTAAAAACATCATTCATGAATAAATCATCTCCAACCAAAGCCAAAGGCCAATTTATTTATTTATTTTTAATTATTTAAGGTCACCAACAAATCTCTTTCTTGGACTCCATTTCTTTTGCCATTGAGTGTCTATTTTGAGCTTCAGATGCTAGTTAAGTCTGTAGAACATCCTAGATTAAATGATAAAGATCACATTATCCAAGCTCTGTTCAAAGGTGCCCCTTGCCTTTTAATATCTCCAAATAATAATGAGAAATTTTAGAAGTGAAATGTGCCCTTCATCTCTGAAAGCAAGAAGGAAGGCTGGGTTTGATCACCAGATCTGCAAAGGAATTGGGTGTTGTCAGCGTGAGAGCAGGTCAGCCTCAAACAGAGAGGGTGAAGACCGTCATGTGAGGCAGTGCTAATGGTTTTAATCAAGGAAAAGTTAAATGATGAGTTAATGGGTGCAGCTCACCAACATGGCACATGTATACATATGTAACTAACCTGCACGTTGTGCACGTGTACCCTAAAATTTAAAGTATAATACAAAAAAAAAAAAAAAACGAGCTGCCTCCAACTCTTGTCTCCACCTTGAAGATGAGCATCAAAGAGGCAACAAATCACAAGTCTGCCTTTCAGCAAATTCCATATGCATTTATATTTAAATATCTTAATCTGACCCTTTTTCTTTAAACGCATACCATAGATTTCTAACAAAGATGACTTTTTGGAAGATTTCTTTATAGCTATTATTAGAAAGACGCAATGAAGACAGGGGATTGATTGACAAGTCCTCCTAGACCTTTCGGAGGTGAGACATCTGTGCCACTTGCCCGAAAATGTTGACTGATTTTTCATCAAAACATGTGCAGCTACGGTAGGTATTGGAAACCCTGCCAGGCAACACCTGCAGACCACAACAGACTCACCCTCATGTACTTTAATAAGATGTCTTCTGTTATGAAACCAGAATTCCATTTTGCAAGCCTGGCCTCTTCCGAAGTAGAAAATTGGTCTCAGAAGTGCCTCTCTCTTTTCTCCCACCTGGAGTTGTTTTCAGGGGTTGTTAATATTTCAGAGCCTATTACTAATTTCAGTGATTCCTGCACAAACGTGTTCTGGACTCAGTGTTGCCAAATTGCCCCTCTAAGGTACGTGCTGCAAATGCGTCCACAGTTCTCTTCGAAGATATTGGTCAAGGACATTATCTGTTCTCCCAGAAGTCCTCCATCCTGACTCAGATTACGGCAGACAACTAAAACACACTGAGAAGAGTCAAGATCAAACTGTGCTGGTCTTATCCAAAGCCTTGGATGGTCCCAGAACTCTGAAAGGATGCCAGTGGTTCAGCAGCTCCTGGTTTCTTCATATGTCATTTATCTTTCAATTTGTTCAGTACACAGACTAGAAGCAGCAACAGCGTGAATGCTGGAGGAGCCACAGTTGGCTCAGACAGCAGTTGGGTCAGACGGCAGGAGAGAAGGGAGCCTGGAGAACGCCAGCTGGACCCAATCCTTTACCAACCCAAATATTTATCTTTGCAGAAGTAGCAGATTCCTTCTTGGTGTCCAGTTCCTAGGCATCCATATATCTTTGTGCACACTTCTGCTCTTTTCTTAGGTAACACCATGGGTTATTTAAAGCAGTTGACAACCTGTCTCTGCAACATTTGAATCAGTCTGGTTTATAAATGCTTTAAACTCTACTGCTCACTAAATTGTTAGTGAGGGCCGAATGTGGTGGTGCACGCCTGTAATCCCAGCACTTTGGGAGGCCAAGGCAGGAGGATCACTTGAGGTCAGGAGTTTGAGACCAGCCTGGGCAACATGGTGAAGCGTCGACTCTACTAAAAAAATACAAAAATTAGCCAGGCGTGCTGGTGTGGGCCTGTAGTCCCCGCTACTTGGGGGCTGAGGTGGGAGGATGGCTTGAGCCTGGAAGGTAGAGGTTGCAGTGAGCAGAGATCGTGCCACTGCACTCCAGCCTAGGCAACAGAGTGAGACCCTGTCTCGAAAAAAAATAATAATAAAATCGTGGTGGCTTTTTAAAGACATGTATACAATGCAACTAAGAAATAAGTTAATTAGGACTGAGTTTAATAAAGTGTTGACAGTTGACCATATATGCATTACAATATAAAAAATACTTTTCTGGAATATCTGGAGTTTTCTTCTAGAGATATATTTATTTAGCTAATTGCAGCTGCTACTAAATTTTAAAAAGAGGAGTATAGTTAGATTTTTTAAACCAGCCATTTAAAAAAATGTCTGCTATGCATTAGAGATAAAGTAAACATTTGACATTATCCTGCTACATAAAACCTGAAATAAAATCTAAAGCAAAAGTTATTACTCAAATCCCCCATTTTATACACAACGCATACATACTTAGGAAGTGTAGCCATGCTCATTTTTCTTTTCAGATCCTGAACAGTGGATCTGAAATTTACACTGAAGACTTACTGATGCTAGACCCACTTTGTTCATTATACTTCTAAAGTATTTTCTTAATTAGAGGTGCAAAAAGTGAAGGCTGTTAAGGCTTCCCTTCGCTTAGTTAAAATAAGACCAAATAGAAATGAAAACTGAAAAAGCTAAGTCAGAGTGGCTCCCAGGTTCCCCCAACTTTCAGTAGAGTTCTTTTCTACTTGCTATTTTATGGGGAGTACATTTTTTATCAAGTTTGGGACAAGGACAGAATCTACTTTTTTCTACACTTGTTTTCCAACACTACGATAATGCTTGACTTGTTATATTAGCCCATTGCTTTCAACACTTTTGGAATAAAACAGGACACACATAAATAAGCAAAACTGTATGCCAGGTATTGGTTGTTGAACTTTGAACCCTTAGGTAGCCAGGAACAAGAATGGGGTGCACACTGTGGATTGCCTTGTGTATATGTATTTGCTATCAATTCCATGCAGAATATCAATTTCTTAAAGCATTTATTTCTTTCCAGATCTAAGATTTGAGGAAAAATGATAAAACCTACAAAATCTAATTGGATTAAATGAAATTACTTACTTTCCGTGGCTGAGGAAGAAAATCTCCCTCAACCACCCTTCCTAAGCATATAAACTCATGTTGGATGTGACCAGCATTATAATCTTGATAAAAAAAGAATTGACTTAGTTCTGCATTCTCTTCATGAACTCAGAATACTAAAAGTAATTTCAACAGACTTTGGTCAATTTTAGATGATACATGTGAAGTATTTTCACAAAGAGCATGCTAATTTAATGGAAATCTGATTTGGAAATGCATGCTCTAGAGCCCTAAAATATTATGTTGGAACTCACTTTGTGAGTTATTAAAATATATCTCACTTTGTGCGATATATCAAAATTATTTTTAGGTGATTTTTCCCCTTAAATCTTCTGTTTTTTAGATTAATCATAAGATTTATGTTGGAATTTAATTATGGCTGCTAAGAACTTAACCATTAATAGTGTCAAAGGAACTTCTAGACACTTTTTCCTCTTAATAAACACTGACAACCCTGTGGAATGTAATGATGTTCGAAAAGTATTTCCTGCCACATTAATAACTCCACCAACCACTGTGCCATCTGGACTCTACTCTAGAAACCTTCTCTCACAATTTTTTTTAATGGCCTAAACCTGGAAAATGTCACAAATTTTTCCCTTCTAGGGCTGAACATATGTCATATTTCTTTCCTCCTGGGTCTCTTGACAGTTCAATAATTCTAAAGTTTCAGAATTTACAACAGCATCCGATGGGTGAATTTTATTTTCTAGTGTTGAGGACATTTTTTTTCTTCATCACCAATTTAGTGTTTGATCTGAGTCAGAAAATTTGACTTGTACATAATAGGGATTCAAATACTTTTTCTATACAGCAGATTTATGCCAGCGAACTCCAGAGTTAAGTTTGGTTTTAATTTTCATATATCCAAACCTCTAATTAGTGAATCTCAACCCTGCCTGTACATAAGAATCCCTTGAGGGAATTTTACAAAATACAGACATCTCAGGTCCATTCTTAGAGATTCTGAGTTAATCAGTCTGGCCTGGGGATTTCTTGAGAGAGGCTTTACAGGCAAGTATTTTAAACTCCTCCTTTCTACTTAATAATAAGCAAAGTTGTCAAAGAGCCAATGTTCTACTTTACCTGCTGAATCAGCAAAAATTATTCAAACATTCCCCACTTAACACATCCAGTTGGAGCAGGTGGGAGGACGTGAAATGTGTTACTTTAAAATGCAGTCATTGAAATATATCTCTAAGGGTTTAGGACATTTTTCCTTCTGTAATGCAAATATCATCCTGAATCTTCATCCTTCGTATAGAAATATCTTGCTTTGCATATGTTATCACTTTAAGGTTTACAGTGACTTTATGTTGTTGACAAAGTTGTGATTTCCATTCTGCATGTTGGGAAACTGATGCTGAAAGACATAAAGTAACTTCTCAAAGGTTACAGTATAAATGTTTGTATTTGTGAGTGTTCTCTAGAGAAACAGAACCAATAAGATACAGATATATACCTATACATATAGATATAACTAAAAAAACTCTATATTTATCTATCTATTAACATATATATTATAAGGGGCCAAGAGCAGTGGCTCGCACCTGTAATCCCAGCACTTTGGGAGGCTGAGGCGGGCAGATCACCTGAGGTCAGGAGTTCGAGACCAGTCTGGCCAACATGGTGAAACTCTGTCTCTACTAAAAATACAAAACTTAGCCAGGTGTGGTGGTGCATGTCTGTGGTCCCAGCTACTCGGGGGGCTAAGGTGGAGGATCGCTTGAGCCCAGGAGGCAGAGGTTACAGTGAGCCAAGATCATACAACTGCACTTCAGCCTGGGTGACAAAGCAAGACTCTCTCACTCAAAAATATTTATGATAAAGAATTGGCTCATTTGATTATGGAGGCTGAGAAGTGCCATAACCACCTGTCTCCAGGATAAAGACCCAGGAAAGCCAGTGGTGTAGTCCAAAGACCAAAGAAACAGAGGACGATGCTGCAGATTCCAGTCTCCTCTGAAGATCTGAGAACCAGGAGCACAGAGGACAGAAGATAAATGTTCCAGCTCAAATAGTCAGGCAGAGTTAATTCAAACTTCTTCCACTTTGTGTTCTATTCAGTCCTTTAAGGAATTAAATGAGGCACACTGACACTGGGGAGGGAAAAATATTTTTTGAGTTGACTAATTTAAATGTGGATTCCTTGTGGAAACACCCTCACCCTCACAGGCACACCCAGAGATAATATTTAACCAGCTATCTGGGCACCCGTAGTCCAGTCAAGTTGATGCATAAAATTAACCATTGCAATGCTGAACTCTCTATAGAATATCATTATAACTAACATCTCAAAATGAAATGGTTAAGTACCAGGAGACATCAACACTACAAAAAGTCAAATAAGTTTGCTTAGAAGGGTGTTCAGATGGCATCAATTACTTTATGCATAACATATGTTTCTGATTGAAATTTTTTAGGCCAGAGGTAACTGTATCACATATACTGGAACACATATACTGTATCCTTATTATAAGTTGAGATTGGCTGGTAATTCTTCTGAAAGTGCCAGAAAGTCAGAAACAGACAATACAACAGAAAAACAACATAAGAAAGCAAAATTGAAAAAACTGAAGAGTTCCCCCTTTATAGACTGTGTGTGAATGGTATTCTAATAGTATTTACAATAACATCAATGACTAGTCTTACCACTATTAAAACAGCAGTGATGTTATTAATTGAGGATCTAGAATATGCCAGATCATCTCAGATGTATAAATTACTAGAGATCGCCCATCTCATCCAGCCTGGAATACTATTGCCTTTGAGATGTAAAATTACACTAATTAAATTTGTCTCAAATACCCACTATGTCCTGCAATGTCTCAGGGATTCTCTAGTCAGAAAAAGTGACATGTATTTGGAATTTTGGGTTGTTTTCTACCTCTTTTACTACCTCATTTATAAATATTATCTAATTCTTTGTGTCTCGTCTTGATTAAACCATTTTATCACTTGCCAAAATTGTTTCTTTTCAACAAGTCATGTGTCTTTTCTTGCCATAAGTATGGTTGACCCAAGACTTTTTGGTGGATATTGGGAAGGGCTTGGCTTTATATAACATATCCACACAACAAGGGTATTAATATTGATTACATCTACGAGTGGAAAGTTATACTCTGCATTTTAGCTATTTTCCTTTTCCATTGCATTCCAGACCAAGTCCATGGTACTATCTAAATATATCATCAAATTATTATTTTTTTCTTTGAAAGGAGCTGTCCTCTCCTCCCTGTTGTAGCATCAGTTGAAGCATCAGGCAGTATTCGTCCTCTCCTTTCTGCTCATGTAAGTAATCTAATTTATTTTTCGTAAATACTATTTGAAAATCTTATTCTTCCCTTTTTACAGATAGGAAATGGGAATCTGTTAAATAATAGAATGACACACCCAAGGTCATGCAAGCAATTGTACCAGTGGGAAACAAATCCACAACACCCTGACTCCACCCTCTTCCTCTTTCCACTGAATTTGTTCAATGATTGAGAAAAGGAAGAGGACACTTTGTACTGTTCCTGGTTGTTTAACATCCTGTGTAGTCTTGGGTTTTGATCAGAGATTTTGATCCAAATGTGTTTGTCTCTAAAGGCTCTGTTGTTCCTACTAAGTTACACCCTCCTTCTGTTAAAAAAAAAATAGAATATGTCAATATGGCATACACACACATATATATACACACACATATATATTTGTGTATGTACATAAAAAATATATATATAAAAAAATATATATATGAGACAGAAAAAAGAGGAGAAAGAGGAGAGAGAGAGAGGGTAGAGAGAGGAGAGAGTTGGAGATAGAGGAGGGGGAGAGAGAGGAAGGGGAGGGAGAGGAGGGGGAGAGAGAAGAGGGGGAGAGAGGAGGGGGAGAGAGAGGAGGGGGAGAGAGAGGAGGGGGAGAGAGAGGAGGGGGGGAGAGAGGAGGGGGGGAGAGAGGAGGGGGGGAGAGGAGGGGGGGAGAGAGGAGGGGGGGAGAGGAGGGGGGGAGAGAGGAGGGGGGAGAGGAGGGGGGAGAGAGGAGGGGGGGAGAGAGGAGGCAGAGAGAGGAGGGGGGGAGAGAGGAGGGGGAGAGAGATGAGGGGGAGAAGGGGTTGATCAAGAGAAGAGAGGGGACAGCGGAGAGATAGAAAAGAAATAGTGACGGCAGTGTTAACATAAGATGAATGTATTAGTCAGGGTTTTCCAGAGGGCCAGAACTAATCAGACAGATGTATATATGAAGGGGAGTTTATTAAGAAGTATTGATTCACATGATCACAAGCTGAAGTCTCATAATAGGCCGTCTGCAAGCTGAGAAGCAAGGAAGCCAGTCTGAGTCCCAAAACCTCAAAAGTAGGGAATTTGACAGTGCAGCCTTCTGTCTATTGCCGAAGGCCCAAGAGCCCCTGGCAAACCACTGGTGTAAGTCCGAGAGTCTGACAGCTGAAGAACTTGAAGTCTGATGTTCACGGGCAGGAAGCATCCAGCAAGGGAGAAAAATGGAGGCTGGAAGACTCAGCCAGTCTAATCCTTCCATATTCTTCTGTCTGTTTTTATCCTAGCCAGGCTAGCAGCTGATTAGATGGGGCCCACCCAGCTTGAGTGTGGGTCTGCCTTTCCCAGTCCACTGACTCAAATGTTAATCTCCTTTGGCAACACCCTCACAGACGCACCCAGGAAGAATGCTTTGCCTCCTTCAATCCAATCAAGTTGATAGTCAATATTAACCATCACAATGAGCATGCCAGAAGGAGGGAACTCACATCCACATTTCTATTTTGATCAGGAAGTTTGGAGTGTGTCTTGTCTTAGTCTTCTTGCCAATGAGTTTTTTTCGTTTCTCATCTCCATGCTGGTGGTGGCTCCTCAGTTGATATCACTGGCAGATCTGTCTCCCAAGCCCATGATTATAAAATTCAATTCCTGTCCTAACCCATCAGGACAATCTTGTGGTATATCACAAGAGACGTTAACCTCATATGTCTAAAGCTGAGTTTATCATCCACATGGTCCATCATTTGTTCTACAGCCAGCCAGTGTTCCCTGTTTTAATTAATACCCTCACCTCTTAAGATCTACTGTCTTAGTAAAATCAAGTACATAATGCAGTATTATTAACTGTAGTCGCCATGCTGTACATTGGATCTGAATGTAATCATCTCGTGTAACTAAAAGTTTGTACCCTTGACAAACATCACCCATTTCCTCTTCCCCCAGCCCACGGTAATGACCATTCTATTCTTCTAAAGCAATAGCTTTCACTTATTAAAATTCCACATACAAGTGAAATCATGTGGTATTTCTCTTTCTGGATGTTGCTTATTTTGCTTAGCATAATGCCCTCCACCTCCATTCATACAGTCACAAATGGCAGAATTTCCTTCTTTTTAAAAATAATATTCTGTTACACACACACACACATATACAGTTGTCCATTAGTAACCACAGGTGATTGGTTGCAGGACTTCCTCCCACCACAACCCACCACGGATACCAAAATCTGCAGAAGCTCAGGTCCCTGATATAAATAAAATACTGTAGTATTTGTATGTAACCTACGCACATCCTCCTGTATATTTTATACCAACTCTGGATTATTTATACTACTTAATATAATGTAAATTCAACAGAAATACTTGTTCTACTATATTTTTTAATTTGTATTATTTTAATTGTTGTATTTTTATTTTTAATTTTTTTAAAAATATTTTCCATCTGCAGTTGGTCAGGATGCAAAACCCTGAGATGTGTGATGCCAATGTGTTTTTATAGACCACGTTTTCTTTATCCATTCATCCATTTAGAGGCATTTAGTTTGTTTCCATATTTTGGCTAGTGTGAATAATGCTATAATACATATGAGAGTGCAGGTATCTCTTTGACATACCAATTTCATATTCTTCGGATATAGAGCCAGAAGTAAGATTGCTGGATCACATGGTAGTGTAGATCTTAAGTGTTCAAACACACACACACACACACACGCACAGATACACAGTGGTAACTATTTGGGATGATGGATATGTTAATTAGTGTGATTGTGGAAACCATTATACAAGGTGTCCTTATATCAAAACATCATGTTGTCCATCCTAAATACATGCACGTTCAATTTGTCAATTCTCTCTCAAGAAAGCTGAATAAATAAGTAAGCAAATAAACAATTTTATCGCCAACCACCGCTTCAGCTACACAATTGGTTGTAATCAGAGACGATCTTCTTCTCTCCCTAATCTCTTCTCAATGCCTTTTAGTGATACTTCCTCCAGCACATTATAGTCTATCCATATTTTTTCCTTCATCATTTTCATAACTCTTTTTTCTTCAGAGTTTTCCTAAGTAGACATCTCACTGATTTCTTTGTCTCTTTTACTCATCTTCAATTTATTTGACACTCTGCAGCCAGAATGAATGTTCTAAGGCCAAAACCCCCTCATGTCATTCTCTGATTGAAACTCTTCCATGTTACCTCCAAATCTTTGAGATAAAATTCAAAGATTTTAGCTCAGTGTCAAAGAGAGCTGATAGCTTATCTAATATTTGTGATGGCAGAGGGGGATTGCGTAGAAATAGAGATAATATGCAGGGTAGGAAAGGGCTTCTGGGGCAGGAGGCTGGGGTCCAGGCAGTGCCATGAAAGTAGAAAAGCTTCATGCCTGTAATACTAGCACTTTGGAGGCCAAGGCTGGTGGATCACCTGAGATCAGGAGTTTGAGACCAGCCTGGCCAACATGGAGAATCCCTGTCTCTGCTAAAAAATACAAAATTAGCCAGACATGGTGGTGCATGCCTGTAATCCTAGCTTGGGAGGCTGAGGCAAGAGAATCGCTTGAACCTGGGGGGCGGAGGTTGCAGTGAGCCTAGATCATGCCATTGCACTCCAGCCTGGGCAACAGGAGCGAAACTCTGTACCAAAAAAAAAATAAAAATAAAAAAGTGAAAAGCTGGTGATGACCACAGATGAGATTTTCTTTCCTGTTCTTCCCGAAAAGCTATAGCAGTGTGGCTTTTGACCTGAATAGGTGGATGGGTTTGGGTAAACCAATTCACAGCTAAGTACTGACCATACACGACTAAAATATACACAAGGAAATTCGAACCACTGGGGACATTCAACAGCAGTGAACTATTCGACTGGGACAAAGCGGGGCTGAACCATCACTCCATCCACCTATAGCAAACCTGAGCGTGGTGAAGAATATCCAAAAGATGTGGAATTGAAAATTAGGGGAGAGAGGATGTCAGCTTCACTCATCAATGCCTGACTCAACACTGCTATATAAAATTGTTCAGTTCATTACACTCCATTCAAGGGAGATTTTGAGGCATGTAAAAAGTGCCCGGCCTAGATTAGAGTATTAGATATTCCCAGA
Source organism: Pan troglodytes (assembly GCF_028858775.2). Lineage (NCBI taxonomy): Eukaryota > Metazoa > Chordata > Mammalia > Primates > Hominidae > Pan > Pan troglodytes. Next base: position 5,360,171 of record NC_072421.2, on the reverse strand, counting down.
TAGGCAGCATTGAAAAAAATGTGGCTTTCAGATACTCTTAAGTTAAAGAGCATGGGAGAGTTCCGACAAGGATATTCACGAGAGGTTTCGTATGTAGCTGAAGCTCGTGGTGGGACAAAGAGACATACTTATCAACATAAAAATATGACAAAAATTAAATTTTAAATATAGAGCAAAATCCTTGTCCTGATTGTTTTAATGGAGATAAATATTTTATGCAGGGCTAAAAATACACATACCAAAAACGATGTTTATCTTTACATCTAGTCATAAATGCACTATTAATAATTAGATAGAAGTCTTTATCATAACATTATTGTTTTTTAAAGACAACACAATGGGCCGAGCACAGTGGCTCATGCCAGTAATCCCAGCACTTTAGGAGGCCGAAGCAGGTGGATCACTTGAGATCAGGAGTTCAAGACCAGCCTAGCCAACATGGTGAAACTCGTCTCTACTAAAAATGCAAAAATTAGCCAGGAATGGTGGCACACACCTGTAATCCTAGCTACTTGGGAGGATGAGGTGGGAGGATCTCTTGAACCTGGGAGGTGGAGGTTGCAGTGAGCCAATATCACATCACTGCACTCCTGCCTGGGCGACAGAGTGAGACTCCTTCTTAAAAAAAAAAAAAAAAAAAAAAAAAAAAAAAAAATGGTGGCCGGACATGGTGGCTCACACCTGTAATCCCAGCAGTTTGGGAGGCTGAGATGGGCGGATCACCTGAGGTCAGGAGTTCAAGACCAGCCTGGTCAACGTGGCAAAACCCTGTCTCTACTAAAAATGCAAAAATTAGCCAGGCGTGGTGGCAGACGCCTGTAATCCCAGCTACTCGGGAGACTGAGGCAGGAGAATCGCTTGAAGCAGGGAGGCGGAGGTTGCAGTGAGCCGATATCGCACCATTGTACTCCAGCCTGGGCGACAGAGCAATACTCCTTCTCAAAAACAACAACAACAACAAAACCAACAAAAAAATGATTAAAAGACAGATCAACAAGACATTCGTATTCAATACTGTTGGCAATATTATTACCATTTTTTTCTTTTTGGAAAAAAATTAACAGCCTGAACCAGCGATCTCACAATCCTACATTTTCTCACAATAATTTCATTTACTGGAATCTATTGTAAAGAACTATCAAAATTATCTAGAAAGATGTGTATGCAAAGATTATCACATGAAAAGGTCAAATAGGAAAAAGAGGAAATATGGCTTTTCCAATATGAGATACATCATTAAAGATACAATATTCTCAGTAAGGAATCTAGGCAGGTATACAATAACCCTTTAAAAATGATTAATATTCTATTCTGTTATATTGGCCTATTAATTCAAAAAAACAATAAAAATTATCAATGAAATGAAAAATAATTTCAATATTATCTTGAATGAAATACACTATATGAATGCATATGCTTGCGTATCTTATTCTTAATTTTATAAAACACACAAATATAAAAAAATGCTAAAAGAAATAAAACAAAATATACGTGATTTAAATTTTGTTCCCTCCCTTCTGTATTTCCAAATTTCATATTCTGCATTATATACCAGAAAATAAAAATTAGAAATAAATATTTTTCTTATATAAACATAAATAATGCTATGATAGAAACATTTATATTTGTGATAGACCTCCAAGATGAAGTGATCAAATATCCCCTATACTACGTACGATTTCTGCAGTCTGATTTTTGGAGAGAAGAAAGTAAATATTTGTTGAACACAGCTGAGTTTTCTTTCCCAGTTTTGAAGACATGTTATAATGATATTTCTCAAATGTGTGAAATGGTTCTAAGGGAAGACAGGTTTGCTAACCTCAAAACACTTCACATAGCCACTCAAACAGGGGACAAACAATCTTCTTCTCTACCAAAGACAAAGACATTGCCTGAAAATGTGGATGAAATTCTGAAATGTAAGTGATAGGTGATATTAAAAAGATAATAGTTAATTAGACATAGTTTTCCACATGGAAAAGAAATGATTGGAAAACTGAGTTGTTTTGTAAAATTATAAACCATAAAAATTGGGGAACTGTGATAATATTCAACATGAAACATTTTATTACAAATATTATTAATATTATATTGTTTTAATGTGTTATGTAGTAACCAGGAAAGGATATTTAAATTTGGGGTTATTACACAATTTGACATACCAATTTCATATTCTTCGGATACAGAGCCAGAAGTAAGATTGCTGGATCATATGGTAGTGTTTGGTCATTTTCTTGGCCACATTTCCCAAAATGTTCAAGCATCATTGAACATTTTTTACCTAAGTTAATACACTGAATTTGAAGCAGAAAATATTAGAAAATGAATGACTCCTTATAATTATACCTAAATTATACAATTATTATAAGCACAAAAAACATATAATTGCTTATTTAAACTGTGTAGGCTGGGCCCAGTGGCACAAACCTGTAATCCCAGTACTGTGGGTGGCCGAGGCGGGCAGATCATGAGGTCAGGAGATTGAGATCATCCTGGCTAACACACTGAAACCCTGTCTTTACTAAAAATACAAAAAATTAGCTGGGCGTGGTGGCACGCCCCATAATCCCAGCTACTCGGGAGGCTGAGGCAGGAGAATCCCTTGAACCTGGGAGGTGGAGATAGCAGTGAGCCGAGATTGCACCACTGCACTCCGGCCTGGGCAACAGAGTGAGACTCCGTCTCAAAACAAACAAACAAAACAAAAAAAAGTAAGATTTTCTACAATATTTTCAAAACATTGCTATGATTTTTATTTAAGCAAAAACTATCTTGCTGAACATCTACTGTACTTTTCCAAGCAGGAGATCCACTTTAAAAAACAAATAAACTTTACTAAAACTAAAGATCTCAGGGTCTGAATATCACTTCTTTCACACTTGAATTGTGTGCTACAGGTGAAACTCAAACCGTGGATAAAATTTTCCTTTTATCAAATGCATTCTTGCAGGTTACTCTTGTTTACTTTATGCAGAAGGCAAAATGAATCCCAGTGATACTGATTGAGAAGGCAGTTGAGAAGGCAAAGGAGAGACTAGTTGGTGGTGCAAAAATTATTAAAATCCACTAAGACTCAGACATCTAGACAAATGGGCCATTTCTCATTTCAGACTTCCCTCTTTCCCCATAATATGAATTGTACTCATGAATAATAGGTATAATCCTATGGCAGAATAGCGCAGATACAAAGTATCTAACAAGATCATAGTGTTGGTTACACGAAGGAAGTTCCCCTGTGTATCACTTACTGTATCAAATGTTGAAACACCTTATACTCAATATATATACATATGTGAAAGTGATATATTTTCACCATAGCATCATTACCATCTGTTGTGAAACTGATCTATTACCACAGCAGTTAACATTTGCATCAAAAAGGAAGGAGAAAAACAAATGTATTACTGGGTCCTTTTGACACATTCTAAATTCATTGTTCAGCTCTTCCTTTCTTTGGGGCACACAATAGGATATTCTTAGCTCAACTCACAGTCTCTCAACCCCATGAAATCAGCTATGTTCCCAAGGAGCCTTGATTCCTTTTTAATAACACCAATAATTAGAAATCAGGATCTGAGAATTGTTTCATTCCGGCACTGACGTCATAGGTTATAGACCTTACTACTGCACTGAGTTATAGTACACCTTTTCTTTAAGAAATTGTGAGTTTATATTCTTATTGTTACTTAAATTTCAGCATTGTATTTAAAAAATTTTTCCTTTTAAAATATGTGATTGACAAATATTGGAAATATTCAAGGTGTAAAATATAATTTGATATATTTATATACTGTTTAAGGATTCTCACAATCAAATTATTTTACTATTTTGTATTTGAATCTGTTTTTTCTTATACCAAAAACCTTAGCTTCTAATAACATCATTATATCTATTTGTGTTAACTTTAGCAACTTATTTTCTTACTAACATAATACTCAATATTGCTATCAATTTGATGTAAAGTTAGACTCCTTTTATTGTTGGTATTGTTTATAAGTGTAGTTTTGTAACCTGTTTGATTTAATTTTATTAACATATAGAATGTTTATGTGGTGTGAAAACCAAAACTTAATAATATACCTTAGAAAAGTTTTTGCTAAGCCCTATATTTCATTGCAGTCCATCCCACTTCGAACAGTTCCTCCACCTCACCGTTATAAGGATCATAACAGCTTCTGATTCTTGATTTCTTTAAGCCAGTTTAGAAAAAGTAAACAGGTAGAATAATGCACCTGTTATTATTAATAGAATCTTAATCTATAGTATAATTAGATGCCTCATTTATTACCCCAAAAATTGTTTTGCTGAAACATGATCATCAGAGATTGTTGGGAAGTTAGAAACATTGCTATTTCTTAAGTAATTGCTATTTTGATAAAAGGCATTTGGGGAAAATAAGGATTAATTTGCAAGCAGAATTCTCTATTTTTGGTTATTCTTGTTATTTCTTTAAGTTAGGTTTATCAGTGTATGTTTTGTATATTTTTATATATCCATATATTTTCTATGTAGTTACATTTATTTTTTTGGTGCATGCTTCTGGGGTTTGTACTCTTTGATGGTAACTATTACCACAGTCATGATATGGAAACAGTTTTATCATCCCAAAATGTTCCCCTGTGCCTCTTTGTACTCAAACTTTCTCCCAACCCACATTCCCTGGCAAACATGAAACAAATTTTTATCCCTACAGCATTGGCTGTTCCAGAAAGTCATGTAGAGGGAATTAAAGTATATGTAGACATTTGAGTCTGACTTCCCTTACCCTGAATAAAGCACTGGTGATTTGTCTAGGTCTCTGCGTGCACTAGTTATTGCACTGCTGGTAAACCACCAGTTAAGTGTCAGTGTTTTCTTTGTTTTTTAATTGTTGAGAAATATCTCAATGTATGATTGTGCCACAACCTAATTATATGTTTGCCAGTTGAAAATTTACATTGCTTTCAGTTTTGCAGTTATGAATAAATCTGTATTCACGTAAACAATCATTTTTGTTTGAGCATAAACCATTATTTCTTTAAGTTAAACATCTAAGACTGGGATTGGCAGCTCAAATGCTAAGAATATGCTCAACTTTACATTTATTAAAAAAGCCTGTCAGGTTATTATTCCAATTCTCATAGCCATGTATGAGAGCTTCAGTTCTCATCTGTGCCAGCACTTAATATAGTCAGATTGAAGGGATTTTTTTATTGTTGCTGTTGCTTTGAAGCATTCGGATATCTGTGTACTGGTATCTCATTTTATTTTGCATGTTTCAGTTACTAATGATTTTGAATATATATTCAAAATCAGTCATATTTGATATATATATTTGATATATATTTGATATATATATTTGATATATATATTTGATATATATGATATATATTTGATATATATATTTGATATATATGATATATATTTGATATATATATTTGATATATATGATATATATATTTGATATATATATTTGATATATATATTTGATATATATATTTGACATATATATTTGATATATATATTTGACATATATATATATATATATATTTGAGACAGAGTCTTGCCTTGCCACCCAGGCTGGAGTGCAGTGGCATGATCTCGGCTCACTGCAACCTTCCTCTTCTGGGCTCAAGTGATCCTCCCAACTCAGCCTCTCAAGTAGCTGAGACCAGAAGTGTGCACTACCACATCCAGCTAATTTTTTTTTTCTTTTAAGACAGGGGTCTCACCATGTTGCCCAGGTTGGTCTCGGACTTCTTATCTCCAGTAATCTGCCCACCTTGGCCTCCCAATGTGCTGGGATTACAGGAGTGAGCCACCACACCTGGCCTTTCAGCATCTTTTCATGTGCTTATTTGCCATGCATTGGTAAATTCTCAATGGTTATATGTCGTTCAAATCATGTATCCATTTGTTATTATTGATTGGGTGGTTTGTCTTCATTTTCTTTTGAGTTTTGGGTGTTCTGAGGAGTTCAGAATATAAGTCTCTTTTATCATAAATGTGGTTTACATATGTCTTCTCCCAATCTGTGGCTTCTCTATTCATTTTCTTAACAATTATAACAATTATTTCTTTTTCTTTCATGGATCATTTTTACTTGGTTATTTAAAAAAAAATTTGTCTAATAAATTGCTACTTCAAAGACTTAACCTTATCAGGCTGGGCACAGTAGCTTCTGCCTGTAATCCCAGCACTTTGAGAGGCTGAGGTGGGTGGATCACTTGAGGCCAGGAGTTCCAGGCCAGCCTGGCCAACGTGATGAAACCCTGTCTCTGCTAAAAAATACAAAAAAATTAGCCGGGTGTGGTGGTGCACATCTGCAATCCCCGCTACTTGGGAGGCTAAGACAGGAGAATTGCTGGAACCCAAGAGGCGGAGGTTGCAGGGGGCCGAGATTGCGCCATTGCTCTCCAGCCTGGTTGTGAGACTCTGTCTCAAAACAAAACAAAACAAAACAAAACAAACCTTAACCTCATCAACTGGCCAGGGGAATAGGGCAAATATAAATAGGATAAATATAAAGCATCTCAAGAGAGTGGGTGCGAAGAGCCACCTGCTAACCAACAATCCATTTTCCTTCTTTCTTGTAAACACACTAAAGACAGAGCTTCTGGAAAACATACTAATGCCATTTGCTAGTGCAAAATCCCTTATCTATGGAATAATATGGGCAAAGTATACCTGGGCTGGTGACAATGGCTTATAGTAAATACTTAGAAACAATGGATTTATGGCACATGGATTTCTGGAGAATATCCCATGACCTATGTAACTACCAGAGTGTAAAAATGAAGCTTTATGATGACAGAAATATTCAGCTCAATGGACAGGAATGTGTAAAACTAGATGCATAAAGATATAAGAAATTCATTTTCATATTTTTAAGGATAAATTTTTGGAAATCATCAGGTGAGTTCCTGTACGCATAATAGAATTTCATGTATTAGAAACACACAAATGAAAGAAAATAAATTTGGAGAAGGCAGCTCCAAAAAGTACAAAAAGAAGGCCACATAGTTAGATACCAGTATGCCAGTTCTAGATATAGGAAGGGTGCTGTCTTTGTAGAACTGGCATCACTGCCTGCAGAACATGGTATGTGGAAATATGTTAGCCATTTGGAAATTCTTTTGTCTTAGTTTTTCATTTTACACATATGCTAATTGATTTACAAAGTTAGAACAAATAAAAAGGATGTGAAGTTTGTCTTCAATTGCATTTGGATTTTAAGACTGCCTCTGATGTTCAGGCATTAATCAAAATTACCTTGCATCTGTTTTCTACAGGAAAAAATACTTTACCTTATGGCATTCAATGCTTCCAAGTGACAAACTGGAGCCATTAGCCACACTCATGTTAATAAATGAGCTCAGTGTAAATTATGGATCTGTAAAGTCATTTTCTCCAAGGATGAACAAGTATTACTTACACACCACTAAGAAGAGCTCTCTGTTCTCACTGCACATGACTATCTTTATAGACAGAGACATTAGACACACATGCAAAGGTGCATCATTTGATTATGCATAATTTATGTATATACTTATGATTGTATATGCATATAGATGAATATATATATGAATATGCACATATGTGGACATATACTAATATGTATGTATATGTATAGACAGGTTTATTCCATATATTACTATATTGTATAAATGTATATATAATCGAGATAACCATTCTGTCACACTGTTTTCTAGGTTGCATAGATTTTCATTTGCATTAAAGTTCTATATATACAAATATATGCATAATTATATATAAATATATATAACCTATATTTATATAAATATATATAACCTATATTTATATAAATATATATAACCTATATTTATATAAATATATATAACCTATATTTATATAAATATATATAAACCTATATATATGTTACATCTATAACCCAGCCTATATACACATATAGTCCCAGACTATATAGATGTACTATAGTATAGTATATATGTAATAAACATATCTGTACATACATACATATATAAATGTATGTTCATGTATGTACATGTTTAATTCTATATATTTATATTTAATATATATTTATGTTTATTATACATTTATATTTGTATATTTGTATATATTTATATACACATATTTATGTTCATATATTTATATATGCATATGTTTATCTATTTGTATATATAAATAAATTCATATATTCATATACATGTATATGCTTATATATGTACATGTATATATATTTATGTATGATATATGTAAATATGTATGCTTTATCTATTTGTATATATAAATATATTCATATACATATGTGTGTATATATGAACATATATAAATTTATATATTCATATATTTATATATGAACATATATAAATTTATATATTCATATATTTATATATGAACATATATAAATTTATATATTCATATATTTATATATGAACATATATAAATTTATATATTCATATATTTATATATGAACATATATACTTTTACATATTATATATGTATATTTATATACATATAAATATATGTATTGTAGTTATATATGTTTATTGCATATATATGTACAACACTATAGTGTCTGTGTGTATATACATATTTCTAGGCTCTCTCTATATATAGTCTACAGCTTCAATACAAATGAGAATCAATACTTCCTAGAAAAGCATGTAACAGAGTGGCTACATTTAGTTATACAGTCTCAGTTATATTTTATAATACCAGTATTGCCCCTTGACTATTACTGAATTATTTACAGAATAACATGATCTTAAATCACTGGTTATCATACAAGTAGAACTGAAACCAAAGGCCAGGGTCACAGAATGGCAATACCACGTGGGAATATTAAGAATCAAATAAATAAAACAACCAATAAGCTAGCTTCTGTAGAAAAAAATAAGCACCTGATGTGCACACACACAGGAGACACTGGTTTTATATTAGGCACAGTACTGGTCCTAAGAAATGAAAATAGTAGAGCAGCATTTACAAATAGGAGTCCTTTAAGAAACCCTCATCTCTCATTACCTTGAGGAGCAAATCTAAATACCAAAATCTCCAGTGTCGGTCTGCTATAATTACTCTACATGTCCCCTGAGAATGTGATAAATCAAACCAGTGTCTTAATGAAATATGGACAAAACTCTGTATCTTTGGGGACTTGGTTTAATGAAAACAAAAAAAATCCGAAGTTATTTGATTAAAACAAAAATATCAAGTCTGTTCATCTGTCTCCTGCACCTCAGCTTCATTTACAAGTCCTGAAACCAAAAGGACAAACCTATTTTTCTTCTCATTCTGCGAAGAGAAACCTTGCCATTCCTGTCAAAGAACCACATCTTCCAACATAGAAAAAAACAAAAGGTGGTATTGAGCTCTGGCTTAGCATTCTAAAAAGTTATTATGGGGGGTCTTCCTCCATATTTCATCGACATGAGTAGATTTCATTTTGCTTTATTCATGTTTGTGATTTAGAATCATGGGGCAAAGATAAGCACAGACACACATATACATATCTGGAAGCCTGCAAACCGTGGATGTCCAGGTGAATCTATCAGTGAGACACAATGCCAAGACAGTGCAGCCAGGAGGCTATTTTATAATTAAATAATTAATTTTCCAATACACGAATAAAAAATGCATATATTTATGGTGTGGAACACGATGTTTTAATATATGTATATGTTATGGAAAGGCTAAATCAAGCTAAGTGACATGTCTGCCACCTCAACATGCTAATCCTTTTTTGGGTGTGTAGGGAGAAACTTTAGAATCCATACTGTTAGCAATTTTTAAGCATAAGATACATTGTTATTAACTATAGTCACCATGTTGCACAACAGATCTCTTGAAATTATTCCTCCTGTCTAATAGAAGTTTTGTATCCTTTGACATGTCCCTAATGCCACTCCATCCTCCAGCCTCAGGCTCTGGTAAGCACTGTTCTATTCTGTTTCTATGCATCTGATTTTTTCATAGATTGCCCATATGAGTGAGATCGTGCGGTATTTGTCTTTCTGTGCCTGCCTTATTTGACTTAACATAGCATTGCCCAGGTTCATTTATGTTGTCTTTTTTGTTTGTTTTGTTTTGTTTTTTGAGATGGAGTCTCACTGTGTCACCCTGGCTGGAGTGCGGTGGTGTGATCTCGGCTCACTGCAACTTCCGCTTCCTAGGTTCAAGTGATTCTCCTGTCTCAGCCTCCCGAATAGCTGGGACTACAGACGCACGCCACCAAGCCCAGCTAATTTTTGTATTTTAGTTGAGACAGGGTTTCACCATGTTGGTCAGGCTGGTCTCGAACTCCTGACCTCAAGGCCTGCCTCGGCCTCCCAGAGTACTGGGATTACAGGCATAAGCCACTGTGCCTGGCCCATTCATGTTGTCTTAAATGACAATATTTTTTGAAATTAAAAAAAAAAAGCTTAATAGAATTCTGTGATGTGTATATACCACGTGTTCTTTATCCATTCATCCATGAATGGACACTAAGGTTGATTCCACATCTTGGTTATTGTGAATACTGTTGCAATGAAGACGAGGGTGCAGATATTTTCATGTGTTTTTATGGAGGTAGTAGATAGCATTGTTTCTTTATTTTTAGAATATAATTAAATTGACTTTGTACCAAAATACATTTCTATTATGCTTGCTGTTCACTCTCGTAACCACAGAGTCTAATTAAATATCCAAAATGTAAGGTATTAAAATAATATTTCTAATCACATCTAGTAAGGATGCCTTCTATACAGGTAAGAAAAATGTGCATGAATATACTTTGCATAACTATGGACATTCATGGATAAACTTTAATAATCAGAGTGCATGCCATAAATTAAATATTCCACGCATTGTCAACATAATCGGAGTGCTATTTTGTAAGTGTCTCGGGGCTATTAGTTTATAAATAACTAAAACATTCTTGTTCTGCATGATAGCAAGTAACAAAACGCAAACAGATCCACGTGTGCTCAGAGTTTAAATATTTAACTTGCAAGTTAGCAGGTGAATTTTACATGTATTCCACACAGGAGGATAAAACAAAAGATTGCAAAGGTGCTTATACAAAAGCTTATAAAGGAACCATTTAGAACATCCTCTTCATGCCATACCATTCATAAAGCATAGGAAAAAGAACTGCATTCTAGAGAGATTTTTGTTCATTAACTATGGGATTGGGTGTTAGGAGCACCTGTAAAACTTACGCTGGAAAAATATTATTGAAAGGATATTTTGTTGCCATTAGGACCCATGGTTTGTTTTAATAAGCTAAGATTAGTTATACAGTTTCTCTGACAGATGATATTATTCATATGTACTAGGATGATAAGAGGTTGATTCATGAAATCGCCATTTTTATAGGTCAAAAATGACAATGCCACGTGATCCAATAACATAATTAAAGCTCAAATCTATTCTAAGATTTTTTGAACAGGGTGAAGCTCCTTTCTCAGTAGTTGGGAACTGGTGCTTGGTGCAATAACATTTTAATCAGGGTTACAGGGCATTCTCTGATTCTGCTATGTCCTTCCTCTAAGAAAAGAGCAAAGCGTACACCAGAAAGAGAGACGACTTACTGCCTTTTTACAAAAATTAAGCCAGATTATTAGAAACACACATGTCATAATTAAAGAACTTTTTATTTAACTGAAATACCAGGGCCATTAATCTAAAGCAGTTCACAGCTGAAGGTCATGTGAGCATTTCTATGAGTAAAACATGAAATATGATGAAACTATGTGAACTATTTTTTAAAATATCCAAAAAACAAAGTGGATACAAACAATCGTATGAGAATTATGTTATATGGAGGAGACGGTGGTTAGGAGATCGCTCAGAGCTGCTCTTAGTGAGTTAGACTAATTGATGTCTGTGATTATATTTCAAATTGTGATTATGAAGAAATGTTTTCTGAAACTCTGTTGTAAATAACTTACAAGTATCTGAAACAATACTACGTGTAAGAAATAAGGTTAGTTTACTAACTTGGAACATGTAAACTCATTTTTAAAATTTTTAATTGGCATATAATAATAATATGTAGTATTTATGGGGTACAATGATATCTGTATATGTTGTGAAATGATTAAAGAAAGCAACTTAGGCTGGGCACAGTGGCTCATGCCTGTAATCCCAGCATTTTGGAAGGCTGAGGCAAGCAGATCACTTGAGGTCGAGTTTGAGACCAGCCTGGCCAACATGATGAAGACTTGTCTCTACTAAACACACATACACACACACACACACACACACACACACACAAATTAGCCACGTGTGGTAGTGTGCCCATGTAATCCCAGCTACTTGGGAGGTACAAGAGAATCACTTGAACCCAGGAAGCGGAGGTTGCAGTGAGCTGAGATCATGCCATTGCACTCCAACCTGGGTGACAAAGTGAAACTCTATCTCAAAAATAAATAAATAAATAAATAAAGCAAATTAACATATCCAACTTCTCACAGACTTATCATTTTTGTGGTCAAAAGATTTAAAATGTACTCTCAGCAATTTTGAAATATGCAATACTTTTTAAAATTTCTTCTATAAAAAATGGGATATATGTGCAGAATGTGCAGGTTAGTTACATAGGTATACGTGTGCCATGGTGGTTTGCTGCACTTATTGACTGGTCTTCTAAGTTCCCTCCCCTCGCCCCTAACCCCCCAACAGGTCCTGATGTGTGGTGTTCCCCTCCCTGTGTCCATGTGTTCTCAATGTTCACCTCCCACTTATGAGTGAGAACATGCAGTGTTTGGTTTTCTGTTCCTGTGTTAGTTTGCTGAGGATGATGGTTTCCAGCTTCATGCATGTCCCTGCAAAGCACATGATCTCATTCCTTTTTATGGCCGCATACTATTCCATGGTGTATATGTATCACGTTTTCTGTATCCAGTCTATCATTGATGGGCATTTGGATTGGTTCCATGTCTTTGCCATTGCAAATAGTGCTGCAATAAACATACGTGTGCATGTGTCTTTATAGTAGAATGATTTATATTCCTTTGGGTATATACCCAGTAATGGGATTTCTGGGTCAAATGGTATTTCTGGTTCTAGGTGATTCCTTGAGGAATCACCATACTGTCTTCCACAATGGTTGAACTAATTAACGTTCCCACCAACGGTGTAAAAGCGTTCCTATTTCTCCAGACTCACCAGCATCTATTGTTTCCTGACTTTTCAATAATCGCCATTCTAACTGGCATGAGATGTTATCTCATTGTGGTTTTGATTTGCATTTCTCAGATAGATCTGTAATGCTGAGCTTTTTTTCATATGTTTGTTGGCCGCATAAATATCTTCTTTTGAGAAGTATCTGTTCATATACTTTGCCCACTTTTTGATGGGGTTGTTTGGTTTTTTTCTTGGAAATTTGTTTAAGTTTCTTGTAAATTCTGGATATCAGACCTTTGTCAGATGGGTATCGCAAAAATTTTCTCCCATTCTGGAGGTTGCCTGTTCACTCTGTATGCAATAGATTTTTAAGACCTATAGTCACCATATTGTGCAGTAAATCACTAAAACTTATTACTTCTAGAAATATACTTAGAAAACAAATATCAAAGTGAGAAAGCATATTAATTAAAGGGTGTGCTGAATATAAAGGTGTTATAAAATATAAATTGACAATTGTCATGGCAATTATTGTTTAGGTTGTTTAATGTCCAACATATATATATTTGGACTATGTATATAATATATTCGTGTTATATATATAATGTATTCATATTATATATTATATATTCACTATATATAATGTATATGTGTATATATGTTATATATAATATAATGTATATATAATATTTATACATTAAATATTAAATACATATATTAAAAACCTTGTACCTGGAGAAAAAATCTTAAACCAAGATGCTTTTTGTATAGTTTGAGCCCAAAATGTGTAGGTTGAGCCTATATATAAATATATATGTGTATATATGTGTGTATAATAATATATACACATTATATATAATATATATAATATATTAAATATATTAATATATTTAATTAATCACACATACATGTGAATATGTATATATAATATATGTGTATATATGTATAATACATGTATATGAAATATATACATTATATATAATATATTAATATATTTAATATATTATATATATTTAATGTATATATACATTATATAATATATGTAATAAATATATTAATATATTATATAATATATAATGTATATATACATTATATATAATATATGTAATAAATATATTATATATAATATATAATGTGTGTATACATTAAATATATATTAATATATTAATATATTATACATATGTATATATTTCATATACATGTATTATACATATATACACATATATACATATTCACATGTATGTGTGTATATATACATTATGTACATTTTATATATAACATATACTGTGTGTTTTTGTGTATACACACACATACATATTTATATATAGGCTCAACCTACACATTTTGGGCACAAACTATACAAAACACATCTTGGTTTAAGATTTTTTCTCCAGGTACAAGGTTTTTAAATTCACCATTTTGGCCATATATGTATATATATATATATATATATATATATGCACACATATATATGCATTTTATGCAGGTATCACACCCTAAACCTGATGTATATAGATGTACAGCAGCATTACTGTCTTTTACATAATTCAAGTACACCTAGAATCTCTATAGCTATTTCCATTATATATAATTACATATTATGTTATATGTATTATCTTACCTGAAATAATTTAGAAACAGAAGATCAAATACCACGTGTTCTTACGCAAAAGTGGGAGTTAAAAAATGTATACAATGGACATAGAGAGTGAAATAATAGATGTTGGAGACTCAAAAGGGTGGAAGAGTGAGAGGAAGGTGAGGGATGAGAAATTACTTAATGGTTACAATGTACATTATTCGGGTGATGGCTACAATAACAGCCCAGACTTCATCACTATGCAATCACTCCATGTCCCATAACTACACTTGTACCCCCAAACCTGTAAAACTTAAGAAAAAGAAACCTTTTTAAAGTGAATACTAGCTGCACTTGCTTGAAATATTCAAGTATTTCAGTTTTAGTTCTCAAATTGTTAGCATGGCAACATCACAAACATATTTGATAAGATTGTTGGAAGAATTAAAAGTAAATTTAGAAGACAAAGGGTTTGGCCGGATGTGGCGGTTCACGCCTGTAATCCCAGCACTTTGGGAGGCCAAGGCGGGCGGATTGCCCGAGATCAGGAGTTCGAGACCAGTCTGGCCAACATGGTGAAACCCTGTCTCTACTAAAAATACAAAAAAATTAGCCGGACGTGGTGGCAGGTGCCTGTAATCCCAGCTACTTGGGAGGCTGAGGCAGGGGAATTGCTTGAACCAGATGGAGGTTGCAGTGAGCCGAGACCATGCCATTGCACTCCAGCCTGGGAGACAGCGCGAGACTCCGTCTCAAAAAAAAAAAAAAAAAAAAAAAAAAAGACAAAGGATTTGGCATATATGAGTGTCTTATGAAATGCTACTTTATTACCCCATTTTTCTGCTTCAAGAAATTTGGCTGCATGTCTAAGGCCATTTACTACATGTGGTTGGCCATAGCAGGCAAACTCTCAAGAGAACATGAGTGGCTGGCTAGGGTCCCAGTACCACTTTCAGAAAACAATCTCACATATCTTCTTGCATACACTACTGACATCGCTCAGAGCTCGTCTGCACTTGAAAAGCAACATATTTTAAGTTAACACTAGTATGTGATTCAATCACAAAAAAGTAACATTTAGTGATAGGGCAAATGGCATCATCTCTAAGGACTTCCTCCAAGAAAGAGAACATGCATGTGCTTTTTCCAGTTACTGGACCACCATGCAAGTCATGCGTGAACTGGCCTAACTGGTTTGTTCCACCAAGGCAGCAGAGATGATCCAGGCCTCAGATGATCAAAGTCCTCAGAGAGTCCCTATGGTGTCTGGTATTTATTCCTTCCAAGTGTCCTTGTTGGGAACACCTTGAAACATCTAAAATAAACCTAACTGATAGAAATCTAAAACATGATTGAAACCCAAATGAAGAAGACTCATCTATGGCTACAGTAACATGCAGGCCATAAGGAGAAAGAAAATAAATAAACCCATGATTCTAAATGTATAGGGTTTAGAATGTTGCAGAACGATCAAGACATCCTCATCTCTATTCCTATTTGAAACTGCTAAAGGGAACAATTCCTGCTACTATTAGGTTGGTGCAAAAGAAATTGTGCTTTTTGCCATTACTTTTAATGGAACAAACCGCAATAACTTTTGCACGAACTTAATACTATTAGCCTATTGGCTTACTATGTGCATTTTATCCTATATTTTTGAGCTCTGAGCTTTAAAATAGATGTTATGGTAGCTCCAGCCTATACTCATAAAGAAGAAAATTTGCCACCGGTAATGCCCTCAAATTTCTTCATATATTGTCATTCAATTTTAATTTCAATGCAGTTGCATATGAAGCCATACGCGTGGCCTGCAGTGAAATGGATATGTCAGGTTTTGTGATTAAATCCACTGGACCAATGCCTCCTTAGGGTATGGACGTCACTTGACACATTCATCTGATGGATTCTAAAGTAATAACTTCCCCAAACATTAATGTATGGAATGAGGAAAGATTCATTAGTAGTTTTCTCACTGACTGATCACATCAGTGAGTGATATATTACAACATGACTTGCAGATACCCACAACATGACTTATTATGGTCTTTTTATGAGTGACTATTATGGTATGGATTGATGCTTTCTCCATCATTATTCTGGTGTTCAGGAGTTTGGCATTTTGCCGTGAAGTTTTTTCCTTTTGGGTTCAATCTGTACAAAAAGCATCTTGGTTTAAGATTTTTCTCTAGGTCCGAAGTATCTATTATTTATTTACTTATTTTTGAGACAGGGTTTTGCTCTGTCACCCAGACTGGAGTGCAGTGGTGCGATCTCAGCTCCCTGCCGCTTCTACCTGTGGGGCTTAAACAATCGTCCCATTTCAGCCCCCTGTGTAGCTGGGGCCTCAGGGCCATGCCACCACTCCAGGCTAATTTTTGTATTTTTTGTTGAGACAGAGTTTTGCCATGTTGCCCAGAGAGATCATGTAGTATTTGTCCCGAACTTTTGGGCCATATTAAAAATGCAACTGGCCCGGCACAGTGGCTCACGCCTGTAATCCCAGCACTTTGGGAGGCTGAGGTGGGTGGATCACCTGAGGTCAGGAGTTTGAGACCAGCCTGGGCAATATGTTGAACCCCCATCTCTACTAAAAATACAAAAATTAGCCGGGTGTGGTGATGGGCACCTGTAATCCCGGCTACTCAGGAGGCTGAGGCAGGAGAATCGGTAGTACCCGGGAGGTGGAGGTTACAGCGAGCCAAGATCGTGCCACTGTACTCCAGCCTGGGTGAAGGAGCGAGACTCTGTCTCAAAAAAAAAATGCATCTGAACAGAAGAATGATGTAACTAATGTGTGTGCCAATGTTCTTACTGATCAATGGATACAAAGTTCTAATTAGACAGGAGAAATAATTTCTTGTGTTCCGTTGCACAGGAGGATGATTAGTGTTAACAGTGAGTTTATTTAAGTCATCTATTTGCAGTACAGCATAAATCTGAATTCTTGTGTGTATGTATGTGTGTCTCCACCTTGAATTATCTTGAAATTAATTAATATTAAAAACAATTTCAAATGTACTCCATAGTTCATAAAGCATGAAAGAAATCTAATTTCAGTTACATAAAAGTTTAATATCTCCCAAATACAAAGTTTTTAAAAAAATTTAATTGACAGATTAAAATTGCATATATTGAAGGTGTACAACAGAGGTGTCCAATCTTTTGGCTTCCCTGGGCCACAATGGAAGAAGAGAAATTGTCTTGGGCCACACATAAAATACACTAACACTAACGATAGCTGATGAGCTAAACAAAAAAATTAAAATTGCAGAAAACAGTCTCACAATGTTTTAAGAAAGTTTACAAATTTCAGTTGGGCTGTGTTCAAAGCCGTCCTGGGCCGCACGCAGCCTGCAGGCCGTGGGTTGGACAAGCTTGGTGTACAACATGAGGATTTTATATACAAATACATTGTGTAATGATTACTACAATCAAATTAACGCATCTATTATCACCCATAGTTATTGTGAGTGTATGTGTGTGTGTCTTTGTGTGTATTTGTGATGAGGACACTTAACATATGCTCTGTTATCAAGTCTCAAGTAAAGAATACAGTATTATTAACTATTGTCGCCATGTTATACATTAGATCTTCAGAACGTATTCATCCTGCCTAACTGAAACTTTGTACTCTTTGATCAACATCTCACATTCCCCCCAGTCCCCAGCCCCTGATACCTACTATTCTACTCTCTGTTTCTGTTAATTCGACTTTTTTAGATTCCACATATATGTGAGATCATGCAGTATTTGTCTTTCTCTACCTGGCTTATTTCATTTAACATAATGTCCTGCAGGTTCATCACAAATTACAGAATTTCCTGCTTTGTAATGGCTGAATAATATTCCATTGTCATACAATCTGTATTAAGGTTATTTCAGTTTTCACATTGTTGACACTATGGGGCTGTCTTCATTGTGCTTACATATTCCCAGTATTTAGATGCGTACTTCATTTTTCTCACCATTAGGAGCTGTAATTTGCAGTTTTAAGTTCATCTAAATAGTCACCTGTTTTTCATTCATTAAATATCCAGTGAGTAATTATTATGCTGTATAAATATCTCTCAGTGATATTACTCTGTATGACACAATAATGATGGATACATCTCATTGTACATTTGTCCAAATCCATTGAATATACAAAACCAAGGGTAAACTCTAATGTAAACTATGGACTTTGGGTGATAATGATGTGTCAATGTAGGTTCATTTTTCTGCTCAATTTTGATGTGAACCTAAAACTGCTCTAAAAATAAAGTTGCCCCGGTGTGGTGGCTCACACCTGTGGTCCCAGCACTTTAGGAGGCTGAGATGGGAGGGTTGCTTGAGCCCAGGAGCTTGAGATCAGCCTGGGCAGCATAGCAAAATCCCGTCTCTACAAAAAATACAAAACTATTAGCCAGGCATGGTGTCGCACACCTGTGGTCCCAGCTACTCGAGAGGCTGAGATGGGAGTATCGCTCAAGCGATCCCAGGATCCCAGGAGATGGAGGCTGCAGTGAGCCAAGATTGTGCCACTGCACTCCAGCATGGGTGACAGAGTGAGACCCTGTCTCAATAAAATAAAATCAATCAATTAATTACAAATAAAATAAATTACAAATAAACATAAAATCTATTTAAAATATTCACTGAGTAATATACACAGCTGTTGTGTCGTGCAGAAGAGGGTAAATGTAGACGCCACCATCTCTTTTCAAATTACAAAGGATGTAGAAAAATATTAAATGAAAGCCAGCCCCTGGGATTAAGTAAGCTGTTATTGGCATTCTGAAGTATTGATGGACTAGTAGTATTAACAAAAAACAGCAGCAGGATATCAGGACAGATGAGGCTCTTGCTTTATGGCTCGCAGTTATTATTGAGTTCAAAAGGCCACAGAGTAGAGATGGAGCAACCCATGTTAAGGACAAGTTAAGGTTTCCATGCAAGACAGGGTAGGGCGTAAGGGTGTCATAACTACACATTTGGTTCATATGCCTTGCTGTTCTGTAGGGTGCAGTTTCCTAGGCAACATTGTAATTATGGCCCAAATGACATGGAATGTTCCCTTCTAGCCCAGCCATTTATGAACCCACCCTCTATAAGGTACAGACACGCAAAAATTGCAAGAACACACAACATGTAGTAAAAGATAACTCCGATCTTAAGTGACCTCCCATGAATGACATTGCTCAGAATACCAGTTCACATGTACCAATCCATTTCAGCAGCAGGAATTGTACTCTATTGTGTTGAGATTTCTTGCAGCTCTAGGATTGGTCTGGGTTGATGTGTACCAATCGTATGGTCCATAAATGGCAGTAGGATATGGCACCATGAGCAAGTAATTAGAGCTGAAATCATGGTCAGTGGCCAATGGCTCAGACAACTGCTCTCCGCTAACAAGTGACTGCTCTTACTACAGCCTCCAGGGTCAGGGTGCTGTGAGCTCTCCTAATAGAACACAGAGTCCCCTGTAGCTCTTGAATGCTCAATCAGAAATGCATTTTATATTCTGTTTCGATTGCTTGAAATGCCTTTGTGACTAAGCACTTACATAGCTCACTTGCTGGAAGAAGCCTCAGCAACAAGACTGACAACCACAAGAGTTTTCTTCCACCTGTCCAAGTATGACATTGTCCTATCGCTCATAGGTTGTGAATTCCTGTCCTTGTTCGTGGTTCCCTGTAAGAGGCCTTTACGATGTTACATTTTTATTTATTGCTTTAGTTTGTCATTAGGGGAAATTTCAAAACAAACATATAAAAAAGCATGGGTCTGGCACGGTGGCTCAAGCCTATAATCCCAGTGCTTTGGGAAGCCAAGGTGGGTGGATCACTTGAGCCCAGGTTCAAGACCAGCCTGAGCAACATAGGGAGACTTCATCCTCTACAAAAATACCTGAAAAAGTTAGCCGGGCGTGGCTGCATGTGCCTGCATTCCATCTACTAGGGAGGCTGAGTTGGAAGGATGGATTGAGCCCATGAGGTCAAGGCTGCAGTAAGCCATGGTCATGCTGCTTCACTGCAGCCTGGGTGACAGAAAAAGACCTTGCCTCGAATAAAATAAAATAAAATAAAATAAAATATAATATAATATAAAATATTTCAATGAAATAAACTGATGAAGCAGATACATAGCAAAATGTTAATAACTGTTAATTCTAGATGATGAATATGTGGATGTCCATTACACTATTCTACTATATCTCTGTATGTACAAACATTTTGATAATATAACTTAGAAATTAACAACAAAGAGCAAATATTTCATAGTGATCATAAAACACCAATAAAATAGAATTTGCAGCAACAGGAACCTTCATCTATGTTTGACAGAAGTGTGAATTTGTAGAGTGTCTTTTGAAAATAGATGGTATTAGTAACACTGAACATGTGTATGATCCAATACAGGTAGAAATTCCTGCCATATGCAAACAAAAATAGATGTAAAAGGTGTACATATATGACATCTAGCCTCTTAAAATCTTCCAATAACATAAACACCCACCCACAGTAGATGAATAAATATATTGCGGAATATTTATATGAAGAAATGCTGTGCAAGAGTGAAAATAAATGAATGACAGCTCTGTGAATCATCAGATGACTATCAAAAATGTAATATTTTGTGAACAACAGCAAGATTTGTCATCCACACCTAATGGTAGTGTTAGTGGGTTCTTGATCAAGAGAACCTCTTAAACAGTACTGAAGTATCTCTAAGATTAAACCAATCAAGGTGTGGTAATTAACCGAGGGGCTATGACTGTTCATTGTGTTGACTCAAGGCAGGATTCTGTTGATCAGACCTGGAGTTTTCTTGTTGCTGTTTTCAAGTAGATCAAGTAAAGTCCTCTTGGGTTTTCCATTTTATTCCACCATGGACCCCTCTTGATGCATCATACAACGTCAGGGCTGTATGTAGGCTGGCCATTATAACAGCCAGTCTAGTCATACTGCATATTATTATATTCATGGTCATGTTGTCTCTTGTGGTTAAGCACTTTCCACTGGCATTGGCCACTCAGGGGTTCCTTTATCCCAGCTTCATTTGAGGAGTTCATTGGAATAGAAGCATCTCTCACCTTCTTCTCTAAGTGTCCATCAACAGATAAATGCATAAAGAAAATATTACACACACACACACAAGAATATACTATTCACTCATTAAAAAGAAGGAAAGGCTATCATTTGCAAAGCAAAGATGAACCTGGAAGATGTTGTGCGAAGTGAAATAAGCCAGACACAAAAAAACAAATACTGCATATTTTCACCTACGCATGGAGCGATCACTTTTAATACAAATTATCGAGTGCACCCAAATGAATATATTTGGCTTGATTCCTAATTCTGCTTATTTATTTCTGTGTCTAACACCCTTAGCAGCCATCTTCATATAGATTACTCACATTTCTAACAATATAACTTGGCAAAATCTTATTTCGTTAGCATGCACATTGTTTCTTCCTGGATGAGACTTTCTACTTGTTCTTCTGGGACAAGATGGAATCTGATTTTAATGATATGTCTGGAGAAAGGGAAGGCCTTTACTGGTGGTATGATAATAAGGGACCTTCCTTTGCAAGACAAACACCTCAAGTGATATCAGGCAAAATATGTACGCAAGCAAAAATTAGCTCCTCACATGGAAAGAGAGGGCATTTTGGGGGTCAATTGAGGATTGGCTGCATTTGGGAGTTCAGCGAACTTAGAGTCCCATGGCCCAACTAAATGTCCTAATCCAATTCTCTGAGTTCCATGGCTCATGACTGCACCTCTTGTCTCATACGCTGCACTGCCCTGCTAGATCTGAACAAACAAAAGTGAATGCTTGGCACCATCCCCTGTAATGCCCACAAAGCTAAGAACTGTCCTATGGAATGATGAGACATGGGAAAATAAAACTCCACTGTGTATTTGAGTGTTCCAGTGAGAAAGAGCAGAGGCAGTCTATCTTCCACCTTCAGAATTTTAGGTGCTTGCATCCAGTCGGCAAAGACTAAATCACATAAAGCACCCGGAATTTTACTCATAATTATATTCTCTGTGAACCAAGTAATATGATGAAAAATGCTCACAGCTGCATGGCTTAAAGGAGCTGCAAATGAAATCAATTACCATATCTGCCAACAATGGAATGAATCAATACACTGTGGTATATTCATAGAATAAAATACTGGACACCAGAGACAGTAAATCCACTACAAGGTATTTACAACACCTGGCTGGATCTCAAAATGTGATAGTCAGTGAAAGAAGCCAGAGACAAAACAACACATAAGCTATAAGCTTATTTATGAGAAATTCCAAAATTTTCACTCTTATGCATACAAGTTTAGAAAAAAAACACGAGGAAGCAATTGCAGTAAAATATGAGCTAAGGCTGTCTCCAAGGGGAAAGGCATAGAACCCCTGTGGGGTACTTCAAGGTCCTGATGATTTTCTATTTCTTGATAGGGTGGTTGGTCTGTAGGTCTTGCCTTATTTGGAAAGCTGGTTGATTTTTCTAAGACCTTTTTCAGAATGCATGTTTTATGTCATCAAAAAAGTTTACAAAGAAAGGAAAAAAGGTCTAAATTGCATGCATAATCTTTATCTGTAGAGGAAATGAAGAATGCACTTTTTTTTTAAAATTTTTCTAGGTTCAGCAATGTGGAGGGATACATTGAAAGGGTTTGAAATAGATATTGAGAGTCTGTCATCCCCTGCACCTCCACGCCACCACTGGGAAACTGGGTTCAACATCTCCCATTTGAAAACATCCATCACTCCCCACCTCTTGAAGTTGAGTGGGTTGGGCAAAGTGGACAATTTTATCAATGGCTCAGGGTTAACACTGCATGGCAACTCTTCACATTTTTCTTATCATCTCCCTTTGTTTGTGAACATTAGCAATATTAATTGGGTATGTTTATCTCTGTCATCTATCCCTCTGTCTTTTCATCCACCCATCCATCTATTCATCCATCCTTCCATCTATCAATCTACATAAATAGAAGATAAATAGAAAAACAACAGCTATATAATATGTATATACATATATACAAGTGATAAACAGATACAGATTGATAATGAATATATAAATGAAAGATAGCTAGAACATAGATACGAGTTAGTATATCTAATATGTATTACATATAATATTAATTTATACGTATACTCCTACCCATATAGTTGAACTCCGATGTAGAGTAACCAACGAGTAGATGTCAGCAATTTGTATTAACTTAC
This sequence comes from Pan troglodytes, assembly GCF_028858775.2. Taxonomy (NCBI): domain Eukaryota; kingdom Metazoa; phylum Chordata; class Mammalia; order Primates; family Hominidae; genus Pan; species Pan troglodytes. The sequence goes on along the minus strand of NC_072421.2, from coordinate 5,336,300 downwards.
AATTACACTTGGCATACTTAAGTCATATACCAAATTTAAAAAATTCTTTTAAAGTTCTCTTTACTAGAGTATTCAGATAAAAAGAGCTGACAACCCTCAATATCAATATGTATATATCTATCATTTATTTGCCTAAGTTTTGATCCATTTATCCATCCATCCATCTATCCATCCTTCCATCTAGATAAATAGACAGAAGATGGATGATAGATGGTAGATAGATGCATAGATATAGATAGATAGATTAGGCAGATGATAGAAAACAGATATAGATAGATAGACAATATATTGGTAAATGAGATATATATATCTCATTTACATATATATCTCATTTACATATATATCTCATTTACATATATATAATCTCATTTACATATATATATATATATGCCACAAATAAAACATTCTTTTACTTTGAAACTCCTAGCCTTCAGTTGAATTGATGACAGTCCTCAGTTTATGGCTGATTATCATCACCTTTAATCAATGGAAGTCCCATCTTTCATGTTTTATTGCCTTTTATTTCCATAATCCATTCTTTTTCTACTCCATCTACTCTCTCAGTAACTTCCTTTTTATTGAATTTCATGCATGTATTTTTTTGCATATTTTTCTTTTTTTATTATACATTAAGTTCTAGGGTACATGTGCACAACGTGCAGGTTTGATACATAGGTATACATGTGCCGTGTTGGTTTGCTGCAGTCATTAACTTGTCATTTACATTAGGTATTTCTCCTAATGCTATCCCTACCCCAGCCCCCAACCCCACAACAGGCCCCGGTGTGTGATGTTCCCCGTCCTGTGTCCAAGTGATCTCATTGTTCAGTTCCCACCTATGAGTGAGAACATGTGGTGTTTGGTTTTCTGTCCTTGTGATAGTTTGCTGAGAATGATGGTTTCCAGCTACATCCATGTCCCTGCAAAGGACATGAACTCATCTTTTTTTATGGCTGCATAGTGTATATGTGCCACATTTTCTTAATCCAGTCTATCACTGATGGACATTTGGATTGGTTCCAAGTCTTTGCTATTGTGAACAGTACCACAATACACATATGTGTGCATGTGTCTTTATAGTAGCATGATTTATAATCCTTTGGGTATATGCCCAGTAATGGGATGGCTGGGTCAAATGGTAATTCTAGTTCTAGATACTTGAGGGATCACCACACTGTCTTCCACAAGGGTTGAGCTAATTTACACTCCCACCAACAGTGTAAAAGTATTCCTATTTCTCCACATCCTCTCCAGCATGTTGTTTCCTGACTTTTTAATGATTGCCATTCTAACTGGCATGAGGTAGTATCTCATTGTGGTTTTGATTTGCATTTATCTGATGACCAGTGATGATGAGCAATTTTTCATGTATCTGTTGGCTGCATAGATGTCTTCTTTTGAGAAGTGTCTGTTCATATCCTTTGCCCACATTTTGATGGGGTTGTTTGCTTTTTTCTGGTAAATTTGTTTGAGTTTTTCGTAGATTCTGGATATTAGCCCTTTGTCAGATGGGTAGATAGCAAAAATTTTCTCCCATTTTGTAGGTTGCTTGTTCACTCTGATGGTAGTTTCTGTTGCTGTGCAAAAGCTCTTTAGTTTAATTAAATCCCATTTGTCTATTTTGGTTTTTGTTGCCATTGCTTTTAGTGTTTTAGTCATGAAGTCTTTGCCCATGCCTATGTCCTGAATAGTACTGCCTAGGTTTTCTTCTAGGATTTTTACGGTTATAGGTGTAACATTTAAGTCTTTAATCCATCTTGAATTAATTTTTGTATAAGGTATAAGGAAGGGATCCAATTTCAGCTTTCTACATATGGCTAGCCAGTTTTCCCAGCATCATTTATTAAGTAGGGAATCCTTTCCCCATTTCTTGTTTTTGTCAGGTTTTTCAAAGATCAGATGGTTGTAGATGTGTGGTGCTATTTCTGAGACTTCTGTTCTGTTCCATTGGTCTATATATCTGCTTTGGTACCAGTACCATGCTGTTTTGGTTACTGTAGACTTGTAGTATAGTTTAAAGTCAGGTAGCGTGATGCCTCCAGCTTTGTTCCTTTTGCTTAGGATTTTCTTGGCAATGTGGGCTCTTTTTTGGTTCCATATGCAAGCATGTATTTTTCATTACTCCTTGCAAGCGTGTACTGCTTTACCCACTGCAAGAAATCATTTCTCTCTTACCTTCAACTAAAATCAATCATCCACTAGTTCTCAAATGTTCCCTCACCTTAGTGGACTTTTTATATCTACTCTTCCAATACTTTTGTTAGCCCTTTTTCATTTTCAAGAAACCCCACTTTTTATTTCCTTTAGAGCAGTGAGATATAAATATCATGTTTCCATTCCCTCATTTAAAAAGGTTTTATGCACTAAGATTCCTAGGCTCAGAAATTTTCAATCTCTCCTTGAAAAAAAAATAATAATTCAAGAAATCCACTATCTTTCTAATTTTTATGTTTCCAAAATGAGCAACTAATTACAGGGAATTATATTGGGTGTCAAACGGAGGGTGATAATCCTGGGATGCACTAATTGTGAGAAAGGGAATTTACTTGAACTTAAAAAAGTTTTGCCAAGCACGGAAGAGTCATCTGAGGTGTAGTCTATTAGATTTGCAAGCAAGGTACTTGTGCTATAATTCCTTAACCTGAAATAGCTGCATGATTCTCCTATGGCAAATTGACTCTGCTGTTCTGTACAAACCACAAAAGCAGATGAACTGCTAATGCCTGTAAGACCCTATAGGTTGCAAAAAGGCACAATGCAGGAACAACCTCACATATGTGGCATATCCATGGAATAAGGAGAAGAACTGAGTTTGTCTCATCAGCTTGTTGGGATGGGCTATCTGAGTCAGGGCATCAGCTGACCTGCAAAAATAAAGAAACTCAATATTTCCTATGCAATTTAGATGAGACAGAGAAATCAGAGCAGCTGGTATTTGTTAACATTTTGTTATACTTTTCATATACTTACAGATGCTGTTTCTCTCTATTGCTTGACTTTATGCTTTGTGAGGACAACAAAGTCATCTAGATATCATTGTAGTCTTGGTAGCACAGGCTCTATCTAAAGGTGTTTACTAGATGAGTATGTGTTGATTAGATGGATTTGTAGTAGGCATCAGTTTTTGAAAACCACTGTGTGCCCTAATATTTAAACAGTATGGCCATATTTTGAGTTATAATGCAGTAAATATTCTAAAACTGTATGAGCTCACATTTCTCATAGCTATTATTCACTGTGACTGTAAGGTAACAATATGAGTTTCACGGCTGGCATAATCACTGAGTTTGCAGTTGGTGCTTGACAAATCCAATAGGGTCCTTCTATGGTAGCCACCTGGGCTCCTCCCCAGAAACCATGATCATCATCTTAAAGGTATTGGAGTTGTCAGTCATGGCTATTGTCTACTCATGGTCACTAGCATTGCATTGTAGCTGGGCAAATGCCAGAATGTACCTTGTCCATATCTGGCTCCAGGACATAATCTGTGGTTAAGTCTCATAATCAAAACTATATATTAATATATCGATGCTGCCAGATTCTTTAGGCTGGAGGTAACCATTTAATATATTAATTTGTTAGGGCTGCTATGTGAAGGTGTCGTAGACTGGGCTGCTTAAACAATCGAATTTATTTTCTCATAGTCCTACGGGCTGGAAGTCTGAGATCAAGGTGTGGGCAGGGCTGGTTCCTCCTCTCTCCTTGGCTTGTAGATGCCGTCTTTTCTCTGTGCCCTCACAGGGTCGTCCCTCTGTGCATGTCTGTGTCCTCAGTCCATTTCAGGATGCTATAATAGAATACCATAGACTAGGTGGCTTAGAAACAACAGACATTTACTGTCCCACAGTTCTGGAGTCTGGAAGTTCAAGATCTAGGCATGGACAGGGCTGGTTCCTCCTGAGGCCTCTCTCCTTGGCTTGCAGGCACCACCTTCTCCCTGTGTCTTCACATGGTGGTCCCTCTGTGCGTGTCTGTGTCCTCATCTCTTCTTATAAGGACCCCCATCCTATTGGCTTAGGGTCCACAGTAACAACCTCATTTTATGTTAATCACCTGTCTAGAGGCCCCATCTCCAAACACAGTCACACTCTGAGGTCCTGGGGATTAATGTCTCAACATGTGAATTTTGGAGAGGATAAAGCTCAGCCTAAAACAGCAACTATCATCTAACTCTAGATGGATTAAACATACAGGGTGCTAATTTTCTCAGCTAACCAGAAGCCTGAAAATGGTATGCCATGTTAAATAAAAGAAATATTAATTATGCCTGTTAAAGCATGGTAAAATAGACATTATTCTGGGCTATTGGGATAGATACAGGGACTATGGCAATGGGGTCTTGCAGTGGGGGAGAGGAATTGGGCTCAACTCTCAATATAGCATGGACAAGTGGGGATTTATAGCCAGGGAGCAGGGCGGAGGTCAGTGGATGGAAAATGACTAAGAGGAGACACCAAGGATGAGAGGGATTCTGGATAAGCTGACCTAACAGGATTTTAGCTGAAGACAGGCCAGTGAAATCAGACATCACCTGGGGGAGGGAGGGGGATGAGAAGCCTGAACAGATATGGAGAGTGAAGCGTTCTTGCTAAACTGGCTTAGCAGGGTTCTTGCTAAAACTGGATTTTACAAGGAAGTGCACAGAAGGACCTAAGATAAGGTTTAGGAGAATGACCACAGTTTGGTCAAGCAAAGAAATTCTGTCGGTTCTGGCAGGGGATAAGAGCCTCCATGAGAATGTTTTTCTGCTTCCTGTCTACACAGCAGGCAGAGAGATGGAGGACAGATGGCCACACCACTCCCTTCACCAGTGGATACGCCATGTACATTACTGGCTGTACAGGTCGCATGGCCCAAGAGAAGTTGGGTAAGCAGGAAGAGAAATGTCATGATTGCATTGGATCAATATTGATTAATCACTTGATTTATTTCACATTGCTGTCACACTTTTAGGATTTCTGATAGCTAGAAAAAAATGGGCATATAGATGTTGCATAGCCAACTAACCAAATATACCTCACTAAGAAAAGAAAAATTAAGTCATTCTTGGCTGATAATAGAAATGTACAAAACCATGTGGTTTTCTAGTATCAGCACTCCATCAATAATCATTGACCAAATTATTCATAATTTTAACATATTTTCAAATGAGAGATATGTCAACTGTTTATCACTAAACTTCATTAAATCACTGTATTTTAGAATATGTTACTTCTATACTTAAGTATCTCAGGAACAAAAACTTGCATTTATGCATTGTGTAATATTTTTAATGAATTTTAAAATATTTTTCTGTGATTCTGACTTCTGTTTTTGTTTTATATTGCCATTGATAATTCTTCTGATTTAATGCAATTTTAGTGGCATAGTCTCCCTGTTGGAAACAAAAATCTTTATAGTCCTTATATGTCATTGTGTAATGTAAAATAGTCATATTTCTCTTAATTTAAATATGAGAAAAGCATATTTTATATATATGCATAAGGCTTATATCTCCATTTTCCTGCAAGAAAATTGTATTATTCTTCTTTTTAAATGATTAGTTAAACCATAAACCTTGCGATATATTTTCTCCATGCATATCACACAGAGGGATTGAAAATAATAAATATATCAATTTAATTTATAGTATATAATTCAATATAATTTAGGCTTCCAGATAGGGAAAAAATGTTATTTGACTGATTACAGTATTAGTAGTGCAAATTTTTATGGTCACATTTCATTCTGGGCTTCAGTGCTGGATGGGGAGGGGATACGTGCTCTGAGATGCAACCATTCCATTTGAAGATATGGACAAATTTGCTTTGAGGTGCAATGATTCTATCTGACTTATTGAGCTTGAGTAACAAAAATCCCGTCCCCCTTTGAAGTTCTATCTCTGAAATTACTTAGAAGGACTGTCTCTGCTTTAAGGTCATACCCACCTCTATGTTCTTTTTCTCATTGTATCAGGCAATTTAACTCTAACTGTATATCTCTGGAATTTTGACGTTCGGCATAAAATAGAGACCTACATTTGTTTTTTCCAAAGTTTGCATTTATTTAAAAAACATGCAAGACTAATGTTTCTAACACTCATTAAATGCATCATCTTCCTTATGCACTAAAAACTCTTATTTACTGGTGACCATTTCTGGGTTGTCTGCTGATTTCAGTGTCTTTCATTTATTTTGTCATTTAAGTGAATCAAGTATTGTGGCATTAGATAAGCAGTTTCCAACTGGTGGATGTTTTGTCTACTAGGGAACATTTGATAATTGAACATTTGTCTGTAGACATTTTTGTTTGTCATGGCCCAGTGCGGAAGAGGGAATAGAGTCAGGGATGTTCCCTAGTGGGCAGAGGCCAGGGGTGCTGCTAAACATCTTACAATGCATAGGACAGCCCCCACCGCAAAGAATTACCCAGTCCCAAATGTCAGTAGTATCCAGGAGGAGAAATCCTCTCTCAGAAAATTCCCTTTTTTGAAATCAACTTTATTGAGGCATCATTTATATATAATGGAATAAATGTATTTTGAGAATACAGTTCCATGAGCTTTGAAAATGTGTATACCAGCCAAGCACAATGGCTCACACCTAAAAACCCAGCACTTTGGGAGGCCAAGGGAGGAGGACCACTTGAGCCCAGGAGTTCAAGACCAACCTGGGCAATATGGCAAGATTTCACCTGTATAAAAAATGTAAAAATTATCCACGCATAGTGGTGTGCACCTGTGGTCCCAGCTACTCAGGGGGCTAAGCTGGAAGGATTGTTTGAGTCCAGGAGTTGGAAACTACAGTGAGCCATGATCTCACCCTTGCACTCCAGCCTGGGTGACAAAGGGAGACTCTGTTTCAAAAATGAATAAATAAATAAATAAAGCAATTTTCTAATCTAGAACCCACAGGCTGAGAAATGGCTTGATTCCTAGAAGGAGGAACTCTACAATAATAGCTCAGACAGTATGGGCTGCAAATGTCTCACTGCCCCATTTTTTTCCAAAGGGAATTCTGGACTTCTGGATTTCTGAAGTTCAAGACCAGGCTGGGCAACATAGCAAAATCTCATCATCTCTACTAAAATTTATTTTTTTAATTAGCCATTCATGGCAGAATGCATCTGTAAAAGAGCAGACCCTGTCTTGAAAAAAAAGAAAAGAAAATACCCATGCCACAATACACATAAATGTATCAATGTGGGTTGGTCATGGATATGCATTGCTCAAGTACTCAGGGAGGAAAAGCTGAAAGCGGTGACTGGCTCTGCCATTCTGCAGTCACCACTGCTGTGCTGATATATATATATATAGGGCTATGAGATACTTCAGCTGGTAATTTTTCATGAGTGCTTAAGACACCAGGTTATTTAAGACTGTATGTCTGCTACTTGAACCCCGAAAGCCAGGCAGTGAGCCAAGGCTGTGGTGCCCAGCCTAGGAGCAGGTGTCTCTGAGAACTCAAACATCCCAGAGCATATCTAGATATATACCAAGAAAAACAGTCTCATCACATGCAGTAGGTAAAGAGTCAGAATATTAGCTTAAAAGCAGCTTTGAGACAGGCATCAGGGCAGATCTCTGGAGCTGTCCTGCTGCTGCCCAGGAGTACTTTATATTTAAGTCCTAATAAATGCATCTACTCAGCAAGCTGGACTTGTCTGAGGCAGTCTTTGGTCTCTGGGCTCCTTCCAAGTTTGGAGGGAACATTCTTTGATATAGTCCCGGGTTTGTCCTGTAAAAAACGTGCAGAGAACATACCCTTCAATAAGGCAGTCAGGAATGTGCTGTTGAGAGAACTTCCCTCGGAAGGTCTGAGTCAGCCTCCTGCACAGGCCAGGGCTGTTGATGGCAGAGGTGGTCACAGAGCCGTGCTTATTCACACCCATGGGATGATCCTGTGGATTGGAAGAATTAATATTGTTAAGCTGCCCATACTTCCTAAAGAGATAGACAGATTCAATACAATCCCTATCAAAATTCCAATGGTATTTTTCACTGAAATAGGAAAACAAGTTCTAAAATTTGTATGGAATCACAAAAGGTCCCGAATAGCCATAGCAATCTTAAGCAAGAAAAAGAAAGCTGGAAGCATCACACTTTATGATTTCAAATTATAACTACAAAGCTACAGTAAAATCAAAACAGTATGATGCTGGTGTAACAACAGACACACAGATGGAGGGAATAGAATAAAGAACACAGAAATAAAGGCAAACATATACAATCAACTCATTCTTGACAAGGCCACCAAGAACACACAATGGAGAAAAAAAGGAATAGCCTCTTTGGTAAATGGTGTTTGGATATCTGGCTGTCAACATGCAAAAGAGTGAAATTGGACCCTTATCTTCCACCATACACAGAAGTCAATTCAACATGGATTAAAAACCCAAACTTACAACCTGAAATCCTTTAACTAAACTTCTAGAACAAAACAGAGGAAAAGTGTTTTGCTGGCCTTGACAATGACTTTTGCAAATCACACCGAAAGCTCAGGTAACAAAAGAAGAAATAGAGAAGTGAGACTACATCCAACAAAAAACTCTGCAGAACTAAAAAAAATAAAATAAAATAAAAAAGAAAAAGAAAAAGTCACTCTACAGAACAGGAGAAAAATGTGTAAACCATATATCTGACAAGGGATTAATATTCAAAGTATATAAGGAACTCACACAACTCAATAACAAAAGACAATTAACCCAATTAAAATACAGACAAAGGACTTGAATAGGCATTTCTCCATAGAAAACTTAAAAATAGCTAACAGGTATATGAAAAGGTGCTCAACATCACTAATCAAACAATTACAAATCAAAACTTTAATGAGATACCACCTCACTAATGTTAGGATGGCATTATCAGGAAGACAAGAGATAACAAATGTTACAGAGGATGCAGAAGAAAGGGAACCCTAGTAAACTGTTGCTGAGAATGTAACTTACTACAACCATGATGGAAAACAGCATGAAGAGAGTTCTTCAAAAATTAAAAATAGAGCCACTGTATCATCCAGCAGTCTCACTACTGGATATATATCCAAAGGCAATACAATTAAAGTCTCAAAGAAGGATGTGAACACCCATGTTCATTTGTAGTATTATTCACAATAGCAAATATATGAAAACAACCTAAGAGTCCATTTAGGGATGCATGAATAAAGATATTGTGGTAGATATACACAATGAAATATTATTCAGCCATTAAAAAGGAGGTTCTTTTATTTGCAATGATATGGATGAAACTGGACGACATTATGCTATGAGAAATAAGCTAGGCATGGAAAGAAAAATACTGCATTATCTCACTTGTATGTGAAATCTTAAAAAAAGTTACATACATAGAAACAGAGAGTAGAATGGTAGCTTTGAGGTGAAGGAAGAGATGTAGTTAAAGGATACAAAATTGCAGTTATATAGAATGAGTAAATCTAGAAATCTAATCTACAGAAGGAAGACTAGAGTTAATAATACTGTATACTGGACATTGGCAAAAGGCAGATTTTGGTGTTTTCATCACATGCATAATATAGATAACTACGTGAGATGATGGATATGTTCATTGGCTTGACTAGTAATTATTTCACTGTGTATATGTGATATGGTTTCCCTCTGTACCCATCTAAATCTCATCTTGAATTGTAGCTCCCACAATCCCCGCATGTCACGGGAGGGACCCAGTGGGAGGTAATTGAATCATGGCGGTGGGTTTTTCCCATGCTGTTCTCGTAGTAGTGAATATGTCTCACAAGATCTGGTGGTTTTATAAAGGGCAGATCCTCTGTACACACTTACTTGCCTGCCACCATGTAAGATGTGCCTTTGCTCCTCCTTTGCCTTCCACCATGATTGTGAGGCCTCCGAGCCATGCAGAACTGTGAGTCCATTAAACCTCTTTTTCTGTATAAATTACCCAGTCTCAGGTATGTCTTTATCAGCAGTGTGACAAGGATTAGGGATGTAGCAGAAGTTCATATATATATACACACACATATACGTGTATATATATGTATATATATACGTGTGTATATGTATATATATACGTGTATATGTGTGTATATATATACGTGTATATGTGTGTATATATATACGTGTATGTGTATATATGTGTATATGTGTATATATATGTGTATATGTGTGTATATATGTGTATATATAATACGTATTATATATACACGTATATATAATACGTATTATATATACGTGTATATATAATACGTATTATATATACGTGTATATATAATATATATGTATTATATATACGTGTATATATAATATATATGTATTATATATACGTGTATATATAATATATATGTATATATACGTGTATATGTGTGTATATATACACATATATGTGTATATACGTATATATACATATATATGTACATATATATGTATATATACGTACATACGTGTATATATACGTGTATATACGTGTATGTACGTATATATACGTGTGTATACGTGTATGTACGTATATATACGTGTGTATACGTGTATGTACGTATATATACGTGTGTATACGTGTATGTACGTATATATACGTGTGTATACGTGTATGTACGTATATATACGTGTGTATACGTGTATGTACGTATATATACGTGTGTATACGTGTATGTACGTATATATACGTGTGTATACGTGTATGTACGTATATATACGTGTGTATACGTGTATGTACGTATATATACGTGTGTATACGTGTATGTACGTATATATACATATATACGTATATACATATATACGTATATATACACATATATACGTATATCTGTATATATACATATATACACATATACGTATATATACACATATATGTATATATGTGTATATATACGTATATATACATATATACATATGTGTATATACGTATATACATATATACATATGTGTATATATACGTGTATATATATATGTTTGTGTGTGTGTGTACAACATAATGTTTTTTATATACACAGTGACTAGACAAGATAGAAGAATCAAGTAGGTTGTACCTAACTTTCCCATAGGGAGGTGATCTTCAGGAGGTGATTGTCTAAGGCAGATACCTGGATCAACTACCTTGAGGAATTGGGAGGAGATAGAGAACCAGAAACTGTCAAGATTGACTAAGCCCTGTTTCTGGTATGAGAAAGTTAAACTTATATTCAGAAGGGTTGTCAAGTCAACCTAAAATCATAAAAATTTACTCCTATTCTAGAGAAGGATGCAGTTGGCTGACAGTGGAGCCTAATAATTGCCCCTAGAGCAGCTGCTATGTCTGATGGGAGTATCTTTGCTGAAGTAGGTTAGTAGGACTCTTGCAGCTGTCAGATTGGAAAATATCTCATTTTGTATTCTATTTAGAAGAGAGGCTCAGAAACAATGATCTTTTGTGTGGCACGGAGAAAAGTTTTCATGTAACTTTGCCCCAGATCCATGTTAACTTACTGCCTTTTGTCAGAATATAGTCTTAAGAGATACAGACTGCCTGCATATCCCATAAAACAGTGGTTCCCAACCTTTTTGGCACAAGGGACTGGTCTTTGGGAAGACAATTTTTTCACGGACCAGGTTAGTGGGGATGGTTTCGGGATGATTCAAGTGCACGACATTTATTGTGCACTTTATTTCTATGATGATTACATTGTAATATATAATGAAATAATTATACAACCCACCATCATGAAGAATCAGTGGGAGCCCTGAGCTTGTTTTCCTGCAACTAGTGGGTCCCATCTGGGGGTGATGGGAGATGGTGACAGATCATCAGGCGTTAGATTCTCATAAGAACCATGCAACCTAGATCCTTTGCATGCACAGTTCACGATGGAGTTTGCACTCCTATGGAAATCTAATGCTGCCGCTGATCGACAGGAGGTGGAGCTCAGGTGATAATGTAAGCAATGGGGAGTGGCTGCAAATACAGATGAAGCTTCCCTTGCTTACCTGACACCTCCTGCTGTGCAGCCTGGTTCTTAACAAGTCCTTACTGGTCTATGGACTAGGGGAAGGGAATCTCTGCCATAAAGCATTCCACTGATCCATTAACCCCTGGACATCATGCTAATAAGCCAGACCTGGAGGTCTTGGTGCCATGCATGTTCTAGCAGATGGGAGTAAATCCCAGGAAGCTGTAGACACTATCAATCCTTAGCCTCCTCTACCTTCCAAAAGTGTACATTCCTTTTCTTGCTCCCAGCAACTAGAAATCCTCCTTTGCATAAGAGGACTGTAAAACTTAATCCACTTTTAAATGATTTCCATTGCAAAATTTTTATTAATTGCAGGAACTGGAAGACTGGGAAAATAGAATTTGAAAGTATCCAATGTTTTCAATAGGTGACTTCTTAAAAAAGAAAAATCCCAAAATTGAAAAAAACTGAAAAGTTTAGGAGGCATAGAAGAAAGATAATGAGGACAGACTTAGATTGCTGAAGGGGGAGTTTGAAAGCAATTTCTCTAGAGTTCTGATTTTTTCTCTCCCATGTTCACTTTAAGATACTCTTGTGAGGATTTCAAAGAAAATTAAAATCTGTGAAGGGAGTAATGAGAAGAACAGATACCTTTGGGCAGAAGGTGACAAAATGTCCTACAAACGCTTTTCTCAAAAGACACTCTGCCAGCAGAAACAATACAAGTGACTGTAGACCAGAGGTGTGCAATCATATTTAGAGATAACAGAATATTTTTCCAGTTATTCTGAATATCCAACCTGCAACAATATTGTAAACAACACATGAAGGTCATCCAGAGCTGGGAGGAATTTGTGTACCCGGTAGTATAGAGTCATTGAAAAATCACATGCAACAAAGCGGTGCTTTGTTGTGTTGTTCACATGCTCCCACAAACACATACATGCACAGAACCTTTTATTTTCTTTGGAATAAAGTTGAATGACAATGTTTCAGATGCCTGTTTGCTATTATCCAGAATAGCACTTGAAGGTGTATACCCAAGAGAAATAGAAACACATGCCCACATAAACACATGTGCACAAGTGTTCATAGCAGCATTTTCCATAATAGCTAAAAAGTGGAAGTAACTCGGGTTTCCATCAATGAATGAATGGATGAAGAAGTAGTCTATCCACACACTGGAAAATGATTCAGCCATAAAGAGGAATGAGTCACTGATACATGCTATAACATGTATGACAATTAAAAACCTTCTGCAAAGTGAAAGAAGCCAGACATAAAAAGCCACATATTGTAGAATTTCATTTATATAAACTGTCCAGAATAGGCAAATCCATAGAAATGGAAAGTAAATTGGTGGTTGCCAGGAGCTGGGGGGAGGAGATGTGGAGTAACTGCTAATGGGTATGAGGTTTCTTTTTGCGATAACAAAAATGTTCTAAAATTGATTGTGGTAATGGATGTAAAACTCTGAATATACTAAAAACCATTGAATTGTACACTTTAAATGGGTAGGTGGTATAAAATGTGAATTGTTAAAGCTGATTTTTAAGATACATGCTTAGTTTTTGTTTTTTTTTGTTTTTGAAAAAGATCCTTAAATGTATTATTTTTCTTCATTTATTTTATTTTCTCCCTTACCTCTTACACTCATGAAGTGTGCAAATCTCAGAATCTCTATAGCAATAACTTTCTGCAAACACAGGGATATATCACCGTCATTTTGTTTTCATTTGAGAAAATCAATTCCCTATTATATCCTTTATGTCAGCATGATCCGTGGAGAATGGTAGTGTTCTCCATATATTCATGTACTGTATATTTTCATCTACAATAAATCCTTAGCATGATGAGTTTTTTTGGAAAACATTACTACACATTATTTATATCAATGTGTTTATCCAATACTATCTACCTAGATTAAGCTTCAGAAACTCCATGTGCTCCAAGGAGAAAACATTACAGCGTTTTCCATTTGTCTCTTTTTTTGCCACTAGTTATAGACAAGTAGTATCTATTCTGTATATACAAGTGGAGATACAATTTTTAAAAGAAAAAAGTAATATGCAGTTTTATTCTCTGTCAAAATACCCAAACTAAATTCAGGTGAGGGTCTTAATGACCTGATATGGAACTGGAGATATTCTCGCATGGCTCATGTCGCTCATTTATTGAAACAGCACACCTTTCCCATGGGCGCCTTCCATGCAGATGTGTGATGTAGCCATAGGAGGCAGAACAAAAGGCAATAGTCCTCTGGAATTGTCATCCTGCATCCTAGATTCTGCTCAATGGCCTCCATCTTTGTAGGAAGTACAAGTACCTTCCTGCAAATGTGACCCACATCCCTGTTGTGTTCATACCTGAAACAGTCCGTTCCTGTATCCCTCATCCATGCTCCCACTGGCTTCTTGAAACTCGTAATTTCTCCTTTTCAACTAGGTCCTGCTTGGATTGACTCATCCCCTTATGCAACTTAGATTTTCTTGCCATCATCTAAGTCACCATTTCACCTATATCCAAGACCTCCCCCTTCCCTCTCCTGTTGAATTTTACTAGCCAGAAAACAAAGTTATAATTTACACTTATATTCATAAATGCACATGTACACACATGTCCATTTCCAATGTGAAAACATTCTTGTATTATTGGAATTAGTCCCATTAGGTCATGAAAAACATATTATTTACATTCTGAGCTCATATCTGCTTGTTATGGATGTAGAAATCTTGCATCAATTCGTCATAAATAATTTTAATCTACAGGTGTTGGCATTCAGTTATATCAAATAGGAAGATTAATGCTTTGAAAGTTTTCCTTCTTTGTACACATTCTAAACAGCTTCATTATCTCTGAAAGCCTATGTTATATTATGTAAAATTTATAGGAGCAAACATTTACACTTAAGCATGTTTAAGAATCCCGTTGACATATTCTATGATAATTACATAATAACACTTCATATACCTTCTGTCGGTATTCGAGTGATTTTTGTTTCCCTTGAAAGTCATTTTGTCTGGGTTCCACATTTATGTATATCATTCATCAATAAATTAAATTATATAGTATGAAGCTGAATTCCTTTCTATTTTCTTGTGTATTCTCTTTCCTAATGCTGTTACCTCTCTCCTGCCTTTCTGTTCCCACTTCTGCATTTTAATTCCCATCAATTTATTCATATTTTTATACTCTTGAGACAATGGTTTTATTTAGGCCTGCAACAATGATCACATTTTCAGTGACGGGTACGACTCTAAAACTTAAAAATCAATGATAATATCTGTACATCTCTACAATTATTGTTATTTTAAACTGCAGAGCCAATTATGCTGTTGCAATTGAATTTTTCATCTCTACAATTATCAGTGTTTCCACATCGTTGGCAACAACAGAAGCACAAATGATGCCCCTTTCATGAACATTTTGTTTAGAATACGTATGAATGATACATTTCTTGAATACTTGCTTTTACTTTGTCAATTGCCCCCTTTTTCTCCAAACAAACTTTTTCTAGCTTAGGCTTGGTGTTTTCCAGTTGATTAGAAACCATGTTACTGATAACAGAGTGCATTCTTCATCTAACACCAACTTTCTCTTCCACATTGGGCCAGTTAAGCTTTTTAAAATTAATATTTTTAAAAAATATATTTTTTATTTTATTCAGTGTTTGAGGTGCAAGTTCTTTTCTCACACGGATGAATTATATAGTGATGAATACTGAGATTTTAGTGCACCCATCACCTGCATAGTGTACATTGTTCCAAATGTGTAGCTTTTTTATCCCTACTCCCCTCCCACCCTCCCCCTTCTGAGTCTCTGAAGTCCATTATATCACTCTGTCTGCCTTTGCATCCTCATAGCTTAGCTCTCACGTATAAGTGAGAACATACAATGTTTGGTTTTCCGTTCCGGAGTTACTTCACTTAGAATAGTGGCCTCCAGCTCCATCCAAGTTGCTGCAAAAGACATTATTTCATTCCTTTCTATGGCTGAGTAGTATTCCATGGTGTATATATACCACATTTTCTTTATCTACTCATTAGCCGATGAGTTAGTTCCACATTTTTGCCATTGTAAATTGTGCTGCTGTAAACATACATATGCAAGTGTCTTTTTCACATCATGACTTATTTTTATTTGGGTAGATACCCAGTAGTGGGATTGCTGGATTGGATTGTAGATCTACTTTTAGCTCTTTAAGGAATCTCCATACTATTTTCCCTAGAGGTTGTACTAATTTACATTCCCACCAGCAGTGCATAAGTGTTTCCTTTTCCCCACATCCATGCCAACATCTATTGTTTTTCTGACTTTTTAATAATGGCCATTCTTATAGGAGTAAGGTGGTATCTCATTGTTGCTTTAATTTGTATTTCCCTGATTATTAGTGATGTTGAGCATTTTTTCATATCTTCATTAGCTGTCTGTATATCTTCTTTTGAGAGATGTCTATTCATATCTTTTGCCCACTTTTTAATAAAATTATTTGCTTTTTTTTTCTCTTGGTGATTTGTTTGAGATCCTTGTAGATTCTGGATTCTAGTCCTTTGTCCAATGCACAGTTCGCAAATCTTTTCTCCCATTCTGTGGGTTGTCTGTTTATTCTGTTGATTATTTCTTTTTATCTGATTATTTTCAATGTCTTTATAATGATTACCTTTTTCAAATTATTATGCTGTGCTTTTACTATTTCCTGGGATTCCACTTTGGCTTTTTACATTTGGACCTGCCAAAGAGCAAGCTTCAAACATAACTTCTATCTGTTTCTCCTTTAATTTATCACTCAACGCTCATCTTCTGAGTGGCATTAAAAACATCACCACTCAGAAATGCTCACCCCCACTCTTATTTGGTGGGAGATTTAACTTGGAGAACCCTACAGTTAAGGCAGCTCAGGAGAGAGGAAAAAATAACTCCTTATTCAACATGGACAGCCATCTACCACAAGAAAATTGGCTTTCATTTTGCGATATTTGTTTTTTCCATCTGACAATTATAAATAAAGGGTCTACTTCTGTGTGTTACTTTCCTTAAAAAATGGACATTATATAATATATTATATGAATGTTCAATTTAATAATCATGAATTCAAAATTATTCCTTGATTATGAATATTAAACATGGATTATTGATTCTTATTCTCAAAAAATCAGATATTAAGGAGAAAAATGATCATTCTAGCTTCCAATAATCATTCCTGTCTTATTTTATTTTATTTCCAATTTTTCTAGTGATTCCTCTATACTCTTTAAGAATATTCATAAATCTATACCTTAATGTATCATCTTTAAAATATCTTCTTACTTTCTTTATGAAAACGGAGAGAGAAATTCATTTCAACTTCTACCTGGCAGTCTCTCCCAATCCACTTCTACTTTTTGTTAGTGTTATTATTTCTCTATCTTCCACTTGTAGAACAATTAAATTATGCATGTCAACCACTTATCCTTGATACAGTATTGGTGAAATGTTGAGTATGGATTTAATGTTCATTCATTTGCTTGATTGGCTGTCTTTGGAGTCACTTTTTAAAATTTGGAGTAATTTTATCTGGAGTAACTTAAAATTTTTTAATTATTATTGGTATATAATAGTAGTATATGTTTATGAGGTACAAGTGCTGTTTTGATACAGGCAGACAACGTGTAATGATCAAATCAGGCTAACTGGAATGCCCATCACCTCAAGAATTCATCATTTCTTTGTGTTAGGAACATTCCAATTCCATTATTTTAGTTATTTTAAAATGTATAACAAATTATTGTTAACTATATTCACCCTATTGTACTACTGAACAGTAGATCTTAGTCATTCTATCTGACTGTATTTTTGTACACATTAATCATCCACACTTTGCCCCTCTCCCTACTACCCTTCCCAGCCTCTGGTAACTGCTATTCTACTCCCTATCTCCCTGGGTTCAATTTTTAGCATTTTTAACATTTACATATGAATGAGAACATGTGAAAGTTGTCTTTCTGTGGCTGGTTTGTTTCACTTAACATAATGTCCCCCAATTCCATCCATGTTGTTGCAAATGACAGCATTGCATTCTTTTTTATGCTGAATAATATTCTCTTGTGTATATACCACATTTTCTTTATTCATTCATCCATTTATAGACACTTAGATTACTCCCAAATCTTGGCTATTGTGAAATAGTGCTGCAATAAACAAGGGATTGCAGATATCTCTTTGATGTACTGATTTCCTTTCCGTTGGATAGATATCCAATAGTGGAATTGCTGGATCATATAGTAGTTCTGTTTTTAGTTTTTTGAGGAACCTCCATACTGTTTTTCATAATGGTTGTACAAATTTATATTCCCATCAACACTCTAGGAGAGTTTCTCTTTGACCATATCTTTGCCAGCATTAAGAAATATTCTTTAATGTTTCTGAACATCTCCTAAGTTTGAAATATTTTTTCATATATTTACAATTGAATGGTAACAGTTGAGGGTAAGGGATACTTCCAAAAGGTGATGGCTAAGCGAAATGAAAAACAGTTGTAACACCTGACACAGGGCTTCACTGGTATCATGCAAAAAATAATCAAATGGGAATAGGATAGGGTGGCAGCCAGTACAGCAAATCAGAGAAAATCAAGAAATGTTAAATAGAAGATTTATTATTCCCTCTGGGAAAATGAACTGGCCGTTTTCCAGAGAAAATGCAGGGAATGGCCACTCCTCCAAAACCGTGTTTTTTCAGAAAAACTTGCTTGTGGCTGAGGTTGGGACGCCTGTGGGTCTTTTTCACCAGAACATTTTTCAGCCTTCTCGCTCTCTCTCAGAGAATGGCACCTCTTGTTCATGACGCATTGCGCTGGAATGTCAAATAATATCGTAGGTTATTCAGCAAACAATGAGTCCAGACTTTTCTGTTGACTGAGCTCCTTTAATCAAGGTAGCCTAGACCACAGCTAGGGATTTGCATTTTTCCCAGTCTCGTTCCTATTTCTGTGAGGGCTGAAAAATTCTGGCCCATGAGAAGATACTCTGAATTCAGATTGATAGCAGAATTACACAGAAGGAGTGGTGATAACTTTCACTTAATAACCCTGCATTTTTCTGCCTATTTCCAAAGAAGGAATTGATCTGGGGGGAACATCGTAAAAAAACAAAACAAAAAGATTATCTGTAGAAAATTAAATACCAAGAGTGGTGACCCCTTATGTGATCCCATGGACAAACACATGGCAGAATCCTATACCTTGCCTATCTATCCATCTTACAATTAGATTTTGAAGCTCAATAGTAAACATGCAGAAAAATAACACTAATCTACAAATCACTGCCCTTTCTGCTTTTATATTTTTCAGTATTCTCAAGAGTCGCAAAGAGGTTGGTGAATTCTCCCAATCACTCATGTCTCAAACTGTGGCTCAGTTTTACATTATTTTAGAAAAAAAGGTGGCCAAAAGTCACAGGTGTACGCCAAACAAGAGTCATATAACTTCTAGTAAAAGAAACACGTAGTGGAGTTAAGATGCCGTCTTCTCTTTTAATGAGAATTATAACTTGAAAGAGGACCTTTTTTTATTATCATTTGCCAAAAGGTTATTGGATGCTATAGAACAAGTATTTTGCTTTCTATAATATACATGTTTATGTATTTACTCCTATCATGTATTTATTAGATTAATGGGGACTATACTGTGAATTTTGCTGAACATATGCAGTTGCCAATATTATTTCATAAATGTTGTTTCAATAATGTTTCATAAAACATTTGCAAATCTTGTACTTATTAGAGGCTAAATATGGTCTCATCTTCTCAGTGCTATTTTTCCATGACATATGTCTTATTCTAGGAATAAGTAGACTCAATCCCTCTGTACATAAAGTAGTGAAAAAATCTTCACTCTTATATTGAGCAGCATATTCCAAAGTGACAAACTCATTATTTTTGAATGTAATTATTTATTGTAAAAATGTAGTGGTTGCATTACTTTTGAATGCAACTATTATATATGTGTGTGTACACACCTATATATATAGAGGTGATAAACAGTGTGCTTTTAATAATTATGATAATTAATCCAGAAGAAAAAGAATTAACACTTTCTGATGTTAGGAGCTATGATTCACACAATGATAAAAGATATCCAAATAAAAGAACCTATAGATAAGATCTTTATAGGAATGGCTTGGAATTGAAGGTATGAGTGTGAATTGATTATTCCTAAAATATGCATAGGTAAGTGTATTTACTAGTACATGTGCATACGCATATCTGTAAGTGTGTGTATGTAAGCCCAGGCATGTGTATATTAGTGTGTAAATACATATAATTCCTGTATCACTTCACTGAAATATCCAAGAAGAAGCAAAGACACCCATTAGCAATGAGCACACCCTAGCATCCAGATTACTTATCTCTTACCTGGCATCATTGTAGGTATGACCAACTCCAGTTTTGTGGCTGGGTAGATATGAAAAGAGCCTGAAATATCTTCCAATAGTCAAAATGTAAGAAAGTGCTCAACAATATTACAAGGGCATGTCAGAAAGACGTAGGAGCCAGAATGAAGAACATCCCATTTCTCGGATAAGCACCAAATAAAATAAGTACAATAATAAACTATAAACCTTTCAAAAAATAGCAATGCATCTGTTCATATTGAATATAAATAGGTGTGTATTTGTATGTATCCATACGTACATACAAGTATATATGCATATGTATATAAAGTCATATACAATGTGTATATGCATACATTAATATACATAAAATGTGTATATATATGTGTGTGTGTGTGTGTGTGTGTGTGTGTGAAAAAATAACTCTTTACAATAAAATGCCCAGTCTTGACTGCTAAATATGGAGCAAACGCTGTTGTTCAGGGGCTCCCCCTGACCAAGGACCAGTCTTGGCACAACAGGAGGTGAGCGGTGGGCGGGCAAGCCAGTGAAGTTTCATCTGTATTCACAACCACTCCCCATCACTTGCATTACTGCCTGAGCTCTGCCTCCTGTCAGATCAGCGGCCGCATTTGATTCCCACAGGACCTTGAGCCCTATTGTGAGCTGCACATGTAAGGCGTCTAGGTTGCACACTTCTCATGAGAATCTGATGTCTGATGATCTTTTACTGTCTCCCATCACCCCCAGATGGGATTGTCTAGTTGCAGAAAACAAGCTCAAGGCTCCCACTGATTCTGCATGATGGTGAGTCATATAATTATTTCATTATATATTACAATGGAACAATAATAGAAAAAAAGTGCACAATCAAGGTAATGTGCTTGAATCATCCTGAAACCATCCCCCAGCCAACCCCCGACTGGTCCATGGAAAAACTGTCTTCCATGAAACCAATCCCTCGTGCCATAAAGGTTGGGGGACTGCTGATGTAACTGGAAAAAATATGTACATAATTGTGTAACCACCATGGTATAGTTTGGCTATCAGATCTTTTTTTTTTTAACTTTTATTTTAGGTTCAGTGGTACATGTGCAGGTTTGATACATGGGTAAATTATGTGTCGCGGGTGTTTGGTGTACAGATTATTTCACCAGCCATGTAATTAGCATAGTACCAGGTATGTAGTTTTTCAATCACCTCTCTCCTCCCAGTCTCCACCCTCAAGTAGGCACTGGTGTCTATTATTTCCTTCTTTGTGTCCATGTGTAGCCCATGTTTGGCTCCCACTTAAAAGTAAGACACGCAATACTTGGTTTTCTGTTCTTGTGTTAGTTCACTTAGGATAACGGCCTTCAGCACCATCCATGTTGCTGCAAAGAACATGATTTTATTCTTCTTTAGGGCTGCATAGTATTCCATGGGGTACGTGTACTACATTTTCTTTATCTAGACTATCAAATCTTACTAAATATAGAGGGAAATTTTTTTCTTCAACTTTAAATTTCAGGGGTACATGTGCAGGATGGGCAGTCTTGTTACATAGGAAATGTGCACCATGATGGTTTGCTGCACAGATCATCCCATCACCCAGGTATTAATCCCAGCATCCATTAGCTATTCTTCCTGATGCTCTCCCTCCCCCAAAATCACCCCCAACAGGCCCCAGTGTGTGTTCCCCTGCATGTGTCCATGTGTTCTCATCATTGAGCTCCCATTTACAAGTGATAACATGTGATATTTGGTTTTCTGATCCTGCGTTAGTTTGCTGAGGATAATGGCTTCCAACTGTATTCATGTCCCTGCAAAGGACATGATGCTGTTTCCTTTTATGACTGCATACTATTCCATGGTATATATGTACCACATTTTCTCTATCCAGTCTGGCACTGATAGGCATTTAGGTTGATTTCATGTCTTTGCTATTGTGAATAGTGCTGCAATGAACATATGCATGTATGTATCTTTATAATAGAATAATTTATATTCCTTAGGGTATGTACCCAGTAATGGGATTGCTGGGTCGAATGATATTTCTGTCTTTAGGTCTTTGAGAAATCATCACACTGTCTTCCACCATGGTACAACTAATTTACATTCTCATCAATAGTGTAAAAGGGGTCCTTTTTCTCCACAACCTAACCAGCATCTGTTGTCTTTTGACTTTTTGATAATAGCCATTCTGACTGGTGTGAGATGGTATCTCATTGTGGTTTTGATTTGCATTCTCTAATGATCAGTGAAAGGGGGTATTGGCATGGTCTTAATGTACCTCCCTACAGAGTTACTTTTGTTTCTGAGGAAGAAAACAATATTTATTCAAGGGGGAACTCCAGCAATGATTCAATTGAGTTATCCAAGTTAGCAGCAGCAATGAGTGGCCAATGGCTACTCTGAGTAGGAGTCCACGGCACTGGTTCCACAACCCAGCTGAGAATACATAGCCAGGATCTCATCACAGGGAAGCAAAAGAAACAAGCCAACAATAAACAAACAAACAAGGGAGGAGGAAAGCATTATATTACTTCCATTTGCACCAAAAGAAATGAACTATTTGGAGATGTGTTTATACATGGAAGATCTATGTCAGGTGTACTTGTCCATGTCCCGTTGGGAACTGGGCAGCACAGTAAAAGGTGAGTGGTGGGTGAGCAAGTGAAGCTTCATTTGTGTTTACAGCTGCTATCACTCACATTACCACCTGAGCTCTGCCTCCCGTCAGATCATCCGAGGCATTTTGTTCTCATAGAAGCATGAACCCTATTGTGAACTATGCATGCAACGGATCTAGGTTGTGCACTCCCTATGAGAATGTCTGATGATCTGTCACTGTCTCCCATCACCCCCAGACGGGGCCATCTAGTTGCAAGAAAACAAGCTCCAGGCTCCCACTGATTCTACATTTGGATGAGTTGTATAACTATTTCATTGTATATTACAATGTAATAATAATAGAAATCAAATGCACAATGAATGTAATGCCCTTGAATCATCCCCAAACCATCCCTCCAACCTTCATCCATGGAAAAATTGTCTTCCATGAAACTGGACACTGGGGCCAAAAAGGTTGGGGACCACTGAGCTACTTTGAAAACATGCAAACAAATAAACAACAAAACATTGATGAGAGACAATAATAAAGATATAAACACTGCATTGTGTTGTATCACAGGGAGAAGGAAATAATCAGAAATAACTTACTTTCTGCCAAAAAATAACAATGGCAACAACAACAAAGTCAGGCAGTGAACTTCTGGTCTTTCTTCATTCTTTCTCTGTTTTTGTTTCAATTACCTGTGATTTCTTCTAATGCCTGAAGTTTTAGAATCAATAGGGCAGTTTTCTGTTCATTTTCCTACCTGGGTATTTCCCTAGTTGCTAAGGCCTTGTGTTAGGCTCAACTTTCCTGAGCGCAGCTTCCATTGAAGTGCTAGGCAGATATCCAGCATCTAGTACTCACTATCTGTTCAAGGGTTGGGTTTGTAGCAAGTGTCCTGAAAGGCAATGCTTGTGCTCTCATGAGTTGCATTCCTTTGGGCGCTGAGTGTAAAATATGCAAGAAAATAACCAAATACATTAACAGGTGACTTCAGGAAGTGACAAGATTGCAAAGCAAAGAGAGAAGAAGATGTCAGAGGGATGGATGAAGTCTAATTATGATAAGGTAGCCTGGCGGGGAGTGATTTATGTTGTCTTAGTGATGAGAGGGACATAACCCTTTGAATATGAAAGAAAGAGTGTTTGAAAAAGTGCACAACCAGCACATGAGCTGGGAGGAATGGCTGAGCTAGGCAGGTTCTAGCACGAGAAGTGTAATGAGTGTGGCTGAAGCTCTGAGCTGCAGAGACAATGGAAAGTGATGAGTTAGGTGGTAAAAGAGGAACTAGATTGTGTAGGAACTTAAAGGCCATGGCTCAGCTTTCTGCTTTATCATAAAATAAATGAGAAGCCATTGCTTTATTTTCAGCGGGGAGAGCAATGATCTCATTTGCATTTTTAGCACCTCATGAGAATTTTAGAGGGAATATTTATTTTTCACTTGAGGTTAGTAGTGTTTGTTATACTAATACAGCAGTTCTCCCTTATCCACAGGAGATATATAGTAAAAATACTCCTACCCCCAGTGGACGCCTGAAACCTCAGATAGTAATGAGATAGATAGACGATAGATAGATAGATAGATAGATAGATAGATAGATAGATAGATAGATAGATAGATATGTAGTTTTTTCCTATACATGTTTACTTATGATAAAGTCTAATTTATAAATTAACAACTAATAATAAAATAGAATGATTATAACAATATGCTTTAATGAAAGTTATGTGAACATGCATGCACTGGTGCTCCCTTTCTTTTCATATCTTACGGACTTTACCATGAGTAACTGAAACTACAGAAAGCAAAACCACAAATAAGGGAGAACTATTGTATAGTATAACATAACAATTTCATTGGGGAGGCCTCACAATCATGCCGGAAGGCAAGGAGGAGCAAATTACATCTTACATGGGTGGTGGCAGGCAAAAAGAGAGCTTGTGCAGGGAAACTCCCCCTTATAAAACCATCAGATCTTGTGAGACTTATTCACTATCACGAGAATGGCACAGGAAAGACCTGCCCCCATGATTCAATTACCTCCCACCAGGCCCCTCCCACAACAAGGGGGAATTCAAGATGAGTTTTGGGTGGGGATATAGCCAAACCATATCAGTGCGATATGCAGAATAATGGTCTCTCAAAGATGCCTAGGTCCATGGTCAATAATAACCTAATTGTATACTTAAAAATAGCTAAAAGACTATCATTGGATTGTTTGTAATACAAAGCATAAATGCTTGACAGGATGGATACCTCATTCTCCAAGATGTGACTCTGATGCATTACATGCCTGTATTAAAACACTTCATGTACTCCATAAATATATACACTTACTATATACCCACAAAAATTAAAAATAAAAATAAATTTTAAAAAGATGCCTAAGCCCAAAGAATCAGCCCCTGGGAATATGTTACCTTTCATGGCAAGAAGGACTTTGTGGATGGGATTAGGGCTACTGATTTCAACATGCAAGAATACCCTGCTTTATCCAGGAGGGCCCAATGTCATCACAAAAGTTGATAAAAGTGCAGAACATTTCCTGGCTCTCGTGCCAGAAGAAGGGTCAGAGAGAGATGTGATGTTAATGGCCGTGAAGATGACCAAGGAGGGTATGAGCTAAGGAACATGGGCGATTTCATCTAGAAGCCAGAAAAGGCAAAAAACAGATTTTCCCCTTCAGCCTCCAGGAGCAAATGCAAACCAGTCATAGCCCTTATTTTAGCATGTAAGACTTCTGACCTGTAAGACTTCTGACCTGTAAGACTGTAAGATAATGTATTTCTGCTGTTTTAAGCCACTCAGTTGGTGATAATTTATTACGGAAACCATCAGGAATGAATGACACAATTACTTTTTATACAATGTAAAAAATTTTTATGTAGATATCAGAAAAGAAGACTAAGCCAAAAAGAAGCAAACAATCATAAGAGTCTACAATAAGGATAGACACTCGTGGACTCCCTGGGAGCAAATGAGGGCAATTTACAGAAAAAAAAAAATGTGCTGTGTGAGAAAACCCTGAACAATACTAAGAGTTAATGATTTGGTAGAACAGGGTGAAGAAGATCATGAGGAACTAAGAGGAAGAATACAAATTGTTAGAATCATCAAAGGCTGAAGAAAATGCTAGTGGAAATGAGCAGTGTGGAGAATTGGTAAGTATTGAATGTGGTCTATGGATTACAAGTGCGGATTTCATGAGACATGTTAAGCAGAGCTGTTTCAGAGGTACAGTGTGTGAAAGGAAAATATCTTGGGCACCCAAAATCCCTAAGCTAAAGTGAAAAGTCAAGCTGGGAACTTCTTAGGGCAAATCTGCCTCCCATTCTATTCAAAGTCACCCCTCTGCTCACTGAGATAAACGCATATCTGATGGCCTCCTGTATTAGTCCATTTTCACGCTGCTGATAAAGACACAACTGAGACTGGGAAGGAAAAGAGGTTTAATTGGAATTATAGTTTCACATGGCTGGAACTATGATTCTGAGGCCTCAGAATCATGGCGGGAGGCAAAAGGCACTTCTTACATGGCAGCAGCAAGAGAAAATGGGGAGGAAGCAAAAGCAGAAACCCCTGATAAACCCATCAGATCTCATGAGACTTATTTACTATCATGAGACTAGCACGAGAAAGACTCGCCCCCATGATTCAATTACCTCCCCCCGGGTCCCTCCCACAACATGTGGGAATTCTGGAAGATACAATTCAAGTTGAGATTTGGGTGGGGACACAGCCAAACCATATCACCTTCTTTGGAAAGGCTAAGCAGAAACTCAAAAGAATGCAACCATTTGTCTCTTGTCTACCTATGACCTGGAAGCCCCCTCCCCGGTTCGAGTTGTCCAGCCTTTCCAGATCAAACCAATGTTCATCTTACACATGTCGATTGAGGTCTCATTTCTCCCTAAAATGTATAAAACCAAACTATGCTGTGGCCACCTTGGGCATATGTCATCAGGACCTCCTGAGGTTGTGTAATGGGCGCGTGTCCTCAACCTTGGCAAAATAAACCTTCTAAATTAATTGAGACCTGTCACAGATTTTGGGGGTTCACATGTGACTCCTGACAGACTTCTCAGCATTACCCAGTAGTGTTAACATCCACCATGCTTGTTAAATTGCTGCCTTCTTCATCAAACCAAAGCTCACGAGGAGCAGAAGCACTGTGTTTTTATTCATCCAAAAAAAAGTTAGGTCTCACCAAAGTTTCTTGCTACCATGTGTGTTAAAAAGCATTTAGGGAGTGTTGCACTATGGCGTGGGGGAGGTGGCACATTTGATTTTATGCATGTCTACCTACTCATGCCCTTAAATGCTTCTCTCACGATGCGGTCTTTCATTAATGAGTGTATCCAGGGTTTTATTGACTGAGCACTTATCTTCAGTGTGACTTCTCATGCTGAGGAGTTGAAGTGAAGAGGATTCACAGGTGGGCCACCCAGACTCCCAAAATTCCATGTCTGCCATTTGCTGCCAAGTTGATGTGACAGCTACCACAAGGAGACAAACTCTAAGGTGAAAGAAACACAGTGAAGAAAAATCAAACCCACAATATTTTGTCAAGATTTTGAAGATGCTTTGCAAGCATTTATTCTTTTTTGAATTTGAAGGTATCTGTAAATGCTCATTATCAGGGCTAATTAATTTGTATCAATTCACTTGTTTGATAACTGCGAGACACCAATGTCTCAGTTGTTATTTGGTTTTGGTGATATTTTTGTACCCTGAGATTTAAATATAGCCTTGCTGTGGGTTGCTTTATTGTGTTACAAATGGCCTATAAATCATTTGCCTTTTCTTCTGTCTGTTGAGCCTTGCTGTGGATTGGTTTATTGTGTTACAAATGGCTCCAAAGACAAGAGCTCTCTCTCTCTCTCTCTCTTTCTCTTTTTCTCCTCTCTCTTTCTCTCTCTGAATCATAACCTTGGCCTTTTCTTATGTCTATTGAGTCTTGCTGTGGACTGGTTCATTGTGTTACAAATGGCTCCAAAGACAAGGTCTCTCTCTCTCTCTCTCTCTCTCCCTCCCTCTCTTTGTCTCACTCTCTCTCGCTCCTCTTTCTCTCTCTCTCCCTCTGAATCATATCATTGGCCCTTTTCCATGTTTATTGATTTAAAGGTCCACTCTCCATACCTCAGGACATTCATCTTAACAATTTATCTTTAAATAAATGTGGCCTTCCAGCTCTACAGAGTCGTGCTCAGAGTTCTTTCCCTGATGTCTTTTTATCCTTTGCTGTCACTTCAGATTATCTTAGGCTTTGCAATCTGATTTTCTTATCAAATAGAGGCAACATGATTCTGGAGATAGAATATTGCCATGAAAATATATTGAAACTCAAATGCTATCATTTACTCAGTTTATAGTAATTGCACATATAGTTTGAATAATGCAAAAAAATTTTTGCACAAATTCAAAACCACTGGATATGTGTAGCCCAGCAGTGTTTCATGTTGAAATATAAAAATGCCTTCTTTAATGTGATTCAGAATCTTAAACTATCAAAATATTTGTCAAATTAGAATTTCATTAAAATATTTGATTCTGTAATAAAACGGGTATTGCAGGATCAAACTACTCATTAAACAGGTGACTCATGGTAAGTGTATACTCGCTTTTAAAAATAAAATAAAAACAAATAGATGCCTATTAGAAATTTAAATGTATTGACACTGATTATAGTAGTAAATTATATCAAAATGATAAAAACTATGCAAAAATAAAATACTCATTGTAGTTTCATTGTTGTTGTGGATAGAAAAGAACAGAGACAATCTATTTATATTAAAATCTTACCTTGTGTTTAATAGTTTGTTCTACAAGAGGTTTTTATGTTTTGGGGAAAGTGTTAAATGTGAGTTTACAAGGTAGATAAATTAGATAAATGATAGCCACCTAGCTAGCTTTCGTTTATCTAATTTAGCTAGCTAGATAGCTAGAGGGATAGGTAGATAGATAGATAGACAGGCAGACAGACAGACAGACAGATAGGATAGGTAGGTGGCTGGATGAATGGATAAGTAGAGATAGGTAGATAGACAAAATCGATAGGATAGATAAATAGATGGAGATACATAGATGAATGGATAGGTAGGTAGACAGATAGATAGATACATACATACATATGTACATAGATGGAATAAATGGAATAGATGAGATAAATATAAATACATGAAGATAGATGCTTAGATATTTATTATTTTTAAATATTCAAGGTAAGGTAAAATAACACATTGATACACATGTACACGAAAGAGTTCAATTTTGGTTTTTATTGTGTTTTTTATGTTCCACACAATTTCTGTAAAGTTAGATGCAAACTTTCTATAGAAGCTGCTCATACATTTTGTGGCATTTATAAAAGTGCAGAGGTAGCATATAACAGGTGAGAGAAACTCCCTAAAAAAGGTCAGCCATTCATGCATTTCTTTTCTAATTGGTATTGTTTCTCTTTACGCACCTGCAATGTCCTTTTCTCTGCATTTCATTTTGTCCCTGGAGAATCATATCCTAGGACAGTACATTTTTCAGGGATGTGTGGAAGATTCTAAAGCCTTTTGCTCTTCTGCTATAATTAAACATAACTATATTTGGAATAATAATTTCCTTATTTATTGTGCATATTACCTCCTTTGAGACAATCAAATCATAATTAATATCAGTGATTATGTTTTCTATGCAGCAAACAACTTCTTGAAAGTGAATTAAGGTAGAAGAATACAAAGGGAGGTTAAGATTGGCCATGCAACCTAAATGTTTTCCACTTCTGAATAGTTCTGAAATAAATATGCATTCATAGTCTTTTTGTATGTAACTTACAGTATGAGGGCACTCAAACCAAAAAATGAACCCAATTGATAGAAAAATAATAGAGATATACAAGCATTCCCAAAATGTTTTTTTCCCAGAAACCCACGTCACTCTCACAAATGAAAAAAATCTAGTTGACTAATGCCCAGAGTATGAATAACGATTCTGAAATTTATTCAGAGTTCTTAAATTTCTCTGGATATCATGATCATTTCCTGTCTCAGTGTCACTTAAAGATATCCTATTTATTTAAGACTTATCTATGTCCTAAACCTCTATAGGAGCCACTCCTCTTTCTGCATAAGATGATTGCTAAATTTAGCAAATTAAATTACAGCAACACACTGTTTAATTCAAATTTGAGAAAACTGCCGCATACTCTTTCTGTATAAGCATTTTGTAACATGCCACAGTTAGGATATGCTCATACTAATACTGCATTCGGAGTTTATCAGAACTTCAAATGTAACTGGGCAGAAACAATTCTATTTCTGGAAGAAGTGCAGTGTATATAGAAGGGCAGAAACAATTCTGTTTCTGGAAGTACAGTGTATATAGAAGGTCTCCGTTGTGTGTTTGTGGTGGTTCTAGTGATATCCTCTGCATTCTTGCCAAGCTCTTCTTCTATCCCTGGTGAGAAAGCCAGGCTATTTGCTCGAAATCACAACTATTTCTTCCTAACATCTATGATACCCATTTGTTCCTCTCATGTGATTATGGCTGTCATGGGCACAAGTAAGTCACTTTTACAGAGAGCATCAGGAGCCCTTTCTATGGGATGCATTAAATGTTACAATTAAAAAAATAATAATTTCCTCTGATACACAAAATAAGTGTATAAGTAATGCCCTAGATATCTAATATTTTATTTATCTAATGACTTTCCTGTTGCTAAAACATATATTTTTCTGTGTTTGAATGCTTTGGTTCATTATGGACACTACTTCTGCCTGTCTGCTTCTCCCTTTTTTCCTTTTTCTTTTTCTGTCCCCTCTCTCTCTCCATAGAAGTAAAACATTTGAAAATATTAATGAAAAATATATATAAGCATATAATTCCTATGAAATTACTATACTTGTAACTTTAAAAATTGTTATGTATTGTCAATATTGGCAATTCATCTGACACAAAATACTGCATGCATGTATTTTTACATATGCATATGTCTTTCTATCCATCCATCCATCCATCCATCAATTCACCCACCCATCCATCCATTCACCTATCCATCTGCCCATTCATTCATCCATCAATCCATCCATTCATCTACCCATCTACCCATTCATTCATTAATTCACCTATTCATCCACCAATCCATTCTTTCATCTATATACACATCCATCTATTCATTCACTTATCCATCTGCCCATCCATTCACTCATCTACCTATCCATCCATTCATTCACTTATTCATCTGCCTATTCATCTATCCATCTATTCATCTACCCGTTCATTCATTCCTTTACCTATCCATCTGCCCTTTCATCCACCAATCCACTTTTTCCCCATCTACCTATCCATTCATTCATTTACCTTTTCATCCACCAATCCATTCATCCATCCATCCATTTATCCATCCATCTACCCATCCATCCATTCATTCACCTGTCCATCTGCCCATTCATCAAACTATTCATTCATTCACATATCCATCCACCAATCCATTCATCCATTGAACCATTTACCCGTGCATCTACCCATCTATTCATTCATTCACCTATCTACCCATCCACTCATCTATGTACCGACATATCTATACATATATACATCAACCCATCAATGTACCCATTATCCACTTACCCATCTTTTCATCCATCCACTCATCCATCTACTGATTCAGCATCCATCCATTCATTTATTTATTTATAAGCCATCCATCCATCTATTGATTCATCACCATCTATCTTTGCACTCACCCACATTGATCTATCTCATTCATATGCTTTCCTGTATGCATCCATTTCTTTCTACAGATGTTACCCAAGAAGGCCTTCCTTAATAGTCACCCACATGTTCAGTTCCATCCCAGAAAAACTAATCTGCACCCCATCCCAAATTCAAGGGTCACAGCATCTTCTTTGCAGACTCCATGGCTACTATCAGAGTGTTTGGCTCAAACAATTCTTTAATTCAACCATTCATCCATTTATTATTTCTCAAGCATTGCTGACCACCTAACATTTTTCATACCATATAGGTGGTGTTGAGGATGTCATGATCTATACAGCCTATTCTCTGCACTCAAAGACCATACAATCTCGTAGATAATGAGAAAAATATCATATAATATGCAGTTTAATTAAAGTTTGTAAATGACATCATTGGAGAAGCAAAAAGGAGAAGACAGGTTGTTGTACTTAGGTTTGAAGACAGTCTCTTGATTTCTTGAGGTTTCATGCTTTTTCAAGACACTCAAATGGACACATTCAATTAATTTTTATTGTATATTTTTGAAAAAGAAAAATAGAAAGAGGAGGAAAAGAAGAGAAGAAAGAGAGAAGGAGAGCAAGATGGAGAAAAATGGTGGCATGAAGGGCAAATTGAAAGATTAAAGAAAAAAAATCCTTCAGAATATTTAATTAATCTAAATTTGATTCTAACTAATGGATTAGCTTTTTATTTTTAATTTTTTTAGAGTGAGATCTCACTCTGTTGCCCAGGCTGGAGTGCAATGGCAAGATCACAGCTCACTGCAGCCTCAACCTCCCGGGCTCAAGCAATCCTCCCATCTCAGACTCCAGAGTAGCTGAGACTACAGGTGCATTCCACAATGCCGGGTTAATGTTTGCATTTTTTTGTAGAGATGGGGTTTCATTATGTTGCCCTGGATAGTCTCGAACTCCTGAGCTCAAGCGATCAGCCCATCTCAGCCTCCCAAAGTGCTAGCATTACATCCTTGAGGCACCACATCCGGCCATGAACTAGCTTTTTAATTACTTTTTATTTTTATGTGTCTTTCCAACTCATATGGTGAATATTCTATTAATAAATAATAAATGAGTGAGTCATACTCAAAGTGTAAAGAAACATAAACTTCTGAAATGAGGTTTATTATATAGAATCAGGCATTTTTTTATAATTTATGACTTAAAAAATCAGGTCCCATTTTCTAAAATTGCTTTTGCATAATCTTTTGAAATTATTTATTTTGATAAAATATTATCTTTCAATACACAAGTAAGTGGCTTGTTCTCTGAAAAAAATATGTGTTCTGGTAAGGTTTTTGTTCAACTTGATTGCTATATAGTTTCTCTCTTTTTTTTTTTTCTACGGCCCGGTAAGAAATGGCTAGAATGTGAAAAATGTGTATCTTTATATGAAACTTGAAGGAGCGTTGACCATATGTGATCGTGTATGTTTCTCTAAGCAGCTCCTTTACACACTGTATAAGCAGACAGCAAATAAGACAAAAAAGTTTGC
Organism: Pan troglodytes; assembly: GCF_028858775.2. Classification (NCBI taxonomy): domain Eukaryota; kingdom Metazoa; phylum Chordata; class Mammalia; order Primates; family Hominidae; genus Pan; species Pan troglodytes. The sequence goes on along the minus strand of NC_072421.2, from coordinate 5,303,220 downwards.
ATAACAATCTTCATGCTGTTTTTCATTTGATATTCATGGCAGTGATGCTCTTAAAAAGACCCAGGGGTTCTCTCTCTTGATCCTTAGGATAATTTTTTCTTCTTTCTCCAACTTTAAATTGGATGGAAACTCATCTAAGGCATGCATAAAATCAACTCCACTCTGAATTTAGTCCAGAAAGATAGTGTTTATATTCATGTTATAGTTCATTTTCTTGCAATGTAGCTCATGTTAATAAAAGTATTTCTGAAAGGTTGACAGCACTTCTCTCTTTGATGTCTAAAATCTTCAGAATTATAACATTTATTCTTTGAATACATTTTTGGTGTCGAATGGAGAGAAAAGAGATGTTTGTGTTAGAGGAAAAGAATATCTATGGACAGAAAGGATTGATTTATGAACTCTTAGAACAACTACTATCTTTTTTGATATTACAGATATAGATGTAATTTCCAGCTTTAAAAAATTGGCAGTGTTAAAGAGAATGTATAAGCAAACTATTGGACTAAGAAATGTCAAAGTATGGCTATGAATTCATTCACATTTTAAAATTAACTTTGTATTCACATTCATTCACAATCTTTCTTAAATTACCTGCCTTTTCTCAAGTATCTTTCCTCTAAAAATATGTTTCAATCATTTTTGAAAATTTGGTCTTACCAAAACATTCTAAAACTTTCTTTTCTTTCTTTCTTTCTTTCTTTTTTTTTTTTTTTTTTGAGACAGAGTCTTGCTCTGTCACCGAGGCTGGAGTAGAGTGGAGTGGAGTGGCGTGACCTCGGCTCACTGCAACTTCCACATCCTGGGTTCAAGCGATTCTCCTGCCTCAGCCTCCCAAGTAGCTGGGACTACAGGCATGTGCCTCTAAGCCTGGCTAAATTTTTTGTGTTTTTGGTAGAGACTGGGTTTCACCATAATGGCCAGGCTGGTCTTGAACTCCTGGCCTCAAATGATCTGCCCGCCTTGGCCTCCCAAAGTGCTGGGATTACAGGCATGAGCCACTGCACCTGGCCTTAAAATTTTGTTTCGTAAACAGATCATTGAAGAAAACATTATCTGTCCTACTCATTTCCATAAAAAAGGACACTATATGTGGTGTATGTATATGTGTGTAAATATACATACATAAATATACTATATATATAAAAAAGCTTTAAAATTTATAAATTAATATGCACATGCAAGTTATGATTATTTCATGTTTCAATTTAAAATAAACTAAAAATGTCCTTTCTTACACCAGTGTTCCCATTTTAAGCAAGTTTCTTTGTATGATGTGGCTAGCAGCAGAACTCATTTTTAAGTACAAATAAATATGATATTCTTTCAATTAAAATCAATATAGTTCATTTCATAGGCAGCACTTAAGATGGAAGGATAACTTGTTTGGTATATGTAAAATATGAAACTGACATGGAGATACCACAGTACCAGGCTTATAGAAACAGTTGAAATAACTACTAGTAGTTTATGATGCCTTCCAAAAACAAGGAAAAAATGCAAAATGTTGTAGACAGGCTTAGGCTATGTAAGCTGAGTGAAATAAGCCATACACAGAAAGACAAGTACTGCATGATCTCACTTATATATGAAATCTAAAAATGTTGACTTAATGGAAACAGAGAGTAGAATGTGGTTTCCAGGGGCTGAGGGGTGGGGGAATGGGGAGATGTTGGTCAAAGGATACGAACGTTCAGTTATAAGATGTATAAGTTCTGGGCATCTAATGTACAGTATGGTAGTGATGGATGGGCTTAATAATTTGATTGTGTTAGCCATTATGTGATATATATGTACATTATAGTTATTACAATATTATATACATTATACTCCTTACACTATATATATAGAATAGTGATTACATTGTATATATATTATAGTCATTACACTATAATAGTCATTACAATATCTATAATACTCATTATACTATTATATATGTAGTAGTCATTACACTATATATAATTATGGTCTTTACACTATAATATGTATATTATAGTCATTACACTATATACGTATTATAATCATTACACTTTTTTTTATTTTGAGACAGAGTCTCACTCTGTTGCCCAGGCTGGAGTGCAGTGGCACCATCTGTGCTCACTGCAAGCTCTGCTTCCCGGGTTCATGCCATTCTCCTGCCTCAGCCTCCCAAGTAGCTGGGACTACAGGTGCCCGCCACCACGCCCGGCTAATTTTTGTTGTATTTTTAGTAGGGATGGGTTTTCACCGTATTAGCCAGGATGGTCTCAGTCTCCTGACCTCGTGATCCACCCACCTCGGCCTCCCAAATTGCTGGGATTACAGGCGTGAGCCACCACGCCCAGTCTACACTTTTTATATATAGTGTATATATATACACACACACTATTATATGCTATTAAATTACCTGTCTTTTCAATTGAAGTCAATACACTATTATATATAACAGTGTAATGATAATACACTATATTTTAAATATATAAAATAGTTGTTACACTATTACATATATAATAGTCATTACACTATTATATATTATAGCCATTACACTATATATTATATCATTACACTGTTTTATATATATTATAGTCATTACACTATATATAATAGTCTTGACACTATGTATACATGCACGTTTTATAGTCATTATACTATATATTATAGTCATTACACTATATATTAATAATCTTACACTATATATAGTGTAATAGTCATATATAATAGTCAATAACTATATATAATAGTCATTGCACTATACATATAAAATAGTCATTACACTATATAAATTATAGCCATTACACTATATATACATTATAGTCATTACATTATATATATAAAACAGTCAATACATGATATATATAATAGTCATTATACTACATATAATAGTAATTACACTATTATGTATATATTATAATCATTGTACTATATAAAATAGTCATATACTATATATAATAGTCATTATGTATATATAATAGTCATTACACTATATATAATAGTTGTTACACAATATACGTAATAGTCATTATACCATATATTACAGTTATTACACTATATGTAGTGTAATAGTCATCTATTTATAATAGTCAATACAGTATATACATAAATCATTATATTGTACACCTTGAATATATATATAATATTTACTTGCCAATTAAACATTTTATTTTATTTTTATTTTTATTGGTTTTATTTGTTTGTATCTGAAAATGTGTTCTTTTATCTTGCATTTGATGCTACATATAGAATTCCAGGTTTAAAATCACTTCCCTCAGCCCTCCCAATTCAACATTTTAAAAGAAAAAAATTAACCTACGTGTTTGTGGGAAATATTTGCTCATTTTAAGATGTCCCAAACTTTTTCCATAAAAGGCCAGAGAGGAAATAATATTGACTTTGTGACCTGTGCAGTCTGTCTCAACTATGCAACTCTACAGTTTACTGTGACGAAAGTTACAGAAAGCACATCAACAAATGGGTGTGGCTGTGTTTCAATAACACTTTATTTACAAAAACGCTTGGACAACCCATAGACCCTAATTTGCCAGCCTCTGTTCTAAATGTTTACAGTCAGTAATAGAGCATATGATAAAATCTGGGATACCAGGCCAGGTGCTCATGCCTGTAATCCCAGCACTTTGGGAGGCTGAGGCCGGAAGATCGCTTTAGCCCAGGAGTCTGAGACCATCCTGGCCAAGATGATGAGATCCCATCTCTACAAAAGAAAAAAAAAAAGGAAAAAAAATTGCCAGACATCATGGCACACACCTGTAGTTCTAGCTACTCAGGAGGCTGAGGTGGGACGATTGCTTGAGCCTAGGAGTTCAAGGCTGCTGTGAGCCATGATCGAGCCACTGAACTCCAAACTGAGTGACAGAGTGAGACCCTGTCTCAAAACAAAAACAAAAGCAAAAACTGGGATGCCAGCACTCGCAGCTTAATTATCAGGACTACATCAGCCTGGCTTTAAGTATTCCTTCCCAACAATGCTTGCAAAGGAATGTAAGGTTGTAAGCTAGCGAATGACTTCATAGATTCAGAATATTCAAATTTTAGGTAACTCATCAGGGTAAACATTCTCCTCAGGATAATTGAACCTCAAAGCAGAAAATTCTCTTGCTTATCAAATCAAATCTTCCTCAAAACTCATTCCCAAGCTCTTCCGTGCTTATATTTCACGTGCCATTTTTACCTACATAGGAATCTCAAAGAATACCACAGAACCAACCCCAAGCTATTTCATTGAAGGTTTGTCCAAATACAAACAGATACCGACATCAAATGGCCAGGCTTAAAATAAATCCCTGCAACCCAGACAGCCAAAACCTATAAATTTTTTCTCTTGTGTGTTCCCTTCTGAGCTGTTCCCAAGGCTTTATAGTTAGTGGACTCTCTTGGCTGTGTTTGCCCCATGTGGTATCATGTCACTTTTGAAGAACTGATGGTTAACAGGGAGAATAAATGTTTGTTCTAAATAAAATGTCCTAGTTTTTACATTTTCTTATAGGTGTAGGGGGACAGCTATTGTTCCTCATGTAGCAAAAAATAAGAAAAAAAAAAACAGAAAAAAGTGACATAAATTCAAATCTGCACCTTCTGAGCAAACATTTTGGTTTATTTGGTATTTCATATGAAAACAGAAGGCTTCTTTGAGGTTCTTCTTGCAGTCCTCAGAAGTGAAAAAGGAGCTCTTATACGCTGTTGGTGGAAACGTAAAATAGTTCCACTGGCCGGGCGCGGTGGCTCACGTCTCTAATCCCAGCACTTTAGAGGGCTGAGATGGACGGATCACAAGGTCAGGAGATCGAGACCATCTTGGCTAACACGGTGAAACCCCGTCTCTACTAAAAATACTAAAAATTAGCCAGGCATGGTGGCGAGCACCTGTAGTCCCAGGTACTCGGGAGGCTGAGGCAGGAGAATGGCGTGAACCCGGTAGGCGGAGCTTGCAGTGAGCCGAGATAGCATCACTGCACTCCAGCCTGGGTGACAGAGTGAGACTCTGTCTCAAAAAAAAAAAAAAAAAAAAAAATTGTTCAACCATTGTGGAAGATGGTGTGGCAATTTCTCAAAGACTTAGAACCAGAAATACCATTTGACCCAGCAATACCATTACTAGGAATGTACCCAAATGAACAAAAATCATTCTATTATAAAGATACATGAATATGTATGTTCACTGCAGCACTATTCACAACAGCAAAGACGTGGAATCAACCCAAATGCCCATCAATAATGACTGGATAAAGAAAATATGGTACATAGACATCTTTGAGTACTATGCAGCCATAAAAAGGAACAAGATCATGTCCTTTGCAGGGACATGGATGGAGCTGGAAGCCATTATCCTCAGCAAACTAACACAGGAACAGAAAACCAAATACCACATGTTTTCGCTCATAGGTGGGAGCTGAACACTGAGAACATATGGACAGAGAGGAACAACACCCACTGGGGCCTGTGGGGGCAGAGGAAGGGAGAGCATTAGGAAAAATAGTTAATGTATGCTGGGCTTAATACTTAGGTGATGGGTCAGTAGGTGCAGCAAACCACCATGGTACACGTTTACCTGTGTAACAAACCTGCACATCCTGCATATGTACCACAAAACTTAACATTCAATTACATTAAAGTTAAAAATGGACTCAATGAAAACAACTCTTCCTGAGTACTAAGTGAAAATGTTTAACCTTTTATCCTTCTTAAATACCTGTGAGAAGAGTTTGATGTGTTTAATAACTGAGGGCCAAGCAGCAGAGCTTGGTGCCCATTTGCTGACATATTGTCCATGACTGCTTCCACATGTTACCTTAAGTTCAGCCTAAAGCTGCTTCCTTACATGTTTTAAGTTCAGCCTAAAGGTTTTTCCATAAGTGAACGGTAACCCAAGTCATTGTGCAAACAGACTCTAACCTACTTTTTTTTTTTTTTTTTTTTTTTTGGTGTGGGGGAGACAGGATCTCACTCTGTCTCCCAGTGCAGTGGTGCAATCACGGCTCACCACAGCCTCCACCTCCTGGGCTCAGGTGATCCTCCCACCTTAGCTTCCTGAGTAGTTGGGACCACAGGAGTGTCAGCAAGCCCAGTTGATAATTTTTAAAATTATTTGTAGACATGGGGGTCTCACTATGTTGCCCAGGCTGGTCTTGAGCTCTTGGGCTCAAGCAATCCTCCCACCTTGGTCTCCCAAAGTGCTGAGATTACAGGTGTGAGCCACCATGCTCAGCCACCTGCTCTTGTACCAATCACAGAGTTTCAGCCAATCAAAGGCAGCCAAATGTTCAAGCCATGGCTAAATAAGGCAAACACGGAGCTGTAAGCAATCCAGCTGTGTTTGTACCTCACTCCTGTCTCCTGTGGATTGCTTTCCTTTTCCTGTCTATAAATATTATGTGACCATGAGGCAGCCCGGGGGTCACTCTGAACCAATTCTGGTCTGGGGGTCGATTCATGAATTGTTCTTTGCTCAATGAAACTGTTAAATTCAAGTTGTCTAAAGTTTTTCTTTTAACCCATGCTGCAATGGGAAAGTTGCTCATCGTGACAGAGATGTGTGGCCCACAAAGTTAAACATATTCACTATTTGGCTTTTGACAGAAAAAAAGATGTAGAAAAGCCAGAAGAGAGAGAAGATGTTCCTAACCTTAATGTCTATGTTTTCAATGTCCTTCCTTTCCTCTCCCCTTCTCCATCATTCCTTCTAATGCCTGAGTTAGAAATTGCTTGTAGAGTAGTCCATTTTTAGCAACTCCACTAACACAGTCCTTTCTATATCCTTTCCAATGTCCCCTGCATTTTGTTGTTAAAAGTTAGGAATTTGCCTTCAAATTCTGCTGACTTCTGATATAAAAGGAACTGTGTTCCATGGCTTTAAATGGTAACCACTCTTGTCTTTTTATAGCATTTCAATTTTTTTTTTTTTTCTGAACACATATGGACATTCCCTGGTGTTCAGGAAATGGATGGCGGGGAGGATCCCATGCCAGCTGCTTCTCACGTTTGTCACACTAAAAATAAAAATAGCTTCTTAAACTGATATCAGTTCATCAATTCTATTCATGGTGTTCCTTAAGATTCCTATGTAGGTAAAAATAACACATAAAACATAAGGCATATGCACTTTTCTAAAGGGACCAGGAGTGCAAGCCTAGTTTGTAAGAAGAAAGCATCGTGTGAGATTTTCAGGAAGTCACACGTCTCCAATCTGATCTTGCATAGCGCAACACCCGAATAAATGGTCTTCATGGATATTTTTGTACATTTTGAGTCACTGTTTTTCTATACTTATCTGAAACTCCTAAAAAATCCTATATAATTTTAAATGCCACTATAAAACTCATGCCTTTAAAGGACACAAATTTTCATTCCCATGCAGAGAAAATGTACTATTTAAAAAAAAACTAATTTACTTCAAAGACAGGACTCGCACCATGCAATTAAGTTTACTGCCTAATGAACAAATTGCAATATTATAATAATAACTTTTATTATTAGTTTTACCTGAAACTTGAGTTTCAATTAAAACATATATAACTTAAGTAGGTGCAGTTATTCTCAAAGTAGGTTTAGTGCTACATTTTTAATAAAACAGAAGAAATACAGTACAATTTTACAGGAAAATCAGTTTCTTGCCACTGGCAACATTATATTAATCTAATTTCTTTGCAACTTTTGTTTCCTGGCAGCTAGAAATGGTGGCATTTCTTTGGATGCTACTGGTAGTCCCTGCTGTTAAGCTAATTGCAGCCTCTGCCCCAAACAAGGTTCATTAAAGGCATAATCTCACTGAAAGTATCCTCAACCATGCCCCTAAGAGGCATATTCCTATTTTCCGCTCAACAGCGGACATTAGCTCTTCAAATTGCCTTTTGAAATGGGCAGCAATATCCTGATTTTATCTCCTCTATATTTATCTACTGCCCTTTTTATAAAGTCTCTGGACTGTTGGTGTCTCTTTTCTCCTCATTTTTTTTCATTTGTTCAACCTTTGAGCATTTGAGGGAATATTTTATATCGCATCTTATATAGGGCATCCACAATTCAGAGAGAAAAACACAAATTGATTCCCTTTCAGTACTCTCAAAATTTGGTTCTCCTTGCTAAAATAAATTCATGGTATATAAAAACCAGATAACAAGAAAGAAGATATCCCATAAACTAACCACCAGACACAACGATTGTTACCCTCCTGGAAGAAATATTTCATTCCAAGTTTTTTGCACATTTTGCAAAGTTGATACAGTAGATTAGTTGCACTAATATCCTCATTTTTTTTGTCTAGGACATTTGCATATGACCTTTCTTTCCCCCATCAATAAGTGGAATCTATTTCTCTATATTCTTTGAACATTCTTTGTAACACACTTTAAGCCAAGGGTCCCCAGCCCTCTGGTCTGTGGCCTGTTAGGAACTGGGTCACACAACAAGAGGCAAACAGCAGGCCAGCCAGTGAAGCTTCATCTGTATTTACAGCCACTCCCCATCGCTTGCCTGAGCTGCCTGAGCTCCCCCTCCTGTCAGATCAGTGGCAGCATTAGATTCCCATAGGAGGTGCAAACCGTACTGTGAACTGCACATGTGAGGGATCTAGGTTGTGTGCTCCTTATGAGAATCTAATGCCTGATGATCTGTCACTGTCTCCTAGCACCCCCATATGGGACCATCTAGTTGCAGGAAAACAAGCTCAGGGCTCCCACTGATTCTACATGATGGTAAGTTGTAGAATTATTTCATTCTATATTACAATGGAATAATAGTAGAAACAAAGTGCACAATAAATGTAATGCCCTTAATCATCCTGAAACTTTCCCCCCAACCCTGGTCTGTGGAACAATAGTCTTCCATGACACTTGTCCCTGGTGCCAAAAAGGTTGAGGGCTGCTGCTTTAAGCAATAGGATGTCAGCAGACACATGATATAAGCAGGCACATTCAAAAGTGCTTTTCTGTTACCACATCTTCTCCTGGATGCTCCTACTACCGAGGCTAGCCTACTGAAGGATAAGAGACCATAGGAAGGAGAGTTCACTTGTTCTAGTGGAGGCCATTTTTGACCAACCTGCCTCTGGGCAACCCATCACCCAACCTCAAACAGATGGGATCAGATCCTGACTTGAAAAATATTAAAGATAAACAACAAGCAGAAAAAGAAATATTAAAATGCTGTCATTGGGAAAAACCCAAATATTTGTGGAATTATTGGCTCACATTATGTTTTCTAGAAAAGCAATGTGATGATTAATGGTATGCATCTACTTGACTGGGCTAAGGGATACCCCAATTGTTGGTAAAACATCATTTCTGGGTGTGTCTGTGAGAGTGATTCCAGGAGAGATGAACACATGAGTTGGTAGACTGAGGAAAGAAGATATTCCCTCACCCATGTGGATGGGTATCATCCAATCTGCTGAGGGCCCCCATAGAACAAAAGGCAGTTAGCACCTTTGCAAAATTATGACTGAGACCGTGAAAGAGATCTAACCAACCAACTCCATCTTGCTTCTAAACTTTAAGCTGTCCTTGTTCCTTCCTTGGCATAGGTTGAACTAACTGAGAGGAACTTAGTTTATAGTTCATAGTTTAAAACAAAGATGATAACAGCCCTTTCCCAAAACAAACCTCCTTCTTGCCTGGGGAATAGACTGCCTTTGAAGGACTAACAAATTAGCTACAAGATTAGAAATTATGGTTTAGGAGTCATGTAGCTGGAAGCTACAAGATTCTGACCCTCCCTAAACTGCTTCTACAAATAGTGCCTGAAATATTTTGCAGATCCCACACTTGATGGATCAGCTGGCACCACCCACATTGATAAACCGGCTGATCTTATCTTGTGGCTCCCACCCAGGAATGGACTCAGCACAACAGGACAGCTTCAACTTCCCATGAGTCCATCTCCAACCCAACCAATCAGCTCTCTTGACTCACTGGTCTTCCCCCACCCACCAAGTTGTCCTTAAAAACTCTGCTGCCCAAATGCTCTGGGAGGCTGATTTGAGTAGTAATAAAACTCCAGTCTCCTGCACAACCAGCTCTGCATGAATTACTCTTTCTCCATTGCAGTTCCCCTGTCTTGATAAATTGGCTCTGTCTAGGCAGCAGGCAAGGTGAAACTGTTGGGTAGTTACAAGCAGAGGAAGCTCTGCTTGATCTTGGACCTCTGTCTTCTTCTACCCTCAGTCATCAGAGCCCTTGCTTCTCAGGCATTGCAGACTCCAGGGTTTACAGCAGTGTCCCTCTAGGTCCTCAGGTCTTTGGACTCAGACTGAAGGACACCACTGGCTTTCCTGGAGGTCCACCTTGCAGAGGGCAGATTAAAATCTGATTCCATAATCCTAAGCTTAAGCAATCCTCCCGCCTTGGCCTCCCAAAATGCTGGGATAGCGGGTGTGAACCACCATGCTGGGTCAGCCACATGGTTTTTATCTCAACCAGTCAACTGCTGTTGTAGTGAGAATGCAGCCAAAGAAAGCGCATTAAAAAAGACTGTGGTTATGCACCAATAAAACTTTATTATCACGAACAGTTGGCCAGCCCACAGCCCATAGTTTGACAGCTATGGTTCTAGATATCCACAGCCATTGTTATAGCATGTGCATGATACATCTTTGTAAGGAGAAAACTGAATGTTGGTGCTTGGAACTATGAGGTGGAAATTAAAGAAAGAAAAATAAAATTAAAAAGAAAAAAAAGCTTTCCTGTATTAGGCTGACTTATCCCAGAGGCAGCAACAGGCACAGCCCAGACCCAGGAAGAGCCTCGATAAACACTATCTGAGAAGTTAGGACACAAAGGAATGTGCTCTGGAGACTCTCCCAGCACTCCCTCAACATAGGGAGGAGAAAAGCAAATTTTCCTTTCTCTTATGGTATGAGTTTATAGATTCCTGTTCTCTGTAACTAGTAACTTCAAGTATTCTGTTTTATCTAAGCGGTACAGTGAAGGTCATGAGCTATCTGAGCAGGCCTGGACTACAGCCACCTGGGCGACATAGTGAAGGTTATGAGATAAGCCCAGGCAAGGCACTAGAGCAAGCCTAGATAATAGCCATCTGGGCCACATAGCAAGATTTCACATGTAATCCTGAGTAATGCACCTGTCACAATTTGATTAACTGCCTTTGTTTTGCCTCTGTATCCTTGCTTTTGCTTCGCACCACTGTAAGCTTGTTTCAGGCTAGTCAACCCCCTTTTTGAAGTGTGTATAAAGGTCAAGTGCTGTCTTTGTTCTGGGCCCAGTCTCTGAATGATAATAATCCACTGGGTCTGAGTGCACTCAATAAAACAATAAAATACTTCTGCTTTACCCTGTGGCATCTCTGGTCCTCCTGATTCCCACAACACTTAATGTCAGGATTCTATCAACCAGACATTACTGCTTGCTCCAGGCAATGTTTACAAAGCATTAGAAGCTTGTAAACCAATGAGTAACTTCATAGCTAGATTTAGGAACTTCCTGAAAAATCTATGTATTATAGTATCAGATGATTTAACTGGATAACCAGCCCACTTCTGAGGATAATTGATAATGTAGAGCAGCAAACTCTCTTGTTTATTATATCAATTCTTCATTCTTCAAGACTCATTTCAAAAGTTTTCCATTGCAAGCCAAGCCCAAGCTACCATACCCAATGTTGCCCACATTTAATCCAACACCCACCTCAAAAGACCTGTCTGAAAGCATGTGAACCTAGAACAGTGTTCAGGCAAAGACTTAAGGAAATCTCTCAGCAGAAATTGCATTTTGTTGTTTCTTCTCTGTGCTATTCTGCTTTGCAAAATCTAGCTGCCCTGACCTCCTTAAGCGCTGTGTTTTGTCTCTTGAACTCAAGGAGACCTCTGTGCTCTGGTTGTATCACCATTTCCTAAACAACCCTAACCTGGGGCACTCTCTCCCAGGGCTCAGCTGTAGCTGTTTCTGCTCTCTCAGAGACTGCCTTACTGTGCTCCCTAATGTCTCACTTGTGTAGGCAGAGGAAGTTGTTTAGTATACTTTTTGTTTTTCTAATTTTTTCAGGTGCTCTCATTCTGGTAAACCTTTCATATCCATGAGAACTAAGCTCTGATTTTTTTATCTTGCCCAAATTCCTATCTAGGAGGTCTGGAGAGTCATGCCCTACAAGCCATAAATCCTCATCAGATGAATTTCATTTAACCCTATATATTGTGACTTACTTTCCAGTCTGACTCTGGCATAACAATATGAGACAAGGAAAAAGTTAAAATATTTTACCCCAAAACATGTTTCTTTGCCATACCTTGAAATGGCTCTGCAAAGCTGTCTTTTGTGGGAGAAAATTTGCATCTGTAAAGAATCTCTATTAACATAGCTACATCTTTTTCTTCCAGACCCTCCCAATCCTAAAAAGATTAATTAAGAGTCTAGCACCTTTTAAAGATCTGAATAGAAAACATTTGTCATCTGTTGTCTCTAAGGGCAGCCACTATAAGACTTCAAAAGAACCTTGATCTCCCCAGAATGTATAAAACCAAGCTGCACTGGAACCATTTTGGGCACATGTTCTCAGGACATCCTGAGGGTTGTGTCACTCATATTTGGCTCAGAATAAATCTCTTCAAATATTTTACAGTTTGACTCTTTTCATCGGCATCCAGAAGGAGAATTCTGGATATTTAATTGGGAGTGTCAGGTTAGGTTGAAATTTCATTTAACTTCAAGATTAAGGGTGGGACGTGAATGGGGTTGGGATTTGTATTTGCTTAAATGTTCTGATTCCCATTTTTCATTTTCTTTCCATATGAGTTTTTACATGATGGCTATTTTGGTCTAGGCACTTTGTACACAGGGTGGATGACAAAGAATTTAACCAAAACCTTTTATGTCACTGCAGAAAAGTGAAACTTCTTCAATGAGTGGTGTCATATGTGTGTGTGGGTCGGGGGAAAATGTATTTGGGAGTAGCATCATATATCCTTGATTTTTTTCTTCTGTGAAAGGTCCTGAATGTCTCTTCCTTTCCATTTCTTTTCACTACATCATCTCCAAAGACAGCATTTCATTCTTTTTTACAACTGACTCCCCCAAATTTGTCAAGTTGTTCCTGGAAAGGAGGTGCTGATGCAGAACCTAAGAGAGGGTTCTTGGACCTTGCACAAGAAAGAATTTGGGGTGAGTCCATAAAGTGAAAGCAAGTTTATCAAGAAAGTAAAGGAATAGGCCAGGCGTGGTGGCTCACGCCTGTAATCCCAGCACTTTGGGAGGCCAAGGTGGGCAGAACACAAGGTCAGGAGTTCGAGACCAATCTAGCCAACATAGTGAAACCCCGTCTCTACTAAAAATACAAAAAATTAGCCAGGTGTGGTGGTGTGTGCCCGTAATCCCAGCTACTTGGGAGACTGAGGCAGGAGAATCATGTGAACCTGGGAGGTGGAGCTTGCAGTGAGCCGAGATTGTGCCATTGCACTCCAGCCCGGGTGACAGTGTGAAACTCCGTCTCAAAAAAAAAAAAAAAAGAAAGTAAAGGAATAAAAGAATGGCTACTACACAGGCAGAGCAGCTCTGAGGGCTGCTGGTTGCCCATTTTTATGGTTATTTCTTGATTGTATGCTAAACAAGGGGTGGATTATTCATGCCTCCCCTTTGTAGACCATATAGGGTAGCTTCTTGAGGTTGTCATGGCATTTGTGAACTGTCACAGTGCTGGTGGGAGTGTAGCAGCGAGGACGACCAGCAGTCACTCTTGCTGCCATCTTGGTTTTGGTAGGTTTTGGCTTCTTTACTGCAACCTGTTTTATCAGCAAGTTCTTTGTGACCTGTATCCTGTACTAACCTCCTATTTCATCCTGTGACTTAGAATGCCTAACCTCCTGGGAATACAGCCCAGCAGGTCTCAGCCTTATTTTACCTAGCCCCTATTCAAGATGGAGTTGCTGTGGTTTGAACACCTCTGACAAAGTGAGCAGCACCCTGAAACCTTCCAGTTTCATCTTAGTAGTCAATGATCTGATATTCAAGATAACTTTATGACAATTTTTGCAGTTCATGTAGATTTTCTATTTTTAGGAGTATATTGGGTCAATCTTTAGACTGATTTTCCCATCCTTGCCTTATTTTTTGTTTTGTTTTTGAAACAGAGTCTCTTTCTGTTGCCCAGGCTGTAGTGCAGTAGTGAAATCATAGCTCACTGCAGGTCAAACTCTTGGGCTCAAGCAATCCTCCTGCCTCAGCCTCTTGAGTGGCTGGAAGTACAGGCATGTGCCACAACATTAGGCTAATTATTGTTTTGGATCAGGGGAGAGATGTGGTTTCACTATGTTACCCAGGCTGGTCTCAAAATCCAGGGCTCAAATCCTCCCACCTTGGCTTCCCAAAGCACTAGGATTATAGGTGTGAGCCACCACATCTGGCCTTCATTCTCTTTGAATATTGTATAGAACCCCCTAGTTCTCTGCCAAAGATTTTTGCAGGTACTGTGTGCAAGCTTAGGAGATGGCTCCTCCAGAATTTTTTTAAAAATTGTTTCTTCATTCAAATTATTTGAAGTTTACAGTGTTATTTTTTTCTTATACATTATATTGAAGGCATAGGGTTTCCTTGGTTTTATTTTATCTATTAATTGTATCTATTGACCTATAAAATTTTTTTGGAGGTTGTGTTAAAAGATATGGATTTAGGTGGCCACCGTTACATTGGCCTCCTGCAATTATGTTTTAAAACCTAGTTCGATTTGAAGTCCTGTAAACCACAAATAACTCGGTGTTGCTTTGAGAATATACAGCTACCTCTAGTATTCCTTTTAGATCTGCAGTGTTCCCAGAAATTATTCACTTATAATAAACTTACTTCTGAGAAATATGCATCCTTTAGATGTCATAGTTTCTTTACCCTCCTAACAGCAAAAAATGGATCTCATGCCAAAAATCTTCTGCTATTGATAAGAACTGTCAACAAACAAAATAGTGTGCACATGCTTTTCTTATAACTGAATGATTAAGTAAGTATCACTATGCAAATTTAATAGTCCTGAAACATAGACATATAAAGTGGTCATTTTCTTACTCTTCTGTTTATTGACTAACATGTTACTGATGCAATTTTCTCTCTATCTTCTTTGAATCCTTTCCACCAAGCAGAGTTTTTAATGCAAACACTGATCATGAATGTAAAGTGATTTCTGGGGTTGTCTGCAGCATCCACATATGCATGCTCTTTAAATATACTTTCTATTTCAGAAAGGAACACACCAAATATGACACTCTAACACCTTGAAAACTCCAGCTCCCAGTTGGGTGCAGTGGCTCATGCCTGTAAACTCAGCACTTTCGGAGGCCAAGGCAGGAGGATCATTGGAGGTCAAGAGTTGGAGACCAGCCTGGGCAACATGGCAAGAACCTGTCTCTGCCAAAAACACACACACACACAAAAGCCGGATGGGGTAACACATGCCTGTAGTCTCAGCTACTCGGGAGGCTGAGGCGGGAGGATTGCTTGAGCCTGGGAGGTGCAGGCTGCAGTGAGCTGAGATCACACCACTGCATTCCAGCCTAGGTGACAAAATGAGACCTTCTCTCAAATTTAAAAAAAAAAAAAAAAAACTCCAGCTCTCTGACGATGAGCTAGCATGTATGCCCTGCTAACATCCTTCATTGTTAAAGATGTTTAAATCATTGTGAAAACTGAATATATTGAAGAGGCAAATTCTGCATGCAATTAAAAAAAAACTTATTACATTGGTTGCATTCGACTGTAAGGAAAGAGTTGCTGAGGTTGTGAAGAAGTTTAGGCTTTCAAGGCTGTTTTCATACAGTGTCAGTAATTTGCATGATTAAATGTAATGGGTTTCTGGTAATATTCCTATGGAGCAAATATGAATACAACTTTGCATTGCTAGTTAGGTTAATCTCTTCTGGATATCCCCCGCAGAGAGCCAGAGGCAAGTGTGTTAAAAGCTCTTTCTATGTAAGGAGGCAATCTGAATTCTGTGCATCTCCTAATGATCTTCCAAATGAAATTTATTCTTAGCCTTTAAATGGGTTTTGTGTTTTTGTCAGTCCCCTGTATCATAGAGGTAAATTTGGCTCATGCTCTAAAATAATCACAGTCATGGGATTTAAAAAAGAGACATGCTTTAATACACTTTGATGTCCTACTTTTAAAAATAATATTTTATTCAGGAAAAAAATCTGTTCTAGATAATTAACTTTTAAATGCTATTAACACTTGTTGACCCTGGTTTCTCAAAAAAAGGCATTGATCCTACGCAATTGGAGATTCATTCTACTTGTTTGCATATTACTTTTTCTGAAGATGATCTTTCTGTTTCTGATTTATAATTTCCAATTTGTCAGTGCATCAAGTTGAGCATTCAAATCTAGAGTTTCCCATACCATTGATCTACCAAACATCCAAGAATTAATCATGCATGCAAATGTTATCTAGACTTCGCTACACTTTTTTCTTCCTCTGATGACTTTGTATGAGATATATGAGGAAATTCTCAGAAAAAAAGCACCCCAGAATTACACATATCAAATGACCAAAGAAGCTGCTTCTACAAATGTGCATTTATTTTTTAGTAACCAGAAATTGTATTTTAAAAATTCTTTTTGTTATGATTATTTTTCTAAAATGTTATGTTTCGATGGAAGACATTATGAAATACATACTGCAATATTAATTTTTCAACATGTACATATGTGTATAATACACAAATATAGGCATGTGTATATATACACTTGTATGTATATGCACATATATACTCTACATATGTGTGTTTGTATAGATATATATAGATACTTATTGTGTGTGTGTGTCACAAACAAACAATACAAGGCATATTTCTGAAACAACAAAGAACACTCATGAAGTTTGGATAATGCTGCCAACAATTTCCCTTCCCTCCTCTTCTAAAATCTTCACTCCCACCTCATCTAGGTCCAAGAAGAAGGCTGCCCTGTTTCTTTCTCTGACTTTTCCTCTACCATAGGGAGAGAATGGTTTTGTATGTCTTAGTCACTGGCTCACGTCAACAATCGAGAGACTCCATTCTGTCTTTACAGGATGGCTCTCCCAGCATTGGAATCATGGAGAAGCAGATGTTTAAGGTACCCATACAAGAGAAGGATGAGAAAAGAAGTCCTTGGAGTGAGATATTCCTGAGAAGAGGCTAGAAAAACACCTCAAGAGTCAGAAAAACACACTAATCACATGGCAACATAGTTTGAATCCAAGCAAAGGGGTCAAGGGGTGCGCTATTCTGCCCTATTAATGGCTAGAGAAAGGTAGGGCAAAACTTTGCATGCAGCATTGCAATCTTACGAATGAAAAATCCACATAATCTCATTATTGTCATGTTTGTATTAAAGCAGAGTCTCTCAAATGAGACCCATCTCCGGTATGATGCACTCCCATACACCAATATGTTAGGATTTCTTTACCTTGTTACTGATACAGACAGGAGACAGGGAAATACTGAGTAGAAGAAGGCAGTTCCCCAGCAAAGGCCCCACCCTCAAGCCTGGATACCTGCAGCCCTAAATGAGAACAGGTATTTCTGTTTTTCTGCCCAAAAAAGTTGCTTTTGGCCTGCCATGCCCCCTATCCTGTACCCATATAAACCCTGAACCTCAGGATCCAGAGGCAGATGAGGAGATGAGGAGACAAGCAGATGAATAGCAGAACGGCATGGCAGAGAAAGAGAGAAGGAAAGGAATGTCGAGTGCTGAGGGGAGTTCGGCTGGGGGTGGTTGAAGATGAGTTCGGATGCTGGACAGCCAAACTCCAGGAGAAGATCATCTTCCCACTCCATCCCCCTTCCAGCTCCCATCCATCCCACTGAGAGCCACTTCCACCATTCAATAAAACCCCTGCATTCATCCTTCAAGTCTGTGTGTGACCCAATTCTTCCAGGATGCTAGACAAGAGATCAAGATACAAAAAGCTGTCACACTTGCCCTCCACCATTGCAGAAAGGCAGAGGGGACATTGAGCTGGTTAACACTTAAGCCATCTGCAGACAGCAGACCTAAAAGATCATTGCAACACTGGGGCCACAGGCATCCACCCATAGACACTACCATGGGGCCAGAGCCCAAAGCGCTTGCCCCAGCTTCTGCACCTACTTGTCTGTGTGCTCCCCCTCCCGTAGGTGTTTGAGCTCACAGCAGTCAAAGAGCTGCACCCCTGTTGCATGCCCTGCAAGGAGGACCAGTGAACTCTCCTGTCTCATTACTATTGACATTTAGGGTCAGATGATTATTTGACATGGTGTACTGTCCTGTGCAATGTAGGATGTTGAGCAGCATCCCTGGTCTCCACCCACTAGATCCGAGCAGCAACTACCACCCACAAATTAGGACAACCCCAAAAGTCACCAGATATTGTCAAATGCCTAGGAGACAGGCAGAAATTGCCCCCGTTTGAGAATGACTCACAGACAGACAGATACACACACACACTAACTTACCTTTTGTTATACATAACTAACACTAAAATAGATAAAATTGTATAATGAACTCATTTTACCCTTCAGTTATCAACGCACATTTTTCTACGCATGTATCCACTAACCCCCATGCATATTATTTATGTATTTATGTATTTATTTATTTAGTCAGGGCTGGGGACACAGGGTCTTTCACTTTCTTGCCCAGGCTGGAGTGCAGTGGTGCAATCATGGCTCACTGCAGCCTCAACCTCTCCAGCTCAAGCCATCCTCCTGCCTCAGCCTCCTGAGTAGCTGGGAACACAGGTGCATACCATAACACCTCACTAATATTAAAATTTCTTGTAGAGATAGAATGAGACCCTATCTCTACAAAAAATTTTAATTTAAAATTTGCCCAGGCTGGTCTGAAAGACCTGAGCTCAAATGATCCTCCCTCTTCATCCTCCTAAATCACTGGAATTACAGGTGTGAGCCACTTCACTGGGCCCTACCCTATTTACCGAAGCAATTTCTACCTACCACATGATTTCACCTGTAAATATTTTGATATTAATCTCAAAAAGATGAGAACTCTTTTAATATATAACCACACTATCATTCTACTTTAAATGTTAACAATATGTAAATATTAAATATGAAAAACAATATTTCCATAATCTAGCAAGTATTTCGATTGCCTGGATAGTATCAAATATATGTATACTACTGATCTGTTTCGGTTGGAATCCAATTAAAGTCTACACATTGCATTATTTGATATAGCTTTCAAGGTCTCTTTAAATATTTAGAATCTCTTTTTCTTTATTTTCTTTTCTGGCAATGTAGTTTTTTTTTTTTTAAAGACCATTTGTCCTGCAGTTTTTATCCAGTATGAAATTTGTTCATTACATATGCAGGGAAACCTTACCTTTTTCTTTTGTTTTTAAATATTTTCTGTAGTTAGCAGTAGAGGCTTGAACATATACAAGTTTTATTTTTTTATCAAAAATACTTTATAGGTATATACCATCACCGAGATTGCCTCTCTTTTGTTGAACAACCATCAATGATCATTACTTAGAAATCCATTATTATTTATTTTCATGATATACTGTTTCACTACTTCATAATCGGTTTCAAGATGGTGAAATTCCAGTTCTTTTCAGTCTTTCTATTAGCTGGATTATTTCTATAAAGAGAAATGTCCTGGAACCATACAAAACAGATGGTATAGCTGGCTTATTCTTTACCTTTATATAGCAATCTTAAAAGATGATCAATGTAATAGGTTATAAATGTAACAGGTCCATTTATGCACCAGTTCATGGCTGACACAGTATGTTGGTATTAGAAGGGTAGAACTGCCAGAACAAAATACCATGAACCTGGGGGCTTATACAACAGACAGGTACTTTCTCACAGTTCTGGAGCAGGTAAGTCCATGAGCAGGGTGTTTGCCCATTTGGTTTCCCATTGAGTGCTCCTTTCTTGGCTTGCAGATGGCTGCCTTATTGTCACAGAGAAAGCTCTGATACTGCTTCCTCTTCTTATAAGGACACTAATTGCATCATGGGGGCAAGACCTTCATAATCTCATCTAAACATGATTATCTCTGAAAGGCCCTATCTCCAAAGGCCATTCCATTGGGAATGAGGGTGTATTAGTCTGTTCTCAGGCTACTAATAAAGACATATTCAGAACTGGGTAATTTATAAAGAAAAAGAGGTTTAATGAACTCACAGTTCCACATGGCTGGGGAGGCATCACAATAATGGCTGAAGGTGGATGAAGAGCAAAGTCACGTCTTACATAGCAGCAGGCATGAGAGCATGTGCAGGGGAACTCTCATTTATAAAACCATCAGATGTCATGAGACTTATTCACTAGCATGAGAACAGCACAGGAAAGAGCCACCCCATTATTCAACTACTTGCCCCGGGTCCTCCCACAACACGTGGGAATTATGGTACCTACATTTCAAGATGAGATGTGGGTGAGGACACAGCCAAACCATGTCAGAGGACTTCACCGTATACATTTTAGGAGGGACCCAAACATTGAGCCCATAGCAATGCTGTATAATAAGCCATCTCAACATCCAACAAAAAAAGATACTGATTCCCACTCATTTCCTGTGTTTCTACCAGAAATAGGCTGTGGAATTAGCTGTCCTAGACTTGGGCTTGATTCCAAGCAACAGGTTACTTCCAGGGCAAACCCACATAGCTCCTACCTACTTGAAGCAGTGGACTATGTCTTTTCATTATAGCAATGGCAGAATTACAGGAGGGCAGGTTTTACTATGAAAGCTCACTTCAAGCAACTTTATTTGTGTCACATCTAGTAATATCCTGTCTATGTTAAATAACAAGATATAGAAAATATGATTAGGAATAGAGTGTATTAGAGCCCAAATCAGGAATAGCCACCCAGGAAACAGACTCCAGAGAAACAGGGCCAGCGCTCTGAAGTTAAAAGTTAAGAACTTGGGCTGGGAGCGGTGGCTCGCACCTGTAATCCCAGCACTTTGGGAGGCTGAGGCAAGTGGATCATGAGGTCAAGAGTTCAAAACCAGCCTGGCCAATATGGTGAAACCCCATCTCTACTTAAAAAAAAATACAAAAATTAGCCAGGTGTGGTGGCGCACACCTGTAGTCCCAGCTACTTGGGAGGCTGAGGCAGGAAAATCACTTGAACCCAGGAGGTGGATGTTGCAGTGAGCCGAGATTGCACCACTGCACTTCAGCCTGGGTGACAGAGTGAGACTCCATCTAAAAAAAAAAAAAAAAGAAAAAAAGTTAAGATCTTGTTTATATAGGCATAAAAACAAAATAAATTTAGTAGGATTATACCATATTCTAGACAAAGCTTGTTTATGAGTTACAATAATTTAGCGACAGTTTGTTTTTTTCTCTGTACAGCTTCTTTTCTTTACAGCTTGTTTTCATTTCCTTTCCAAATTAAAAGAATATATTTAATTTTCCATCTCACACAGTGTGATAGCCATGAAGACTTTGTGTGAAGAATGTAAGAAGAAAGTTAATCTATAATGAAGATCTGCAGTGAATGGAGAAGGAGGGTTCCCTGGAGCCCTTTAAATGTACAATCGTTTACAAAACATTTCAGTTAAAGAGATGGCTTAATCTATAATCAGAGAAGCAAAAGTCTCAGTTGACTAAGTTACACTGCCTGTCACATGATTTAGTTCCTCTACTCACATGCCTTTAAGTCTAAAAATAAAATAAAATTTCAGGCTGGATACAGTGGCTCGTGCCTGTAATCTCAGCAATTTGGGAGGACGAGGCAGGCAGATCACTTGAGGCCAGGAGTGCCAGACCAGCCTGGCCAATATAGTGAAACCCTGTGTCTACTAAAAATGCAAAAAATTAGCCAGGTGTCATGGTGAGTGCCTATAATCCCAGCTACTCAGGAGACTGAGGCAGGAGAATCACTTGAACCCTCAAGGCAGAGGTTGCAGTGAGCCAAGATCATGCCACTGCACTCCATCTAGCCTGTGCAACAGAGCAAGACTCTGTCTCAAAAAAAATAAAAATAAAAAATAAAAATTCTAATGGTTTAGATTTTTGAATTATATATTTTCCAATTCCATTGGACCAAACAAGTTTCATGGCCAAACTAACATCAGTGTAGATTTCGGAAGAGAGAAGTTAGTATCTGCTTACATAACATTTCTAAACTCTAATAATTCCTAGAACCCAATAAAACTGAAGTTTAAATTTTTTTCATCTTTTTTTTCTGGGGTTGAGGGAGGATAGGTGTATCATTATTAACCCTTTTAAATCTGTTTTGATCCACTGCAGTCATTATTCTTGTTTCAAATTGTGTTGCTCTTGGTCATCTTTGCTGATGTTGAGAGTCGCCTCAAAACTTGTTTTTCCCTGCAGGATGTTAGTGGACATGATGAAAATAAACCTGCTTGAAGTATGGGCTCCTTCCTGTTTGAGAAGTCCTTTAGACTGACCTCAGTCATATTTAAGAGCCTTCTTTCTTTTCGCTGTGATCCAAGGCTATAGGTTTTTCCTGCAGATTTCTACGTGCTATAACAATGGTTAACTGGCGTTTCTGCTTTCCTCAGCCAAGAAGAGAAAGAGGAAGCAGCAATGGGCACAGGTGGGTGGATCAACTGAGGAAATGAGTTCGAGACCAGCCTGGTTGGCATGGCAAAATGCCGTCTCTACCAAAACAATATAAAAAATTAGCTGGGCATGGTGGTGCATGCCTGTAATCTCAGCTACTCAGGAGGCTGAGGCAGGAGAATCGCTTGAACCCAGGAGGCGGAGGTTGTGGTGAGCTGAGATCCTGTGACTGCACTCCAGCCTGAGCAACAGAGCAAGACTCCATCTCAAAAATAAATAAATAAATAAATATTTTTTAAAATAAAAAGGAGGAGAATAAGAGAATTAGAATAACATAGTAGGATTATACAAGACAGGTAAAATCATCGTGTTGTTTGGTGCCTTCCTGTGTGTTTTGTGTGTGTTTAAAAATCTAACTCCACTTGCAATTCTCAAAGAAACACCCCCTGCAAAAAAATTAAATAACAACCACCACCAAATATTTTCAAGTGCCTTGAGTATGAATTTCCTTAGTAAATAATGCCTAAACAGAAATTTAGCAATTTCAGAGAAAAGAAAAACTGATTTAAACAATAAATGTAGTAGATTCATTTTAATATGGTTACACATTATTTTGCTTAAAAAATGCTTGCTTCAAAAAATACAAAAGCTTCCCTGGCATTTATATTACTCTCTGCTGTAGTTTGTCTGTTTGACCCCACAAACCTCACATTGAAATGTGATTGCAATGTTGAAGATGAAGCATAATGAGAGGTATTTGGGTCATAAAGGTGGGTCCCTCATGAACAGATTAATGTCTTTCCTGGAGGACAGGGGAGTGAGTTCTTCTCTATTCATTCCCACTAGAGCTGGTTGTTAAAAAGAGCCTGGCATTTCCCCCTCTTTCTCTCATTTCCACTCTCTTCCTGTGATCTCTGCACATCAGCTCCCCTTCCCCTTCCACCGCGGAGTGGAAGCTACCAAAGGCCTCCCCCAAAGCAGATGCTGGTGAAATGACAAAAGTTCTCTTATCCCCCTAACAGGGCATGAGATGGGGTGTGGCTCGCTTCTTTGGTGCCCGCAGCTCAAACCCCTACGGGGAGTATGCAGATGAGCAGGTCGTGGGGTAGCATGGGCTCTGACCCCACAGTAGCCTGTAGGGTTGAGTGTTTACAGCGCCAGAAGCCCCAGGGGGCGTGTGTTACAGTGTGCTCTTTCAGTTTAGCCGTCTGGCCTCAGGCTGGGTGCAGTGGCTCATGCCTGTAATCCCAGCACTTTGGGAGGCCAAGGTGGGCAGATCATCTGTGGTCAGGAGTTCAAGACCAGCCTGGCAAACATGGTGAAACCCCATCTATCTCCACTGAAAATACAAAAATTAGTCGGATGTGGTGGCACACGCCTGTAGTCCCAGCTACTGGGGAGGCTGAGGCAGGAGAATCGCTGGAACCTGGGAGGTGGAGGTTGCAGCGTGCCGAGATGGTGCCACTCACTCCAGCCTGGGCGACAGAGAGATACTCCATGTGAAAAAAAGAAAAATCCTCCTCAATCTTTGACAAGATTCACATGATTCCCATTGGCCAATTATATTAATTTGTTCTCACACTGCTAATAAAGACGTACTTGAGACTGGATAATTTAAAAAGGAAAGAGGCTTAATTGACTCACAGTTCAGCATGGCTGGGGGCCTCAGGAAACTTACAATCGTGGTGGAAGGGGAAGCAAAGGAGAACTGCTGAGCAAAAGGGGAAGAGCCCCCTATAAAACCAACGGATCTAGCAAGAACTCACTATTTTGAGAACAGCAGCATGTGGGTAATCACCCCCATGATTCAATTACCTCCCACCAGGTCTCTCCCATGACACATGGGGATTATGGGAGCTACAATTCAAGATGAGATTTGGGTGGGGGCACAGCCAAACCATATCACCAACCAAGTTGCTATTTAACTTCCTATGGCTGTGATCCAAAAGGAGCTACAATTCAAGATGAGATTTGGGTGGGGACACAGCCAAACCATATCACCAACCAAGTTGCTATTTAACTTCCTATGGCTGTGATCCAAAATTTCTTCTTGATTAGATCTCCATCTCATGAAACCACCTATCCAGACGGTCACAGGGCTTGCTCTCAGTTATTTATTATACAGGATGGAAATTAATAAATTAAGCCACACCAAGGCAGAACACACCAGCAACAGGTACGGATTTGGCCGTACAGCTCTCTCCAGCCATTGTCTTTGCTAAGATGTAAGCAAGTGCAGTTTTGTTGTGGTGTATGTTTGACATGAGCTTTTATTCCACTTCTGTTTATCCTCCCATGAGATAGCAGATTTGTTAAGCCTAAGTATGGCTTACTATTAATAAAAATATGTGTCCTGACCATCATTAAGAATAAGAACATATTTTTAGGATTTAGAACTTCAAAATACATTTTTTTCATTGCCAGTTAATACTTTATCAACAATTACACAAATAAAAGATATACGTCTAGTGAAGAGTTTAGGTTAAGTAAAATTTAAAAAGCATACGCAAAAATGTTAGAGAAATTTAAGTACATTAAAAATCATTTAATTGTGATTATATAAAAAAGACATATGTTTCTAAATCTAATTTCATGTCAACAGGTTTTCCAGGAAAAAAAAGGACATTGAGAAAACATAATTTAGTGTATGTAGTCTCTGAGTTCTGAATACTTTAATGTTGCCTCCAGGATTTTTCACCAATATCTAAAGTGATTATGTGTTCTCATTTCCACAGCAATTAATCTACATTTTTATTTAAATAATTTCAAAGAAATATGCCTCTCTTGAGAATCTTAAACTAATAATCACCTGAATTGTTTTTGTTAGTTCTGATAACACCAAGGTAAGAATAAGACTTTACAAGGAGAAGTGGTCAAATTTTTTAGTGAGGCCGGGTGCCGTGGCTCATGCCTGTAATCCCAGCACTTTGGGAGACTGAGGCAGGTGGATCACCTGAGGTCAGGGGTTCAAGACCAGCCTGGCCAATATGGTGAAATCCGTCTACCAAAAATACAAAAATTAGCGAGACACGGTGGTGTGCACCTGTAGCCCCAGCTACTTGTGAGGCTGAGGCATGAGAATCACTTGAACCTGCGAAGTGGAGGTTGCAGTGAGCTGAGATCGCGCCACTGCACTCCAGCCTGAAAGACAGAGTGAGACTCCATCTCAAAAAAAAAAAAAATTGTTGAGTGAATATGACAGAACTGTGATTTAGAAGGCTTGCCTTTCCCATTTACCACTTAAAAAAATTAACACAGATAGTACGAGTTAAGAAGAAACAGGAGGAGGAGGAGGAAAAATAAGAGATGGAAAAGGAGGCCAATAATTTTCTTATTGAAATTATTTTGAAATCTATTTATATTAGTTCATCCACTTTTCATCCATTGTTAGTCATAGGAGGCTGCAAATGCAGAGAATGTTTGAAACTGTCAGCGGCAAGAGTAAGAGTTGAGCATGAAAAGCAGAAATAAACACATTGAGTTGTTTCACATGAAGTTTAAGCCCAATGTGCTTTTCATTATGTACCCCAACAGGAACACAAAGGGACCCCGTCCAGGGGAGATTCACTCTTCCTCTGAGGTGTTGCAACTTGGTAACCATTTCAGTGAATGCATGTATCCATTTGAAAATGCAAGGTAACACTGTTTTGTTACGGGTACTTGCAAATGTGCTTTTTCTATCAAGAGAGTGGAAAACTTAACGAGACTCCCAGAAGAACACAGTTCCCCCCTAAAGTGGAAAACATTCCTCTTTCACAATCATTCAATCAATCATAATTTACTGAATAAGTGATGTGCAATTCAGGCAGAGCCGTGGACTCTGCAGCTCTCACAAACACAAATTCTCTTCTCTAAAGCACCTTCTACCCTAATAGGACAAAGAGACATTGACAAATTAATTAACAAACAAATAATTAGGAAATTCAAACAGCTCTGCAGGGCTGGCATGGAGTTCTAGTTCAATAAAGTGCAAATAGCAAACCTATGAATGCTGATAAACCAGAGACCTGAAGAACTAAAAGGATTTGATCATTCAAAGAGCAGCTGGAAAAGAATACTGGGTATAGGAACAGCACATGAGGGCAGCTGTGAATATGTACTTACATACACATGTAGTATATACAATTTTATATACGACAAAAAATTATATATCTGAATTATAACAGCTAATTATAGTGGGTTCCTTTTTAGTAAGGGATGTATTTTTAAATGTGCAGATGAAGTCCATAGTCCCACCATACAACTACACCATCTTATATATTTTAAAATAAGAGTAGAACTCTCTGAAATGTTAATGTCTTGTCTTGCATCCTGGTCATGAGAGCAAAAGAGAACCCTGTCTGATCTTCAAATGGAATTCAAATATGGGACATAAGACAAGGAAATTCTTATGAAGAGCTTTACACACCATTTCAGCTGCTCTTAAGTTAAAAAACATAGAATGAATATATTCACTAAGTAACTTACGTGTTTTTTGTTTGTTTGTTTGTTACATTATGGCAGATTCTGATCTTACAGTTTTTAAAATTATATCCAGCCTCATTAAGTCTAATTATATTTACTTCTAACACACTGATTAACCTTATTACCTTTTAATTTTTATTTATTTATTTATTTATTTTATTCGGGGGGAGGCGGGCGGGAGACAGAGAGTCTCACTCTGTTGCTCAGGCTGGAATGCAGTGGTGTGATCTCAGCTCACTGCAAGCACCACCTCCAGAGTTTAAGCAATTTCTGTGCCTCAGCCTCCTAAGTAGCTGGAACTACAGGTGCATGCCACAACATCCAGGTAATTTTTGTATATTAGTAGTGATTGGGTTTCACCACGTTGCCCAGGCTGGTCTCGAACTCCTGAGTTCAGGTAATCTGCCTGACTCAGACTCCCAAAGTGCTAGGATTACAGCTCTGAGCCACCAAGCCTGGCTTTTAACATTTTTTAAATGTTTTTTGCCCAAGCTGGAGTGTAGTGGCACAATCATAGCTCACTGCAACCTTGGACTCCTGGGCTTAGACAGTCCTCCACCACCGCCTCCTGAGTAGCTGCGACTATAGGCCCCTGCCACTGCACCCAGCTAATTTCTAATATATATATTATATATATATATTATATATATATAATATATATATATATTTTTTTAGAGACAAGGTCTCATTATGTTGCCCAGGCTGGTCTTAAACTCCTGGCCTCAACAATCCTCCCGCCTCAGCCTCCCAAAGGATTACAGGCATGCACCAGCACACTTGGCTAATTTAAAATTTTTTTTTGTAGAGACAGGGTCTCGCTATGTTGCCCAGGCTGTTCTTACCTTTTGCAGATCTCACATCTCATTCCCCAGAAGGTCTCTTTTACTGATCCTTCAACAGCAAATACATTTTACCTCTCTTATTGATTCTGGCTTTTAAATCACATGTCATGTGCAAGATATTGTTCTGTGTAAACGAAATTGTCTCAGTTAGTTTCTTTACCTGCCCTGGATAACAGGTACCACTCTTTTCTCTATTTTACAAATTGGGGTAGTACAGCCCTACAAGGCTATGTAATTTTCCCAGTTTCACAGGTTGTTAATGAACAGGCTAGCTATTTGAACACAGTAATTCCAATTCAAGAGGTCATCTGGAGTCCCACTGTCTGGAATTGAAGCATGCCTCTACAACCTAGGAAAATATATCACCAGGAAAAGTAATTGTGCACAAACGAATATGCGGATTTTAAATAACCTTTTGGAGTTTTATTTTGAGCAAATACAGTATAGCAAAGGCATTTTTATTTGACATAATATTATACTCATGTTAAAAGAAAAACCTTAGACAAATTAAATTTAAAGTGTTTAATTGAGCAAAAAAGAATTCATGGATGGGGCAGTTCTCAAACCAGAACAGATTCAGAGAGACTGAGGCTGCATAGAGGTCAAAGTTATGGACAGAAAAAGGAAAGTGACAGAGAAAATGAAAGTGAGGTAGAAACACCTGGACTGATGAAACCTCAGCATTTTGCTTTATTTGAACATGGTTTGAAAGGTGGCAGCCTTTGACTGGCCAAAAGTCAGTGATTGGCACAAGAGTGAGTTCCAGTCTGTTTACAGACCTAGTTAGGCTGCACTTCACTGTATACAGAGACACCTTGAGGCTGAGCTTAAAATATGTACAGAGGCAGCTTTAGGTTACATTTAGTTTAACACTTAGAAGAATAAAATATTGATCTGTATGCGTGAGATATTCACATAAGGTAGTTTAGTTCTTAAAACTGTATAATATCTAAATAACATAATTCCACAATTCAAATAAAGATGTCCCTAGATTTGGGAATTTATTTGACAAGCATTGTAATAATTGTATTTTAAGTAAATTCAGTGACAGTTTCAACAACTCTTACTATTTTAATGAAATTGTCCATTTTGGGGGTTTGCAAAAAACTACTGGGCTGAAGAGTCTAAGGAGAAGGCATAACTATCTTTTCATATTCTGAATGTTTATAACTTCATTTTCCTCCTGAATTATTTTCTATTTTTTGGACAGTTTTCCTCAAACGTTTGGATGTTTTTTTCCCTGTTGCTTTTAGTCTTTTACATTAACGAATAAGTGCCTCTCCAGCTACAGATTCTTGCATTATCTGCAGGGCTTAGTGGTGTCCTAAGTCGTGCTATAGGATGCTCATGCTCAGGTGTTTTTCTTTTTCTTTTCTTTTTTTTTTTTTTTTTTGAGACGGAGTCTTGCTCTGTCGCCCAGGCTGGAGTGTGGTGCAAGCTCCGCCTCCCTGGTTCACGCCATTCTCCTGCCTCAGCCTCCCGAGTAGCTGGGACTACAGGCGCCCGCCACCACGCCCGGCTAATTTTTTGTATTTTTAGTAGAGACAGGGTTTCACCATGTTAGCCAGGATGGTCTCGATCTCCTGACCTCATGATCCGCCCACCTCGGCCTCCCAAAGTGCTGGGATTACAGGCGTGAGCCGCCGCGCCTGGCTATCAGGTGTTTTCATATTCTGCTCCACAGACCTCTGCCCCCAAACCACAGGTTCAAGTAAATGATATTCTTTGACCTACTGGTTATTCTGGTCAGGCGTCAAAAGAAAATTGCAAATTTTCCGTAGGTTCCATGTTCACGTGCATATGAAATAAACATGACTCTAAAATTTATTGTGAGACTGTTTTCCTGCATTCATAAAATATGTATGCGACCCATCTAAGGATATCAGTGCAATGTTGACATGCCATTTTCTGTGCTGAAAGTCTCCTGTGAGAGCCTGTGTTTCAGTGCTTTCGAAGAAAAGTTTCAATCTAAAGTTGTGCTGCTGATGTATCCATTAAGACACAGCACTTATTTGATGTTGTCTGGATTCTGCAGAAAATTTGACGCAAAATAAATAAGTTTAAGTAAATGGATATAGCAATACTTGCAGAAGAAAGAAAATAATTCTGAAATTGTGTTATAGCTCTTGGAAACCTGCTTAGACCTGCACTGGGATTTCTCTATGTGATTGTAGCAAACAGAACCCAACTTCTGCTCACATTCCTTATGAAGACTTTCCCTTCACAGATAAGTAAGACAAATAAGCATACTTTGGATTTATTTATATATCAATAGATATGTTTGTAGAAGTGCAATACACTTCTTTTCTAAAGTTTGCAGAAATCTACAAATAATATTAAAAATTGATTTGGCTGCATCACCCACACTTACAGCCACTTATCTGTGTGCACAAAACTCCCATCTGTTAGCTATTTAGTGTTGTCTGTGTCCATTCGTGGACATCAGGGTGGAAGAATTGATGACAAAGAGACTTGTTTTCTGTGTCCTGAAGGAGACACCTCTTCGGAGGAGGAAAACATGATGAATAGTCACCAGAAAACTGTTCTTCCTGCTTCCAGAAAACTTGGCATCTTCCTTGTATGAAGCACATGGAAAAAATGTTCTTGTATATTTGAAAGGAAAATAAAAAATAAAATCTCAGGGCCCCAAAATCACCGTGCCACAAGGAAAAGTTAAGCTTGGAAACTGAGTCATGCAAAAAAAAAGCCTCCCATTATTATTATTATTATTATTACTTTTATTTTATTCTTTATTTTTATCTTTTATTTTTTTGAGACGGAGTCTGGCTCTGTCACCCAGGCTGGAGTGCAGTGGTGTGATCTTGGCTCACTGCCACCTCCGCCTCCCAGGTTCAAATGATTCTCCTGCCTCAGCCTCCTGAGTAGCCAGGACTACAAGTGCGTGCCACCCTGCCCAGGTAATTTTTGTATTTTTGTAGAGACAGGGTTTTGCCATGTTGGCCAGGCTGGTCTCAAACTCCTGGACTCAGGTGATCCGCCCGCCTCTGCCTCTCAAAATGTTGGGATTACAGGCGTGAACCACTGCTCCCAGCTCCA
This sequence comes from Pan troglodytes, assembly GCF_028858775.2. NCBI lineage: Eukaryota > Metazoa > Chordata > Mammalia > Primates > Hominidae > Pan > Pan troglodytes. Next base: position 5,272,403 of record NC_072421.2, on the reverse strand, counting down.
TTTTGCTTTTAAACCCATCTGCAAAGGTAGAAGGCTATATACCTCTCCAGGGGGCCTTCCACACAATTTCTCCATAAAAAATTCTTTTTACCAAGAATTTTACCATAAAGCAGATTTCTTTTGAATTTCACCCCAACAATGTAAATTAAGAGCTTATCTTCACAGATGTGGGACAAAGACAAGACTAAAAATCATCCCTCCACTCATGCCCAGACAAATGCATATTTGACTTCTTCCTTTACTCTATGTTTATTTTTATCTTATGTAAAATGCAGATTTACTGAGCATGAGATGAATGCATGATTGACTACTCCTGTATCACCTCAAAATGTAACATGTGGATTCAGTGAGTGCTAATCAAAGCCTCACAAGAATGTGACCACTCATCTCAATGCCTACCCTCCCTCTTTTTTCTCTTTCTTCCTTCCTCTCCTGCCTGCTTTTTTTGCTTTTAATACTGAAGCCCTTAAAACCCCTTTTGGCAAAAGTGCAGGACATACATCTTACTATGGCTTCTGTCTCTTTTTTCCTGGGTGCATCCTCAAACTTGGCAAAATAAACCTCTAAATCAATTGAGACTCGTCTCAGACACTTCTTTGGTCTACATGGTAGCAAAATCCAGCTCAGTTGGCAGGTCGTCCCACATCAACTCAACTCTGCCAGCCACACCCAGGGCAACAAAAGCCAGGACACACTGTTGCTTCAGTATCCAATATTCTGGAGGCGAAGGGAAATGCAATAGTGAAAATTAAAAGATCCACTGAAAAATCAAAGGGAATAATATTCTGTTGTATGAATAGACTACATAGTGTTTCTCTATTTCTCTACTTATCTGTTGAGGAACTTTTTTTTTTTTTTTTTTGACATAGTCTCACTCTGTTGCCCAGGCTGGAGTGCAGTGGTGCAATCTCAGCTCACTGCAGCGTTCACTTCCTAGGTTCAAGGGAGTCTCCTGCCTCAGCCTCTCGGGAAGCTGGGATTGCAGGCACCCACCATGCACAGCTAATATTTGTATTTTTAGTAGAGATGGGGTTTCACCATGTTGGCCAGTATAGGGTCCAGCCCTACGGGGCTTAGCGGGTGTTCTCCCCGTGTGCGGAGAGGAGAGATTGTAATAAATAAAGACACAAGACAAAGAGATAAAGAGGAAACAGCTGGGCCTGGGGGACCACTACCATCAAGACGCGGAGACCGGTAGTGGCCCGGAACGGCTGGGCGCGCTGATATTTGTTGCATACTAGACAAGGGGGCAGGGTAAGGAGGGTGAATCTTCTAAGTGATTGACAAGGTGCAGCAAGTCACGTGACCACAGGACAGGGGGCCCTTCCCTTTTAGGTAGCCGAAGCAGAGAGAGAGAAGGCAGCATATGTCAGCGTTTTCTTCTCTGCACTTACAAGAAAGATCGAAGACTTTAAAACTTTCACTATTCCTTCTACCTTATCTACCATGAACTTCAAAGAGGAACCAGGAGTACGGGAGGAACATGAAACTGGACAAGCAGCCTGACCATTGAAGCACAGCACCACAGGGAGGGGTTTAGGCCTCCGGATGACTGCGGGCAGGCCTGGATAATATCCAGCCTTCCACAAGAAGCTGGTGGAGCAGAGTGTTCCCTGACTCCTCCAAGGAAAGGAGACTCCCTTTCGCAGTCTGCTAAGTAACGGGTGCCTTCCCAGACACTGGCATTACCGCTTGACCAAGGAGCCCTCAAGCGGCCCTTATGCAGGTGTGACAGAAGTCTCACCTCTTGCCTTCTAGGTCACTTCTCACAATGTTCCTTCAGCACCTGACCCTATACCCGCCGGTTATTCCTAGGTTACATTAGTAACGCAACAAAGAGTAATATTAAAAGCTAATGATTAATAATGTTTATAATAATGATTGATAATTGTCCATGATCATCTCTATATCTAATTTGTATGATGACTATTCTTATTCTAACTATTTTCTTTAATATACTGAAACAGTCTGTGCCTTCAGTCTCTTGCCTCGGCACCTAGGTAATCTTCCGCCCACGGGCCAGGCTGGTCTTGAACCCCTCACCTCAAATGATCCACCTACCTCGACCTCCCAAAGTGCTGGGATTACAGGTATGAGCTACTGTGCCTGGCCCGAACCCTTGTTTTCAATTATTTAAAATATATACCTAAGAGTAGAATTGCTGGGTCCTAAAGTAATTCTATATTTAAGTTTTGGAGGTACCGCCAAATTGTTTTCTACAACACTGTAGCCGCAGAAAGGAGTGGAACACTGACACATACAACATCCACTGTCCCCAAACTTTTTGACAGCAGTGACAGGTGTTGTGGAAGACAATTTTTCCATGGATGGTGATGGTGGGGTGGGGGGGGGGTGATTCAAGCACATTACATTGATTGTGCACTTTATTTCTATTATTATTACATTGTACTATAGAATGAAATAATTCTACAACTCACCATCGTGTAATTGCTCACCTCCTGCTGTGCGGCCCGGTTCCTAACAGGCCACAGACCGGCATGGGGCCTGGGGACCCCTGTGCTACAACAGAGGTGAACCTTAAAAGCATCATGATCAGTGAATGAAGCTACACACAAAAGCCACACACACTAAAGGATTGTACAATTCCACTGATACGAAATGTCAAGACTGGGCAAATCCACAGAAACAGAAAAAAAATTAGTGATTGCCTAGGGGTGTGGGGATAGACGGAATATAAAATAACTGCTAATGGGCACAGGATCTCCTTTTGGGGTGATTAAAGTATTGTCGAAATCGATGGAGATGATGGTTGTCCAAATTGTGAATGTACTACATGCCACTAATGATAAATTTTATGTTATGTGTATTTTACCACACTAAAATATTATAATAATAAATGGTGAAAATAAATAGGGCAATAAGAGTATGGAAAATAGGCAGATGCTATAAATGAATATTTTATTTTATCTTATCTGGAGCCAAGTGTAAATAAGATACAACTGGTGGCAAACTTGCAAAACACCAATAAATATAAATTTCCTCTCAAGGGGAAGGTATCATTGGGAGAAGAACTTTTCTTCTATTAATATCTATTAAAGGCTGGGCATGGTGGCTCACATCTGTAATTCTAGTGCTTTGGGAGGCTGAGGCAGGAAGCTGGCTGGAGACCCCAGCCTGGACAACATAGCAAGACCCAATTTCTAAAGAGATAGAAAACTTTGCTGGGTTTGGTGGTGGTGTGCAACCGTAGTCCCAGCTACTTGGGATGCTGAGGTGAGAGGATCACTGGACACCAGGATTTCGAGGCTGCAATGAGCTGTGATTGCACCACTGCACTCCAGCTTGAGTGATAGAGTGAGGATCTCTCCCTAAAAATAAAAAATTCAAAAAAAACCACAAAAAAAATCCATTAACATCTGACATGCAGCTTCTCTGCACCAATGTCCTTATTTTGAGGTTATCAAAGAGACGTACATAGCATGGAAGTTGAGCGGTTTTTAGAGAGAAGGCTAAATTTTCCAGAATAAATCAAGCTAAGGCATATATTTAACGTCCTGAGAGATGGTGAAATAGAAAAGAAACAGACTATATTTCTGACACAATCAACTTTATATTGATGCGGTGGCCATGGCTATACTTCAAATAAATAAAATATATAATATATAGTGTAGATTTAAGTGCTAAGGAGAAAAGTAAAGCAAAGGAGTAGAGGGCATGTTTTCAAGATAAACCTGCTTTTCAAAATTAAAATTTCTTTGAGGATGGCATGCCCCTAAATCACCCCTTGATACACAAAGAACAATGTCCTAATATGTGTCCCTTTAAAACCAAGAGAATAAAAGCATATCATTAAATGTGTGTGTCTGCCAATTACCAAACTGATGGTTTTTCAAACAAACCACATAATGCAGTGGACTCTGAAAATAATTGAGTGAGGGAAGCCAGAATCCGATACAATCACATAGCCTTGCAACTTACTTAGAATCCTCTGGGCGGAATAGCTGAAAGTTTTCTCAGTTTACAATTATAAATCAGGACAGAATACCGCTAAAACACATCACCCAGATGCCTTTTAACTCTCTCTCTCTCTCTGCCTCCCTCTCTCTTCCTGACACTTGACTTTTCAAATGTATTTATTTTCCCTTATGTCAAATGAAGTGGCATTTGGAAATTTCCTCTTTAAGACTGAAATACCCAGAATACAAGACAGCACAGTTCTGCAAGGCCAGAGTCTAATAGTGGAAAAAACATGACGCTTCCATCAATATTTTGACAAAGTATATAAAAATGATAATCTGGAAGAAGAAACATTAACTTACAGAGTGTTCTCTTTAATAACTGAATATTGATAAAAAAAATTTATTGAACAGAGCATACTGAACCAAAACTATGTCTACCCATCTCTATCTATCTTTACCTATCTATGCATCTATGTATGTGTGCATATATGTATGTATGTTAATATGTGTGTATCTATCCATCTGTCCGTGTATCAATCCATCCATCCATCCATCTGTCCATTTATTCAGCCATCCATCCGTTGATCCATCCATCCATCCATTTGTCCATTTATTCAGCCATCCATCCATTGATCCATCCATCCATCCATTCAACCTTCTACCCATCTATCTATCCATCCATCTATTCATCCATCTATCGATCTATCTATCCATCCATCCATCCATTATCTATCCATCTGTCTATCCATCCACTCATCTATCTATTCATTGATCCCTCCATGTCTATCCATCTATCAATCCATTTACTCAACCATCCATCCATTTATCTGTCTATCCATCCATCCATTTATCCATCTATCCACTTATTCATCTAGCTATCCATTATCCCATCCATCCATCTATTGATCTATATATCTATATATCCATCCATCCATCCATTCAACCATCTATCCATCTATCTACCTATCCATCCATCCATCCATTCATCCATCTACCCATCTATCTATCTACCCATCCATTCATCCATCTACTCATCTATCTATCCATCCATTCATCCATCTACCCATCTATCTATCATCTATCCATCCATTCACCCATCTGTCTCTCCATCCATTCATCTATTCATCTATCCATCTGTCATCTATTCATCCATCCATCTATTCATCTATATATCTATCATCTATCTATCCATCCATCTACCCACCAATCTGTCATGTATCTATCCATCAATCCATCTATCCATCTATTTACCTGTCTCTACCTATCTATCCTATCTATGTCTATCTATCATCTATCTATCTCATTTATCTATTATCTATCTATGTATCTATCTTCTTATATGTGCATATGGATGTGTATGTATGCATGTGTGCATAATTGACTTTAAAAACTCTTGGCATGTAATTATTAAATGTAATTTTTGTGATAAACACCTTTTATTTTAATAAAGCATTGATTTTCTTTGTACATTAGTGTTTACCATAAATTAAATCATAAAACCTCACTCCATATGTAGTGATATCATTCTAATTTTATGAAAGACTATTCTGAAGCCCAATGTGCTTAACTTGCTGAGGTTCACACAAATTTAGCAAATAGTGGCACCAGTATTTGTCTGGTGGCAAAGTCCAAGCCAGTAACCTATAAACTCTTTAAGTGAACTTATTTATTTGTCATGGATATTTATTATGATATTTCTCACCTCCTTATGTCTTTTATCCAAAATGGTAGAGAAAGGATATTTTCTAATTTTACATATAGGAGTATTATTTCAATGCAGTGATGTAATATTTATTAACTTCATTTAAAGTTAAAATATGATTAACATATAAAACACTATTAAATATCAAAATATTTAAAATTACATTTAAAAATATTATTGCATAAGTAATTCCAAGCATGCAGAACCTGTGCAAATTTAGTGTGTACCTCTAGCCACTCTTTAATCTCAAAGGCCAATATAGTTTATAAAAAGGTAATTATCGAATAACCTGCTTTTAGTTATGCACTATAAGTTTAATGAAGGGTTCGTAATGATTCTGTCTTCATGCTGCTTACTTTTGTCTTGATTATATATAATCAATAAATAATCCTGCTTATGCAGCTTACTTCAACAGATAAAGTTGAGTTTAATTAATTAATTGCTGAGAACTAGACATCCAGATCCCTAGGGTTTACATATGATCTAAATTGAATTAACCAATTGACTCTCCTGTCACCAATCTTTGGAAAGAGTCATTTGTGGGATCCTATTAACTTCACCATTGTATTTGTTTTATCAGAGTGGCTTTTCCAATAAACACTCATTGCATATTGAAATACAATTTCTTATGGGGAAATGGGCATGGATTAAAATAAATACATTTTAAAATAGTATTTCTGAAGAAAAAATAAATATACAAAAATAAAGAATGCATTCAAGTAATGTGAAATAAATAATTTTTCATCTATTACCTACTTATTTTAAGGAACTAAGTTGAGTATTATGGTTTTGATGTTGTATGCCGTTTTATTGTTTAAAAAATAAGTAAAAATTTTTAAAAATTCTATCTTGAGAATGTCGAAATCAGATTTTGGTTTCTCCATTAATAAGAATGTTTTTGACAGTGAAATACTAAATGAAGTTATATAATGTATTTATAAGAGAAGACTTGAATAAAGTATGACATTCTAAATAGCTTACAGTAATAAAGAAATGGATAGTTAGGTTTTGTGTTATGCATTATCTATTGTTCATGTTTGCTTGGGACTCTAAAATTGCAAAAGATATAAACATAGATTGTCACTGTGACATATTTGCCTTAAAATTTTATAAAACATGAATACCTGTGATAGTCTGCCTTCATAACTGTCCTAAAATAATTACTTCCAAAATTTTATATAGTAAAATGAGTACACATAAAAATACATTCAACTTTTAAAAACACTGATATGCAGCTATAGAACTGAGTAACTATTTTTTTATTCATCAGTCCCTGACCGTCAGACGGAAGAGGCCAGTCAAGGATGGAGTTGGTTTTGGAGAAGGATTCTTCTTTTCCTTTCCATTATGAGTATGTTTCTGTGAAAGATACATGCCTGACCATGCAAGAGAGAAATATAATATGATACGCTTCTGTCATACAATATATTAAAGGATGACCATAATTACCCATATTGCTAAAGACTGCTATTACTACATACGTGGCTGGTAGTGTAAGTTTTGATTTTAGTAAACTCAGTGATTGTATGTGCACACACACACACACATACACATACATATACAGACACACACACAAAGACAGAGAAGAGAATTAGAACAGAGGAGAAAGGATCTGAAAGCTAGAAAAAGAATATGAGAGTCTTGCTTTAATCAAGGCAGGAAACATTTCTAGAAGGCAGTTGGCAGTAAGCAAGTCCATATACTGCATGAATTTGGTGATTGCTATTTATAACGAGCATCACCAAGCTTCAACTATGTATTCACTTGAAATCCACAGCCTTGTGAAAAGTTAGGAAGTGTCCAGGAAGATTTCCAGTTGAGAAGCTGATGAGGTTTGGCAAAAAGGAGTAAAAATGCTTAAAAACCTGTTAATTGGTAAGCATGTATTCTGTATCAATGAATTTATGATATGAGTGATTAGTCACACACATTCAAGCAGCTATAATAACAGACAGCTTTGACTGCATATATCATTTAAGACACCTGTAAATAAATACACAAAGCTTCAAGAAAATTAAAAATTGTACAGAATAGCAACCTAAGAGATTAATGAGTTTTAGTGTTTCCTACTTGAATCACTGGTTATTTCTATTCTGGTTTTCTCATTCCAAGAAATTTATAAGAATCTGTTTTCTTAAATGTTTTACTGGCTTCAGTAATTATTGCATTTATTCATTTAAAGCTATTTATCAAGCACATGCAATGAGCAAATATACATATATATAAATATATATGCTCATATTCAGAGATGCACATATAAATATAGCATCAGGAATCAGCAGAAGTAATTCTCCTTCCATAGGCTTCTAAATATGACACATTTAGCAGTCAGCAAAATAATGTTCTGGTTACAGGTTACTATTTTATTCTTTCTGTGAGAAATACAAATGAATAAGCAAATGGTCTTGTGAGAGTCATAGATACAATAAAATGAATATGAACCCGCTTAGAAAATGCAATCATTTAAATATCGCAGACCATGGGAGTCAACAGCATGGGACAGCATTTATAGCAAAACGGTTGTACTCAACGTAGTTCACTAACCTCTAAAGATGAAATTAGACATGTTACATCAAGGCACTCAGTGTAGTTGGGGGGAAAATATTATGTAACAGCACCCTTAATGTAATGTTGCCATTTGTTTAATGGGCATGTGTGGGATACTATGGATAGATACTATATGTAAGATACTATGGGGTAGAACAGAAAGGAGGTAGAAAAGTATGCAAGCAAAGTCACCAAATAGTGAAGTCTGAGTTGAGAATTCAAAGATGGATAGGACCCCATCAGGCAGGGAAAACAAAACTGGAAAGAGGAACCTCAAGAGTACAAAAGTGGTTGGGTGCCATGGCCCATGTCTGTAGTCTCAACATGTTGGGAAGTAGAGGCAAGAAGATTGCTCGAGCCAAGGAGTTTGAGACCAGCCTGGGTAACAGAGGAAGACCCTACTCTACAAAAAAAACATTTAACAATTATCCAGATGTGATGGAATGCACCTGTAGTCCCAGCTACTTGGGAGGCTGAAGTGGGAGGATCGCTTGAGTCCAGGATTTCCAGCCTGCAATGAAGATTGCACCATTGCCCTCCAGCCTGGGCAACACACAAAGACTCTGTCTCAAAAAAGAAAAAAAAGAAAAAAAAAGAAGACTAAAGTTTAAAAAATAACACATATTCTTAGTAACAAAAAAGAAATTAAATAATTATTTGTGTATGTTCTTAGGCAATTTCAAGCTATTAAGAAACTGTTAGCCAAGGACAAATTTCTAGAAATCACAACAATAAAAAAAAAAACTAGCAATCATTGTAGAAATCTGAAATAAGACTATTTCTTTTTTAAATATAGAGAAATTAAGAAATAGGAGAAGTTGTACCTCTTTAAATATGATATAAAGGACATTTAGCAATATATTAATCAAAAATAGACAAGTTATAGAAAATGTGAGGAAATGATTAAAAAAGAAAAGGAAAGCAGGTCTAGGAAGTTAAATAACCGTCTTACCAGAAAAAAGTAGAAAAAAAATGGAAATTAGAAAAAAAAACAAAAAAACAAAACAACAACAACAACAACAAAACAAGCTTTCTGACCAGGGACGGTGACTCACGCCTGCAATCCCAGCATTTTGGGAGGCTGAGGTAGACAGATTGCTTGAGCTCAGGAGTTAGAGACCAGCCTAGGCAACATGGAGAGATCACATCTCTACCAAAAATACCAAAAAACTAGCCAGGCATGGTGGCACATGCCTATAATCCCAGCTACTCAGGAGGCTGAGGTGGGAGGATTGCCTAAGCCCAGGAGATGGAGGTTGTACTCCAGCCTGGGCAAGAGTGAGATCCTGTCTCAAAAACAAAAAAAAAGAAAAAAGAAAAAAGAAAAAGGAAAAGAAAAAAAAACCTTTCTATTTCCTAAATAAATATTGAAAGTTTTAGGTTGAATTTTTTAGAAACAGAGAGGAGAGAGATAAAGAGACAGGGGGTGGAGCGAGAGCAAGAGAGAGCGACAGAGAGAGAGAAAGAGGGAACAAGAAGGAGGTAGACAGGAAGAGAAACTTTACAAATACTAACAAATATTAAATATGCAGAGGACTTCCAAAACTGAAAGAACATGTAAAGATCTACAGACAAGTGTGAAAGAAAGACTAACTTCCCAAGAAAACGATTGATATATTTAGAGTAGGCAAGAAGATAGACATGCAATACCTTCACAATTTCAGAAAATATGTTTTAGCTTAGAATGTTATATACACTCACTGAAGGACAGGTCAAACTAAAGACACAAGGTCTAAAAGTTGACTGCCCACATCTGTTGTGAAGGATACAATTTTTCTCAATTGTGTACCTTTATCAAAATTGTATTTTCTTCCTTGGAGTTCTAACTTATCAAGTTTTTATAGACCCATAAATCAAACCATAACAGATGCATTTGACTTTGATTTTTAGAATTAACTTACAAAATGTAAGAGACTTACACGCATATATACAGAACCGCATATAAACAGAACCGCATATAAAGGACGAAAATCTAAAAATCTTTGTAATAATGTATTTATTCCCACCAGAGATTTAAAAACCTAGATTCCTAACGTTCAATTTTTTATATTATGAAGAGCCAATGAATGAGGTTTAAAATGGTTGAATTAACAATTGGATTTTTAAATATATTACTTAACATTAGAAAGGTCTTCATAAGGAAAACTGAAATTAATAATAACTAGTGTTAGACTTTTAAGTATTTATTCATCTATTTATTCTTCTTCTTCTTGTTATTATTATTTTGAGATGGAGTCTGGCTCTGTCACCCAGGCTGGAGTGCAATGGCATGATCTCAGCTCACTGCAACCTCTGCCTCCCAGGTTCAAGCAATTCTCCTGCCTCAGCCTCCCGAGTAGCTGGGACTACAGGTGCGCGCCACCACGCCCAGCTAATGTTTGTATTTTTAGTAGAGGCAGGGTTTCATCATTTTGGCCAGGATGGTTTCGATCTCTTGACCCTGTGATCCGCCCGCCTTGGCCTCCCAAAGTGCTGGGATTACAGACGTGAGCCACCGCGCCTGGCCAAGACTTTTAAGTATTTAAAGTTTTAAAACTTTATATGTAAAATACTAATGTAATTGTTAAAATCTGTTTGAAAATACTTTCCCCAGTTTATAACTGCCTTCCTTTCTTTCATGATATATTCTGCTTGAAAAAGTTTTTAATTCTAACAGAATTAAATGTGTTCATGTTTCTCTTTGTGATGATGAGTACTTTCAGTGTTGTTTTAAATAATTCTGTCAAGGAAAGAGTTAAGAACAGTGTTCACTATTTTTGACAGCAAGCATTTCCTTTCAATTTAATTATAGTAGTCAAAACTGAGAAAAGTATAAAATTACATATTTCTTGTGTATTAGTTATAATATTACATATATCATGCCCAAAAATATGAGAGAAAAAATGAATATTTTGACTGTTTTAATTTTGTTAATTTTCTGCAGTAAACATCTATTACTTCTATAATACAGTGTATGTTAAAAAATAATTATGGAAAATAAACACACACACAAAATGCAAACTATTTTCCATTGTGTTATTCCATTACACGTTCCAGAAAGCTACCACATCCACTTATTGTGATGGACTCTAAATTCATTTATAACCTCATCCTTCCAACTTGCTCTATGAACTCACCTAATAAACTTGGGATGATAAAGTTTACAGGAGCATTTCAATACCAGACTGAAACTAAGGTCAACATGCCTGGCTCAGAAGAATTTAGACAGAGGAAGGGAAAACTTACAATATAGCTGTTCTGAGAATAAAAAGGAAACCCCACGGCACATAATATTTTGTTAGAACTATTAAAGAAAAAAAAATCAAGAGGGAGAAAATCTCCCACCACTGGGTGTATGTACCATATGCTATATTTTCAGAAAAATAACCATAAAATTTATTGGCAGTCAACAATTTAACTTTTATAAAGTCAATAAGAGGTTGCATATCTTAATAATTTAAATTTTAATATTTGCTTAATTTAGAGCCATCCTCATTTATATGCATATTTGTGGATTCTAAATAATTCATTAAATATGTCTGTAATGATACTGACTTAACTAGTGAAGTATCACATAAATGAAGTACAAAGTAATGACTTTCTCTCATTTATATATTAAATGTCATAGTCTCCCTTGTGATGGAATATTGAAATTTCACCAAAAAAATGTACTATCAATGTATTTTCTCCATTTTATTTATGTTATTAATTGGAATATGCATTTGTTAGATCAATGTTCAGAGAAGAGGAAAGTTGGCGGTGACTTAAAACAAAAGATAAGACTTTTCCCCCTGTGGAGGAAAAGTTAAATATTAAATTTGAACTCAATTGAACGTGGACACAAACAATGGTCACCAAGTCCTGGAACAGGTTGTCTAAGCCCCTTGAGGCATTCCTCCAGTGCTGTTTGGGAGAAATCTCTATTTCAATCTATTCCTGTATGTTAGTTATTGAAAAACAACAGACAATCACAAAAACGGGTTGACCTTTTTGTATTCCTTGAGCCCAGTTATGAAGGGCCCCCGTGACTGGGCCTCATGCCAAACAACTTGTTACAAAAAGAGCTAGGGTCCCAGACCGTGCGGAAGCTTCATGAGACCTCTCCTAGTCTGTGCACGGACAGGCGGCCGACTCTGGAGCCCAGGCTGTTGCTTCCCGGTCTGGTGATGCTTCCTCCATAGTCTGGTGAGTGTAAATATATATATATATATATATATATTTTTTTTCCCCTTCTCCCCTTGGCATTGCAATTTGCTTATTATATCTGTATTGCCATTTACATGGGATAAAGGTTGTTCACCCTTAAAAGTATTGTGTGTGTGTCTTTTCCCCTCACGCATTTCCTGCACAGAAGATTTTTTGGCGTCACGAGCAGGATGGGAAGAGGGTGCCTTTGGGGTTTTGGACCCAGAAGCTGCCAGAGGCCGGCAAAGCTTATACCCCTTTCGAAAAGCAACTGTTAGCTTGCTATTGGGCTTTGCTGGAAACAGAGCCCCTCTGCTTCAACCATGATGTTTTTATGAGGCCTAAGTTTCCTATTATGACTTGCGTCAGAAGCTCCCCTAAAACCCATCGAATAGGGCACGCCCAAGAAAGTAGCATCATAAAATAGAAATGGTATAGACAAGATAGGGGTAAGCCGGGACCAAAGGGGGTATCATTTTTACCTGAGGATGTACAAAACATGCTAACTCAGGAAACCACTGAGCAAATCCTACAGATAGGGAAGGAGATCTCCCCCGTCCAATGAGGCAAATCCTTTAAAGAACTAAGCCCAGAGGATCAGAAACGCGCTTGGTTTACTGATGGATCTGCCAAATACATTGGTGGAACCCGATGCTGGAAGGCTGCAGCTTATAATCCTGTTAAAAACATAAGCATTTCTGATGAAGGAAGGGGTGGGAGCAGCTAGCTGGCTGAACTAGTAGCCATCCTCCCAGCTACTCAGGAGGAGGCCAGGGGGATTTGTCACCTGTATGCCTACTCTTGGTCAATAGCAAATGGTTTCACTACTTGCATGACCCAATGGCAACGAAACAAATGGTTACTCGGGAATAAAGAGGTTTGGGGAAAACAATACTGGGAAGATATCTGGATTCTGGCGCACACTACAACTATCACTGTTTTCCATGTTGGTGGAAATGCTTACGCGTCTCTGCTTTCTCTTGACAGACTATTTAATCAGCAGGCAGATCAACAAGCTCAAATTTCCACATTACTGCAGAATCGGGCCTGGGAGAACAGGACTGGGCTGCACTCACGCGATGGGTGCATCACAGGTGCGGGCATCTATGTGTCCAGGGAACCATGGTTTGAGGAGAGCAAAGAGGAATATCATTACCCCAGGATGTGGTTTGCACAATTTTATCCCAACGCACTGCATGCCAGCAGTTAAAACCAAGCAGTTCCTCAAAGGGTTATGGGGCACATTCATAGGGGGAAAATGCCCGGACAAATTTAGCAAATGGATTACATTGGTCCATTGCCACACTCCAAAGGATGTCAGTACCTATGCACTGCCGAGGATACATACTCAGGATTTCTAGTAGCATGTGCCTATGGCAATGCTAATCAAACCAATACCATCAAAACTTTAAATATTTTAATTTTATATTATATTATGGTGTTCCCACACAAATTCAGACAGACAACCGTTCTCATTTTAATGGAAAGGCTGTACAAGCCTTTGCCACCCAACATGGCATTGAATGGGTTTTCCATATCCCTTACCACCTGCGGGCGGCTGGCTTCATTGAAAGAAAGAATGGGTTATTGAAAAAACAGCTAAAGGTGTTAGGGCAAGGTAAGTTAGAAAAATGGAAGGATCACCTGTTTGATGCACTACAGGCTTTAAAGACTCAGCCATTAACAACTCCTGAGACCCCGTTAATCCGAATGCTTACTCCACACCTACAAATTGCTAAGTGTGCAGGTGTAGTCCGACCTCTCTCGCTAAAATGCTGGAAAATCCACCCAGAGGCTATATTACCTTGGAGAAATACAGTAGAAGCTGCCGGTTTGGACATATAGTTTCAAGCCTGGAATAATTCCTGCCCAAAGTACATACGTGGTAGCCACCGGCCTAGGAGTTATAATACCGTGCAAACATTATGAGTGGATTACATCTTGCAATGCGGGGTATTACAGTACATGGGGGCATAATTGACAGTGATTACCGGGGAAAATTAAAGGTCATTTTACGTAATACCCCTCCAGATATTTTTGTTATAAAACCGCAGATGCGGGTTGCTCAGTTGTTAGTGGTACCTTGTCAGCAATTAACCCCTGAGGAAATCTCTGCCCCAACAAAGGCTACACACAGAACCGGGGGATTCGGATTCACTGGTACAGGTAGCTTAAACCCTGGAGCCAAAATATGGGTACAGCATCTGTCAGATCCCACCCCTAAGGCTGGTGACCTTGTAGCTATGGGAGCAGAAAATGAAGGCATAGTACAATGCCCTAAAGATGAAAAACAATATCATGTCCCTCTTCGCTTTTGTTACTACAGAGAATAACTCTCCTGTTGATGGCCAGCACCTGCATTCTCCTTTCTGAGGCAGATAACAAATTCATCAATTGGATGGCCACATCTGCAGGGGAAGTGAACAGTAGTCAGTGTTGGCTTTGCACTGAATTGACAGAGGCCGCCGGAAGGGGACTACCATGGAAAATCATTCCCGCTAATGCGACAGAGTGGCTATGCCACTGCCAATGGGGTCACAACAATAATACCTGCAATCCAACATGGACCTCTCTCACTCACACTAAACAGGCACTCTTTGCCCAAGCCCTACATAGGGCAAACTCCACCCTCACCTTGCACCAAAAGTCTTTGCTTCCGGCTCGATATGCATGGAATGGTATATATTGGGAACCAGCTTTGCTAGTTGCTGGATTTTCTAAGGCTCCCCTTTGCCTAGAGGCATTAAATGGCTCCCTTAATGCCACCTTAGGATTTCTCCCATTAGATAATTGTAAACACATTCTCCAAATCAACAACACTGCCCTCAATGAAACACAAACCCTTTCCCACTTTAATGAGATACTATTACCACAATATAATTACAGCCAGGTCCTCATCGTCCCCTGGGGGGCCCTATGGGTATGCGGGCTCTCAGGGTGGCGATATCTACCCCCACACTGGACAGGAAGATGCACTTGGGGGTGGCCATTAATTCCATTTACGGTCCATGATGACATTTCTCTCCCTAGTAATTTAGAAGCTTATAAATATCGCTGGTTGCGAGTGCATCGAACCCCATGGTGGTGGTATCCTGTCACAATACTCTATCCTGCTGCAGGCATTATCTTACTCCAGCAGCAAACCAAAGTCTTAAGCTTGCACATAGAAAAGGCTCTTAATGATAGTAGTTCTGGGCTTATGTTATTATTAGATCAACTTGCTCAACTGCGCACAGTTGTCCTGCAGAACCATGTGGCACCTGACATGCTTACTGCAGCCCAAGGAGGAGTTTGTGCCTTAGTACACACTAAGTGCTGTGTATATATCCCAGACAATTCCCGCCATGTCACCCTTCTTGCGAAAGGTATGTGGGCGCGAGTACAACGTCTAGAATCTAGCTGTCAGGACCCCATCGTGGACTGGCTTTCCAACTGCCATTGGCGTTGGCCATGGTGGGTGTGGTTCTTGTTACTTATGCTTCTGATTCTCCTCAGCTTACCCTGATTCTGTAACCTCTACCAATTATGTATTTCCCATTTATCTGCAAGAGTATTTTCCTAAAACTGGGTATCAAATTGAGGCCAAATATGGAGGAAAAGTTAAATATTAAATTTGAACTCAATTGAATGTAGACACAAACAATGGTCACCAAGTCCCAGAACAGGTTGTGTGAGCCCCTTAAGGCATTCATCCGGTGCTGTTTCCGGGAAATCTCTATTTCAATAGATTGAAATAGTTATTGAAAAACAACAGACGATCTCAAAAACGAGTTGACCTCTTTGTGTTCCTTGAGCCCAGTCATGAAGGGCCCTCGTGACTGGGCCTTATGCCAAACAACTTGTAACAAAAAGAGCTAGGGTCCCAGACTATGCTGAAGCTTCATGAGACCTCTCCTAGTCTGTGGGGGACAGGCAGCCGACTCTGGAGCCCAGGCTGTTGCTTCCCGGTCTGGTGATGCTTCCTCCATGGTCTGGTAAGAGTAAATATACATATATGTGTGTGTGTGTGTGTATATATACATATATATACATACATATATATACACACACATATATATTTTCCCTTCTCCCCTTCCCATTGCAATTTGCTTATTATATCATTTGCTTATTGTATCTGTATTACCATTTACATAGGATAAATGTTGTTTACCCTTAAAGGTATTGTGTGTGTGTCTTTTCTTTTCCCCTTGGACGTTTCCCACACAGAACACCCCCAAATTCTCCAAATCTGTCAGAAGTTCTTACTGTAATACTTCCAAATATTTGAAGGGAAGAGAACACTACGTGGCTCAGTAATTTAGTGAGCACGTCTACAGATGGCACCTCATTGGTTAGAAATTCATAGAGAAATACATTTCTCATTACAAATTACTGTATGCTGTTTGCAGTGGCTCACACATGTAATCCCAGCACTTTGGGAGGCCAAGACAGGAGGATCCTTTGAGCCCAGGAGTTTAAGATCAGCCTGGGCAACATGTCGAAACCCTATCTCCACAAAAAATACAAAAACTGAGCCGGGCATGGTGGCGTACACCTGTAGTCCCAGCTACCTGGGGGGCTGAGATGAGAGAATCACTTGAGCCCAGGAGGTTGAGGCTGCAGTGAGCTGTGATTGCACCACTGCACTCCAGCTTGTGCAACACAGTGAGATCCTATCTCAAAAAAAAGAAAAAAAAAAAAAAGAAATTACTGTAAAGCAACCAATACCATAACAAATACAAGAGTAATAGTGAACACACAAATGATTATTAAAAACAGTATTTTTTCTTCAATGAAATTCATTACCCAATTAAATCCTGCAGTGCACCTGCTTTTTGCAGTAAACATGATGTTGACTTCCCAGTTTGGCTCTGTGAGACTAAGAATTCATCGTTTTTTGTCACCGTACAACTTAAAATAAAAGCAGCAAAATCAATTTTAATTTATTCGGGACCTAAGACTTCCATTAAAAGCTAGACATCTTACTGTGCCTTGGATGACAAGCATAATAGCATAGCTTTCTTTAATTAATAGACCTGGTATCTTAATTCAATGAGTAGGTCTCTTCACTCAGGTATAATTTATATCATTGAGTGCATTTTTTTTTCTTACTTTAAGTTGTATTTCTTTCCAGGTTGTGTTGTTAAATTTGTATTCTTGTTCTTCTTCAAAATATTGTTATTCTGTTTATATCTTTGTTCTATTGGGAGATTCTACCAATCCAACTTTTCCCTGAAGTGTTTTTTTTTTTTTTTTGTCAGAAGTTTTATTTTGAAAACTCAATTATCCAACTGGGAAACATAAAGCTCAAATGAGGACATAAAAGTGGATGAATTTCTTCCATTGTTCATTTTTGCAAATGTTAATAAACTTAGTTTTTTTTTTGTTTTAACAAATGAAACTTAATATTGTTTTGACAATGCACATTAAACATGAATATTGCACTACACTCAAATGAACAAAAATTATAAACAATATATCATGATTTCAGAATTAAAATGTTTTCAGAGTTGTGTGTGTATTTTGTTATGCCAGTCCCCATACCTAAAATCTCAATGACAATTTTTAAAAACTTTGATGCGTTGAATAACTTGAAGTGCATTAAAGAATCTGTCACTCAAATGCATGTGAATATCAACATTTTAATGTTTATATAAAGGTGTCAAATCTCCTCCAATTTATCTATCAAATATGTATTCACCATAAAAAAATCAAAATTAAAGCTGGGCTTCTGTGAAAATCAATGTCGATAATGAACTGTAATGGAAATGACTAATGCTAAGATTTGGTGAGACAATCTTGAGAGATAAGAAGTTTGGAAAACATACGCCAGTCACTAATTACTGCAACAATTAAAGCAATGTGCTTTAAACACAAAGAGAGACACTAAGATGAATTAATTAGAAAAGAACGGAGTGTTGATCAGACATATATTGTCACTTGATTCATGACAAAGGCAGCAGCATAGAGAGATACAAAGAATCCTTAGCTATAGGGTAAAAAAAAAGAATATTGATGTCTACCTCACTCTATGCACAAAAGACAATTTCTATTATATTTCAGATCTCACTGTGAAGGGTAACACAAAGCATCAATTTGACTTTGATAATTTTCAGCTAATAATTGTAACAGGTGTTCAGATACTGGCAGTCCACCCAAAACCTTCCTGAAGTTCCCTGTATCTTCTTTGAGCAAGTATGTTCATGTATTTTCATAAATTTTTGCATTTTTACTTTATTAATAAAAAACTTCACCTGATTTATATGAATATATTGTAAAAATGTGTTAAATATTAGTTAATATTTATGTTTGATATGTTTTCAATTTTTTTCTACTTTATATGGTTAACTACTAGTGTATTAGTCCGTTCTCACACTGCTATGAAGAAATACCTGAGACTGGGTAATTTATAAATGATAGAGGTTTAATTGACTTACAGTTCTGCATTGCTGGGGAGGCCTCAGGAAACTTACAATCATGGTGGAAGGCAAAGGAGAAGCAGGTACCTTCTTCACAGGGCGGCAGGACAGAGTGAGTTCAAGCAGGGGAAATGCTAGATGCTTATAAAACCGTAAGATCTCGTGAGATTCACTCATTATCAGGAGAACAGCATGGGGGAAATTATTCAATTACGGCCTCCCAAAGTGCTGGGATTACAGGTGTGAGCCACCGCACCTGGCCCATACCTGCCAGTTTTATATAAACCCCATGATTCAATTACCTCCACCTAGTTCCTCCCTCAACACCTGGGGACTACAGGGATTACTATTCAAGATGAGACTTGAGTGGGGACACAAAGCCTAACCATATCAACTCAGTTACAAAAGGAATCACAATCTTATTTGTTTAGTTTGGAGTAAAAGAAGAAAAAGTATTTCATCTAGAGCAATAACTGTTATTTAAAAAGCAAATTTATTAATAAACTCCATTTGATGTTCAATTTTAATGATTAATTTTTTTCTTTTTTTTAAAAAAAGCATTCTTTCCTATTTGATAAAGTAATGAGAATCAAACTGGGTACAATTTCCAGATAAACAACTACATGCACACAGTCAAAAACTTGAACAAATGTTTTACTAATTTAGTTGCATTGATGATACAATTACACTAACAAGTATTCATAATAATGCAGTTTGTTGAGGTATAGTAGCTCTCAATTGTGTATGGTTATATTATTACAAAAATATTAAAAATATAAGTTTATCACTTGAGCCCAGGAGTTCAAGACGGGCAAGACCCCATCTCTACGAAAAATAAAAGTTAAAAAAAAAAACAGCCAGGCATGATGGTGTGCACCTGTGGTCCCAGATACTCGAAAGGCTGAGATGGGAAGATTGCTTGAGTCCAGGAGATCAAAGCTACAGTGAGCCATGATCATGCCACTGCCCTCCAGCCTAGGAGACAGAATGAGACCTTATCTCAAAGATATAAAAAAAAAAAGAAATGAAAAAGAAAATTCAAAGGATGTGTTATGATACAGAATAGACTCAGCTATAAAAAGTGCTAGAATTCTGAGGGCCTGAGGAGTTGACTTGGAAAAATAAAAAATTCTGCATGAAGAGGTAGAGATCTGAAAATATAAATGCATCATTAAAAAATTATTGTACATAATTCTGATTAAAATTCAGGAGAAAAATAGAATTGTAATAAAAGCAATATCTAACAGCATTTTGACTAGAAATGTCAAAAGTGCTATTATTTAGTTTCAGGAAGATGGGATTTAAGGATTCCCATCCAGACTGGGAAAAATGTCATATATTTATTCAAAATATATAAAAAAGAAATAAGAGAAGCAGAGTAAAAGTTCAACAAAGAAGAAAGTTTGAATTAAATACAAACAGACAAAAATATCTTGCTATGTACTTTGTACAAACAAGAGACATATCTAAAATTTAAGGATATAAAAGGTTTGTATAAAACTGGCAGGTATAGGTCGGGTGCAGCGGCTCACACCTGTAATCCCGGCACTTTGGGAGGCTGAGGCAGGTGGATCATTTGAGGTCGGGAGTTCAAGACCAGCCTGAACATCGTGGAGAAACCTCATTTCTACTAAAAATACAAAATTAGCCGGGCGTGGTGGCACATGCCTTTAATCCCAGCTACTCAGGAGGCTGAGGCAGGAGAATCGCTTGAACCCATGAGGTGAAGGTTGCAGTGAGCCGAGATCATGCCATTGTACTCTATCCTGGGCAACAAGAGCGAAACTCCATCTCAAAAAAAAAAAAAAAAAAAAAAAAAAAAAAAAAAAAATGTTACCCAGGAGCCATGGCTCATGCCTGTAATCCCAGCACTTTGGGAAGGCCGAGGCAGGTGGATCACGAGGTCAGGAGATCGAGACCATCCTGGCTAACACGGTGAAACCCCGCCTCTCCTAAAAAAAAATACAAAAAAAAAAATAATAATTAGCTGGGCGTGGTGATGGGCGCCTGTAGTCCCAGCTACTCCGGAGGCTGAGGCAGGAGAATGGCGTGAACCCGGAAGGCGGAGTTTGCAGTGAGCGGAGATCGCACCACTGCACTCCAGCCTGGGTGACAGAGCAAGACTCCGTCTCAAAAAAAAAAAAAAAGTAGGTGAACAATAAGTAACCAAAGAAAAAGTAGTGTAACTACATTAATATCAGATGAATAACTTTTAGAGAAAAAGCTTACTGTATAATGATATAAAATGGTGTGTATATGGAATCCAAATTTACATGCAATTTTAATTTATTCTGGACCTAAGACTTCAATTAAAACGTAAACATCTCCCTGTCTCCAGTTTACATGCATATAGCTACAAAATACGGAGACAAAAGCAAAATCATTATGGTCTCTCATTTATGGAAAGAACAATTGGAAAATATTTTTTAAAATGAACAGCGAAGTTAACAATCTTGATCTAATTGATAAGTATAAAACTACAATCAGAATCCTTTACAAGCAGAGAGACAGAATTTTTTAAATTCACATAAATTAGGCCACAAATTAAGTCTCAACCAACACTGGATACAGGTACATTACAGATTATATTTTGAAAGATAGAATGTCATCGTGTTAGAAATAAATATAAATCTAAATGAATGAATGAGATAATAACTAAATAAATATCTGTCTGGAATTTTAAACTATAATTTCAAAATAAAATGGGTCACATAAGGAATGAAAATGAAAGTTTAAAAATTAAAACTTGTTTCATGTACATGGAGAAAATAGAAAAAAGAAGGTCTAAAAATCAATTATGTAAATGCACAACTTAAGAAGTTGATGTCTGAAAAAGAAGTTAAGAAAAGTAAAGAGAAGAAACAAAAGCAAACAAAAATGAATAACAAACCTGAGAGCCTGATTTAATTAAAGTGAAATAAAAATATATGGAAAACGTCAACTACACCACACATAAAGAGATATACATGAAAAATGCCATTTGTTCAGAAGAATTAGATATGAGGGAAGAAAAATGGACTGATGATGCAAAAACGTATGCATTCGAAGAGAAAACCAAGACATACTATGAAGTTTTTAAAAATTATATTGCAATAACTAATTTTATACTGATAAATATGAAAATAGATGAAATGGATACTTGGAAAGTAGTGAAATTACTCAAGAAGAAATAGAAACCTTCAATAGACCCACAATCAGGAGAGAAGTAAAATTAGTGACTAAACCTTATTTACGCCTTATTGCCAAAATACATTTTAAAAGATGGACATGCCTAGAGAGATAAGGGCACAATGTTACTCTCAACCCCTAAATGGCTTTCCTTCCTTAGAGTAGAAGTTAAGCACTTACCATGGCCCTATAAAATGCCCATGAGGTCTCATCGCTATTTTTTCTCTGACACCTTTTATCAAGATTACTCCTGCCTCCTCCCCTCGAACCACACTGAACTTCTATATAATCCTGCCTCAGAACGTTGTTTTTGTTTTCCTTAGTCTATGATGAATTTTCAAAATATTTGTTTTTTGGTTGACACATAAAAATGGTATATGTTTCTGGTGTGCACTGAGATGTTTTGATATATGTATCCAATGTCAAATGATTAAATCAAGTTGATTAACATATCCATCACCTCGTATACTTGTTTCCTTGTGGTTAGGATTTTGGTACTTGATGTTTTCTCTGCTTTGACTATGCTCTCTGCAGATATACTTGTCCGCTCTCTTCACTTTCTGTGCCCAAATATCCCTTGAGTGAGTCATTTCCTTACATTCCAACACAGTACTCCATCTCTGGCATGTCATGTACTCTTCATCATGCTTTTTTTAATGTAAAATTGTAAGGTTTGTAGTACAATATCCATTACAAGCTAGGTATGTCTTTAGGTTAGGAAGAGATGTCTTAAGTCATTTAAAAAATAAATAGTCCACAAAGGAGAATATAGATTGATTTCAAAACATCAGGATTACACATTTTTTTGCTCTAAAACAATTCTTAAACAAAAAGAAGTGAAAAAAAATTTCTCAGATATTATGTTCAATGCATAACACTAAAAAATGATCCTATGTATCTAAATCCTAGGATGAAAAAAGTAAAAATCAATAAGAAAACTTAAAGGACCCCATACAAAAATGGTTAAATAATATTAACAAATAAATTATAAAGACTCTATACAGGGGAGCTGAATGAAGATTCTTTTACTGTAACAATATTTGACTAAAATTGCCAATCAGTCAATGGACAAAATTCTCACTCTACAAGCTAACAGCTTATTAATATGTGAAAATATTTAGCCATTTATGCTTGTGATTTGCTATGCAAGACAACTTTTTCATAGAAAAATCCAACTGTGAGATTTTTCCAGCTTGTGTCCTAAAATTAACTTTCTATCTTTATTCCAAAAAAGAAAGGAGAAAACAGTCACTATTAGTCGCTTTGGTCCCAAATGAAGGGGAAAATTATTTTTGCATACCAAATAACGAAGGGTTTTAAAAAATTTGTATAATATATATATATATATATATATATATATATATATATATATATCTTTATTTTTGAGAAGAAGTCTTTGCCCGGGCTGGAGTGCAATGGTACAATCTCAGCTCACTGTCACCTCCACTTCTGAGGCTCAAGCTCTAAGCCTCAGCCTCCCCAGTAGCTAAGGTAACAGGTGCATACCATCATGCCTGGCCAATTTTTGTATTTTCAGTAGAGACTGGGTTTTCCCATGTTGGTCAGGCTGGTCTCGAACTCCTGACCTCAAGTAATCTGCCGCCTGAGCCTCCCAAAGTGTTGGGATTACAGGTATGCCCCATAGTCCAGCCAACGAAGGGCTTTTCAAATTCATCTTTAAATATTTTAAGCAAGCATGTCTTGCGGTTTTCTCCTTTAAATAAACAGAATTTGTCTGAATTTAGGCTTATGGGATCTGCAGGAGGGAAATCCTAAGAAAATACCTGCTTAAGGAGGCTGTACACTGAATCCATGCTTTTCTGTCCCTTTTCCCCCATTGCTAGAGTGCTTAAGTGTTATTTTTATGTTCATTTTAAAGATTAGCCTCTCCAAAGTTTATTTCTAAATGTTGTAGAATTGGATTTTAAAACAAAATTTATTTGTAATGATCGTGTAAAGGACATGATCAGAATTTCATTAATAAACTATTTGGAGTAGCAGACAATTCTTGGTGTTGAAGGTATCACTGTGTTCAATAGTTACTTATGGCAAATTACATTTCTTTTGCTGTAGCAGTTTCAAAGTTAATAAACCTAAACAAATGCTCCTAGATTCAAATGGAAAATGAAGAAATAGTGACACATTAGGAGTGACTTTGTGCAGAGCTTCAATCTTCGCGCATTTAAACAATTTATTTGAGATTCAGTAGCTTACTATGGCAAAGAAAATCCTCAAATGTACTACGATGTGGAATAAGAGATGTTAAAAAAAAATACCTTCTTTACTTTTGCGTAATCTTACTGAGAAACTGTGATAGGTTTTGTATTTATATATAAACGTAACATAATTTTAATATAATAATATGTTAAGCATCTAAGATATTTACATATAAACAACATACATCTAGATAGTATACATTTGGAACCATTACCTTATTAAACTCTCTATTATAGAAATGATTGCCAGTAAATTACAAGTCAATTTGGCAAGGAAAATTTTCTATATATAGGTATAAAATATATAGGTATTCTATACATGAGATTCTATATATATAGAATCTTCACAGATTTAAAAGAAAGTTCAATAAGTATTTGGAAAACTGTAGATTACTGATAAGACTCTAAGATTAATAAAAAACTGTATGTTGGGTAATAAATGCTGTAAGATCATATATTCCTCAGTGGAAGGTTTTCCAATGGAGAGTCAATAGATTCCAACAGTTTTAAAGAAATATTTATATTTTTAAAAAATTTAAGGCAGAGATATATGTTATACAATCAGTACAAATGGAAATAAATTAGAAAATTGTAAAGTCATTCACATGTAGTAGAAATCTTTAGATTTCAAAGCAAGCAGAACACTTAGCTACATCTTATGGTACCATATACCAATAAAGGGAGCACTTCCTCACAAATTGCACATTTTCAAAAAATGAAAGATGAAGAGCCCAATTTTAGTGTTTTACCAGATAGTCCTGTGAAAATTTCCGTTTTAGAACTATATGAACTAGAGATTTAAGTTAGCTTGGTAAGTTTGTTTTTCTTGGGGATGGATGTATCCAACCATCACCTTGCTGGCATATTTTCTTTTCTCCTTTGATTCCATACTTACCAAGTTATTTAGAGTCTAATAAAGCAAAAGGAGATGGTGTATAAGTCACAGCTTCCAGTAAATCTCTGACATTTTCATCTCTCTATATAACTTTGTCCTCTGGTTGGATTTTTTTCAAAGACATTTGATAGGAGAGATTGGTCAGAGTTATCATTTGGGAGCTGAGTCATGCCTGGGTCATAATTGGATTAAGCTTTGAACCTTACAGCTCTGGATGATAAAATTCCTAAACTGATGAAATTCTGTGGGTATTTGGTGCATCCGCCGATGGCGGCAATTTTAACACACAGATGATTTTCATCTCAATGCCCATCACTAATTACAGAAGTAAAGACAGAAGTTTAAGCATGAGTTGACAACCACAAAAATTAGGCTTCCACCCATAACTGTTAGATATCGTATGTTATCTATTAGGTAAGAAATACTGTATAGCAGTTGACTCAATTGATGTTAGAGAAAATGGGAGAGTAGAAAAAAATAGACCTTTGCATAATTTTGAAAGGTTTAACTTAACATGGTGGTGCCATTTTAAGCACAAATAATGACATTAGAGAGAGACACTAATTTAGCTAATTTTAATCAAATTATGTTAAGGTTCTTAAAACTGATGGAGCAACCACCTAAAAAGTAGGCGATTCTGTAATTACATATTTGTAATCATTGAATAACTTTCTTCACCCTCTTAGAACACATAGAAGTCTCTCTCTCTCTCTCCTCCCCCTCCTTTCTCTCTCTCTGCCTTTCTCTCTCTTTCTCTCTCTCTCTCTCTCCTCCCCCTCCTTTCTCTCTCTCTGCCTTTCTCTCTCTTTCTCTCTCTCTCTCTTCTCTCCATTTCTCCATTCATCTTCCTCCCATTTCTCCCTTCTTCTCTCTCTCTCTCCCTGAAATGATAGCTCAATTTCACAAGGCCAATTAGCAAGATATTTTATACTTTTTTTCTCTTAAATCTTCTCTATATGACCCCTTCACAGCTTCTAAAAACAGGAGCGTCTGTCTCCTTCCAAATTGCAAAAAGAGAAGTAGATTTTGATCCATGCACGGAGCAATTGTCTCTGTGCCACATGAAGTCCACTGAACCCTTGATCTGGACTGATTAATAGGGTATGACTTAGTTACCATTTCAGGAAGCACAAACACCAATTCGGCATGTCTAAATACTAAGATCTGAATGTAAATTCTTCTGCATCAACCGAAGACTCTTCTCAAAATAGCTTGCCCCAATTCTAAGGACTCTCATGTTGCACCAGGCTCACCAAACTAGGCCTATTTTCTTTCCATAAGGTATTATGTTTGGGATCCACTGTTCCCTTCCGCTAACTGCAGGACTTGATTGAAGACAACATCCTTCAAGTATTTTTGTCCTTGTTCTTCTAAAACTATGTAAGCTTTCTTGCAAAGGTATTTCTTCCACCCTTATTATAAGCTCAGGTTAAGGCAACCTTGGCTACATCATAAGAAGCACACTTATTCCCCTTTTTCTCTCTCCTAGACAATAGATGTTCATCCCCTTTACATTAGTATAACTTAGTGGGGTCATTCAATTATAAATAAGGACAACTTTCCATGTTAGATGATTTTGTCTTCCCTCCCATAGCTAGGCGAGCAGTTGATTTAAAAAATGTAACCTTTCCTGAACATGTACCTATTTCATATTTGCGCCCTATTAAACGTGTGTAATAGTGCAAACACAATAACGCCTTCTAGATCTCCATTCTGTTTATCAAGGTAAATATCAGAGACATTTGTTCCACACAGTGAGAAGAACTGAGACACGATGATGGACAGTTGACTTTGTGGTTAGAGAGAAGGTTATAGGCATTGCTTACAAAATCAGAGTACCATGAGACATTCAGAAAAGGAAGAATGATTCTCATAATGATAATGACCTCCAGTTTTATTATATCTTACATACAAAAGGATCATAAATTGCCTAACAACTCCACAACTACAAATGAATATGAGAATCATTTTGTATACAACTAAAATGTGTCAGCTGTCCCACAGAGCACAGCAAAATTACTCAACAGTTTAGGACCGGAACTGAACAAAAGCAGTTGAAAGCAAAAATGACTGAGAAAGGCATGAGGTAATTATATAATCTGGAAGTGGTCCACATATCTAGGAGGGTGAGTGAAGTTTCCCCCAAGTGCTTAGGAAACTGAGAATTTAATCTCTCTCTCTCTCTCTCACACACACACACACACACACTTATTCCTTCAGAACTGAGACTTGAAAATAAACTGAGAATATGAAAAAAAATGAAGTCATCTTAAATGTATTGGATGGTCCATTTCGATCTGTAACTATATTTAATGTCTTAACCTATCTAAAGACATTCTGTGTCTATCAGAAGGAAAACCAGGCCAGGCACAGTGGCTCATGCCTGTAATCCCAGCACTTTGGGAGGCCAAGGCGGGCAGATCACTTGAGGTCAGGAGTTCAAGACCAGCCTGGCCAACATGGCAAAACCCCTTCTGTACTAAAAATACAAAAAATTTAGCCAGGCATGGTGGCACATTCCTGTAATCCCAGCTACTCAGGAGGCTGAGGCAGGAGAATTGCTTGAATCTGGGAGGCAGAGGTTGCAGTGAGCTGAGATTGCACCACTGCACTCCAGCCTGGGTGACAGAGGGAAACTGTGTCTCAAAAAAAAAAAAAAAAAAAAAAAAAGAACGCCTTCACTGACTGGTAAATTGGAATACAAAACAAAGACCCAGTAACCAGCCACCATTTCTGCAACAACCTGGACAGAGACAACGGATACCATAATCCCACTTAGTAAACCACTGCTCTTCTGGAGGAGGACAGATTAAATTATCTCAGTCGGATCAATTAAAATAGTTTAGTTTACCTTTCCCACTCTTTGCTCACGAAAAAAACAAACAAGAAAACCCCAAATTATCATTTTGCTTGCCACGTAGGTCTACACATGGATAGAAAATGCACTAGTTTTATGTTTCTCTTAAAATCGTAGCTTCAGTGAGAGGTGTGCATTGTAAATTAACAATCTGGCATGCTAGCATTGTCAGTCTTGGAATTTGGTTATTTTACATCTTCTGCCTCTGAGCAACAGATCAACTTGCCATGCATTCATAAGCTCACGTTTCTGAATCTTCATGGTTAAGATACAGCCCCTGGAAGGTCACAAAATGACCTCTTAAGACACGTCTAATAAACGAGGAAAACGTTGAAGGAGCACGTATTTGTTTGTGCAGTCAAAACACTCTGCATGATATGCTTAATAAGTATTATTCTAGTGCTAGGCTCTGCAAGACTGAAGTCCACCTGCCCAAAAAGAGGTTGAAATTTGGCAAACTGTGTTTAGGCTGGAAAATTCCCTACACTTTTTGATACAAGCGTTACTTTCTATATTTTATGCACACACACAAACTCAGAGAAAATGTGTAATTTTCAAGTGCACACAAGTAATTCAATGGGGGAAAAATAAAATGCATTGATTCATGTTGATGAGGATTTCTTAATAAATATTTTTCTCTGTAGATATATACTCAACACTGCCAATTGTGTAATAAGGACAATTGCTTCACATATCATGAGGTACTGGTATGTAATTCCTTGCCTTAATCATTGCAACCTTTTGCACTAGCAGTCAAATTCTCTAATTTTCCCATACCACATGACAATCGTTAGACTTTAGTATGTCGCAAATACATTTAACTACTGCCTTTTTCTATTTACTATCCCCAAACCATTGATATTTCCTCATAAGTGTAGCATTTTTTATCATTACTTGTTTAAAATCACTTGTTTTTCAATAGTGATGGTTTGGAGGCTTTGTGGAAAATAAATAGACCATACTTAGGCGGGTGGGTCAATATCTAAACTTTCTATGCAATTGCCATACTTTTATTGCTTGCACTAATTTATTACTGTTATTTTAGAGATGAGGTCTTGCTATGTTGCCCAGGTTGGACTCCAATTCCTGGGCTCAAGTTTTCCTCCCACCTCAGCCTCCCGAGAAGCTGGAATTATAGGCACATGCCACCACACCCAGCTTATTTACTCTAATTTTAAAGTAAGTCATAAAATTAGGTAAAGTCCTCTAACTTCGCTCTTCCAAAACTTGTCTTAGCTCTTCTAGATCCTCCCTCCCCCCAAAAATGCCTGCTTTTAAAAGATAACCTGACTTTCATTTGATTCAGCTGAAAGTATATATCAATTTTAAGATATTGGAAATTATCACACTACTGAGTCTTCCAGTCTATAAACATGTGACTTATCTGTGTTTATTTGAGTTTTTTGACATCCTCCATCAAGGTTATATAGTTTTTTAATATAGAGATTTGCACATTTTCATTAGATTTATTCCCAAGAATTTTATGAATTTTATAGTCTTGTAATCAATTATTTTTTATTTTGATTTTCTACTTGTGTATATGCGTAAAGGTAATCCACCGGGAGGTATGATTTTAAGTTCTTTTTTATTATACAGTCCCTTTATCATATATATAGGAAGGTTACTTATTGTGCTAATTTGCTGAGAGCTTTTACCATGAACGTCGGTAGACGTTTGTCAAATACTTTCTCTTTTACATCTGAGATGAGCGTACATTTTCTCTTCAATTAATAAGGTATATGAGATGTAAATTTATTCAGTGAAAGATGTGAATGCTCAGTGATTTAACTAATTCACATTTTATTATATCTGTATAAAATATTTAACTGCTACCAAGAATTTTGTTTTCTAATTTAATTTTGTTTAAAGAGAAATACTAGTTAACTCCTCGGGGAATTTCTATTATTTCTCTCAGTGTAACTTTGAAAACTAGATTAAAATCTTTAAATCCAAATGGTACTTTTAAAAGGATTACAGTAGCTCAACTATAAAGATAATTAGCTATATTCTATTCTAAAAGAAAAAATCAGGGCTGGACACAGTAGCTCATGACTGTAATCCCAGCACTTTAGGAGGCTGAGGCAGGTGGATCACTCTAGCCCAGGAGCTTGAGACCAGCCTGGGCAACCAAGAGAGACCCCGTCTTTACCAAAACATTAACAAATTAGCTGGTGTGGTGGTACATGCCTGTAGTCCCAGCTACTTCAGAGGCTGAGGTGGGAGGATTGGTTGGGCTCAGTACTTCTAGGCTGCAGTGAGCTCTGTTTGAACGCCACTGCACTTCAGCCTGGGCGACTCTATCTCTGAAAAGAAAGAAAGAATGGCCAGGCGCGGTGGCTAACGCCTGTAATCCCAGCACTTTGGGAGGCCGAGGCGGGTGGGGATCACGAGGTCAGGAGATCGAAATCATCCTGGATAACAGGGTGAAACCCCGTCTCTACTACAAATACAAAAAAAAATTAGTCGGGTGTGGTGGCGGGCGCCTGTAGTCCCAGCTACTGGGGAGGCTGTGGCGGAAGAATGGCGTGAACCCGGGAGGTGGAGCTTCCTGGGCGACAGAGCGAGACTCTGTCTCCAAACAAAAAAAAAAGAAAGAAAAGAAAGGAAGAGGAAAGAAAGAAAGAAAGAAAAAAGAAAGAAAGAGAGAGAGAGAAAGAGAGAGAAAGAGAGGGAGAAAGAGAGAACAAAGAGAGAAAGAGAGAAGAGAGAGAAGAGAAGAAAGAAAGAAAGGAAAAGAAGAAAGAAATAAAGAAAGAAAGAAGAAAGAGAGGGAGAAAGAGAGAAGAAAGAAAGAGAGAAAGAGAGAGAAGAAAGAAAGAAAGAAAAAGAAAAAGGAAAAAGAAAGAAAGAAAAGAAAAGAAAGAAGAAAGAAAAAAGGAAGGAAGGAAGAAATTTTTTCTTATTGGCATATAGTTAGGCAAATAATTTGCAATCTCAGCTCACTGCAACTTCCGCCTCCTGGATTCAAGCAATTCTCCTGCCTCAGTCTCCCGAGTAGCTTGGACTACAGGTGTATGCCACCATGCTGGGCTAATTTTTGTATTTTTAGTAGAGATGGGGTTTTGCCAGGTTGGCCAGGCTGTTCTCAAACTCCTGACCTTGGATCCATCCACCTCCACTTCCCAAAGTGCTGGGATTACAGGCGTGAGCCACCATGCCTGGCCTAGATATGTATATTTTTAAAATAAAATATGCCAAATGTCCTCCTGTGTCTGACTTGTTTTACTTAGTCCAGTGTTCTCTAGGTTCACGCATGTTGTTGAAGATGGCAGCATTTCTTTCTTTTTTATGGCTGCCTAATATCATTTTTCTTTCTCCATTCATCTGTAGACAGCCACCGAGGTTGTTTCCATCTTGGCCATTGTGAATAATGCTGCAGTGAATCCTAGGGTTCATTCCATTTCTCTTCTCTCTTCCTGTAGAACGGAACTCCAGAAGCCTCATGCTTTTAGGAAAGCAATAAGCACAGCTTTTTTGGATGATACTGCAACGGTGGCTGCATGGCATGATACATTTGTTCAAGCCCATAGCATGCACAGCACTGAGTGAACCCTAATGTAAACTGTGGACATTGGTTTGTAACTGAACACAGGTCCGGATGCTCACTGCGTACAGAGTCCAGTAACAAGAGTGAGGTCTGGTAGAAAGAAAATGACTTTATTAACCAAAACTAGTGAAGGGGAAATGATTGGATGCCTATCCAAAGTAACCACTTCAATTTGGTGGGGGGAAGGAAGGGGTTTAAAAAGGGAAAACTTGTTAAGAAAGGCATGCAAGAATTGGGCTGAGTACAATGCCTTTGTGTCTTGTCCTGGTGGCTGTCTTGGGACCCAGTCCACCTGGACCTCGGGCTGAGCAAAATGTCTGTGTGTCTTATGCTGGTGGCTGTCTTGGGTCCCAGTCCACCTGGCCTTTGGGCTGATGTCATCTCCACAATGGCTGGGTTGTTGGCTAGCCACCTTGAAGTAATCTCTGGAACTTTGCAGCTGGATCTCTAGGCTTGGTGTGTCTGTCTCAAGATCAGCCCCGGAACATCTACGAAGACACATAGTCAGATACTAGCATACAGTTAGATAAAAAAGAAGGAAGTATATATGGTGAAAAAGAGTGGTACGTGGAGTGTATTTTAAGGCTAAGGAAAAAAGGCTCTGCGGTTTGCCTCCAGTTTACCTCTTGAAACCTATGAGAAAGAGAAAAAAAAATGTTTCAGAATGCATTTTGAAGTTGCCTGGTTACAGGTTGATAACGATATGTTGTGTAGGTGCATCAATGGTAACAAATGTATCACCATGGTGGGTTAATGTCAAACAAGAAAGAGGTTGTGCATGTGTGGAGATAGGGGGTACATGGAAAATGTCTGTAGCTTCTGCTAAATTTTGCTGTGAACCTAAAGCTGCTCTAAAAAATAAGGTTTTATTTTTTAAAAGTTCATAATTCCAGGGAGTGATGGACAGAAGCAGAAAAAATGAACAAATAAAGAAAAGGAGATGCTGGGAAGTCCATGGACAAAGTCAATTCAGAGCAAAAAAAGCTAAAAATGACAGAAAAGCCATCAGTGAACTTCACTGAAACTTTACCCAAACGTAAAACACTTTCTGTTTCAGAACCGAGAAACAAAGCTGCCACTCAAGCTCATACCATCACTAAGGGTAGAACTGCAACTCAAACCCAGGTGTGTCCACTTTATTCGTTCCTCTGTAGCAAATCACCAATGACATTTAAAAAAACAATAACCAGAAATAAATGTGGGATATAATTATCGCAATGTGCAGATGAAGAAGGATTTCTCATGCAGGAAGTTAACAAGATAATATATAGTTTTAATTAAAATGAGCTATTTTTGGATGGTGACAAACTGCAGAACATATATAACTTACTGTGGTAGGACATGAAAATAAATCATTTTACAATATAACATCCAGCAGATAGCTGTTTTTCTTTGGACAGGAAAGGAAAAAGTCTACTTACAAGGATACAAGGAACACAAATGTTTCACTGAGATGTTTAGTGAATTGAAGGAGGCCTCACTTATGTTAACCTCATAATCACCATGCTGCTTTATTTTCTAAGATCTCTGAAGAGACAGCCTCACAGGTAACTTAATTCATTTGTTGCTAGTCAACTTCATAAAGCAAACACTTCATTTTGTGGTTGTGGTAGATTTTGTTTTCCTTAGTATGTTTTCTAGGAACTTAGTGTAAATTTGCCACAGGGCACACTACTTCAGAAGGCTTTCTCTCTTTAAAAATTATTTTGAGTTATTAAAAATACTTCAAATCATTTATCTATCATCTTATCTGTTTATCTGTCAATCATCTTATCTATATATTATCTACCTATATCTATGATCTATATAAGCTATAATCTCTATATAAATTATCTATTGATGTATCTATCATCATATCTATGTATCAACTCGATCTATCATCTATCTATATAATCAATCACCTATTTACCATCTATATCTCTATCATCCTATCTATCTATATATCTATCGTCTACCTATATCTATCAATCATCTGTCTATCATCTATCTGTCTACTTATCTATCATTTATGTATCATCCTATATATTTATATATTATCTATCTATATTCTGTAGCTATCATCTGTCTAAACTATTATCTATTTCTCCATATACATATATATATAATTATTATTATACCAAAACTGAGAAGCCACTTCTCAGTTTGCAAAATGTTTCACCTACATTTTCATAACTGATCCTGATAACTCAAAATAAATTTGTAACTTTTTTTTGGAATTATGCCTCTCTAGTGAGAAAAAAAATAGGTCCTTGCTTGCACTACTTTAAGGAAGTCAACTTGCTCTCCGATTGCCCCAGTTCTTGTTGCCTTTTTTCCATCTCCTCAAGTTTTCCTTTAATAATTTATCTTTATCTCTAATCCCTTCCTGTGGGTTTTTCTGTTCTTTGAGCTGCTAAATGCTCATTTGTATCTTAGCTTCTAGATTTCATCCTATTAATAATTTCTACATTACTCAAATTAATTGTTTGGTTGTTTTCTTCATCTTCTTTCTTGCACACAACGGTATTTCTTGGAAACGTCCCTCAGGATGCATAGCAGAAATATTTTGGATTATGTATGGAGGATGCTAAGAACATGTGTAGCATCATCTTACTTCCAAAGGTATGCACAAATTAACGATTATTGTATATATTTTTTCTTTCAATAAATAAGAGATCTTTTAATGAAACTCAAACAGTCCCATTTGATAGCAACAGAATGTTCCAGAGGCCAGTTCAAACCACTCAGGGATCCCTCTGTGTAACTCAACCTTGTCAAGAGGTGGAGGACTATTTCTGAAAAAGGGAGCAAAAATCATTCTTGGAACAATGCTTAATAATACTTTCCTCAGGTCATTGCAAAGAGTTCACAGGTATATTTAGACTGTCATTGTAAATGGAAAGTTCTAAACATGAGACTGTATTAAAGCAATCAAAACTTTGCGCAAAACAAAATACCAAGAAAAAAAAAGAAACATTGCATAATCACGAAAGCACCGGAATTGTCAAAACGTTGTAACAACGAATACAATGAAAGAATTAAGGTTGAACAGATCACTACCTGGTAAGCATCACTCTCTTTGTCTGGAATATGCAGATAACACTATGATTATCTACCTAGGGCTCTGTGAAGAATAAATGAGGAAATGCCCACATGGCACTGAGTCTTGCCACCACATACCAAGCTCCACATTAGTGTCAAGTGTCGTCACTTTAGAACACTTACATTGGCCCTGCTTGCTGAGTGCATGCATTCATATTTCAAATATTTTTTCTAAGTATATTATTTTTCTTTACTCCTTTTGTCCAGATTGCAATTAACCGTTACTGTCTAGTATCTTACTTTTGCCTGCATTTTTCTACACTTTTATCTCTTGCAAGCACCTTCTAGGAGATTTCCATAATCTGAAATTGTGACTCAATAAAATGGTTTTGTAGATTTTTCATGCTTGTCCAATTTATTGGTTCTGTATTCAATTGTGTGTGTGAGTGTGGATATGTGTATGTATATATATAATTGCATATATGCCCTGATAGTTACATTTAAATATATACAAATACATTTTCTTATTGTGCATATATTTACTATATGTGAATATATTTTATATACTATAATTGTGTGTATGTATATATATTTACGTGTGTGTGTGTGTATATATATATATATATTTTCCTATTATCTCCACGGGATGCCCTTTATATATGTGTATCAGGATATATGAAATATATATACACACATATATGTATATACATGTATGTATATATAATTGCACATATATGTGTTGATATAAATATATAAATTTTCTTCTTGTGTGTATATTATATATAAAAATTATACATAAAGTATATATGTTATATAATTGTGTGCGTACAAATATGTTTACATATACATATTATTTATTTCCTAATATTTCCACAGTACCTTTTAATGCTTTTCATGGCTTCATTTTATATATATGAACACAAACACACAAACTTATACATGTATGTATGTCAGGAGATATAACATCTATATAATTACATATTTATTATCTGATATTTGCATATATAATTTTGTGCATATTTATTATATATAAACACATATAAATAAGGTATATATACTATATACTTTATAACTTCATATCATTGTGTGTATATATGTGCTTATATATGTTTATATATATAATTTCTGATATTTTCTCAGTATATCTTTATTTCTCTAATTTTATGCACACACACACACATATATATATCTAGTATAAGTTTATGGCAGGAGATGTGAGATATATATCTTCATCTTCATATGTATATATAAATATATATAAAGTTTCTTCTTGTGCATATAGTTATATATAAATATGTTATATATACTATATATAATTGTGTGTATGTATGTGTTTATATAATTAGACAGGTATGTAATTCCTAAGATTTCCATAAGATAACTTTTTTGGCTTTATTATATATACACACACACACACATATATATATATATATATATAAAAGTTCTATAAATATATGTCAGGAGATGTGAGAGATAGATAGATACACACACATATACACACACACTATATATATATATATATACATACGTCTGTAATATTTCTTTTTTTTTTTAGACATTCTCACTTTGTCGTCGCCCAGGCTGGAGTGCAGTGGCACGATCTCGGCTCACTGCAACTTCTGCTGACTGGATTCAAGTGATTCTCTTCCCTCAGCCTCCCGAGTAGCTTGGATTACACATATGCACCACCAGCCCCGGCTAATTTTTGTGTTTTTAGTAGAAACAGCATTTCATCATGTTGGCCAGGTTGGTCTTGAACTCCTGACCTCAAGTGATCTGCCTGCCTCAGCCTCCCAAAGTGCGGGAATTACAGGCTTGAGCCACCACCCCGGCCATATTTCATTAAGCACTTTGCTCACTTGTTCTGATAAATTAGCTTTAGATGTGTCGGTCAGTCCAGTCAGGATACCAAAAATCGCACTACGTGCTTCAACAGAGAAATTTCACACAGAGATTGTTAGATTCTCAAGAGCTGAAAGCACCAAAAAGAATCACCGGGGTGCCCGAGGTAATATCCAAAGGAAGATGCTGCCGTCACAAGGTTGGGAATATCTGACAGGGAGGGGCCCCAGCAGAACTCAGGGCAGATAGCTTTGCTGGGCTACCTGTTTGTATGTCCAAGTGTATGGAGTGAGCCCAGTTCTGGGAGTGCTGCAAGAAGCTGGAAGCTGCTGGAACTCATGGCTGTGGACAGAGTGGCCTGGAGAAAGAAGGCTGCTCTTTCTCTTCTATTCTTTGATTCTCTTCCGTGTCTACTCTCTAGTAAAACATCTAGAGAAGAGCTAAAGAGCAAGCCCTAGTCTAGCCCACCAGGTAAATGGAAAGATGAGGGATCAACCTCAGGTGGACCTGTTAGCCATTCTCACTTTATCCTGATCCATCAGCTCATTCCTTCAGTTAGTTTCATCTAATGTATCAGAAAATTTCAGCACTTCAAAGACGCTGTCTTCCTAGTTTGCAATTCACCAGCACCAGAAGTTTGCTTGGAGAGGAGGCTGAGGCAGAAACGAAGAAGGACGGCTGGGTGACTTATGTGGAGTAATATCCTTCCTCTATCACCCTAGACGTCTTGGTGATGCTGGCTGGGATACTGCCCTGCCTAGGACAGGGGATAATTTCCCTAAGGGAACATGCAGAGCCCTTCTTGAAATCAGTGCTCAAGTCCTATCTCTCTCTGGGTCTGCCTAGACTTCTCACAGTTTTAGAAACCAAAGTTTGTGGGTGTCCCTGAAACCAAGATAACATTTTCACCATTGTTTGCTTTTATTTCTATTGATTTCTTACTTCTCTCTGCAGAAAAAAAAATTACATCAAATTTAAAAGGTAAGACTTTGTTTTGGGGATGCTGCCAGAAAATTGAATCTCTCTCTCTCTCTCTCACACACACACACACACACACACACACACACACACACGCACACATATTCAAGCAAAAAAATTTTAAGTTACAAAGCTGCTTTATTATTTTGGAGGGCTATGAGCAGAAATCCTGCTAAGAGTCATTGGACATATCTAAAATCATCATTTTAAAGACAGAAAACAACACAAGGAAACTTGCAATGTGGGTTTAAATTATATCCTCCCATTAATGAATGAAATGCACGTGGAGATGAGATGGTAGATGTTTTATTTATTTTATTTATTTTTTAGAAGAGAAAGAGTTTAATAGACATGAGGACAGCCACGCCACATGGGAGATGGAGTTCCTACTCAAACCATCTCCTTAGAAGCTCCTAGGTTAGGGGTTTGTCAAAGGCAGTTTGGAGGAAGGGGTGGGGGTAGCCAACAGGTGCTTGCTGCTGATTGGTTGGGGAGGAGATGAAATCATAGGGAATTGAAGCTGTCCTCCCTCTGGCTGAATCTCTTCTGGGTGGGGCCACAGGAGAGGGGTTGGCGGTGGAGGTGAAGTCATGGGTGTTAGACATGCAAAAAACCTGGAAAGATATCTCAAAAGGCCAATCTTAGGTTCTACAATAGTGACGTTATTCACAGGCATCAATGGGGAAGTTGCATATCTTATAACCTCTGGAATATTGGCTGGCAATAAGTCGTTTATGTCTGTCCCTTAGCAGGACTCTGGGGTGCCTCTCCTCACCCCAGCCTGATGGCCCCCCATTAGCTTTACAAAAACAGTTGAATTTCGGGGCAAGGCTGTTATCATTTAAACTATAGCCTAAATGTCTTTCAAAGTTAGCTAGGCCCAAGAGTCCAGGAATAATTAAGGAAAAGGCAAAATGGGAGGGTGGGTTAGCTTAGTTTACTGTTATAATTCTATCTTCTGCTACAGTGTTTTGCATTTCCTATGTGTTAATAATATTCTGGCCCAGATACAGATTATAGATATAGATGTAGATGTAGGTACAGATACTTGTGCAGAACGACTGCCAGTTTGAATAATGCATGTTGTCCCCCTAAAATTGAACTTTGATAGACACTTTTCATATTCTGATTTTAAATTCAGGGACGATTAGGTATGTTTTTATCTGAAATCTGGCTTCTGAGAAAGGTAATGTGAAAGGAAAATAAATCCTAGGGTCCCCAAATCACTAAGCTAAAGGGAAAAGTCAAACTGGGAACTGGGTCGTGCAAACCTGCCTCCCCTTTTGGTTCTTAAATAAGATGGCTACAGGATGAAAAGCCACATGCCTCCCCCGTATTTTGCCCACAAGGAAATTCCTAGTGAGCTGCAAGATCTTTATCCTAAGGTGTTTCTGTGAAGATTTCACCATGGCAATGATAGCTTATCTTTACAGGTGCAGTCACCCCTGGCCCACCAGACACAAATGCATATCTGATTGCTCCCCTGTCCCATTTTGTCTATGTTATCTTATGTAACATGCAGATTCCCTGCATTTTTTGCTCTGTTCCATTTGTCTACGTCATCTTATGTAAAAAAAATAAATAAATAAATGTAGATTCACCAGACCAAAGGCATGAATGACTATTTTTCCCTACCCCCCATATATAAAAATTGTGTACTTCTCAATAACCTGCCCTTTCCCTTTTAAATATGGAGCCCTCAAAATCATCTTCAGAGAAAGGCATAGACCTGTCTCCTGGGCACGCATCCTTAGTTTAGTTTACACACAATGATTTTTTTAAAACTATGAAGGCTTTGAGTCACCCACAAGTTGTTTTTTCTCATTTTCCAGTTCAGCCTCTCATCAACCCTGGCATCACTCTTTACTATGAAAGCAGAATGCTTCTGTTTGTAAATAAACTACTTATCCATTCGAATAAGGAGAAATAAAATGACTATGATTGTTTCTTCTAGTTTCAGAAATCTATGATTGCTATCACTGCATCTTATTCATCATGTCCCTTTGAATCACCCTCTTTGCATTTGATTCTCCTTGAATTCCTGCATCTCACTCCAGCAAAAAAAAGTGATGGAATATACAGAATATAAGAATGTAAGAATTGCTTTTTGGAATTCAGGGAGGAATTGGATTTAATGTGTTAATGTGGTTTGTCTTAGTCATATGTTCCAAGATTAAAAAAAAAAACTTTGAAATATATGTTCAAATGTTTAGCTTTTATAGAGGTTGAGATTTTTCACAATTGCAGGTCATTTTTTCCCCTTAAAAGTAGAGGGCTATATTTGATGCAACCTTGCTAAAAAGAAAGTAAAAATGTGTTAAAGAAAATGAAAGAAGACATTTAAATATATGCCCTTCATGAAGAAGAGAAGAACTTGCAACATCACTAATGATCAGGGAAATGCAAACCAAAACCACAATCTGATACTACCTCACTCCTGCAAGAATGGCCATAATCAAAAAATCAAAAAATAATAGATGTTGGCATGGACGTGGTGAAAAGGGAACACTTTTACAGTTGGTAGGGATGTCAACTACTACAATCACTGTGGGAAACAGTGTGGAGTTTCCTTAAATCACTAAAAGTAGATCTACCATTTAATCCAGTAATCCCTCTCCTGGGTATCTACCCAGAGGAAAAGAAGTCATTATATGGAAAAGATACTCGCACACACATATTTATAGCAGCACAATTCGTAATTGCAAATATATGGAACCAGCCCAAATGCCCATCAATCAACAAGTGGATAAAGAAAATGTGATATGTATATATCATGGAATACTACTCAGCCATAAAAAGGAATGAAATAATGGCATCTGCAGCAGCCTGGATGGAACTGGGGACCATTTTTCTTAGTGAAGTAACTCAGGAATGGAAAATCAAACATGTATGTTCTCACTCATAATTGGGAGCTACGCTATGAGAACGCAAAGGCGTAAGAATAAAATAATGGACTTCGGGGACTTGGGGGAAAGGGTGGGATGGGGTGAGGGATAAAAGAATAAACATCGGGTACAGTGTACACTGCTCAGGTGACGGGGGCACCAAAATCTCAGAAATCACCACTAAAGAACTTATTTATGTAACCAAACACCATCTGTTCCCCAAAAACCTATTGAAATAAAAATAAAAATAATAAAAAGAAGAGGACAGCTTGGATTGTATTTGGTTATTTGCATTGGCAGAATAGAGAAAAAGATTTGGAAGCAGGAGTTTCTCCAGAGAATCAATTCATGTTTATATTTTTTAAAAGGTGATTTTGTGATTCCTATGTATAGATATATACATGCATATATACATGTACATGGATCTATACATGAACATATATTTATATATGTACATGTGCATGTATGCATAAGACTTTTTTCCCCTAAGTTGCCCATAAAAATATTATTCCATATAGAGATTATGTTCTCTTTAATTCTGAATTAAATTTTTATGGTGCAAAAATAACATGGGATAATATGAATGCTATTGTCACTTTGACCACAAAAATAAAAGAACAGAAGAGTGCTATGGGAGTGATTGTCTGCCAGAGTAGAGTTACCAATGCCCAGAAGGTGAATTATGTTGAAATGGTGCTTTTCTAAATGTTATTGCTAACTGGGTCATTTTCTTCTTACAATTAAGGACTATTCTAACTGTGATATGTTAGTTGAAAATAATTGCTAATAATGCTAATTCGAACAACAATAGAGTTCATATGACTGGAAAGAATCCTTGGCTTGTACTGAATTAAGACAAATGAGTAAACCAAGTTTCCTGCTTTGGAGATTTTCACAGCCTGTGATTGTACTTAGATCCGTGCAAGTAAAAGTCTCTAACTTCTGCAATAGAAACCTCAATTTAGCACAGATAACGAGAGTAAAAGGGAGCAATTAAGGTTACTTAATAGGGAGAAGAGCTTCAAGGAAGAACAGAAATGAAGGGCCATTATTTGCAATTGGTTTTAGATTAAGAAGGCAGGGATTTGTTTTCTGAGCCGACTGTATGGCTAAGTAGTCATGCTTGACATGTTGCAGACTTAGAGAGATGTTTGAGATATTGAATAAGCTGTTTGAGCATCAGCCATGTACAGTCCTTTAAAGAGGCAATGAAGCAATTATTTCTGGAGTCTATGATTCCCTCTCTTCTCTCCCAATTTAGTCACGGCATGAGTATTAGAGAGACACATGGATTTCTGAAACCTGGTTATTATATGATTCACAGCCTTGTGGCA
The DNA here is from genome assembly GCF_028858775.2 of Pan troglodytes. Taxonomy (NCBI): domain Eukaryota; kingdom Metazoa; phylum Chordata; class Mammalia; order Primates; family Hominidae; genus Pan; species Pan troglodytes. The sequence goes on along the minus strand of NC_072421.2, from coordinate 5,230,929 downwards.
TTGTCCCTGTTCAATGGCACTATTTTTTAAATTATTATTTCAATAGTTTTAGGGAAACAGGTGGTGTTTGGTTACATGGATAAGTTCTTGAGTAGTGATTTCTGAGGTTTCGGTGAACCCATAAACGGAACAGTGTACACTGAACCCAATGTGTAGTTTTTTTTATCCCTCACCCCCCTCCCACCCTTCCCCCGAGTCCCCAGAGTTCACTGTGTCATTTCTTTTCTTCTTTTTTTTTTTTTTTTTTTGAGATGGAGTCTTGCTCTGTCACCCAGGCTGGAGTGCAATGGCACAATCTCAGCTCACTGCAACCTCGGCCTACCGGGTTCAAGCGATTCTCCTGCCTCAGCCTCCCGAGTAGCTGGGATTGCAGGCACCTGCCACCATGCCCAGCTAATTTTTGTACTTTTTAGTAAAGACGGGGTTTCACCATGTTGGGCAGGCTGGTCTCGAACTCCTGACCTGAGGTGATCCACCCGCCGAGGCCTCCCAAAATGGTGGGATTACAGGCGTAAGCCACTGCGCCTGGCCCATTGTGTCATTCTTATGTCTTTGCATCCTTATAGCTTAGCTCCCACTTCTGACAACATATGGCATTTGGTTTTCCATTCCTGAGTAACTTCACTTAGAATAATGGTCTCCAGTTCCATCCAGGTTTCTGCAAATGCCATTATTTCATTCATTTTTATGGCTGAGTAGTATTCCATGGTATATATATACACACTACATTTTCTTTATCCATGGCATATATTATATATATATATATATATGTGTGTGTGCGTATGTATATATACATACCAAATTTTCTTTCTTTGATGGGCATTTGGGCTGGTTTTATATTTTTGCTATTGTGAACTGTGCTGCTATAAACATGAATGTGCAAGTTTCTTTTTCATATAATGCCTTCTTTTCCTCTGGGTAGATACCCAGGAGTGGGATCGCTGAATCAAATGGTAGTTCTCCTTTTAGTTCTTTAAGGAATCTCCACACTGTTTTCCATAGTGGCTGTACTAGTTTACTTTCCCACCAGCAGTGTAAAAGTGCACTGATTTCATTATATATTCATGGCCTGAAGGTATCAGACATCTGAGCTAATTCCCAGGTGATAAGCAGTTTAGAAGATTCCCCAACCTCCTCTATTAAATAGGCGTAGAAAACAGGAAAGGGTAAATCTAAATAGACATGCTATTTTAAAGGCATGACAGGCTAGCAGGGCAGAAATAGGGCCTCTAAGAAGTTGAATTTGCTCATCTGTCTTTGCTCTTCACTCCACCAGCCCCATCCCTTCCTTAGTTATAGGGTCACACTCTCAAATTCCCATTTGCAAATAAACTGGCTTCCTTGTGACCTCACTCTAACTCAGAGCCTTCAATTCCCTATTGCACAATATGTCACATAATAATGAGTGCATACCTTTAATTATGCTTGTAAATATTTTAAGATTGGATACATTCTAGTAATGATGTTCTATTTTGTTAGGATTTTTTTTAAATAAACTTCTATCTAACTCTCATTTGTATTCACTCTCCAACATTCACTTTATCCTGGTCAGAGTTAAGTTCCTAAACACTGGACTCTTTACACATCTCCAACATCCACCAAGAGCAGGAATTTCAGTGGACGCGTTTTCAAGCGTTTTTGATAAAGATCACATTACTTCATTAAAAAGAAACAGTTGCTCAAGCAGGAATCTTTGACAAGGTCCTGTAAGTAGGAAAAAAATGGGTATGTAATTAAGTATTTTATTTTCTCCTTAAAAGTAAAAATAACAAAAATAGTAATTATATCACCTTAAGATATCAAACAAAGGAATAATATGTACTAAAGGCACAGACAAAAGAGCAGATATAACAAATAATTAAAGTAAGAAAACCTTTGCATTTGCTTTTGTTTTTAACAGCTATATTGGAAAGAAACATCACAAATAGAGGTGTTTGGATAGTGAATTAAAGCACAAAATTAAGAAGAGCATGTGCTAACCAAGGTCACAGAGTGTTCAGTGGAATTTCTTCACATTTTTCATTTGCTCATGTTGTGATGACTTTGCTGAACTCAGAAAACATTATAGGTAGGAACTAGCCATTCCTATCTTTGAAGTGCTCTGAGACTTAATACATTCCTCTCATTTCTGCGTGGAGATACATCACAACAATTTCTACTGTGAAGAATGATGATTGCTATAAAATGAAATGAAAGGAAGAGACATTTGCCCATGATTCTATAAATCTCAATTTATAGAGTGTTATAGTACTTAGTGGAAAGAAGAGATTAACACTGTCTAATTATGTATACTTAACAAAGAGAAGAAACCCAATAAGGAACTTAATCAAGTAACCAAGGGTTAAAATGGTAGCAATGAGATGCCCTGAGAAGGACAAAGTATGACCTCTGTGGTAATAGCACCAAAAATTGTTAACATCAAGGGGATCACTTACAACCTGCCAATGGAAGTGAAAATTATTTAAAACATGCACGCCTCCTCTAACATTGAAAATGGATAACATATATCATAACGGTCTGCAATTTTGGTTCTAGGCATGTAACCTAAAGGCAGTCTTACTTATGGTGTGCCAAGTGGATAAATAAGATGAGGTTCATTCATGACAACTGTGTTGATATATTATAAAGAGTAAAAGCAATCAAAATTTTCACCCAGAGCAGAATGTGCAATGCAACGCAATAAAATCCAGCAGTTGAAATAATGGACAATATATACTATAGTAACACTGATAGATTTAAAATACATTGAGTAAAAAGTTGCAAAACCGCCCCATACCCATAGTATACAGTTTATATAAAGTTTTTAAGGTCTGCGTCACTTGGGGATATACAGCTTTGTTATAAAACCATAATACCTGAATGGGAAGAATCCACACCAAATCTATGTTGTTGGTTGCCCTTTAGGAGGGGATTAGATTGCAATGAGATGAAGAAGGCTTGGAAAGTAGAGAAGATGTGGAATTGATAGTTGATATTCTGTATATTTTGTAAGACTGAAAAAGAATTATCTGCAGCATTATCACTAATAGTCGTTCATGTGTTTACAATGCTGATATAGACACACACACACACACATATAGTTACACTAGAATTAGCTCATTGTCAACTGAAGATACTTTGAAAGTACGAGAAAAAATATTCAAGTGTTTGCACATCTACATGAAATATCACATGACCTGTTCAGAAAGGTGAAGCAGCTACGGTGTGGATGTGTTCTTCCTTCATGGTGGGCTCTTTGGGACACACTTTGCATGCATGTTTCCCTTTAATTGCCATGATCACTCCTGGAAGTGGGCACTATTACTGTATGTAGCTTAATCCGTATAGAGTTCCCAGAAGTATAGGATTGTTAGAGTGGAGTCAGAATGTGGAGGCCAGTGCCTGTACTCCTCCCAGCTGCACTACATTGACATCGCTTTTCAGAACTTCATAGTCTTTCTTCTCAGTAGGTTAAGTGTGAAGGATTATCACCAAAAGAAAACAAAAACAAAAACTAGGAGCAATATAGAAACAACCACTAGCCAGGCGGGGTGGCTCACGCCTGTAATCCCAGCACTTTGGGAGGCCGAGGCAGGTGGATGGCCTGAGGTCAGGAGTTGGAGACCAGCCTGGCCAACACAGTGAAACCCTGTCTCTACTAAAAATACAAAAAATTAGCTGGGCATGGTGGCAGGTGCCTATAATCCCAGCCTCTAGGGAGGCTGAGGCAGAAGAATCGCTTGAACCCGGGAGGCGGAGGCTGCAGTGAGATGAGATCGCACGATTGTACTCCAGCCTGGGTGACAAGAGCAAAATTCCATCTCAAAAAAAAAAAAAAAAAAGAAACAACCACTAATTAAATGTAACTCTTCTCAATGAAAAAGGAGTGGAACTAGACTGACTTGTGTCATATCCCTACATGGGAAGGCTCTGTTCAGACGGCACTCCTTGGCACAGAATCATAACAGCACTGATCACATCGCCTCTCCTGTGTTAGGTATAGAGACATAACAGAGCTGTGAGAAGCCAAGCTCTAAATGCAAACATGAACAAAGATACGATGAAACGAGGTGACCAGAGATCATAAATAAACACACTCATAACAACTGGCAGCCCATATATGTCCCTACAAATGTTCACAAATCAAGTGGTCACTTATATTCTTCAACCCGATTTCCCCCACCATAAAATTGGCAATCTTTTTTCCAAAGCTGCTTCTGAACAAATAGAAATTCCTTTATAATCTTTGTTCTGTCTCTTCTATTTTGCACACTATTGTTGCTGTAGCTGTTGTTTCTGGATTTGTTTTGTTTTTATAGTAGGTTGGTTACCCTCCTGTTTTAGAGATGATATGCTTATTGCAAAGTATACTATAATAAGTACACTTTTATACTTACATACTTTGATACTTATATATTTTTATACTTTTAATTCTTATGCTGAGCAAAATCAGACTTTGGTGAAAACACATGTTTTCAGTATCATATATTCAGCCCTTTCATTTTTTAATTAAAAATTTTAAATTATAAATTAATTTTAATTTAAAAATTTACTTTACAAAGTAATTTATTTTAGGGCTGATTTTCCATGACCTGTTATTGTGAAGGTCTGTACTATAAATTTTTTCCAAATGTATATGATAAGAAAATACACATAACATACCATCGTATTCATTTGTTAGTGTACAGTTAAGTGATATTAAATACGTTATTCATGTTGTGGCAGCATCATGACGATTCATCCTCGGAATAGTTTCTTCTACCCAAACTAAAGCTCTGTCCCCATTAAACACTCACTCACTATTTCTCCCTTCCCCAGCCCCTGGCAACCACCATTCTGTGGCAGGCCAGGTCTCACAAACGCAGGCCTCCGTAACAACTGTTTCAGCACTGACCGAGTGTTGAAGTTAAATATTAAAAGCTGAAAGAGCCAGCACCCTCATACAAAGGCTGGAATGTAACAAAAGCCCACCAAGAGTTCTGCCCAGGCCTCTCCTGGGCCTTGAAGCATGACAAGATAATGAAGGAATTCTTAACACGACCTGTTTAGGATTAAATAAGTTTTACTGAGGGTCTGAAGGAACTCCCCAGACCTCCACAAACAAGCTTTATCTGGGTCTAAAGGAACTCCCCAAACCTCCACGATTTAGCGGGAGACAAGATAAGGGTAATCACCCCAGCACCTGGATCCATTTGGATTAAGTCAATTTACTGAGACTCCAGAGGAAGGTCTCCAGGACTCAGACCTTAGTTCTAGATTAGAAGTTCATCACTTATGTCTTTAGATGAATGCACACTTACATGTAGACATATAGATTAGAAAGTATAGAAGCTCTGGAAAACTTTGTTAACTTTGAGTTGGTCTGGTGATAATTTCCCAGCCTTCTCCCTGTAACCGGTTACAGAAATAAAAACTCTCTTCCTACCCAGTTCATCTGCATCTCATTACTGGGCCACAAGAATAAGCAGCCCGACCCTCAGTTTGGTCCAGGAACAATTCTTCTTTCTGTCTCTATGAATTTGACTACTCTTGCGATCTCACAAAAGTTGAATTAAACAGTATTTGTCATTTTGTGCCTGGCTTATTTCACTGAGGATAATGGCCTCAAGGTTCCTCCATGTTGTAGCCTGTGTTAGGATTTCCTTCCTTCTATGGCTGAATAATAACCCTTGTATGTATATGCTATACTTTGTTTATCCATTCATCCACAATGGACACTTAGTTTGCTTCCACCCTTTCACTGCTATGAATAATGCTGCTATGAACATGGGAACAAATATCTCTTGGAGACCTTGCTTTCAATTATTTTGGATATTTACCCAGAAGTGCTGTTGCAGAATCATAGGGTAGTTCTGTTTTTATATTTTTTAGGGACCATCATGTTGTTTTTCACACCAGCTTTACCATTTTACAATCCCACCAATAGTACATGCACACGTATGTTTATTGCGGCACTATTCACAACAGCAAAGACTTGGAACCAACCCAAATGTCCATCAACGATAGACTGGATTAAGAAAATGTGGCACATATACACCATGGAATACTATGCAGCCATAAAATAGGATGAGTTCATGTCCTTTGTAGGGACATGGATGAAGATGGAAACCATCATTCTGAGCAAACTATCGCAAGGACAAAAAACCAAACACCGCATGTTCTCACTCATAGGTGGGAATTGAACAATGAGAACACTTGGACACAGGAAGGGGAACATCACACACCGGGGCCTATCGTGGGGTGGGGGGAGGGGGGAGGGATAGCATTAGGAGATATACCTAAGGCAGATGATGAGTTAATGGGTGCAGCACACCAACATGGCACATGTATACATATGTAACAAACCTGCACGTTGTGCACATGTACCCTAGAATTTAAAGTATAATAATAAAAAAGTAAACAAAACAAACAAACAAAACAAACAAACAAGGCTTTCAATTTCCCCACAACCTGGCCAACACTTGTTATTTTCTATTTTTTAAAATTGTGCTTATCCCAGTGAGTGTGTCAATCCCTGTATTTCTAAAGATACATTTTAGTCTGGGCATAGTGGCTCATGCCTGTAATCCCAGCACTTTGGGAGGCTAAGGCATGCAGATCAGTTGAGGTCAGGAGTTCGAGACCAGCCCGGTCAATATGGTGAAATCCCATCTCTACTATAAATTTAAAAAATTAGCCGGGTGTGGTGGCGGGCGCTTGTAATCCCAGCTACTCCAGAAGCTGAGGCAGGAGAATCACTTGAATCCGGGAGGCGGAGGTTGCAGTGAGCTGAGATTGTGCCACTGTACTCCAGCCTGGACAACAGAGTGAGACTCTGTCTCAAAAAGTAAAATAAAATAAAGATATATTTTCATTTTGCTGTAACTACCTGTTGCCTTCTTCCCTGAAGTATGGAGTCTGTGTGTGTGTGTGTGTGTGTGTGTGTGTGTGCGTGCACATGTAACTGTGTGTCCACATATTTGCAACTTGCCGTCATGCAGAAGATAAAAAACAAGTTTTCGTATATTTATCTTTTAATCCATGACACGACCAGCTTTACCCTCTCCTGCTGTAGATATAGAAAGTGCTAAGTGTAACAATTTTATACTCATTTTCATGTGGACTAAACCTGTATTTAGGGAGGGAAGTCCAGAACATATTACAGATAACATATATTTTGTTGTTGGGGTTGGTACGTATTCTTGCTGCCAAGTTGTTATAAAAGTTTCTTGCCTACAGCCTCCTTTGCTCCAGCAATTCAGAGCAGCTGGATAAAATTGTAACCCATAAGGACAGATGTCATTAGAAATGCACAGGCTTTCATCTAAATTTGGCTTTCATTTATTCTTTCGTCAAATATTTATTGAGTCTCTACTATATTCCAGTTGCAAGGCATAAGGGGAAAATCGTGAAGCTGTGCAGCAGAATGAATGCAACCTTCCACCTGCTCCCAAAGAGGTGCACCTCCTGCCTTTCAGCCCTTCAAACCCAAGAGGCTTTGCACCACGCAGTGCATGCTTCACCACATAGTGCATGCTTCACCACGCAGTAGGCAATGTGGAGCTCTGGTATAAAGCAGACTGGAAGTAAGTGGCTTCTATGAGAGATCTGAGGGAGGATGTTTATTTCCTGTTTAATTGAAATACTGAGACCAAGCAACTCTGGCACAGCTTGCAGAGGAAAAAACAAAACAGGGAACATGAAGATGCTATGGCCTGGGTGCAGTAGCTCAGGCCTGTCATCCCAGTGGTTTGGGAGGCTGAGGAGGGAGGATTGTTTGAGCCCAAAAGTTTGACACCAGCTGGGCAACATACGGAGACTCTGCCTCCACAAAAAAAAAAAAAAAAAAGAAAAAAGAAAAAAAACATTAGATGGGCATGGTGGTGCGTGCCTGTAATCCCAGCTACTTGAAAGACTGAGGCAGGATGATTGCTTGAGCCTGCAAGTTGGAGGCTGTGGTGAGCTATGATTCCACCACTGCACTCCAGCCTGGGTGGCAGAGCAAGACTCTGTCTCAAAAAAAAGCATACATATATACAATATATACATAATGTAAAAGAAGCTATGGACAGCTCAAGATGATTAATTCCGAGGCTCATCTGTAAGTAAATGTGACTAAAACAATTTCTCAGCTTCTTACCCATCTCCTCGGCAGCCAGTCCCTACAACGATTTAGGAAATAGATGAGCATGAGCAAAGGCCTCACGCCTTAGGTGGTGGCAGCAAAATAGAACAATGACACACAGCACCATGCTCTCAAGAGTTTGGGCTCCCTTGGAGAGGAAACTCAACATTTGGCATTTCAATTATCCACTCACCTTTCAGTCTTCCTACCAGGCATATAACCAACTTCTGGGAACTTTTAAAAATAGCTCACACAAGTGATATTTGCATTTTATTGTAGGTTTAATTTGCATTCTTAATAACTAGTGATTTTAAGCATTTTCTTTTCTTTTTTTTTTTTTTTTTTTTGAGGTGGTGTCTTGCTCTGTTGCCCAGGCTGGAGTGTAATGGCATGATCTTGGCATACTGCAACCTCCATCTCCTGGGGTTCAAACAATTCTCCTGCCTCAGCCACCTGAGTAGTTGGGAGTACAGGCACCCATCACCACGCCCACTCTACTGAAAATTTTAGTATTTTTAGTAGAGATGGGTTTTCGCCATGTTGGCCAGGCTGGTCTCGAACTCCTGACCTCAATTGATCTGCCTACCTAGTCCTCCCAAAGTGCTGGGATTACAGGCGTGAGCCACCGCACTTGGCCAATTTTAGGCATCTTTTCATATCCATAGGCACAAGTGTATCTCACAGCTTACAGACCATCAGAGGAATATAAGGCTTTCACATATATATACGACATTTTACTGTTTCATGGTTGCCTCTTTGGGTGGCTTTTTAAAAGTAAAACCATTCCTCATTGGATATTTAAAAGATCTCTTTCTGCCATTCCTCTCCAGGAGCAATCATTATATCCAATATGTACAACCCAGCATTTTTATAATTGTACTAAATATGAGCATAGCCATAAAAATTTTAGTAGATTTTATGATATTAGAATTTATAAATAATGCATTCTCTTATGCATAGATTTTAACTTGCAGATTTTTGAGAAATAGTCACATTGATTCAGGTAGATATAGTTTATTTTTTTAAACATGCATTAATTATATTATGAGAGTATATAATGCAGTGGAACACTTTGACATTGATGGACATTTGGGTCGTGTGTGTGTGTGTGTGCACGTGTGTCTGTGTGATATTTTTTGTTTTGTTTCCTTTTTTACATGCAATGCTACAATAAATATCCTAGCCAACCCCCTCCTTGAGGGCATATGCTAGACAGAATGAATAAATACATTAAAAGCAGAAATAGAGAATTGGTGGGGGGGGTGTTGTGTTCATTTTCAGCCTAATAGATAATGAGGTGTTTTGTTTTGTTTTGTTTTTGAGACAGGATCTTGCTCTGTCACCCAGGCTGGAATGCAGTGGTGCGAACATGGCTCATTGCAGCCTCGACTTCCAGTACCCAAGCCATCCTCCCACCTCAGGCTCCTGTGTAGCTGGGAATACAGGCATGTGCCATCACACTCGGCTACTTTTAAGAATTTTTTGTAGAGATGAGGTCTCCCTTTGTTGCCCAGGCTGGTTGCGAACTCCTGGGCTCAAGCCGTCCTCTCGCCTCAGCCTCCCTAAGTGATGGGATTAAAGGGTTGAGTCACTGTGCCTGGTCCTCTTTTTATTTTCATTTTTTTCTTTGACAGTGTCTCCTCATGTTGCCAAGGCTGGTCTCGAACTCTGGCTCAAGCGATCCTCCCAGCTCAACCTCTTGAGTAGCTAAGATTACAGGCCCTTGCCACCATGCTTGACTAATTTTTTAAAATTTTTTGTAGAGATAGGGTCTCCCTGTGTTGCCCAGGCTGGTCTTAAAGTCCTTGGCCTCAAGCAGTCCTCCTGCTTTGGCCTCCCAAAGTGCTGGGAATACAGTCATGAGCTCTGACACCCAGCCAAGGTTTTTATTATTATTATTATTATAAAAATTCAAACTCCATCAAAAGTAATTGAGGAGTGCCTACTCCCCATAAATTTACCAACTTCCAGGGTTCTGTGATATTAATATTTGACAAACTGACATGTATAATTAAAATTACTTTTATTTTAATTTGTAATTTTCTAATTGCAAATTTTATTTATTCATGATTCTGTATTCTCTGAAAAAAATCATGTATTTTGCGTAATTTTCTATGGAAATGTGTATTTGCTATAAAAAAATGGATGTTTCTCTCTGTGTGTCTATTGCATCTGTATCAACTCTCTGTTACGTATGTTGCAAGTAGATGGTTGGAAGGTGAAAATTGCCAACTTGTTATGTCTATGGTGTCATATTGAAAATAAGCTCCTAATCATTTATCAACTCTTTGCTTTATTGTATATATAAATTTATATACAATAAAAATCCCAGTGTGTAACTAGAGGAGTTGAAGAATGAAGCCACCAGCAGTACCATCCAGTAATAAATTATTCCCCAAGCACATATTGCCTGTTTCACAAATCATCACCACTACACTGTTTTTATTAATATTTCATCCATCCCTTGTCACCACCATAAAATCTTTCCAATACTTTTGTTTTCATTTTAATTACTTTTTTGTCTTTGAAGAAAATGTTTCTGAATTTTTAAATTATTTTCTCATTGTTGAACAAAATGTTTCACTTTTTTGTGGGTTTTTACCCAAAATAACGTGTTGCGTTTTCTTTAGTTCTTCTCAGTGTCCTGGAGAATGCTTGAAATCAGGCTCAGAGCTACAAGCTAGGGACTGACCACTAGGATACCAGTACCTCTTCCTTTTTTCAGCATCCTGACAGGATGCTACACCAACAAGTGTTCAATTAAGAGTGTACCTCTTTATTTAATTTATTGTCTTTGTTCATTAGTACCTTTCAATTAAATACAGACTACCTATCTTTTCCCTGCCATGTCTAACTGAATTTTTCCCCAGCTACGTAGAATATTTTTAATACTTTCATACTTAAGTGTTCTCCTTCCAGGCTATTGCATTTTCCCTATTGCTGCTGTAAAAAATCGCCACTAATTTAGTTGCTCAAAAGGTGATCCATTTAGAATCTGGCAGTTCTGTAGATTAGAAATCCAACACAAGTTTCTCTGGGCAAAAATCAATGTCTTGGGAGGCTGTGTTCTTTTCCAGAAGCTCTTGCAAAGAATTTGTTTTTAAGTTAATTCAAGTTGTTGGCAGATTAACACCCAATTTTCTTGCCAGCTGTCAGTTAAGTTATCCCCAGATTCTAGAGCCTGCCAACCTTTCTGGGCAAGTGGTCCCTTCTTCCTCCTAAAAATCCATTAATGGTGCATTCATCCTTCTCAGGTCATATAACTAGGAGTCCTCCTTAACTGCATATTTTCACCTTGAAAAACTCATGTAATGACATTTGGTCTATCTGGATGAAACACCCCATCTCAAAGTCCTTAATCACATTTACAATGTCCTGTTTGCCAGATAAAGTCAAATATTCACAGGTTTCATGATAGCCACCTTTGGAGGGCCATTATTCTGCTGACTACAGACATTGTATCTCTTAATATGAAGGAAATCTCTGGATCGTCATGCAAGACATTGTGAGGGATGATGATGATAGTGTTGATGATAGCGATGATGATAGTGATGGTGATGGTGATGATGATAACGATGGTGATGTAAGTGGGGATGATGGCGATGGTGATGATGATAGTGATGGGGATGATGCTGATGATGCTGATAATTATTGGGATGATGATGATGGTGGTGGAATGATGACGATGATGATGGTGATAATGGTGATGATGATGGTGATGATAATAGCGATGTGATGGTGGTGATGATTATGATAATGATGGCAAAGATGATGATGATGATAGTGGTGATGATGGTAATGATGATGATTGTATTGATGATGGTGATGATAATAATAATGATGGTGGTGATGAGGATGATGGTGATGGATGATGGTGGTGTTGGATGATAGTGATGATGTTGATGGTGATGATGATGATGGTGATGTTGATAATGATGGTGGTGATGGTGATGTTGATGGTGATGATGATAATGGTGATGGTGATGATGGTGGTGATGATGATGAAGACAATGATAGTGATGATAGTCATAATATGGTAGTGGTAGTGATAGTGATTGTAATTATAAGATTATAAAATCTTCTCATTGCTGTAAGGATTTAATCAGATAGAATATGTTATTGAAATGTGTGAAATAATAAAGAAATTGAGGTATTTTTTCTTTCCTACTTATGTAGAAATGTCATGTCCAACTTACAAACACATCCAGGACAAAATCAGATTTTGCGTTATATTTTTAAGGTCTTCCCTGTAGAATAAATTGAGCCATTTATTATAAACTTTCCTTATCTTTGCTTAACTCCCTTGGCAGACTGCTCTTTTCAGATGTAGGTGATGTGTCACCTGTTAAGGAGTTGAAACTGGCTGAGGTAACTCCCATGAGGATTTTCCTAAAGTTCGGTAGCTATGAGATCTAAGAACCTTGTGGGCTTGGTGACCATACCTATTCTGCCTGTGGCTTTGTTGTTTACAAAGCTATGAACAATTTTATTTAGTACTAGAGAATAAGTCATGGTGCCTTATGAAGGTAATGTTTTGACAAAGAATGGAAGGAAACTACTCTAGCAAAGGAGCCCCCATCTCAGATCAAATAGATCAACAATGTCATTTGTAATGTTTATATTTTTTTGAATTAAAAACTCATTTATTAAAAAATATACATTTAAAACACATTTACATATATATTAAACATATATATACATATTAAATACCCATTTATGAAAATACACACACACATGCACACGCGCGCGCGCACACACACACACACACACATTCCTGGCTTTTATTTGAGCAGAGATGAATCCAGGTGATATGGTTTGTCTGTGTGCCCACCCAAATCTCACCTTGAATTGTAAATCCCCATGTGTCAAGAGTGGGGCCAGGTGGAGATAATTAAATCATGGGGGTGGTTTCCCCCGTACTCTTCTCATGGTAGTGAATGAGTCTCATGAGACCTGATGGATTTATAAGTGGGAGTTTCCCTGCACAAGCTCTCTTGCCTGCCGCCATGTAAAACATGCCTTTGCTCCTCCTTGCCTTCCACCATGATTGTGAGGCCTACCCAGACACATGGAACTGTGAGTCCATTAAACCTCTTTCCTTTATAAATTACCCAGTCTCAGGTATATCTTTATAGTCTCAGGTATATCTTTATTACCAGCACGAGAACAGACTAATATGGAGTCTTGCTCTGTTGCCCAGGCTGCAGTGCAGTGGTGTGATCTCAGGTCACTGAAACCTCTGCCTCCCAGGTTCAAGTGATTCTCATGCCTCAGTCTCCCAAATAGCTGGGACCACAGGTGTGCACCACTATGCCTGGCTAATTTTTGTATTTTTAGTAGAGATGGCATTTTGCCTTGTTGTCCAGGGGTCTCAAACTTCTGACCTCAAGTGATCCACCTGCCTCTGCCTCCCAAAGTGCTGGGATTACAGACGTGAGCCACCATGCCCATCCATTCTCGGGGGATTTCTAAGAGATAGCAAGGATCCAGATGACTGACTGTAGTATAGCTCATAAAAGATACCTCAAGGGAAACCAGAATGGCTGTTCAGCTTAGGTGGCACTCTTGTTTGGCCAAGTTACTGACCTTCAATTAAATACACTCCTACTCTATCTGAAAGGGGTTCATGGGGTGGTGTTGGTGTTCATTAATTAATGACAATTTGATTCATAAACCAAGAATGGTGAAGTAAGTGATTTGGCAGGGTTGAGGAACATTTTCTTTCAAGTTGTAACTTGGAAAACTACCCTGAATATCAGATCTCTGCTTTGAAAGGGAAGAAGAGGAAAAGAACACCATGCCCCTTTAATGAGTTTGTGTCTTGAAAAAAATAGGCAGAAATGTACACTGGAGTCATTTTTTGGGTAGCCAAGACGAGGGAGTATTGGCCTGTTCCCTAAAGGCATATCATAGGCATAGATTCAGGGAGCTGGACACCATGTCACGGAGGCTTCTGAAAAGTGCCAGAAGAAATCTGTTTTTACCTTTCTTTAATACCAAGTATATTTATTGGAGAGTAAAACTTGAACATGCTGAATAGTTGCTTGGGATATGCCTTAAAATATAAGATAAAGGTAAGATGTGTGTCCTTAGTCTTTATGAAAGCTTTCTAACCCTACCTCACTCCTTTGACATGCACGCTAATCAAAAGTCACAAAAAAAAAGGAAGATAATGATTCTCAAGACAATTATCCACCCTTTGAAGGCTACAGAACCAACACATTGGGTTCTTTGATCCAAACGCTTGTCTGCAATCACCTCTACTCAGTCATTGCAAATCAATCACTAGACCAGAATTCTATGCTAAGTTCTGGACCCTAATACAACTTGATAAATATATTACATATATCTATTTAATATATTACATTAAATATTTTATTTATATTAATATTATATATTAATATATTTGTTATATCTCAATATTATATATTATATTATATTAATATATTATAATATATAACTATATATAGTTTATATAAATATAAAATAAATATATTTATATTAAATGTATTAATATAGTAAATAAATATATTTAATACATATAAACATATTAAATTTTTTTTGAGACAGAGTCTTGTTCTGTTGCCCAGGTTGGAATGTGGTGGTGTGATCTCTGCTCACGACAAGCTCTGCCTCCCAGGTTCAAGTGATTCTCCTGCTTCAGCCTCCTGAGTAGCTGGGATTACAGGTGCACACTAACCACGCCTGGCTAATTTTTGTATTTTTAGTAGAAACGGGTTTCACCATGTTGGTCAGGGCTGGTCTCAAATTCCTGACCTCAAGTGATCCGCCTGCCTCAGCCTCCCAAAATGCTGGGATTATATGCCTGAGCCACCATGCCAGGCCATGATATTAAAATGTCTTTAATAAATGTAACTGTAATCTCTCACACATATACATTTGGATATCACATAAATATACTTAATATGCTTATCCAAAATGAATCTAAGATTAGCTAAAGGATTCCAAAATTATAAGAGGAAGACTTATGATTTATCCAAATTCCATAATATTCTTCCTCCTATATTTCTTAAGGGATGACGATTTCCAACACGTTAGTATCCCAAACAAAAAACGAGGGCTCATGCACGATTCATTTAATTTTCCTCCCTAAATATGTTTGGGCTCGACCTTTGTCCCTTCGAAAGCTCCTACAGACCAGACATAGTGGCTCATGTCTGTAATACCAGCACTTTGGGAGGCTGAAGTGGGAGGATCACTTAGGCCCAGAAGTTTGAGACCAGCTTGGGCAACAGAGTGAGACCCCATCTCTATAATATATTGTATGTGTGTATATATGTGTGTGTGTGTGTGTGTGTGTGTATGTGTGTGTGTGTGTGTATATACACATATATATATACACACACATATATATACACACACATATATATATATACACATATTATATATATATATTAGCCAGGTGTGGTGGCATGTGACTATGGTCCCAGCTACTTAGGAGGCTGAGGTAGGAGGATTGCTTGAGCCCAGGAGGTCAAGGTTGCAGTGAGCTGTGATAACTTCACTGCACTCAGGCCTGGACAACAGAGCAAGACCATGTCTCAAAGGAAAAAAAAAAAAAAGATTCCTACATGGCATTCAAAAGACACCAGGATGGCTAAATAGTCGAAAGAAGAGCTTTATTGGTGATAATTGGTTTGCGAACTGGGAAGAGATAGTTTCTGGGGTGGACTGAAGATACTTTCTTTTTGAACAGGGGAAGGGCAGGTTGGGTTTTATGCCTCACAGGGTCCATATTACACAATAGAGTCGCACATATTCAGCAGCCTTGGGAGGAAAGCTATCCATATTTATGAGAGGAGCCAAGCTCATGCAGATTGGGTAGACATACATGTAACATACATCCCATGTTCACTTTGGTGTGAAGTTTTAGCATTTAAAATGGTGGTGGTGGTGATGATGATGATGACAATGATGATGGGGATGTTGATAATGATGATGATGGTTATGATGGCGATAAGGTAGAATTAAGCTCTTTATGTCAAAAAGTGAACAATAGGACACAAAGACAATTTGTGTACAGCCTCTGTAAGCTGCTGAAACTGATGGTAAGGTCTGCAGTTGCTTAGCAGAAAAGAAGGTTTGTGGGGCCAGTCCTCTGTCCAGTCAGAGTTGTAGTGATCTGGATTGAAAATCAGAGTTAGAAGGGGTTGGGTAACTTGCCTGATAGCTCTTATCTTAGGGAATTGAGCCATGGGAATTTAGAAATTTGCCTTGCCAACCAGAGCCTGAACCCTTCACACATAGGTAACTTTTGTTTCCTTAATTTTAGGATCCCTCTTTGTTGATAAAAAGGCATCTCTCTTTGGTCTCTCAGATGACATAGGACAGCTGACTTAAATGACACATTATGAGCATTCATTGAAAGAATGGCCAGTGCTTGGCAGTACTGGAACTTAAAAGACAATCAAAGTCTAGTGTAATTCCAGCACTTTGGGAGGCCGAGGCCGGTGGATCACTTGAGGTCAGGAGTACGAGACCAGCCTGGCCAACATGGTGAAACCCTGTCTCTATGAAAAATACAAAAAAAATTAGCTGGGCATGTTGGTGGGCACCTGTAATCCCAGCTACTCAGGAGGCTGAGGCAGGAGAATCACTTGAACCCAGTAAGTGGAGGTTTCAGTGAGCTGAGATTGCACCATTGCACTCCAGCCTGGGTGACAGAGCAAAACCTTGTCTTGAAAAAAAAAAAAAAAAGACAACCAATATAATTTTTTTGCTGACTACATTTATCAATGAATTAATAATTTTATTAACTCTGAGCAATAGGATGAAGATCTTTTGAAAAGATTTTTATTTCTGGCTATTAAATGGATGGCCTTATTTGATGGCAGCACAAGGTTATTTTTATTTTCGGCATCTTTTGAAATGACACATTGGTTTTACTTAGGGTGGCCACCAGTTATTTTTGCTTAGGAAATCCATGGATTATGGCACATGTGTCACATATTTACGACTTTCCCCTTCCACCCACAAACATGTCCCAGTGTGTTAGATGGTCTGCCTAATTATAGATGATCTGCCTAATAATATTTAGGTAGTCTGATTAATTACATTTCAAAAGAAAAACCTTTATTTTGAATATTTCACTGAATGGTCAGCAACATGGCATGTGCTGAAAAGACAGAGAATTAGGACTATTTGCATAGAAACTCACTTGTAACCTTGAACTTTAAAAAATGCCATAAAAACAATTTGATACAGGTTATAAATTACACTTTTTTTTTAAAACCGGAAATTGTCCTCTGTGCAACCTATACTTATTCTAACGTAGCCTTATTTTCCCTTCTGAAAAGATTAATTCAACTCAATTTTATTGCATTTATCTTTGCAGTAAGTCAGTTGTTTTACTGTCTGAGCTGAGTTTTCAATAAACTATTTAGAATGGCAAGAACATTGCCACTTTGCCACGGGTGTATTTCTGAGAATTTCTGCATCTGGTATTTGGAATGTAGTCTTAAAAGGTAATTGTTTTGTCTTGGGAGTGAGTGTTTAATGTCACTCTATTCACTGCATTAGAGACTTAAGTGAATAATAAAAATTGTAGTTCATTCTAAAATTTATTCCCTTCATCACCACCTAAGTTCCTAGGAGAATGTCATGTAAACCCAGCGGCATTAGAGTTAACTATTCCTAAAAGCTTTTGATTTTTTTTTTTCGGAAGATATTCTGAAAATATGAACAGTTTACCAAAACGCTTTCGAGTAATTTTGGAAAATCAACAATTGTAATATTTCTATCGGAGAGTGAAACATATTTAATAAGTTGTATTTTATTGGATGATTCTAAATCCTTATAAAAAGTTATAGCTTGAAAACAATGATCTTATTTTGGTGTTGATGTTTTATCTTCAAAGCACCTGTATCATAAACGTTAAATCAAATTTCAACAGCATTGATGTTTTCTGGCTATTTCTTAGACTTTTGATTTTTTTGTTTGTTTTGTTTTGACAGAGTCTTGCTCTGTCACCCAGGTTGGAGTGCAGTGATGCGATCTCCGCTCACTGCAACCTCTGCCTCCCAGGTTCAAGCGATTCTCCCACCTCAGCTTCCCGAGTAGCTGGGACTACAGGCACCTGCCACCATACCCAACTAATTTTTTTTTGTATTTTTATTAGTGACAGGCTTTTGCCATGTTGGCCAGGCTGGTCTCAAACTCCTGACTTCAAGTGATCTGCCTGCATAGGCCTCCCAAAGTGTTAGGATTACAGGTGTGAGCCACTGCACCTGGCCTTCTTGGACTTTTGAATTTCAATTATTGAGTCAGGAATCCAAGAATGCATTTAACAAGTGTTTGTTTTGTGCCTACTTTGTATGGTGAACTAGCAAAGTGCTGGGAATATAGCAACACACTCTTATGGAGTTGGAAATCATGTAGGGAGAGAGGCAATGAACAAACTCATATGATATGGTATCAAGTCCCCATAGTTGTAGGCCCTATAAGAAAACAATTATAACTATAGCAAAGAATGTCTGGAAACTACAGCCCATGGGCCAGGTGTTGCTCTCCACCCATTTTTGTAAATAAAGTTTTATTGGAACACTGCCACACTCATTCACTTATATACAGCATATGAATGCTTTCCCACTAAAACAGCAGAGTTAAGCATATGTGGCTGAAACCACTGACTCACAAAGCCTAAAATATCTATTATCTGACCATTTGTAGTAACAGTTGGAGACCCCTGGTATAGAGATTTTAGGGTGATTCCATTTTATTATAGGATGGACAGAGGGTTTCTATGAGAATGTGAATTTTCAGCAGCAGAGTCTACAATTAAATATGAGAGAAACCCATGGATATATTAGGGAAAAGATATTTTCCTGTTGAGAAAATAACTGGTACATGATTTGTTTTGAAAGCCCCCCTCCAAAAAAAAATCAAAACCAAGTCATAACTCAGACTATTGGATTTTAAAATGTGATGTATGTTGAAGGTGGGGTGTCTATATTTTGTTTCTTTGTTATAAGGATACTTATGAGTTTTTTCTTTTACCTTTTTTTATTTTAAAATGGTCTCAGAGGAAGTTGCAAAAATAGCACAGAGTCCCATATAATGCTTCGCTCCATCCATGTGCAATGGTGACATCTCACACAGCTGTAGTGTGTTATAAAAACCAGGAAATTGGCATTGGTACAATCCTGGTAAGGAGACTACAGACCTTGTTCAGTTTTTACTACTTTTATAATCCCACAATAACGTGTTTTTGTCCTTGTGTGTGTAATTCTATGTCATTTTATCCCATGTGTAGATTTGCATGACTACTAAACAATCAAGATTAAAAATTGTTCCATTGTCACAAAAGATGCCCCTCCTGGTGCTTCTGTTAGCACCTGCTGCACCCATGCAATTTTCCTGACAACCACTCATCTCTTCTCTATCTCTGTCATTTTGTCATTTTGAGGACATTTTGTAAATGAGATCATGCAGTGTATGACCTTTTGATATGTACTTTTTTTCACTCAGTATAATGCCTTTAGGTCTACTTAGGTTGTTGTGTGCATCAATAGTTTATTCTTTTCTATCGTTCACTCATATTCCACAGTATGGAGATACCACAGTTTATTCAACCATTCATTCATTCAATGACTTTTAGCTTCTTCCTAGGATTTTAATCTTTTTAATTAATTTATTTTTTAAAGGCAGCATCTCGCTCTGTCGACCAGGCTGGAGTGCAGTTTGTGCAAGCATGGTTCACGGCAGCCTCGATCTCCCAGGCTCAAATAATCCTCCTACCTCAGCCTCCTGAGTAGCTGGGACCACAGGCACATGCCACCAAACCAGGCTAATGTTTTTGTATTTTTTTTTTGTAAATACAGGATTTTGCCATGTTGCCCAGGCTGGTCTCAAAGTCCTGGGCTCAGGCGATCCTTCTGCCTTGGCCTCCCAAAGTGCCATGATTATAGGTATGAGCCACTGTGCCTGGCTAGAGTTTGCTCTTCTAAATAAAGTTGCCATGAACATTTGAGTACAGGTTTTTATTTGAATGTTGTTTTGATCTCTCTGGCATAATTTCCAATGAGTACAATTATGAGTTGTACGTGTCCATGTACATTACAATGGTTTCTTTCTTGATATTATGCTTAGTCTATTTTTTATAATTTACATACACTGTTGGCAGTAAGATGGACAGTTTATTGCCCTAAAATTATTTAGGAAAACCTACACAAACCCACATAAAATGATTTTAATTCTCTTTTAAGAATTTTTTTCTTGCATACCAAATATAGATTTTCCAGACCTTTTTAGATACCTGATTTGGTAGAAATGATTGTTTCTTTTTTTTACCTAGTTTCAGAAATCATAATCAATTGACATAATATTACATTTTTTATTTAAATTTTTTTAAAAATCCTTTTGGAAATTACAAAATTATATGTTCTAATCACTCACTTTATCTCATTTAAAAGGTATCAGTTTTTGTGAGGCTATCACTATATAAATTTGTTTGGTGTATGATTCTTTCTCCATTGTCTTAACACATGGCTTGTCAAAATAGAGTACTGAAGAAACTCCACAAGCAGAAAATGTTCTCAAAGGGCAACAGACATTTATTTTGTCTTCACCACTCTCATATGCTATACATCTTCCCAGAAGCATGTTCTACAACTTATCACACTCACAGAGAAAACACTGCCATAAACAGATGTGTATGCCACTTGCAGACAGAATTCAGCAAATCTTAAACATAAAGCAAACCAAACCTTTAATAAATTGCCAACAATGGACAAATACGGTGCTGTCAACAAGATCCCCTGAACTTACGTTCAGAGAATGACAAAGTCAAAGAAACTCAGAGAAAACAGAACAACGTTTTAAATAAACTACACTGAATATCTTCAAAGACATTGTCTGCCATATGCTGGAGAATATCACATCAGAAGGAGAGGAAGGAAATTAATTTTTCATCATTGACATATAAAAATCAATGGATGGCATGAATAGCAATTTAGATATGGGTGAAGAACAAATATGAGAATAGGAATTTCAAACCAAGAATGATCATGAAAAAAGAAAGAAAAAAAAAAGCCATGCAACATTAAGGCTGAATCCATTCATTATAAAATTAAGCTAAAATGAATTTCATGACAAGAGAATAAAGAGTAGGCTGTATGCAAAATTCCTAATAGTAGAGAAAAATTTTGTGAAGCTGAAGAAATAAATATATCCCACATTAGTGAGATGTGAAGCTGGCTGGGCTTCTAGGGCGAGTGGGGACTTGGAGAACTTTTCTGTCTAGCTAAAGGTTTGTAAATGCACCAATCAGCACTCTGTCAAAATGGACCAATCAGCTCTCTGTAAAACAGACCAATCAGCTCTCTGTAAAATGGACCAATCAGCAGAATGTGGGTGGGGCCAAATAAGGGAATAAAAGCAGGCCACCTGAGCTAGCAGCAGCAATGTGCTCAGGTCCCCTTTCACTGTGTGGGAGTTTTGTTCTTTCCTCTTCGCAATAAAACTTGCTGCTGCTCACTCTTTGGGTCCGCGCTGCCTTTATGAGCTGTAACACTTAACGACGAAGGTCTGCAGCTTCCCTTCTGAAGCCAGTGAGACCACGAACCCCCCCAGGAGGGATGAACAACTCCAGACTAGAGGAATGAACTCAGGACGCGCCACCTTTAGGAACTGTAACACTCACCGAGGAGGTCTGTCACTCTTTGGGTCTGCACTGCCTTTATGAGCTGTAACACTCACCGTGGAGGTCTGCAGCTTCACTCCTGAAGTCAGCAAGACCACGAACCCACGGGGAGGAATGAACAACTCCGGACGCGCCACCTTTATGAACTGTACCACTCACCGCGAAGGTCTGCAGCGTCACTCCTGCAGTCAGCGAGACCACGAACCCACCAGAAGGAAGAAACTCCGGACACGTCCGAACATCAGAAGGAACAAACTCCGGACACACCATCTTTAAGAACTGTAACACACTTACCGCGACGGTCCGTAGCTTCATTCTTGAAGTCAGTGAGACCAAGAACCCACCAATTCCGGACACGTTAGGAGACCATAATCGGCTAAAAAAAGACTTGTGACCAAAAATTTGTAATTAGACATAATATGTGCACATTTAGAATGTCAAGAACAGAGTTGGACATGTTGGCTTATGCCTGTAATCCCAGCACTTTGGGAAACTAAGGCGGGAGAATCACTGGAAGCCAGGTGTTTGAGACCACCTTGGGTGACATAGGAAGACCCCATCTCTACAAATAACAATATTAAAAAATTAGCCTGGCAGGGTGGCACATGCCTGTGGTCCCAGCTACTCAACAGACTGAGGTTGGAAGATTGCTTGAGCCCAAGAGGTCGAGGCTGCAGTGAGCTATGATTGCCCCACTGCACACCAAGTTGGGCTACAGAGTGAGACCCTGTCTCTAAAAAACAACGAGAAAGTTATTAAATATATTTCACCTTTTCTCAAGACATAGCTTGAAGCAGGGACCTTCCCCTTGTTAAGCACAGCTTTCTTCAGTAACGAGATAAAGATACAATAAACAAAAAAGATGCCATAAAGTAAATTGTATTTTCAAGGAAGATGCCAGCATGAATGGAATGATATATCTGTTATGTGGCAGCAGCTTTACCTTAAAAATTCAGTACATCTGAAACATCCAATTGCCTCAGCATCTCAGACCAACATCAGAGTCGGATTTTTATTTGGGGGGGTAGGAATCTACATGGAAGTCAAACACAGAAAGAAGGCACCAAGCCAATGCTAAAGATGCCTCAACCCAGATAGTCAAATAAATGGGGTAAAATAAAGGGGAATTTTCACCATCAATGCCATGAGACACAGCATCTGAGTGCATGCAAACCTCATGGTCAGACAGGAAGTCAGAGTGAGACATAACTTCCCACCTCTCATTTTCATGACGGACAGTGAGAAACATAGTGACTCCCTCTGTAACAATGTAGACACTGAGGGTAACACCCACCAAACTTTGAGCAGGAGAAAAGCAGCAAAAAGGACACTGAAAGGGCTACAAAATAAAAACTTTTCACCATCTCACCTCAGAAACTCTTTGTAGACTTTCAGAATTAAATGTATGGTACAGAATTAACTGCATAAGGCTCTGATGGAAGCTTAGCACACGAGTTGCCAGTGAAATCTATTTTTTCTCTACTTGGTACCTATTGTCTGACCTTAGGAAACAGATGGATTAGAGAGAGCAAACCAATATCAATGACAATTTCAGGTAGACAATGTATGATACGTAAGGACATACTACGGTATTGTTAACCTGTCAGATATGCAAAGTCAGAAGCCCACAGTGAGAAGAAAATGTTTGTTATATATAATTATGAACAGATTAGACAACGCATAGGCTGTAGTGTGGACAACTTTCTGGTTTAGAAATTGGTACCTTTGTAAAAAAGAGGAAAGGCAGAATTTGACTGATGACAGGAACTATATTCCAATAGACTTTGGAGGTATTAAGAGGGAGGAAATGGAATCCTGGGGTAAAATTGAGTTTAAATTCAATTTTTAATTTGCATGAAGACTCAGTTGTCATGGACGCTTAAGGTAGATAATTATGTAGGATGATGTGAATGGAAATAAATCAATTTCATTGAGTGCAAGAGTGTGCATTTCTCAGTGTTAAGGATATTCTTCAAACGTATGTCCAAGAACTTGTATGTGTGTTAGAGACAGTGTCTCACTATGCTGCCCAAGCTGGTCTGAATCTCCTGGCCTCAAGTGATCCACCCACCTCTGCCTCCCAAAGTGCTGGAATTACAGGCAACAGCCATTGCACCTGGCCCAGAAACTCTTGAATAGTGATTTAACAGAGTGCATGAGAACCCAAAATTAGCTTGAAAGATGGATTTGTTTTAAACATGCTTATACAGCCACACAGTATTGGGTCCAGTAAATGCCAATGTTCAGCTATGACTCAATCTCAGTCTAGCAGTGCTCATTTCCTTTAACTTGAAAACAGGAATGGACAGCCTTCCTTACTTAAATATTATCTTAAAAATAATTAAATATTATCTTTAATGGAAGATTATCTTAATTTAAAAATTAGACACTGCCATCAAATCTTCCGTGTGTTGCAGAAGTCATCCTATTATGTAATTTTAACCAAAATAGATGAATATTTTAGCTTTCTCCAGGCACAGATAGACAGAAATTAGACATTAGAACATGCTCGTATTGTGGGTAAAATGCATAATTCTTCCCTGGAAGCCTGATGTCTAATTGAACTGATGTGTAATTAAAATATATGCCTGAAACAAAGAAACTCATGTGACTGAAACAAGGTTATTACATTACCACAATGTACACAATGCTGGTGTTAACAATAAAACCGAAATCATTAGAATTCAGAAAATAATTGACAAACACAAAATAATTACTTAAGAAAGACTTGTTGCAAAACTGACATGAATGTAACAATGTGAAAGTTATGCAAAAATTATTAACTTAAAATCATTCATAAACTACCTTAAATACAAAAATTTAATAGAAAAATAACACACCCAAACATTCAAAAAAGTATTTCTGAATTTTGCACTTAATGTTCTATGGAAAATATCTGACATAAATGAGGATGCAATAAAAGGTTCTTATTAGTAGTTTTTTCCCCTACTACTACAAACTGCTTGTGATTAAAAAAAAAGAAAAGAAAAGAAAAGTGGGACTGGTCTTGGTGGCTCACGTCTGTAATCCCAGCACTTTGGGATGCTGAGGCAGGGGGATCACGAGGTCAGGAGATTGAGACCATCCTGGCTAACATGGTGAAACCCTGTCTTTACTAAAAATACAAAAAAAAAAAAAAATAGCAGGATGTGGTGGCAGGCACCTGTAATCCCAGCTACTCGGGAGGCTGAGGCAGGAGAATAGCTTGAATCCAGGAGGTGGAGTTGCAGTGAGCCAAGATCTTGCCATTGCACTCCAGCCGGGGTGACAGAGTGGGACTCCTTCACAAAAAAAAAAAAAAAAAAAAAAAAAAAAAAGGGTAGAACTTAGCCAGGTTTCTGTACAAAGTTACTAAAAATAAAGTTCCTTCATTTTCTTGAGATGTTTATAGACAGCGTGTCTCTTGGGAGATGCTCAAAGAATAAGCAGTTTCCTCTCTTGCAGAGTACATTCAGTTCCACCTCATTCCAATTAAAAAATTGACTTCTCTTTGTTGAGGTGATTTTTTTATACTGAATTTCTACTCAGAAAAGGGCATTGATAAGCTTTTCTACTTTCAAAGCAAGATACCATTTTTATTCCACAATGATGTAACTTTTTAAAAATTTGTATTATAATGATATCCATTCTTTGCAATTTCACTTAAAAAGTAACACCAATTCTATACAGAAAAAATTTCAAAGGGAGATGAAGAAAATGAAATAAATCAAATGAGAAACTCAATTCTACCTATCAGGTAGAGCAGATGTTATACACACACACGCACACACATACACACACACACACACACATATCTCCTACCCATTCTTCTATTTTGTTTGAGGGTGGTTATGAATATCATTCTAGCAGTGGGATTCTAGCAGTGGGAAAAGTGCGGAAATAAGAAAAATGTTTCATTTCCTTTGTAACATATCTCCAAGTCATGGTGTAGTCTTAAAATTCCAACCCTGAGAATGAGTTAGTCGAAAACATCCCAGTTGCCCTCCTGGGTGAATGTTAATGAGAAGAACTGATCTTGTTGTCATTTTTGTGTGTGTGCATTTCATGCTTATTTGCTTTTATTTTGGGGGTTTTTTGGTTTGCTTGTTTTTTGAGACAAAGTCTTGCTCTGTCGACCAAGCTGGAGTGCAGTAGTGCAATCATGCTCATTGCAGCTTCGACTTCCTGGGCTTAAGTGATCCTTCACCTCAGCCTTCAGAGTAGCTTGGGTTACAGGTGCACACCACCACATCTGGCTAATTCTTTTCATTTTATTTTTTGTAGAGACAGAGTTTTGCTGTTTCCCAGGCTGGTCTTGAACTTCTGGGCTAAAGTGATCCACCTTCCTCAGCCTCCCAAAGTGCTCACAGACGTGAGCCATGGCACCCAGCCTATTTGTTTATTTTACTTTTTATTGACTAATTTTTAATGTCTTATTTTTCATTGGTCAACTTTTCATTGTATGTCTCTATCAAAAACCATTTATTTATTTCTTGGCATATTTTGCATGTTTAATTATGTGTGGAATTTAAAAATTGTCCTTTCCCATACTTTGATTATTCTTGATATATATCTTTTTTTTCTTTTTTAATTGTTTAGAATACTGGATAGTTTTTGCACATTGTTATTAACTCATCTTAATATCTTATGTTTAGCTTCTTTTGAATAACTATCAATTTTACTTTACTTTGTATATCTTATGTTTTACCATACTGCCTTGTTAATTACTGATTAATCAATGTTAAGTAAAAATTTCAGTTTGCCTTTCTTTTTTAACTGGGCTCATAGTGTTGACAAAAAAGAGCCAAACTCTGTAAATTACTGAAGAGGTTTATTCTGAACCAAATATGAGTGACACAGTCTCAAGAGGTCCTGAGAACATATGCCCAATGTGCTTGGGTTGCAGGTTCATTTTATACATTTTAGGAAGACAGAAGTTACAGGCAAAGGCATAAATCAATACATGTAATGAATACATTAGTTCGGCTGGGAACGACAAGGCATCTCCAAGCAGGGGCTTCCAGGTCATAGGTGGATTCAAAGGTTTCCTGATTGACAGTTGGTTGAAAGAGTTAAGCTTTGCCTAAAGAGTTGAAATCAGTGGAGAGAAATACTTGAGTTTAGGGGGTTGCAGAAGCCAAGGTTCTTGTTACTTAGATGAAGTCTCTAAGTAGCATGGTTCAGAGAGAATAGATGGTAAATGTCTCTCTTTACAGGGCTTAAATGTCAGATTGTTAGTTAAATCTCCCAGGATCAGGAAAAGAAAGGGAAGGAGATTTCCTAAAAAATCCACATTTGTCCCACGAGCAATGGCTTTGCAGGGCCACTTCAAAATATCTCAAAGAAAATCTATTTTGGTGTAAAGTACTTTGATTTCCTTCAGGGTCTACAGTCTGTCATGTGATGCTATACCAGAGTCAGGTTGGAATTTGGTATCTTATTGCCACAGAGGGTCTGTTTTGTCAGTCTTATGAGCTCTGTTTTAGCCTTAGGTCAGTTGGATATAAGCTCCAAAGGGAGCAGGTATAACAAGGCCTGTCTGACACTTTCCAGTCATGGCCTGAACTAGTTTTTCAGATTATTTGTGGTGGGGGGAGATCCCCTTGGCCAAGAGAAGACGGGGTCTATTCAGTTGATTGGGGATTTAGAATTTCATTTTTGTTTTACAGTAGCAATAGAACCTTAATGAATACTCCACAGCCTGCAAAGTTACAACTTTAATTTGGATGTCTCTGGATTCATGCAAGTACTTCCCAAGTGACAAAGGTCACTAAGAGAATAGCAGAGGAATTGGAGGTTGAATAAAGGGCAGAATGAGTGAGAGCCTGAGAGCAGAAGAAAGGCAAAGGGGCAGGTGAGCAAGAAGCAAGATATGAAGGGGAAGTTGAGCAGCCAAAACAAAAGTGAGATTAAAAAAAAAAGTGAGGCCGGGCGCGGTGGCTCATGCCTGTAATCCCAGCACTTTGGGAGGCCGAGACGGGTGGATCACGAGGTCAGGAGATCGAGACCATCTTGGCTAACATGGTGAAACCCCGTCTCTACTAAAAATACAAAAAAATTAGCCGTGCGTGTTGGTGGGCGCCTGTAGTCTCAGTTACTCGGGAGGCTGCGGCAGGAGAATGGCATGAACCCAGAAGGCAGAGCTTGCAGTGAGCCGAGATCGCGCCACTGCACTCCAGCCTGGGCGACAGAGCGAGACTCTGGCTCAAAAAAAAAAAAAAAAAAAAAGTGAGTAAGAAGTCCCAAAGACCGGCTAGATCTGGACCAAACCTTTCAGGTGAAGCTCTTCAGAGATAGGCATGCTCATTAGAGAGAAAAAGTATCCTTAAAATGACCCCACATGGTAATCAGCTACTTAAAGTGTATACATATGGACTGCATATCATGAATGTAATTAAAATTGTGGGATGGAGGCGTTGCGCAAGGGCATAAGTGCCTCAGTAACTAAGCAATCCACCTGTCAATCAAAAGGCAGACACTTGCTAGAGATTAGGCAGCCTTGGGAGAAGAAGATAAAAAAACACACAAAAGAATCTGAACTATTAGGTTGGTGCAAAAGTGACTGCGGCTTTTGCCACTAAAAGTAAAGGCAAAAACCGCAATCTAATATGGCGAGCTGGGGCTGTTTTCATCTCGCAGAGGTCAGTCTGCTCTCCCTCTCCCAGAGTGGAATACTGTGCTGAATAAACTTTTGCCGCTTTGCTTTCCTCTGTGTGTGTGTCAAGTCCAATTATTTGTTCGGGACACCAAGAGCCTGTAACTGTGCAGCACCATCTGGTAACATATGAAGGCAATACTGCGTGTCATAGGCATTCTTTACTTGGTGAAGTTTCAGAATAATTGGTGGGTGGTAGCACCGTAGCAATGTGACTTGTCCAATGCTGTGGATTTCATGACCCTGGGAAATGTCTGTATTTCCGTCTACCAGCTTGGCGTGCTGTCTGTGCAGGAACGCTTCGTGGGTGATTACCATCTGCTGTACTTTCCATCCCACCTAAGTGAAAGTGATGCTTTCCCAACAGCAATTTATTCTTCAGAAACAGGCAATTAAACTCTCTAAGGGTCTCAGCTCCTTCAAAATGGAGTTTTAAACTAGATGTTAAGGATTGGTTTAATAGTGACTTTTAGACAAAATTCGTTCATTAATCATCATCGATAACAAAGGATGCAGATAAAAATTAGGCAATCTTAGAATATCACAGAATGTCGCTGTTTTCTCAGTAGCTAACCCAATGTTTGGCACGAACAATGCATGAAATAAATATTTTTAAGTTGACATTTAGAAGGCTAATTAACTGGTTAACATATTATGCTTGTTTTCATAAATCAGAGAAAAATCAAATTGTTATACAAATTAGAGCTACTAAACTATGTCAGAAACGTTCTGTTTTTAACTATTAGCATTTTTCTTCAGCGCAACAATATTTTTATGATAAAAGACGTTGCTTATTTGTTGATTAGAAAAACTACAGATTTTTCGTTTTCTGTATAGCTATTAATTAGATAAAAGTTATGGATATTATAATTAGCCAAATATGTGTAGCACTGCCACAAACTCTGGACTTATTTGAAGACTATTAGTAGGATTCTTATTAATGGTGGATAAATAACATCTCTGAATTTATAAATTAGACCTTCAATGTATGCATTTTCCAAGTTTATTGATTTATATTATAAATTTTATGTGTTCAAGGGATTCAGTGTTAGTGATTATTGCCCTAATGAATGCCTGTGTTTGAATATTTTAATGATTTGTAATAGAAAATGAAAGAAATTTGGAATTACTAACAAATGTAGGATAAACATGTGTCAATTATAAGATTTTGATTATAGTTATGAATCTATATGACATTCAGAGAATCTCTTTAAATCTTTGGTTCAGTTGGGCACAGTGGATCACATCCATAATCCTAGCACTTTGGGAGACCAAGGTGGGCAAATTGCTTGAGCCCAGGAGTTCAAGACCAGCCTGGGCAACATAGTGAGACCCCATCTCTAAAAATCAATCAATCAGTCAGTCAGTCAGTCTTTGGTTCAGCTCCACTTTGAAATAAGAAAATTGGATATGTAATTTCTATAAATCCTGATATTTTTGGCCCAGTAAATATATTTTCTAAATAATGTGATTAAAGGCCAGGCTAAGTTTTTGTCAATTATTTTTAATGTTTTTCAAATATTTCTTTAAAGTTTCAGATAGAAACACAGCAATCTGAAATACTCCAATCACTAAAATGAATTTTGGTTTGTTTAGATATTTGTACAGTTCTTCAAGTTATCTATGTGGATGCTTTTATGGACTACGATGGTCTCCATTTCTGAAAGAAATATTGAGAATGTGATATTGGATAATTTACATTCAAGCCAAAGAAGATATAAATTTTAACAGCAGAAGTACCTAGCAGTTTCTCATAGCTAAATATTCACCTTAGCTGAGCAGCCAAAACAAAAGTGAGATTAAAAAAAAAAAAAGTGAGTAAGAAGCCCCAGTAGCCAGCTAGATCTGGACCAAAAAATTGCCAAAAATAGATCATTTCCAATATTCCCTTCAAGCTTGCCAAGTCTGTATTTTCTTCCAATGACAGTTACAGATAGATGTAGAGATGTATAAAATGTAAAGAATCAAAAGTTACAACCTAAAACTATTTTTATAGATGACTATTAGCATTGCTGCTTGCGGACAGACATGGTGGCTCATGCCTGTAATCCCAGCACTCTGGGAGGCTGAGGTAGGTAGATCACTTGAGGCCAGCAGTTCGAGACTAGCCTGCCCAACATGGTGAAATCTCGTCTCTACTGAAAGTACAAAAATTATCCTAGTGTTGTGGCACCTGTAGTACCAGCTACTTGGAGGCTGAGGTGAGAGGATCCCTTGAACTCAGGAGGTGGAGGTTGCAGTGAGCTGAGATCGCACTATTGCACTCCAGGCTGGGCAACTGAGTGAGACCCTGTCTCAAAAAGAGAAAAGCAGCTTGCAAAAATGACACTAATTAACAGTATTAGAAAAGTTTTATATTACAATGATGTCATTTATATATAGATATTTTTTATTTATAGTTTATATACTTTTTATGTTACTTTCATACACACAGACACAATCAGTCCCATTTGTCTTGTGCCTTCAAGCAGGAAGCTTCAGAGCATGTAGTAAGAATTAAGGATAAAGTCTGTACTAGAAAGCATTAATCTTCAATCAATTTAATTTAAATTTGGGGTTCATTGGTCACGTTCCAGGAATAACTTATTTAACTACTTGAAAACTTCCGGTGGAAGGAAGGAAAGACAAAAGGACATAAATTGCATTTATCCTACACATTCAATTAATGTGTGAACACATTATTTAAAGCAGCATCTTTATTTTGTTGAGAGCTGTATCTTCAGTAGTAACAAGTATGACTGGCATTTAGTAGCAAATATATATTTGTTGAAAAGTTGACCAGTTTCAGGTATTAAACTCGTAACTTGAGTCATTGGCATAGTCTTAGTGTGATGATACATTTTTATCCTCAGTTGGGTGATACCAGAACATAGTGGCATTTATTTTCCTTACCCATGTTATTAACTAATTATATGAGTGAAAGCTCTCTTGTAGCAATGCATGCAACATTTAATTACTGTCATTAATCAAATTATAATGATTACGAGCATGTTTAATAAACCTCAGAAACTAGTTACTCTCCCCTCCACCAACTATGTTACACAGAGCAGCTGTGTGGTTTATCTTAGAAAGGTTGAAGAACAAGGCTGGGTGCAGTGGCTCATGGCTGTAATCCCAACACTTTGGAAGGCCCAGAAGGGAAGATTGCTTGAGGCCAGGAGTTTGAGACCAGCCTGGACAACATGGCAAAACTCCATCTCCACAAAAAAAGTTAAAAAATTATCTGGGTGTGGTGGAGCACACCTGTAGTCCCTGCTATATGGGAGGCTGAGGTGGGAGGATTGCTTGAGCCCAGGAGCTTGAGGCTACAGTGAGCCATGATTGTGCCACTGAACTCCAGTCTGGGCAACAGAGTGAGACCCAGAAAGAAAGAAAGAAAGAAAGAAAGAAAGAAGGAAAGAAAGAAAGAAAGAAAGAAAGAAAGAGAGAGAGAGAGAGAGAGAGGGAGGGAGGGAGGGAGGGAGGAAGGAAGGAAGGAAGGAAAGGAGAGAGAAAGAGAGAAAGAGAAAGAAAGAAAAAGAAAGAAGAAAGAAAAGTCAGTGAAGAAAGAAAGAAAAAGAAAGAAAGAAAAGTTTGAAGAATATGGAGGAAAAAACACAAACCACCAAATATTCCGCACATTTGTTCAGGGTGTTACAGAGCTGAAATGTAGAGAGAATACATGGAATACACACTTTCAAGAATACAATTGCTTTCCCACAGAGATTTGTTCCTTTACCAAATGTGATGGATTCTGGTGCTAAATGTCAAAGCAGTGGTTGTTCTGGTGTTTAATGGCCCCAGTTGAGGTGTAATGTATTGAGGGAATTCTTTCCAACACAAAAATATACATAGCTGGTTGACTGTCACTTCAAAATTCATATTTTCAATCTTGCTCCTTTGTAGAATTTGTTTAGATTCCATTTGTACCAGCTGGGGCAAGAAAAAAGAATATTTTTGCTTAAAACTGATTGGAAATTTCATTTTCTCTGAGGAATATGTGAAATTTCTGTCAAGCAGAGCTATTTCATTGAATCTGTTATCCCAGTGGATTTCTCAGAGAAAAGTGTGTGGTCTCTACAATGTAGAAAAGCAAAATCAAAAAGATGCTGCAGAATTCACAGTAGCATTTTACATGAAAAGTGACATGTTTCATCAAAAAACCCCACTGAGACAGGAGAGTTCCCGTGACCCCCTTGCGGGATGGACTTGCGACAGGGATGTGGTTCATTTACTCCCCCTTGTGGGAGGGGGAGCACGCAGGTGAGCGGGTGCAGGAGCTGGGGCGAGTGATTTTGAGTTCTGGCCCCAAGGCGGCGTCTAGGAGTGTGTTACAATTAATGTTCTTTTAGCAGTTGCCGTCCATGCCGGCTAAGTGTTAACCAGATCAGTGGAGAGTCAGGGTGACAGCCTTTTACACCCTGCTCTCTTGGTACCCGGGTCCTTGTCCCGCCTCCAGGAAGAATCAGCTCACATGGACTTGAAGGATGATGAATGCAGAGGTTTTCTTAAGCAGTGGAAGTGGCTCTCAGCAGAAGGGGAACTGGAAAGGGGAGGGTGCGGAAGAAGGTGATCTTTCCCTGAAGCCTGGCCATCTCTGGGCAAGCTTCTCTCCGAAGTCGTGCCATCTGAACTTAAGCTGCGTCTATCCATAGTCTCTGATGCTCAGTTGCTTCTTCTCCTCTCGACATGTGCCACTTGTCTCTCTGCCAGCTGAGGTCTGGAGTTTATATGGGCACAGGACAGGGAGGGAGAGTGGGCCAAAAAAGTAACATTTGGGCAGAAATACAGGGATAACTGTTCTCATTTAGGGCCACGGTTTCCAGGGGTGGGGCCTTTGCCAGGGAATCGCCCGCTTCTATCCAGTATTTCCCTACCTCCTGTCTGTATCACCATGAGTAGCATTACATAGGAATCATTTCCAGGAAGTTCTCACAAGGAAGTAATAATCCATAATTTAAAAAGGTATATGGGGCCAGGGACAGGCATGGTGGCTCATGCCTGTAATCCCAGCACTTTGGGAAGCCGCGGTAGGCAGATCACTTGAGGCCAAGAGTTTGAGACCAGCCTGGCCAGCATGGTGAAACCCCATCTCTACTAAAAATACAAAACTTAGATGGGTGTAGTGGCGGGTGCCTGTAACCTCAGCTACTCAGGAGGCTGAGGCAGGAGAATCACTTGAACCCAGGAGGCGGAGATTGCAGTGAGCCAAGATTGTGCCACTGCACTCCAGCTTGGCAATAAAGTGAGACTCTGCCTCCAAAAAACAAACAAAAAACAAACAAAAAACAAAAAAACAAAAAAAAACTTATTGGGTCTGGGCACCATGGGTCACACCTGTAATCCCAGCACGTTTGGAGGGCAAGACAGGTGGATCGCTTGAGCTCAGGAGTTCAAGACCAGCCTGGGCAACACGGTGAGACCTATTATTTTTTTTTTTTTTAACAAATAAAGAGTACATAAGAATCCTTATTTGTAAATATGTAAGTAGGTTGTAATTACCATTACTATAAATTACTTCTTTAGACAAAATCAACACTTGGTCCTGAATTCTCTCTTTTGTAAGGAAAATTTTTAAAGGAAAGAGTTGTTGTTGACAGTGTATTTTAAAAATTAAAATATCATTATTCAGCCAGGGCAGAAAAAATAAGAATGCTATATTTTTGCTTTAGTTTTATATTTAGCGTACATTATGAACATTTGTCTATTTTTTTAACTCGTTGTTTATTTCCAATAATATTTTAAACCTGCTTGGATACCATGAGAAGAAAATCTAATTAAATAAAATTGAAAATTATTTTTTAAACTCATTGTGTTGTTTTTAGTATCACTTGAGCAATAGGTTCCCTGTTTTTGCTTTTCGTTTTTTGTTTTAATCTGAAAAGCATGTGAACTCCCAAAAATCAGAGGTCATTTGGAAGGAATTAAAAAGAGCAGACTGGTGCAGTGGCTCACGCCTGTAATCCCAGCATTTTGAGAGGCTAAGATGGGCAGATTGCTTGAGCCCAGGAGTTCAAAACCAGACTGGAAAACTTAGTTGGGCCCTGTCTCTACAAAAAAATTAGCCAGGCGTGGTGGTGCACACCTGTAGTCCCAGCTACTTGGGATGCTGAGGTGGGAGGATCATTTGAGCCTGGAATGTCCAGGTTGCAGTGAGCAGAGATGGTGCCACTGCACTCCAGCCTGGGCGACAGAATGAAACCCTGTATCAAAAATAGATAAGAAAAAATATTAATATTATTACTAAAAATATAATGTTCAAAAAAAAAGAGCAAATGGCTGTGGTTTCAATTCCAGAGATAATAGACTACAAATGGGGAGAACTATGAAAGAACAAGGAAGTTTTAGTTGGCTCTGTATCCACACACAATTTGAATTTATTTAATACATTTAGAGAGGAAAAATATCTACTATGAAACAGTCATTCAAAATTTAATGACATTTTTTCTATTTTTATAAAGCCTATTTTATGTGTATTCATGGTCTTAAGCTAATATTTTTGTATCATTTACAAACTATTGCTTGAGATTTGAAAAAAGATATTTCTAAACTTTAGGGATAATTTTAATGCAATTCATATACATTAAAGTCATTTTTTTTACATTTGACTCATTCACACTTTTCCCTCTCCTTGCTTCGTACTATACATCTAAAAGTTAACTGCTTATAGAAGCATCTTTGCTCTGCTATACCCTGAGTTATTTTTCCAAGACCAGCACTGTCCAACACAACTATTTGAAATAATGCAAATGTTCTATTCTTGGCTGTCCAGTATGGTAGCCACTAGCCATGTATGGCTACAGAGCACTTGAAATGTAGCAATTATAACTCAGATACTGAATGGTTAATCATTATTCATTTTAATTAACTTAAAGTAGTCACATATGGCTAATGACCAATGTAAACCAAAAATAAAATTCTAAGGACCCCAAACCATCTGAATGGGCTTCCTCCTCAGCTAGGGCACTCTTAACCTGAAAGATTTGTTCAGACTATGATGGAAATTGGGGGCCGAATATGCCTCATTACATGTCTCTGGCATTAACATCAACAGACCTTAAGTCTGGTAAGAAGCATTTACAGTTTATTCTTTCTGAAGCCTGCTACTTGGAGGCTGCATCTGCATAATAAAACTTTGGACTCCATAACCTCTTATTGCGATGCAGATATTTCCTTTCTATTGATCCCAGGTCTTTGGATAAACTCAACCAATTTTCAACCAGAAAAATTTAAATCTACCTATAACCGGGAAGCACCCCCCTGCCCGCCTTGCTTCAGGTTGTCCTGCCTTTCTGGACTGAACCATTGTCTTTCTTAAATGTATTTGATTGATGTCTCATATCTCCCTAAAATGTATAAAACCAAGCTGCACCCCGACCATCTTGGACACATGTTCTCAGGATCTCCTGAGGGCTGTGTCACGGGCCAAGGTCACTCATATTTGGCTCTGAATAAATCTCTTCAAATATTTTACAGAGTTGGACTCCTGTCAACACCACCATACTGGGCAGTCCAAGTCTTGCCAAGACCCTCCTCCATTTCTTTACTCAATGTTTTGTTTTTATCAGGAATGGCACTGTTGCAGTCTCGCCAGTGCACCACATTGTAGCAGTCTCTCATTGTGAGGTATCACCCAGGGTTCTGTGTCTCATGACTAAGAGAATTAAGGAGCATGGACACAAAGGATGAAGTTGGAGTGAAAGTTTAATAAGTGAAAGAAGAAAGCTCTCTGCTGCGGAGAGGGGACCTGGAAGAGGGTTGCCGTTTTTACAATTGAATGCAAAGGCTTTTATAAGAAACCAATGAGGTCTGGGCATCTCATTTGCATAAGGCACACATATCTAGTAGCTCTACCCCATCCTCCTAATGCACACACGGCCCCTTAGCTTGAGTTAGTCCATATTGTTTTGTTCCATTTACTGGGCATGTGTCAGGAGATGGAAATTTCCATTGCTTGCATGTCTGGGCAAGTCACCTGTGTAGGCTTTCTTATCTGTGTGGCTGCGGGCATGTCTTGGGCAAGCCCCACTGTGTAACTTCCCTTATCTCTGCCTGCAGGCTGTTCCTTTGTTTCAAAGGATTCAACGGAGGACCCACCCTAACTGCCTGCCTGACTGTTTTTTTTCCTTTCTCCTCTCTTACCAACTTTCACTACTTCACCTACCCAAATAGAATCTTTATCTTTAAAGATTCCATAGTCAACATCCCCCGCTCCCTATTTATTTTTTCCTTTGTAGCCCCAAACCTTGTCCCTCTCCATAATTTGACTTTCCTGGATACTCGATTTTTAATTACATTTCCTTTCTGCCTTACATATATCTTACATCCTCTTCTCCCTTCTGTACGTTGGTTTAGAAAAGGAAGTTTTGGGTACAAATTATAATACTTGTGTCGTTGTAGTGAATTAGAAAAATATATAACTACATTTTAACGATGAAGGCACAAGATCCTTGGTGAAACTGCTTGGATTGAGATATAAGAATAACCATTTACTAGTTATGTAAACATACAGTGGGTTCACCTTGCCCCCTGCCTAGACAGAGCCCATTTATCAAGACAAGGGAATTGCAATGGAGAAGGAGTAATTCATGCAGAGCTGGCTGTGCGTGCGACCCGAGTTTTATTATTACTCAAATCAGTCTCCCTGAGCATTCAGGGATCAGAGGGGTTTTTTTTGGTTGTTCTCCTTTGTTTTTGTTTGTTTGTTTGTTTTTGTTTTTGTTTTTGTTTTTGTTTTGAGACAGACTCTCACTTTGTCATCCCTGCTGGAGTGCGGTGGTACGATCTCGGCTCACTGCAACCTCTGCCTCCCAGGTTCAAGCGATTCTTGTGCCTCAGCCTCCCAGGTAACTGAGATTACAAGTAAGCACCACCAAGCCTAATTTTTTTTTTTTCGTATTTTTAGTAAAGACAGGGTTTCGCCAGGTTGGCCAGGCTGGTCTTGAACTCCTGACCTCAAGTAATCAGCCCACCTCAACTGGCTGGTCTTGAACTCCTGACCGCAAGTGATCAGCCTACCTCAACCTCTCAAAGTTTTGAGATTACAGGCGTGAGCCACTGCATCCAACCAGGACCAGAGTTTTTAAGGATAATTTGGCAGGTAGGGGCTCCAGAAGTGGGGAGTGCTAATTGGTTGAGTTGGAGATGGAATCACAGGGGGTTAAAGTGAGGTTTTCTTGTTGTTTTCTGTTCCTGGGTGGGATGGCAGAACTGGTTGAGCCAGATTACCTGTCTGAGTGATGTCAGCTGATCGATCCAGTGCAGGGTCTGCAAAATACCTCAAGCACTGATCTGAGGTTTTATAACAGTGGTGTTATCCCCAGGAGCAATTTGAGGAAGTTCAGACTCTTGCAGCCAAAGGCTATATGACCTCTAAACTGTAATTTCTAATCTTGTAGCTAATTTGTTAATACTACAAAGGCAGACTGGTCCCAGGCACGAAGAGTTTTTTGTTCAGGAAAGAGCTATTATCAATTTTGTTTCAGAGTCAAACCATAAACTGAATTCCTTCCCAAGGCTAGATCGGCCTACACCCAGGAATGAAGAAGGACAGTTTAAAGATTAGAAGCAAGATGGAGTTGGTTAGGTCTGACCTCTTTCACTGTCATAATTTCCTCAGTCATAATTTTTGCAAAGTTGGTTTCAGTGAGATGAAAATTAGATGCTATAAGACTCGATTTTCTCATCCATGAGTTGAAGTATCACCAGTGCCACAGTAGTTTATAGGTAGTCATTAAGTGAACAGGGGTGAGGACCTAAGGACTGTTTCAGCTCATCACTATATAAAAAGTAAACAAATAAGAGCCAAGCTGAACATTGATTGTGATACTTTGTCTAATGGAGCAAAATGTAATCGAAGCAGGATTTACTTGAATCCATTAAAATGCATAATTATAAAATATACCATAATGATTTGTGCTGTAATATTATGCCACAGGTCCCATTTAAAACGTTGTTATATTAGCTTAGGGACAACATCTGTCTTTGCATTTGATATTAAGAACTAAGCCTCTTCATCTTTTGCATAACTGACAAAAAATCCTAATGTTCTGAATGTCAGTATGTATACGTGGCAGTAGGAAAAGTAAACACATATTCAGCCATGCAGTTCTGTCTCAAACTAGATAGATTTTGTAATAAACACATTACAAATGATGGGGAGAAATAAAAGGGCTCACTTAAGTTGACATCAAAATTCGCCCTTTCTCGCAACAGTTTACTGAGTATCTAAAATACCCTACGATGACCCTATAATTAAACCTATTGTACCCAAAATGGATAATATTGCTGCATTTCAAAGATTGTCATGGAACAGGGCTGTCTATTCCCTTGTTAGCTAGAATAGCGGGTTTGATTTTAACTGTCAGGATACTGCTTACAGAATTGAGCAATCATTATAGAAGCATTCATAAGTATTCCCCAAACTAAAAGCATTTAGCATTGTTATTGAGTTATATTGTGCAGGCAAAATAGCTTTTCAGAATCATATTTGTTGGTTATAGCTTTGAGCTACGATTTCATTATGCAGCTGGATAGTTTTTTGGTCGTTATATTTCAGTTCTTTTTTGTCTTTGGAGTGAAAATATTGAGAAACTATAATAAAGAGGCAAATATGCAATGGGAACTTCCAGATTACAATTATATAATTATATGTATTATATATGAAAGGATAAACTGTGCTTTTATTATAATATGAAAGGATGCATGATTAAAAAGTGGGAATTTTATCTTTCTTTTTAGATTGTTCAAAGTCAATGTCTGAGTTTATCAGAAATAGAGATACATAATACTTTGTAGCTTACAACCAATACATTTAATTTTGGCCAGGAATGAAGAGGTAGGAAGAACAAATCATAAATGCACCAGAGGAGAGAATTTATGTTGACCAAGGCAATTACCTGAGTGCATGTTTCCCTTTTGGTAGAATGGCACAATGTGTTTGAAGTATTTATCAAAGAACAACAAAAAAGTTAGCTTAGAAAAGTTACTCAATAAAGATAATTTAATAAATTGAATTAGATATTTCCAAAGCCAAATCCCAAAGTCAAATATGTGCGGATTTTTTTTTTTTTT
This sequence comes from Pan troglodytes, assembly GCF_028858775.2. NCBI lineage: Eukaryota > Metazoa > Chordata > Mammalia > Primates > Hominidae > Pan > Pan troglodytes. Next base: position 5,191,500 of record NC_072421.2, on the reverse strand, counting down.
TTTTTTTTTTTTTTTTTTGAGACAGAGTCTCTCTCTGTTGCCCAGGCTGGAGTGCAGTGACGCGATCTCGGCCCACTGCAACCTCCGCCTCCCAGGTTCACGCCATTCTCCTGCCTCAGCCTCCCGAGTAACTGGGACTACAGGCGCCCACCACCATGTCTGGCTAATTGTTTTTGTATTTTTAGTAGAGACGGGGTTTCACCATGTTAGCCAGGATGGTCTCGATCTCCTGACCTTGTGATCCACCCGCCTCGGCCTCCCAAAGTGCTGGGATTACAGGCGTGAGCCACCGTGCCTGGCCAAATATGTGTGGAATTCTAATCTGAATGCCTTACTTCTCAGGATCTACAAGAGCCCCAGTTTTCAGACAATGTTAGAACTGAGAGGCACTTCGTGGTGTTTAAGCAAACTGAATATGGCCTGAGAAGGACTCCGTATTTCTATATTTGAGTCCTTGTGGATGAACTGCAACCTAACTTAATAGGTAGACAAGATTGAAAGCCTAACATAGAAGTATGCACCTGTAACAATAGCTCAGTGTTGGCCAATCCCAGCGGTGGTACTTCGACCACTCATAGACAGCTGAGTATTCAAACTATGTTCACACAAGGCAAACGCCAACCAGTAACCAATCCGGTTGCCCTGTACCTCACTTCTGATTCCTGTAGGTCACTTTACTTTTTTTTTGTTGATAAATTTGTTCTGACCACAAGGCACCCCTGGAGTCTCTCTGAATCTGCTGCGATTCTGGGGGCTGCCAGATTTGCGAATCCTTCATTGCTCAATTAAACTCCTTTAAATTTAATTTGGCTGAAGTTTTTCTTTTAACAGTGGATTCACCGGCTGAGTGGTCTTTGTCTTTGTTTGAGCCAGACATAACATTGAGACTGGGCAAAGCTGTAATCATCTCCCTGAAAGAATTCATACAGGCACTTCTGGATCATCAGAGGGTCCCTTTGAAGACAATTCATGGGGTGGTGTCCAACAATTAAGTCAATCTATCAACTTGTTTTAGAATTCAGGAATCCAAATGCCAGGAAGATGAGGTGTGTACCAACAGACTATCAGTCAGTGACAATGCCAGAGTCTGATCTCCTCCATTTTTACTGTAATGAAGTCCATGATGTGGTACTATCTTCTTTCATTATAATGTTTTAATTAATAATTTTGAAAATATTCTCATGGTAACCCATAGAAGCTGTAGAAGAGCTCTCTTATTTTTTCTCTTCTCTCTTCCCCGCATCTGGCCAGGTCATACATCATTGCCTCTCAGCACAAGAGATGGATCTCTGGAATTCAGAGGATTCTCTTATTTATTTATTTGTTTATTTATTTATTTATACTTACAGTTATTTTGAAGAGCAGGCATACTCTGTCATAGATTCATGTTGGGAATGTGGGTGTCCTGCAGGTGCCTTTGTCCTTTTAGTTGTTCTGTGTTGTTTTTGGAGGAAATATTGGGAAATGTACTGACAACTGTCTCTCTTTGGTAAATAGTGAATCAGTGGTTGTTGCTTCTTTGATGGTGGTATTAGGAAGTATGCATCTTAATTGCTAAGCTTTCAACTTTACATTTTATTTGGATGCTGTTTTATTTGTATTGACTGGTGGGGATAGATTTTGCCCTGAAAATTAACTAAGTATTTATTTTTATGCAAGTTTCACTGATATTTTAAAGAGTAGATCTGTTTATAGAGGGCTTATTGTTGGAAGTTCAACACTAGCTTTGTTTCGTTTATTGCTTTTTAAAATTAATATTTGATTTTTTCAAACATATCTAGCATTTATTAAGTCAGAAAACAAATATTTAAATTAACTCTTAGAGAATCTATCTACCTATCCATCTCTATCTATCAAGTATCTATCATCCATCCATCAATCAATCAATCAATCATCTATCTTTCCAATCTATTGGCCTATCTATCTATCCATCTATCTATCTCATCTCATCTGTCTATCTGTATCACCTATCATCATCTCTAACATCTATTTATTTATCTATCTAAATAATCATTTTTTCTGAAGCATTTAAAAATAATTTGTAAAAATAATGCTTTTTATCCCTAAGAAGGTCAATAGATATCTGTCTCATTTTATACAAATGTGTGATAATTTATGGTGTATATATGCACTTTTTAATAAACACAATCTCTTATAGTCAGTTATTTATACAACTTTCTATATTTTGCAATTACAGACAATGTAGGAATATGCAACTTTGTAAATATGTATATTTGCATTTATCAGGGTATGTTTTCAGTGGTAATTTCCCAGAAGTGAGACTGTTGGTCAAAGGGTAAAAATATATGTAGCTCTGGTACAAGTTGTCAAATCCATTTCCATAAACATTGTCCGTTTTTAATTATTACTCTCTGTGTATGTGTGAGACATACTCCAGTAGCCTCATCACCAGAATGTGATGTCAAACTTTTATAATTTTGCTGATTTAATAATTGAGAAATGGTATCTACTATGTATCCATAATCTATCTATCTATCTATCTATCTATCTATCTATCTATCTATTCATCCATCCATCAGCTAATTGCATTTGTACTTGGCATCACTTTTAAAGCATTCCTACATATCCAGGTTTTAGAAAAATTATTCATTTTTATTGATAAAATTGTACACTTTCAAATTTTTCCACGTAGACCTGTAATTCATTTGGATTTTATTTTTGTGCATTGTGTGGGGGTAGGGAATCTATTTTATTTCAGTTTCTCAAAAGTGTATATGAAGAAGTCCCTACTGACTGGCAATATCATTGTTTTATTTGTTACATTTCCATGTGTATTTGGGTGTATTTCTGGACTTTTCATTCTGTTGAAATTGTCTGTCACTCCATATTTGGATACTATTAATATTTTACTTAAACAGGGTTGTCAATATGTTTCAATACACGGTAGGGCTTGTCTCCTTATATAGAACTGCTTATCAGGTCTTCCATGGCTCTGGTTAGCACATCAGAACTCTACAGGCTCTGATAAGCATTCCCTTTTTCTTTACTGCCAAGGTTGGTTAAAACGTAATAATCTTGCTAGTGCAAATCCGAGGGTGCAGATTGCCCAAAGGTGTGAAGAAGTGCAATCTTCTTTATAAATAGTCTTTTCATTAAACCCTCTTGTTTAAAACTTTTGAGTAGATCTGTTTGCAGCTAGGATCTTGCTACCCTGCCCCTCCCCAGGGACATGGTTGTTACCGTACCTTCTTCTATGTTAGAAAATTATTTCCTAGGGCCAATACCTAGGTCAGTTACCCATTTGCTGCTGACTCAAGCCCTTGGTTAGAGCAGCGTGTTTTCTCAATATCATTCATGTGGCTCTTTGCTTTGCTTTTTTTTTTTTCTGTTGGCATTAGGCAATTTCTTTGCAAAAGCCATAAAGTTCCAATGTTGATTACTTTAACTGACTTGACTCAATCCACAAAGTGATTTTCTATTGAGGAATGCATTATTTATATGTGTAAAAAGAGAGATCTCATGTGAAATTGTCATCAATCAATGTGGCATAGTTCTATCATTTTTTTAATTGATAAAAAATTATATATATTTATGAGGTACAATATGATGTTTTTATATATGTATGCATTGTGGAATGATGAAATTGAGCTAGTTATCATATGCACTACTTCACATTCTTATCATACTTTTGTATTGAGAACAGTTAAAGTCTACTCTCTTAGCAATTTTCAAGTGTACAAAACATAGTTATTAATTCTAATTATCACGTTGTACAGTATATCTCTTGAATGTATTCCCTCAGTCTAGTTGAAACTTTCTATCCTTTGGCCAACATTTCCTCAATCCTCTAACCCCCACCCCCTCACTCCTGGTAACCACCATTCTATGTTTCGGGGTATTTTTCCTTAATTTCAATTCTCTTTTTCCCTTTTTAGTTCCATCAAGAAGACAGTCATAGCAATACACCAAATTCAGGCTCCAGGGAATATACAAACTCACATGTATTTGGCATCATCCTTATACTTTTATATTTGTGTATCCTTATGTGATTGGTAACCAACAGCCTGATTTTGAAATTTGAAGAAAAACAAAAACTCTAAAACAGCTCTAATGTAAAGCATTTCCTGCTTTGGTGGAAAGATGGCAAAAATGTTGTCTGGGTTAAAAATAACAGACCACGTGTAAGCTGTGACTTAGTAATAGCTTCTTAGAAAATGGCAGGTCTTTGTTTTGCTTTGCAGGCAGTCCTTTCTAAAGTCTGTGGTCAAATCATGAGCTGTCCATTCAGCACAGCTGATCATTTTTAGACTCATCTCCGATGCTGACCTCCGCTAACCAAGCAACAGAGTGAGACCCGGTCTTTAAAAAATAGATAAATGAAAGAATGTGGAATCCTTCAATAGATCCTCACATAACACTATTGTGAGTCTTTTGAACCTCACGGAAACTTTTTTCTGGATTTGCCGTAGTTTTACAATGTGTGTCTTAAAATGTGGCCATCAGAAATAAATGCATCACCCTGGGTATGATCTAATCAGAATCTGAGATGGTAATCTTTCTCTTGACAGCATGCATCTATCAAATGGAGTTAATAAACTGTTAAACTAGGAGTCCTCAATGCTGCCTTTAAAAAATGAAATTTAAAACTTTATGCTTTCCCTGTTCAGTTTCATCGTATTTTGGCCAGTAATTTTCATTTTCTCTACAATATAAAATATTGCTCCAAGCCATGTAGGATGAACATGTCTTTATGTCTTCATCTAAGCTCTGGACAATCATGTCAAACAGGGAAAATCCAGAGAAGACGCATTTTCAGTTAGCCCTAAGGAACTTCCAACCGCTTAAAAATAAGCCATAAAGAGTCACTCCTCATCACTTCCTGAGGACTGTCACTCAAGCAGCTGCAGAATAATGTTCTCATATTGTTACCCAGCTCAAAACTTTTCATATTCCCCAAAATAATATTTCCAGAAATGTTGCCAGACATCTTGTAGGAATTTCAATATATAATGTTTTGAGTATTTCTCTCATTCTTTTTCTACGAGTTCAAGTATAAATTTGTAATATATGTTTATTTTTTTGTTATAGGATTATAGAAGAAACAAGCTTCTTGTTTTATGTCATGAAAACTCTCTCTCTCTCTCTCTATATATATATATAAATCTCCCTAGATATATAGATTTCTATCATATATATCAGTATATATAAATATATAGAAATCTATATATAGCATCTATATATAGATTTCTATATATATAAAATCTATATACATAGATTTTGCATATATAAAACTATATATAAAAGATTTTATACAAATGTGTATATGTAGAAATGTGTACATATGTGTGTCTGTGTGAGAGAAGGAACACCAAGAGGAAATCATAAAAAGTCACTTTTTACTTAATATGAGAAAGTAAAATTAAAATAACATTTTCTCTGGGAAGGCTACTACATCTTCCAAATCCTACCCCATGACAGCAAACCCTGAGGAAACTATAATCACAGGAGACCAGACAATGTTAAAATCACTTTATCAATGGATGGAGGTTTACCTCAAATCATAATGTAGAATGCTGTCCAGCTAAATTGATTCATGGGAAAGAATATACCACCTAAGCCAGAAATAAGGCAGATTTTTGAAAGGGATTTCCTTTGTTCTATGTTCCCAAAATCCGTATGTAACTCTCAGTTCTTTCTATGTCAAAATTCAGATTTCAAGGATGGCATACTCCAGAAAAAAATCAGGCAACCAGAGTGTATTTGTCCATTTTCATGCTGTTGATAAAGACATATCTGAGATGGGGTAAGTTATAAAGAATAACAGGTTTAATGGACTCACAGTTCCACGTGGCTGGGGAGGCCTCACAATCATGGCAGAAGGTGAAAGTCACGTCTTACATAGAATCAGGCAAGAAAGAAAGAGCCAAGTGAAAGGGGAAACCCCTTATAAAACCATCAGACCACTAGGATGAAAACAATATGGGGGAAACTGCCCCCATGATTCAATTATCTCCCACCAGGTCCTTCCCACAACACATGGGAATTATGGGAGCTACAGCTGAAGATGTGATTTGGGTGGGGACACAGCCAATCCACATCACAGAGGAAAATATAGAAAGAGCAATGCATTCCTCTTAAGCTAGGCCAAGTGGCTCATATCATGCTAGCCCATCTAGGACTAAACATGGGTCCACCTACTAATTGATAGAATTGGTGCTGAAAACCAGGGAGGTCACCCCATCAGGGACAGGACTTCTGCTCCACTGCATATCATGGGGATAACTAGTAGTCCATTGAGATGTATTTGACTAGGGCCTTGGCTCACTTTAAAGTGTGAAGTCATTTAGTAGGTGGAGCCCAACAGTACCTAGGTTCCCGGAGGAAGACCACAATCACTGGAACTGAACTTTCATTCTTTTAGAAGACTTGAAATACAACATAAAGAGTAGCCACTTTAGGTAGATTATCTGTAATCCTTCCAAAGTCATCAATATTATTATTACCATGCTAGAAGATGAGAAAAGGAGGGTCAGAGGGTGTCAGTGGTTTTTCTTGGGTGAAACATCCAAAATACAAACATGAAAAGGAGAAGTATTGAAATCAGCAAGAAAACAAAAATGACATGGTACATACAGGAAAACAATGGTATGAATAATAGCTGACTTCCCCTCGGTAACAATGCAGGACAGAAAACATTGGAATTGCTTATTAAAAGTTAAAGTTTGCATAAAAGTGTACTCTATTTTGTGTTATAACCCAGAATAGGGTTAGTCTACCTTAGTTAAACTTCCCTGTGCACTTGAAAAAAAATGCACATTCTGGAAATTTTTAGTGTCTATGCAGTAAGTATAAATAACGTTTGGTGGTGAATAATATTGTTCAGATATTCTATACTGACTGTCTTTTAGTCTATTTAGCTTATTTGTTCTATCAATTACTGTGACTGTTGTTTTAGAATATCCACCTATTTTTTGTTATTGGTTTTGTCTATCTTTCTTATTTACTCAGTTTCTCATTCACAGATTTTGAAGCCATTGTATTGAACACATATACATTAATCATTTCGATCTCTCCTGGATACACTGAGCTTTGTCATCATGCAAAGTCTCTTATTACCAAAGTAGCACACCCTGTCTTGAAATCTGCTTTTTCTGATATCAATATACGTTTTCTAGCTTTCCATCTTTAGTGTTATGTCACATCTTTTTTCCATTCTTTTAATCTCAACCAATGCATTTCTTCAAATTTAAAGTATTCCTCTTGTAGACAGCATAAATTTTAAAGAAACTTTTTTTTTTTTGAGGCAGGGTCTTGTTCTGTCACCTAGGCTGGAATGCAAAGGTGCAATTATGGCTCACTGCAGCCTCAAGCTCCTGGGCTCAAGCAATCCTCCCACGTCAGCCTCCCTCAGCCTCCCAAGTAGCTGGGACTACAGGCATCTACCACCATGCCCAGCTAATAGCATAAGTTTACATCTTATTACTTCTCTTTGGTAAATTATGCCTTGTGATTTTATGCAATTTTTCATATATTTGGAGAAAGACCTCTCATTTTTACTATTTGTTTTGCACTTCTTTCAACATATTTTTCCTTTCTCCTCTGGTTTTTCTTTACTGTCTATTTTGATCAAATATTTTCTTGTATTTTATGCTAATTACCAATCCCAATGACGTTAAATTAGAAGTCAATAAACACTGTATATGTAGAAAATCCTCAAATATTTAGGAACTAAAGAACACCCTTCTTAATTACCATTGATCACAGAAGCTATCTTCAGGAAAGTTAGAAAAATATTTTGAGTTGGAAGAAAATGAAAACAAAATATATCACAATTTGTCACATGCAAGCAAAGCAGAAATTAAAGAAAATATCTAATTCTTTAGATCCTTATATGAATAAACAAACATAAATTCAACTAAGTTTTCACATTTAAAAAGCTAACAAACGAGAAATTTAATGGAATATAAGGAGGAATTGAAAAAAACAAATAGTAAATCATTGAAATAGAATATTGAATCATTAAAGAAAATTAAAATCAAATGTTGATTTTTCCTTACATGCACACACACACACACACACACACACACACACACACACACAGTGCATATAAAAACTGGTGAAGTCTGAAAAAAGTCTGTAGTATAATTAACAGTAGCATTGAATAAATTCTGATGTCCCTGTGTTGATATTGTGATATTGTGCTGCAGTTACAGAAGATGGCACCATTCAGCACATTGTATAAAAGATACAGGTGACCCTCTGAATCATTTTTGCAACTTCTTTGAGTCTCTACTTCAAAAATTTTTTTAAAGTTTTTAAAAAGTTATTTTTATATAACTAATGAAAATTATATATACCTAGTAAGACTTGTCAAGAACAAAGAAACTTTTACAATTTCCAATATAGTAATAAAATAGAAGACACCATACATATATTGAGGAAATAGTAAGGAACTATGGATAACAACTTTATGCCAATGAACTATGGACAACCTTTTTGAAATGAACAAATTCTGGAAAAACACGCATTACCTAAAGTGCATGTTAGTACAAGAAAACTTGAATTGCCATACATACATTTTAAAAATCAAATGTGAATATTAAAAACCTTCGAAAAAGGAACTCCAGGTTCAAGTGGCTTTCTGATGAAGTCTATCAGAGATTTAAGAAAAAAATTATTTCAATCTTATGCAAAATCTCAGAAAACTGTAGAGGAGTATAATCACTATGCATTTGATGTACATTACGAAGGCTGACATTTTCCCATCTGGGTATCCAAATGGGAAAAAAATAATGAACCTCAAGTTTCCTCACATTATGGACAAAAACTAACTGCATAAATAATAAATCCTGTTAATGTTAAAATATAAAATGCTAAACCTAAATTTAAAAGTGTTTGTACCACTGAGTTAAACAAAGATCTCATACTGAACACACACACACTCCCCACATACCACAAAAAAATTTTTTTAAATATAGACAATAAAAATTGAAATATTTTTATTTTCAAAAGACACTGTTACTATATATATGTAACAGACTGGTGAAAAACCATTAGCGACTCATGTAACAGGCATGGATCTTGTATATGGGGTATCTAAAACAAAAACTTATAACTTGATGAGAGACAACGTCTTTTTAAAATTTGCATTCGGTAAAAGAACATTATATATGTGTGTGTGTATATGTATATATGTCAAATAAACATATTAATTGATATTTGGCATCATTAGTTATCAGTGAAATGCAAATTAAATCCAAAAATAAATATTAGTGCACACATATTAAAATGGGTAAAATGAAAAATAGTAACACAATATTGGCAAACCATTCTCATACATTACTGGTGGGAAAGTAAATGGTTAAACCACATAGTTTTTGTTTGTGTTTTTGGAAACAGAGTTTCACTTCCTCACCCAGGCTGGAGTGCAGTGGCACAATCTCAACTCACTGCAAACTCTGCCTCCTGGGTTCTCCTGCCTCAGCCTCCCAAGTAGCTGGGACTACAGGTGTGCACCACCCAACCCAGCTAATTTTTGTATTTTTAGTAGGGACGGGGTTTCACCACGTTGGCCAGGCTGGTCTCTAACTCCTTACCTCAGGTGATCCATCTGCCTCGGCCTCCCAAAGTGCTTGGATTACAGGCCTGAGCCATTGCACCCAGCAAAATGGTTAAACCACCTTGGAAAAAAGGTTTGGCATATTCTTATCAAGCTAAATATAAACATTCTTCATGACACAGTAATTTCACTCTTAGATATTTGCTCAAGAGAGAAAAAATGTATTTTCTCTGATAACGTGCCTGTGAATTTTTATAGCAGCCTTAGTAATAGCTGCTAGAAACTAGAAATGACTCAAATGTCCATGAGCGGGTGAGGAAAAGACAAAGTGTAGCCTAGCCATAGAACGGAATTCTCTGCAGAAATAAAGTCTAAGGAACTTCTGGTACGTACGCCATCATGGAACATCAAAAATACAATGCTTATCTGGGGACAACTGAATACCTACTGAAGCTTTCATGGCTATGAAAATTCTAGTAAAAGCAAAACAGATGTGTACTGATAGTGATGGTTGGGTTTAAGGATGAAGGACAGAGAAAGCCAAATGCTAATAGGCAACACTCTGAGTTGATGTAAATGTGCTTTAGCTCGACTCTGGGGTCTCACACAAGGATATTCCCAGGTGCTACAATTCTTTCAGGGTCTATTGATTTTCTTGATCTTTTGAAAGAAACAACTTTTAGGCTCTCTTAAATATCTCTATTGTTTTCTCTTTAGTGGAATCCTACTTCTTATCTTTATTACTTCCTTTCACTTGCTTTGGTTTAATTGGACCTCGGTTCATTATTTCATTATCTTATCTCCTGTCCCATCTCTGAGTTTAATGGCTCTTCTTTTTATAGCTTCTTAAGTTGATAAAATGAGTTCCTTAATATATCACATTTCTTCTTGATCTGATTTGGCTGTGTCCCCACCCAAATCTCATCTTGAATTGTAGTTCCCATAATTCCCACATGCTGTGAGAGGGATCCAGTGGGAGTTAATTGAATCATGGGGGCGATTTCCCCTACACTGTTCTCGTGGTAGTCATTAAGTTTCATGAGAGCTGAAGATTTTAGAAGGGAAATCCCTTTCACTTGGCTCTCATTCTCTCTTGTCTGCCACCAGGTAAGACGTGGCTTTCGCCTGCTGCCTTGATTGTGAGGCCTCCCCAGCCATGTGAAACTGTGAGTCCATTAAACCTGTTTTTCTTTATAAATTACCCAGTCTCGGGTATGTCTCTATTAGCAGTGTGAAAACGGACTAATACATTTATCTTTTAGGATGTGTATGCGATGCTATGCAAGTGTATTTGTCATTGCTTTAGGTCCATCTCACAAATTGTCATATACTGTGTTTCATTTACCCCACATCTATTGGAAAAAGTTATTCACCATGCATATATCAATAAAATGAAATTTATCTAGATTAATTAAGGACTATATAAATATATATAAATAAATATTATATAGATATACATGAATATTCATTTAAATCCATAAATATTTAAATAAATCATTTGTGTAGCACAGATATAAAACATATTTATTAATATGTTTGTGTATACATGCATAAATATTTGAATGTATACTTTTTACTAAATATTTTATAAGTACAGGCATTATAGGAAACATACACATGGCATATACCTATGTATAATAATCCCCACGAGTCAAGGGTGGGACCAGGTGCATATATATATATATATATATATATATATATATATATATATACACACACACACACATATATGCCACATACATATTTCCTATTGTATCTGTATTTATTTGTAAACTATTTGCCCATTCTGACCACGTTCATGGGCATATATATACATACAACAAATTACACACATATACACCCATGACCACTTCATTCTACACGTAGGTGTTTATGGACACACACATGAATTATCATTTCAACTTGTTTCGTACAGGCCTTAAGGTAAAAGCAGCCAAATGCCCTTTAATAGGAGAATACGCAGCTACACTGCAATGTTTT